>NC_138082.1:79943700-82343700 GCF_964212035.1 Myotis nattereri | reverse complement strand
GTACAAGCTCATAGAAAAGACAAATTTCAGGGAGAAAATCAGTAGCTAACATGTGATTATGTTCAGTATCATGTGTTGGTGGCGATGTAAAATTGTCATTGTCAAATAAAAGAACACATTGGAGAATAATAATGGAGGTGCAAGAGTAAAATTTATATGTCAACTTTGGAAAATAGTTTAGTATCATCTTCAAAAAAAACAACACAACAAATATGGATGTAAAATATACCCCAGTAATCCCACTCCTCAATCTATATTTAAAAGAAGTAAGTACATATATTCATCATAAATAATATATACACATTTTATTACAAAATTTTACTTATAGGATTCCAAAACTGGAAGCAATCAAAATGCCCATTGACATAAAAATGGATAAATTAATTGTGGAAGCAGGTTATGGTTACTGACTGATACATAAACTGAGATATGTGCAGATAAGAAATTCCTCTTCATTTACAGCAAGTAAATGGTAGAGCGTCATTTAAATCCATCACTATGGCAAGTATTTTATTTTATTTACTGCATATCCCTGAATGCTCTCTGCCCTTTTTATGCTTGCTGCTGACTTTCAGGTAGGAAACTGTAGCCAGATGGGTATTGTGAGACCTACGGTTGTAGCCTGATAGGAATTGAGACAGAAGTTTTAAGATTACTGGGAAATCATCCTATTAGGAAGATCTCATTGATGCCAATACATCACTATGACTTCCCCCATGGGACCTGCACCATAAAATGGCAATGAAATTGGCATTATCAAATAAAAGAACATTTCACAGCATAATCTTCCTGATATATCAGAGCGGCTGTCAACTGTTAGACCAGGCAGAACACTGTGGAAAGAATTTAGCACACTAGGTTTCACCATTTACCTCTGTAGCTGAGTGGTTGAAACAAACACACAAACAATTGGGAAAATGTAAACCACTGTGCCTTCTCAAGGACTTTCAATTTCTGAAGACAAGAAACAAACAAACAAACAAAAAACACACACAACAGAATTATAAAAAATTCTGAAAGAAGTTTATTAAAACATAGAAAATGGTGCAGTTCATACATTCCATTAGGTCATCTCAAACTACTTAGTTTTTTGCTTGCTGTATCTTCTTATTGGGGAACACTTGGCTGCTAACACTGTCTGGGGAACAAACTGTATGGGGATAGCAATGGTTCAGCCATGTTGGCTACATCCTGAATATGAAATTTCCCAACACCTGTCTTCCCCAGCAATCCACCATGGTTTCTGCGAAGAGTCTTCTCCTTCCTCTTGAGCCTGTCCAGCTTCCCACCGCTGTGCCTGCATTGCCACCAGGTTAGTTTTCTCTAACTGTAATACTTTTATGAACCAGAGCAGGGTTTGTCTTTCTCATTAGCGGTTGTGCGTAGGAGGTACATAGAAGTTACCATCTCAGCCTGCATTTTTTTTCATCAGGAGCTTCTCCATCTTGCTAGAACCTAGCTTACCCCTCTGCCCTCTCTTGGCCAGGCTTCTGAGATTAACAGCATATTTTAAACCCAAGATGCCCCAATAGCTTTGAATGGTTAAAGAAATGGAAATATCCATTTTTCCTTTTTCCCTTTGCCTATTTTTATTTAGCATTTCATTTTGGAGAAGCCAGAGTGTTAGTTCCATACAGCTGTCGTAACAAACTACTGCAGATTAGGCTTACAGCAGCATAAATGTGCTGGCTCACAAACTGAGGCCAGAAATCTGAAATCAAGCTGCACTCCCCCCAGGCCTGGGGGATCTCTTCCATGCCTTTCTTCCGGTTCCATTCCACAGCACTGCAATCCTGCTTCTGTCATCGCGCTGCCACCGCCTTTCTGTCTCTGTGCTCTGCTTGCTGGTCTCTATTGTAAGGACTTTTGTCATTATTTAGAGCCGACACAGTAATCCAAGATGATTATATTTATTGATTGTGTATCTTGATTACATCTACAAAGACCCTTTTCCCAGATAAGCTGCCATCAGAGTTTCCAGGGAATTGGACATAAGCACCACCATTTAGGGGCCACCATTCAAGCTATTATACATGGACAGATCAAGATGGGACACGTGGCAGAGTGGAATGCAAACTCTTTCCACACCAGTTCCTGGTTTTTTAGTCTTAGTTGCCTAGCTAGTGTCTGTCTTTTCTGGGCGAAGGCAGTGTGCAGCATTCTCCACTCTTATCAGCAGAAGTCCCTGTTTATCTCTGGCTAAACTGAGTTCTGAAACATGCTGGTTTCTTCTAAGATTCTGCCTTGCATCAAAACACATATATTCAGGCAGGTTTATTTTTTTAAAAATATCTTTTCAAAATTTAAAGTTCTTTAGAAAAATACAAAGCCCTCAAAATGACTTATAATCTGCTTTCATTGTTCAAGATTTCTTTTCTAGACATTTTGCCTGGTAATTAACTCTCATAATGGAAGATCAGATCCCAAGCCTCATGTAGATATGTAGCCAATACTATTCATCTGATGCAGGAGAGAGATCTATTCTTACCCCCAATGACATAAGTAGAAAATGTGTAAACATAAAGATTGAGGGGCGTTCTGACCTCAACTCCATTGTAACCCTTGGTCTCCAGTTACCGCACCGATTTATAAATATTTACACAGTTTATATATGCTTTTTATCCCAGAGAAAGTTTAATGACTCCTAGAAATATTTATTTCTTTCCATTTCTCTGGAAAACTTGGTGTGATAGGAACTCTATGGTTTATAATTTGTCTATGGACAATGATTCTTTAAATTACTAGAAAGAGTTACTTTAATTTCCTTCTGAAAGCAGGTCACTGCTGAGCACAGCTCCATATAGCTAATTAATTATGGTAATTGTATCATATCGTGCTTGAAAATGGGTGTTTACAGAATTGCTGAGAGACACATTTCTATGTCAGTTGGCAGCCTGTATTTGTACTTTCAATTTGTGTCCTTCCATATTCCACCAGATGTATAATTTTCCTCCTGGAGAGAAAAACTGATATAGGACATGACATCCTCAGAGTCCCATGACAGTCCAACCAATGCCTGTCACGCAAATAGATTAATGGTCCACAATTTCTGCGCATTGAAATATTTGTCATAAGAATAAATGTATACTTTCTTCCCTTCCATTTTATGCTCTCATTATAGTTCTTGTCAAAGGAAATGATTATCTCTATTATTATTTTTTGGGAAAATGTTCTGCTCTGGGTATAATCTCTGCCATTAGAGGGATAAAGAAAAATATAACAATAATATGTTTACATATAATTCCCTGAAAAATTGTTCTCATGGCAGAATATAAAAGAGCACACAATAACACAAAAATAGTCCTATTACCTTGGTGCATGTTAGAGCATATGGTGGTGGTGTTTTTTTAAAGTAAGCCCACTGTCACAATTCCATTGTGTTTCTAGTTTTGTTGTTTTTTAGTGGGTTTGTTTTTTTTTTGTTTAGATTTCTGCTTTCTTTTTCTTTAGAGTCTTCAGATGTAGACACCAGACTGCCACACAGTACAGCTATCCCATGAACAGCGCTGTGGGGAGGGCTGAGACTGAAGATCACCTGCATTTGGCTGACTTCTGGGAGCGGGATTCTTCCAGGACAGTGTGTGGGAGGAAGAGCGCTTGCCATGTACTTCCTTTGTTCCTTGCAGCCCCTGCAAGTAGCAGGTATTCAGACATTTGCTAACATTGACTCAGAGAACGGAATATACCTAATGAAGTAAAAAGAAGTGGAGCTGTTTCTTAGTTGAGGTTTTAGTTGCATAGATAGGGTATAATTTTAGCCATTTTGGTCTTATGCAACAATCCAGGTGGGTGATATTGTCTTAGGAAAATAACTCTTTTGTCCCCAAATTAAAATGAGATCCATGTGTACCTGTTCCTGGTAATATAAAGACAATATGACAAATAAGTTTATAACATTTTCTGAATAGATATGCACATATTTATTATAATAATTTAAATTCTTTAATATTTTAAAAATGTCATCAATGTTAATTAAATATTATTAAAATGGTTTTAACTATCTCCAGAGTCCTGACATATCCATCTCCTTTACTCACCTAATAGCAATCTAGCTAGTTAAAATATTAAATGTTTATTATAAGTTTTATTCCAACATTTTAAGTCTTTGGTGGCAGGAGTTATGCCTTCCCTCTTTCTGACTTTCTTTAGCATCTTGCAAGGATGGATGCCACACCCATAAGCTGACTGCCCCCAGGGGCAGCATCTTTGATAACAGGCAATCTTTTCAGCAGTACTTGGCATTTCTCCATATGCTTTACTTAAAAAAAATCCTCAAAAATTATTAGAGTATAATATAACGTTTACTGAAGGTGATTTACAGAAAATATATCAAACTACCATGACCCTCAGGAGTCCTTCATACTTTCCCCAAAGCCCCTGCTCAGTCCTATCAACCAGGGACTATTAATCCTCCATCTACCCGCTTCACCCCCTGCACCCCGGGCATGACTCAATTTTCTAGCTTTCTCCCTCTTTTCTTTATTGTTCTGAATGGCTTTCTCTTTCTCCCTTAAAATGCTAGCAGTTTTCTGTCCTTCAAAAGCGTCATCAAAGCAACTTTCCCTACAAAGAAACTTTCAGAGCGATTGCTCATATGATAACATTTCTATAGGCATTACAAATACCTAGTGGTTATTTTTATAAAGAGGGAGAACCGTAATGTTTCAAAATGTTCTAAGACCTGACGTTTCATTGAAGTTCTAGTTTCATCACTTATTTGTAAAATATTTGGTAAATTATTGAGCCTCTCTGAATCTTAGTTTACTCATTTTAAAAACTGATAGTATTATGCATGCCTTATTATGTTTGTTGTAGGACTTAATGATGCTATTTGGAAAGTACTAGGGTTATGTTTTATGTTGTGTAAAATAGGCCACAGACTGAAAACACTTTTAAAGGCCCTTGCCCTTCATAAGAACAATATTTCAGGAAGGAAGGTGGGGAATGACTACAGAATCCACATTCCTCAACCCAGCAAATGTATAATTTATACATGAGCAAAGCCTAAGACCCTCTCAAACAATTGTCTGGTATTGAACAGGGAAAGAGGGACCCTGAGATAGTGGGAGAGGAGAAGAGACTTGCTCTTCTTCACAACAGAGAGGACGGTGTGACTTGCAGACAAAAATAGAAAAAAAAAAAACCTGACTATTTAAAAGAGATATTGATAGTACGCATTTGAAAGAAATATGTTACTATGAGAGATTTAGGATCTATGAAGAAATCTTATAATTTATTTATGCAGATGAGTACAGCACTAAAGATATATAATGGGACTGCAGTGTTTATTCTGGGTGGTAAAAATGGCAAATGTTTCTTTGTTATTTGCAATTCTAACTTTTCAACAAAACAAAATTCTATTTATTATGGAAGCTGATTTCTTCTTCATTGGCACAGAGTAAACTCACAATAAATAGGATAAATGTGCCTTTGGCCTTGAATTTTAAGTTGCGTAACAAGTGGTTGCTTTGTCCAAGTACTTCATTGCTTTGATACCTTGTTTCATTTTGTAGAAAGGCCTTTATACTCTGTTCCAATAAATATACTTATTTATAAAAGAGGAAAATAAAGATGGTTAATTTTGACTCTAGGAATATACAGTCAAATAAAAATGGCAAAACAAGTAGCTTCTTATTAAAATGAAATTATTGACATCAGGTGGACACCTTTGCACATGTCATTTTCATTCTTAGACTGCGCGATAGTAGAAAAGATGAACTCAAGAGAGGGCCTCAGGATTCCAGGACGGGAATTGAGATCAAAGTAATGAGGTATTGGTTTTAAAAAAAACTGTTAAACAAGCAGTTAATTAGCCTGAGATGTTGTCAGCTTTCTGGCTGTGATGGGATTGAATGTTTGTTTGCTTGATTTTCATTTGAGCCTATTCTTTTCAGGGGGAAAAATAAAACACTCACAGATAATGCCACCTACATGTCATGCTATAAACTGCTTATATTTGACTGTGTGGCAACATGTGTGGGATGTCAGCTGGAGCATATGGGAGCTCTTTCCTCATTAGTCCTCAAAAAAAACCATATTAAATGTCGTTCACCACATAGCGATCAAATCTCAAGACTCATCATTCAATTAGTAATGAGAAAGGTGAAAATGTCCAGGAATTGGCACTTGGAATCAGACTTAACTAAAAGTGTAACGTATGTGTGTTTTTTCTTCATCTTATAATTAAACCTACAATTTAATATGTGTGTGTGTGTGTGTTGTACCTGGGATCATGAAACCAGTGATTCATATTTTAGCATCATTTTACAGTTAGTGAAACTGAGTCTTAAAGAAATTAAGAAATGACTCACTTTCGCCATAGCTTAATTGTCTTACATCGTTGAAGAAGGAAATGGTCCACAAGAAGAGATTGTGCCACATATTTGAGGGTTGGAGTTTTAAGTGGCATTATATTTTATAAATCTTACCTTGCTGAGTCTTATTTACTTTGATAACAGGCTAGTGCGTTCATGTCCATTAAATAAATCCCCAGGTGAGCCTATGCTTTTTTGTACCCTGGGTCTTATTTTCAGGCCCTGTTGGCAATCTGGCTACCAGTTATCACTTGTGGCTATCCATGGTGTTTGCCCAATTCACTCTAATTTTATTTTCTTAACTTCTCTGGGCTTGGAAACTAAATGTCTAAGGTAGAATTGAAAATCAGGGTCTGAGAACGGCATAATATCAACATCAGTGTAAGCAGTGCCAGTCATGCTTAATGTGCTTAATAACTGTCAGTTATCACAGACTCTTAAAGCCCATTAAAGCTACTGGTGTCTAATTTTGTATATACAAAATATTTACCTCATCATAAATGTATAACTGCAGGATCCTTTACGCCTTTACTCTTATGTTCACAACATTGTGATCACATAATTAAAGAGAAAATCAAGCATCTCACTATTGGTTATTCTGAATTTAGAGTTTCTTTTTAATCCAACCATCTAAAAAATAGATTAATCAAGATATAATTGATATACAAAGAATTGCACATATTTAATGTGTACAAGGTGATGAATTTGGACCTATGCCAACACTGAGGATACTGTCACCAATACCTCCTAAAATTGTGTTGTGTCCCTTTGTGTGTGTGTGTGTGTGTGTGTGTGTGTATGAAGAACACAATATTCTATTTGCTATGTTTTCATTTTTCCATTGGGTTCCAGTCTCACCTCAAATCAACAAAGCCCTATTTCAAAGACTTGGCAAATACCTTTCTCATAATACTGGCTTTTTTTTTCTCTAGTCCCTTCTGGTCCAGACCACTGTGCCTAAGAACTAGATGTAGAGACCCTCTAGCATCCGCCCCACAAATTAGGATCAAAAAGAGGAATTTTAGAGCATGATTTTCATAACACTGATCTCTAAGACCAGGAAACAATAAGACTTTCAAGAGTCTCTCAAATACCCTTTTTTTTTTCTTTAACTTTTGTGTCTCCTTAAAGAAGGTCACAAATGAAGTCTTCAATTGTTTTTAATATTTTTTAAAAGCTTTCTGTTTTTCTCTTTTAATTGCAAATTTATGGAGTGAAAGAGAACTCAAACTCCCAGGCAGTTTCAATGTCTCCTACTGCCGAGAAGTCATTAAAGGACTGATAACTCTAATGTGAGAATATTGCACCTCATGGGAGTGGAAGTGGCACCAGGGCTCTAAGTTCAAATCTATTGACTAGGAGAAGCTGTATTTCCTCGCAGACCTGTATTCATTGGGAACGGCTCTGCGTGGGCAGCTCCGGAAGGAAGGGAGGCCCCATTCCTTTTCCCACTCACTCACTTCTGATCTTGGGAAGATGCCACTTTGGTCACAAACCTTGGTTCTGGACCTACAAGTCTATATACTATCCCTTAATTGTATGAGGCAATAGTGGTATTTTCTCTCTTCCAACTCAGATAATTCATGTTGTTTATGAAATTATTTTATCATTTATTTAATGTATAATATATAAAATATTTCATCTTCTAGTTAATAGGTTTTTTACTTTGAGTAATTTACCTAAGTTCACTGAGATTAGGTTTTCTTATGTGTAAAATTTGGACAATAACTTTTTTTGTGGATTAAAATATATATGTTGAAGTATCAAACTTTATAGTGGGTACCATGGAGACAAATCTCGTTTTAGGGTAAGTTACAAATTAAGCACCTAGCCAGTCAGAGACATAGTCTTCTACAGATATGTTTTTACCTGCTTCTCTATACTTTTAAAATTAGTATTTATTTCTTCATCTAAGATACCAACGATAGATAACTACTCACTCACCTATCCAGATTTCCAGTTCTTTGTCAACAAATGTAAAGCCTTAGACTCTTCAACAGACTTGTTTCACGGGTTTTCCCAATTTAAAAGTATATTTCATGCTTCTTTACTTCATTTATCTGTTGATTTCAATTCATTTTCAAGAATGAAATAAATATTCACACACTCTTTTGTTTATAGCAAACAGAAATACATGCACAAGTGTCAAAAAATAGTTACTATCCATATATAAGTGTTCGTTAATATCCAAAAGTTATCAAGAACTTACACAGTTAAACATCAAAAAAACACACCAATCACATTTAAAAGAAAAATGGGCAAACCCTAGCCAGTTTGGTTCAGTGGATAGAGCATTGGCCTGGGGACTGAAAGGTCCTGGGTTCGATTCTGATCAAGGGCACATGCCCAGGTTGCGGGCTGGATCTCCAGTAGAGAGTGCAGGAGGCAACTGATCAATGATTCTCTCTGAAATCAATAAAAATATATTTTAAAAAATGGGCAAAGGACCTGAATGGAGACTTCTCCAAAAAGGACATACAAGTGGCCAAGAGATACATGAAACGATGCCCATCATCACTAATCACTAGAGAAATTCAAATTAAAACAATGAGATATCATCTCACACCTGTCAAAATGACTATCATCAATAAATCAACAGACAAGTATTGTCCAGGATGTAGAGAAAAGGGAACCCTCCTGCACTGTTTGGAATATAAAGTTGAATTCCAGCAAGTTAAAATTACTAAAACTTCCATTTAATAAATAATTAACTACTCCTTGTGAAAAACACAGCAGAAGTTAGTTTTCCTTTGTTGGCAATATTGCATCAACTGTGCCTGGAGCTGGGATGTTGTGTGGACAGATTGTCATCCAGAAACTGACAGCAGACATCCACACAGAAGGGATTTAAGGCTTAAAGGAAATTCATGGCATAAATGTAGAAGAGTTAATTTCTTCTAACTATAAATGAAATAAAAGGGCAGTTTTAGCAACAATTATTTGGCGAATAAAGAAATTGGTATTTAAATAACAGTGGGCTTCCTAAGAAGCAAACCATGCTTAGTGTTAAATTAAATATTAGCAGAAATATGCAACTTTCATTATCAATCTTTTTTCTTGCATTCAGCCATTTCTATACATTTTCTTTGAAACTTCCAGAGTTAATTAAGAGTCTTACTCATGCTTTTATCCCTTTGTTCAGCAATTCCTCTTTGCATCTCTACCTTTTGCCACATTTTGTGCTACCCACAAAGATGTAGAAATGAAAGACATAGCCACTGATTTTAAGGAGCTTTGAGTGTAGACCATTATGGAGAAGTTAAGCAGTTATTATAATACTGTGTAATCTATCTGTTATGATAGAGTAATTCTTAGTGTGCTATGGAAGAATGGAAGAGTGGTTCCCAACCACAAGGAAGCAGGTGGATCAGAAGAAGGCAGAGAGGTTTTCTGAGCAGGAGCTGACCAGCTGTTGTTGAACAGTGAATGATGAAGGGCATGCTCACAGGCACTTTCATCACTGCGTTTCTACTGTTAACTATTATTTATTTAATATCCATCTTTCAATAAAATACTTGAAGGGATGGAGTTGGTCTACCCTTTATTCACTGAGAGCTGTCATTTGTTGAGAGATAAAATGCAACAGATCCTTAAATAATGGGAAGATCAAGTTTAATGTAGCCATTAAACTGGAGTTCTAACAAACAAGGTCTCTGCAAAACCAGCAAATCATTACTAAAATGGCTTCAGGACATTATCACTATCTAGACCTAAGACAAACTTCACTCGGTAGAAAATGCTTGACCTTGTATTA
Source organism: Myotis nattereri (assembly GCF_964212035.1). Classification (NCBI taxonomy): domain Eukaryota; kingdom Metazoa; phylum Chordata; class Mammalia; order Chiroptera; family Vespertilionidae; genus Myotis; species Myotis nattereri. Next base: position 82,333,632 of record NC_138082.1, on the reverse strand, counting down.
ATCCCACCTGCCTCTAAATCTTTATTGTTAACTGAACCCATGTTCTACTTGGTGAGGTCTTTTAATAATTTATTAAGAGAATAAGGAACTCAGAAGCCGTAAATGAGTGCACCAGGTGAAAGACATTTAAAATATAGAGTAGGGGGCATGAGGAGAGTTATGTCTATTCTAGAAAACATATTTTTGTTTACAGTCTTTTTAGAGCATGGGGAATTTTGATGTCCTGAAGTATTTTTTCTAATCTTCAAAGTTAGGATTTGTATCTTTGTGCTCACACTGCCTTTAATTGAGAAGCTGTGTCTCATTACCAAACCTGTGTAGCCACTAAAACTGTTCTACACACATATGAGGCTTAATTAGTGTCCATACATTAATTAAAAGACAAAACACTTTCATTGTTTTATTGTAAGGAGGACTCTTGGTTATGCATATTATGTTATTTGTGGTGGGAAATATATTTTAATAAATATAATTGTAAGATCAATTAAAGAAAAAAATTCAGAAAATTTTGTAACATCACAAATTAATCAGAAAGGCATGTAGAACTGGTCCAAAATGTTAAGAGTGGTTATCCAAAGTGCAGCTTGACAGCAGTCTGGAGGTAAACAGACATTAAGAGGTCAGGTACATCAAATGCAAGATACAACAGTGCTAAAGAGACCAGGAAACGACATTGGCTTCATTTATTCATTTAACAATGTATTGCCTTCTCTGTGTAAGGCAATGTTCTCAGTGCGTGAAATGCGTCTATAATAAACCTGCAGGGATCCCTGCCCTTGTGGGACTTACATTCCAATGAGAGTGGACAATTCCTGGCAATACCTAATGTTCAGTCTAAATGTAGCAATGGTGATAAAGAGGGATAGATACAGATAAGTTGCTAATGCACTTTGTATTTCCATCTCTTATGCATCAATAATCATTATACACCTATTCAACACCTGCCAATTCCGAGAGGAATGAGACGAGGCATGGTTTGCATACAAACTGCTGATTATCCGGGAGGCCAGTGGTGTCTACATGTTCAAAGTTTTTGGCTTGATTGGAACAACTACTCTCTTGGACAGCTGGCTTGTGAAATAAAGCAAAGGTTTCGCTCCCATTGACTGGAAAGCATTGATGTATGACGCAACTCTTCCACACACTATTTCCTGCCGGGCAGGCTGGCATAAATTATTGAACATATGTGAAAATATGAGTGTAGGATAAAATCCAGGAATTTAATTTGTTGGGTCAAAAGGTGCTTTCAATTTATAAATCTATATCTATTTCTTTTGGGGGGGATTTTTATACATCTAATAGAGGCCCAGTGCACAAAAATCTGTGCACTCTGGGGGGGGGGGTCCCTCAGCCTGGCCTGTGCCCTCTCGCAGTCTGGGACCCCTTGGGGGATGACCACTTGCTGGCTTAGGCCTGCTCCCCAGGGGATTGGGCCGAAGATGGCAATCAGACATCCCTCTGGCAGCCCGGCAGCCCTCGGGAGGTGTCCACTTGCCAGCGGGGAGCAGACCTAAGCTGCAGTCAGACATCCTTAGCACTACTGAGGAGGCAGGAGAGGCTCCCACCACCACCACTGTACTGGCAGCCATCAGCCTGGCTGTGACTGAGCAGAGCTCCCCCATGTGAGAGCACACTGACCACCAGAGGGCAGCTCCTGCATTGAGCGTCTGCCCCCTGGTGGTCAGTGTGTGTCATGGTGACCAGTCATTCCCAGTCCTTCTGCTGTTAGGGTCAGTTTGCATATTACCCTTTTACTATATAGGATAGAGGCCTGGTGTACGGGTGGGGGCTGTCTGGTTTGCCCTGAAGGGTGTCTCAGATCAGGGTGGGGGTCCTGCTTGGGTGCCTGGCCAACCTGGGTGAGGGGTTGATGGCTGTTTGCAGCTGGTCACACCCCTTTCAGGGTGGGGGTCCCCACTGGAGTGCCTGGCCAGTCTGGGTGAGGGACTGAGGGCCGTTTTCAGGCTGGCCAGCGACTGAGGCTCCCAGCCTCTCTTTTTATAATTATTTTTTTTAAATTCTGGGATTTATTTACCTTCTATAATTGAAGCATTGTTGCCGTCACTAGCGCTCCCAGGTCTGAGGCTGCGGCCAGCTGAAAGCAGGTATCTGGGTTTGTTTAGCTTTTATAATTGAAACATTGTTGCTTCCAGAGCTCAGAGCCAGGCCGCGGCAGGTGGGGAACCTTGACTTCCTCCATCACTGGAGCAAACAAGCTTCATGTTCACTTCAGCTGCATGGCTACTGGCTATCTTTGTTGGCAGTTAATTTGCATATCACCCTGATTAGCCAATGGGAAGCATAGTGGAGGTAAGGTTAATTACCCTTTTTGTCTTTTATTAGATAGGATATTGCCAATGGCAGTATTTTTCCACAGCCTCAACAGCACAGTTTTATAAGCCTTATGTGTTTTGGTCATGCGGATACACGAAAAAGAAATTTATTATAGTCTTCTTTTGTTTCCTTATTTAACTGAGGTTAAACATGATGTCATACTTAAAAAGGCATTTATATTTTCATTTCTTTGAGTTGCTTGTTTGTACTCCTTGTTCATTTTTCTATCAGCTTGTTGATCTTTTTCTTACTTATTTCTGAAACCCCTTGATCCTTTGAGATATAAATGGAAAATATGTTTTTCTCAGTTTGTCATTTGTTTTTGGACTTAGGTTATGTTGTTCAGCTATACATGTAATATTTTTTATGTTGTTGAATTTACCCTTTAAAAATTATAGCAATTAAAAATATGTCAGCCCCTAAGAGGCTATAAAAGAGGTTTTCATCTTTTCCTCTTATATTTTTATGATTTTATTTTATTGTTTGCATATAAAGATGGGAAACACTTGGAATCCATTGTGATATTCAGTACAGAGAAGAGTAGATTCACCTTCAGATTATTCCAAATGAGCCCCAGTGTTCTCTGTAACTATTTATTGAATGATCCCCCTGATTATCCACTGGCTTGAGATGACATGTAAAATATACTAAATTTCCATATACATTTGGTTTATTTTTCAACTTCCTATTCTACGTATTGATCCATCTGGCTAAATACAATTTCATTTTGCTAAATGTCAACAATACATAGTAATAATTATTGGGCTGTAAAGTTTAATATTGATTAAGGCTGATTAACACTTTTCATGAAATTTCTTGGGAATGTGTAAATGTGTGAAAGTTCCCCCAAGTAAACTAAGAAAACACTTTATCTAGTTCTGTCCCTAACTCAAAGGATGTGAGAAAAATCGCTGGCATTATTATTTGGATTATACTAAATTTACACAAATCAGAGAGTTGATGTCTTTTTCTTTTTTTTTTTTTTTTTTTTTTGAGAGAGTTGATGTCTTTATGCTACTCAGCCTTCCTCTCTAAGTACATTTTTTCAGTCTTTCTTTGTGTCCTTTAAAAGGTTTTTTAGGATTTCTTTATATAGATAGTGTCCATTTCTATTTAGGTTTATTCTTAGCTATTTTATCTATATAGAGCAAAGCTATTTTTGCTAATTTTTTAATTATAATAAATAAAAATTGCTATAACTTTTAAAGGATAAATTCAACAACATCCCTTCAAAGACCCTCCCAGGATTGATCTTTTTCAGACTGTCACAGAAATTTTAGGCATGTCTCCTAGCTTCTCCCCCTTGCTGTCCTAAGTACATTTTCACTTCAGAGATTACCCTGTTTGCCGTTTTAATAATCCATTCCCTGGGCTTCCTCTAATCCTTAACATTTTTTATCTTCCATAGTTCCCACCTGTTCGGCCTTGGAAAGCTGCAGTGGGGATGGAGGTGGTCTGACTTTACCCTGTGACCTAGCTCCGCGCCTTCTCTTCTCCCTGGCACCCCTCTTAGGGTGCTGACACTGCAATCTGACAGTGGCTCTCCCTGCACAAGGGAAAGCACACGATGGCTACTTCGTTCTCTCCTGTGCTTTGATGGTGTTTTTGTTGTTATTGTTTTGTTCTCTTGGTTTTCAGAGATGATCCTGGTGCTTTTTCTTCTCTGGATAGGCATTGAAGACGCCCCTCTCTCAGCTCCGAGGGGTTGCCCACCCACTCTCCTACCGTCTGTTCTCTCTCAATGTGTAGCCATTCTCTTCTCCTGGCCATCTTTTTTTGCAGACTCTTTCCTTAAAAGCTGGAGCTGACCCTCTCGCAGCAATAACGCTGATGGTGGAGTCCTCCGTTCTCTCCTCACCTTTCCTGGAGTGCGTTTTCCCGGGCACAGCCTTCTTTCTCGGACAGTCTCATGTGGAGGTGCTCTAGGTAGACTCCCCCCCTTGCTTTTTCCCGTTACTGAGCTGAGCTGTTTTCCCGAGCAGGATGAGGGTGATGTCTTCCCCGGGTTCTTGTCCAGGTGGATTCCAAGAATGAAGACGCGGGAAAAGGTGGCAGATCGAATGGGCGGACATTTATTGGAAGCAAATACAGACTCCCACGTAGGGAGGGGGCCCCAGGGTTAACCACCAATTTCTTTTTTCCTAAGGTTTATAAAGGCTTTCGTTCTTTGTCTCTTGATGCTCCCTCTGATTGGTCACTCTTTGGTACAAGAGCAGCTTCAAAGCCCCAAATCCCGCAGGGCGCCGCTCTTTCTCCCACCCCCGCACTCCCCTTCAGTGGTAGGATTCTCTGTCTCCTGTGAAAATCTGTTTTCCTCTTCCTCCCATTTGTCAGGTCAGCGTTTCTCTATCCTCCCTGAAAGTTGGTTTCCTCTTTCTCCCCAGACCCTGTGCTTTTCCCTGTCTTCTGTGAAAGGATGTCTGCCACCCCCTTATCCTGTGGCGCCTCTTTTTTTTTTTTTTCCTCTGGTGGCTCCAAGCCCTCACCTACGCCTTCCTCCCCCATGGACCCTCTTTATTCCTAAAACTCCATAAACCTGCCTATTTTACCCCTAAACTCCTTTTACTACCGCAGCTGCACAGGCTGCATTCTCCTCTCCCTCTTTTGACCAACAATGATCTGCTCATCATTCAGGATTCAGTTCAGGCATACATTTTTAAAAAACGTGCTTAAAAACAAAGCTAAGCTGGATCTGCAATTCTCAAAGGATATACAAAAAAGTAAAGTTTAAAGCTGATGCGTTTCTTCATCATCATAGAATATTTTATTTGATCAGTTATACAGATTGAGCATTACATACATACTATGCCCATGTTAACTTTTAGATTTAAAATGTAAAACTATGTAAATATCTTTTTATTTTTTCTTAGTATGATTGGTATATAAAACAACTGAGGCCCCCTATACTGTATATGCATCTCAGAAAATTAGTACCATAGGATCTTAGTATTAAAAAAAAAAAAAACACCTCTAAAGCTTATCTCGATAAAATTTCTGCTGAACCTGATAATTCACTTGCAGCACAGTACTCTATATACTTACACTGACAGCCTGTCACCAGGTATCTGCTTGCGTAGTTCAGGTGAAGAGCAGTAACTTTTCAAAGCAGAGCTCCTTGGGGTAGTTTCAATTTTATAAAATCTTTTGTCATACAAAACCAATGCCTGCTTTCCTGTAATGTGCTCCCATTTTCTCTGGAAAAACTAATGCCTACCTGCTCTCTTAGCACATAGGAATTGGATTTTTATTTTGTTACAAATATAAGATCAGATACTCAGGGAATAAATAAATAAATAAATAAATAAATAAATAAGATTGGGTCCATACCTTCTTTTGACAACTTGTCAGATGTTTAAAAATAATATAATTATGCCCACCTATTAGGTATTTAAGTATAAAAATCTAAACATATATTCGATGACAATTAAGGCAGATAATGTATTCAGAAAATTTTGTGGAATCAATTTTATGTTTAGTAAGTTCATAGAGTTTATGTATATACTAGAGGCCCAGTGCACAAAAATTTGTGCACTCGGGGAGGGGGGATGTCCCTCAGCCTGTCCTGTGCCCTCTCACAGGCTGAGACCCCTCGGGGGATGACCACCTGCTGGCTTAGGCCTGCTCCCAGGGGGATTGGGCCTAAGCTGGCAGTCAGACATCCTTAGTGCTGCCGAGGAGGCAGGAGAGGCTCCCATCACCACCGCTGTACTGGCAGCCATCAGCCTTGCTTGTGGCTGAGCAGAGCTCCCCCTGTGGGAGTGCACTGACCACCAGGGGGAAGCTCCTGAATTAAGCTACTTCCCCCTGGTGGTCAGTATGTGTCATAGTGACCAGTCATTCCCAGTCTTTCTGCTGTTAGGGTCAATTTGCATATTACCCTTTTATTATATAGGAGTGCCTGGCCAGCCTGGGTGAAGGGTTAATGGCTGTTTGCAGGCTGGCCACAGCCCCTTCAGGATGGGGATTCCTGCTGGGATGCCTGGCCAGCCTGAGTGAGGGCCTGATGGCTCTTTGCAGGCTGGACATATCCCCTTCAGTGTAGGAGTCCCCACTGGGGTGCCTGGCCATCCTGGGTGAGAGGCTGAGGGCCGTTTGCAGGCTGGCCACAGCCCCTTCAGGGTGGGGGGTCCTACTCGGGTGCCTGGTCATCCTGGGTGAGGGGCTGATGGCTGTTTGCAGGCTGGCCACTGCCCCCAGCCACCCAAGCTCCCAGTGGAGGCTGGCTGGAAGCAGGTATCTGGGATTTATTTGTCTTCTATAATTGAAACTTTGTTGCCATGAGTGGAGGCCACAGCCTGCTCAGGGTAGGTGGGAAGTTTGGCTTGCAACATCTCCCAGGCAACCAAGCCTCCTGCTTGCTCCAGCTCTGTGGCTGCTGGCCGTCATCTTGGTTGGGTTAATTTGCATATAGTCATTCTGATTGGCTGGTGGGTGTGGCTTGGAGTGTAGTGAAAGTATGGTCAATTAGCATCTTTGTCTTTGATCAGTGTAGATTACTTTATGGAAGTTTGACAGGGTTTGAAATCTTAAAATTTCTAGAAGTTAAAATTTCAAATAGTCATTGACAGGCAGTTGAAAGTTGAAGGTAAATTAAAATAAAGGTATCAAATGTATCTTTAATAATTACATGGAAATTATCTGATACTTTGAGTTCTGCAAGAGACCAAATGTTTTTCTCTATACAAAGTGAGGCAATAGTCTCAAAGCTTAGCATAATATATAAAATTAATGGACTTTTATTTATTTTATTTCTTTTACTTTTTATTGATTTTATTGTTGATACATTGGTTAATAACATAGGTTGTGGGGCTGGGTGTAAAAAGTGAAGGGATTAAGCAAAAATCAATAAGTAAATACATAAATAAATAAACAAATAAATAAAATTAATGGACTTTTAGAATATGGACCACAAAACACAGACTTCTTTTGTGTTCTGTGCCTTTCAGATTAAATTTTCTGAACCTTTTTCACTTCTGGAATCACATTACAAGGGGCTACTGAAAAGCATGAAAACAATAAAAAATGATGAGATAATGAGGTCTTGGGAAAAATTTTCAGGAAGATCCATTAAAGCAAATGAGAAGGTGTGAAGGACACATGTAACTGTCTCCACACGGTGGAGTGGCTGTGCCCTAGGAGAGGAAATGCGAGCTCTTTTTTGTAGTTCTAAAGGGCAAACCTAAAATCAGTGTCTGAGTGTCACTGAGTAACATATTTCAGTTTACAACAGCAACCACCTTCTTTAGTGAATCTTCCCCAAAATAGAAAAGACTGCTTCACAGAAAATAAAAGTGTTATAGCAAAGAATGACTGAACATATAGTTGGTGGCTATAGAAGAAATCCTCCTTCTGTGTGTGGTTTTTAAAAGGAAACACGTAAGGAAGACAGAGGGAGGCGATGCTTAGATTAGATTTAAATTTCATATGTAGTGACCCTGTGGAGTTGGAGAAATTATGTTGGTCTTCAAAAATCATAATAAACAACAACAAACACAACCCTAAGAAAAAACCTAATTTATACCGACATGTTAAAAAGGTATATTGCATGTAAAGAATACCTCACACATCTCTCTCTATATATATATACAGTGGGGCCTTGACTTACAAGTTTAATTTGTTCCGTGATGGAGCTCGTAACTCAAATTACTCGTATGTCAAATCAAAAAGTGAACGAGTGAGACACGTGATGCTGGGCTGATGCTGTGGCGTTCACTGTGACGTTCGCTGCGCCAACTAGCGGTAGGGTATCTGAAGCTGGCTCATAACCCGAATTTTAGCTCGCAACTCAAAGCAAAAAAATTGGCTGAGAGACGGCTCGTATCTCGAAAAACTCATTAGGCGGGACACTCGTAAGTCAAGGCCCCACTGTACTAATAAAAGGCTAAGTGACTGACTGGCCGATAACTATGATGTGCACTGACCACTGGGGGCAGACGCTTAATGCCGGAGCTGCCAAGCTGTGGTGACTTGGGAACGGCGGTTCTCGGGTGATGCACCCTGGAACCAGAGAGGAGGGAGCCTGATTCCTTGCCAGGCTGTGTGATTCCACCTTCGGCCGTGGGTTATGTTGTTGCTGGGGCACTGTCCACCCCGAAGCTGGTTTACTGCACACTTGCGTTTGCGTTCCACACCCTGTATGACAGCAACTTGCAGAGTGCCCTCTTGTACTCCAGGACCCCTTGGGGGATGTCAGAAAGTGGGTTTCGGCCCATCCCCACAGGCGAGGCTGAGGGACCCCACCTGCCAGAGGGACCCCACTCACTCTACAGATGCCCTTCAAACCAAAGCACTGCCCTAGGTGCAGCCAGCTGGGGATGGACCACGGGAGGTTAGCTCCAGTATGAGTCTGGCCCACCTCGCCCAGTCCTGCCCCGCTGGCCACCACCCTGGACCTGCCTACATTAGTCCTTGCACCGCAGCCAGGACTGCAAGCTGGAAGACCTGAGCGTGAGTTTTATATTTTTCTCCCCCCTCCCACCAACCCTCCCCCCCTTCACAGACACCCTTTGATCCAAGATGCCACCCCAGGAGTTCTAGTTAATTTCCTTTCAATGTGTATGAATCCATGCACTGGGCCACTAATAAAAAATAAAATCCATTGTCATGGGAATTTTTCTTTAGGCCACCATAGGCCATCAGAGATAGAATACTCCCTCTTGTATGAAACAACTAAAAATTATAGTGAATATCCAATACAATAGTTTAAAAACATTGGAAATCAAGAGATGAATGATGATCCCTGCAAAGTAAAACACAAATTAAGTGAGTCCTGCGACTGCCCAGCATACCTGCCTGAAAAAGTTCTTAGACCATGATAAGTGATGGAGAACTCAGGTGAAGCCTAGCAGTGATCTGAGTTGATGAGATGATATTGAGTACCCCTGGAGGCAGAAGTGACAAAGAGTAAGCAGGGATGAGCAACAAAAAGAATGGCTGAACACCTCTTGAGATACATATAGTCTTAAGCTAAATATTTAGTCGTCATACATATAAAGAAACTAAACCAAGGAGGACAAATGATACCTAAAATAATTACCACTTGCTGACATAGGATTGTAAATAGTTCCTGTTCTCACCAACCATATTAGAAAATTCCATAGTTCATGGGGTATTGGGTAGAATAATCAGAAAGATTTTGACTCAGTATTTGGTAAAAAACTAGCCTTAGCCAACATGCTGCTCTGGTTCTACCTAGCAAGGTTTAATAGCAAGACAAAAAAGATCAATTTTTTTCCTAGTAATTAATTTATTGTTTCATAAAACAAGGATAAAAATATTTATAGAGATTCAAAAATATTTAGAACTCAGTAAGGTAAAACTCAATATCTAGAATTCAATAAAAAAAAAAAAATTACTAGGCAGGCAAAGAAGCAAGAAAATACAAATCACCTACGAGATCAATCCATCCAAACAGACTCATAATGACAGTGATGGTAGAACTTGTAGACAAGGAAATCAAATTAGTATTTATAACTATAATCTATGTGTTCAAATATTTAAAAGAAATATTAGACGTGATAAGTAGATACATGGAATATATACAAAGACACAAATAAAAAAATTTGCATTAAAAACTATAATGGTTGCCTAGCTGGTGTGACTTAATGGTTGAGCATCGACCCATGAACCAGGAGGTCATGGTTTGACTCCAGGTCAGGGCACATGCCTGGATTGTGTGCGCAATCCCCAGTAGGCAGGAGGCAGTCAATCTATGCTTCTCTTTCATCTTTTATCTTTCTAACTCTCTCTCTTTTCCTCTCACTTTCTCTCTCTGAAATCAATAAAAACATTTTTTTTAAAATTAAAAAAACCCTATAATGCTTGATATAAAAAGTGCACAAGTTGGAATTAACAGCATATTAGATACTGAAAAAGAAACGTTTAGTGAACTTAAACACATAACGATAGAAAATATTCAAAATAAAACACAGAGAAAAATGACTGAAAAAAGTAAATACATTTCACCTAAAGGAGCCAAAGAACAGTTCTAGCAGACTTAAATATGTAATTAAATTTCATGGAAAATGGGTGAGAGAAAAGATATTTTTAAATGTAATAGTCAATTTAAAAATTTTATTTGTTGAAAGCTTTAAACCCACCAAGCCAATTAAACCCCTCCAAAAATAAATAAATAAATAAATAAACAAATGAATAAATAAATAAATAAATAAATAAAACACCATGGCACATCATAATTCAGTCTTAAAGAGATAAATCTTTAAAGCAGACAGAAAAAAAGTGTAAGTTAAAGACTGAGAAATGTTGATAAGAAGGATTGTTGATTTCTGTTTGGACACATGTCAAGGCAGAAAACAATACAGCAACATTTTTAAAGTACTAAAGGGAAACAAACGTGAACCTAAAATTTTATGTCCAGAAAATTTTCTCTTAAAAAATAAGAGAGAAATAAAGATGCTTTGAGATATACAAAGCTGAAAGAACTCATTACTGACAGACCTAAACTAAAAGATATTAAAGGAAGTCAATTAGGTGGAGAAAAATGAAATAGGATAGAAATCTGCATCTACAAAATAGAAAACAAAGCACAAATTGGTAACTACAGATCAATATAAACTTTTTTTTAATTATCTAAATTACTTGGAAATAAACAAACAACAATGTATTGTTATGGCTACAGATGAAAGTGCTAAGAACAGTTCTGAATACACTTATTCATCCAATCCATATGGAACCAGGAAAGAGATGATATACTTGGCTTATCATTTCTCCTTCAAGGAATAGAAAAAGAAGTACATTTTAAAGTTTGACTTAGGTATTGACTTATTCACCTTTTACTACATCATGCCATAGTAACAAAAAACAACAAAATGTTCAGTGTCTTACCCAAACAAAGCTTTATTTCTAATCCATGACACATGTAAATTGCTGATTATTTATGGTTCTGCTCCAGTCCAAAATGCTATCTCAACTGGGACATTCCTCTTCATTTGAGAAGTATTGGAAGGAAGTATTAAAAGAACACTAGGCTCTTAAAGCTTCTATGAAAAGCATCGTACTTTATGTTTACTCACATTAGGGTGTGTGAGCAGTTCACATAGCCATGACTGATGGCAGTGGAGTAGGGGTGTTTAATCCTTTTAGAGGGAAGGCAATGGTAAATGGAAACAATAATGAAAATTTGTCACATATTCCAACATACAATGATCCAGTCGAATGTGGTCTAATTGCAAGCATAAGACTGATCCTTTGCCTCATACTTCTGTCTCTTTGATCTAACAATGTGATATTTTATCCTAAAAATACTGTGTAAATTTACCTCGATGTCTTTCTCTTCTTTGCTACCACTATCAAAGAGTTATTCCTATGCTATAAACCTTCATAGAAAGTCTACATAGATATAACAAATACAAACAACATTATGAAAACTGGGAAAATATTGAGGATATAGCTAATTAAAAATGAAATGAAGAAATGGAGATTAACCAAATATCTAAAGCTCTGTATATCTACCGTCTAATATGTGCTGATATAGGTACTATATACTTCACCTACACTAGAACATTTTAGCTTCATAATAATCTTGGAAGGCAGATGCTTTTTCCTATTTTACAAAGATATCAAGACTCAAGATGTTATATAACTTGGCCCCAGATTTTTAAAAAATCTATATAGAAATAAGAATCAAATTCCTTTCTCAGCTCAGAAGGACATAAATATTATACAAAATATAGTATTAGCTGAGGTAGGAGTTTGCATAGGAGTGAAATACCAAAATCTGAGTGATTTAACACAATAAAGGTTTATTTGCCATTATGTGATGTCTGATACAATCCAGTGACCATTCTCTATTGTTTAGTTACTTAATCTAAGCACTTGTTTCCAAAGGAAGCAGGGCAGGGAAAGCAAGCGATAAGGATGCACTTTAGCGAACTTAAACACATAACGATAGAAAATATCCAAAATAAAACACAGAGAAAAATGACTGAAAAAAAGTAAACACACTTCACTTAAAGGATCCAAAGAACAATTAGGACCCATAGTCCATTGATAAGAATTGGCCACATGACCCCCAAGTGACTGCAAGGAAATGAAGGGAATCACATAGAATATTGGTTGAGCAGTGACTGCTTCTAGCACATACTATAACCATAGAGAGAAACATTTAGCCAAAGAGAAACCTTGTATATACTATATAAAATAAAAATCAAGAGATGCAATTGATAATTGTTTTGCTTGCCAAAATAACTATCTCCACTTCCTTCAAAACCTGAAAATTACGTCTTTAAAAATTAATAAAAGCTCTGATGATACATTAGGCATTCACAAGTTTTAAATTGAGTCCAGGAAAATACAGATATTTTATATTTGGCCACAAACTTGAATTATGGGCAGGAGATATTCAATAGAATGAGAAAAAAAATTGATTGCTTTCATACAGCAAATTGTAACGGAATTTCCTGACTATTCAAATATGGAAATTCTGAAGTTCTTTATTAAAGCAGATGTGAAGTACTTCCACCATTGAGAAATATTTAGGCTATAGTTTCTAGGGTTATTTAAATGTAGAATTTTACTGAATTTACTTTCACCCTAATCCTAAAATTCTAATATTTTTGTTTGAATTTTGGACACTGAATAGTACTTATAATGCTTATTTGGTTACCCATGTCTAGCACAGTGCCTTAAGGCATAGCATTATGGTAAACAAGTCAAAAAAATAAGTGAACCCATTTTTCTGTCTCCATGGTGGTTATTTATTTATTCTCTTCTGATTATGTGTACCCAAATATAACAAGCTCATTGAAAACAAAAGAGAACAAAATCAAGGTTTAAGAGAGTCAATGGCACCCTTTTTGTTAATCCCAAATTTGAATCTGAGGACAATGGTCCAACATTCAGGCCCAATGAGAGAGGAAGTGATACAACCACTATGAAAAACAGTATGGAGTCACCTCAAAAAATTAAAAATAAAACTACCATATCCTTCAGTAATCTTACTTCAAGGTGTACTTCTAAAGGGAATAAAATCACTATCTCAAGGAAGAGATATCTGCACTGCTATGTTTATTGCAGCATGGTTTACAACAGGCAAGATATGGAAACAATCTAAGTGTCCATCAACAGATGAATGGATAAATAAATTGTGATACACACACACACACACACACATACACACACACACACACACACACACCGGAATATTAGTCAGCTATAAAGAAAGAAATCCTCCCCTTTCTGACAAAATAACTCAGTCAGAGAAAGACAAATATTGTATGATCCCACTTATATGTAGAGTATTTAAATCTTTCAGAAGTTTTCTTTTTTGAGAAAAAAAAATTAAAGGAATAAAAAAACCACAGTTATAGAAGGGAATTCATAGATTAAGAAGCTAAAAGAGATTACAACCAAGCATAGTGTATTAACCTCATTTGCATCCTGACTCAAACAAGCAGATTAAAACAAAATTTAAGACATTTATGAAACAACTGGAAATTGGAACACTTAGATATTAGATCTGAAGAAATGATGATTAATCATTTTAGGGGTCATAATGGTGTTATAGGTATGTTTTTAAAAGGCCCTTATCTTTCAAGATACATACTGAAATTTTTGTAGATAAAATATAATGCTGGGAGCAGTTAGTGAGTAGTGATATAGATGGAACAAGTTTTGGCAATAAATTGACAATTATAGTAATTAAATGATGGGTACATGGGAGTGGATTATACTATTTGGCCTATTCTTGTATATGTTTTATAGTTTCCATAATACAAAGTGTAAAACAACAACAACAACAACAAAACCAACAGCCAAGGTCATAGGGAAAAAAAGTTATCAGATTATCTGTGGTTACCAGTAGCAGGGTATGGGGAAGGGAGGATTGGAGGAAGGTGGTCAAAGATACAAACTTTCAATTACAAGGTAAGTACTAAATGTAATGTACAATGTAATGACAATAATTAACATTGCTATATGGTATACATGAAAGTTATCCAGAGAGTAAATCGTAAGAGTTCTCAACACAAGAAAATTGTTTTCTTTTTTTTGTATCTATAGGAAATGACAGATATTAAGCAAACTTATTGTGGTATGTCACAGCACTATATAAGTCAAATCATTATGCTGCGCATCTTAAATGTATACAGTGCTGTTTGTTAGTTATATCTTAATACAACTTGAGGAAAAGAAACATGTACTTTTTTACCTTGATGGTTATTGCAAATTTACTCCTTAAAAATGTACTAATTTTATTTCCATCTATAGTACAATTGCCTATTTCTCCAGAAGCTTGACAAAGTGTGTCCTTTATAACTTCATATATGCTTATTGATTTTTGTATGTATATATGAACTGCTTCTCATTGACCCCTTTTTAGCCATATTTTTCTTATTAATTTCCTTTCACTGCAGGTGGTCATTTGTCTTTTGACATTGCTATTACCCTTAAAGAGAAGTTTTAGGGGAATAGATTCTGTGTGTTAAAAAAATAAATAAAAGAGAGATAGAGTTTGGAATCTGACTGAGTGGTTTAGAATAGCTGCTCAGAAAACGAAGCACAATGAGAAGATTTATGTCATTTTTTAAAAAGATACAATTAACACTCAGCATTTAAAGAGATTGAGAAGATAAGATCCCTACCTCCAAGCCACAAGCAAGAGATAAGAAAAGATGAAATTGAAATGTTCATATTCAAGTGGGATTTTGGAAGAAAACAAACCTGACCAAAATGGGGTTGGCCTAGGGTAGCATCTCAGAATCCTGCGAATGAATGCAATCCTAGCATTTTGTACATCCTGGGTGTATGGCTCCTAAGAAACTCTGCCTTTGTTATAAGAAGTTTTAGGGCATATTTTTTATAAGAGCTAGAAATTAAAAAGTGAAAACAAAAACAAAAGAAAAATCTGCTCCCAAAGAAATAAGATGGGGTTCTATGGGTTTAGGAGATTGCTTTGTCAAACTCAAAAGTAAAAATGTCAAATTATATCTCATTCTTCTGAAGCATTTTCAACATAATACTGCTTTGCTTCAGGTGAAAGAGGATGTAGTATCAAGTAAAATTAATAAAGATATATCTACAGAACTCAATGTTATATACATAAACAAGTCAAGAAGAACTCATTAAATATTCTGGAGAGTGGATTAAAATATGTCCATTAAATTTAGCATGTTAGCAAATTGCAATAAACATGCCGTAACCCTACACCTTTGCCAGAATTAAATCTTGTATTTAGAATTTTATAATTTTTACAGTTTAATAGTACAAATGTAACCAGTAAAATTTGGATTTGGTTTGTGTATTATTATCTGCATTTTGCCTACTTTAAAATCCATTTTTTTCAGTTTAGTAGCAAAATAAACAGTGATGTCTTTCTCATTTCTTGAATTATCAATTTTGTTAACCACTTATTTCAAGTGATATTTTTTTATTTTATCACCTTTTTATTGTCTCTGATTCAAAATAGACTTGGTTCCAATGTAACAGAGTATATATTCAGAAAAGCATAACCTTAACAGATTTAATTACTAACGAAGCAAATAATTTCACTGAGACATTATTTTACTTATGTTATAAACCCCCAAAATGTCCCAAGGTTAATTATATTTCCTGTCTTTGTGCCACCATTTTACCTTAATTTGTCTGTCTCTCTAACCTAGCACCTGTCATAATAAGGACTATGTGTTTAAAATCTCATTTCACCTATTAAACTGATATATTCTTGAGAGCATGACTGACATATTGCTTAGTTTTGTATCCCTTATACATTGCCTGTTGCTGAATATATAGTAACAACTCAATTTCATTTTCTTGAACTGATAAAATTCTAGTGACATCCCAGAACAAACCATCTGAATGGCCTCTATCCATGCAGAAATGAATGTTCATTGAGGCTTTGACCTTCAGGCCTTAATGGCACATGTATATCTCCTTTGATTCCTATTGCATTGTTCCTGAAAAACTGTAGCAGAGAGAGATACCTTTAATGGCAAGTTGTTTCCAGGAGCAATTATGCTTCCTTTTTTGTTCCAAATGGCATGAGTGAGAATATAATACTTAAAGTCGGGTTCTGTGGGTTCAGGAAATTATGATACTAAACTCAAAAGTAGAAAATGTTATATTACATTTAATCCTTGTGCAGATGGGGTTAGAGTTTGAACATTTGGTTTATTAATAAACAAAGGAGTTCTTTCTAAAATTGAAATCTTTTTTAGGCTTCTAGTGGTGGTCATTGTTGTTTTTAATTTGAAGTTGATTCAGGGGAGAGAGCCTCAGAATGCTGAGACAGTGAACTGCTGGGAACATGCAGCCTACTTGGTGAAAGAGACATCTCAAGTTTAGAAGTTAGAAACTATCTCAAATTATTGATGCATTTTTGGAAATCACTTAGTGATTTTTTCCTATATGTCCCTTTCTCTAGTTAAAAATAATAGCATATATGACACATCTCTCTAATTTTAATAAATTTCCCATTTTATTGATTTACTAGGCACATGGCCCCCATTTAAAGAAATACTGTCTTATTTATGTAGATGGATTATTGTCTAAATTACATAGGTAGATATTTCATGAACTTGGTATATACTATCTGTATTATTAGTAATAAATCTAAAAGTTAATACCATTATCTTCATTTAGATCTAAAAATTGATCTGTGAAGATTTTGTGTAACCATCTCAAGACCACATCTATAATAATATATAATAATAAAAGCATAATATGCTAATTAGACCAGGCATCCTTCCTGATGAAGCCGGGGCTGTGAGGGCTGAGGCAGAGGTGGCTGCCATGGTGATCAGGGGCAGAGGCAGCCACTGTGGTGTTGGGGGCCGAGCCCCTTGCACAAATTTCATGCATAGGACCTCTAGTAGTTATTAACAAGTCTGGAATACAAATCCAGGTCAATTTGATTTCCTCCCATCTTCTACATTGTGTTATCTCTTATGAGATTAAGTGTATTAATGATTCATAAAAGCAATTATGAAATTGGCAAATCAATTCACTACCAGATTGGAACATATCTTTTCTTAGCACTCACAAAAAGGGAGTCATAATTATGCTTGTCAGTATTTACTAAACAGAATGTGAAAACCATTAAATTTATCCAAGAAAATATACTACAGGCCCTTGTCAAGTGTACAAGGTAGATTTATATATATGCTTTACCCTGTTTCCAAAAATTGAAACAATGATAAGCCATAGACACAGCTGTGTTTCTATCTGAATAAAAGACTGTGGAAATGGGAAAGAAAATGAGTCCTTGGTATTCATTGGACTAATTACAAATAATTCAATTAACCAGATGTTGCCAAAAGTAAGCATTTGAAATATCACTGCAACAAACGATTTTTTAATTTCCCTTTTGATCCCAAATTTGGACATTGCCATTTGGGGTGGCATACCAAAACAGAAATTATCTCAATAGATTTTGTAAATTTTCTCTTTATCTTTAAGGAGTCTGATTTCCAGTTGCACTAAAAAGTGTTGGGCTTCTTTTTCTACCAATAAAAAGGAAATGATGTTCACTTCAAGCAAACACAGTAAGCATAAAATCATATAACACATGATATATAAACTGTTTCTGAGTGGGACAAAAAATAAAATAAATTATAAGTATTTGCTGCCTGTCCATTTCCTTCTGTCTTCTTTATAAAGAAATATTTTAAAGAAATATTTCAGCATGTACTTCTATAACCTTTCTCCATATACATTTTGTAAAATGACTCTGAATAACCTATATATATTTTCAAGTTTTACTTTCTGAGTTTGATTTGTGTTTCTTCTGTTCCACTGTTAAACCAGGAAATTGCCTAATGGGTCATTTACTTTCATTTCTGTTTGTAGGGTTGGCAAGTAGGATTGTGGATTTGCTGTGCATTAGCTAGCTGTATTGCACCAATAATACCTTTTCAACATAACCATGTTTACTGGGTTTACCGTCCAAGGGTACAGAGGTTAATTCAAAACAAGCCATAGTATTTCTTTCAATCTACCTCAAAATTAATAAAATTATCCACACCATTCTCAAAATTAGAATTTAGATTTTGGGATAAATGAGTAATTTCATGAATGGACTGTAGCACCAGATTTACACAACAATTAATTAGGCCCCTGATGGAAAAAGTCTAAGGAATCTCTAAGAATTTCAGCATTTATCCCATGAACAGATAATTGCTTAATAGATTGAAGTCATTCCAAGAAAAGAGGGGAATCTGTGGCAGACCTCATTGGATTCAGATCTGCTTGGGTTTAGGGTCATTATAGATCTTCACTAGATCAAAGTAGCTATTGCAGATCAAGCTTCTATGGTAGATAAGCAATCAAGCCAACTATAATGCCACTAGGAGAGAATCCTAGTCCAGATTTAGAGAAAACAATAAGGTTATTCCTTTATCCAGACAAAAATAAAAGAAGCTTAATCTAAATCTACTATCAGGAAAGAGCAGTATATTTGAGGCAGGTCTATAGGGACAGGACATGAGTAATGGGAGACGGAGTGGCCACATGCTCTCCATGGTTTTTGGCTTACAGGCACGGTAGAATTTGACCTCATTAACCAAGGTGTGAAATATGAGAGTAGAAACCAGTCGGATTGGGTAAGGGTAGGAAGAGTGGGTTCTTTTTTATACATATAGTGTTTGCTATGTCTCTAGGACATTTCCAGGAGCTTTCTATTAAGCAGAATATTACATGAGTCTGAAATCTTATAACTGGTGGAATGATTGATAAAACATAAGGGCAGAAACAGTCTACTAAAGAAGATGAGGTACCATGAGAAACTGAAAAAACTAAATAGGTTTTATGAATCTTCTCAGTGCTGTAGGGAAAAAGAACTTTTTACCTGAGTAATACCTGATAAAGTAGTATGAAGTAGATGTTATTTAATATATTGCAGTGATCTCACTATGAATAGTATAGGAGTCATTCATAGTTGTTCACAGCTTTTGCTGAATTCAAATCTTGGGTCAGCAAATATTGTATGACCTTGTACAAGGGACTTGATCTCTAAGCTACAATTTCTTCACTCATAAAAATTGGTATAAATACTTAATCTTTAAATTATGATTAAGAAGTATAAATTGCCGAAACCTGTTTGGCTCAGTGGATAGAGCGTCGGCCTGCGGACTGAAGGGTCCCAGGTTCGATTCCGGTCAGGGGCCTGTGCCTGGGTTGCGGGCACATCCCCAGTGGGAAATGTGCAGGAGGCAGCTGATCGATGTTTCTCTCTCATCGATGTTTCTGGCTCTCTATCTCTCTCCCTTCCTCTCTGTAAAAAATCAATAAAATATATTTTTTAAAAAAAGAAGTATAAATTAATACTTAAAGAATAGTCACAGGATGCAAATTACAACATATGGAATATAGTCAATAATATTGTAATAACCATGTATGAGGACAGTTGGGTTCTTGAAGTATCAGGAGGCCACTTTGTAAAGTATATGACTATCTAACCTGAAGTATATGATTCCTATGTGCTTGAAACAATTACAAAATAATATTGAATATTAACAGTAATTGAAAAAGAAAAATAATAAAAATAATATATATATAAATAAAATTGATAAATGATCCAAAAGTAAATACATGAAAAAAATTAATCATCTTTATATTTAAAGTATGTAAAGCAATTAGAATACTGTTTGGATGGATTTACAGATTTACAGATAATTTAAGAATGGTCTTGGAGAAGAAAGTATAATTAAATATTGAATTTGAGTTTTCAGATAGCTTGTACTTAGGCATAAGAGAAATATTAGAGTTAGTTATACTAACCAAACAATATGAAAATGTATTCTTAAGGCACTGATACTTTTTAGCACCTTCAAAAATCCCCTAAGTGTTAGGGACAAACATAGTCACTTTCGTTTCAACTTCCAGTTCTAACAACAATAATTCATGGCACCCACCTCCTTGTAATAGTCATTTCCAATTGAGAGTGTGCTCTCCTCTGTGAGTAAAAAATGGTAGTCAACAGTCAATAATTTTCCAGAAGTTATATGTCAATAGTAATGTTTGTTTTTTACAGTTCTCTAGTGTTTCTGGAGCAATGTGATAGTGAAAGCAATCGATATAGATTTGTTTTTATTCCTACTCAATATGAGAAGAATGAGGAAAAATGTATTTGTGCACATTATTATGCAATGAAACACATTCAATTTTCCACTGTGTTGCTTAAGGATTCCTCTTTTGCATGAGTGAGCACCTGCCTCTGCACATGTGTGCACGTGCACACACACACATTTCAGTCAGTCATCTTCTGGGATTGTAAGGTTGCCAGATAAATAACGTCAGGATGAATAAATGGATGTTAAGCTTAATTATTAGCATGGTTGAAAACCATTTCTTTCTGAAGAAAGAATTAAAGAATTAATAAGGATACTTATTTTTATTGCTACAGGTCATAAAACAGTTAACCACAGAAACAAAAATTCCAGGGTTCCAGTTTATCAATCAGACCATTCCAGCATCATAAGATATGTATTTTCCCTGCCAATTTATTGTATAACCAAATAGTGCTTGCATTCACAGCTTAAGGCATTGGCAAGATAAGGGCTACTCTACTAAGCCTATTCCATGATTAATTGTGTATGGATATAATTTGGTAAGGCATCTCTTTTCAAATAATATATCTTTGTTTCTTCAAGTGCCATCTGAGGGTAATATAAATCAAACTAATACAAATGTGTGAATTTCAGGTTCAAGCCAAAAAAAAAAATTCTTGATAGGGGAATCTCTCTTCTGCTTGAACATGGGAATAGCACAAGTCATACAAAGACTTAACATTTCCGTAATATCACAGCACGGAATCAAATGAGAGGAAGGGGGAGCAAGTGGGCACAGACAGCAAGAGAAAAGAACAGATCTCCAATGGTCTGTGCTCTGTACATTCATATAAGTATTTTGACTTCATATGGCCTCAATGAATCTGAGAGATCCTGTACATTTTTAGAGACTGAAATAACTTTATTATGTACTTTTACACCCAAAGCGGTACAAACACATTGTTTTAATATGTCAGAATGTTAATGTTATCATCCATTGCAGGAGAAAAAAAATTCTACATGAGTCGGTATTGATTATCTGACTGGATGTTACTTAGCATTTTACCTGGTGTTGGTAACGGATAAGTCTTGCACGGGATTTCATTATGTTCTGTTTCTCTCGGCCTTGTGAAGATTTTTGTGCCAGGCCTTTTTATTGGTGCATGTAATCTAATGGACTTCAAATTAAAAGCAATGAAAATCACATTATTCTGTCTACTAGATGAGATGTTATTAAGAGTAATGGGAAAATGCTATTGAAGCTTCATTTCTTAATGTTTGGTTCTTAGAACCCAAGCTTTTAGACAAATAAAAACTGCCAAGAGTTATTACTCAATGTCATACATAAATACAGATATATTTATCACTGTTCAAAAAAGGGATGTCATCTCTAATATTTTGTTGTTGTTTCCTACCTCCAGTGCAGATGTACAAAAGAGGAGAGATGGTAATAAAATCAGGAAGTCCATGCATAGGCAAAATGAGTGCACTGATTTGATGGAAAAAAGTGTTACCGAAAGTCTGATGATAATTTTATTATTACAGTTTCCTATATAATAAAAGGCTAATATGCAAATCGATCAAAGGGCAGAAGGACTGGTCTCTGTGACATGCACTGACCACAGGTGGAGCGCGGCTCAGACAGAAGCCAGGCTCATGGCTTGCTGGCTGGCTGGCTGACTGGCTGGCTGGCTGGCGAGCGCAGAGGAGGTGGCAGGAGCCTCTCCCACTTCCAAAGCAGCGCTAAGGATGTCCAACTGACAGTTTAGCCCACTCCCCTCAGTCATCAGTTGGACATCCCCCGAGGGCTCCTGGACTGTGAGAGGGCACAGGCCAGGCTGAGGCACCCTCCCGAGTGCACCGGGACTCTGGTGTCTACATAAATATGTCTGATCATACTTACAGAAATATAGTCATTGTTTATTTTCACACCACTATGCATGCAAGGCCCACTTCTGACAATGTGATCAGGTTTTATAGGTAAGAATACAAAATTGAATCGTATGTTTAAGAGTCGCTTATAGGGAGAAAACTAAGGTGGCAGCATAGGTAAACACCAAAATTGCTGCCTCCCACAACAACTGCAAAAATACAACGAAAAGACAAAACGGACATCATCCAGAACTACAGGAAGGCTGGCTGAGTGGAAATTCTACAACTAGAAGGAAAGAAAAGCACACTGAGACTCAGAGGAGCTGCGGAAGTAAAGTGCAGAGGTACGGAGGCTCGAGCGAGCGGAAAGGGGCGGGCACCTGAGGACACGGTTGTCTTTTTGAATCGGGAGGGAGTCACAAACTCCCGACTGCTCTGAACTCCGGTTCCGGGAAGTCTCTGGGGACCCAGGACTCATACGGGGAGAAACTGGACTATCTGGCAGCAGGCAGAACTCTGAACTTGAGGGCAGCTTTTCCTCAGAGGTGCTTGCCGCAATTATCGGGACACTGAGACGCGCGGCCCATTAGGGCAGGGCTGAGGATCCGCCATAGCTGCTTGCTCTGCCCTTTGATTCCCTGAGACCCCGCCCCACCCAGGCTGTGGCAGAGGCTTTTGCATATGAATGCCCCGGCCCTTTGCAACCTGAAAATTACCTAAGGAATTGCAGCCTGGCCAGACAGACCCAGAACTTCCAAGAGAAGGCCCAAGGCCCCACAGCAGCTTGCATTGCTTCACAGCTGGGCCTCATCAGGGCACCTCCAAACTCCAAAAAAGGAAGGAGAATCTGCAGTTCTCTTCGTAGCTCCTTCCAGGTAACCTCAGGCAGAGGCTAAATTAGCACCTCCTTAGATCCAAGAGCCAGTGTGCCCGGTGGTCAGAGGGGGACCATCCGGATTACAACTCCTCAGATCCATAAGAGACACACTCAGGGGGCAGACTCAGTGAGCACCAAAGCCTCACTGAAGCAAGTCTTGCCCCAGAAGGGTGTCTTCAGCACAGAAGTTCTCCCACTGCAGACACAGCTGATTCTCACTGCCAATTGGCCTGGAGGTCAATTCCTCCCAGTGATTCTACAACAATCAAGGCATAACTACAACAAGACTGCACACAAAGCCCACAAGGGGGTGCACCAAGAGTGTCCACCGTAGGTAACTGGGGAGGCTGAGCCACTGGGCCCTACAGGACACCTAGCACACAAAACCACTCTACCAACACGGAAGCATAAAAAATGCGGAGACAAAGAAACAGGTCACAAATGACAGAAATGGAGGAAAGCAAACGACTGGATATAGAGTTCAAAACCACGTTTATAAAGTTTTTCAAGAATTTTATGGAAACCGCCGATAAATTTAGTGAGACCCTGGAAGATATGAAAAAAGACCAACTAGAAATTAAGCATACACTGACTGAAATAAAGAATAATATACAGAGATCAAACAGCAGACAAGAGGATCCCAAGAATCAAGTCAAAGATTTGAAATACAAATTTGAAATACAAATACAAAAAATACCCAACTGAAAAAGGAAAAAGAAAAAAGATTCCAAAAATATGAAGATAGTGTAAGGAGCCTCTGGGACAACTTCAAGCATACCAACATCAGAATTATAGGGGTACCAGAAGAAGAGAGAGGGCAAGATATTGAAAACCTATTTGAAGAAATAATGACAGAAAACTTCCCCTACCTGGTGAAAGAAATGGACTTCCAAGTCCAGGAAGCACAGAGAACCCCAAAGAAAAGGAATCCAAAGAGGACCACACCAAGACACATCATAATTAAAATGCCAAGAGCAAAAGACAAAGAGAGAATCTTAAAAGCAGCAAGAGAAAGACAGTCAGTTACCTACAAGGGAGTACCCATACGACTGTCAGCTGATTTCTCAACAGAAGAGAGTGGCAAGAAATATTCAAAGTGATGAATAGCAAGAACCTACAACCAAGATTACTTTATCCAGCAAAGCTATCATTCAGAATAGAAGGTCAGATAAAGAGCTTCACAGATAAGAAAAAGCTAAAGGAGTTCATTACCACCAAACCAGCATTATATGAAATGCTAAAAGGTATTCTTTAAGAAGAGGAAGAAGAAAAAGGAACTCTTACCATTTGCCACAGCATGGATGGAACTGGAGAGCGGATAAATACCACATGATCTCGCTCATTTGTGGAATATAATGAACAACATAAACTGATGAACAAGGACTGATCCAGAGATGGAGAGGCATTGATTGGACTGTTGGGCCTTGGAGGGAAGGTAGGGGAGGGTGGGGGTAAGGGGGAAAGATCAACCAAAGGACTTACATGCAAGCATATAGGCCTAACCAATGGACATGGACAACGGGGTGGGGGGGGGTGAGGGCATGAGTGGGGGGCGGGTGGGTAGGGGGTAACATGGGGATAAGGACACATATGTAATATCTTAATCAATAAAAAATATATTTAAAAAAAGAGTCGCTTATAATTTATTGCAACACATAAGAAAACGTAACACATACAACTATTGTTCCAAGATCACGTATTAGTGAAACTTGGAGAGGATTTAGGTCTCCTGATTTCTAATTCCGTGTTTTTTCTTCTGCAAGGAGCTGGCTTTTCATTCAATATGCCCTTACTAAGAACCCTACTGTGATGTTTCATTCCTTTAGTTGTCAATATACTATTCAATTACTTATCTACTGCACACATATTCTCATTAAACTACAACTACATATTAATAATTGGCAACAAGCAATCCGGTGAACAAGTATCTCTTCACAAGCAGTTCTCTATCTTTCAGTTGCAGTTTTATGGTCCCAAACACAATTAAGTGATGTGAGCCAAAGAAAGGGATGGGAGGGTTTATTTCAAACTGCTTGAGACAGGTAAGACATGGGTAATTGCATAGCTAACATTTAAAAATATGTGATACATATCCAGTGTTTTTCTTGAAAGAAGACACTGTGGACTATTTGTGCATCACCAAGTCTCATTGCATTAATTTTTTTTTTTTACAGCCTAATGGGCTGTGGTGTGTGATTGGGGTGGGGAGTGTTGTAGCATTAACTGCATTTTAACTCATGAGTGCTTTCTCTCTCTCTCTTTCTCTTTCTCTCTACCTCCCTCCCACCCTCCCTTCCTCTCTTCCTATATAAATAAATTTATATTTTCCAGTGTTCCTCTTTTTTTGACCAAGAAGGACAAAAAAACAAAATACTGAGTAATTGACACAAGATTCCCTACAGTAGCACATTTTGAAAAATAGTAAACTTCTTTATTCCTCTGAAAATGAGCATCATTAAAATCAATTGTAACTCTGTGCTCATCTTAATTAGAGCATTTTCTTGTAATAACATACTTTGTACACACTCACTGACATTACCCGGCGCAAGGGCCTATGGGGACATTGTCTCCCTTTTTATCACTTCTGTAGATTAGCGGTAGATAAAAATAACTTCCTGGAGTCGTTTATATTAAAAGAGGGCATGAGATTTAAAGTAAAGAAAAAAAATAAGCAACTGGGATTTATGAAAGACAGATGACTGACTTAGAGAAGAAAAGGAATAAGAAAGTCTGAAAAAGAAAACAACAACAATAAAGGAAAACAGTGTGATAGTACCAGCTAAGAAATTAATGTGAACCAGAGATCATTAACACAGATTGCTGGGTCGTGATCCCTTAGGTCTGGAGTGGGACTAAGAATTTAATGTTTATCCAATTCTCTGATAATGCTGATGCTGCTGGCCCATGGACCACACTGAGGAATGCAGGTGCATATATGTTGAGACCCTCTCAGTTCTGAAGGCTAGTATGAAGGTCCAAGATTAAATGATTCTTGTAAAATGAGAAACTGAAAAACAACAAAAAGGGCTATGAGATAATTTATGTAAATTGTTCAGCTGCAAGAAGCAAAATGTTATCTCCAAGAACCCTGAGCACATGATCGCTATAATAATTTTGCGACATTAGGCAACAACGCATTAGTACACAGGTATAATTAGTTATCCTTATTTTTCATCTGAGTACAGCACACAATGAGTATCTGCTCTGTGCCTTAGACTGTGCTGCATGGAAACACAAAAGCAGAAGTCCCTGCTTCCCTTACCCTGTGCCTCCAGAGCTCCCACTTCATCACTGGGCAAAGATGTCAACATGCAAATGCAAATGCAAATAATCACATGTAACCACTATGTCCTACTTTTTCACTGTGTGGTTTCGAATCTGCCCTTCTGCTCTAATCCTGTTGAAAACAAGATATTTGTCTATAATGCCCCTCCCTTTTGTTAGGTCCATAAACCCCCGAAGTTTATTCAATATAATAGTGTTTGGCAAAAGCTGGGATATTTCAATCAGTCCAGCAAGAGTGTCCACTTCATATGGCACTGGTGACAGAAAGGAGCTACCTCTGTTCAAAAAGTAATGGGCACGTTCTGTCACTGCTGACCTGGGCATTATTTCTAGGGATAGAAGGACAAGAAGAGCATCTCTCCAGTGTTATTGTTTATTCATGTGACCAGAAGCTATTAATGTCGTAATACTTCAAATACTTTAGAGCCACAGCCCTTTGATTTCTTAAGGATTCACACATATAACAAGTCTGCTGGCTGTCACCATTCCTTGCTTTTTCCCACAATGTCTCATCTCACAAGGACCATCTTGCCTTGTACCTTCATACTAGCCTTGAGGATTGGGAGGATGTCATGGTATGGACCTGTGCTACTTGAAGTGTGGTCCATGGGCCAGCATCAGCATCACCTGGGGTTTGTTAGAAATACCTCACTTGTACAGTTTGAAATCATTTGTAGTATTTTCTGTACTCTGATTTTTACGATTCTTTAAAATTATCAATGGAAGATGTGTTTTTAATGATTTTTAAAGAGAGAGAGGGAGGGAGAAAGAGAAACATTAATGTGATAGATTGGTTGCCTCCAGTGCCTGGCTGGGGATCAAACCTGCAACCTAAGTATGTGCCCTGACCAGGAATCAAACCTACAACCTTTTGTTGTCTAAGGTGACACTCCAACCAGCTGAGCCTGCTGGCCAAGGCTGTATTCTAACGTTAACTTCCAAACAAGGCTCTGAACAATCCAGCGTCCCTTCCAGCTCTCTTCTCCATCTGCTCTCTATTCTTTCAGATTCGTCCACAGCGGCCTCTTCCATCGCACACTGGAAGCACCTCTACATGTGTCTCTTGCATTTTTTGTTCTCATTGCTGGAAATGTTGTTTCCCCGTATAACCAAATGCAATTGTAACTCCCTCATTTTACTTAGATCTCCATTTAAATGTCACTTTCTCTATTAACATCACCTCACTACTCGATTGAAAATTGGGACAACTCTCTTTTTCTTGTAATACCTACATTTATTTTCCCCATAGAATTTATTGTCAATTGATTGTTTATCTACTTATCTATCTATTGTTCTATCTATTTTTCTTAATTTTCTCCACTGTAATTCTTTAACAACAGGACTTTTAAAATCCGTTTTAAATATTTCTAATGCGTAGAATTTTGCTTGCCACATAGAAGGCCCTTAGTGAATGCATGCATTAATGATTAAAAGTGGGATGTGTATATCAAACTTTCAAAGAAAGCCTTCTCCAAGAGCTTTCCTTCTTTAAAATTAATCAGAGCATTATTGAAAAGGAGTGTGACAGGAATAGCAGCATAACAAGAAATGAATGATTCTATCTGTTTTTCTCTTTTGATTGCATGTGTTCACCATGACTTTAATACACATTTTTTCCTCTAAAATTAATATTGTATTGCTGACCTTGCTATTGCTATTGCCTGGAAGAAGGTGTGACATGAAACACATTGGTGTAGTTGACCTGAAAAAACAATTTACCTCTTCACAACATTTCCTGTTCGTAGGTTAGGGATGTTTAGTTACATTCGTAAATCTAACTATAGTTCCCTATATTACTCATGGTGAGAACTATTATTAAAAAATCATACACAAATACTGTTCAAAAGAACTCTAAAATATGAATGAAAACACTCTGAAAAGCAACTGGATTTTAGTGTCTCATGAGTCCTAAGTCCATATTAAAGAATAGTAGAAAATGAGCCAAATCATCTTTATCAACTACTACTAGTATATGCAAATGAAAAATTAGGCCATAGCACATTTTTTATGCTATATATATATAAAAAAAACATTTTAGTGATAATTTCTTTAAATGAAAAATACAGGGACTCTATATGAATCAACCCACAAAGATAATTTTCAATATTTCACCCTACAAGTACACACACACACACACACACACACACACACGCACACACACGTCTAAATTACTATTCTTGATAAAACAAATTATTGAATAATTACCCCCACTGCCATATTTTAAACACATGATAGTATGATCAGGTGGTTGTTTTTTGTTTGTTTGTTTAGTTTGTTTTCTGCTTTTGTTACCCTGGGAAGTGGGATTCTTGGAGAGCCGCTGGAATAACAATTTTCAGAGGCCCTCACAGGGCGATGAGGTATTGTAGAAAGCTTTATTTACATGGAATTACATCCCTGACTTTCCAAGGTCACCTTTGCCTTCTTCTGGCCATAGGGGAACTGTGGCTGTGGCCTCAAGGGGGCTAGAAGAAAAGTCAATGTCCAGAGTTTCTGTTTCATATTGAAACAGGGCCCCACCCAGCACCAGGTTAGCTTCGTGTGTGTTCCTGGTTGCAATCCATCAGCTCATTGCATGTGGGGTCTGCAGGGCCAAGTGGCTATAGAGGAGACATAGTGAATGCAAGGAAGCAGGAATGACAGAGCCCCATGAGCAAGGAGCCAAGAGCAGTAAGAGCAATAGAAGAGTGAACTCTTTTGTTTAGGGGATTATGAATTCCCAAATGTTTACTGATTTTCAGTGGCCCTGCCCATTCTGGCCAACCCATGGTTCCCCAGGCCAAATTGACAGGCAAGTACCTTCCCTGTGTCACTCCAACTTCACTGCACATGCGTCTATCACTACCCCCCCCCCCCTTTTTTTTTTTCTTTCCCCAGGGATCTGCAAGGTATGGGCTGGTGGTTTCCTGGGGAGTGTGACATTGCAGCTTCCAGGTGAATCTGCAAAAATGACATGCCTATAATGACTGGTCTACCCCCTTTGCTTCTCTCCTATTATTAATAACTAGCTAATTATAATGATACTAGAGGCCCAGTGCACAAAGATTTGTGCAAGAATAGGCCTTCCTTCCCCTGGTTGCCGGCACCAGCTTCCCTCTGGCACCCAGGACCTGGCTGCTTTGCTCTGGCTGCCACCTCCACCCACCGAGAACCAGGCTGCTTTGCTCCAGCCGCTGCCAGGCATCTGGGATTGGGGCTGCTTCACTCTGGCCACTGCTGCCACCCACTGGGGCATGCTCCAAGCCGTGCATGGCTGCTCGGAGCATGCCCCTACCCCTGGTGTGTGTCCGCTGGAGCTAGGGGCGGCATGCAGCCCCCTCCCACCCATCTGCATATGCAGCTCCTCCTGAGCCGGTTGTGACACCCAGCTGATTTGCATATTACCTGTATATATATATATATATATATATATATATATATATATATATATATATTGCTATTTCTGGTAGAATCATATTAGTACATGGAAGATTCCAGTCTCTGCATTGAAAAGAACACACTAGACCTATTTGCTGAGGATATCAAGTAGTATAAACTTGACTTACTTTTCAGAATAATGACAGCATAACGAACCATCTGAGTTTTAATTTTCAGTTACTACTGTAGGGTTATGACTATTAAGATAATTTATCAGGCATTTAATAGAAACAGTAAATGTTAGTGCTGGGATAAAGCACAATGTTCATTTAAATGCTGCATAACTAAAAGGGTAGGGCATGTAGAGTGAAGAGATTTAGATCAAGCCCTAGTTTCACTCCCATTTTAATTTGGTGTCTGTGGCGAATCCATTTAATGACGATTAAATCATCAGTATAAGGTTATAGTAATTTCATGTGTGCCTTACTCAGAAAGGTATTTTAAGGATCAAATCAGTTGCTCTGAACAAACATGTTAATATAAAATACTGAACAAATAAGGACCCTGAATTCTTTATAGGTTGAGGATAAATAGTGACATGCTTTTAAATTCTTAAGGTAGAGTGCATTTTATATTCAGATTTTCATGACTAAAGTATAGAAAATAAAAATATGGGTTTAGTTAAATCATAGAAGAGTGGATCTCAAGTGTGGTCCCTGAACCAGCAACATAATGTAGCCTGGGGCCTTCATTAGAAATGTAAAATCTTGGGCCCTCACCATTCTTACTGAATCTGAGACTGTATGGGGCAGAAATCCGTGTTAGTTTTGAAGAGGGCTTTGATGGAACTTGAAGTTTGAGAACTGCTGCCACTTTTTATATTAAGAGGTTTAATGCCTTTATCTGTGGAAAGATATGCAATTCACATATTACTTTGACTTTGGCCACTTACTTCCCAGCTTCATCTCACTCCAAGACCCACCCCCACCCACCAGGCTCTCAAAATCTATGTCACATTGTCATTCCTTCAGTTCCTGAATGGCACATCGCCTCGGGTCTTGCTGGGAATCCTATCCCCTTAAACTCTCCTCTCCTTTTTTTTAACGTTTTTCTGCTCTCAACTCAAGCACTGCTTCTACATGAAAATCTTTTCTAATCCCCAGATTAGATAATATCTCACTGCTACTGCTACTGGTGAGAAGGTGAGACCTAGGTTCTTGTCTTGAGGGAAAGATTTCAATCAAGACACAAAGTATAAGAAAGCAAGCAAGAATTTATTGATGGCAGCAAAAATGTACTTAGGACAGTGAAACAAGGAAGGGCATAGAAGAAGCAACAGGAGAGTCTAGGCTGGGCTGCTCTGGCTCAGTGGGAAGTCAGAGCAAAGTGGGGGCCTTGGAGACAGACTCCGGGACTAGCCCAGGACGACCTGCCATTGCCCATTGCTCTCCTGTTATAAGTCCCATGGGGTCTCTTGGACTGTAGGAGATACGTGCCTGTGGGGGAAGGGGAGGAGGAAGGAAATGGCATGGGTGTTCTCCCTGGAGGGACAGTGTCCTTGGAACTTCATTTTCAGGGATTTAAAAAGCTGTGTATTCAATAGAATAGTCATCAGCTTTATGCTGATGTAGCAAAATGAAATTTATTCTCTTAATTTGTCTGTTTTTGGGTATTGTTGGCAAATGACAGTTAATTAGATTTCTGCTGTCTGTCTCTCAGAGCAGGGTGATTTAAGCTATTTACCCTCTGGTTGTGGAGAAGTGCAAACCATTCACTCTTAAGTGTCCTTGGTTTAGGGAAGACAGGGTTTACTAGGTGACTGCAAACTGCTGTTGAACTATCTGTTTTAGTTTCCTTATTCTGCTAGTCCTGGAATTTTCCTGGCTTCTTACTGTGCTATAACATTGCGACTCTCATAACTCTGTACTTCTCCTTTATAACACATCACAGTTTGTGAAAACATAATTTGTTATTATCTGTGATGGTATGTTTCCTGCCTGCAAGGATGCACACTGGACATAATGTGGCCAAGCCTGCTTTACTTACCATGAAATCCCCCGTAGTAAGCTGCACATGAAAGCTAGCCAATAAATATTTTTGGAATAAGTAAATAAAATAATACTGAACTGTACACTTTCAACTTACTGAACTGTAGGAAATGGAACACACTAATAATAAAATAGAGCAATTATGTCTGACCCCATGAGGATCATATCTATAATTTAGCCAAATTTGCACTAAAAACTCAATTAATATTAAGCTGATTATCCACAAATGACCTATGCACTAAGGCATGGTTTGATGAGATCAAATATTTTATCATTTATTTGGGGGAAGGGAATCAATTCATTTAGGAAGAATTAGGCTGCAAGAAGCAACAAAAACAAAACAGCTCCAAATGTCTGTATAAGAGAAAATGCTTTCTGTTACAAAAAAATCATGAGACAGGGTGGGGCTGTGTTTGCCTCATTAACCAGCTTAGGGTATTATCAAGGGTAATATATTTTTAACCTTTTAAAATGAATTTAAAAAATTGACCCAGCATTCCTCTCATTAGTTTATTTTTTTCTTTAACATTGTCTCCTCATTCTTTTATAAGTTGTCTATGGCTGTTTTCGTACTGCAATGGGAGAGCTGAATACTTGCAACAGGGACCTCATAACTTTCAAAGCCTAAAATACTATCTGAGTGTTTACAGAGAAAGTTTGCCAACACCGACTAAAACTGAAAAAACAAAAGACCTGGTTATCCATTACCGCACATCTTCTATCTTTCAGCACTGACACATTTGTAAATGAGGGCCAAGTTGGCCTGTGCATTGTTGCAATTAAGTGACACGTCCTAGGCATTTTGATTTATGTGTCATTTCAATTGGACTTCACAGTAATGCCCCTCAATGCTCCAGATATAGCCACGTGGAGGAAAAATAAAGGAGTAGGAGACATAAAAGAAAAAGAGGAGAAAGAAATAGAAATTTTATCCCAACATATCTTCTAGAAAAAAAGACATCCCCTTCCCTTATTGGACAGTTATCTAATTATGTGTCCACAAAAACAGCATTTTGTCCATGACTCATGCCCAAGCTTCTTTCTTTAAAGACTGAAGTCAGGGCATGGAAGGGGGAAGTGTGGCACTCAGAGACCTCTGATTGTGCATGTATTCTCCGCCTAAATTCCATTACCAGCGGTTCAGACCTTGGGGAGAGCTGACTGCCTACTAATTACGCAGAGCTTTAAGAAGAAGATTATGAAAAGTAGTTCTTGATTTTTTGTTTGTTTATCATCACAGTATGAAACCTCAACCACTATTTTTCCCGCCAAATAATAAGTATTATATTACCAAGAATAACGGACAGATTAAGCATGGTCAAAATACATGCATATTTATGACAGTTAGGCATTGCTTCCACATAAAACTAAAATCTGCATAAAAATATAAAAACTGGAGCATAGAGTTAATTATCTGAATTATCTTAAGTCTGGTCTAACCATCGTGGGGCATTTATAAACATTTCTTTAGACTTTTAACTTTTGTGTGTATATATAACACCTCTATGGAATTTTAATTCTATGTCAAGCTTATTGTATATGCTTTTTAAATTTCATTTTCCTCAAAAGAGCACACAAAGTAACTAAAGCTAAAATCATAAAGACAGTGAGATTGGTCATTGAGAGTCTAACCAAAAATAAATCTAGTTGTAAAATATGCTCTATGTTTACTACTGATGTTCAGTTGCTTAAAAGTACATTATCACACCTCCTCCTCCAGTTTCAAATATGAACTTGTTGCACACACATATCAATAAGTATTTGCTTTTTATGTGAGCAATAACAATTTATCATTCACTTTTTAAGCAAATCCACTATTAAAGTCTAGAGCACTTATTAACTATGTAATAAGAGGTTTCTTATTCACTGTTTGGCTTGTTTATTCAACAAACACTCATTCATGCCTGTATCTCAACTATGTTTCAACAATTATTCACTGATACATGCCTCTAACCAGGCTTCTTCCATAATTACAACTAAATGCTGCACAGTGTTATGTGAATATTTCACACAATACCAACTTCATTATGCTTTAAGCCAAACTCAGACTTTTAGTTCTGTTTTTCACTAACCACTGAGTGGAGACCTAGGAGACCTCTTTAACTTACAAACTCATTAATTTGGTCATATTATATCTCAGATCTATTTCATAGTTTTGGTTCACCTATAAAACTTTAAGTGATTTCTCATTATTTCTCACTTACACTTTTGGAAATAGATTCCTATATGCAGTTTCCAGTCTTGCATTCTTTGAATGGTTCTGCTTCTCTGTTGGTTGCTTAAAAGGCACATTTAATCATGTTATTTCCTGACAAGGTATATCATTACCTTTATTACCTTTAAGTCTCTTATGCTTGCCTTTCCAGACTCCCCTTTAAAAAAATTGATTACAGAGAGGAAGGGAGAGGAAGAGAAACATTAATGATCAGAATTATTGATTGGCTGCCTCCTGCATGCCTCCCACTGGGGGGTCAAGTCTGCAACTCAGGCATGTGCCCTAGCCAGGAATTGAACTGTGATCTCCTGGTTCATAGGTCGATGCTCAACCACTGAGCAACACCGGCCTGGCCGGACTCCTCTTCATCCATTCTGTACTGTGCACCCTTTACCGCAGTTATTCTCAACTATTATAGTTCTTGCCAGGTGCTCTCACCTATGGGAGCCTTTGCTTAAGCTCTGTCCTCTCTGGCTCCCTTTCCTACCTTTCCCCTTTTACATTCAGTGCCAGAACACACCTGTTTTCCTTAAGAGCTGAATGTCAGCTCATACCACTCCCTGGTCCCTTTAGGGTGTGTTACATGCCCCTCTTCTATATAAAAACACTTCATACTTATATATTTTTTGAATTTTCTCTTGCCAATTGAGCATCCCCATGAGTTCCTCTTATGAGAGCTTTACTGCACAGCAAGGGAGAAGCCAAGAACCTCATTTGTCAGAAGTTTCTTTCCTTTACAGTACTTGTTATAAGTTTTTCCAATAAGATTTTTTTTTTTTTAATTCGGAAGTTAGAAAAGAAAGAAGAGTTGTGATTCTCCTGGTACAGTTGCAGCCAGATGTGTGGACCTTCCCAAAGAGAGAACCACCCACATTGCTGCTGCAGACAGTGTTGATGAGATTCCCTAGCGGCTTTGCAGCGAGCTTTTGAGGATGATCTGGTTCAGTGCTTTAGGGTTGATCATATGCTGCCTCCCTGTGATGGCTTCGTTCTGTGTCAGCTATTCTGGGAGTGTATTTCATAGAATTCTGTACTCTGTTGGGTTCAGAGATGACTTTGGCTGCAGAGAAATTCAATGAGATTTGTAATATGACCGTGAAGCAGCATTCATGGATACTCAACAGGTCATTTTTGGCTCACGCTCTGGATCAGCTTGTATTGTGATGGTTCCACTGTTTCGTTGTGGGCATGAAGCAGTAGCCCAGCCTATCGGTCTTACCGCTTCCTCATTACCTCCTCCTTTAGCTTCTCTGATTCCCCAAACAGATGCGCATTTAGCTCTGTGATGAAGGCCACCAGCTTCTATTTCAGGTGGCTCACACCAGAGATAGCAAGATCGAAGCCATGGGAGGCCTGTGTGGGTTCCAGCTTACCCTCAGGGGTCATAGTTGGCCCTACGTGTTCCAGTTTGTCCTTGTTCTCTTCCACTCCACATTCATCTTTTTTTTGTTTGTTTGTTTTGACTGCCTGCCCTGCTGACATTAGCCTCGCACCTGACACAGAAGCAATAGCTGGTCGTAAACTGGTTCACCAGCTCTCACATTGTGCAAGATCACGTCCATTTAATAAAGTTCTTATTTCATATCACTGCTAGTAAATCTGCTTCTTTGATGAAACCCTAATACATTTCCTGATCTACGATGGTGACTTATCTCACCTCAGTTCCCTCAGCTCTTCATAATGCTTACGATTCCTACATTTCTACCTGGAATTCATGAAGTGGCTTCTGTGTTTATTTTTCCTCCCTTAACCCCAATTAAAATGTTGGATTAGTACTTGTTTTATTTAATGGATCCTTAAATCTTAATATAATTAGAGATTTTTTCACATGGAATTAACAAGGGCTTGAGTAATATAAATGTTCTAGTTATTATTCTATGTTTTCAGAATTGAAGATTATAATGTATTTATATGTATAACTTTGGTGTCTAGTATAGCCCTAAAAATTTTCTAAAAATAGCAAATAGATAGTTAAGTAAATTGATCACCTGTAATGAGTAAAGTAAAGGGAAGTAAAATACTCTCCTGCTCACCAATGACTATTAGAATCTCTCTCAAAGAAAGATCCACAGATTGAAGAGCACACAGTGATTGCACTGTAATTAAGCATATGCAAGTAAATAATAAATTATGCATGCACACCTATCAAGGTTGCTATAGAAGGAATTACAGAATTGAGTTTGTGGTTAAAAGTAGTAAAATAAACAATATAATGTATATTAAATTAAAATTACACCACCCTTATTTTGTAGGTCTCCTAAGAATAACTTTAGCTCTACCTATGTTCATATCTAATCCTGAGAATTTACCATATTGAATTTTCAAAACCAAATATCAAAGAGAAAAATCTGGTAGGTTATAGGTAAAAGGAAACAATTCTACAATGCAGTAGTAAATAATATAGAAATTTACTGAATATTATTGAGGTGGTCCAGATGTATAAATCATATGCTCAAATTTAGATGTCTATGTTTGATTCATTTTTTTTTTTTGACCCAAATCCCTGTATATCAGTCAGTCCCCTCATTTCTTTTCATTGAAACCAAGTCTTGATGCTGAAAACAGACCATAATAGTTACCCCCTGGCTTTCTGGCATCTTTCAGGAGATAAGAGGCTTCTCAGAGCCTTCCAGAGGCCACCAGACCAAGCCAGATTAGACTGGTCCCAGAGGCTTGAGCAGGCGCACTGAGTAGCTAAATGACTCTAAACTGAACTCAAGAGCACAGAGGAATCAAGATTCATGGAACTCGAGTAGCAGAGATGCTACTTTTATCACCTGGAGTCATTGAAAGTGAGGAGTGCCTGATAAGGAAGCTCCTGTGCAGAGACGAAACTGACAGGGGACTAATCGAACTCTGCCAATTTGGAATTTCTTTGTTCCTTCCTGCCCTTTCCACATCCCTTAGCTTAGATGACTTAGTATGAAGACTAGTGGATCTGAGCCCATAAATTATAATTAATAAATACGCATGGCTCCTTCCAAACCTTATCCTTTAAATTTACTCCACGTCTTTGTCTGGAGGAGACTAATCTGAGCCCTGCCTCCTGTATCCCTGTCTGTTTGCTTGACAAATATATATTTTTTTTCTCTGCAAATACCGGTTGCTTCAAACATTGACTTCTCTGTGTGTGACAGGCCTGGAACTCACAGACTTTGCTAGGTAACACTGTCATCAATCCCCACAGACTCTAATATTCCCTGCTGCTCAGATCTCTCTCATGTCCTGTCTGTCACATGCTGTACTCCAAGGACCAGAGTTATTAGAAAACAGCACAGTGAGGGAAAATGAAGTAACTTTACTCTTCAAGGCTTTCTCTTTCCCCCAGCAAAGTAGATATTTAGCTCATGCCATTACATATATTGCTATTTCTGTCTAACTGTATGAGTTAAGGAAATAGTAGAAAACATGCTATTAGAATATATTTTTATGATAACTGAGATACATCAATATTACTCCATCATCAATCTACAAATCTGAAGGTCAAATGGAGGGGGGAGATTAATGCTATTCTGTAGTCATTAACTATCTATTTATTTGCCTACTGTACTCTCCATTCCCAAATACCATAACATTTTCCTCTCTTATAAGATGCATTTTAATAAATATGAAAAAAGAAAAAGCTCATCACACACCCAAAGTTAATTTATAAATGTAAATTAATTTTATGAATAATTTAATTAAAAATTATCAAAATAATCCACGTGGTCCCCAGAGTTTCAAATTTGTTCCAAGCCACATACAGTTGTTGACATTTTAGATGCAGTACAAAATAAGATTAATAGCTAGAATAAAAAGTTTTAAACATGTATTTCCTTAGGAATAATTCAGTTGTAATTATTTCCCACAATATATAACTATCTGCCACCACAACGGCCTGGAAATAAAGTGAACATTTTCAAATATTTTGTCCACATATTTTGTATTTCAAAGGTTGGAGATATATATATATATATATATATATATATATATATATATATATTTCTTCTGATTCCACAGAGAAACTTGATGTATAATGACATAACATTTATGTGTATTATCTTAGATGTCTAAATAAAATTTCATGAGAAAGGTTCAATATGTTTAGTTTGAGGAAACAATTTATTTCTTAAACTCTAATAATCATGATCTAAAAATAGTAGACACTTTGCAAGTCAAATTATAACAACCAGCTATACTCCATTCCCTATAACACGTTCAGTAAAATTCATGTTGAGTTACCTGATTTTTGTCCCCATTTTACACAGAACGTTATTTATTTTTAAGTCAATTCTATTGAAAAAAATGTGGCTATTTTATCATTTGTAATCAACATACTCTGTCTTATTCTCTTCTAAATGGCTGTGGTTAGTGTTAGTCATTCTGAACCATGTGGCCATTTTGTGGTTTGGTCCTGATACTATCAAGTCAGTGTAAATGTAACTAGATGCTATAACATTTCAACATAGTGCATTATATTTTGATGGTTTAATCAGACAATACCCAATAATTATTGGCTTAACATTTTAAAGTTTTTTGTTTATTTTTGTTTTTAAGTAAGCTACATTTTAAAGCAAATTTCTTAGGGACTTTAGCACAAGCTCATGATCACCAATACAACTTTCTGTTATGGACAGGAAAACAGTACGTCACTCTATAAATCCATCACACTGTCAGCTGAAAATCTCTTTGAAGCAGTCCGTCTCTATTTCTCATCTTTCTCCCAAACAAAACAACTTTCTAATCTTATTTTTTGTTGAATGCTATTACTCAATTCACTCTCTTAGAATATATTTCACTCTCATCTTCTTAACATTAGCCTCCTTTTCAATACTTAGTTCAAAACTCATTTGCTATAAGAATGCAACTCTGATGGAGAGAAATGGGTAAAACATATTACTTTAAGAAATACAGAAAAGCATTTTCCCCAGTAGTTAAATGTGTGTGTGCACACATGATATTTGGCTACAGGGAGGCATATGGAACTATATAGTTCATAATGGCAAGCAGCTTGCAGTGGGACTTATTTATATGGTTGCTGGCAACCAAGATTTGCCTTTTTACTCAATAATATTGATTTCTTCCTGGATTGTCTTTTTATGTGCAACACTGTAGGGACAGTTCAAAATGGTTTTTAAAATATTATTTTCCCTGGCATTTTATTTAAATAGTAGCATGATCAATTATCTTGCTCTTTTCCAAGAAGCTGAATGCACTATAATCAGGTGTAGCTAGCTAGATCTATAGGTAAAAACATGTTGGCCTAGCCTGCATATTTTTAGATTATTTTATGCCAACTTTGGGGTGCTTTTTAAAACAAAATATAAGAATATACATTCAGAAAATATAAGAAGGATGAATAAATCTTACATTGTTGTTAAACACCACTTAAATTTTAAAATATGCAGTTAAAATTGACTAAAGAAGGCAATGAAACCTTAAATATTGTGAATGTGAACATCCTCTGTCGTCATATTAACAAAACTGTCTATTCCTTTTCTTTTCTGAAAATAGCCCAAATAATACCTACCACAAAGGAACTAATCATGTATAAAACCTTTACTTCATTTTTATCTATTTCACCCTTAAAATTACAAATGAGTTGCAGTTATTGGGTTTAAGATGATTGAGGAAGGTGAAGGGAGGGGAAAAACTGTTCCCTCATTCCTCCACTTTTATCATCATGTTATCTACTTTTATTTGTATTTATTTACTTAAATATACTTTTTATGTTCTGTCTACACAAATTATTAGCACTCAGTCTTTCTCTTTGAATTTGAGTACGATTGCATATTTTTAATCACATTCTATGCTTTCATAATTAATCTTAAGAAAATTTATCACCCTATTCAATTTCTCTTCTTTACTCAATCTTCTTTCATTTTCCCAAAACAAGGGCCTGGGGCGTGGCCTTCATTTCTTAAATGAAGTGAAAGATGTGGGATAGTAAATAATGACTCATAGGGTCTTATGAGTCATTTCTAGTAAAAAACAAACAAACTCAACACTCAAAAATACATATATCTATAAGAGAGTTTACTTATTTAAACAGTAGTGATATTAAATAATAGTTTCTGTGAGGTAATTATAGTAAGAAAAATCAATTAATAAGTAAAAGAGAAAATAGTCCATGTGTTGTGTGCCCATTATTTGCCTGGCATTTGCCAAATACTTAAGGTAGAGAAATGCACAACATGAAGTTATATCACTCAAAATCAAAGCCCACTCTCTTTCCCTCCCCAACACTCTATCCACCCAGCCTCACTCTTAGTGGATAAACAATTTCAGCTCTACTCTCTTGTTCTCGCTCTCTATCTCAGTCTCTATCTCTCTTTTCATATGCACAACTGATTCAGGCATGCACTGACCTTTTTTCCCTTAGATTGTCAAAT
This sequence comes from Myotis nattereri, assembly GCF_964212035.1. Taxonomy (NCBI): domain Eukaryota; kingdom Metazoa; phylum Chordata; class Mammalia; order Chiroptera; family Vespertilionidae; genus Myotis; species Myotis nattereri. The sequence continues at coordinate 82,293,274 of NC_138082.1, read as the reverse complement.
TTAAAAAAAAAAATGACAGCAGCCAACACAACAATAGCTGTCTGGTGTGAATGAATAAAAAGTATACCTATTTTTTTTGTCAGATCCACAAAAATATATTTTTTAATGTGCTGTGAAATTTTAGTAATTAGTTTATATGTGCCATGAGATGAAAAGGTTGAAAATTGCTGTATTAATGTATTTACATACATATGCATATACATACACATGTACCTATACATATACATATATATACATATACATATACGTGTGCATACATACACATCATCTGTCCCATTGGTCATAAATTCTCTTAACCTCTTGCTTCCAAACCTCTAATTTGTTTCTAGTCATAATAATCCTTTTCTCATTTCCCCGCCTATGTTATAATATAGGTAGTAGCCATTCTCTTATATATGGACAATGTCTCCATGCGATTTGGTTCTTATCTCCTCTCATGTTTTAGAGAGTGAAACTTTGCAATGTCGTTTATGCTTTCTTTCTTTCTTCTATTTATTATATTCCTCTTTAGAAAAACCCTTGCCATGAAGATGTATATAAGATCTCTAATATTAAACAGCGACACTAAAAATTTGAAAATCTTCTAAACTTTCCTTGACCTCCTGGCCCTCTAGAATTCTCTCTCCGCCACTTCAAAGCCACACTTCTTGAGAAAAGTTGTTACAGCAGCTCTCTGCGCTTCCTCGTTTCTAAGCCTCTCCTTTCTCCACTTCAGCCTGGCTTCTGTCCCGTCTCTGCTTCACGTCTCATTCTAAAGAGCTCTCATTCTGAACTTTATTGTCACTGAAGCCAGTGATTATTTTTCATCTTCCCATAGTCTCTATAGCCTGAATATATTCTTTGAGATTCAGAAGCATATTCTCAATGGCTTACTTGACATTTCCATTTGAATATCTTAAAGGCACCTTACTCTCAGTATGTCTAAAAAGCACTCATAATCTTCCTGCTTCAAATTTGGTCCTCTTCTGCTATTCCTAACCTCAAATAAAGGGCCCAGTCCCCACACTTGCCCAGAAGCCATTCTCGATAAATCCCCCTTATCTACCATATCCAATTTAAGTGCAAGTTATCTTTATTAATGTCATTAATTTTTCATGAATGCCTACGTTCCTCCTCATTGCCATCTGTGCCTAAGACAGTTTTCTAGATTTTAGAAGTAACCTGCATGCTTTCGCTCTTGACTCCATCTCCCATCTTCAATGCCACCAGCATAGTATCGTCTCATCTCCTTCTCTATCTTTGACCTTCTATCTTTCTCTTATGAGTTATAAAAATTATGTAGTTACATTGGGCCCACTCAAACAATGTAGGATAATTTTTCCATTTCAAGATTATTAACTTAACCACATTTATAAAATTCCTTTTGCGTGTAAAGTAATATTCACAAGTTCTGGGAATTAGGACATGGGTTCTTTGGCGGGGGGGGGGGGGGGTCATTATTTATTCTACCACAGCCAGTCTAAGATAAACCATTATTATCTTCAGCCTGAGGAATTGAGGCCAATCTCCTAAGTTATATCCTTCCTTTATTCATCTCCAGCATCTATTTTTATATCACTTACATCCACTCATCACATTTTAACCTGAGTGATAGTCCTATGAAGACAATTTTAATCTTATCCCAATCAAATGATGACTCTTCATTGATCTGAGAATATTGACTGCATTTCTTAATATGGGCAACAAAATCTGTAGCCATCTTCTTTCCAATGAATTCTGACAACAAGATTTTCCCTCTTGACACTTCAATCACACTAAATTGATCTCTTTGTTCTTAAAAGTATCAGGTTCCATAACACCACATAATATACATAGCTTTTGCACAAAGCCTTTTAATAAAATCATGGTCTCTATTTACTATTGACCCTTTTGATTTCAAGTTTTGCTTCATTTTCTTATTTATGGTCTAAAAAATCTATATTTATTGGGTTCTCACAATATGCAATTCATTTACTGGGTGCTGGGGACTCAGCAGAAAACAAACATAAATATTTATTTGGCCTAATAGACCTTACATTCTAGAAGAAACATATTCTACACTTTTTTTTCTTAGCTGGAAAACATTTTCTTTTTCTAGGTCAGGTTTATGTTATGTATTTCATGCATAATATATATTTCATAGAAATTTTATCTGTCTATAATTATATATTCATTTGTGTAAATATTTATTTACTATTATTAGAAAATCATAAATTCCATGAGGCAAAAAATAAATAAATTTCCTGTATTTTTCTCTATCTTTGTCTCCCAGTACAACCCCTGACACATACATAGAAATATTCAATAACAATTAGTTGAATGAATAAAATTAGTTGAATGAATATATAAATACTCTGTGTGTATTTATAGAGAGAGAGGCTAAAGATAATTCTTGATGTAGTATGTTGATATAGAAATAAGTATATATGGTTAGAAAGAATCAAACATTTGAAGTTCGATGTATGTTGATTAAATTATCCACTATACAACAGAGATTATGATGGCAAAAAGAATCCACAATGGACAAGACAGACATGATCTTTGCCTTTAAGGGACACATATTTCCAAGTGCAAATCTTCAACACCTATAATGAACAGATAAAGAATGTTGGCAGGTATATTAAAGAATGACTAGGGAACTAGTGGATACATTTCAGTAACACTTCTCTAAGAGCTTTATTAAAACAAATCCTACTTCTAAAATATGGACTCTTGGATATAAATACCCCTGATCAATATTGTTCTGGAAGATACTATCGTTCTAATGCGTTCTATCCCTATCAGTTATAACATCAACACCAAGTTGTCCATTATCCTCTCCTATTCTCTTTTACCTTTCACCCCAATGAGTGATGATACTTGCCATTTTATAAATATCAATTACATAGAAATGGAGGACTAAGTTTCCATTCTAAATATGTAGGCTACAACCTGTTTTGTTAAAAGGTGACGAGAAATCTGGCTCTGGGATATTCCGGATGGCCCATCATTAGCCATTTTTCTCCTGAAGAGTGAGCCCCTCCCAGCAGCACCTGTAGGGCAACAAGTGCAGCCTCACCCAGCTCAAGCTCTGAAGAGGGAATGAGGACTCCGAGTAGCCCCAGGGAGCCCTGCGAGACTGGGTTGAGGGGTGAGTCCAGGATCTTCCTAAGCTACCATCTTAAAACACTTTGGACAAAGGGCTTTTAAAGATACCCCCTTCAACTGCGGTTGCCAAATAAATAGGTGTGTTTTTTTTTTCCCCTATCACCAGCATTGAAGAATAATCATATCTGATTCTATTTCGTTTATACAAGCCAGTGACTCTGATTGAATTTTACTTAAAACAATGAAATTTTATTAAATTTCCAAGGTTTGTTATTCTTTTCCTGATGAAATAGTACGTATCTTTGAATTTTAAAACAATATCTAGGCTTTTTAAACTTTCCTGGTTAGTTGGGGTTTTCTTCTGTCTTATTTCAATTTTACTCAGGTCTATGTATTTATTCAAAGATCAGGGGACTTTGAACCCAATATGAATTACCAAGAGGCACAATCTAAACAGAATTATTCTGAAGAGCATAAATCTAGCTTTTGTATATTATATAGAAATATTTCAAAACCAAATTTCACTGGAGCTTGTTTATGCCAGTATTTTGGTCTTCATTTGCAAGATTTTTGTCTAACTATAAAATTCATAGTCAAGTGAAATATTAAGAAAATTATTGATTATGTAATTCCCCACTAACAAAGTTAGCAATGGCATCAAATACAAGTTGTTCAAGTACTCAATATTTTCTTATATGAAAAATGGAAAATACAGTCACTTCAGGAGTTATACTTTGTAATGAAGGTTTTAAGGAGCAATATTTAATTTACAAAAGAAAGAAAAGAGAGAGAGAGAGAGAGAGAGAGAGAGAGAGAGAGAGAGAACGAGAACTAACTACCACTCTATCATAAAGCAATTTGTCACCATTGAGTAAAGATTTAGATCTGCAGGTAATTTAGTTGTGAGAAAGAAATTCTCTCTTTTTTTTTTTTAAATTTGGAAACATTTATTTATTTGTAAAGATATATGTATCCCTATTTTTTTATTTTTTTAATTTATTGCTTAAAGTATTACAAAGGGTATTACATATGTGTCCATTTTATCCCCGCCCCCCCAGCCTCCCCTATCCACCAATGTCTTATGTCCACTGGTTATGCTTATATGCATGCATACAAGTCCTTTAGTTGATCTCTTACCCCCCTACCTCCTGCCCCCCAACCCTCCCCGGCCTTCCCGCTGCAGTTTGACAATCTGTTTGAGGCAGCTCTGCCTCTGTATCTATTATTGTTCAAAAGTTTATAATGGTCTCTATTATCCATGAATGAGTGAGATAATGTGGTATTTTTCCTTCATTGACTGGCATATTTCACTTAGCATAATGCTCTCCAGTTCCATCCATGACGTTGCAAATGGTAAGAGTTCCTTCCTTTTTAGAGCAGCATAGTATTCCATCGTGTAGATGTACCACAGTTTTCTAATCCATTCATCTACTGATGGGCACTTAGGCTGTTTCCAGATTCTAGCTATGGTGAATTGTGCTGCTATGAACATAGGGGTGCATATATCCTTTCTGATTGGTGTTTCTGGCTTCTTGGGATATATTCCTAGAAGTGGGATCACAGGGTCAAATGGGAGTTCCATTTTCAGTTTTTTAAGGAAACTCCATACTGTCTTCCATAGTGGCTGCACCAGTCTGCATTCCCACCAGCAGTGCACGAGTGTTCCTTTTTCTCCACATCCTCTCCAGCACTTGTCGTTTGTTGATTTGTTGATGATAGCCAGTCTGACAGGTGTGAGATGGTACCTCATTGTTGTTTTGATTTGCATCTCTCGGATGATTAGTGACTTTGAGCATGTTTTCATATGTCTCTTGGCTTTCTGAATGTCCTCTTTTGAAAGGTGTCTATTTAGGTCCTTTGCCCATTTTTTGATTGGATTATTTATCTTCCTTTTGTTGAGTTGTATGAGTTCCCTATAAATTTTGGAGATTAGGCCCTTATCAGATATGACATTGGCAAATATGTTTTCCCACACAGTGGGTTTTCTTGTTGTTTTGTTGATGATTTCTTTTGCTGTGCAGAAGCTTTTTATTTTGATGTAGTCCCATTTGTTCATTTTCTCTTTAGTTTCAAGTGCCCTAGGAGCTGTATCAGTGAAGAAATTGCTTCGGCATATGTCTGAGATTTTGTTGCCTTTGGATTCTTCTAGAATTTTTATGGTTTCCTGTCGTACATTTAAGTCCTTTATCCATTTTGAGTTTATTTTTGTGTATGGTGTAAGTTGGTGGTCTAGTTTCATTTTCTTGCATATATCTGTCCAATTTTCCCAACACCATTTATTGAAGAGACTATCTTGGCTCCATTGTATGTTCTTGCCTCCTTTGTCAAATATTAATTGAGCATATTGGTTCGGGCCGATTTCTGGGCTCTCTATTCTATTCCATTGATCTATATGCCTATTCTTGTGCCAGTACCAGGCAGTTTTGAGAACAGTGGCTTTGTAATACAACTTGATATCTGGTATTGAGATCCCACCTACTTTGGTCTTTTTCAGGATTGCTGTAGCTATTCGGGGTCTTTTTTTATTCCAGATGAATTTTTGAAGAGTTCGTTCTAGATCTCTGAAGTATGCCGTTGGTATTTTAATGGGAAGTGCGTTGAATTTATAGATTGCTTTGGGTAGTATGGACATTTTAATGATGTTGATTCTACCAATCCATGAACACGGTATGTTCTTCCATCTGTTTATGTCTTCCTCTATATCTTTTTTCAACGTCCTGTAGTTTTCTGAGTAGAGGTCTTTTACCTCTTTAGTTAAGTTTGTTCCTAGGTAGCTTAATTTTTTTGGTGCGATGGTAAACGGGATTGTTTTTATAATCTCTCTTTCTGAAAGTTCACTATTGGTGTATAGAAATGCCTCAGATTTCTTGGGGTTAATTTTGTATCCTGCTACATTGCCAAATTCATGTATCAAGTCTAGTAGCTTTTTGATGGAGTCTCTAGGGTTTTGTATGTATAATATCATGTCGTCTGCAAATAAGGACAGTTTTACTTCCTCTTTTCCAATTTGGATGCCTTTTATTTCTTCTTCTTGCCGAATTGCAATGGCTAACACTTCCAGTACTATGTTGAACAGGAGTGGTGAGAGGGGGCATCCCTGTCTTGTTCCTGTTCTTAGGGGAAATGGTGTTAGTTTTTGTCCATTGAGTATGATGTTGGCTGTGGGCCTGTCATATATGGCTTTTATTATGTTGAGGTATGATCCTTCTACTCCCACCTTGCTGAGAGCTTTTATCAAAAATGGGTGTTGAATTTTGTCAAATGCTTTTTCTGCATCAATTGATATGACCATGTGGTTTTTTTCTTTCAATTTGTTTATGTGATGTATCACATTTATTGATTTGCGAATATTGTACCATCCTTGCATCCCTGGGATAAATCCTACTTGGTCATGGTGTATGATCTTTCTGATGTACTGCTGGATCCGATTTGCTAAGATTTTGTTGAGGATTTTGGCATCTATGTTCATGAGGGATATTGGCCTGTAATTCTCTTTCATTGTGTTGTCTTTACCTGGTTTTGGTATTAGGGTGATGCTGGCTTCATAGAATGAGCTTGGAAGTGTTCCTTCCTCTTGAATTTTTTGTAGTAGTCTGAGGAGGATAGGTTTTAGTTCTTCCTTGAATGTTTGGTAAAACTCCCCTGTGAAGCCGTCTGGTCCTGGGCTTTTGTTTGCTGGAAGCTTTTTGATGACTGCTTTAATTTCTTCCATAGTTATTGGCCTGTTGAGATTTTTAGATTCTTCCTGATTGAGTTTTGGAATGTTGTATTTTTCTAGGAATTTGTCCATTTCCTCCAGGTTGTCTAGTTTGTTGGAGTAGAGCTGTCCATAGTATTTTTAAACAATCATTTGTATTTCTGTGGGGTCTGTTGTTATTTTGCCTCTATCGTTTCTGATTTTGTTTATTTGGGTCCTCTCTCTTTGCTTCTTGGTGAGTCTGGCTAGAGGTTTGTCAATCTTGTTTATCCTTTCAAAGAACCAGCTCTTGGTTTCATTGATTTTCTGTATTGTTTTTTTGGTCTCTATGTCATTTATTTCTGCTCTAATCTTTATTATCTCCTTCCTTCTGCTCACTCTGGGGTTTTCTTGTTGCTCTCTTTCTAATTCTTTGAGTTGTAGAGTTAGCTGATTTACTACCATTTTTTCTTGTTTTTTGAGATAGGCCTGTAGAGCTATAAACTTCCCTCTCAGGACTGCTTTCATTGTGTCCCATAGGTTTTGGATTGTTGTGCTTTCATTGTCATTAGTTTCCAGGATGTTTCGAATTTCTTCTTTGATTTCATTGGTAACCCAATCAATATTTAATAGCATGCTATTCAGCTTCCAGGTGTTTGAGTATTTTGGGTTGTTTTTATTGTAGTTTATTTCTAATATTATGCCATCGTGGTCTGCGAAGACGCTTTTTATGATTTCAATCTTCTTGAATTTGGGGATACTTTGCTTGTGACCCAATATATGGTCTATTTTTGAATATGTCTTATGAGCATTTGAGTAGAATGTATATTCCCTGGCTTTGGGGTGAAGTGTTCTGAAGATGTCTATTAAGTCCATCTGATCTAGTGAGTCATTTAGGATTGCTGTATCTTTGCTGATTGTTTGTCTAGAGGGCTTATCCAGTGTTGTCAGTGGTGTATTAAAGTCCCCTACTATGATTGTATTGTTGTCGATCTCTCCTTTGATATCTTCCAGGAGTTTTTTTATGAATTTGGGTGCTCCTGCATTGGGTGCATATATGTTTACCAGAGTTATATCTTCTTGTTGTATTGATCCCTTTAGTATTATGAAGTGGCCTTCCTTATCTCTTGTTATGGCCTTCACTTTGAGGTCTATTTTGTCCGATATAAGTATTGCTACCCCAGCTTTCTTTTCCTTTCCATTTGCCTCAAAGATATTTTTCCATCCTTTCACTTTCAGTCTGTGTGAGTCCCTTCTAATGAGGTGGGTTTCTTGTAGACAGCAGATGTATGGGTCATGTTTTTTTATCCATTCAGCCACTCGATGTCTTTTGTTTGGAGCATTTAGTCCGTTTACATTTAAAGTTATTATTGAAAGGTACTTGTTTGTAGCCATTTCTGTTTTTGTGTGGCTGTTTTCTTTCTGAGCTTTTTATTTCTTCTTTTTATACCAGTCCCTTTAGCATTCCTTGCATTGCTGGCTTGGTGGTGATAAACTCCCTTAGCCTTTTTTTGTCTGTGAAGCTTCTTATTTCCCCTTCAAGTTTAAATGATAGCCTTGCTGGATAGAGTATTCTTGGATTCAGTCCTTTGCTTTGCATCACTTTGTAAATTTCTGTCCATTCTTTTCTGGCCTGATGTGTTTCTGTTGAGAAATCATTTGACAATCTAATGGGAGATCCCTTGTATGTAACTTTCCGTCTCTCTCTTGCAGCCTGTAAGATTCTCTCTTTGTCCTGAACATTTGCCATGGTAATTATGATGTGTCTTGGTGTGGGTCTTTTCGGGTTCACCTTGTTTGGGACTCTCTGGGCTTGTGTGACTTTTTTCTTCCCCACCTCAGGGAAGTTTTCTGATATTATTTCTTCTAATAGGTTTTCTAATCCTTGTTCATCCTTCTGTTGTTCTGGTACCCCTATTATTCGTATGTTGTTTAGTTTCGTGTTGTCCCAAAGCTCCCTTAGGCTCTCCTCCTGTCTTTTAATTTTTTTCTCCAATTGCAGTACATTTTGGGTGTGTTTTGCTTCCTTGTCTTCTAATTCACTAATTCGGTCCTCCGCTTCTCCTAGTCTACTGTTGATACTTTCAATGGAGTTTTTCATTGCAGCTATATCACTCTTCATTTCTTCTTGGGTCTTACTTAAGTTGTTGATTTTTTCATCTGTTTCTTCTAGCTTCTTCCATATGTTATCGATTTTTTCATCTGTTTCTTCTTGCTTCTTGCAGAGGTTGTCGATTTTTTCCTCCATCCGGTTTATGCACTCTAGGACCCTTATTCTGAATTCTTTTTCTGTCATGTTGCATGCCTCTGTATTACTTAGCTGCTTTTCTGGAGAGTCCTCCTTCTCTTTCCTTTGGGGGTTTCTTTGTCTACCCATGTTTGATCTCACTGACATATCTAGACGTTGAGTCGTTCAGTGGTTGCTCCCTTGGTGGCAGTGACTCCTTGGTCTGTGGTTGTTCTTCGGGCGGTTGCGGTAGCAGCTGCTCTTCAGTTGGCAGCAGCTCCTCTGGTGGGTGCTGTTCACAGCTGTGGTGGCTCTTCTGGCTGGTGGGGCGAGGTTTCACGTTCAGCTGCTGTTCCTCAGCAGAGGGTGTTGGTGCTCAGGAGGTTGCTGTTGCTTGGATCTGCTTTCCAGGGGAGTTTTGCTCTTCCCGGCTGCAAACCGTCTCACCAGCTGAGCAATTTCGCCAATTCGGGGTGGATGTTACTAGTTTCAGCTGCTCACTCCATTTGCTCCGGGACAGGACCTGGGACACGTCTGCCTATACCGCCGCCATCTTGCTCCTCCTCAGAAATTCTCTTTTTTTAAGAGTCTATGCTGATATTCAAATTGATTTATTTTTGCTCTAAATGATTATCTATTGCAATAAATATAAATATACTAAAAACTAAGAGTTGGGCAAGATATCTGCCATTTAAATATTTGAAGGCAAGCTATTGCTGTATCAGAAACATATTGTAGTTTTATTTCTCTTTGTAAAATCAATATAAGAACTGTTTCCTGAACCATTTTCAAGAAGTGCTAGCAAAAATACTTTCTTTTTCTCTTTACATGGTGAAGTTTTTGTACTAAGATGTTCATTTCATTTAGCATATTAATACTAATATTTTTCTAACTGTAATTAGCATAAGCATAGAATCAATTTGACAAATATAAACTATATCATATATAATAACAGCAAAAAACTTCATTGTTAGAATAGTTATGACAATAAAAAGAGCATTGTAAATAATATTCTTAAAAAGCTAAGGGTGATTTATAAAAACAGAAATGACTTAGATTGACACAAATAGCATTGATATTTTGAGTCAGTAGAAACTTCTTTCATTATTTTATGTATTTTATTCTAATCTGTGAGTTGTGAAATAATGCAGGAATTCTTTTTTACTGGAATTTTGAGAAGATACTTAGCCACTTGCATGACCTATTCCTTTTATCTTTTTCTTCACCATCTGCTGTGTTTTAGTTGTAAACTTCAAAATGAATATATTTCACAGTAATAAGAGAGAACAGAAAGATGCAAATACTCATTATGCATAAATATGTTCTAACAAGCTTGCATGAAGGGAGTTTCATCTATAAATATCTTTCTCACCCTCAGATTTTTTTTTCATTTACTACACTTTCTAACTTGATTTATAACATTCCTTCCTATTTGAGTGCTTACACTAAAACATGGACATATAAATCATAGTAATAAAAATAGATTATTTAGAAATAAAAAATAGGTTATTTATAAATTATTTAAAAATAAAAAAGAACATCTTTAATTTCACATCTCAAAAGTAACTATTTTATTTTTTCAAGGGTGTGCATGTGTGTGCATGTGTGTGTGTGTGTGTGTGTGTGTGTGTGTGTGTGTGAAGAAACAATGGATCCTACTTAAAACAGTTTCTACCTGTGCTTGCCTCTAAGTTATATTGGTAGACATAAAGTGATAAATGCTTCAGACAATGACTGAAGGATATAAATGAAGTTTTACATACTCAGGTTGGCTCATTTGAGTGAGTCCAGAAGATGTTCAGTCATCTACTGGATGAGAAAAAAAAAAATTAACTGTGCTGAAAGATTTAGATGAAACCAGAGGACAATAAGAATCTGAATTAATACAATGAAGGAAGGCAAGATAATGAAAGGGGATATTCAGCAAAGACCTTTAATTTTCTAAAATAAAAAACAGAACTTGGACATCTTATATTGAAATCTATACTTTCCTGTCAAACCATTGAGATTTATTTCCCTCATCATTTGACAATTTTTGTGTGATGCATGCTGTGCAGATACTATCATCCATCTGCTGACGAATGTGTGGTACTGATGCCTAAACTCCTTTTGACACAAAAGCTCTTCAAAGTCAATCTGTGAATTCAGAGTGCCATTCTTAATCAATCTAGCATTATATGTACACATGTGCCCTTTATTAGTTATATAGATGTATAAATAACTAGCATGTAAGTTTTGGTAAACTTTTGTCTTAGCCTTTGCTTTATAACTTTTCTCCTAAGACAGAGTCCATCCAAGCTCCTTTATGTCAAGCATTTTATCTGCAAGGCCTTATGTTCTCCCAACCATGGTCCTGTCAGGGATATGTTGTCATTCTCATTTTGCAGAACAGGGAGGTTAAGTAGTGGTTTGAATTCACACAGTAAATAAGTACCAGAAATGGGATGCAGAACTATGTCTGTCTACTCATAAAATGTCAGGTTTAACACCCAGAAATGGACCTAATGAGCATTTCAGATCATTCATCAGTGCTTATTGTTTGAAAGCCTCAGGTCCTAAACTTGGCTGTGCCATCCTGATCATGTACGTTAATGGCAGGCCCTGCCCAGTGGTCTCTCCCTGCACTGTGTTGGATACATATGGCATTCACTGCAGAAATGGGCTTGAGACCAGGATACATAAATATATATTTTTATATCTTACAAAATCTTTCTTTGTTCTCATGAATCATTCTCTTTTAGTTGTTTCTATACCCTAGTAGAACACTATAATACATTACTGCACCATTGAAATGTAGGATAAAAATTACAGAAATTTTGACTTTTTTTTTTCTTTCTTGACACTCTATCAGAATAAGAGGAAGATAAGCTACCCTTTTACTAGATCCAAGGTAAAAAGAACGTGCTTTTCCAGAAAACGTGTTTCTGAAAAAGAAATTGGACATAAATACAAACCTGTAGCCCTCATGTGAAATGCATGACAGGGACCCTTCCTATAAAGTCTGCGGTAAATTCTCCCTCAACAAAGTCACCGATTACTTTTTATGCTTGAATTTATGTTCAAAGAGATTTTCCTAAAATTAGTGCATGCCTGTGTTTGGAGGTTGTAAAATAAATACTCTCCAGAAGTGACAAGTTTGGCGGGTGGGGGCTGCTAAACTGTATGAGAAATGGGCCTTTCTTTTGCTTCCCAGGATTATGCATTGCATACATTTGGCCTCTGGGGCATGGTGTTTTTTGCTCTTTCATATAACTGAAGTATAAGTTGCTTTGAAAATAAGGTTTTGTCGGTAGTTTTTTAACAAAAATCAAACAACCTAGGCTATATCTGTTGAATTTCTTGTATAAAACCCCCCAATGGCTTCCCATTTCTGTTGTGATAAAATAAAAATTTCATTTATCTAGGCAAAGTGATGTAATCAGTTGCTTACTTAATTTGACATTGCATCTCCAGTATTTTTACCAATTATTAAATCATAAAATTTCAATAGTTACATATGAAATTCTGTATTGTTGCCTCAGTAAAAATTTCCCTTCACCTCATTCTGAGTCCATAACATATGCTGTCTTGGTGCTGTATATCTATCCTTTTAACACATTATGTTATTTCTAATTAGACAAGGTGTGGCAAAAGGAGGTGTACAGTTGTTTGTATGAAATATCTATCTATACCAATAAAAGGATAAAATGCTAATTAGACCGGGAGACCATCTGGGAGACCTTCCGGATGTCCTTCCTGACAAAGCCATGGTGGCGGGGCCAAGGCAGAGGAGGTTAGGGGTGATCAGGCCAGGAGGGGAGGGCAGTTGGAGGTGATCTGGCTGGCGAAGGAGGCAGTTGGGGGCAAGGAGGCTGGCGGGGGGCGGTTGGGACGAGCAGGCTGGCAAGAGGTGCAGTTGGGGGCAATTGGGGGTCATGAGGCCGGCAGGGGAGGGCAGTTGGAGGCATTAGGCCTGTGGGGGGGGCAGCTGGGGGCAAGAAGGCCAGCGGAGGGGGGGGGCTGTTGTGGGCGAGCAGGCTGGCAGGCAGAGTGGTTAGGGGCAATCAGGCAGGCAGGGAGGTGAGCAGTTAGGAGTCAGCGGTCTTGGATTGTGAGATGAATGTCCGACTGCCTGTGGGATGCGGCCTAAACTGGCAGTCAGACATCCCCCGAGGGGTCCCAGATTGGAAAAGGTGCAGGCCGGGCTGAGGGTCAACTCCCCCCCCCCGCCCCCCCCGCTTCCGGCACAAATTTCGTGCACTGGCCCACTAGTAAGTAATAATACAAGAATATACTATGCTTGGTGTACTCACAACTGTAAGCCTTCTTTTGTCCTAGGCCAGTGGTCGGCAAACTCATTAGTCAACAGAGCCAAATATCAACAGTACGATTGAAATTTCTTTTGAGAGTCAAATTTTTTAAACTTAAACTATATAGGGAGGTACATTGTTATTAACCAACATATATAGTTTAAGTACTGTTGATATTTGGTGCCTCCCCCACTCTGCGTATCCCGCGGCCCACCTGCACCACGTCTCCCATCGCCCGACCAACTGACACCCCCCACTTTTTCTAACGCCACTTCTTCAAAATAGACTCGCCCAGGCCGAAAACTGACTTCTGCGCATGGGCCACGAAGTTTCAATCGCATCGTACGTGCACCCCCCCCCAACGTGGTATTTTGTGGAATTGCCACACTCAAGGGGCCAAAGAGCTGCATGTGGCTCGCAAGCCGCCATTTGCCGACCACTGCCCTATGCTGTATGCATTTTTTAGATTATTTGATTAATGTCTTGGTTAATTCAGTCTAGCAAGACAAGGGTTTTGTCTCATGTTGCTCACCATTGAGTCTCCCAGGGACTAGCATGGAATATATTAGGTGTTTAATAAATGCTATGTAATATATATATATGTCAGAGAGAAAGGAAGAGGGAGAAAGAGATAGAAACATCAATGACAAGAGAGAATCATTGATCGGCTACTTCCTGCACGCCCCCCACTGGGGATCAAGCCCGGAACCCAGGCATGTGCCCTTGACTGGAATTGAACCTGGGACCCTTCAGTCCACAGGCCAATGCTCTATCCACTGATCCAAACCAGCTAGGGCTGTAATGTGTTTTTTAAATGACATTCTGATATGTCTGTACATGTGACAGGAAAGTCACCTTAACATTAACATTAGAGAGTTTATGTAGTTAACATTAGTGATTATAAATTATTTGATATCTGTGTTTTACTTATTTTCTAAAATATACTTATATGGATTTTATAATGAAAATGACATATTTTAAAAGCACATGAATAAAACATAAACTTCCATATCGATTACTCAACAATACACAAACGTAATTGAAATGAAAGGTCCTTGTTGTGCATAACAACTTCAGCTTCCCTCTTTTCTTAAGATACAGTTCCATTCCTTTAGTAAGTGCTCCATCTGTAAACTGATATTTTCAGATCAGACTTCATTCATTTTTTTTTCTCTCGATAACAAGAAAGTTGTCATTTATCTTCTGTATTGATGACTCGATTATAACTATTTCATGTAAACTGCATCTCTCTACCTGGGTGCTAGAACCATAAAGAGAAAGATATACTCCGTACAGTAGATAAGTGCTTACAATAGAAAGCTTGGTTTGAAAATGGCAATGGAGTAACTGCTAATAGAGCATAATGCCTGATGTGATTAGAAGCCTGAGGGGAAAATGTGAGCTATTAAGTGAGTATGTAAGGTGTGGGATTGCTCTAATCAGCTTCCACAAAAGTTTAAAATTGAGCCGAGTCTTGGAGGAAGAGCAAGGATTTATCAGAATAAAGTGAGAGGAGAATAGGTTTTTGGCAAAGGAAACAACACATGCAATAAAGTGGAAACATGAAAGCGCCCTCCATCTTTAGGGAATAATAACAAGAAGGGCATGGCCAGTCCAGATGGCACCCAGGGGGAGTGTTAGGAGATAAGACTAGCAAGGGAGTTCGGAGCCAGATAGTTCAGCAAATCCCTTACGCCTTGCTAAGAAACAGCCTGGCTTGGTACACAGGGCACTCCACTGCATTGGAAAGCAGAGTGCATTCCAAATCCCGACATCATGTATTTTTCTACATTGTTGCCTCAAGAGCATAACGGGATCATAAAGCGATAAGATGCATCCACACCTGCTAGTCCATTATTCCCTCTCTGTGAGAGTCAATAATTTCATTGTACAACTGAAAATTCACTGGTAAAAATGCTTTGATAGTATTGATAATATGAATTGACATTTTCCACAAAATTCCTTGTGGAATTTTAACATTTCTACTTTTGATAATAATGTTGTATCTTTATATTAATGCATGTTAACCTATTTTCCCCCTAAAAAAGCAAATCCCTGTGTTTATCAAATGCAAAGCTCTAATAAGTAACTTCAGTTATGATTAGGTAATATTTTACTATTTATTTTTAGTTTTGAGCATTTATTATTGGAGAGACCTTAGAACCAGGCAGTCAATGTTTTTAATTCCCTACCTGCTTATTGTCTATTCAATGCCCATCATAATGCACCTCTCTCAGCCTCTATTTCCACAGGTAAAGTGATAATAGTATTCACCTTCTAATATTACTAATTACTTCAGGAGATATATATCAAGTCATCAACCTCATCCCCTCCCTCAGGCCTTACTCATGTCTCACCTAGAAAGAGTTGAGTATTTCTGTCTTTGGAAGTGAGAACCTATGGGCTCATCACAAACAGAACCAAAAGCTCGGTAGCGCAATGAACACTCCATCAGTTTTCCTCAGGCTTGTGTATGCTCAGAACATTTTTAAGGAAGAGAAAAATATTGCCTTGAATAATTTTATTTGAATATTACTGAATATATACATGTAAACTGTGTAAACTTTACTTTATAACTCAATACAAATAAAAACCCACATAATAAAACTATAAACCCTTACATTTAAATTACTAAGAAAATTCAATATAACTCATGCGATGATTTTGCTGAAATGTAACTGCTGCCTAATAGAAGCTCAGTGATATGTTATGAATGTGTACATGAACATCAACAGAGCCCTGACTGCTGATATTCAGATTCTACTGCACTTGTAGTCTAATGCAAACTATTCACCACCAAGTAATGGTCCAATTCCCCTACCATTTTATTCTGTTTGCTCTTATCCTTAAGTTTTTATTCATAGTGTTCCTAGATATCCTTAGTCCTTCAATTAACTTAAATGGATTGTTCTACAGCAAATCTGCCCCCATATGTTATCATTAGTTCACTATGAAGTAATACTTTTCTGCATCAACAAAATCCTGAACATAATTGTAAATATTGATACTGGAATTTCCTGACAGTAATTATCAACATAGTTGATAGACTAAAAGATTACACTGTAATTTTATTAATATTCCATTTTAATATGACATCACAGTATATGATTTAAAAATATGGGGGATCCATAGGTACTAGAAAATACTTCTACTAGCCATGAAGATTCTGGGAACATCCAATATAAGAAAAATTATTTAACGGACTACGATAATATGATGCTTACTAACATAAGTTTTTTTAAAAATACTTGATAATTTCAAATATTTGCATGCTGATAAATTTAAAAAAACAAACGTGAGAAACCCTGATTTTAACTTTAAAGACATCCAGAAAATGTTTTCATTTCTTTTTCTAACAATTCTATGATCCATTTTATGTGCTAACTAGAGACCCAGTACATGGTTTCATGGACTAGTGGGGTCGCCCAGACTGGCCTGCAGGGATCGGGCCGAAACTGGCTCTCTGACATCCCCCAAAGAGTCCCGGATTGCAAGAGGGCGGTTCTTGGGTGATGCACCCTGGAATCGGGCTCCCTTCTTTCTGGTTCCAGATGTGTCAAACGAGAACCAAAGCTGCCAAGTCACTGCAGCTTGGCAGCTCCTACATTGAGCATCTTCCCCCTGGTGGTCATTGTGTGTCATAGCTACCAGTCAGACAGTCGAACTTAGGCTTTTAAATATATATATACTAGGGACCCAGTGCACAAAGATCTGTGCACTGGGGCGGGGTAGGGGTGGGGGGGGCGTCCCTCAGCCTAACCTGCACCCTCTTCAATCTGAGAGCCCTCAGGGGAGCCCTCTCCAATCTGGGAGTTTCTGTCTGTCTTTGCAATCATATGAGCAAATTGTCTGAGACCCCCAATCCAGTTTGGTTTGTTGCTCACAGAATAATAGAGGCAATTTTTTCTTTGCTCAATTTTTGGAGATTTCCTGGAATTTTTAGGATATCTTCCCTTTAATTTTTCCTAGACACTCTGATTTTACTTATGTCTCTCACCTTTGCTTTCCCTCCATCCCCAACCACAACGGTAACTTGCTCCAGGCTCTAGTGTCTAGGCCCGTGGTCGGCAAACTGCGGCTCATGAGCCACATGCGGCTCTTTGGCCCCTTGAGTGTGGCTCTTCCTAAGCCTTAGGAGTACCCTAATTAAGTTAATAACAATGTACCTACCTATATAGTTTAAGTTTAAAAAATTTGGCTCTCAAAAGAAATTTCAATTGTTGTACTGTTGATATTTGGCTCTGTTGATTAATGAGTTTGCCGACCACTGGTCTAGGAGAACTATGATTCCCAGCATTCCTGGTGCTCCCCACACTCTGGGTTTTCCCTGACCAAGGGAGCCATGTCCCCCCAAGCCTCCAGCTCTCCTGCTATGCTCTCTGTCCAATGACCAAGGGCTCCACATCCCCCAAAGGAAGCAACCGAGGGAGCCACATCCCCCCAAGCTGCTGCTCTCCCACTCTGCTCTGTGTATGCAAATTACCTGCCATCTTTGTCTGGTTAATTTGCATACACACTCCTCATTGGCTGGTGAGCGTGGCTTGTGGGTGTGGCTTGAGCGTAGTGGAGGGAAGGCTAATTTGCATGTTTCTCTTTTATTATATAGGACTAGAGGCCCAGTGCACAAATTCATACACAGGTGGGTCCTTCCACCTGGCCAGTGATCAGGGCCGATCGGAAGAGCCGGCCTGATGAGGGGAGGGGCCATGGGAGTTTGGCCTCAGCAGCAAGCTAACCAATGGCAGATTCCATGAGGAATTGGACTCCCTCCTCCCTCCTGTCTGGGTCCCAGGTGCAGGTGAACCATATTCAGAGCTGTCAGGGCCCCAGCAGCAAGGTCTGGGTCAGTGAGCATCATAGCTACCAGCCAGTCGTCTGGTTATTCCAGTCATTCCAGTCATTTGGTCATAATGGTTGCTTAGGTTCATATATATATATATATATATATATATATATATATATATATATAGTGAATCGCTATCACCATTTTTCTACATCGCATAGGCTCTGAAGAACATTCCATGAAAGAAATTAGCTATGAATAATAATTTCAAGGAAATATTTTTGTTATTATAATGTTTAAAATTTATTGATCCCTAGCTGGTTTGGCTCAGTGGATAAAGCATCAACGTGCAGACTGAAGGGTTCTGGGTTTAATTCCAGTCAAGGGAATATGCCCAGGTTGCAGGCTCAATCCCCAGTTGGGGGCATGCAAGAGGCAGCTGATCAATGATTCTCTCTCATTGATGTTTCCATCTCTCTCTCTCTCCCTCTCCTTTTCCATCTGAAATATATATATATATATATATATATATATATATATATAT
This sequence comes from Myotis nattereri, assembly GCF_964212035.1. Taxonomy (NCBI): domain Eukaryota; kingdom Metazoa; phylum Chordata; class Mammalia; order Chiroptera; family Vespertilionidae; genus Myotis; species Myotis nattereri. The sequence goes on along the minus strand of NC_138082.1, from coordinate 82,274,689 downwards.
ATATATACAAATTTATTGAATAAAGAGCATTCTACTTGTGATTTTACAAAGGTCATTTTATCTGATTAAATTCTCATAATAGTCTGACATAATCATTATTCTCCAGGATAAAAACAGTTGTAGTAACTCACTAAATTTCCACAGTAAAGAAAAAGACATATTCAGTATCCAAACACAGGCTAATATACCTCCTAGATCCTTGCTCCTCCTGATGGAGGAATTATTTTCTTTTTTTAAAATATATTCTATTGATTTTTTACAGAGAGGGAAGGAGAGGGATAGAGAGTTCGAAACATCGATGAGAAAGAAACATTGATCAGCTGCCTCCTGCACACCTCCTACTGGGGATGTACCCGCAACCAAGGTACATGCCCTTGACCGAAATTGAACCTGGGGCCCTTCAGTCTGCAGGCTGACACTCTATCTACTGAGCCAAACTGTGCAGGGGTGGGCAAACTTTTGGACTCGAGGGCCACAATGGGTTCTTAAACTGGACCGGAGGGCCGGAACAAAAGCATGGATGGAGTGTTTGTGTGAACTAATATAAATTCAAAGTGAACATCATTACATAAAAGGGTACGGTCCTTTTTTTTTTTTTTTTTTTTTTTTAGTTTTATTCATTTCAAATGGGCCTGATCCGGCCCGTGGGCCATAGTTTGCCCACGGCTGGGTTAGGGCCACAACTATTTTTAATCCTCACCTGAGGACATACTTAGAGTGAGGGAGAAAGAGAGCAAGAGAGAGAGAAGGGAGAGACATTGGTGTGAGAGAGAAACTTCAATCGGTTGCCTTCCATACATGCTCCAACCGGGGAATTAATCTGCAACCTGTTTGTGCACAGGACAACACTCAACCAACTGAGGCACTCGGCCAGGCTGCACAACTATTTTTAATAGTATACTTTTCTCTAACACATGAAAAATAATCAACTTATAGTCAAAGAAAATGCCCAAAAGAAAATGCATTTTGCCAAAGAGTAGCACAACTTATAGATTTGATTGAACAATCATTATCTAAAAGGGTCTTTGTAGGCAGATATAGTATTAGTATATATTTTAATTAAAATTATAAGAAATATGGAACTCTAAAAATTCAGCTAAATGGTCATGTTAATAAATCTAACAAGGCAATTTTAGTACTTAATGGATTGCCAAATCTGTTGAAGTTCTAGAAGAATGTCAAGTAATTTCACAAAACTTTATCATCATTTCTTAAGGGCAAGCTAAAATTTTTTATACTTTGGTTATTTTTATGCTGATATTTTTACACAGAAAAATATTTTAGACATAGAAACAGATGTGCAGAAACCCTTAGGAGAAATAAACTCCACTGATAATTACCTTTGCTTTGCTAAGCTGAAGTACACTTGTGACATTTTGGCAGAACCAATTTTACAAACTGGAAGTATTCAAATTTAGGATTAATTTTCTTCTGTTCTTTTTATATGCATAGATATTTATTTCTCCCAAATCAAACATGAAAACATTAAATCATTTATGTGTATCAGTATAAATGTTGCTAAGGAAGTATATATGAGTCAGAAATATGATTTAAAAAAGAATTCTCAGGCTTTGTTACCCCACAGAGATGCCAAGTTACAATATATGGACCAATAGCTTTATGAGAACTGCATAAACCATGTAAGAAGATGCTGTTTCCAAGGTGTGTGAAAAGCCAAGAGCAAACACATGAAACATATATAGAATCCTTTAACTCTGACCTTGCTAACCGTCCCCCACCCCCAGCACTCCCCTCACCCAATCTGACACAGCTCAGTGCCATCAGGAGAGGAGCCTGCTCATGGCTTCTCCCTGGCAGGGAAGAGAAAAGGGGAGAGTGTACAATGTTCTGATTTTCGGAAGGCTGCCTGAAGGACTGGTCCTTGTGTGCCTGATTTGGAGCACTGATGAAATTAGCATCGTTTGGATGGCTGAGGGCCACTGAAAACAAGGGTGAGTGGGGACAGCCTGTGGGCACTGGAGGGCCTGCAGTGCCGGAGATAGAGAATGAGTGTGGCTTAGAGTGATTGGGAGACTGTGCCTAACGCGTGGTTTCTTCTTTGAGAGGGATGGAAAAGAGCAGACCATGCATCTGATTCTGGCTCTTCATAAGGCTGCCCAAGGGACTGACTTTGTCTCGCCTGACTCAGAGTACTAATAGGGAGTTGAGGTATCCTGGATGCCTGAGCCACCGAGAAAGGAGTAGAAGGTTTGCTACAGCAACATCATGGAACCTGCTGTGCCGCAGATAGACACCAGAGAGGGCAAGAGATTGTGAACTCCCGAGAAAGAAAGCAGCAAAGCTCTCTAGGTTGGCAATTACACACAAACTCAGAGAATTCTCAGACCCCCAAAAGATATTTCCGAGTTCCCCAGAATCTCCCCCGATACTGATTGCTGAAAGTATTGCCCTGTGCAAAGGCAGTGCATAAAGACTGGGAATGTCGGCTATTTTTTCTAATGCATGAAACTCAGAAAAAAAAAAATCTAAAGGCATATAAAAAAACAACAACAAAAAAACAAGGACTCATGGCCAAATCAAGGGAATAAAATAAATCTTTGGAAGTAAACCCCCCAAAACAGAAATCTATGAAGTACCTGACAAAAAATTAAAATAACTGTCTTGAAGGAACTAAATGACCCATAAGCCACCATAGACATCTAAACAAAATCAAGAAAACACACAAACACAATGTAGAAACTAAAAAAAAAAAAAAAGACAAACAGAACTTCTGTAGCTAAAGAATAAACACAACTTAATTGAAAACTTCACAAGGGAGGGATTCTACAAGAGTAAAAATAGACAAATAAATCTACATCAAATTGAAAACACTTCTGTATAGCAAAGGAAATGAATCAACATTCAACAGAGTGAAAAGCAACCTATGAAGTGATAGAAAATATTTGCAAATCATATATTGTATTACAAGGTAACATCCAGAATATATAAAGAACTCTAAAAGCTTAATACAGAAAAGCAAATTACCCAATTAAAACTGAATAGATATTTCTCCAAAAAGTTCTACAAAGATTCAACAGCCACATTAAAAAAATGCTCATCACTAATCATCACAAAATGTAAATTAAATCCACCATGAGAAAGAACCTCACATTCCTTAGGATGCCAATATAAATGTAACAAGAATAAGGAGATATCGAAGCACTTGCACAATGTTGGTGAGATTGTAAAATGGTGCAGCCATTATGAAAAACAGTATAAAGATTCTTTCAGAAATAAAAAATTGGACTAGAATATGATGCAACAATCCCACTTCTGGGTATATATCCAAAATACTTGAAACAATTATTTTAAAAGAGATAGTTCACATCTATGTTCATTGCAGCATTATTCACAATAGTCAAGAAGAGGCAGCAACCTGAATGTCCACTGAGAGATGAATAAATAAAAAATGCTGTATAGCCTGGCTGATGTGTCTCAATGGTTGAACACTGACCCATGAACCAGGAAGTCAAGGTTCAGTTCCAGATCAGGGCACATGCCTGGGTTTTGGGCTCAATCCCCAATAGGTGGTGTGCAGGTGGTAGCTGATCGATGATTCTCTCTCATAATTTTTGTTTCTATCTCTCTTTCTCCCTCTCCCTTTCTCTCTCTGAAATCAATAAAAATATATTTTTAAGAGTGCTATATACACACAGTGAAAGAGTATTATTATTATTATTCAGAAGGAAATCATGGTCCAGGTTACAACATAGTGAAAGTCGAGGACATTATGCTAAGTAAATCAAGTCAATCAATAAAAGACCAGTACTAATCATTCCATTTATATTAGGCAGCTAAAGTAATCCAGCTCATAAAAGTAGAAAATAAATTGTGATCCCAAGGATTGGGTGGAGAAGAGTAATTGCTGTTCAAAGAGTATGGTACAGAGTTTTAGCCATGCTAGATGAAGCAGTTTTAGAGATCTGTTATACAACAATCTGCATGAAGATAACAGTACTATACAATGCATTTAAAATGTGTTAAAGGGTGAATTTGTGTTTTATTTTAGCACAATAAAATAGATATGTATGTAATACATATATGTATTATCAGAATTATAAGCACAAATCTCATTATAAGTAAATCATCGTAAGTTTTACTTTTTACCTAGTTTTTTAAAAAATTCCATCAAGTATGTTTCTCTTTCTTTGCTCCAGTTAGATTGAATCCCTTCTTTCAGTCAAACTAAAATTGCTATAGAAATATCAAGGATCTTAAATCACTATATTTTTTAAATTTCAAAAATTTAGACAATGTTATTTCTTTATCTTTTACTTGTTTATTTTCTCAGAAGACTAAGACAGAAATCAGTTGTATTTAATTGAAATTCTTCATCTTAATAATGGACCTGAGTATAATAGCAAAATGTTTCTCTGAACTTTTGATTATTATGAAGTTCTCTTAGTCTGTGAAACATATAGAATATTAATCACAATTTCAATCTTGGACTTTGGTTCCAGATCTTAAAGAAGGAAAATCATCTGCTCCAAGAAATTTCTTCACACCTGAGCTCAAGCCAACTTTGAATTTTTATCACAACTGAAAATTCTGAAAAATCACAAACAGAACTTTTTAAAATAGCCTCCTTAGACACCATCTGGGCCCAATGCTGATTTTGGATATAGCTTTGTTTTCTGTTTTGTTTTTTAATGTGGAAATTCATTTCACTGGTATTGGTTTATTTAAGTTATACTGCTTCTCTGTTGGGTTTAGTAATATGTTATCCCAGAAGCATACAAAGTGATTTCATATACTAGAGGCGCAGTGCACAAATTTGTGCACAGGTGAGGTCTGGCCTGCCCCAATCATGGCTGATCGGGTAGGGCCAGCTGGGGGGAGGAGATGAGGGAGGTTGGCCGGACAGCCCCACCCCCTCAATCGGGGGTGGGACTTGCCAGGGGGAGGGGCCCCCAGGTGGTTGGCTCCACCCCTTGGTCAAACTCCCTGTTGACTCCCAGTTAAGGGGACAATTTGCATATTAGCCTTTTATTTATATCTCTAGAGGCCTGGTGCACAAAAATTTGTGCACTCGGGGGGGGGGGGATAGGGGTCTCTCAGCCCGGCCTGTGCCCTATTGCAGTCTGGGACCCCTCAGGGGATGACCACCTGCTGGCTTAGGCCCACTCCCTGGGAAATTAGGCCTAAGATGGCAATCAAACATCCCTCTGGCAGCCCGGCAGCCCTTGGGGATGTCCACTTGCCAGCGGGGAGCAGGCCAAAATTGCAGTCGGACATGTTTAGTGGTGCTGAGGAGGCAGGAGAGGCTCCCACCATCACCGCTGTACTGGCAGCCATCAGCCTGCCTTGTGGCTGAGCAGAGCTCCACCCATGTGAGTGTGCACTGACCACCAGAGGGCAGCTCCTGCATTGAGCATCTGCCCCCTGGTGGTCAGTGTGTGTCATAGTGACCAGTCATTCCCAGTCTTTCTGCTGTGAGGGTCAGTTTTCATATTACCCTTTTACTATATAGGATAGAGGTCTGGTGCATGGGAGGGGGCCGGCTGGTTTGCTCTGAAGGGTATCCCGGATCAGGGTGGGGGTTCTGCTTGGCTGCCTGGCCAGCCTGGGTGAGGTGCTGAGGGCTGTTTGCAGCTGGTCACACCCCCTTCAGGGTGGGGTCCCCATTGGGGTGCCTAGCCAGCCTGGATGATGGGCTGATGGCTCTTTGCAGCTGTTCACACCCCCTTCAGGGTGGGGGTCCCCACTGGGGTGCCTGGCCAGTCTGGGTGAGGGGCTGAGGGCCATTTTCAGGCTGGCAGGTGACTGAAGCTCCCAGCCTCTTTTCTTCAACTTTTTTTTTTTATTATTATTATTCTGGGATTTATTTACCTTCTATGGCTGTCACTGGAGGTGACAGTCGGCTCCAGTTCTGAGGCCGTGGCTGGCTGAAAGCAGGTATCTGGGTTTGTTTAGCTTCTATAATTGAAACTCTATTACCATCACTGGCCCTCTAAGCTCTGAGCCCGCTGCCGGCTGAAAGCAGGTATCTGGAGTTTGTTTAGCTTCTATAATTGCAACATTGTTGCATCCGGAGCTCAGAGCTGGCCTGCATCAGGCGGGGAACCTTGGCTTCCTCTGTCACTGGAGCAAGCAAGCCTCATGTTAGTTTCAAGCTGCCTGGCTGTCGGCCGCCAACTTGGCTGGCAGTTAATTTGCATATCACCCTGATTAGCCAATGGGAAGGGTAGCGGTCATATGCTAATTACCATGTTTCTCTTTTATTAGATAGGTTTGACATCTAACAGTGACTTCAGGTATGTATTCTTTTATATTTTGACTTTGTGGCCTTTCATATTGAAATTCTCATACATATTATACATTCTCATTTACTTTGACTAGCTGTTGATAGGTTTCAGGACATGCTACCATAAAATATGATGCCTTGATATATTGAATGTCTTAAGCAAGGAGATCACTCTGACCTTTGTCCATCTCATTCTTCTGCCCTGAAATAAGTCATAAAATTCTCTTGTGAAAAGTACCCTTCCTGTACCAGAAAAATAAATTCTTATCACCAGAGGTGCGGAATTTGAAATGACAAATATGTACAAACAAACCTTGTTAAACTAATCTGAGCCCTTTTGTTTTGTCAATTTTTCAAAAAGGTATTGTTTCTTAGTCTAAAAGGTATAAAGCTTCCTGCTCTGGTCTCTCCTTTGGGTCTTCTTTCTTTTGTGATGGCTCCCATGAGCATGTAAAAATTCAATAAAATTTGTAAGTGTTTCACCTTTTAATCTGAGTTTGTCAGTTTAATTCCCAGACCACCCAGAGATTCTAAAAAGGTTGAAGAAAAATTTTTCCTACCCCATATTTCCTTAAAGCATTTTTTCTTTTTATTTATTGTTGCTTTATTATTAATTAGTATCCTATCTAATCTTTAGCTAACTTACCTCTCCTGCTTTTCTTAATTTCAGTCAGTTGAATATTGATTATATATATATATATATATATATATATATATATATATATATATATATATATATATAAAATTAACACTTAAGAATTTTAGTCCTAATACAGTTTTGTTCACCACCTCACGGCTTGGTATATATTGCTGATATGTTTTATGTGTTCTACGAAAGATAAATCTGATTTTCGGCCCCATTTAGGTAGATTAAGTTTTTATCAATTATCTTAATTTGACATTAATTTTTGTGATGGTATCTATAGTTTCTTTATGTGGATTGTATAATCTCTGCCTTTTGAGGTTTGGTTAGAATTTATGTTTTCATCATTCCAACAAGCAGAAAAGAGAATCACAAAAATATTTTCACTTACAAACCTTCCAATAAGTTTATCCACATTTTTCCCCCAGAAGGACTGCTCTCTAACGTTATTTGTTTGTTTATCTCAATATATTTGATGAGATGTGAATGATCCAGTAGTTAGGAAGAAATAGAGACAGGGGAGTAAGGAATAATTAGAAGGGGGTGTCCCAAATGGATGTAAATCAGAGTCCAATCAGAGTGAGAACTTGTGAAATATGAAATGGCGCACACTAGCATTGGGAATAGTTATTTATTGTTTTTGTAGCATGAAATTATCAGAGCTTCTGAGTAATGGCTTCTGATTTTAGGGAATAGGGACTAAACCCTGGAATAAAAGAACATACCTGTAGAATTTTGTCAAAGTAGTAAGTCTAAATTCTGAACAGTAACTTTGACGAGTCTATAATTTTTCTCCGTCCTTCCTATTCAGCCTCTCTTTAACTAACCATTTATGCACATTGTCTGCTCCAGTTACAATTACATTTCATGTTGGGTAGACCTTGTGGGCACATATTTGAACATGCTCTTCCTTCTGTCTGAAACCGTTCCGTTCCTCATGTGCACATATGGATAAGTGTAGTTCCCTCTTCAAGACTCAACTCTGTAAGAGTTGCCCCCTGTTACAGAAACCCTTTTCTAATACTCCTAGGCAAAGTTTTATTTTTTTCATGTCTCTGTACTCTCATAAGACACTGGATTTTCACATACTGTGACATTCTGGGTTGATTTTGTATATTTGCTTTTCTGGTTATTCTATTAGAAACAAACTCTTCAAAGACATTGTCTATGAATTTGGATGCCTATAGCCAAGCACATAGTCAATATTCAATTAATATTTAGTGAATAATGAAGGGTTAATTAATCTACACTTAGGGCTGAATTAGCATATAGTTAACACACTTGAATAAAGTACACATGAGCAAAGTGATGGAGAGAATTTATAAGCATATAAACTAAATATGTAATCTCCTTTAGAACATCTACATTAATAAAAGACAAAGATGCTAATTGACTGTAACTTCACTAACCAATCCATGCCCACAAGCCAATCAGAGTGACTATATGCAAATTAACCCAACCAAGATGGCGGCAGGCAGCCACGGAGCTGGAGCAAGCAGGAGGCTTGGTTGAACCGGTGATGGAGGCAGCCAAGCTTCCCACCTTCCCTGGCTGGCTGCGGCCTCCGCAAAAGGCAACAAAGTTTCAATTATAGAAGCTAAATAAACCCCAGATACCTGCTTCCAGCCAGCCTCCACTGGGAGCTTGGATGGTTGGGGACTGTGGCCAGCCTGCAAACAGCCATCAGCCACTCACTCAGGATGGCCAGGCACCCCAGTGGGGACCCCTACCCTGAAGGGGCTGTGGTCAGCCTGAAAACAGCCATCAGCCCCTCACCCAGACTGGCCAGGCACTCCTATATAATAAAAGGGTAATATGCAAATTGACCCTAACAGCAGAACGACTGGGAATCACTGGTCACTATGACACACACTGACCACCAGGGGACAGACACTCAATGCTGAAGCTGCCCCCTAGTGGTCAGTGTGCTCCCACAGTGGGAGCTCTGGTCAACCACAAGCCAGGCTGATGGCTGCCAGTACAACGGTGGTGGTGGGAGCCTCTCCCGCCTCCTCAGCAGCGCTAAGGATGTCTGACTGCAGCTTAGTCCTGCTCCGCGCTGGCAAGTGGACATCCCCTGAGGGCTTTTGGACTGCCAGAGGGATGTCAGACTGCCAGCTTAGGCCCATTCTCCTGGGGAGCAGGCCTATGCCAGCAGGCGGTCATTCCCTGAGTGGTCCCAGGCTGCAAGAGGGCACAGGCTGGGCTGAGGGACCCTCCTGAGTGCACAAATTTTTGTGCACTGGGCCTCTAGTCTATATATATAAAAGCCTAAGTGACCGAATGACCAGAACACCTGGAACAACCAGTTGCTATGATACACACTGACCACCCGGGGGCAGATACTCAATGCAGGAGTTGCCCGCTGGTGGTCAGTGCACTCCCACAGTGGGAGCTCCACTCAGCTGACTTACCTGTTCCGCAGTCCACCAGCCCAGCAACAGCCACTCACTCCCTTAGTCGTCCTGCAGATCCAATCTCCAGAGAACAGGCCAGGCACCAGCACTGCCTGCACAATCCTGACAGTGCTGCCAGCCTTCTGGAAGTCAGCCTCGGGCACCATGGCCACTTCTCCTCCCTAGACACTCTGCAAGGAAGAAACAATATAAAAGGGGCCACCAGGTGGCTTCCGAAAACCAGCGCAAATGTCAGCAGGTCAGATCTGGATCCTGGGCCGGCAAGGGCATCCTACCACCCATCCAGAGGGCTGATCACGTTCTGACCTCCCTCCACCCCCATTGGGACCCCACCTGTGCACTAATTTGTGCACCAGGCCTCTAGTTAATTATAAAATTTTAGGTAGGATCAATGTGAAATCTGTAGCTTCATGAAATAGTTTGTATAAACGTGAACCTATACCTGTTAACCAAATCACAGGATATTGAAATATCAATATAAACTCTGCTTCCACTAATCTTCATTAAAGCCCTACAAACACTACAGAAGCATGAAGGAGACACTTTTATGACAGATAGAATTGTCAATGAGTTTATAGAACTAATTACCACAGGAGTTTCACAGGAATGATATGCAAGTAGTTTTAATAAAAGGTTGTAGCATTTGTAATACTTTAACTAATAAAGAATTAAAAATTTAAAAAAAGGTTGTAAAAAGTAATGACTTCTTTAGCCCTATGAGCAATGTTATAACAGTGATTGTTAACAGTAACTTATAAGTGCTATCATAAATATAGTTTTCAAGAATTAATTATGAAACTAATTATTAAGATAACTACTTTAATAATTAAGTACAATAACAAAAGGAAGTCCACAAAATGAAAATTCATACAATGAGTGTTTGCAAACATGAACTGCATGGGCATGAAGACATAAATGAGAAAAATAAGGGAGGCTGAATGCCGTGGACCTCGCAATTTTCTTCAGGTCTCAGTAGTTGTAAAATTGATCAATGCACTCCTCCCAGATGAAATGTTCTTTGCTATGAATGACTAAAATAATATAATAAATTATGCAAATGATTTCTCTAAGCAATTTATGCTGAGTAAAATTCTTATATTATGGATGAGATTGTTAGTAAACAAAACTTTAGGGGGCATTCCATCAAAATATCCATGAATAGAAAATCAGCCAACCACTCCATCACTGCCAGAGCTTGCCACTCTAAATGAAATACTGTAACTATGACCAAGCTTATCCATAAGGGATTTGGGCCTATTATGTTCACTGCTGTGTCTTCACCATCTTGATAGCGTCTGGCTCATATCAGGCATTGGATTTGTATATGATGGTGATATGAATGAAGAAACATTCAAAAATTAAATTTGAGAGAAACTTATGTTAACGTTGGTAATTGTAGGCTAAGAAACAGTTAAGATAGTCACTTATCCTATATAATAAAAGCATAATATTCAAATCGACCAAACAGTGGAAGGACCATTCAACGAGGGCAGGGGCCTGCGAGCAGGTGGTGCTAGGCCAGCCAAGGTGCCTGCCAGTGGGCAGAGGAAAGGGACAGGGATGGGGTGGGGAGGGAGGTGGGGACTGGCGCCATCCCCAATTGGCTGCCCGGTTGCCTCCTGCAGAGAGATGCCATGGGCAGCGACAGCAGTGGGGTGATACAGGGCGGGGCCAGCCGCTTGCCATCCCCAGATAGGCCCGCCAGGGTCCAGGTCGCCTCCCACAGAGGGAGGCCACTGGCAGTGGTGGTGCAATGGGGGGCAGGGCTGGCCGATCGTCGCCCATGCCGTCCCCTGATTGGCCCACCAGTCATCTCCCGCAGAGGGAGGCCAGACAGCGGCTTAGGCCCGCTCATGGGGAGCAGGCCTAAGCCATCCTTTGGACATTCCCTGAGGACTCCCAGGCTGTGAGAGGGCACAGGCTGGGCTGAGGGATGTCCCTCCCTGAGTGCACGAATTTTTGTGCACTGGGCCTCTAGTATAGTATAGAATTCTAGTCAGAGAAATTATGTGCAAAAAAACTTTGAGGCAAGAGAGTGCTTAGCTAGTTCATGTAATTAAGTGAAAATGTGTATAGCTGGATTAGAGACATTAAGAATATCAGGCTGAAGAGGCAATCTGGGGTCATATCCTGCATGGTCTTTTGATGCATAATAAGAATTTTCTGCTTTACTCTAAGCGTTTGGGAACTTTTCAAATTATTTCAATTAAGAAATTTTATTATGCTATGTTATTAGCAGGGAGTGCTCAAGGTATAATTTTGAAAACTGACAATTATAATGCAAAGTTAAAATACTTTATGGTGCCAAACATTATGTAGGTTAATATATTCATTTTACTCAATGTGTACCTTTATCTATTGCAAAATACATTGAAGACATTAAGACATGTCCAAAAGCTTCTGAAATGTGAATCTCTGATATTTGTGGGTCATGGTTGGAATTCCAATTTAGAGACTCTTCTCTAGAATTTTAATTATTGTAAAGTTTGTTATAATCTGAGTGTTAATTTATATTGTAGTTGTCACCTAAATGACTACTAAATAAAAGAAAAATCAAATATAAAATAAAAGCTACTCCAGTCTGCATTCCTTCATGGATTGAGCACTAGCAATTTAAAAGTTTTGTTCACACACAAACCTATCCCCAGTATTTTAAGTCTAGTTTTACAAATATCATCATCAGTTTGAGAGATAGTTAAAGACCGATTTGCTTATTTTTAAAGACAAACATAAGTACCTATTTTTTAAAGAATCACAGCGAAATTAAACATTGGTAGTTTTTTTGCTATAATCATAGTTTTTAGGTAAACATTATAAGGATTAAATCATTTGTTCTTGCCCTAAAAACATCAAAACATCAAAGAAAATACTGAGCAGTGTATCTAATTTTGGTCTAACATTGAAGATTTTCAAATGCGTGCCTTCCCTCTTAATTCAAATCACTTCATTTTACCACAGACCTCTTCATGAAGCAGAGCTGACAAGGGCACAGGCTTTAAACTCGAGCTGACCTGGATTTAAATTTCGCACAACCATTTATAACACTTGTGTAACTTGAAGGATATTAATCTCACTGAACATCAGGTTTCTTATCTGTAAAATAGAGGTTTGTTGTGAGTCTTAGTAAGATAAATTTTATATATTGCTTCATATGTAATTCACATATCATATCTAAGCACCTATTAAAGAGTCATTATTCTGAAACATTTTGCACTTCTGAATTTCTCTTAATATTTCTTAGAAAATTCAACCTCTGTTCAGAGACTATTTTTTCATATTTTCTTTCAGTTCATATTTATACTATCTCTAGATATGATTTCCATGCATAAACACTTTGCCTTCCCATTGGAATGATGAACTGGTGAAGGAAATGGGATTGTAATTTTTAAAATAAGAAACTTAAAAAAATTTTCTAATAGAAATCATAGTATTGATCATGTAGCATGCCCATGCCTAATCATGTCTAATAATGATCCTATATACCTGAAATTAATATAATATTGTATGTTAACTGTAATATGAGAATACATTTTAAAAGAGAAAAAATAACTTTTGAAGAAATTAAAAGTTTATTTTATAAGTGTTTAATTAAAGTTTCTAAAATTGCAATTTAAAACTTTTATAAAATTAACTCATCCTAAAAATCAACTTTTAAAGTAAAGAATCAGATATTTTCAACCCTATTTTACAAAAGTCAGTTTAAAAAATTGGCCCATGTTCAAAGAGTCACTAAGAAGTCTTTGTCATAGACACACAGGGGCAAAAGTAGGTTTACAGTTGTTCATATGAAAAATCTTACAATCCTATATAATAAAAGGTTAATATGCAATTCGACCGAACAGTGGAACAGCAAGTCGCTATGATGTGCACTGACCATGAGGGGACAGAAGATCAACACAGGAGCTGCAGCCCTGGTAGTCAATGTGCTCCCACAGTGCGAGTGCTGCTCAGCCAGAAGCTGAGCTCGCAACTGGTGAGAGCAGCGGCGGTGGCAGGAGCCTCTCCCACCTCTGCAGCAACGCTAAGGATGTCCAACTGATGGCTTAGGCCCACTTCCCATGGGGAGCGGGCCTAAGCTGTCAGTCAGACATCCCCCGAGGGCTCCTGGACTGCTGCAAGAGGGTGCAGGCCTGGTTGAGGACCCCCCCCCCCCCCGCCTTAAGTGCACAAATTTCTTGCACTAGGCCTCTAGTCTATAATAATAAAAGCGTAATATGCAAATCAACCGAACAGCCAAACAACGAATGACTGTCCAGATGACATTCCATGTGAAGCTGCGGCTTCGAGGGCCAAGGCAGCCAAGGCTTACTCTTGCACAAATTTTGTGCATCAGGCTTCTAGTAATTAATAACTAGCAATACAAGAATAAACCTTGTTGCCCTAGTTGGTTTGGCTCAGTGGATAGAGCATTGACTTACAGACTGAAGGGTCCCAGGTTTGATTCCACTCAAGGACACATGCCCAGTTTGCAGGCTCAAATCCTAGTAGGGGGTATGCAAGAGGCAGCTGATCAATGATTTTCTCTCATCATTGATATTTTTATCTTGCTCTCCTTCTCCCTTCCTCTCTCAAATCAATAAAAATATATTTAAGAAAATATATAAACCCTATGTTTTGTATACTCACAACTCTAAAACTGTTTTTGTCCCACCCTGCATTTTTTATGTTGCTGTTAATCCTCACCTGAGGATATTTTTCCATTGGTATTTAAGAAGAGTAGAAGGGAGAGGGAAAGACAGAGAGAAATATCAATGTGAGAGAAGCACATAGATTGGTTGTCTCCTGCATGAGCCCTGCCAGGGCCCAGGCTAGGGAGGAGCCTGCAACCAAGGTACATGCCCTTAACTGGAATCAAACCCTGGACATTTTGGTCAGCAGGCTGAGGCTCTATCCACTGAACCAAACCAGTGAGGGCAATCCCACCCTGTATTTTTACTTTTAAACCAAATGTACTATTCAAATGTACTATTATTTTCAGAGAGGAAAGGAGAGAGAGCGAGAGATAGAAACATCTAGGAATCATTGATCAGCTGCCTCCTGCATGCCTCCTATTGGGGATAGAGCCCACAACTTGGGCATGTGCCCTGCCCTGGAATCAAACCCTGACCTCCTGGCTCATGAGTCAAAGCTCAACCACTGAGCAACACCAGCTGGGCCAATGTATGAATAATCTATAATAATGAAAGGGTAATATGCTAATTAGACCGGACGTCTTCCGAATGTCATTCCAGACCTCCTTCCTGATGAAGCTGGGGCCTGAGGGAAGCCAGTGCCAGCAGCTGGGGGAAGGAAGGCCTACTCTTGCACAAATTTTCATGCAGCAGGCCTCTAGCCTAATATAAAGAAAATCAGAAATGTAGAGTTGACACAAAGCTGAAAAAGAGAACCATTAGAAATACTTTGGGAAGAAGTTTGAATCATTAATGTAGCAGATTATGTGTTTTAGCACTAATCCAGGTTAAAATCAAGGAAGTGACTATATATAACTTTATTACTTTTTTAATTCCAGTGCATCTTAGAATGCTGTTATATTTTGTCTAGCCATATTAGGCAGAAATGGAGTGGGCACAGACCTGGGATTAAAATAATTAGAGGTGGGAGATGAATACAAAAAAAAAAAAAAATACCAACAAAACAACAAAATGCTGAGCTCAAGCCTGGTAGCTCAGTTGGGTACACCAATGTTGTGGGTTCAATTCTTGACCAGGGCACATACAAGAAACAATCAATGAATACATAAAAATAAGTGGAAAAACACATCAATCTCTTCTCTCTCTCTCTCTCTCTCTCTCTCTCTCTCTCTCTCATCTAAAGTCAATAAATTTAGAGAGAGAGAAAAGGAAAAAGAACTGATGCCATGTGGAGGCAAGTTTTTGGGACAGAGATAGACTTAAGGTGGTTGGAATGAAGAAACCAGAATAGAAGAGAGGATATTGCATGACATTTGACTAAAATAAAGGGGAAGATTACAGTGAAATATGAGGAGAAGATAAATTCAGATCTCAATTTATAGCTTCCCTTCTTAATTTGCTGTGTGAAAATGTGCAGTTTGTGGTAAACAGAATAATTCCCCCAAACATATCCCTGTTGTAATTCCTAGAATTTGTGAATTAATATGCTGTGTTAGTTGGCAAAAGGGACTTTGGAGATGTGACTAAGAGTTTGACTTTGAGGAGAGATTACACTGGATTATCTAGGTTGGCCAATGTAATCATGCGTTCTTCAAAGCAGAAGTCTTTCCCAGATGGGTCTGAGAGGGAGATGTGAGGATGAAAAAGGTCAGAGAGATGCCACATTCCTGATTTAAAGATGGAGGAAGGGGGCCATGAGTCAAGAAATGTGGATGACCTCTGGAGGTTGCAAAGGGAAAGCAGATTCTGCCCTACAGCCCCCAGAAAGGAACACAGCCCTGTCACGATTTCAGTCCCATAGGAGCCATGTCATATTTCTAACCTTCAGAACTGTAAGATACTATATCTGTGCTGTGTACACCATCAAGTAGTGGGAATTTGTTAGGGAAGCAACCAGTTATTTCAACTCTACTGCAAATCTGTCTATGTTCATCCTGACTGCAGTGTAGTCTGTTATCGCCGGAAGCAGTGCTCCTTAGCAACCACTTTGGGAGCACTGTCCTCTTTGATGATATGAGAAAAGTTTCAGACTCAAGCTGGAGTGGACTATTTTAGGGGGAATATGGGTGCCCGCACAAGTGTCCTGTCCTCTTATAGATAGGAATGAAAATGGAAGGTATTGCTAGGAGATAGTTAAATGATGATCAGGGAAAACAGGAATAAATAATGCCTAAGCGACCATTACAATGGAACAACCAGAGGACCGGACGACCGGCAGGTAGCTATGACACACACTGACCACCAGAGGGCAGATGCTTAATGCAGATGCTGCCCCCTGGTGGACAATGTGCTCCCACAGCCAACCTCCTGGGGTCCCTCCCCCTGGCCGGCAGGTCCCGATCGCTGGCTAGGTCGAGGGACCCCACTTGTGCACTAATTCATGCACCGGGCCTCTCGTATACATAATAAAAGGGAAGATATGTTTGTGAATTATCTTATGGACAGAGTCATCAAAAGGCCATAGGAATAAATTAAATTCTTTTACAGAGAGAAAGGCAACTTTTCTGAAGAGGTAAGGTACTTTTGGCAGTTCACTCATTACAGAAAGTTGCCTTCATAATAATTGTGAAAAGCAGTGTACAGTGGACCGCCAACATTAAATTCGCTTTCTGAGAAACCATCTCTGCATGACATGCTGAATTTACGTCCCATAACATTGAACAACAATGACAAAAATTTGTGTCCATTAATGACAAAACAAACCTCACTGAAATTTCAAATATTATCTCTTTGTAAAAACTTCCTACATTTCTTACAACCATTTGTGAATTTATACATATTTATACTTATAGTGTCTTTGCTTATTATATAGGATCATTTAGATAAAAATACAGGAATATGAACAATATTTGTTCAGTTCTTAAATATAAGTGGATGATTTTCATAAATGTTCTGATATCTACTAAGATACACCTCTTCTGTGAATTAATTGCTTAGAGTATTATATTTTAAAATAATTTCCCATGGCTTCACTTTTTGCAATAAAGAATGGTTATTACTGAATCACTCATTTTCATTTCCTAAATTTAATATAAATCTTTCCAAGATAATGAAATATGCTAAGGTAACAAGTGGTTTGTCATGAGATTTCTAAAATCAGGGAAGAGATAGTGTATATTAAACATTTTCTTAATGAACTAATTTGCAATTAATATACTTGGATGTTATTTCAGGGAATGAGACCTCGTAAATTATTTCACTTTACAAAACAGATCTTGAATGTACATTAGGGATAATAGAAAGTAAAAATTGCTCCTGCAGGTAACATTTTGCTTAGGTTCAATATAAAAGTCACTAAACTTAGAATAGTAGAAAAGCTAGCAGTAAGACATCTTTGATGTGATAATATAATATTGGAACAAAAACATTTGCCTGATTAGATTTTCAAAGATTAGAAGGTAAAGAATGATTTAAATTGCACATAGTAATTTTGTTTAGATAGCCTAGAGGAAACAATGTTCTTCATGTTTAAATTAACAAATGTTTCATGTCAAGATAAAAGTAATTGAGAATTTCTGCCTGTACACTTGAAACTCAGACAACATTTCTCTTTTTATTTGGTGGTGTTTTTTTAACTAAATTTTTTGGTAAAATTTTACCAGGATTTGTAAGTTTTGTTGTAATTATTCAACAAAATGTTGGAGGTAAAAAGGCTAACCAGTGCTCCACAGTAAAATAAATAAAAATCTGGTAATTTTTATACTATTTCGTTAAAGATAATTATTACCTTAAATTTAGAGAAATAATCTCACCTTTTGACTAATTCTTCACTTGGTAACCTCAATGAGCATGGATGTGATGGACATAAGGTAAAAGAAGAATGTCATGCGTGCTATAAAGTTTCCTCAGATTATACAGCCGGCAATGCTTTGCCATAGGTTGGCACCTTGCTCATGTCAGCCATCTGTGTCCTGGCTGGGGCCACCCAGCACGAGCTACAAAGGGATCTGTGCATGACTGCTTCTTGTGCTGGGCTTGGAGACGCCTAGGAGAGACCAAGCTGCAAACTGTGGCAAGCTGCTGCTTGTGCCATACTTACGGCCATTTAGCAAGAGGTGCAGGAAAGCTGAGGACAGATGCTGCTTGTTGGGGTTTGGGAACCTAAGAGAGATTTTAGGAAAGTCCAAAGCATGAACCCAAACAGGCTGGGTGCATAAAAGTACTGTTAAAAATAGCTTGGGCGGGTCTAAAATTTGGGTGAGACTGAGTCTCAGGGAATCACTAGGGCTGAGCAGTTAGGCAGGTTGATGGGGATGCAGATATGGCACCTATCTGCTGGCTCTTTGGGAAAGGGCACAGCAAAGGGACAATGGACTTTACCAACCTTTCTGTCCAAGAGAGAGCTGGCCCTTCAGCCATCCCCTGAAGCTGACAGCCTTGTATGTCCCTGATGTGCCTTTTGAGCTGCTGCCCTAACGCTGGATTTCAGAGCCAGTGAGTCTGAGTAAGTCTGTGTGGGGACCTTTGAAGAGGAACTCCTGCGACTTCAGAGGCCCTCTGTCTCACTCAGCCACAATCTCCACTGGTTTTTACAGCCAGAAGTTGTGGGGACTTCTATTTCTGGCGCTGGAACCTTGGGCTGAATTTCCTTACTCCTCAAGGAGTACCTATGCTAGTCCCTCGGTTTTCCCTCCTGATTTTTAACTGCCACAGGTGGTGTGGGACCAGCTTGTTGGGAGTCTCTGCCCCTCCTACCAGTCTCATTGTGGCTTCTTCTGTATATCCTTAGTTACCAGTTAGATTTCAGGCAATTCTCAATGATGGTTGTTCTGTAGTTAGTTATAATTTTTATGTAGTTTTGGAGGATGTCGGTACCATGTTTACCTATCCTCCATTTTGGCCTCAGGTGTCCCTTTTGAAAGTTAGTAAATCTTTCTTAGAAACTCTTACAATATATTTTTCTCATATTTCATAGGCCATAGCTAGGTCTCATGCCCACTCCTAAAATAAGCACTATCAAAAAATGTCCATGCTTGATTTATACTTCTGCGAGAGGTGAATCTATAATGTAATTAAGGTTTTGGTAACAAGAACTTGAAGAGAATTTTCCACTGGCAACCATGGATATCTGCTAAATAATTTTATAAATATTTGTTCTCTAATACAAATATTCAGTCATCCAGGATTCTGCAGCAGACTAGGAATTGTGTAAGCATTTTGGTAAAATGTTAAAATATAGAAGAAAAAAAAAGGCAAAGGGATTAGCTAAGGACATATATGCACACCCCATGGAGATAGATAGGCATAGTTTAGTGAAGGCCAAGGGAAAGGAAGGCAAGGATAGGAGGAGGTGGCAAAGCAGGAAATAGGGGAGTCACCTGCAATAATGTCAACATTAAAAAAATTTTAATTAAAAAAGAATTAAAAAATAGTGTCATACCAAGAACATCACAGTTTAAGCCAAGTATATTTGCATAGCTAGATTTTACAGCTTTCAGGGATAAAGGCTAATGTGCTGTAATGTCCCTGCATTCTACAGTTCTATTTTCCCCTCGTGTGCCTTTGTCATAGAAGCGTCTTATGCAGAGAATTAATTTTTTTTAAAGGAAACTGAAAACTAGATGCAAAAGCTGGCAGATTTGAATAATTTTCAATGATCCCTCGTCTTATAGACCTGACAAATCAATTACAGTGGGGCTTTGACTTACGAGTTTAATTCGTTCAGTGATGGAGCTCATAACTCAAATTACTCGTATGTCAAATCTTAAAGTGAAGGAGTGAGACACGTGATTCTGGGCTGATGTTGTGGCGTTCACTGTGACGTTCGCTGTGCCAACTAGCGGTGGGGTATCTGAAGCTGGCTTGTAACCCGAATTTTAGCTCGCAACTCAAAGCAAAAAATCGGCTGAGAGACGGTTCATATCTCAAAAAACTCGTTAGTCGGGACATTCGTAAGTCAAGGCCCCACTGTATATATGCAGTAATTGTTGAATATCTTCGGGTTTGAATGGTGTTGTATTCACACGTCTGGCTAAAAAAGACTCAGCACCCCACATGTCTTTGCCATCATAGAGGGGATTGGTGTGGTCTATGATGTCCAGGGCCATGAAGTGGCTCTTGTTTTCTACTCTGATTTTCTATATTATTGTACGATTTTCCATTTTCAATATAATTATTTAGTTTCAGATTTTGTGAGAAAAGATAGAATAAGGACAGAAAATATGTAGTAGTTGATGACAAGAAGCAGAATAGGAAGCAAATATTTTGAGAGTAAGAAAGGAGAGGGGTTTAACTTAGCAAATTTCAGTTTAATCATCCTTCCCAGTCTTAGACTCCCAGTTGCTCTGTAGCCTCTGATAGAAGCACAATTGGTCTGATGTTTGAGTAGATATTTATAAATGATTTGTGCTGTCATTGACCTTATCTTATAAAATCACCTATTAAGTCATGAATATATGACTATGGGCCATCTGTTTAAGACTTAGCAATGGTGTACACATTGCTAAGTGCCACCAATGAGAAAAATAGAGAAGTTTAGAGTGAGCCTTCAGAAACACATTGCAGCAATATCCAAATGACTCTTCTTGTTATAAACAGGTTCTAGATCTGTTCCAGTGTAGTTGAACTTATGCTCTGAATCACATGTAGTATAAACAGCATGTATTGGTCTGCAAAGGATTGGAAACTTAATAATTAAAAACAAAAGCCAATAATCATACATCACAAAGAACTTGAGAAGCCTTACTATACAAGACTTAACTTGAGAATACATAGGTTCCCTTTAGTCTTAAACTGATGAACCATAATCATATATTCATGACTTAATAGGTGAATTTAATAATGTAAGGTAGATGACAGCACAAATCATTTATAAATATCTACTCAAACATCAGACCAATTGTGTTTCTATCAATCTTGTAACAAAATACTTTCAAAAGTCATATGACCAGATCTTACCCCTAAAACGTTGGATTCAATGGTTTATGAAGTAGGTCTTATCTGTGTGATTAAAAATGAACAATAAACAAGACACACCTCACTGCTATATTCCTGGAGACCAAAGCCTGAGACTCAGTGTACTACACCCATAAGAGTCAAGTTTAAATAAGGCTGAAATTAATAAAATTCTGGAATGGAGTTCCAGAAGTCTGGTTAGGCAGGGGAAGACTAGTTCCCAAGGTGCCAGGAAGCATCCACAACCTGTGAGTGCAGAAGTTTTCTATGTAACCAAGATGGGTTGGCTAGTGAGGAAGGAAAGGTCGAGTACGGAAGATAAAAGACAAAAGTAATTTTCTTCTTTTAGGGAAGCTTGTAGATCTTGCAATAGTAGTTCTATAAACCCTTTACATTATCGCATTAATAAGCACTGAAAATGCATACTCTAAAACTGTAAGTTCAACTTTAATCATGTGTTACATTATATGTAATTTATGCTGTTTTTACAGTATTTATTAGGCACGTTTATTCTATAATTTAAATAATTCATTTAAAAATGTATGAAATCAGGATCACACACATGAAAAAGCAGAAATAAAATTCCAGTTTTAGAAAGTAGAATATGGAAAAAAATCTAATATTTTCAAGTATGCAGGAATTCAAACTCTTATACACTTTATTTTTTTTTTAATATATTTGTTATTGATTTTTTACAGAGAGGAAAGGAGAGAGATAGAGAGTTAGAAACATCGATGAGAGAGAAACATCGATCAGTTGCCTCCTGCACATCTCCTACTGGGGATGTGCCCGCAACCCAGGTACATGCCCTTGACCGGAATCGAACCCGGGACCTTTCGGTCCGCAGGCTGACGCTCTATCCACTGAGCCAAACCGGTTTCGGCCAAACTCTTATACACTTTAAATGGAAATTGTGAACTCTACAATATACAATGTATATATAATGATATTTATTGCAACTTTCTTTGTAGCATAAAAAGATTAACTACCAGAATTTCAAACAACTAGAGAAATGGTTGTGTAAACAGTGGATCAAAACCCAACAAACCAACAGTGGATCACGCCATGCCACAGGATACTGAACAACCAGTGAAGCACATGGGCAATTTCTCTCTGTGTATAAAACTTGACAGAAATGGTGACTTCTTGATCCAAATTTACAAAGTAATGTGCAAACAATAAATAATTTGTAAGGACCAAAAGCAAAAATCGTACATGTGTGTATTCATGCCAACATTTAATTACATATATGTGGAGTGATAGAATTTTTCTTTTTACATTTATTAACTCAGGAGAAAAAGAATGAAGGGGGGAACAACAAAAAGAGATTTAAATGCTTTCTGTTTGTACATTTTTAGAAGATTTTATTTGTTACAAAAGAGCATATTTATATTTCAATTTGAGATTTTTTTTTTATTTTTGTTTAATTTTCAGCCTATAGTAAATTTGCAAAAATGAGCTCAGAGAGTTCCTATTTACCATAATTCACCACAGTCTGCTTTATTACATAAATATGGTGTTAAAAATCAGAGAACTGAATACAGATAAAATGCTATTCTCAACATAGAGTCCATATTCAAAATGTACCTGTTTTTCTATTAATATATTTCATATATTTCCTTGTACAAGACCCAATCCCGGATCTGAAAGCTACCTTAAGTCCCACATCTCTGCAGCTTCTGCTGGTATAGAACACTTCTAGTTTCTCTTCCTCTTTCAAGACACTGACATTTTTTAAGAGTACAGGTCATTTTCTTTCTTTTTTAAAAAATATTTTATTGATTTTTTACAGAGAGGAAGGGAGAGGGATAGAGAGTTAGAAACATCGATGAGAGAGAAACATTGATCAGCTGCCTCCTGCACATCCACTACTGGGGATATGCCCTCAACCAAGGTACATGCCCTTGACTGGAATCGAACCTGGGACCCTTCAGTCCGCAGGCTGATGCTCTATCCACTGAGCAAAACCAGTCAGGGCAGTATAGGTAATTTTCATAGAATGTTCTTAAATTTGAATTTCTTGATTTTTCCTCATGCCAAGATACAGATTATGCCCCCCTTGGTTTTTGGTTGAGAACATCATAAATAGTGACATTATTCAAAGAAGGAATCTGCTGGATTTCTCACTATAAAGTTACTATTTCCCCCTTTTTTATTAATAGCTAATCTGTGGGGTAGGGATATATTTTGCTGTTATGTAAACCTCCTGTTCCTCATTAAATGCTCACCCACTAGTTTCCACATGAAGTGGTGTGCCTGTGTCACCATAATAGTTACAAGATGTTGACCTTCCCATTCTATCATTTCTTCTACATTTCTAGATTAGTGTCCTACTGTAATTAAAAAATGGTAATGATGTTTAATAAGGAAAAAAACAGTAACAAGTGTCATTCTATATATCAGACACTGGTGATGATTAACCAGGCTTAGATCCAAGTGAGGTCTCAGTGGTTGACAAATCCCAGCTTCGGATCAAGTCTTGGCTTAACACGTGACCTCCGGTACATCTCTTAATCTTTCCGTCTCTTAGTTCCATTCCTGACAAAATAAGATAAATTATTATTAAGGCACTATTCAAAATTATGATTTTAAGACATCTGCTGGAATGGATTAATTTCCAGGAATCATTGCACTAAATAATGTCGTTCAAATTGAAGAGCTTTGGATAAACAAAGATGGAGGCAATTTGTCTGCTTAAGATGCCTCAGTGGCCCTGACTTCTCACATGGTATATGCACCGAGTGAGATTCTGGGTAACTAGGGTATACTCCAATTTTTCTGACAATCAATCAAATTATACATTTTTGCCAGAGCCAAAGCAGTAATTTGGTCAGACAGAAGCAATTTGAACGTTAAATATTTGCTTTAAAAGTTACAATGATTTTTTTTCTCACTAGTTTATCCATGCTTTTAAAAAACTGAATTGCATATAACAGAAGCATTTACTGTGAAAAATACACCTCCTCACTATGTAAAGGATAATAGTAAAGCAATATCACACCTCAGTGAAATTAGCAATGAAGTTTAAATGATCTTCCTACAAAAGAGAGAGCTGACATTCCACATGATTATACAGCTAGAAGGAATCTTAGATTTAGGGGTTCAACCTCTTTGTTTCCTGGGTGATAAAATGAGATCAGTTGAGATGAATTATTGAAGATCATGGAGACAAGAAAACAGATTCTTTTTTGTCTAACCCATGCCAATTCTAATGCTCTACTTCCTTTCACAACGAAAGCTTAATCAGTTCAAGGGTAAATACATTCCAGTGATGGCGAACCTAGGACACGCGTGTCAGAGGTGACACGAGAACTCATTTTTTTGGTTGATTTTTCTTTGTTACATGGCATTTAAATATATAAAATAAACATCAAAAATATAAGTCTTTGTTTTACTCTTGTTGCAAATATCAAACAATTTCTATATGTGACATGGCACCAGAGTTAAGTTAGGGTTTTTCAAAATGCTGACGCGCCGAGCTCAAAAGGTTCGCCATCACTGCATTAAGCCCTTTTCTGAGTAGCACGATATAAAATGTAGCAAAGTCCAATTCTCCGCCAAGCTTTCCCCCATCCTGATGACACATTGTTTTCTGCATTTTCAACATGAGGGATTCATTTCTTGGAAATGTATTCTATTTATTTCTACATGCCCTCTCTTACAACTTTCCCATTAAATCTTCATTTCATTGAGACTTGCTAATTTCTTTTCTTTTTTTTTTTTTTTTTAAATATATTTTATTGAGTTTTTACAGAGAGGAAGGGAGAGAGATAGAGAGTTAGAAACATCGATGAGAGAGAAACATCGATCAGCTGCCTCTTGCACATCTCCTACTGGGGATGTGCCCGCAACCCAGGTACATGCCCTTGACCGGAATCAAACCTGGGACCTTTCAGTCCGCAGGCCGACGCTCTATCCACTGAGCCAAACCGGTTTCGGCGAGACTTGCTAATTTCTTAACAGAATATTGTGCATTTCCTAAGGATTACTTGGAAGTCTTCTTTATGTCTCCTTAATCATTTTAAATTAGATGTTAGTTTTTTAACCTCTTTTTTCTTGAGATTAACCCATTATTTTAGTCTTTTTAAAACAATAACTTTAAGTTATCTTTATGAAATCCATAATTCTGTATTTTAACTTTTTTTTTAATTTACATGTAAATTTCTTCTAACTCTGCTCAGATTGAGAACTCTATTCCTAAATATTGTTGCATATCTACTCCAATAATTTTTATATATTCTTTATTGATAAAGTACTACATATTAAATTAGGATAAAATTTTGCATGGTTAAATCCTAGCTTAGCCCGTACTTCCAATTTGTTCTTTAGAAAGTTACTTTAATTTTTTTTTTAAATCCTTACAGGATATGTTCTTTTTGATTTCTCTTTTTTAGAGAGAGAGGGGAAGAGAGAGAGAAGAGAAACATTGATGTGAGAGAGAAACATGGTTCAGTTACCTCCCATACACACCCTGACTGGAGATTGAACCCACAACCTGAGTATGTGCCTTGACCCAGAATCGAACCTGCGACCTTTTGGCATTTGGGAACGTGCTCCAACCAACTAAGCCACAAGGGCCAAGGCAACAGTTATTTTAACTTTGAATCTTAATGACATTATTTGCCACGTTCTGATACTCATGGTAGACATGAAGAAACAAGTGCGATCTCTTCTCACTTCTCAGCTTTTTGGCTAAGATCAAGTGTAAAAGTGCAAAATCTGGAGCTAGACTGCTAGGGTTTGAATCTGAGACCTCCCAGTTATTAGTTCTCTGACCCAGGGTCATTTGCAAAACGTTTCTATTTTACAGTTTTCTTATCTGTAAAATAGACCTGATAGCAGTACACACTTCATAGGTGGGTTTTAAGATTTAAATGTGTCAGTGCAGGTAAAACGTTATAGAACATTATAATGAATACACAATAAATATTTGATGATTAAATTAAATAGTCCAGGAGAACTTTAAAAACATTGTCTAACATACAGCAGATGTTCAAAAAACTTTTTATAATTTTTACTGCTACTAATGATTTTTCATAATTAGTCATTGGAATTTTTATATCCCCTCCCTCTTCCTCTCTCTCTTCTTTTTTCCCTTCCACCATTCTCTTTTTTTCCTCTTCCTTTCCTCCTCTCCCCCCTCCTCTTCTTTTCTTTCTTCTTTCCATTGTTTAATCAAGGAAACACAACTAGAATAAGTGTTATGAGTAGGGATTTATTGTAAGGATTAGATACTAAACATTGTGGAATCTGGTGAAGGCATTCATGGAAGGTGAGTGGTGATGTGCCTGGATTCAGCAAAGTCCGCGTGACCGGAAGTCAGGGGGAAAGGACGGAGTTAAAGGAGGGCAGCAGAGACAGAAGACAAACTGGAATCTCAGTACTGACCCGAACTTGTATCCATTGCCCATCAACTCCAACCTCAGCAAGAATGAAAACGTTCCCCAGGGCATGGCTTGCATTCTAGACCTGCTGCCCCCTATTCCCACTGGGCACTGGCGATCCGACTTCCCCTGCACTTGGAGAGCCCCAACCGGTGCAATTTCCCATTGTGAGATTTGGTTACAAAAGCCGTGACTTCCACCTTGCTCACAGACTCTTTCTCCCACTTGCTGATTTTGATGAAGCTGTCATATTAGAGAGGCCCACATGCAAGAAACTGAGGAAGGTCTGAGGCCCTCAGGCCACCAGCCTGTGGGAAATGAATCCTGAATGACCCTGGTCAAGATCCTTCTGTAGTGGAAACTTGTGATGTTTTCAATTCCAAAATCTTGAGTGCAATCTTATGAGAAAATTTTAAGCAGAGAACCCAGCTCAGCCATAGCTGGACTTCTCACCAAGAGAAGAACATGAAATACTAAATGCATGCTGGTCTTAGCTGGAAAGGTTGAGAGTTACTTGTTACACAGCAGTAACAAATGAGGAATGCAGTGAGGGTTTGGCTGGCACAAATGGCATTAACTGAGTCTGTTCTCTATGTCCTTGGCCAGAGTGATTTAAGCTCTGGATTCGCTGGATATGCAGAAAAGGTATAAACAATTGCTCCCAAGTGCCCTTGGTTAGAGAAGATAACGTCTGGTGATTCACTGTCTGGCAGTAAGTTGTTCAAATTGTTTGGCCCTGTTTAATTTGCTTGTCTCAGTTTCCCTATTCCACATGCCCAGTACTTTTCCTAGTTTCTTACTGTCCTGTCTCACTAACACCCATACAATGCTGTTATTTTTAAATTAGTTAGTAATAAGTCCTGAAATATGGTACTATTATTCTTCTAAATTGTTATTTCTCTTTAAAATTATTTTTGACCATCCCAGTTTCTTGCATTTCCACATGAAATTTAGAATTCAACTTGTCAAATTCTACCAGAAAATTTAAAAGTTGGAATAATATTTCCACCCCAACAATATTGAATTTTCCACACTTTATATTTCTCTATTTATTTGACTTCCTTAATTTCTTTTAACACCCTTTTTATTAAGTTTATGAATAGGTACTTGATTTTATTTCTTTTATGTCATTCTTAATGGTTTGGTTTTTAAATTTCATTTTCCAGTAGTTCCTGTGCTTTAGGGTGATATCATAAATTTTGTGGTATTGATTTTCAATATGCCACACTCTTGTAATTTTTTAAAATTATGTTAAAATTATTTTGCATACTAGTTTGGATTTTACATTTACCCAATATTGTTATCTGTCAATAAACACATTTTTATTTCTTTATTACATTCAGATCTTCCTAATTGTACTTACTCATCTTTAATAAAGTGTGAAGTGAAAGCAATAAAAATAAATGCACTTATTCCCAATTTCAGGCACAAAGCATTACATTTTTTATTTTATATTATGTTAGCTATTGCTTTTTTTGTAATTATTACTTATAAGACTATGGGTGTTTTTTTTTTCTATTTCTAGTTCGTTGAAACATGTTCAATCAGATTATAAATTATCTCATTTGTTGAATCAGGTTATAAATCATTTAAAACACTTCCCATGCTTTTATTCTATAGCTTTTCTTTGCCCTTTATTAGTTTTTTATAAACTGCCCTTACTTAAGCCCAAGTATAAATTATACTGGTTTTATTGTTCTTCAATATTTCTTGTAAAATCTTTCCCTTTGAGTCATTGTTTCTTTTTTCAAAGTATATCCTCTAGTATTTCTTTCAAATAGGAGTGAAGGGTGAGAAATGCACATTTGGGCAGATGTCCGATGTTTTTATTTAGCGCTCACAGTTGAATGCAGGCTTGGTGGAATATAGAGTTATGGTTAATTCGTTTTACTTCAAAATGTGAAGACATTGCTTGAGAATCTTGGACCTAGAGTTACTAATGAGAATTCAGGTGTTTTACTGCTAGTTATTAATTTATTAGTTGTTGCAACTCCCAGACCATCGCATGGAACTGTCAATGAAAGAATTACTCTGAGTTCTAAAATTTCCTCCTGGTATATCAAGATATGGCCTATTTTAAATTTATAAGTATTGAATTTTGTCAGATGCTTTTCTCTGCATCTGCTGAGATTATCATATAGCTTTCTTTATTAATGTGATGACTATGATTTTTTGAATGTGAAGCTACCACTTTTTCATGCTCTATAATTTCCTTAACAAATCAATGTTTTGTTTTTTTCAATACACTGTTAACATTATTTGCACCTATGTTGGTGAAAGATAATTATTTTCCCCCTTTTTTTCCATTGTAATATACATGACAGGTTTTCGAGTCGGGTATGCTGGCCTCACAAAGCCATTCAAGGAAGTGCAGCACCCTTCTCTTTTCTCTGACCATATGGTGTTTTATATCTTCTCATGACCCATCTTCCTCCTCTTCTCATCGTTCCAAACCTTTCCCTGGGATCTTCTGGAATTACACGGTCCACAACAGAACAATTCTTTAACTTCTCTAAGCATTCGCTTCCCCTTCCCGTCCTACCTGGAGCCTGGTCTACCACTAGGATATTCTTCCGCTTCCACCCTCTCAAGTGTGATTAATTTTCTGCCCACGTCCTTCATATTGATGGTGCTGAAGTAGTATAGTTGCTCCTGTTTTTCTAACTGAATGTTTCAGGGAATTCCATACCCTGTCCCCCTGCCAAAAAAACAAAAAGAACACAACAAATGTTACAAAGTATTAAAGCTCGGGTTTTCATGTTATAACATCTGCTGTCTCTCCTTGTTGCAACCTTCCTCATACAAAGTAACACACCCACATTCTTTGTGTCACAGCTTTGCTCATGAACCTTACATGGTTTCCAATCTCAGGCAGAATGCTCTGCAAAACTTTTAGTCAGACATTTCTTTTCACAACTTGACCACAGCTCCATAATGTCGGCCTCTCAGTATGGTCTCTGGAGCAAGCTCATTTTATTTCTCTAAACATGTGTGATTATAATATATTTTCTCATGCCAGTTCTCTGGAATATGTTATGCTCTCTGCTCTGCCTATCCAGATTCTACCCATCAGTCTATACATAATTTTAACTTGATCTCTTTCATGAAGTTTTTGTTTTGTTTTGTTGTTTTTGTTGTTTTTTATCAATTCAGAACAAAATATCCTAGCTGTGCTTTTGAGCTCCTGTGTGGTAACACCACTCAGTTATTGTTGGTTATTTTTTTTTGCATATCAAACTTTTCAAACACATTATATATTCAGAATGGAAGACATTCTCTCTTATTTCTCCTGCGTAAAAGAGTGACCATAATATATCAAATAATCAAAATATTTGCTACATAAATGGAAGTGAGATAAAGTGATTCTGTTTGTTTGATATTTTAAATTTTAATATAGCTCATACAGCATTCCAGGTATAAGAATCAGGGGTTTGACCTTGGCTATGCTACCAACTCTCTGTATGACATTAACTAACTAAATATGTCCATCTAAAGTTCTTTTCTGTGAAATAAAGTCTATTAATGTCTATCTCTATCTATTTCATAACCCAATGAAATACATCCTTATAAAATTTAAAAATCTAGGTTGAAAGGAACAATTTGTTATGTAAAAGTAATAATTATTTAGCTTTCAATTTAACCGAAGGCTAGTCAATTACACCATCATAATATAAATACAGTAGTTCCCCTTATCTACGGGGAAACTTTCCAAGACGCCCAGTCGATGCCTGGAACTGGGGATAATATCGGAACTTAAATATACTATGATTTTCCCTATATATACATATCTATAATAAAGTTGAATTTATAAATTAGGCAGAGTAATTACATTGCAATGGGGGATGTTAAGCTAGGTTTCTCAATATATTGCATATGCAAAGACATAAAGAGGGATGTATGAACAACCACAACTAAAGATTTCATATTAATTTATGGATTGAAGACTGGGTGGTATTAGAAATTCAAATGAGAAATGAGTCATCAGAACCGTTTCCTTACTGAAGTCGGTATGCAAAGGTCAATGTGAGGAAGAAAGTATTTGGAAATCTTTGCTACTAAACCCTTATTAAGTGGTTTCCTGTAAGCATCCACGGCTTTGAATGTGAAAAGTAAACAGAACCTCATCTAATTTTGAAAAAGACAATATTTAAGTAGAATCCAAGCACTCATTTAATAGATTTCAATGTGGCCTGAAATTCAGTATGCATTTGCAACCTGTCTTTGTTTTGTTTTTGTTTTTCTAAATGAGGGTATTTACAAATGTGCCAATTCTTTAATTCTTTTTATTGTTTTACAAATGGTTTGATTGTGCATTTTTGTTGTAATTCAGCAGACCCCAAAATATTAAATTCTCTCTTTTTTTGTACTTTCCATTTACTGCTAAAATATTTTATCTTCTCAGTAGAGTTAGAAGAATCTGCTAGTGATTCATGCCTGCCACTGTGACACTTGACTTTCAGTCCTCTGACACCCTTCTGGTGATGGTGACTACCTCCACGTCCATGAGAGCTCATGGCAAGGACAGTGCCTACAACAGAACTCAGCAAAACGTCCCAAGCCTCTGGACCGACCTCAGTAGCCGCGTCTCGTTAGTGTCACTGACCTCCTGCCCTCCAGTTTCCGCCTGTCTGCACTTGCAATACCTGCCTACGCTTTCCTGCTCTAAGATGACTTTGCTGAACTCAGCCTTTTCCCCTTTAAACCAAGTGAAACAGAGACTGATGTCATCCTCAGTCCCAACCTGTAGAACCTGGCTTGTCGGTCTGATTTCTGGATTTATCTTAATCTTGCCAACTATTATTTAAATCAACTCCAGCTACTACTTTTATTAAATCTCACAAGAATATAATTTTGTACCAAGCACTATGTTTTATATATAACAGTTCATTCTGTCCACATATTAACCCTGAAGCACAGGTTTTATATCTGA
Organism: Myotis nattereri; assembly: GCF_964212035.1. Taxonomy (NCBI): domain Eukaryota; kingdom Metazoa; phylum Chordata; class Mammalia; order Chiroptera; family Vespertilionidae; genus Myotis; species Myotis nattereri. The sequence goes on along the minus strand of NC_138082.1, from coordinate 82,243,546 downwards.
ACATAGAAGAGGAGAAAACCGTCACAAAGATTAGATAACTTGCTTAAAGACACATATGTAAGTGATGGAACAAAAAGTCATGTCCATGTATTCTGATTTCAATACTGTTCTCCATTGCCCATCTCAAATGTAAACCTCATCAATTAATCAATGAGCCTAAAATTAATTACACATCTTTTCACTTCATGTGGTTCTCAAATTACCAGAGTTCCAGAGAGAGTAAGTCAAATTAAAGGTAGGAACAAATTTTAAAGGAAAAATGAGGCTTTATGTTAAGTACTAAGCATTTTAACTATGTGAACAAAAAATTAATTATATATACATATATATGAATATTTGTATATATACACATTATATATATACATATATACAATTTTACAATTTAGACCCAATATCAGAATGTCTGTTTATTCACAGGCTTATAAGTTATTGGCCTATCTCAACAGATAAGTTAAGAGTATCCATACTATCTTATAAAGCAAAGCATAAAGCAAACAATGGCAAAAGAAAAATGCTTGGAATAAAAATATTTACTTTTTTTCACCTAATTACCATTAATTATTTTATTATTAAATTCACCTTCATAAACTTAGAATTTAGTATGCATCTAATTGTAAGAGTTCTTTGAAAACTTTAAAGATGGTCTTAATTATGAGTGGAATCACTTTAACCTGATAATTCTGTGTGTGTATATATATATATATATATATATGCACAATTTTTGCAGATTATGATATTTTTCAATGAATACACTAAGTGGATAATATGCTTAAAAGGACCAGCTACATATTTTAATTGGAACATTATAAACTGAGCCTATTATATGATAAACTTTTTATCTAACTTTCACACCCACTAAATTTGCAAATACAGTTTAAGAATTAACTAATTAGCTAATTTACCAAATTAGCTAACCTTTCTTTCCTTAACAGTTATTCCTATTTTATACTTATAAAAAAAACTGTGCATAATATTGGTACAAAATTTCAGACTTGTTAATTCTTTACCAAGATCTAGAAAATGCCAAGTATATATTAAGACTTACCTATGCCAGAAATATATTTTTCAAAATTTTTCAATATTCAGTGTTCTCTGATGGGGGAAAAAGAAGACATATGTAATACTATAAACAATAATGTATTAAATTTAAAAAAATTAATAAATAAATAAAAAGAAGCTCAAACTTCTGAACATACAATCTACAAAAAAATATTGTCTGTAATGTTTCCTTGTTTCTTAAACCATTACTTTGCAATTAATATTTTGATGAATAAATAAATATATTGATTTCAGTATTAGCTTTTCCTAAGCTGTACAATTTAGAGCATGATTCTTATCCTAACTAGACCTCATTTCCTTCATTTGCAAAATAAAAATAACACTCACAGCAGACATAGCTGTTGTAAAATGTAAATGAGTTAAAGGATATGCACACTACTAAAATATTGGTTAGCACAAGGAAGGCTATAAATAATGGTTATTTTTATCATCATCATTATTAATTTTTATTCTACTTATAGCAGGTCCGTAAAATTTAATTATTCTAATTTCATTTTTACCAATCACACATTAATTTGTTTTGTTTGTTGTCTCAAATCCAATGTGGAATGAAGTAAATTCCTCTCATAAGAGGAATAAGCTGATTCAAATATGTAACATATACTTGAAATAATATTTCCCCTGTCACTGCCAACATCTCATAATAATCAGCAAATTAAGAAAAAAAAACTAGTTTTAAGTATATCATTATAATTATTGCTTATTAGCTTATTCAAAAACAGGCTGAGTGAACGACATGGTGTAACTTGAGAAAATATATCATTGCTGATCATTTTAATTGCTAAATTAGAAATGCACACATTCAGAGCTATTGTGAAATTTATTTGTTATTGGTACCACCCCTTCATTTACAGATAATAAAAGTTGATTGTTTGAAGGCATTTATCTGACTCACCTGCTATTTTCAAATATAATTGAATATCATTTTTGGCAGCAATTGTGTGGTGTCATTTTCTATTGATTTTTTGAATTGTGTAATTTGCATTTTCTGCCTTCCCATAACCTGATGATTATTATTAATGATCTTGATATTCATAATTGTTTTACCTACTACATCACAGGGACAGAGATGGATATGTTAATATTATTATAAATTTCTACACGAGGTTCCCATCTGACTGCAGGGATTCAGCCAATATATGAAAACACTTTGTGCCTTTTGATATTACATAGTATTTAAGCCCTTTCCTTCTTGCTGCAAAAAAAAAAAAGAAAAGAAAAAAATCATGTATGACATTCGAGAAGGTTCCATTTGCCTCTATATTAAAACATTTCTTGCTTCTTAGAACACTATCTGCTTGCTAGAAAATTTGCTGTGTTAAAGGTAGAGTTTCCAACCATGTAAATTTCCCCCTATTTTTTGTTTAGTTCTGTACTGTGAAACTTTGACCCTATATAATCTTGAATACCCAGAGATGGAGGGATCATGAAATTTGCTATGAAATTATAAAATCTGGCAATGCTACATTTGCATTTTCTGTTTCAGAATCATTTACTAATAGAATAAAACTGCTTGGAGATTTGCTTTCCTTCACCTGTTCTGCCAATGAACTGACCCATACCAATCCCTCCCTCACCCTGAAACCTTTGCTTAAGCTCTTCTCTCGGCCTCACTCTTGCATATGCCCGCAGCATCTCTGAGACAGGTCAGAACTCTCTTTTACCTCGTGGTCATATGTAGCTGATATTTTTCTAACCCCTCACCCAAGTCTGTTAGTGGTCCCTCCAAATGGATGCTCCACAATCTGTGTGAATGTGGTTTATTTGTCATTTAATAAATATGAAATAGGTATTTGCTGAGTGAGTAAGTAATAAAATAGTTATACTGTATATCTGTCTCCCATAATACTTTATAAATTGGATCAGAGAAAAATATATGAAATTCATGTTTTTATCCTATGCACCTGATACAGTGCTTGGAGCATACATGGGCTCAAAAATGTTACTGGAGAAGCTGCATTTGCCTTTTCATGTTGTGAAGATAATGTAAAGCTTTTCCTTCCCCTTCCATCTCTCCAGTTGTCAACATTTAGGTCCAGGTGTTTGGGTGATTGAAAATGATGATCACTTAGAGCTTAGAGACGAGGAAAGAATCGCGAAGGATTTGGACAGGACATAAGTGAGGCTGTTCGAACCATCGGCTTTTATTACTAAGGGAATGAGGAGATCGGGACAGCCTCAGGAAAGTCTGAAATCCTGCAGACGCAATTGGAACTATCAGAGACTGAGATTCATACACTTATTCAGCACATGAATGTATACAAATAATCACTTGGAATTTTCTTCTTTTGTTAAGAAAAAAAATTTTTTGCTGTAAACATAGTTCATGCTTATTACAAAGCATTTATAATGTGAAGGAGCAAAATGAAGGGAGAATTACATCATCCAACGTCTCATAACAAGCTAGAAACAGCTACAAATCCCTGACATAATTTTTCTATGCACATATATATTTAAATAGAATATTAAATTAAAATTTACTTGAATTCCACCCAAGTTAAAAATAGTGAAATAAGAAGAATCTATGTAAATTGCAGAACTACTAAACAGCTCATAAAAATGCTAGTTCCCTATAGCTTTCTCTAATGTAAATGTACTATAAAAACATTAAGACGTTGGGACATTTTTGTCAATAATTTTTATTTCATAAAGGTCCTACTGACTCTGCTGTAAGAGGCGAGGATATTAGCATTCTGACTCCCCACCCTCACTCTCTTTGTGCTCCTTTGTTATTAACTGCATCATTCTTTTTATCTAGCCACAGTTTTCTACTGCACAACAGCATAACAGCAACACTTCCAGATATTTGCCTTCTAGTTCCCGGTTGTCTATGTTCAGAACCTAAATATCTGGCCTTTATACCTGAAACCATGGTAATGTGGGTTAGGCGGTATATTTGCTTATTCAGAATTTGACATACATAGTCTTCTAATATTATTTTCTGATATTGAAGGTTGTTCTAGAGAAGTTAGAGGACAACTTGATTTTTTTTCCTATTCCTATGTAAGATTTCTCTTTTTTTACCTGACTTATTATTGTTTCATTAAAACAATCATGAATTTAGTTAGGCTGTTTCAGTGGTGATTGTTCAAGTTTGCTAGAACTTCTATTCTTTTAATAAACAGATGCTTCATTTTTTCCCCAAGGAAATTTTATTAGATTGTTAATATGTTTTCCTGTCCCACTTATTTCTCTACATTAGAAAGCAACTCACGTTTTGGTTTAAGTTTGACCTCCTTTATGGTTGTCTTTGTCACCTATATTCATTGGAAGTGTCTACAGATTTTTCTTTCAATAATTTGATTTTTCAGGCATATTGGTTCTTTTAATTTAATCTTACCTTTTAATTTTGTCTGTTTTTCATTGTTCTTACTGATGTTTCTCAGTTTGCTGCCTTGGTTTTATTTTTCTCTTTTTTTACTTATCAGTTATTTTAAAAATCATCTTACTCTTGTAAAATTATTTATTAAATTGTAATCATTGGTATTAAAGCTACGAAGCATTTTACCTTCTGTTTACCTGAGTTTGTTTCCTTCTTGGCCAGGAAATGGTCTAGTGCAGTGGTTATGTGTATAGATTGTGGAACCAAATAGCATTGATTCAAACCCAACCCTGTCCTTTACTTGTTATTTGACTTTAACAAACGTATTTAATCCCTCAGTTACCCAGTTTCTTCCTGTGTAAAATAGGGATGATAGTAACAGTGTATACTTCAAGCAGTTGTAAAAATAAATGGTTAGCATATAAAAGTTTATAGCCTAATACCTGGAAAAATCAAAGCCACCTTAAAAAAATCTCATTCCTTCTCTACCTATTAAAGAAGATAAAGAATGTAACCACTCAAAAAAATGGTCACCTCTAGAATATAAGTGAGGAAAACACAAAGTTTAATAGCATAGGTGTTATAAAGCAGAAAAGCCATAAAAAAAGAATAAAATGGACTGTTCTAGAATAGTAAATTACTACTTGGCAAGATTCTTGCTCATGTTTCTTCCCCTCAGTAGCCAAACTGGAATCCCCAAATTCTAAATCCTTAAAATTTTCACTAATATTCCCAACCCTTTTGACTAGAAAATTTTCATTCTTTCCCATCATAGGAGGGAGGTGAAATAGGCCAAAGGGGGGTGGGAGGATTTTTTAAGCTGGTGTTTTCCAGAAGAAAAAGTTAGTTTTCCTCTTCTTTCTATGACTAGCTCTCCTGCTTTCCCTAGCATCCCTTACAGTTAGGCATGGGGATGCAAGTAAGTCCTACCCACGGGGATGCCAGGGGAGCTGGTGTGGGCCACTCTAGCCTATGACCCTCAGAAGCCTCGCTGTTTCCCCTTCAGTTTACATGGAGAGGAGCCAACCTCAAGGAAGACTTTGAGAAACTACAGGTTGAAGTCAGGAGGCCTGTGCCCGCCCAAGGTCCAGAAGTTTACATGGTGCCTCGCATGGCGACTTCATTCAGGAATGCAGAATGAAGAAGAAGGAGAAAAAAAAAAAAAAAAACTTGGAAAAAACCTTTATTTTATTTGAGCAATGTACAGTTTTTACCAATTTTCAGATTACTTGTCACAGAAATAAGACCATGTTAACTGCAATGCACATGAAATTTAAGAAAATGGTATCTCGGGTTTTCTGAAAGCAACGAAGTTACCAGGGCAATACGCGACTTTGGAAAGTGATCTAAAGCCTGGGGCAGATTCTTTCAACACTGTGTGGTCAGCCCTAACATGTGGCACGCACAGCGTGTCGGGGGAGCTCATGTGTCCTAAAGAAAACTGTACACTGCTGAACTCCCTCACCCTCTGTCCTTCTCCCAGATTACACAGAAGTTAGAGGAAATACCTAGCCTTGCCTGGATGAAAGAAAAACAATCTGAGAAGAAATACGCCTGGGAGTGGAAAGAACAGCAGGCGGCAGAGATTCATACATAAGTAAGAGAGCTATTGGAGCACATGTGGTTGGTAGATTTTATTTTAGATATTATTTTAGATTTTATTTTAGATTTTTATGCAGAAAGCTATAGAGAATACTGAGGGATGTCAAGAAGGAAGGAACTAGATGCAATTTACATGAACGAAAAGGTACATTTCATAAGCAGGCAAACATATCAGTAGGAAAAAAAAGTATTACACATGATAATAAAAATGATCTATTCTTAGAAAATGGCCTTCAATTGAAGAACTGCAGTAACTAGAAAAGGCCAGAAGCGTTTTAAACCTGTTTAGCACATTCATAACATTCACTTCAGTAAACAGGCCTCTAAAACCCATTCAACTACTTATGGTCCCACACAGTCTCGCTCCAATAAACACACTTCTTAGACTGACATTCACCTCCTGCCATCTCTATAGCAAAAGGACCCCATGATCCAACTCATTAATATTGTTCAGTGATAAAAGGAGAGACTGTTTGGAGAGGCTTGAATAGCCAATAAAGTAGTTAGGATCCTTCAAATGGCTGACATTTTAAAAATAACATTATTATTATATTACTAGAGGTCCAGTGCATTAAATTCATGCACTGGGAGGGGAGGGGAGGTCCCTTAGCCCAACCTGCACCCTCTAACAGTTGGGGAGCCCCGTGATTGAGCGCCCTGTAGAGAAGGCCCCACCCACCCACCACAGCACCACCGGCCAGGTAGCCTGGACCTCCCTCTGCGGGGTGATCTATCGCAGGGCTATGTGATCGATCACCCCAAGGAGATAGGCCCCACCCACCCGGCTGGGGCTCCGCAATGGATCACCCCAAAGAGGTAGGCCTTGCCCACCTGGCCGAGGCTCTATGATGGATTACAGGGCTTCAAGATGGGTTGCCCCTAAAGAGGGAGGCCCTGCCCACCTGCTGCAGCCCACCGGTCAGTGGCCTGAGCTTCCCTCTGCAGGGAAATCATGGGGTGATGGCCAGGCCCCTGACCAATCGCACCCGCCTTGGCTGGCCTGGCGCCGGTGGGTGTCATAGCGTAGTCGTCCCAATGGTCATTCCGATGTTCAGCTATTCAGTCAATTTGCATATTATGCTTTTATTATTGTAGATAAATTGTTGTAGCTCAAAAGTAAATTTCTTCTCATATAAATGATATTGTTTCAGAACTTTTACTTTTAAAATAAGCAAATATATAATGGAGAGTATGAACCAAGTAAACTGGGGAAGTGGGTGATAAGCGCAGGTCCACATGAGCTGGACTGGGACCTAACCTCTTAAGAGTGGTGAAGTACCCACTACTGAGAAGTGGGGAATGGTTATCATTTAGAATCTCTAAAAGTAAATGATCTAAAACAAAAAAAGAATAAGTTTTCATAATTAGTAGAACACATACTTAATATAGGCAATAGAGTAAAGTATATGCTTAGGGCAATTTCAGTATTTCATTTTTGCCTACAAATGAAGATATTATTTGCTAGCAAATACAGAAGACCTCCCCAGCTTTGTACATTGCCTCCTTAATTCTTACCCATCTAATAAACTCAGTTTATAGGCCAATAACTAGCCATATTCAGTATGTGTTGAATGAATGAAGACTTGAAGACTTAAATTTTTAAAATAATTTATGGCCCTGTGCCGGGAGCCGGTCCATCCTTGCTGTTTCAAGGGACCTGGCATATATGGCATACTGTTCTTAATATGTTTGCTCACCTTCTTGGCACTATGTGTTTTAACCAAGGTCACCTCTCTGAGAAAGGTTGTTTCCCCAGGTAGGGATTTTCCCCTGAAGTTAGGGAGGGAATAAAACCTCTTAACTAAGTGCCAGGCGGGTAATTAATCACTTTAGCTACGAACAATCATGCTTAAGCTACATAATCTTTACTCCCTGGAATGGAGATAAGAAACGCCCTAACCTTTGGAATAGAGATTGATAGGATTGGAATCAACTGGTATAAATACGGATGTAACAAGACATCAGGACACAGAACCTAGACACAGAACCTACACAGAACCTACACAGAACCTACACAGAACCTAGAGACAGAAGAACTTCACTGGAGAGAACATGGCAAAAGATCCTGGACAGAAACTGGCCACACGCGGGGAGTGTCGCAGAGGGGAGAGGGGCGCCCTGACCTGCCAGCCTTGGTGAAGATCATCTCGGTGCCCAGCTGACTGAATTCATCTCACAGAGCTTCCAGCTCAAGCTGCACACTCACACTGGCCACCTTGGTGTTATTCTTTACCATCGCCTCGGCAGTGCCGCACAACGGGCCGCAGGGCCCTCGGGCTTGTGCTGGTGGGGATCCCTGTGCAGTTTTTCGATGCAATGGATTTGAACAACATACAAAGGCGAGTGCCAGGCTGTGTCTAATGTACATACAGAGACACCAGCTCTGAGTCTGCCTGGCCAGTAGGAGCTCAGGGTCTGTTTGCAGAGCCTTCTGGTGGTTTCTGTTTCCTTGCTGAGGCTGTCCTCCCTGAGAAGTCTGGTGTCCATGCTCAGCTCCAGCTCAGTGGGTCTTCTCCAGGCCTCTACCCACAGCCTGCCCCATCCCTGATTGGCCCCACCACTGCGTGGGGGGAGTGGGGGGGGGGGGACAGGGCAGTCAGATCCCACCCATGCAGGAATTCGTGCACCAAGCCTCCAGTTGAATTATATTATGCATCCTTTGTGTTTTATCTCCTTTTTATGACTTGTTTTTCATTATTTAACTCAATCTTTTTGCAGCATTCTACCTATTACATTTCTACACTTCCCCTTTCATCTCAAAACATTATTTTCTTTTGTTTTTTCTGGTATCATATTTGCCTGGTTTTTCTATCTTACTTGCTTTTCTTTTCTGTCTCCTCTGCTCATCTTTAAATTTTGAACAGCCCACAAAAGCATAATACATTTATCTTCTAAAATACAAAGAATATTCTCCACGATAGACCATATATTAAGCCACAAAACAAATCTTAACATATTTAAGATTGAATAAGTTATATAATAGTGCTTTTTTGAAAAAGATCAAGAAAATTGATAAATCCTTAATTAGTTTAAGAAAAAAAGCAGCAAAACTAAAATAACTAAAATTAGAAATAAAAGGGGGAACATTACAACTTATGCTACCAAAATAAACAGTATGATAAGAGCCTAGTATAACAAATATGTTAACAAATTAGATAACTAAGGAGAAATGCATAAACTACCTATAAAACACACAGCATACAAAGATTGAGTCATAAGAAAATCAGTAAATCTGAATAAACCTATAACTAAAAAGAAAATTTAAATAGTAATTAAAATCTCCCAACAATGAAAAGCCCAAGCACAGATAGCATCACTGGAAAATTCTACCCAACAGTTATAGAAAAATTACCTTCAATCTGCCTTTAACACATACAAAAAAAAGAAGACGAAGGAGAAGGAGAAGGAGAAGGAGAAGGAGAAGAAGAAGAAGAAGAAGAAGAAGAAGAAGAAGAAGAAGAAGAAGAAGAAGAAGAAGGAGAAAACATTTCTAAACATAGTTCATGGGGCCAGTTTACAGGTTACACTGAGAAGAAGATCAGATTAAAGACACAAGAAGAAAACTATAGCCCAAAATATCTTTTGAATATTGATGCAAAAGCTCTCAACAAAATATTAGCAAAACAAATTCAATAGCACATTAATAGAACTGTACACCATAAACAATGAGACTTATACCTAGATTGTTCAGCATATCAAAACCAACCAATGTGACACAGCACATTAACAGAATGAAGGACAAGAAACATATGATCATCTCAGTTGATGCATAAAAACATATGATAAAACTCAGCACTTATTCATGAAAACACTAAACAGCTAAAGGAAATAAATTACCTCAACATTAAAAAAAATGCATATAGAAAATCCCCAAAGCTAGCATCATGGTTTATAGTACAACACTGAAATACTTCTTGTAAAATAAGAACAAGGCAAGTATGCCTGCTCTTACCACTACTATTTAATATAGTATTGGAAGTGTAGACAGAGTAAATAGACAAAAAGAAGAAATAAAAGGTATTCAAATCAGAAAGGAAGAAGTAAAATTATCTCTTTGTAGGAGACATGATCTCATATGTAGAAAAGCTTAAAAAATCCATATGCAAAAAATTGTTAAGGCTAATAAAATATTTTAGCAACGTTGCAGGATTCAAAATCAACACACAAAATTTTATTGTGCTTCTATACAATGACCTATCTAAAAAGGAATATCTCATTTTCTATAGCATAACAAAAAAGAAAAAAATACTTTGGAATAAAATTAATCAAGGAGATAAAATACTTGAACAATGAAAAGTACAAAATGCTGCTAAAATAATATTTTAAATGATGCAGATAAGTAGAAAGGTTTCTTACATTCATAAAGTGGATGATTTAATATTATTAAAATATTCATACTACCCAAAGTGATCTACAGAGTTAATGCAATGCCTATCAAAATTTCAATAGCATTTTTGTATAAATACAAAAAAAACCCCATAAAATTTAGGTTAAATCTAAGGGACCCTGAATAGCCAAAACAATCTTTAAAAAGAACAAATTTGGAGGTCTCACACTCTCTAGATTTCAAAACATACTGAAAATAACAGTAATTATGAAAATGTGATACTGGCATAAAGACAAGTATATAACCCGATGAATCAGGAAACTCAGAAATAAATCCTGTGTGTTTGGCTCCTGATTTTTGACAAGAATACCAAGACTACACATTGGAAAAGTAAACATCTTTTAATTTACAAAATAGTGTTGGGAAAACTGGATAACCACCTGCAAAAGAATCAGTTTGGGCCTTAACCTTAAACCATATAAAAACATTAACTCAAAATAAACTGAAAACCTAAACATAAGACTTACAACTACCAAACTCCTAAAACAAAACAAAACAACAACAACAAAAAAAAACACATGAGAAAAGCTTCAGGACATTTGATTTTGCAATGACTTCTTAGATAACAGCAAAAACACAGGGATTACGAGGGAAATTGGACAAATGGAACTACATCAAACTTGAAAACTTCTATGAAGTAAGAAATTATCAACAGAATCAAAAGACCACCTACAGAATCGGAGAAAATGTTTTTAAACTTATATCTGATAAGGTGTTAATATCTAGAATATATAAGAAACTTCTACAACTCAACAACATAAAAACAAATAACCTGTTTAAGAAATGGGTGAAGGATGTGAATAGATAATTCTCCAAAAAACATACAAATGGACTGCAAGAATATAAAGAAATAGTTAATATTACTATCAATGACATGAAGTCAAAACCAGAGTAAAATATTATCACACAATTGTTAAGATGGACACTCTCAAAATAATCCTATATAATAAAAGGGCAATATGCTAATTGACCCTAACTATGGAATGACCAGGAACGACCGGTAGCTATGATGTGCACTGACCACAAGGGGGCAGACGCTCAATGCAGGAGCTGACCCCTGGTAGTAAGTGCACTTCCACAAGGGGAGTGCTGTTCAGCCACAAGCCCTCTCATGGCTGGTGCAGCAGTGATGGAAGGAGCCTCTCCCGCCTTGGTGGCAGTGCTAAGGATGTCCAACTAATGGTTTAGGTGTGCTCCCCATGAGGAGCAGGCCTAAGTCATTAGTTGGACATCCCCTGAGGGCTCCCGGGATGCCAGAGAGATGTCTGACTGCCAGTTTAGGTCTGATCCCCTGGGGAATGGGCCTAAACTAGTAAGTGAACATCCTCTAAGGTCTCCTGAATTGCGAGAGGGTGCAGGCCACACTGAGGGACCCTCCCAAGTGCACTAAATTTTTGTGCACTGAGCCTCTATTACTATATAATAAAAGCCCAGTGACAGAAATGGCAGAACGACCAGAACAACCAGAGACCAGAATGACTGTGGCCTCTCGCTTTGGCTGGCCCCACCCTCCAGAGGGGACCCCCACCCGACTTGGGCATGGCCAGCCTGTAAACCTCCCATGACCCCTCGCCCCGGCCGGCCCCACCCCCCAATGGGGACGCCCACCCCGATCCAGGGCCCCCATCAGGGCAGGCTAGCCAGCCCCCATCCATGCACCAGGCCTCTATCCCATGTAATAAAAGGGTAATATGCAAATTGACCCTAACAGCGGAACAATCAGAACGACCACTCAACCAGTCACTATGAGGCACACTGACCACTTCTCGGTCCCTTTCCCCAGCTGGCAGGCTTCGATCGCCCGATGGTGAACAGGGAACTGGGGGAGAGGGGTAGCTGCAGGCAGCCAGGGAAGATGGCCCTGATCACAGGCCAGGCCTAGGGATTGTACCCATTCATAAATTTTGTGCACTGGGCCTCTCTCTAGTAGAATATAATGAGTGTACCAAAGTTCTCCAAAAAAGCATATTCTATCCCAGAATTTGTTGGGTGTTAATTGCTTAGGGCTATAGTTTTCTACCTGGTGAAATTTACAAACTATTTATGCAAAGACTGTATTCCTCTGGTGAGAGGTTAATCAAGTATATGTTTCATTATCTTAGCTCCTGGCAGTCATCATGGCAGAGATTTCCTAAACACCTATAGTCAGAAGGGAAGGAAGGAGGGAAGGAAGGAAGGAAGGAAGGAAGGAAGGAAGGAAGGAAGGAAGGAAGGAAGGAAGGAAGGGAGGGAAGGAGGGAGGGAGGGAGGAAGGAAGGAAGGAAGGAAGGAAGGAAGGAAGGAAGGAAGGAAGAAAGGAAGGAAGGAAACTACCCTCCCAGATTTTTCAGATTCTCTCTGAGCTGGTGGCACCACTTCAAAGCTAGGTCAGGCCACATAAAACTCTGCCTTAGCATTCATCTCTTGCATTTGAAAAGCCCACTGATCTTTCAAACATACATGTCTAGGGTCTTCTCAGACCTGTTCTGATCCTGCTTTAAGACTTAAATGTGAACATTGCACTCCATCTTTCCTAGTGAACATTGTTACCTCTGACCCTTATGTCTTCAGGAAACTTCCTCCAACGTTGCCTGTTTCCCAGAGATTGGATTTGTCAGGTGCGTGCCTCACTCACTACTCCTTGCTTCAAGCAAGCACAGTCAGTATATGTCTTTGAATACTTTTCCCAAAAAGTCTCTCCAGCCTGTTAGGAGGTGAAAGAGAGAGAAATAAATACCAGACTCTGCACTGGTTCCTCATGGAACCACCAGTATTACACAGTGAATGTTTGTATTCCCCCACAATTTATACACGGACACCGAACCCATAATGCTATGCTCTCTGGAGGCTGGGTCTTCGGGAGATGATTAAGTAATGAAGATGGAGCTTTCATGTTGAGATTAATACCTTTATAATAGAGACCCCCAAAGCATCCTTGTCCCTTTCACCAGCTGAGTTTTTAAGAAGACTCCAGTAGTCTGCAGCCCAGCAGGGAGCTCTTACCAGAATCTGACCATGACTTCCAGTCTCCAGAACTGTGAGAAATATATTTTTATTGTTTATTAGCCACCTCATCCAGACATGTCAAAACCATCGTACTTTAAAAATAAGCTCCTAAGAGCACCCGCACTCAGCAGCAGGCTGCAGGAGTAATGCAGACCACCCTCCCAGGGCTGCTATACAGGCTGTGCTAGAGTGGTGGGGGTGGTGATTAGATGAGTGAAAATGCACCGGTGCTCTCCTAACAAATTCTAACTGCCTTTTTCTTCATTAGGCAGTCCTCTCTTATAAATGTTGGGTTAGATTAACTTCCAGAGTTTCACAAAACTTGATTCTGTCCACCTTTACCAGCCTGTGGTCGGGTCTGTGGAGGGACCTGTTATTTAAGCACCTTTCTCTGTTATTTCCTGAGACATCATTCCCTGTCTCATCCTCTCTTGGTCTAAGGACTGCACCTCACCTTTCTCCTTCTGATGTACAAGGCTTCTAGAAAAGAGAGATTGAGCTTGGCTCAGATCAATTGATCATCACAACTTGATAAAGTAATTTGAGATAATGGCCCTTTCATAGATCAGAGGTACCATTCCATATACTACGATGAATTAAGGTATCATCTAGGAATACTATTCACATTTTAACCCCGAGCAATTTCTTTGCATTACTTTATTCAGTCTCATTTGTCAATTGTGGAGTGGCCTGAAAGTATGTTTTTGATAACTAGTATAATTATATCATCATCATTATTATTCTTTAATTTTCATTTAATACAAATCTTTAATCTCATTATGTATTACATTTTTTGAGAGCCACAACATGGATTAGAAAGTTTACTTATTTACAAATATAGTATTTACTGATATAGCACCTAGATCTATTTCATTCTTCTAAAATAGTTTATTTTTCTTTATTATACTTTTTTTCCTAGTGTGTCTCTTATTGCTTACCAAAGCAGATTTAAACAAATTGTACCAAAATAAAAAATAAAAATAAAAACTCAATGTGAAAGAAGAAATAATTAGAGATATAAAGGATTTTAAAAGGCAAATTAAAAGCAAACTACAAAGTCACTTTCAGTCTTTCTCTGTAATGGTATATGACTTGCTTTGAACAGACCTGAATGAGGTAACATAGCCACATCATCATGGGTGTAGGAAACACACACACACACACACACACACACACACACACACTCATACACACCACAGTATCCAGGAAAATAAGTTATTTACGTTCATCCTGATAATTATGAGGCAATGTATATACAGAGTAGGGCAGTACTGACAACTTGCATTTCTCTATTGGGATGTCTGACTTATCTAAGTGTAAACACTGGATTAGTTAATGCCTGACATAATAAAATACCCCAAAATGTAATAGCTATTTTTATTGTTAAAGTGGGAAATATACAAAATAATTTATATAGCAGGTATGCACCTTTTAACAGAAAATAAAAAGAATGCCTGCCACCTCGCTTGAAAAATACATTTCTATATTTAAAGCAAAGATATTTAACAAAACGGTCTCTGAATAGATTTCTAAGGTCTCTAAACTTCAACAGAGAAAAATTACACCTTTATATGTTAACCTTTAACCCAAAGTTAACAATTCCTTCAATTATGAATTTATACCAAAAATAAAATCAAATAAGAATATTTTCATGGTCAACTGCAGATGTTCCAGTGATCTAAAAGTCTCAACTATACCCATAGCTTAATCAAAGTCACAATAGTTAATAGGCTTTGGCCAGGAGTCATGGAAGCATGTCACCCTGACTTCAGATACGACCATGATGTAGGCAAGTTGAAAGGTGGGATCCATTTAGCCGCCATGAGGAAAAGTTGCATCTTCTCTCACTGGTGACTCAGACATCAAAGTTTAGTCAGTTTTCTTCATTGACAATTGTGCAGTGATCAATATTTGGAAAAAAGGTACATTGTTTTTTTCTTTTTAAATTTTAAAGTTTTGTAGAATAAGACAGTTCAAATTAAAATTCTAAACATTCCAATGGGACACTTCCATCCAATATTATGGTCTCCACTTCTAAAAATATTTTCATGAAGCCACTTATTAGTTTATGAAACAGATGAAAAAGAAGCCCAATAGTATTGCAGAAACTTTAGTAAAGTCATGTGTCACACAAAAGTTTTTTAAGCTGGTTGGGGAAATAGAAAAGAGAAAAATAATGAAAACTGATTCTCTTTTTAAATGATATTATATGTTTCAATTGATATACTGCTAAATATGTTTTATATATCTATCTACCCATCTATCAATCATTTATGCATATTGTTCAGTATATGTTCTATATTCATACCTACATAGTTTTAAATGTGTTATATATCTAGTTGATATATATTTTAACTCTGAAATTGCTCATGAAGATATTGGCAACCTCACTAGTTTCCTTCAATATGGAACTGGGTACAACTTCCATGGTAGCTCTCCCCTTTTTAAAATTACTATATTATCATTCTTTAGGTCAGTGATGGTGAACCTTTTGAGCTCAGCGTGTCAGCATTTTGAAAAACCCTAACTTAACTCTGGTGCCGTGTCACATATAGAAATTTTTTGATATTTACAACCATAGTAAAACAAAGACTTATATTTTTGATATTTATGTTATATGTTTAAATGCCATTTAACAAAAAAAAATCAACCAAAAAAAATGAGTTCGTGTGTCACCTCTGACACGCGTGTCATTGGTTCGCCATCACTGCTTTAGGTGCTTGCAGATGTCAAGAGAGAAAAAGTCACTTTTTGCATATTCATTTTGGAAACTACTAAGGTGGTTAACTTTTTAAGAATTTTGAAAATGTCTAAAATATAATTTTGGGGTTTTTTTTAGAACATAACTTTTAATGAAAATAAAATCTTCATCCTCTCCCTACAGATGGAGTTCCTCAAATGCTTAAAAAAACACATTTTTCTATTTTAGCAGAAAGCCAAGTTCCTCACACCGTTGCCATGTGTTGCTTTTCACAGAGACATGCATTGACATTAAAGGTTCTTCCAACAAGCCTGAAAGTTTCATCAACAACCATAAAAGACTTTGGCTTTATCATTTTAAAAAGACTGTCAAGACAGGAGAGCAGAAAGCAAACGTTTTTCACTACCACACAAAAGCGTGTTGGCTTTCAAGAAAACAAGTCTTATTTGAATTACAGTTCAAGTCCAAATTTTACTTGAGCTACAGTCAAGTGTGTCTTTCTTTCTTTAGAAAGAAAAATAAAGCTTATTCTTGAAATACTTTAAAGATACAATTTTATCCATAGGTTGGCTTACCTGACACATATTTTTAACAATGAGAAGGAGTTATATCCTTCAAGACAAGCTCCTGAAATCACTATTGTCAATGCTCTTTTGACAACCTGGCAAATGGAAAGGAGATAGTCACTCCCGAAGTCCATATAAACATTCAAATGTTGAGGGAGAAGGACTTTTCCCAGTATGGAGCTGCGATACCAAATTATGTATCAGTTTTGATTTAATGGGAGAAAGTTGCACTTTTTCTAAAGTTATTTCTATCTTTATGGCATTAAGGTTTAACAACAGTCCCACAACTCTTTTCTCACTGATATAAACTATACCAAATATATTGGCTTAGTCAAATGACTCATGCATTTTAGGACAAAAATTTACCACTGCTTGAAGCCCAACTTAGTAATAAAACTCATATTTCTTATTAAATTGGAAGCTCATAAATAAAAGCTTGAGGAATGTTAGTATTCCTTGACAATCCCTGTCTCATAGAACACGCTATGGAAGATATAAATCCACTTGCAACAATATACCAGTGATGTAGACATCTTGTCCTATAGGGAAATCTATGCAGGCTTTAGTCTAAAGCTAGTGTAATTTTTGTATTGAGATTGGTGATTCATTTGGAAATTATTCATTACCTGGCATAAATGTAAGTGGGTTAATTATTAAATAATTTAATGATTGGTACTGCTTGTGTATAGAAATGCATTTTCCAGCCTCCAGAATTTCAAGAAAAAAAAAACCCAAAAACCTGTTGTTTAAGTCACCCAGTCTGTGGTATTTTGCTATGGCAGCCTTAGTGGACTAATACAGCTAGGTGGGGGGTCTAACAGATACCATGTCTTCTTATAAAGTTGTATTAAAACTATAAATAACTGACATTAGGATAGCTCATTAAGCATGTAGACAAAGTTAGGTAAATGCATGTATGCTTCACAATACACCACACATGTGAAATGATTTCAAATTAAATTAATGACACAAACTGAAAAGCATCATTTAAAGCCTTTTATATGCATGTTCGGGGTAGGGAATTATTTTCTTTTAAAATAATTTTTATTTATTTTAGAAAGGAAAGGAGAGATTGAAACATCAATGATGAGAGATAATTGATCGGCTGCCTCCTGCATTCCCCACACTGGGGATCAAGCCCACAACCCAGGCATGTGCCCTGATCAGGATTTGAGCCATGACCTCCTAGTTCATAGGTTGATGCTCAACCACTGAGCCATGCATGCCAGGAAGAAATTATTTCTTGAACAACTGTCAAAAAGATTTAAAATATAAAGTCAAATATTAAGGATATTGTCTATATTATAATTAATATATTCACATAAATAAAGTAAAAGGAGAAAACAAATATTCAAGTTGTTTTCAATATACATAACTGAGAGGGGATTATTATTCGAGAAGAAAAACATGAAAATCACATTAGAAAAATGAGATAAAAAATAAATAGAAAATACATATTACCAGTTAGTGGGGTCTTTGGTTTGATTTGACCAGGGTTTGCAACAAAAGGCACTGAAAATGCACAGAAGGATTCCATGAGGTTGAGATTGCTCACTTGCCATTTTCAGCATGTCCGAGACTCAATCTTGCCTAAGGTCGAGTATTCAGGGAACTTACACTAAAATTAAAAACATTATTATATACAAAATGTTGCCAATGATGCCAAAAATAAGATTATTCACAAACTGTTGATAAAGATATAAATTAGTAAATCTAATGTGAATAAAAGTTAGCAATATATCAAAAACTTATCACTTATTGTCGCACAGTTCAAGAAATTGGAAACATACTCATTTGGTAATATAAAGTACTTAAAGTGAATGACCCAGACTGCATATACTAACATGGGTAAGTTTCAAAACATAATGTAAAAACAAAAACAGCAGAGCACCACAAGTATCATATCAACTCTTCTTTATTAAAAATAAATTATAAAATGTGCATGACTGTGCACATATAATGACAAATGGAAATGTCCATGTGGTGTACACACAAATATCTTGAAGTGATTTCCTCTAAGAAAGGGAGTCATCAAAACAATACATATAACCTAAAACATTTACACCCATGTCAGGATGTACTACAACTGATTGGTGAGTACATTAAAATTCATTATTTTATTATAAACTCTGTCATTTTTAGGTATTCATTTTATTATAAACTACAGGCCCGGTGCATGAAGTTTGTGCATGGGGGGTGGGGGGGAGGAGGTACTTCAGCCCTGCTTGCACCCTCTAACAATCCGGGATCGCTGGCTCCTAACCACCTGCCTGCTGGCCTGCTTGATTATCCCTAACCACTCTGCTTGCCTGCCTCATCACCTCTAACCACTTGCCTGTCTGCCTCATCGCCCCTAACCTCCTCTGCCTGCCTGATCACACCAACTGCTCACCTGCCTGCCTGATCATCCCTAACTGCTCACCTGCCTGATCACCCTTAACTGCTTCTGCCTGCCTGCCTCGTTGCCCCTCATATTACACTTTTATTATTATAGATAGTTGCCTTGCTCCAAGTTGTAAGGACCTGCTTGTCATAGAGATAGGAAAGTTTTAATGTTTACTCTTGATTGTGGCAATCAACTAACACAGACGGCCACCAGAAAGGTGACTTACCAAAGGGTGCATAGCAAACGGCGCTGCTAAGTCCTCTTCCGTGAAAACGTGCATGTCGTGCATTGCATCTGCCTGGGTACGTGAAAGAGTGGAGTTTCTGTCTGTCTTTGCAATCATATGAGCGAATTGTGTGAGACCCCCGCCCAGTCTGGTTTGTTGCTCACAGAATAATAGAGCTTCTATTTTTTTTCTTTGCTCCATTGGTGGACATTTCCTAGAAGTTGCAGGATATCTTCCTTTTAGTTTTTCCTCAACACTCTGACTTCTGTCTCTCACCTTTGCTTTCCCTCCACCCCCACCCGCAAGAGCAACTTGCTCCAGGCTCACTGTGGTCAAGTGTCTAGGAGATCGAGCAACGTGTCCACTACCAGAACCACAATTCCCAGCATTCCTGGTGCTCCCCGCACTCTTGGCTTCTGCTTCTGGTCCAGGGGCTGCCACCAGAACTACAATTCCCAGCATTCCTGGTGCTCCCTGCACTCTTGGCTTCTGCTTCTGGTCCAGGGGCTGCCACCAGAACCACAATTCCCAGCATTCCTGGTGCTCCCCATGCTCTCGAATTCCACTTCCAGCCCGAGGCCCCTCCTCTTCCCTCCCTCCACATGGTCGGGGCCCCTACCCTTTCTAACCTCTGTGCGGCTGGGCTCATGTTGCCAGGGCAATGCCACCAGAGTCCCGCCCTGGCCACTATTGGCATGGCCATCTTTGTCACAGAGTGGTGGTTAATTTACATATTACTCTTTTATTAGATAGGATTTTGTCATCCTATCTAATAAAAGACAAAAAGGGTAATTAACCTTGCCTCCACTATGCTTCCCATTGGCTAATTAGCAGGATATGCAAATTAACTGCCAACAAAGATGGCGGCCGGCAGCCACAAATGAAGCGAACATGAGGCTCGCTTGCTTCAGTGATGGAGGAAGCCAAGGTTCCCCACCTTCCGCAGCCCGGTTCTGAGCCCCAAAGCAACAATGTTTCAATTATAGAAGCTAAACAAACCCCAGATACCTGATTTCAGCTGGCCGTGGCCTCAGAGCTGGGAGCACCAGTGACGGCAACAATGTTTCAATTATAGAAGGTAAATAAATCCCAGAATTAAAAAAAAAGAAAAAAAGGAGAGGCTGGGAGCTTCAGTTGTGGGCCAGCCTGAAAATGGCCCTCAGTACCTCACCCAGACTTGCCAGGCACCCCAGTGGGGACCCCCACCCTGAAGGGGGTGTGGCCAGCCTGAAAACAGCCATCAGCCCCTCACTCAGGCTGGCCAGGCACCCCAGTGGGACCCCCACCCTGAAGGGGGTGTGACCAGCTGCAAACAGCCATCAGACCCTCATCCAGGCTGGCCAGGCATCCCAGTGGGGAACTACACCCTAAAAGGAGTGTGACCACCTGCATACAGCCATCAGCCCCTCACCCAGGTTGACCAGGCACCACAGCGGGACCCCCACCCTGATCCGGGACACCCTTCAGGGAAAACCAGCTGGCCCCCACCCATGCACCAGGCCTCTATCCTATATAGTAAAAGGGTAATATGCAAACTGACCCTAACAGCAGAAAGACTGGGAATGACTGGTCACTATGACACACACTGACCACCAGGGGGCAGATGCTCAATGCAGGAGCTGCCCTCTGGTGGTTAGTGCTCTCCCACAGGGGAAACTCTGCTCAGCCACAAGCCAGGCTGACGGCTGCCAGTACAGCGGTGGTGGTGGGAGCCTCTCCTGCCTCCTCAGCAGCGCTAAGGATGTGCAACTGCAGCTTAGGTCTGTTCCCTGCTGGCAAGTGGACATCCCCCGAGGGCTGCCAGGCTGCCAGAGGAATGTCTGATTCCCAGCTTCGGCCCAATTCCCTGGGGAGCAGGCCTTAGCCAGCAGATGGTCATCTCCCGAGGGGTCCCAGACTGTGAGAAGGCACAGGCCGGGCTGAGGGACCCCCTACCCCTGAGTGCACAAATTTTTGTGCACGGGGCCTCTAGTCTATATATATTAAAGGCTAATATGCTAAGTGTCCCTCTGCCCATTGATCACTCACTATGACAAGCACTGACCACCTGGGAGCAGATGCTCAATGCAGGAGCTGCAGAGCTGCAGTGACTTAGCAGTGGCAGTTCTCAGGTAACGCACCCCAAACCAGAGAGGAGGGAGACCGATTCCTCATGGGGCTGCATGATTCCACTTTCAGCCATGGGTTATGTTGTTGCTGGGACACTGTCAGCCCAAATATGGTTTATTGCACACTTGCATTTGTGTTCCACACCCTGTATGACAGCAACTTTACAGAGTGCCCTCTTGCACTCCAGGATCCCTTGGGGGATGTCAGAGAGCCAGTTTCGGCCCAATCCCCTCAGGCCAGGCTGAGGGATTCCACCTGCCAGAGGGACCCCACTCAGTTCGATGCGGCACTGCCCCAGGTGTGGCCAGCCTGGGAGGGACCATGGGAGGTCGGCTCGATTCCCGCCCTGCCAGTCACCTTCTAATAATTTCCTTTCAATGTACATGAATCTGTGCACTGTGTCACCAGTTTTTAGATATTTCTTTAAATAAACACATTTTAAAATAAAAAGGATAAGAAGTGATACAAATGTATAATCATTTAGCTTATAGATTAAATTTCATGAAATAAAGGTGCAACTTACCAAATATTAAGATTTTTTCATTTACATATAAAAGCATAGTCTAACAAATCTAGAAATTAGATTTAATATAATTATATAAGCATGTATATGAAAGGGTGAGGACTACGCCCTCCATCTTACCCTGGGCCCTCCATTTTTGGGCAGAGCCATGTGCTCGGCAAGGCTTCTTCCCGGAAGAAGCCTCTGCTAGCCACACCCAGGATTTCTCTGCACTAACCAATGATAATCAAGGGAAGTGCACACCATCAATATGACCACATCCTGTGTAATGAGACACTGACTTGCACCTGGCCAATCGGCGGGGCCCACAGTCCCCTCTCCTGCCCTTACTCCACCCCCCTATAAAACTACTCGTCCCATCAGGCTTTGCTCTCTCTGCCACTGGGCTTACCGTTGCATCGGTGAGTGTGGTTGGGGAGCCGAACTAGTTCGAAATGAAGGACTCTTTGCTTTTGCATCGGACTCGGCTGGCTCCCTGGTGGGCTTTTGGGAATCTTGAAATCTGGGCATAACAGCATATATATATATATATATATATATATATATATATATATATATAATATATCATATATATATATATCATATATCATATATATATAAATATATATATATATATATATATATATATATATATATATATATAACTCACTTTCATTACATATTAGTTCTTATTTCATTAGTTTTAACTTTGGTCTATGTCCTAACAAAATGTCTTACACCAAAAATGATAGAGTACAAGGAGTAACTGTCATAAGTCTTAAGAAAAAATTGCCTATCAGTATCTTTCAACAACTTTCAGAAACTACTCTTTTACACATTTAACAGTAGAAAACCTTGCAGAATAGCACATTTGACCTCATTAGATGTTGAATGTAAAATCTGGATTTCCATTTCTGGCAAGAAGCCATTCATTGGAATTGATTTTCAAAAGCAAATCTTTTTCATCACTTTCTCTAGAACAATATGGGTTAATGCCTTTAAGTTCCCTTCTCAATCTGCAGCTTCTCTAAACTCTCCCCCTAAGGGTTGTATTTGCGTCAGAATGAGATGGGGCCATGTAGAGATGGGATTCTGGTGGAAGGTGGTGAAACACAGGTGCCATCCAGGGCCATAAGGAAAATGCAAGACAAGCCTCCTATTCATTGAGGGACACTGGTTTCAACTGTGGGTTCCATCAAGCACAGCCTATTTTGTGGAAAGAAGATTGAGGTCTCCAATATATTTCACAAGTCTGCACATACTGAGGATGACAATTTTAACTTGCTAATAAAGATTCAAAGGAAATATACTTTTGGGAGAATATTGAGAAGTTATTGAAAGAAAAACTACTATTTTTATTATGCAGTGCAAAAGAAAAGAAGTGCTTTTCTGAATATGTGTGTGTGTGTGTGTGTGTATGTGTGTATGTTGAAAACATTTCTGTATGTGTTGTTACAGATTATCTATCTTGTTTTTGATTTTGTTTTTCTTGGTATCACAGCAGCTTTTACCATATCAACATTTCACACCAATCACTTTGAAACTGAGGACTCTAATTTCAACTTGTCAAGGAGGAAGAGCTGAAATGGGAAGAAATTACCTGACAAGAGGCAGATATTTGTGCACCAAGAATGATATTCACTACTCCCGTTGCAAATGTGATGTGTAAAATTATGGCTGTCTTGGCAGCGATCAGCATTTGAGGCATTTTCTTCTACAAAAGAATTTCAGATAAACATCTTTAATCAAACTCATGTCTCCCTATTGACATGTACTTCAGCATCCTGTGATTCTAGGATTCAGTTTTATACAAACACATACATAACATATCTAAATTCCAGTTTTTATAAGTGTCACCTCTTCTATTTCTAAGTACTATAATATGATTATATATATTGTTCTGTAATTATAATTTGACTCTCAGGGCAGTATACCCACTGTAAAGACTGCTTTATATAACTGCCAAGAGGTAGAGACTTGAAGAGGGGCCAAGTAGAACCAAGTGTTTGAGGAACTTGATCTGGTATACACACTTTCTCAATTAGAGTGGTTTTTATTTGTAAGAGGGCATTGAAACAGTACCTTTAAATGCCTTAAGCGAATAGCACATAATTCTTTGATCAGTCACCTCCTTCATGTGTATGATGCTTAATTCTAGGTGTCACCTTGACTGGACATAGGGTAACCAGATACTCAATCAAACATTATTCTGGGTATTTCTATGAGGGTATTTTTGGAGAAAATTAACACTTAAATTGGGAAACTGTGCAAAGCAAATTGATCCTATATGTGAGTGAGCCACCTGATTAGTTTAAGGCCTGCATGGAGCAAAACAGCTGACCCTTTCACAAGGAAGAGGATTCTTTCTGCCTGATGTCCCTTGACTGGAACATGGCTTGTCCTGCCTTTAATATCAAACTAAAACATCAACTCAATTCTTCTTAGGTCTCAAGCCTTTCACCCTCAGCTTCTACACTGGGATTATACCATTAACTATCTTCAGAGTCCCCAGCTGTCAACTGATGCTGCAAGTTTGAGAAATTGCCAGCTTCTATGATCACATGAGCTAATTCTCTGCAATCAATCTCTGTCTCTCTATATTTACATCCAATTGATTCTGTTTCCATGGGGAACCCTGACTAGTACTAATACAGTGTGAATGAGTTAAGCAATTTAGTAGTTAGTGAGAAGCAGTCAAAACTTTGAGTAATAAAGTTACTATATTCTTGCCAGATGTCAAGTATACTCAGAAGACCTAAAACGTATCAGAGTAGATTGATATATGATACATGATTATTTTTTAAACAATTTTCGGTAATGTTAAGTGAGAAATTTCAGATGAAGTCATTAACTACTTTGTCTTATCTCTTGATTTAAAATTTTTATTTATTTTTTTCCCGCTGGGCTCCGGCCACAGATCATTTTAAATTTTTAAACAATCATTTATGGAGATCTAAGATGGAGGCATAGGTAAATGCCTGTACTCACTGCCCCCCACAACAACATCAAAATCACAACTAAAATACAGAACAGCCATCACCCAGAACCACCAGGAAGCTGGCTGAATGGAAGTTCTACAAGGAGAGGAAAAAAGAGGACAGCACACTGAGGCTGATGGGAGGTGCAGAGGTGTGGAGCGGGCTGGTCCAGTACCACGTGTACCGCACTTGCAATCTGGAGGGAGATCCCCTCTGCAGAGGCCACCTGGAGGAGCAAGGAGTCCCAGCCCACACCAGACACCCAGCCCAGGGTTCCAGTGGGAAAATGAGTCCTTGTGTGCAGTAAGAACTACGGGCTGTAAAAACTAGTTTGGATTAGGGCTCAGTGACACAGAGGCTGCTGGAGACCCATATGTCCCCTCAAAAGGCTGGCACCAGGAACTGAACTTAAAAGGTCCTGCTTCCTCTGAGCTCCAGCACCAGGGAAAGGCTCTTGGGGACCCAGACATATATGAAGAAGAAGTAGAGTGTCTGGCATCGGGGCAGGAACTCAGGGCTTTCTTCCAGACTAAGGAGCTCGCAGTGGCCATTGCTCCCCTGCTGGGACCTTCCCAGTTGCAGGGCTGACTGGCAGCCATTTCTGTTTACTCTGCCCTGGTGATTCCCTGAGACCCCACATCCAATTTATAACCACATGCAAGCTGTGTGAAGCTGCTTTTACATATGAATGGCCTTTCCTTTCTCAGGCTAAAACCTGTCGAACAAGTTGCAGCTGGGTCAGGGAACCCCAAACTATCAATAAAATGCCCAGGACCTGGCACCAGCACTAGCCTGCCTTGCTTCACAGCTGGGTCTCCTCTGGGCTCTTCTAAAACTGATACAAAGAGGAGGAATGTGCAGATCTCTCTGTAGCTCCTGCTGGGTGGACCCAGGCTATAGATGGCTTTGCACCTCCCTGGAGACCCAAGAGCCAGTGTAACCCAGGGGTCAGTATCAGATTACGCCAGATTATACCTCTTCACATCCATAAGTGACACACTCAAGGGGCAGACTCAGTGAGCACCAACATCCTACTGAAGCAAGGCCTGCTCCATAGGGATGTCTCCTCCACAGCAGCTCACCCACTGTAGTTGAAGTTGGTCATCGCAGCCAATTGGCCTGGAGGTCAATTCCTCCCAGTGACACCAACAGCAATCAAGGCTCAACTCAACTGCATACAGCCCATAAGGGAGTGGATCTAGAATGTCCACCTCAGGTGGTAGGGGAGGCTGAGCCACTGGGTCCTATAGGCCACCTACTACACAAGGCCACTCTGTCGACTCAAGGAGACATAGCAGCTACCCAATACATAGAAACAAACACAAGGAAGCAGCCAAAGCATGGAGATAAAGAAATATGTCACAAATGAAAGAAATGAAGAAAGCAAACTACTGGATATAAAGTTCAAAACTACAGTTATAAGGTTACTCAAGGATCTTCATGAGACCTCCAAGGGACTTAGTGAGACTTTCAAGGATATTAGTGAGAATTCCAAACACATGGTAAAGGACCAGTCAGAAATAAGTATACACTGACTAAAATAGAGAACAATATACAGGGATTCAACAGTAGACTAGAGGATCCCAAGAAATAAATCAATGATTTGAAAGATGAGGAAGAAAAAAACACCAACCAGAAGACCAAAAAGAGAAAAGAATCCAAAGCGTCCTGGACAACTTCAATCATACAAACATCTGAATTGTGGGGTTGTCAGAAGGAGAGAGAGAGCAAGATATTGAAAACTTATTTGAAGAAATAATGACAGAAACTGCTCCTACCTGAAGAAAAAAATAGACTTATAAGTCCATGAAGCACAGAGAACTCCAAACAAAAGGAACCTAAAGAGGACCACACCAAGACACATCATAATTAAAATGCCAAGGGCAAAAGACTAAAAGAGAGAATCTTAAGAGCAGCAAGAGAAAAGCAGTTAGTTACCTACAAGGGAGTGCCCATATGACTGTCAGCTGATTTCTCAACAGAAACTATGCAGGGCAGAGGGGAGTGGCAAGAAATATTCAAAGGGATGAATAGCAAAAACCTACAACCAAGATTACTCTACCCAACAAGTTATCACTTATAATTGAAGGTCAGATAAAGAGCTTCACAGATAAGAAAAAGCTAAAGGAGTTCATCACCACCAAAACAGTATTATATGAAATTCTGAAGGGTATTCTTTAAGAAGAGAAAGAAGAAGAAAAAGATAAAGATAAAAAAATATGAACAACAAAGTGACAACAAATACATATCTATTAACAATTG
Organism: Myotis nattereri; assembly: GCF_964212035.1. Taxonomy (NCBI): domain Eukaryota; kingdom Metazoa; phylum Chordata; class Mammalia; order Chiroptera; family Vespertilionidae; genus Myotis; species Myotis nattereri. The sequence continues at coordinate 82,216,461 of NC_138082.1, read as the reverse complement.
AATCTAAAAATCAAATGAATAAAAATCTAATGAACAGAATAAACTGGTGAATGGACTAGAATCAGGGGCATGGAAATGGAACAGATTAAATATTCTCAGAGGGAAGGGGATATGAGGGGGGCGGGAAGAGATTAGGCAAAGATATTATATGCATGTATGCATTACCTATGAACATAGACAATAGGGTGGCAAGGGCCTGGGTTGGGGTGGGAACAGGTGGAGGGAAGCTATGGGGGGAAAAAAGAGAACATCTGTGATAATTTCAACAATAAAGATTAAAAAATATATACTAATAAAAGCCTAGGTGGCCCTCATGCCCTCACATCATCACAAGATGGCTGCCCCCAAGTCATCACAAGATGGCTGCCCCCCATGTTGTCACAAGACAGCCGCCCCACTTCATCACAAGATGCCTGCCACAAGATGGCAGGCAGAGGGGGCAGTTGGGGGTGACCAGGTCAGCAGGGAACGTCAGTTGGTGGTAACTAGGCTGGCAGGGGAGGGCAGTTTGGGGCGACCAGGCTGGCAGGGGAGGGTATTTGGGGCGACCAGGCTGGCAGGGGAGGGTATTTGGGGACGATCAAGCCAGCAGGGAGCAGTTAGATGTCGATCAGGCTGGCAGGGGAGCGGTTATGAGGCTATCAGTCTGGTAGGCAGAAGCAATTAGGGGCAATCAGGCAGGCAGGAAGGCGAGTGGTTAGGAACCAGCAGTCCCAGATCGTGAGAGGGATGTCCCTGTGGGATTGGGCCTAAACAGGCAGTCGGACATCCTCCAAGGGGTCCCAGATTGGAGAGGGTGCAGGCTGGGCTGAGGGTCACCCCCCTCCAGTGCACGAATTTCATGCATGGGGCCTCTAGTAAAATAATTAAATAACAAAACAAACAAACAAAAAAAACAACCAATCATTTGCTAATGTTTTAAGGGAAAATGTAATAAATAAAATAAATAATAAATAAAATAAAGTATTGATATAATCCAAATATGCCAAATTTTACCAACATGTATTTATAATAATTGCTCATTACAATCCTTTCATAAAAATTAATCTTATTATCTTAATTCATATTTATCACCTTCATCTTAGACTTCCTATTTATCTTACAGTTGATGTACAACAAAAATAATTGGCTAAAATTTGATAAGTATTTTCTCTCATTAGATTTGCCCTGCTCATACATAGTTGTATTCAAAGAAATTCCAATTTCAGGGGAAAAAAGTATCATATTGTTGCCTTCAACATTTTTTAAAAACACACTAAACAAAAAGGTAGAAATGCACTAAGCATTTCATTTTCTGTGAATTCCAATTTACATGTAAATCTAAGGACTGGATGTATAAAGTACAGTTAACTATTACTATGTGAGAGCTTATATCTGTGAAAATTAGAATTAAAAATAATTTAGCAAATACTAATAAAGTATAACAAGTGTATTGATATTTATAAGACATATACTCCCCAAACAGCAGAAAAACTTCTCAAGAACATACTAATTACACTTATTACAAGAACATCTAATAAGCTAAAGCATATTTTAGGCCATAGACTGTCTCAATATTTTTAATGGACTTAAATAATTTAATGTTTATTATCTGTCTGCATTAAATTAAATAAGGAATTAATACCAAGAAACTATCTAAAAATATCTTAATATGGGCAAAAGAAACAAAATCCCTCTAAATCAGCAGTTCCCTACCTGTGGGTCGCGACCCCTTTGCCAGTCGAAAGACCCTTTCACTTGGGTCGCCTAAGACCATCCTGCATATCAGTTATTTACATTACGATTCATAACAGTAGCAACATTACAGTTATGAAGTAGCAACGAAAATAATTTTATGGTTGGGTCACAACATGAGGAACTGTATTTAAAGGGCCAGAAGGTTGAATAATCTACACATCAGTGAAAAAAATCAACAATTTCTAGTTCCCAGCTGAAACAGTGCTTAGAGGAAATAAGCATAGAATTAAATACACTCATTAAAGCAAAAGTAGAAAGATTTAATATTTATGACCTAAGTATCTACTTTAAGGAATTAGAAAAAAAGATTAAACTAAAATTTAACAAAATAAAAGAAATAATAAATAGAAAGACAGAAAATAATGACATAGAAAGCAGAAATATATTAGAGAATATCATTGCAGCAAAAAGATTTTTCTAAGAAAAGATCAATAAAATTGATAAACCTTCAGCCAAGCTGATCATAAAATATGAGAAAAAATATGTTATCATGATCAGGAAAAAGGGAGGTGATATTACGGAGATCTCATAAGTCTTAACAAGTCAATAAGGGAATGTTAGGAAGATCTATGTGTCAATAAACTCAAAAGCTCCAATGAAATAGACAAATACCTTACATGACACAAACTACAAACTTCATTCAAGAAGTAATATATAATATAAATATTTATTCATGAAAAATATTATATAATAGATAAAACCTTCTTCACTCCAGTTTCATATGATTTCATTAGCGAATTCCACTTAATATTTAGGAATTCAAAGATTCTGGATATCAGCTTGATATGGTACTTTTCTGAAGGAAAGTAAAGACTTGAATAATACTGGGTCAAGATAATGCTAATTGGAATAATTATTTAGAATCATATATAAGAATAGATAACAAAATATATTAAATTGGTAAGAGAATGATATACATAACGATGTCTAAAGAAGAATCTTTACCCTATAAATAAGAATGATATACATAATAAAGCTCTAATATTAAGATAAAATTTATTAGAGCTAAATTGAATTGATGATGAAAATACTTGGATTTTAATATTACTAAAAATTAGATAATAGGACAGTGATGGCGAACCTATGACATGTGTGTCAGAAGTGACACAGGAACTCATTTTTGATTGATTTTTCTTTGTTAAATGGCATTGAAATATATAAAATAAATATCAAAAATATAAATCTTTGTTTTACTATGGTTGCAAATATCAAAAAATTTCTATATGTGACACAGCACCAGAGTTAAGTTAGGGTTTTTCAAAATGCTGACATGCCGAGCTCAAAAGGTTCGCCATCACTATAATAGGAGGTAGATTTGGTTAATTCATCCAGACACCTACCACACACACACACACACACACACACACACACACAGAGAAAGATAAATATTTAATTATATACTTTCATTTTAATATAGCTTATTAGCAATTAATGCTTGCAAGATAAAAAGAAATAAGGTATAATTACAATGTCAAGTATTTAAATATAAAAAGTATATGTTGATACTAAGTTATAAAGATCAACATAACTTTACAAGAATAAAAGTAAAAAACTATGTTTTCTATCTTTTCCACTGAAATGGCTCAAAAGTACTGCCATTCGACAACACCCTCGGTACTCAGGTTCTTTTTTTTTTTTAATATATTTTATTGATTTTTTACAGAGAGGAAGGGAGAGAGACAGAAAGTTAGAAACATCAATGAGAGAGAAACATCGATCAGCTGCCTCCTGCACACCCCCCACTGGGGATGTTTCCGCAACCAAGGTACATGCCCCTGACCAGATCCGAACCTGGGACCCCTGAGTCCGCAGGCCGATGCTCTATCCACTGTACCAAACCAGTCAGGCCGGTACTCAGATTCTAATATCCATTTTTCTATAAATTTTTCACAAAACTTACAAAATTCTCTAGAGAAATGTTCTCTTTTTTCACCCAGTACCTGAGGCAGGAGACCACAAAGGAAAGCCTGATATATTTGGTTGAGCAATAAACTCAGAAAGCTTTCAGAGACTACTCCAGTCATGGCAAAGGGAGCCATAGAGGGAGCACCTACTGATAGGGTTGATGTATTGAGTATGAATATAGCAATGGCCGTAATTATTTAACATATGTGAAATCTGAAAGTCCCTGAATTCATAATTATATGCATACATCCTTTAAAAGCTACTAGAGGCCCAGTGCACAAAAATTAGTGCACGGGGAGGGGTCCCTTAGCCTGGCCTGCCCCTTCTCACAGTCTGGGAGCCCTCAGGGGATGTCCTACTTATGGCTAAGCCGCAGTCTGGCCTCCCTCTGCAGGAGGCGCCCAGGCCCATCAGGGGAAGGCGATGCCCCCATCACACTGCTGCTGCTGCCACTTCCAGCCACTGTGGCTTCCTGAGCCTCGGGGCCGGCCCTGGGCAGCGCCAGCAGCCATCCATCACAGCTTGCCTGAGTCTCAGGCAGCCACTGCAGCTTTTGTCTGGAAGGACGTCCAGATGGCCGTCCAGAAGACATCCGTTCTAATTAGCATATTATCCTTTTGTTAGTAAAGATATGATTTTAAGATTGTAATTCAATGACAAATACTATAAGGTCTAAAGGTCTTTAAATTATATTTCTTAGTATTTACCAAATTTGTTGTTCTCTAGATTAAAAGATTACAAAAACAAAACAAAGACATTTATACACTTTAAAAATTCCTCAGCTCAGTGGGGGTTGGAGACTTCTTAATGGTGAACTGCAGAGTCAGTAAAAAGGACCACAGTGTTTCTCTGGGTGAATAAAACAATGGAAATCTCTTTGTTAATGGAAATGTATAACTTTGAGAATACAGGACAGGGATAGTGTGTGTGTGTGTGTGTGTGTGTGTGTGTATACACATGCACTCATGGAAGACTGATTTCCTCATTTTATTATTCATTCTGTGGGTTTGAAACATTACAAATATATTCTATGCATTCATAACACTACAAGTGTGCCTTTTTCTAATGTTTTCACTTTCATCATTGTAGACCCTTGTAATAACGGATTTCTTGAGAGTCGGGGATGCTGCCAGACCACAGGACGCTGGTATAGGAAGATAAAGCCTGTCATGAATCCTAAAGTCACTGTTACCCTGATGGGTTTCCTAAATGGCATTTGAATCAACCAGGAGGTATATTTCTTCAGCCTCCCAATGTGACTATATTCATAACTCCCAGGTCTTACCTGGCACTTTTCTGAATTATGATTTACATTATCAGGGAGCACATCAAATGTGACTCTGCTAGATTAAAAAAAATTAAGCACAAAGGTTTGGGGTTTGTGGTAGAGACAATCTAGATGAAAAAAGAAAAAAGAAAGGTCAGGTGAGATGGGAAAGAATAATTTTTGGAGTTACTTGATTATAAAAACTATATGAAGCAGAGTTGAAACTTGAGGGAGACCATGATCAGTGGGTAGAATTTGACTTGGTTAAAAAGACTGGAGGACACTAGAGATTGTAAGAATAGGATGAGTAAAAATTCAGTTATACAAGCATGGTAAATCTGTGAGGTGTGAAGAGGTCTACCTACCAGAAACAGAGTATGTGGTGTGTGGAAATAAGCAAAATCTACCAAAATTAGAACAAACAGAATTCAGAATCATTCAGAACAAAAATCATTCAGAATTTGCTTTGCAAAGGAGTCAGGCTCTATCATTCGTGTTTGGCAGAAATTCAAATGTGATCAGGGAAGTGGGAAACTTCATAGTATAAATAAGGAGAGGCTTCAGTTATGTTCTGATTAGAAATTACTGACATGCAGAAGTTGGTGGTGAGCGATTTAGTAGGATATCATATATGATTGATTTCAAGAGCATACTCTGCTTTCTCTGCTTGGTCCTGAATTGGCAGTGGGGGTAAAAATGGGAAATTTGGCAGTCATTGGCCAAGCTCTGATAGTTCTGTAGACAATGTGATTTAGTTCTGGGATCATTGTGTGATTCTGAGTTTTGGTGGCATATGTGATCTGGCCATTGTCCTTGTGTATTATCCAGTCTCTCTATTGTGAATTATTAAAAAATAAGCTTGGATAAAAATGCAGTCCCCTGAGAATCAAAGACATTTAGGTAAAATTAATTTCTTACCTCTTATAGGTGTGAATTGTTAATCTCATCAAATTCTCATTCTTATTCCTAACTGACCACAGTGTTATTATATAAGCAGAGGAACCTGACTTTTTAGAGTAGCAAAAATAATTGGATGGCACTTTGGATTTTGAGAACAGAATGAACAGAGACTAATATAACTTTATAATTTAAGTAATTCAAGCAACATTTTCTAATGACATTTGTTTAGGTATAGGCACTTCCTATCTTATTCTCACTGTTCTAACAATACTATCTAATATAGAATAAAAATGAATGCTTGCTATCTGTTTAGATTTCTTCATTGATCAGCAACTTTATTGTCATCTGAACACTAACAGATTATCTAGTTTTCCAAGTCTCTCTTCTAAAAGGTTTGAATCACTACTGAAGGAAGTACCATTGGCCAGAGTTACATCAGCATTGCTTTTATCTTTGGATGATTCAAAGCCATCTTCTTGCTCCTTCACTGTTTGCATAGCTATGGGGCTTTTGAAAAATGTTATTTCTATGTCTCCACAAAAATATAAAAGAAAAATCCAAAAGCTTAAGCTAAGTGTTTGACAGGGATTAAAATTTAAAGTACTGGAGAAAATCCAATCTTTGGATTATCTGAAAATATTATTTTTCTAAGAAAGCCATGTTTCTTGTTAATGCAGATAAACATTTCTTTCCTATACTCAAAAGTAAGCTTTCAAAATGCAGGTATAAGGTAAGTCATACAAAATAGCAATCTATATTTCTTTCTGGTAGATTAGAAATTATCATATTAAAATTTTTAAATCTTTAAATATCCTGATTTGTTCCATGAAAAAATATAAAAACCTAAAAATAAATGCCTTTAGGGAACTCACAGATGTAGTTTCCAAATAAATATTTTACTAAGTTATTTATCTTTCTATCTTTATGTTTGATTAAAAAAAAATTGTATTTCAGTATTAATTAGGAATAACTGCATTCCATTAGATACTGAGGAGGGTTAGACATGAGGTTGACTAGAAGCAGGTTCTGGGGAAACTCAGAAAGGAAACAAGGGTATCGAAGGCTCATGCTTAAAAAGAAGTCACTTTTGTTGTGGTTCAGCAGTGGTTACTGGTGGTGGAAGAGAAAACACTAACCATGTAGACAAAACACAGCAGCTCACGATGTTCCAGAACTGAACATGTTCTAATCTACACAGAAAAATCATCAAGGTTGCCAATAATCTAGCCAACCAAAACAAAACTCTGGCTGGTGCAGTGGAAGTAGGTAAAAGCAGAGGTCAGAAACAGAAAGGCCAGTATCATGTACAGGTTTGGGGGTTTCAGTTTTTGTGTTTGTTTTGGGTTTTTAAAATCATTAGGAAAATGATTGGAAATAAAATTGGAATGTACTCCTTAGTGAACTCCAGCCCCAGCCCTGCGAGTCGCTGAGTGGTGAGCTTCGAGCACAGTGGCAAACTTAAGTATTCAGTACAGCACATAAATGTAAAACCCTGCAAATGGAGGTTTCATTGTTAGGAATAAGAAACATTTGATTTAGAAGGTCTCTTGTATCTTACCAAGTGCAGGCCCAGGGATATGTCTTCACTGAGTACAGACAATAAAAGTATTGTTTATAGAGAATATAAAAAAATTAACAAAATTGACGAAAAGCAATCTAATTTTATTATCACCATGCACTGGTAATATCAGTGATCCAACGCTCCTAACGGGCTGACAACTCCTATTGCCAATTCTCTCCACCCACCACCTTTGTATGCTCCTTGGTCCAGGGGTGCCTAGAATTCATCTCTCATTGACACTAGATCTTATAACTATAGGCAGAAAGATTTATTTTAGAACCCTTGGGAATGGGAGGACTGAAGCTCTTTACGTATTTCCTACTTTGACATGACTTCTTTGGATATAGGAAGAATATAGTTTTCAATGCCTCGAACTATGAGAGGTCAAAGAGAAAATGACCATGACATTCTTTTAAAGGTTATATGGAAACTGCCTTGTAATTATTTTTAAATAACTGAGCAATAAACACTTGCTGTATAATGCAGCTGAAATTAGGGGTTTGTTTGTTATAGCGTCAAATGATTTCAGCCTTAACTAATACATTGAGCAGTGTGTATGGAAGCCCTCTTGCCAAAAATGGATAACCTTTTCTTTTTACTGTGTGTGTGTGGGTTTGTGTATGTGTGTGTATTTGTGTTTGTGTGTGTGAATGAGTAACACATATTTACTGTATGGTCTCTGACTTTTTGAATCAAATAGGGATAGCTTGACACATTATCAAATTCCATTGACCATTCAAAACCCAGGAGTTCTTTCCCCACTTGCTTTTTTTTTTTTTAATTTGTTTTGTGGGAGTGGATGTGGGAAAGAGATTGACTCAAATTTCAAGATGCAGCACAAAATAATGATTGAGAGTACAGATTTTGAAAATAGCCCCTCTACAGCTGAATCTTGGCTGAGCTAGTATGCAAGTCCACTGCTGCCTATACTCAAAGCCCATCCTCTTTCCACACTGTTTCTTCTTTCAAATATAAAATTCTAGTTAGAATTGCAGGAAGGCTTAAATGTAAAGTAAATACTACATAGTTTTCAGCAGTGGGACAATAAGACAAACCGATTCCAAATAGCAACGTCTTCAGAAAGAACTATACTTTTTTATGTTGCTCGGGCTCAGTGAGTATTACAAATGAAATCAGTAGAAATATGACATATAACTGTAGAACTGCTATAAACACTTTAGGCTTCACAATCCACAGTTAAAATTCATCTAATTTTCATCTCAAAGCTGTTACAAGTGCACAGCTGAATGAATCAGTTGTTGATTCTCACTGTGATATTCAATAGTACATTTGCAATTATATCAATGCAAATTTCCTGAAAAATATTTTTTCTAAAGAAAATACAGATTATTCCTGTGGTTTCTTAATATTTATTTAAGCATGTTCATATATATGCATGCCTTGATATGGCCATTGAAAATAGCAATAAGTCTATTTCAGATTATTAAGAATTATAATTTTATATTAATGAAAGAATTATGGATCAACAATAATTTTACTCTTCAGTTATAAATCATTGGTCAGGAAGCATTTGAAATCGGAAAAGATCTATGTTTTTTTATATTTTTCTGATATATTTTATATATTTCTGATATATTTTATATTTTTCCATGTTATCCAATGATTGCCAATGTCAGTAAATAAATGTAGAGAGAACTAATAAGCCTGTAAGTTTTATATTTGGGTCAAAACAATGTAATAGACTAATTTATTTAATTTCTTTCAATCACAATGCCAATAACACATTATGATTGATCTCATCACTATCATATTACCAAATCAATCAGTAGCACTTTAAAGTTTGTATTATAGCCTTTGATTATAGGAATAGATCGGACTATTTTGAAGATGTAATTCCTTCATCCCCTGAGAAAATCATGAATAGTACAACAGTAAACTAGCTATAATGGTATTTTGAGCCTGGATTATGTTTATCTTTATACCAATATGATCATAAGATATGATCTTAATTTTTTATAGTAAAAGAGTCCCATTCAGGAAAAAAAGTGCCTAGGTTTCATGATAGTCATAATATAGCCCTTTCACAGGTTATACATTTTAAGCATTAACTTGAACTAAAAATTATTATTGATGTTAAATAAATTTTATCTCTATATATAACATACTGGATTATCAATACTGGGCTATAAAAATTTAACTATCTCAAGGTTTTAATTGCACTAGTTAGCTTTATGTAAATTAGTCTTTATAATTATACTAAAGAAATCTGAATTCACTTAAAATTATATTAAAATGTTCAGAAATGGTTTTAATAGTCCTGAAATAAAATTGCTATGCAGCATATTTTCTCACTGGAAAGGGAAAAAGCAAATGAACTAAAATAGTGCCAAGCAAAACATTGCTTTCTAATTTATGGCCAGTAAACACTGATGTTTGTGTAAGGGCATTTATTAGAACATAATGTTAAAATGCCGCAGTCTCTTTCAAGGAAACTTTTTAGTGCAATCTCAACAAATAAATATTCAGTTGCAAGCATGGATTAATGATAAGGAATGATCATAAATAGAAGTGTGATAGTAATAGGCAAGAAATAACTTAGACAGATTTAAAAAACCACTCTAAAAATAACTTTTTTCTTTTAGTGCAGTGTAAAGAAAAGCTTTGGGGACCAGACATTTATTCAGCCATCATTTATTAAATAGTACATATTAGTTAGCTATGACTCTACATATTGGTTAGCTAAAATACTGCTCTAATAAGAGATGTCTCATTTTTAAAGAATCTAAACTAAGTACAATCAGACTACCTTTTCTTCAGTTAATTTAGAAAAAAAAATATTATCAAATTGTCAAACTTTAGAGTATTAGCTGTACAAATCAGAATGATATTTCTAACTTAAAACAATTAAAAAGAAAAATAAATTTGCTAAATTAGCTCAATAAAATCTCCCTTTTCTCATTACAAATTTATTAATTTTACCACCTAAAATGCAACATCGAGTCTATTACTACAGGGGAATATAATATGTGTTTAATAAATTAGATTTTTAGTTTTAGCTTCATGAAATATATGCAATTGTAAGTTCATTCAAGTTATAAATGTTGTAATTTTGATGAGTGCTGGTGGTTTTTTGACAATTTAATTATGCATTTTGTAAGTTTGGCTCTTTCATTCTCATCAACAAATTTGAAAATTTAAAAGTATACTAGAGCCCAGACTTAAGTGTATGCTATTGTCATGACTGTATTTCAAAACAATTATCATGGAGTTCACATGGTAAATGGATTAGACCAAATAAAGACTGGAGTCTTAAAGAATGCATTTGTAGTGGTAATGAAGAATAAAATAAATATGATTGAAAATTTCTAAGTATAGCTTTAAAATAATTTAGTACATTGATTAGATTTGGGGGCAAAGATAAAAATTGAGTCAACATAAATTAGTAAATTTTTAACTTAATTAAGGGTTAAGTTAAGTAGTACAGTGGTTATAAAAATAGATAAATTTGGGTGGAAGGTTTAGACATGGTAAGTTTTGGGTTCATATTTTAGTTTGATGCATATGCAGTAAGTTCTTAGCTATAGCTATCTAAAACTACTTCAAGGAAAGAACTATTAATGAGAAAGATACACAGGCTGTTCTTGTAACTATGGCTGTGAATGAAATCACACATACAGAGATGTAAATGAAGAGTAGCACCAACATCAAAGACAGAGAAAAAGAAGAACCAATAAATGAGATTGTAGAATTGGATTCAGTAACAGATGCCCTCAAAAGGAGTAAGGATGGAATTCTTAAAAATTATAAAAATGAGCAGTAGCCATAAGAATTTCTAAGAAACTGAGTAAGAATCAATGACCTTTGCCACAGCAGTTTTGGAAAGTAATACAGCAGAAACTGGATTGTAGTGGGTTGAGAAATTTATGGGAAAAGAGAAAGTAGAAACACAAAATGTCAAGGGAAGAAAAGGTATCATAAGATCAAAGGTTCATGTTGGAAAAATAAATAGAAGAGATCAAAATAGGTTTAAATGCTGATGGGAAAGAGCCTTTAGAGAAGGAAAGTTGAGCATAGACTGAAAAATTGATCAATTAATTCACTTGAGATAGATGTGGGTCCATTACAAGGAGAGGTATCACATTCACAAGCTCTAGTTCTACATTTCCCCCTGTGACAATGTGGAAAGATGGATTATTGTAGATGGAAGTAGAAGGATACGATATAAAATATTAAGGGATTTTCAATTGCTGAATATATATATATATATTAATTTTCTCTAGGAGGTAAATGAGATTCTCTCTTCAGAATTATGTTGTTTATATGTAGGAGTGATACAAGGGTAAAAGTGGAATATGAAATAAGGGCTAGAAAAGACATGAGACAATCTGAAACAGTCATTATGGAGAATTACGAGATAATATTGGGCGCCCAGTGGGACTGGGCAATGGGAATCTGTAAGGGCACCGAGGTGAATGGTCAAAAGATATTCCTATGTCTTGCTCAGAGCTCCTGTACAAAGAAGGGAAGGTAGAATGTAAGAACGACCTCTCTCATGTTGGAGTATTTCAGGTAGATGTGAGAAAAGTTTCACAGGACAAAGGAAGAGCAGTCAGAAGTGGCCTGGAAGAATAGAAGCAACAACAGGTCTCAAAAAAGCCAAAGCAAAGCTGAATGGGAAAAAGCGGAAGATAATTGCGAGGATATGAAGTTGCAGTCATAAACTGAGGTATTCTCATTTATGATTTTAGGTTTAGAGGGTTCCATGATGACAAGAGCAAAGCTATGCCTTCAGGAGTGGATGTTAGAGTTGAGATAGTTCGTTGGAGGTCAGAAAAGCAACGTAAGTCAGGTTCCAGGATTTGAAATCACCCAGATTGTGGAAGACCTTAGCGTCAAGAGGAGGATTAGCAGTCTGGTGCTCTGAATTGGTTTGTAAAGGAAGCAGGTAGCATAGAACTCAGGTGTGAGAGAGAATAAATGAATTAATTGGTGACTCAATTTAGTAATGAATTTACTCATTTTTATTTTAGGAAAATGAAAAAATAAGCTTATTTCACACACAGAAAAATGATTCATTTAGTCCCTCATTTCCCTTTGCATTGTGACAATTATTCAATGAAAAGTCCTTGCCTTGTTCAACTTCTCCTTGCAAGAGTCAGCTCCACAGAGAATAATAATGTAATAATAACAACACATACAAAGGATTGACTATATTTAAGATATAATTCTAAGATTATACATATTTATACACAATTTAATTTCACAATTACCTTATAAAGCTACTATTATTCCCAATTTTCAGATAAAAAAATAATGGCAGTCCAGCTAAGTTAACTTGTAAACAATTACACAATTAAAAGTAGTAGATCTCTCATGTAAATAACCATACAGACTATTATAAATTCATTAATTAGCCTAATAAAAGAAGAGTCTTTTCCATATCTCTGCTTCTAAATAGGAGATTTAATCTTGCTCTCTGTGGTAATCACACAAAACTATGCCCTTTCTTATCACTAAATTTCAGTCAGTAAGATTTGGCCTCAGTTTCCCAATATATCAATTCTATATTTTTACCAAGGTGAACCTAAAACCTAAATGACAATGAATTTTGTCTTAGAGTTCATGCCAGCTTTCTATCCATAGAGTTAATGATTCCAAACCTTGCTGAAATTCTGAATGGGGTCATGACTTGGTCAGGTTGGTTTTCAGGAAACATAATTTCAATATCTGGAATCTCTACTGCTTTGATCTGATCAAAGGGTTTTAAACCCTTGATGATAAGACACTCTACATAGCAGGCCACTCATCTTACCCTCAGAATGTATAGGGCATTGTAGACAAATATTGTAGATCAGAAAGATAAACTGTCTAGGTCAAATAAGGCATTTACTTGACACATCTCTTTCGTTAGTGATTTTCTCAAAGATAAGCAAGAAAGCTTTCACTAAACTGTGACTTTTACAGGATTAATGTATTCAGCTCTCATTCAACAGCTTTCTGGAGTGGACTGACTTATATATTCCTTGTTCCCTTATCTACCTGAATATATAGATACTATAGCCCTCTCTGACACAGATAATTTGTAGAAAGCTAAAGAACCACCAATACAGTATGCCTTGCTATAGGAAGACAATGGGTCACGAAAGGCATCTAACTTTTGCTAGAAAATATTTTGCATTTTTGAACATGAATTTATAGTTAAAATTATCAAAACAACTATTCCAAGACACACTATTATTTGGAGGATAAATATAAGCTTATTTACCATTTGTATTGGAGAAGAGTTTTCTTGTTTATAAAGAAGAGACCAATGTCACCTGACCATTCTAATAAATATGTTTGCCAGAGACATGCTTATTGATTTTGAGACAGAGAGGAGAGAGAGAGAGAGAGAGAGAGAGAGAGAGAGAGAGAGAGAGAGAGAGAGAGAGAGATCCATTGCCTCCTGCATGAGCCCTGACCAGGGGAATGAGCCTACCACTTAGGTATGTGCCCTGACCAGGAATTGAACCTGCAATCCTTTGGTGTACAGGATGATGCTCCAACTAACTGAGCCACACTAGCCAGAGCACAAAAATACTTTATTCTGCAGTACAGAGGTTGAGGGGAACATCTTAAGACGATTAATGTTCTAAAAATCAGCAATTATATATTTTTCAAATATTTTTAGTTATTAGGACTAAGTAAACTTACATTTTGGCATCTTTTAATTCAAATATAAATGTGGAGACAAAAATGAAAAGATCCAATAGTGACCCCTTACATTGTTTTCACTCAAGAGTCCAAGTATTATTGTTTAAGAAATACCAATTTGAATGTGTGGTACTTTTAAGGAATGAATGACAAATAGGGAGAGTTAATGGCCTAGGAGAGAGTTGAGGACAGTTAACTTCAGATGGCCATTAATCCCCGGTAAGTGTTTTGTGCTAGTAATTGTCTCTAAACATTGAAATGAGAAATAATTCAGGACTATGAGTTCTTTTTTATTGCAAAATTGATAGTTATAACCGCAATTGCCAAATTCATATGAAGGTTGGCCCATGTTAACTTACTTACGTAGGTTTATTATCTAACCTTTTTATGCTACTCATAAATGTATACAAAACATAAAAAATCAGCAACTACCTAAAGTTATGACTAGCTATTTATGGGATATAAAAATAATAGAGATAAAGTACTTAGCAGTTTTACTGAACATTTCATAAACTGTGATTACATCCAATATTTGACAATTCTGTTTTGCAACCTTGGGCAAATTACTCTTTGAATTTAATTTCCTCAACCATAAAATGGAGTAAATACCAAAGATAATATAGAAATGCTGCACAGATTAACTAGGCCTTCATCTATAAAGTCTTTAGCATAGAACATTGTGCATACTTAAGACGCAATAAATATTATCTCAGTTCCTTTAATTCCCTAATCACTTGGAACTTAATTGGGCATCTAAGTGTAATGAGTGAAATGATAACAAATGTGCTCACTATCCTCAAAGTGTCCCCACCATTTATAAAAATGAATCCCAGGAAAATAGTGTCTCCAAATGTTCTTAAAAAATAAAAACATTTTATAGCCAAGAAAGTTTACATATTAAACTAGGTAGATAGATAAGTAATATCTATCTATAAGTATATGTACATATAAATATATAGATGTATTTAATCTCCTGTCTGGTATAGTCATAATATATAGTAAGTAGCATATTAAAAAATCTGACATATCCTAAATAAAAAAGTATACTTAAACTTTAGAGTTGTTTTGCTTTAACTCCATGAAACACTTATGAACATATTTTAAGGAAGTTTTCAACAAACAGACATTATTAAGTACAGGCTCAGCCTTTGTTGAAGTTAGTTGATTACAGATGTTATATTAATAAAAGAACCTTGAATCTGTACAAGTCTGAAGCCTGCATGTATACATTAACCCAATTAATGAAAACTAATACACGAAAGAAGTGCTAAGGACTGAATTGTAACAGCAACAGAAAGTGTGAAGTGCTGGAAAAGACCTCATGGAAACACCTACGGGACCTGGGTTTTGAAGTCCACGCAGCATTTGGAAAGTTATCAGGCATCATTTCTTGAGGCAGTCAAAAGTCACAGGTGCAAGTCATGGAGGCTTAGCCAAATGTCTAAAAGAGATGTGTCAGAAGCAGAATCTGCTAGACCTCACTTATTTCTGGCACTTATGGTCAGATTGCAACTTACTCTGTAGAGCCTCTCAGATATGCTCTGATCCTAGTCCTATTGGGCAAAATCAAACTTGCTCATTTTGACACAGAGAAATAAACCTATCTAAACTTTACCAGCAGAAATGTATGATTTGGGGAGTGGGATTTTTACACCTTTGACTGAGAACACTACCACTTATTGAGAGTACCATTCACACATCAGGGCTGCTGATTTAATAATACTTGTTCTCTAAACCTCATGTGCCACTTCAGGGGGCTTTGAACATTGCTGGCTTCTTCGGTAGCTCTTCTGATTTTGTATTTCTCAACCTTTCCTTACCCCCCCCCCCCAAACCTGTAGGTGGTTTTCCTAAGCCATTGGAAGTAAGTTGATAGATTAGGGCCCAATTCCATATTTACATATTCTAAAAAATATATAGAAATAAATTAATCAATATTCACAAGGTGATACCCTGTAGTATTTGTCCTATGAGACATATGGGATGGGGCCATAGCCTTGGCAAAGGACAGACATCATTGAAAAGTCGTTATGCAAATCTGCAGGAATTTATATGAGCTATTTGGAAGATGGTGAAATTAGAATGGCTAAGCAACAGAGACATCTGTGTTGCATGAGCTGAAATTCAGTTCACCATTATGATATCACCTTTTAGATCTGGCATAGAATCTAGGTTCATGCAAGAAAATCCTTAGAGGTAGTACCAGCAACGAATGGATAACACAGGATTAGATATGGAAAAGTGGTGGAAAATCTATTTCTTTTCTTCATCTCTAAGACATTATATTAAAAAAAATGTTCTAAAACTGGCCACCATGGTTCCACTTAATCATTTTCATTCACTTACTCATTTAAACCAGTGATTTCCAACCCTTTTCATCTCATGGCACACATAAACTAATTACTAAAATTCTGCAGCACACCCAAAATATGTTACATATTTTTTGCCAGTCTGATAAAAAAATTGGTATAATTTTTATTTAGTCACAGTGGACAGCTATTGTTGTATTGGCTGCTATCTTTTTTTATTTTTTTATTTTTATTTTTATTTTTTTTGCAGTCTAAGGGAAAAGAGGTCAGTGCCCCTGACTAAACTGCATGTTTTAAAAATTCTTGTGGTGCACTAGTGTCCCTGCCACAGCACACTGGTTGAAAACTGTGGATTGAAATATGATTGGATTTGGATTAATTAAGCAGTTATTCATACCAGCACTATTCTGGGTGCCAGAGATAGGTGTCTTCAAGTTGCCTGTAGTTAAAGCAGTTTAAGGGAACAAGAGGCACATTAAAGGAAGAATGCCTTACATGATTGCTGGGTTTCCTAGTTTTCTAAGAAATGCTCCATGTAACCAGGCAAGTTCACCTTTGCTACCTCAGTAGAGTGTGGGTAAAACAAATGAGATGTCTATACTTTAAATGGATATGTCACTTTTTAAGGAATTTTTTAAAGCAAATTACTAAAATGTAGGACCAAAAATAACAAAAGAGGAAAATAATGAATTGGTTTCATTGTAATGGAAATACAGTGGCTTGACCATGAAAACCCTTTTTAAAAAAATTCACAGTCATGTCAAAGCCAAATCTTGTGACTGACTATTAAAAAAAAAGTTGTTCAATCTCCTTAATACATCTTGGTATTCTGGCATGTCCAGAAATTTAAATATCATCCCTTACCCATAGGTAAGAAACCAATTGAGTCCAATATAAGTCCAGTGATTCTAGCCACAGTACATGGACAACTTTTTATAGTTAATCCATCTCCTTGGCCCCTATAACAATTACTGTCATTTCTGGGGTATCTTCTGTTACACTGTGCTGTTATTTCTAGAGAGTCCATGATCTAATAGAAGCATCTTGTAAACTAAGTTTCCTTCCTTCCAAAGGCCGTGCTTTTTAAAATATACAGTCAGACAAGAATCCTGGCTTCTACAAAAGATAAAGACCTTAAATTTCCACTTGCAAAAAAGTGAATCTCATGTATGATATCTTATATGTGTGGTCCTCTGTGCCACACGCAGTGGAATTGCCAATTCAAATAATCCAACCTGCAGCCTACTTATATAAACAAACTTTTTGTAATGCTCAGTTTTAGAACAAAGCTCTACAAGAATGAATCTAGAACTTGCAGGGTGTAAATGACACTGGAATGAGGTTTATAAGAACTTTTGGCATTTAACAACTCCACCCAAGCCTCTGCATTGAAAGATTTGACCAAACCTTCAGATGGCTTCTAGCAGCATACAGTCATGTCCCTGAGATGACCAAGCCCCCTTTGAGTTCCCGTAGGGAAAAGCTCAGGGCTGTCAAAAGAATTTGCCATTTATTGTAGCCAATACCTGACAATAGGCCTCCCACCACCCTTTCTTAGAGCACAATTGTCCCCTTGAGATGTACATGTATCTTAGAGGACTGCTTCTCTCAAGGACCTGAAAGTATTCATTTTAAAATGTGATCATCAGGAAAGACAAGGCTTCTGTCTCTGTGGGCTGAGAGAGTCCTAACTGAGATAATTGCCATCCAGAGACCAAGCAGGACTAACGGCATTTTCACCCTGACCAACTCTCTTCTTTAATCCTCACCTATGGATGTTTTATTAATTTGAGACAATAGAAAGGGAGGGAGGGAGAGAGAGAGAGAGAGAGAGAGAGAGAGAGATCTTTGTGAGAGAGAAACACTGATTGGTTGCCTCTCATATATACCCCAACCTTGTGCAGACTGGGGATAGACCAGGAATGAAACTCGAAATGTAGGTCTGTGCCCTGATCAGGAATCCAACCCATAACCTTTTAGTGTTCGGGAAGATGCTCCAACCCACTGAACCACCTGGCCAGGGCTCTCTCATTCTCCTTTTAAAAAGCCCAGTAACCTCTGTGCAAATCAGAATAGAGCTCAGCTCTTTCTCCTACTGTCAGTGGTGTTTACATAGAATCTGTTTTCACTGCTTTAACTAATGTCCAGCAGAGTTTATCTTTGGCAGGCCCACTACATTATAGGAAAGTTCATCAGCACATAGAAAGTCTAATCTTGTGCCAAAACTGTCCATGAAATAAGAAAGCCTACAGAAAACACTGACAGCCCTCCTATTTCCTCCTGAGCAGTTTTCTTAATTTTCCAAATGGACTTCTTTAGGCCTAAGATCATATATTGTCTTAGTGGCAGCAAACACCCTTATCAAAGATAGAAATTTTATCTAACATAGTACTGAAAACCTACTGTGGCCTGACTTATTGGCCTTATCAATATACTCTGGGCTGTCTATGAGGTCCCAAAGTAACACTTGTATATTCTGACAAATAACCCATTTTTCTTCTGAATACCTAACCCAGCCAGTTAGAGAGAATGAACATCAATTTCTAGAACACAGCGTGTAACTCACTGGAGAAAGGGATGTACCCATCTACCTGTCGTTTAATGTAAGTCCATCTGCACCTTTACCCAGCGCATGCCTTTCCCGGTGGCTGCTGCTTTTGCTTGTCCGTGTCAATACCAAGCATTATCCTCATAATTTATTACTGACTTTCCAAGTTTTACACCAGGATAAAGTCAGATCACTAACGAACTAAACAGGCTCAAAGCATCTCTAATTGATGATATTCAGAAATAATTTAACTGTTTTAGGAATTTTTTTTTACCTTGACTTGCCAGTCACTCTTTTAAGAAACCACTTAGCATTAGCATCAGGTGTATTCACTATTACCTATAAAGGCGATATGGTAACCAAAGGGACATATTCATTTTTATAAAATGGACCTAGAAAAAGAAATATTGGCTGCCTCAAAAACTCTGTACTTGATGATCTTTTTTTTTTCTAGTATATAACTTGAAATTATCATCTCATATAAGAGAAGAGTAGGAAAAATAGGAGTACAATTAATTAAAAAGAAGACCATTTATGAAACAACTATGAATTTCACTCACTTAATGCCAAAAGGAATTAATCAAAGGAAATGTTTAATGGGTAATTGCCATCTGCATAAATTAGATCATAGTGTCAATTCCCCCCAAATTGTAATAATACCTTTTCTATTAGACTCCTTGATTGCTACACTCATATTGCTATTCACAAATTCTTCAACCCAAGTATATTCTCATCACCAGATTTTATATTTGGTCCTACACTTATAATGCTTATAAACTTTCCATGTCTTTTTCAGATTCCAAATTCCACAACGTTGATTTTTTTTTTTTTTACCATTGCCTATATTTAAATTAGACTCTAGTTATCTCTGTGTTTGCTTATTTTGATAAAAGCATTTTTCTGGTTGAAAACCAGCATTACTTAGAAAGAAAGGAGTTGAGGGGAGGAGATCTGCAACCGTGAGAAAACAAGACAGTTAGTCAGGCAGATTATCTGTGGCCAATTGCATTCTTTAGTAGAGATATGCAACTGAAACAGTTACTTCAAAATAGAATAATGTTTGACTTATTTAATTAGCAAAGTGTATAGACTTGGATTCATAATTTGTGGGACAAAAGAAACATTTTAAAAACTATCCAGATAGGGATTTTTGAGCATAACTGGGAGAGTTATTAAACTCTTGATGTTCAAGATTTTAAAGATCTGAAAATAGTGTGGTATTTTTATCATCTCTAATTTATAATTATCAGAACTTCTTATTTTGTATTTCTGTTACCTATAATTGAAATAAAACTTTTATACTTATAGAAATAGCAATATATATATATATATATATATATATATATATATATATATATATGAAAGAGAGAGAGAGAAAACTTGTTTCTTAGCTTCAATTCTACCATTTTATAGTCTGCATTGTGGTGCTAGGGCTAGGACGCAGCAGATCACATTTATGCTTTGCCATCCCATTCCCTATTAGGGTCTGCAAAGAGGGTGACTAGAAAGGTCTTCCCTGTTTTCTTCCTCTTCCTTGTTTTTGCCTTCTGGTTCCCTTCAAGCATCACCCAACACCCAAGCACTGCTGGTTCCAGTAAGCAGTCTTTCCAGCATGTACAGGCCCAGGATCATGGTGCCCACTTAGAGACATCAGCACCCCCACTGGTGGTGTCCCTCCTCAGAGTCTGGGTCCCAGCCCTGTGGGGCTTATCCTTCGAGCTCAGTAACACAGTCTCCAGCTGGGCAGTAGGTCCTTATTTTTGCCTTTTCACCTTCCTGAATCTCTAGTAAACAATTAGTTTGTTAAATTCTGTATTTTATAAAACTGGTAAAATTTTTGTTTCCTGATTGGACACAAACAGATACAATGATCTATAGAAATAAATATATGCTATTCAGTACACACATACACACACACACACACACACACACACTGTTTCCTGAAAAAATATTCACCAATAAGGCATGCATATACTATGTTTTCTATTATTTTATTCTATATTTTATTTTTTAAATTACTAGTAAGAGTGTGCTAGATTGATTTTACAACCCACTATTAATTCTTAACCTGAAAATATTGACATATATGAAACACAAATGTGCAGTCTAACACTAATGTCTTTGCCTATATGATGACTTAAATCAAATATTTTATTTGTATGATGGAATTTTATGGAAATTTTCTAAATTTAAATATGTTTAGAAAATTGGAAATAATAGATTAAAAGATGAGAAGTAAAATTTCAAAATAAAACTAAGAATTCAACTTATGCAAAGAAACTCTACTGGGATGATCTGCATTAAGAGTTTAAATCTTGCAATGGCCTAAACCGGTTTGGCTCAGTGGATAGAGCATCGGCCTGCGGACTGAAAGGTCCCAGGTTCGATTCCGGTCAAGGGCATGTACCTGGGTTGTGGGCATATCCCCAGTAGGAAATGTGCAGGAAGCAGCTGATCGATGTTTCTCTCTCATCGATGTTTCTAACTCTCTATCTCTCTCCCTTCCTCTCTGTAAAAAATCAATAAAATATATTTTAAAAAAAAATCTTGCAATGGATATACAAGAAAATATTGAGTGCCAAAGAATGATTCACACACACACACACACACACACACACACACTCACACAATGATGAAGGAAGGGCAAATTCATTTTCTTTGCTTGAACTACGACACCCATCTTCTCCACCCCTCAGATATCGGCACTTCTTGTTCTCTGGCTTTCAACTCAGATCCCCTTGATTCTCGGGCCATGAGACTCAAACTGGAATAGATCGCCACCTTCCCTGGTTCTCCAGCTCAGAGATGGGAGATCATGCCACCTCCTGATCTCCTTGTGAATCAATTTCTATAATAAATCTCCTCATAAATGTCTCCATGTATCCTATTGGAACCCTAATACACCCACTTAGCCATATTTGTCCTTTATACTCAGTTCAGGTATCATCTCTTCTAGCTCCCAGCTTAGTGAAGTAAAAGGCTCACACAGTACATATGAAACTATGGATACACATTGTAAATTCCCCGGGAAATATCTGGGTTGCTTGGCTTCCCCACTCTGCTGTGAGTACAAGGACAGAAAGGTTACCACACTCATTTGAATATCACTATTACCTGGCCCATTGCTTGTTCATAATATGTATTCTATAGCTTTACTGTTGAAATAAGCTTCTTGAAGACAATAATTAGCAATTTGTTCTCACTAATGTTGGTAGTACCATGAGTTCAGAAGAGAAATCAAACCAGGAGATGAATTTAATATAATCTGTCTACCACTTGTAATTTCTCTTCCCTATTTTTTTTTTCTCAATAATCCTGACATTTGGCCCTTAGAAAAATTGGCTCAACATAGTCCTTCTTGCCCCCGCTCTGGCCCAGTTTTCCTGTCTCACACATTCAGCGCTCTCTCTTACTAAGGGTGTGCTGTGAGCAGCCTGCATCATGATGACATACCATTGACTGCCTCCAATGTGCCTCCTGGCAGCTCTCTTCACAAATGAAATTTAAATTGAAAGTATTCCAAAACACATTCATGACCTCAAGAAGATTTATCAGTTCTCTTGGTGTATGTAGTAAATGAAAAGTTATTATTCTCTCTCCACACAAATTCTGTCTGACAGATGGTGTTTTGTTATTTTAGGAAAGTATCAGTCCACTGAGTTTTTAAGGGGTTCCTTTAATAGTCCCATTGCGACATTTCCATAAATCTTTTGCTACTCTCTCAGAGAACACATACAATAAATTCTTCCATAGTATAACTACAACGAGACTGGCATCTCTTAGGGTTAGGAAGATGAGATTAAGAAAATTGATATGAAAGACCTCTGTAAGCCATCAATACTTCAATAATATATATGCAAAAAAGGAAACTTAAGTTTTCCAAATAAGTTCCCTGAGAGATAATTCTTCATGGTATTGCCATATCTCCATGGAACTAGCTATTTAAAGTTGTTCTTGTCAGTCAAGTAACTGCCTTCCCAATGTGATGTGCTTCTTGCTTCTTGCATTTTTCCACTGCTAGCTGATAAAACTGAGTTTTATGTTTATCACTACTCTTAAGTTCACATGAAACAAACTGAGATACCAGAGCTAATGTAACCAGGGGAACCAAAGAAATGATATTTGTCTTATTAATGAATCCCAGGAGATAGCAATTGTTTCATTGTTGATACATCTCACAAGGATCAGACTACATGACCAGCAAGTAGATATGATTACCAACAAGGATTGCTGTTTAAGGTCATTATATAATGACTAGAGGCCCGGTGAACAAAAATTTGTGCACTCAGTGGGGGGGGGGGGGGTCCCTCATCCTGGCCTGTGCACTCTCGTCGCAGTCTAGGACCCCTCAGGGGATGACCACCTGCTGGCTTAGGCCCACTCTCCAGGGTATTGGGCCTAAGCTGGCAGTCAGACATCCCTCTGGCAGCCCGGGAGCCCTCAGGGGATGTCCACTTGCCAGCGGGGAGCAGACGTAAGCTGCAGTCGGAGATCCTTAGTGCTGCTGAGGAGGCGAGAGAGGCTCCCACCACCACCACCACTGTGCTGGCAGCTGGCAGCCTGGCTTGTGGCTGAGCAGAGCTCCCCCTGTGGGAGTGCACAGACCACTAGGGGGGCAGCTACTGCATTGAGTGTCTGCCCCCTAGTGGTCAGTGTGTGTCATAGTGACCAGTCATTCCCAGTCATTCTGCTGTTAGGGTCAATTTGCATATTACCCTTTTATTATATAGGATAGAGGCCTGGTGCATGGGTGGGGGCCAGCTGGTTTGCCCTGAAGGGTGTCCCAGATCAGAGTGGGGGTCCTGCTGGGGTGCCTGGCCATCCTGGGTGAGGGGCTGAGGGCCATTTTCAGACTGGCCACACCCCCTTCAGAGTGGGAGTCCCCCCTGGAGTGCCTGGCCAGCCTGGGTGAGTGGCTGATGGCTGTTTGCAGGTTGGCTACAACCCCATCAGGGTGGGAGTCCCTACTGGGGTGCCTGGCCAGCCTGGGTGAGGGGCTGATGGCTGTTTGCAGGCTGGCCAAGGCCCCCAGTGGGGACCCTCACCCCACGAAGGGGTGGCCATCCTGGGTGAGGGGCTGATGGCTGTTTGCAGGCTGGCCACAGCCCCCACCACCCAAGCTCACAGTGGAGGACGACTGGAAGCAGGTATCTGGGGTTTATTTGTCTTCTCTAATTGAAACTTTGTTGCCTTGATAGGAGCACACAGCTACTGGCAGGAAGCTTGGCTTCCTCCATCGCTGGGGCAACCAAGCCTCCTACTTGCTCCAGCTCTGTGGCTGCCGGCCGCCATATTGGTTGGGTTAATTTGCATATAGTAGCTCTGATTGGCTGGTGGGTGTGGCTTGAGGCATAGCGAAGGTACGGTCAATTAGCATCTTTGTCTTTTATTAGTGTATATAGTGTCCAAGAAAAAGGGATGAGAGTTTTGCAAAACCAAAGAGTATTCAGACAGCTTTAATAAAAGGAATTGTTGAATATGTTTTTTTGATTTGTTGACTATAAGATACCCAATGTTTCATTTTAGATAAGTTAAAAGAAAAACTACTATACCAAATTAAAACTTAGATTGGAATTAGTAGTGTAGTTTTATACTGAACAGGGTGGGGCAAAAGTAGGTTTATAGTTGTTCATATAGAAAATAATATAATAATAAATAATAATAAAAGAATAAACACTACATTTCATGTACTCACAGCTGCCAACCTACTTTGCCCCAACCTGTATATGAATGTGTTCAATAATAAGTAAAATAAACGTAAATAAGCAAGACTGTCTTGATATCTTATACACATTTAGATCTAAGTCAACAGCAGTAGTCTTTTAACATTGGAGGTATAAAGTGCTGCAACACTTTTGTTGGGCAATTTGTGAATACCCAACACTAAGTTTTTAAAAAGTGCAGACTAATTTTTTGGCCCTATAATTCCATAGCCAAAAACCAGCTTCAACCTGGAGCTACAATGTATACTAAACATTATGATTATTGAAATATGGCATGAACATGACAAAATTCAAAAATAGTAGACTAAAAACACAGTGTCTGTGCATACATAAAAGTAATCAATCAACATGCTAGTTACTTAGCCTGGTTGGGGTGCTCATTTAGTTAGAGCATCATCCCATACACCATAAAAGTTGCCAGTTGGATTCCAGGTTAGGGAACATACCTGGATTGTGGATTCAATCTCTGGTCAGGAGGCAACCAATTTCACATCAATTTCTCTCTCTCTCTCTCTCACTCTCTCTCTCTCTCTCAAATCAATAAAAATTTAAAAAGTTGCCCAAGTTGGATAATAAATTGTTTGTGGTCACTAATTGGTAGAGGATATGAGGCTACATGTTAGTGGTGAAACAGGGATCTTGCCTTATAACTCATATCATTGTTAAACAAAAATGCCTGGACTCACATACTATGTAATACAAAAGTGCCTCTTCTCATTTGTCACCTTTTAGCACACTCTGGTTTCCACCCAACACCTCCGTGGAAGCTCACATTCCTGCCCACACTCATGTCAAATTAGGCTCATATTAGGTTGATGCATATGGAATTAGTAGGCTAATTTTGTCAGTCAGAAAGTGTTGAATATTCACAATTCATGTTCTTAAGCCTATATCTCCACTTTTTGGTATTACCTTTCCGTCACTATAAAAGAAATGGTTTGATATCCTAACCCCTCACAAGTATATGCAGAGCTACAAATGATCAGAAATTAATAAATAAATAAATAAATAAAACAGACTTGTGTTTACAGAGGCCAATGTAAGATGAGTGGATATTAAAGTTGTGGTACATTTACAGGATGGAATAATATGTGGCCATAAAAACAGAAGAAATTCTTGCCTTATGTGATAGCATGGATGGACCTGAAGATTATTATGCTAAGTGAAATACGCCAGTCAGAGAAAAACAAATATCACGTGATCTCACACATATGTGGAATCTAACAAATAAAATAAACTGATCAAGAAAATAGAAAGAGAGTCACAATAAAAAGAGAGGAACAGTGTGGTGTATCTACACAATGGAATACTATGCTGCTGTAAAAAGAAGGAACTTCTACCATTTGCAACAGCATGGATGGAGATGGAGAGCATTATGCTAAGCAAAATAAGTCAGAGAAAGGTAAATATCACATGATCTTACTCATTTGTGGACTATAATGAACAACATAAACTGATGAACAAAAACAGATCCAGAGACAGAGAAGCATCAATCAGATGCTCAAACCTCAGAGGGAAGGTAAGGGAGGGTGGGAGTAAGAGATCAACCAAAGGACGTGTATGCATGCATATAAGCCTAACCGATTGACATAGACACCAGCGGGGAGGGAGCAATAGGGGATAAGGACACACGTAATACCTTAATCAATAAAATTTAAAAAAAGAGAGGGAACAGTCTGACAACTGTCAGAGGGAAGGAGGTTTGGGGGACTGGATGAAAGAAGGTCAGGGGGTTAATCAGAAAACATATACACATAACACATAGACACTGACAACAGTGTGGTGATAGCCAGAGGGAAAGAAGGCTGGGAGCTACATGGAGGTGGACAAAGGTGGAGAAAATGGGGACAGAAAGAGGCTGCTTGGGGTGATGGGCACATGACACAGTGTGCAGATGATGTTTTATTAAACTGCATACTTGAAACCTGTATGGTTATGCAAACCAATGTCACCCCAATAGATTCAATCAAAAAATAAATAAAAGAAATGGTTTTCAAATGAGCATATGTTGCATTGTACTTGTATATTGGGATAACATTTTTCCTTTTCTTTTAAGATAGTTTTTGGTAATTTAAATTTATCTTCCTGTTTCCCAAAACAGTTACTAAACTTAACCATTGAGCATCATTCTTATAACTGTATCCCTCATAATTATATTCCTAATAGAAGGGACTAATTCACAAAGGACTTTTATTGTCCTAATATTATATGTTATGGGAAGCTACTGAGGACTTTATAAATGCTTGAAATACTTTTCCCAACTAATTTGTCCCAAGAAATGTCCTCCCTAAAGGGCTTAGACACTAGCTCTCCTACATAAGCAGCAAACCAGATTGCTTAGTCTGTAACCCATATTTTCCGGATTTTTCAATATTGTAAAGAATGTATAATAGCTGAGAGAAGCAGCTGTTGAGAGAGGAAATCTGAGTCCCAGTAGCCATTTGAAATAAGAACTGGGGTTCTTTTATTCCCCTTAATTTATTTTTAATGTTGAAAGTATTACAGATGTCCCCTTTGTTCTTAAAACTGCACTTAGACAGCTGCACCTTGACCAACAAACTCTCTGAGGCCAAATCACTTTCTTGGATATCAGTCAAGTGAAAACAAAATAAAAAGCCTTCAAGGTTTGTAACTTAGATTGGAGGAGGCTTTGAGAGAAATGAAAATAGAAATTGCTGGTCTGGATTCTCAGTCTTGGGTGAGGGGGAGTCTGTAATGGCGATAATAGAGGGTGCATGTTCCACAAAGCAATCCCAGCAGAGAGAAGAGTAAAGGATAACAAAAGCTATTTCATTCATTTCAGATTTATTTTGTGACTAAAATTTAAATCTGAAAATTGAGAGGGAGGGGCATGATCCCATGCTTGAATATTCAAAACTTGTAGAGGAATATAAGTTAAGAGCTGTCATTCAGCCCTGCTGATGTGGCTCCGTGGTTGAGCATTGACCTATGAACCAAGAAGTCGCAGTTCTATTCCCCGTCAGGATACAGGCCTGGGTAGCAGGCTTGAGCCCCACTGTAGGGCATGCAAAGAGCCAGGCAATCAATGATTCTCTCTTATTATTGATCTCTCTCTCTCTCTCTCTCTCTCTCTCTCTCTCTCTCTTCTTCCCCCTTTCTGAAATAAAATATATGTATTTTTTAAAAAAGAGTTGTCATTTATTCATTCATTTCCTTATTTATTTATTCTCTTAAAGCCCTTCAATCAAAGAGAGACGGGACATACAGATAATTTAAAGAATTATGAGGCATCTGATGGAAGGATGTTCCAGAGGACTTAGAATAGGAATTGGGCTTGTGTTGGGTGATTTTGAGAAGGATTCAAAGTAATTCTTGTCTCTCTATGGAATGCTGTCAAGTAATGGAATAAGTCTATGTAGAGTATTGTAATCCTTATCTAGAAAGCAGTAAAAAAGCAAGAATCTAAAGATGTGATTGTAAAAGAAACATCAGTGACCAATATTAGCCAGGCAAGAGGGATTGTGGGACATGGTTTTGTACTTAGGCAATGCCATGATTTTTGCTTTGATTCATCAGTCACTGAGGGGCCTTGCCTAATGTTGCTGTGATGTGGAATTTTGCCCAATAGGAAAGCAACAAGGCCGAGTTGTGAGTGCCCAGCACTCAGTTCTCCGGGGCTACCTTTCTCTCTTTCCTGTCATTTTTCAACAAACGTGTAATAAGCATCTAATAGGCTTGTGGCTCTAAAGTTACAAATATACATCTGAGTAGCCTCAGCCCTCAAAAACTAATTGAAGTTCGATGTTATACACTAGAAATTGGAATTGTATGTTGAGCAGGTGGCCCAACTGAAGAAAGTTTCAGGATGGTGGGGGAGTTCAGTGAAAGTTCCTCAGAAGAGGTGGTATTTAACCAAGTGTCAAAGAGATGCATAGCTTTTGCCAGTTTCAAATAAGGAACGACATTGCGGGCAGAAGTAGCCCCTGGAAATGTTCCAGTATGTGAAACGTGCTGTGATCACTCCGATAAATCTGAGAGAGGACCTCCCATGTCAGGCTGATGAGTCAACACCTTCTTATTTCCTCTAACCTTAAGAAACTGTGAAACTATGGAAGAATTCCATACAAAGAAAGCTTATTGGTACTTTTCTGAGTCTTTAGTTTATACAATGGGATTTTATCTACATATAACATTTAAGAACTAAATAAGATCATACGAAAAGAGCCAGTTGCTGAGCCTGGGGAAGGAAATGTTAATCAAGGAAGACATACTGGTTTTAAAGAGACAGAAATTACTTAGTGTTTTCAGTAATTTCACTTGATTTGGAAGAAGGATAAAAACAATTGGGATTTACATATTAATATTAGAAATACTCTGGTTTTACTTTGTATTATTTAAAATTAGTCTTCATTGTTGAAAGTATTGCAGATGTCTCTCTTTTTCTCCATTGATCCCTTCCATCCACAAATTAGTCATTCTTTCTTAACTTTTCATTAGGCTACCATTAAATATAAAATTCATAATATTTTGTTAATAAAACATTATTAAGTGCTGAGAGCACCACCAAAGGAAGACATGGGAACTTCTCAAAAGGTCTAAAATAAGATCTTCTAACCTTTCTTAAATAATTTAAAAAGCATCTTGTGTGCTGATAAGAAAAGGAAGTAGATGACCTCACAATGTTCTTTCTAGACTAGAAATTGTATGATAATGTATTCTAATAAGTCCTTGTAGTTAACACAATAGGAAAGGACTTCTTTCTGAACACTATGATATTTAAAGTATTTTTCTGTTGAATTAGGATAATTTTACTTTAATATTAAATTAGGTGTGAAATTGGTTCTAAGATTTTCTAAGCAAAATGGTTATCAATTATTTTTACATTGTTCTGAAATCATTACTATACTTACTTAATTTAGAAAAATGTAAAAATATTTAAAAAAGCCAAGGAAGAAGAAAAGCACCCATAATTTCTTCTAAATATGTTTCTGTTTAATAATTTGACTTATATTCACCTATCATATTTAAAACATAAAATCACTGCAAGCAATGTTGAATTCATATCCCTACCCAGATTCAACTCACCCTCCAAAGTTCCCATGTAAATCTCCACTCCTTTAAATGTCATTGTTTCTTTTCCTCCTTATCACACCTGCTCTCACCTGTCATCACAAATCAGTGTTTTTAGGTCATTTTACAATTCTGTTCCCCTCATTGACAATGAATAGTAGGGTTGAGAAAGGACAGCTTTAATTGCTTTTTATTTCTCCAACTCCTTTCTCCTCCCCCAAAGCTTTATGTACCGTTAAATGCCATCCATTTAAAGGGCCCACAAGTATGTTCAAGGAATAAAATGTACAAACACTTAGGAAACTCACTTAGCTGTCTGGTATACAGACATCAAAGTTGCAGACAGCCCTCTGAAGATAATGAATATCAAATAAAGGGGGGTCTCCTATAGAGAATTCAGTACAAAATAATACACTATTGTATTACATTATTAAAGGCAAGAATTTCACACAAGAACTTAATTCTAAAGTAAATAGATTTTAAAAATTTAAATGACTTGTAATTGTTACAATAAGGAAATTAGAGACAGTGTTGACATCAGTACAGGATTTAATTTTTGGAACAGTAGATCCTATATGTGCCAGCAATGATTGGAATAACTAACATATAAGAAAGTATAATAATGTCCCCATTAGGATTTTTCCCCTTGATTAACAAAAAGAAACTGTGAAAAAGGAGACACTGAACCGCAGCACCTGAATGAGATCAGATAGCCTTTCAGGGAGTAAGCATTTGTGCCAGGGTGATCTTTATTTCCTGACAAAAGATTCCCATTCTTTCTTTCTTTCCATTATTCAACATCTTCAGGGATAATCATCAAGTATGGTGCTAAATGCTCTCATGGTGGTAATATCATTACATACAACATCTCAGTTAATACTCATTATAAACTTCAGGTAAGTACCATTATTATATGGATTCTGTAGTTGAGGAAACAGATTCCCAGAAAGTCATTTGTTTATGTCACACTGCTAGGGAGTGTTACTGGGCAGTCTGTCTTAGGTAATGCCTGAATAGAGGGCCCAACTTGATTCTCTCTAATATTTTATTATGGATATAGTATATATCACTAGCATATCCCACATATATATGCTTTTAACTTTGGAGGTGATGAATATGTTCATTATTTTTATTGTTTTCGTGTTTTTACATACTTACCAAACTTAAAAAAA
Source organism: Myotis nattereri (assembly GCF_964212035.1). NCBI lineage: Eukaryota > Metazoa > Chordata > Mammalia > Chiroptera > Vespertilionidae > Myotis > Myotis nattereri. The sequence goes on along the minus strand of NC_138082.1, from coordinate 82,185,654 downwards.
AATGTGCGATTGGTTGTATTTCAGCTTATACCTCAATCATACTATTCAAAATAAACTGTATATTCTTTTATGAAGAATGAGAGGCTGTACTTTGAGAGATAAAAATAGAGAATTTCAACCAGTTGAAGGAAACCTTTTATTCAAGTCAAAGATGCTAATGTAGCACAAGGTTTGATTCTAATAAGTACAGTGATTCAATTAATATGTTGTTATGATGATGTGATTGTTATTAGTAGCCCTAGTAGTGACAGTATGGGTACCAACAAATGGGTGAGAAAACAGAAAGAAAAATGCTATTTACCTTCCTTTGAGTACCTGCTTATTCTGGACATTGTTTTAACTGTTTGAAGGAGATGGAGAAGGAGTAGGGAGGGTAGCTAAAAATCTTAAATTTCAGCCATGCAACAAACTTATATTAATAATCCAATAACAGGTCAGGCTTGTACTAGATACTGGGGATATGATTTGTGCAGATACAGTAAATGCTCTAATGGAGCTCCTTTATTGGGGTAATGCAGTACGGTGAAGACCACAGAGGAGAGTGTGATCTACTTCAGTGACTTCTGCATATTTTATTCTATATCTGCATGGTATTTGAAACTTATTTAGCAAAACATGCAAAAGGCATCTATTTAAAAGAGTTGTAACAGAAAAACTAGCTTGAACACAGAAGGTGCTAACACCCTCCTGTGAATGCTGTAGATCTTATTTCAACATTTAAAATCATGTGAAAATGTGAACCATTTGAGTGTCTGTGTAATGAAATCTCTTTTCTTAGGGGGATATCATTGACTGGAATTTATTAGTATCTCAGAATCATGAAGCCATAAAACATCAGAGCTGGAGAAAAGAAGTCTGAAGTCATCTAGTATGATTCTATTTATAGATGAGAAAACCTTTAGGGTCACAGAGACACGAATTACCCAATGTCACACAGTAACTGGGAGGACAAGCACTACATCCCACTGCCACTTCTTAGTGCTAATCTCCTCACTGTTCACTAGGCAACCTAGTCATTCACATTTGTTAGTTAATAGGAAAATGTTATTGATGGCCATTTGAAAAATACTATCTGTAATTTTCAGCATATAAAAATGATACAAAGTGTTTAAAACCTTAAAGACTCTTTGACAAGATTATGTGGTAACTTTATGGTTCTTTGCCACAAGTACAACAAAACACTTAAATATTTTTCAAACTGGTGACAAGTTGCAGCATTCACAAACTAGACATAAGCTTCTGGTTCAAAGGAGCAGAATCACTATATTTTCCTCTCAAAAGTCTATTAAAGTTATAATAAATAAATAAGAATCCTATATAATAAAAGGCTAATATGCAAATCAACAAAATGGTGGAAGACTGGTTGCTATGATGTACATTGAAGACCAGGAAGCAGATGCTGAACACAGGAGCTTCCCCTGGTGGTCAGTGCGCTCCCACAAGGGGAGCGCCACTCAACCAGAAGCCAGGCTCACAGCTGGCGAGCACAGTGGCAGTGGCAGGAGCCTCTCCTGCCTCTGTGGCAGTAATAAGGAAGTGCGCGGGGAGTGGGCCTAAGCCATCAGTCAGACATTCCCCAAGGGTTCCCGGACTGTAAGAGAGCACAGGCCAGGCTGAGAGACCCCCCTGTGAGTGCACAAATTTTGTGCACCGGGTCTATTGTAATGATAATAATAATAATAATAATAATAATAATAATAATAATGCTTAAAATGGGAGTTTTGGGGACCTCAGGTGGCAGTCAACTAATGATGTTGACAAACTTCTGAACTAGAAATCAAATGGCTCATACTGATGGACAACCCAGAAGAGAGAAACTACAGCTAAAAGCATGCACTGAAAGTAGTGCAGATGCAGTGGGACAGGCCACCCTCCCTACCTGACAAAGCCTCCAAGTTTCTGATTTCAAAGATGGAAAATATGAGCCGTCAGATGGTAATGAGAATAATATGTTAGAGAATCCCATGACAGGTCGTCCCTCCAAACTTTCCCTACTCCACCATACTGGAAAAATACACAGTGACAAGAAAGAGTGGCATTCAGCTATAGAACAATTCTGAAAAGTTAATATTGACAGAAGTTGGCTTATTGGATCAGAGATATCAAGGCCATAAAATGGATTTGGGAAACTCAGAACATCACTTTCTTTATTTAAGTATTAAGAGGTTAGACTGTCATGCCTAGACACTTACCACCAACCAAAACCAGAATAAAACTTTCTAATGACATGTCCTGCCCACTTAAATAGAGCTCACTGTTCACTCTGAAATTAATAAAAGAGAGAGAGACAGAAACAGAGAGAGAGAAGGCAGTTGTAAAAATGGCTTACATAGAAAGTAAACTCATACAAGCTCTAATAATTACTGACCTTGTCTATCATTTAAAAGAGGAAAGAATGAAAACTAATTGTACAAAAGAAGAGAAAGATTAAGATTAACAAATGGCTAGTTGTATCAGTCTGGATAGGATAAGTTATACTACAACAACAACAAAAACAAACAAAACACATGCCGAAATCACAAATGACAATAATGCCATCTTAAATATCGCTTGTTTTGTGGCATAAGGAAAAAGAGCTAATGCACCAACAAGTGCCTGCTCAACCTAAAAGAGACACACATTACTTGTACTCAAATTGCACAAACAAGTGCTAATCTATGGGCCCACTCACAGGAGAGTCTCAAGAATATTGAAATGGGCTAATTAAATGAAATACTCCCAGCAAATGGCAAGGGAGTGAAGAACTTGAGTTGTTTGGTAAACAACACTAATGACCCGGGAAGAAAGAAAAGCTTTGGAAAACAAAAGTAATTTAAAATTTCTGGTGGGGTTGCTCAGTTGATTAGAACATCGTCCTGATAAGCCAAGGTACACAAAGTTACAGGTTAGATTCCCAGTCAGGGCACATACAAGAATTATCCAATGAATGAATGCACAAATAAGAGGAACAAATAAATCTATCTCTCTCTCTCTCTCTCTTCTTCTCTCACCCTTCCTCTCTCTCTTTCAAATCAATAATAGAAAAAAAATTCTCATTATTTTCTTTAGCAAGTTTGATTTTATTATATGTATGAAACAACATCCAGGTGCTATGTGAAATGAACAATTAGGAAATGAAATATTTTTAATTAAAATGTTTATAGTTCAATTATATAGGCAGATAGTTATCAAAGACACAAAGAGTGGAAAATAAATTTTGCCAATGTTGCAATTAACTGGAGTGTGAGTGTGTGTGTGTGTGTGTGTGTGTGTGTGTGTGTGTGTGTATAAGAGAGAGGAGAGAGAGAGAGAGAAAGAGAGAGAATGAATTATCTAGGAGCAAAAAGTGATCAATCCAGATCTTTCAACAATCATACAATAGTAGATCCACAGGAAAAAAAAATAAGAAAGATTAGAATGAATAAAAAAGCTAAGGAACTTAACTAATTTTTTAAAATTTCTGGAGCAGAATAAAGTTGGAAATATTTACAATAAAATGAGTAAATAAGTTGAATGATAAAACAGTCACATCTTGGCAAATCTTATTGAATTTAAGAAATCCAAGAGGCATATGAAAACATACTCAAAGTCACTAATCATCCGAGAGATGCAAATCAAAACAACAATGAGGTACCATCTCACACCTGTCAGAATGGCTATCATCAACAAATCAACAAATGACAAATGCTGGAGAGGATGCGGAGAAAAAGGAACCCTTGTGCACTGCTGGTGGGAATGCAGAATAGTGCAGCCACTGCGGAAAACAGTATGGAGTTTCCTCAAAAAATTAAAAATGGAACTTCCATTTGACCCAGTGATCCCACTTCTAGGAATATATCCCAAGAAACTAGAAACAGCAATCAGGAAGGATATATGCACCCCTATGTTCATAGCAGCACAATTCACCATAGATAAGATTTGGAAACAGCCTAAGTGCCCATCAGCAAATGAGTGGATTAGAAAACTATGGTACAGCTACACAATGGAATACTACACTGCTGTAAAAAAAAAAAAAAAAAAAAAAAAAGGAATTCTTACCATTTGCAACAGTATGGATGGAACTGGAGAGCATTATGCTAAGCAAAATAAGCCAGTCAGAGAAAGATAAGTATCACATGATCTCACTCATTTGTGGAATATAATGAACAACATAAACTGAGAACAAACACAGAACCAGAGTCATAGAAGTATCGAATAGACTGTCCAACCTATGAGGGAAGGCAGGGGGTGAGGGGGTAAAAGATCAACCAAAGGACTTGTATGCATGCATTTGAGCATAACCAATGGACACAGAAGGGGGGATGAGGGCATGTGCCAGGGGTTGGGGGCAGCCGGGGAGAGGAAAAATGAGACCTATGTAATACATTAAACAATAAAGAACTTAATGTTTTGTTTTTTTTTAAAAAAAAAAAAGAACATTACAGTAATGATAAAAAAATCATTTCAGCCCAAATTGCTTGGCTCAGTGTTTGAGCGTTGACCTTTAAACCAGTAGGTCATGGTTCAATTCCCAGTTAGGGCATATGCCCAGGTTGTGGGCTTGAACCTCAGTGGGCAGCATGCAGCTAATCAATGATTCCCTCTCATCATTGATGTTCCTCTCTCTATATATATTTCCCTTCCTCAATTTTCAAAAAATCCTTTCAGAAGTTTCATGTTGATTTTTTTAACTACCTAAAAGATATAAATTATGTCTCTACTGAGCAACTCTGAATATTAGAAGGAAGTCAAAAAACATGTTTAAAGTTTAAGGAAAAATATTTTTGAATCTATAATTTGATACCATTAAAAAGTATCAATCAGATGTAATGGTAAATAAAATATTGTACAATATCAATGCACTCAGAATAGTGAATATAAAAAAAATTACTTGAGGAGATATATCAACAAAGAGAAAGACATATAAAAATTTAAAGGCATAAGATTAAAGAAATAATAACTAAGCCATGATTTCAATGTTAAAAATCCAGGGGTGGGAACTCAGTTACAAACCCAGAATGAGTTAGCACTGTGAAGAATTTCTTCATGAAGAAAATGAATTATAGATTATAAATTTTACCAGTGAGAAACTGGAAGGTCTTAATGATATAATGAAGCACTTATTTTTCTTTTCACAAAGGAAACAAAACAGGCAATTTATAAAAACCCAACAACCTTAAATAAGACCCATGTCTTAGAATTCATGTCATTTGAGTGAATCCATTTCACCTTTGGACCTAAAATGTCCTTCATAGGTACAGCTTTTCTAAGTAAATAAACAATATTTTAAAAAACTATAGTATTTGTTATTTATTGATTGTCCTTTTTAAAAATTATCAGCTTATATGCAAACATGGAAGACTGATTATTGTAGGATAAGAAAATATCTTAAATCTCAACCGTCTATGGTATTTTTTAGTAACTTTACGTTGTAGGATCTCAAGAGAATTTAACTAAACATGATGGAAAAAAGTTTGTTATGTAAATTATATAGTAATTTGCAGAACAGCAAAAATAATTTTAATGACTATACTTGTTAGAAGAAGGGGTTTGGAAAGTGAAACCATATATATATATATATATATATATATATATATATATATATATATATATATAATTTCACAGGAACAAGAAATATGAAAAAGGGCTTGAGATTTTCTAAGAAATATGTCAGGTAAAAATTTCAGTCATATAGAGTTGATTTTTTTATGGCCCCTGAAATTAAAGACTACCCTAAGAAGGCTATTTAGTATTCTGAGTCTGTAGACTTTTGATTTTCTCACTATTGATCTAAAGATATTTGTGGCGTTAAACTAAGACCTCATATTGCTATTGTCAAATTTTATTAACCTTATAAACCTAATGAAAAAACACCATTGTCCTTTAAAATATTTTTTAAAAATTGATTGATTGATTTGAGAGAGAGAGAGAGAGAGAGAGAGAGAGAGAGAGAGAGAGAGATTCACTTGTTTTTCCACTTATTTATGCATTCACCGGTTGATTCCTATATGTGCCCTGACTGTGTTCAAATCCACATTCTTGGCAAATCAGGAAGATGTGCTAACCAACTGAGCCTCAGTTGGCCTACACATTGTCCTTTACACAAATCAACATTAACTCAGTGACAAAATTTTAGCATTTGAAAGAATCTTAAAGATTTTATCTCCTGCCACTACAACATTAGATGTGGAAAATTAGGCACAAAGACACATACAGAGGTTCAGATCTAAGTATTACATTTAGATCCCCCGTCTTCCTGCAAGTGTGGAAGGACTGCCTGTATTCCCATTTCAGTAAGTAGAGTCACCTAACCTATTGCCTCCACAGCTCTCTTCCTGACACTTCAGCAAGGTCTTTCAAATTTAGGTTTGAAATACAGGGTGGCCCCAAAAATGTATATACACTTTGAATGATTATAAAGTCGGTGTTTATTAACATACAGTTCATTTTCAAAATTTAAAAGAATCTACAGAAATAAATAACCTTTTATCAATGTCTGTTTTCAAACTGATGACCATTCTGGTCCAGGCACTGCTGGTAATGCAAAGCAATGGATCACAAACATCAAGAATTATTTTGCCAATCAGAGAAATATAAGTATCATATGATTTCACTCATATGTGGAATCTAATGAACAAAATAAACTAATGAACAAAATGGATTCAGAGACATAGAAGCATGAACAGGCTGTGAAACCTCAGAGGAAAGGCAGGGGAGGGTGGGTGGGTGGAAAGAGATCAACCAAAGAACTTGTATGCATATAAGAATAACCCATGGTCACTGACAATAGGTTGATGAAGGTCTGGGGTAGCGGTTGGGTCAGGCTAGAAGAGGTCAATGGAGGAAAAAAGGGGACATAAGTAATGCTTTCAACAATAAAGATTTTTTTTTTAAAAAAAGAATCATTTCATTCAGTATTTGTGTGCCCTCAGTTCATTATGTGGACTGTTGCTGGTTTTGTACCGTAAACTTTATCTTTATGTATCTCCATAAAAAAAGTCTAGTGGCACCTTAAGATAAGTTCTTTTCATTCAAATATTAGTCTGGCTTCACCGATTATTTCAAAGTAGTTAAACCTAAAAAGGAGTAAAAATTAAATGAATCATCAGCTCTTATAATGTATATACAATTTTGGGGGGCACCTGTGTAGTTCAAGTTTGCTCATTTCTTCCCATCTTAATTACAGCCTCACCAGTCAGTCAGTCAACAATTATTTACACCTGTGTCATGTTATACCACCTACTGATGTGAAAGCCAGAGTCCCTAGACCAGTGGTTCTCAACCTTCCTAATGCCGCGACCCTTTAATACAGTTCCTCATGTTGTGGTGACCCCCAATTTCATTGTTATAAATTGAACATAATTAAAGCATAGTGATTAATCACAAAAACAATATGTAATTATATATGTGTTTTCCTATGGTCTTAGGTGATCCCTGTGAAAGGGGTCGTTTGACCCCCAAAGGGGTCGAGACCCACAGGTTGAGAACCGCTGGCCTAGACTCAACTAGTTTACATCATATTGGGAATAATAAATAGTACAAAAGTACTAAATAAATCAGTCAAAAAAGTGATAAGTGATATAAAGAAAATAAAATCCCAGTTTAGATAATCACTTTTTGTAGTAATTCTTGGGAGTACTTCTCTTAGATATTCCAAGAGTCCCCTGATCACACTAAGTAATTGGCTTTGTCGTTGTGGTGTCTTGTTACTGCAGTCCCTCCGACTAAGATCCAGGTGAAGACCTGCAAGGGCTGGTAGGCTGATCTGGAAAGCCCACCTTCAGGCACCGCACCATCAGGAGCTCTGCAGACATGCTCACCTGTGAAACAACCATAACTAGAATATTAGTTTAAAAACCTTTTAAAATCTTTGTAAAATGCCTGAAGACATATTATCAATGAAGGAACAATTATTCAATAAAATCTACTAAATCTCAAAAAGACCTGTGAGTCTGTGAAATTTGAGTCATAACCTGCTCCTACTCTGCCTCTCATCCCCAACTGAGCATAGCAGAAGCTCCACTCTGGGTAGGTGTGGCCAAGAAGACTGTAATCTCTCTCCCCAGCTCCAAGTAAAGGCCATACAATATCTCCATAGGAGGGGAAAGAGGCACAATTTTTAATCTCCCAGTTTGTGTCACAGAGGCTAATGTCCAAGTGAGTGCAGACCGGAGGTTGGGAGTCCCTTCCACACTCAGCCTCTGCCTGTGGGGTGCAGGCTCTCCCCAGCTGTGGCAAAACATTGCTGATGAAGCATGTCCCCCACAGGTACCATATCTGTCCTCTTCACTTTCATACTCTATCAGTATAACTGGACTGAGGCACTCAAATACGTGTTGAAAAAGAAAATTAAATAAAAACTCTTGTATTTTCAATTACCTAACTCCTAACCATCAGTATTGGGTTGAATAGTTTCCCCCCAGGATTCATGTCTGACCTACAACCTCAGAGTGTGACCTTGTGTGGAAAGAAGGGTCATTGCAGATGTAATTAGTTAAGATAAGATCAAATCAGAATAGAACAGTCTTTTAATCCAACATGGCAGATGTCCTTATAAGAAGAGAAGAGACTCGGAGACAGAAATTGGAGTTATTCTGCTAAAAACCAAGAGACACCAAGGAATGCCAGTAAGCATGAGAAGCCAGGAGAGAGGCAGGCAACGGGCTCAGCCTCTGAGCCCCAAAGGAGGGCGCGACCTTGCCAGCACCTTGATTTTCTCAGGACTTCTAGCCTGAACATTGAGACAATACATTTCTGCTGTTTTCAGCTTCCCAGTCTGTGGGACTTGGTTACAGGAGCCTTGGAAATTAATTCCCCATCTTTCCAGATTCCGCTCAAATGCTCTCCCATCCTTAAAGTTCCCTTGATTGCCACTGCATTGAGCACTCAGAAGAAAATCTCCATCTTGTTCGTACTAATATTTGTCCCCCTGCTGTCTAGAAGACAGCATACAATGGGAAATTTAGTGTTGCTTTTGAAAAGATGATGTTTCTTCGCTCTGGAAGCAATCTTTTCCTCTTGTGAATGCTTACAACACTTAATAAAGGAAGACAGAGAAGTTGATTCAAGTTAGGGTCAGAACAAAATACTGACTCCAGTGAAAAAAAGTAGGACATAATAGATAACGAATAACTATAGCCTGGATTGATATATATGCCCTAAGGAAGCATTGAACAGTGTTTTCCATGGTTTTTAGAAACTATTGGCAGGCTTGCCGATACTGTTCCAGGAAGCACTTAGGTTTGTTCAGGAACTCTTGAAACCTACAGTGAAATGGAGTGGATGTCTTATCCGGAGAACATCCTCCTTTCCGCCCACTCAGGGATACGGGGTGTTGACAGGAAGAATGAGACTGACATCCCTCTTGTTTGGCTCTCTTAGGGGACAGCGTTCCTTATGGTCATGACAACATTTCACATCTGGAAGTGAAAATGATAAGAGAAATGGTGGCAGGGACCCCTCTCTTCTATCAAGGGAGGATAGTGATGCAAAATACTAGGTGAGAGCAGAAAGCTTGACGTATTATTTGCATTCTCAGAAAACGCCCTAGGGACTGAAAACAAGAATAACCTCGCCTTTTTACTGTTCAATTTATGGCAAAATACAATCGTAGAAAATCTTATTTCTTTCCTTGGATTTCTTGTCTCAGTTTGCAGTTTCCTGGGAAGCTTATTATGACAAGATAGACCTAGAGAATGGCTGACATTCTCATGAAAAATACAAACCTTAATGACACATTTTACGGTGTATGACTTCAGAGGCTCATCCCTGAGTGTGCATTACACTCCCGAATCATCATTGTTTTGGCATCAAGATATGATTGATACTAGATACCTAGTGTTTTGTCATCTCTAAGATGTAACTTTTAAGATTGGATTCTTTCAAACATTTACCAACTGCACATTATTATCTCTGGAGGAATGAATATTTGGATAATTGGGAACTCTAAAACATTGATGTAGGGATTTATGATTTGGATAAAATTGCCTTCTACAACATGAATTTTTGAAAGACTGGAAAAATTCTCACATCCCCAAAACACTCAGAATTTATGAAGTGTATCAAGATATATTCAGATTTATACTGAGGCTTTATTGAATTTTTCATTTAACAGAGTTGTGCCTCCTTTGATCTTTGATCCCAAAAGACCCAACCCAGCACACTACCGTAGCAAACTGAAACATGTGCATTTTCATGCTCAATCAAATGCAATTTTTAAACACTGAACACTCTTTTACAAAATGTCTCCTGTGAAGTTAAAATATTTTTAAAGAAGAGAACTTAAAAATTATTTTTACATTTTAAACAACTTTGTTGTTTCATAATTTTTACAGTACTAATAATTCCACCCTTCCCATCTTAACCTGTAATTATTACTCTGGCTATAATTATAATAAAATGGATGGGTTCAACTTTTAATTGTTACATTTATCAATAAATGTGTCCTTATCAAACTTCTGGGATTCACTTACCCAATATTGTTTCATGATTCAGATGATATTGCTGAGTTCAAAATAGATCAGGTATCAGCCAAAAAGTTAGAAATCCCCCAGAGAGGCAATTCTGTCAATCATGATATCCTCTCACCTCTTCCTCCAACAAAGATGGATATTGATTGAGCTCATTTTATATGTGTGGCATTGCTCTAAGGACGGTATAGAATTCAAATAAGAAAGAGGTAGCACAACAGCAAGAAGATTAAATTTCTGACATCAAGAAGTTGAACGAAGCACCTTGCCCCATAAGGCGATTTGTGTGTACGCTTCCCCTGGCTTCCCCTGAGTAACTCAATTACTAGCTGTAAAAGGAAATCTGAGGTGAGAGGGTTTCTGTGGCCTGAAAGGGCTGCTGCTGAATGGGAGCGGGGCTGAGCTTTCTCTTGTCTGTGCTTTCAGAAGCAAAAATGAAGAATTCTTGAAAGATCGAGCATTCTGACCTTTGAACTTCTGATCTTTGAGCTTATTTCTCTGAAATGGCTTTAAAAAGTACAAAAATGTTTATTCAGCCCTAACCGGTTTGGCTCAGTAGATAGAGCATCGGCCTGCGGACTGAAAGGTCCCAGGTTCGATTCTGGTCAAGGGCATGTACCCTGGTTGCGGGCACATCCTCAGTAGGAGGTGTGCAGGAGGCAGCTGATCGATGTTTCTCTCTCATTGATGTTTCTAACTCTCTCCCTTTCTCTCTGTAAAAAATCAATAAAATTTATTTTTTTAAAAATGTTTATTCAGATCGTTATAATAAAAGGCAAAAACAGATATCCCCCATATTTTGAATGTTTGCTTTATATCACTTTGCTCTTTTGAAAGACCTACCATAGTATCTGGTTTTGCTAACCACCAGAGGAAAAGCGAAAATGGTAGTCAGTGCTTTTGTTTGTGTGTTTGTTTCATTTCTGTAGAAACCATTATAGACTCAGGGGCACCTCCAGTTCTGAAAGTGCCCACCACCCCAAACCCTCCAGCTGCTTTGGCTCTGAACTCTGTCTGTAAGCGCCTGTGCATTATTTTCATTTATTTTGTGCATCCATTAGCAAGATGTGTCCTGAGGCATTTGCTTCTTTACTTTACATGGTTTCGGCTTAGAACAGGTTTCATAGGAACGCTCTACTCTTGCAGAGCAGGGGGACCTGTAAATCACTTGGCCCTAGAAAATCTTGTACAGGTGGCCACAGACAACAGTGAGATACATGGGTAGATTGTGTTACTGGAAGCGCCAAAGAACAAAAGCAGTACCAATGAGGCGTGAACACTCACCTTCTATTTCCATTAGTGGCTTTCCCATTCCTCTTTGTAAAGAAACTCATTACTCTGTGTCATAAATTTGGAGCCTGAGTCATATGTAGACAGTGTTTCTATAAGCAGTTTCCCTGGCCCCTGAGGTTCAAGAGAGGCACCCTGGAGCTGCATGTGGAGTGAGGTGAAGGTGGGGGACTGTGCTCACCTTCCCTGGCTCCCCCACAGCGTCCACCAGAGGAGCTGAGCTTTTAGCTGACTTTTTTTCATGTCAGACTTCTGTCTAATGCTGTTTCCAACAAAAAGGTTCTGAGAAAAAAAAGTTTAACTATTGATCTATTCTAATACTTTCATTTTGAAAAGGAAAAACACGAAAATGTATAGAGGTTAAGGAGTTTCACAAGTTCACAGCTAAGGATTTTAAAAGAAAATTAAAGAGAAATTAAATTTAATTTTCACAGTAGAAAATTTATTTTACATAGCCCCAAATCCCTGTTAGGCTTATCTTTTATTTTTCTTCTCATAAAACTAGACCATCAAAAGAAGTTTTGAAAATAGAATTATTGCTTTGCAGTTCAGTACTCATAAGTACAACTATACATACAAGACTCCAAGATGGGTCAGTAAATAAAATCCAATTAAAATAAGTAAATTAAAGTAAATATATATATATGTATATATATATCTCAATGTTTTAGGAAATAAATTATTAACATGCTAATTAGTGTGCATTCTGATAAGGTTTTCAGCATGGGCGAAACATGTACTTTTGTGTCGGAAACCTTACAGAGTTCTTTTTATCAATAATTGGAAAAGTCAGGTCAGTTAAATGTGATTTCACCTTGCATTTTGTCTTACATTTCCGATGTACAAGGTTCTCACAGGAATATATTTCTATTTTGTTGGTATTTGACATAAATGTAAAATATAAAGTGTCAATGCCATCTATATAGAAAACTGTAATAACATCAGGGAAAAAACTGGATCAAAAAGTGCCCTTTGTTACTTTGCAAACAATGCCATTTAGTATGCCACATATTTGCAAACAAATAACCCTATAAACACCACCCACTGGGAGGCACAGAGTAGCTCTAGCTGACAAAGATGACTGTGACCTTTGTGGTCAGGCAGGATCCACTGCAAAGCTCTAAAACATACCTTTCTGAACCCCTGTTTTCTCCTGTGTTTAATGGAGGTACAACACCGTAAAGATGAGACAATAATTAAAGGAAATGATGAAATACACAATGTTCTTTCAACAAGGTACTGTAAACAAATTTGGGTCCAATTACAAGCTAATACTAAGACCCAAACTATAATCAATATTAGTAATAACAGGAAAGGGTGAGGTTATATATTTCTAGAAGGAGGCAGTTTTATAAAAACGCCATACAATCACTTCTCTCAGTATTCCATTAAGAGATAATAAATGAATTTATAAAATGGCACAAACCAAAACAAATAGAATGGGAAAACAGTGATCTATAAATAACATTTTTTAATAGTTATTGGAAAATAGAAAGGGAGAAATGGAAGTGTCGAGGGATGTAGCCTTAACCTTGGCCATGTGCATAGGGCTGCATCCAAAGAGGATGCTTGTCTACTGCAGAGCTTCAGAGACACTTCATATTAGGAATCAGGCTACAATGTGGACAAGAATGAATATTCAGGCTTAAATCATGGGTCTAATAGGATACATGGTGGGAGTAGTTCATTCCATGTGAACACACCTGCAGTCTGGTATCTATGCCTAAACAAAATGCTCTTCTTTATAAGCATGCATTTAATATCTGGGGAGAACAAGGTCCCCTGAGGAGAGAACCTGATGTTATGGGTTCTCTCAGCACAGCTGCCAGCTTTACTCCTGAGCCTGTCAGTAAAGAGGCCATCTATGAATGGTGCACACCCTGGTCTTTCTTCTGCCCCATACATACATATAAATCCAAAATGAAGGATCCACAAACATTTGAAGAAATTCTATAAAATGAGAGCAGTCCATAATTAAACAGAATGAAAGAAAAATAATTCAATAAAATAAGTCCAGGGAAATGTAAAATTTTTATCAATAGACATGAACAGGATTAATGATATAGAAAAATCACAAACTAGATATTAAAATTATAATTGTCAAAATAAAATTAACAGTAGATGAGACAGAAGATTAAGGAGAAGAAATATCCTAAGATAGAACAAAACATGATTCAGAAAATGAAGGAATAGGTTAAAAACAAAGGGGACCTATTGAGGACATATAGGTGTTCCAGAAAGACAATGGAAAAAAAATATGGGGGAGAAAATTATTAAGGCAACATTTAAGAAAATTTTCCACATCAGAAAGGATTCATGAGCATTCAAATCAAAAGTATACAATAAAAGAAAAGCAAGATGTATGAAAATAAAATTGAAAATCAAGATGTATTGATTTTAAATTGCAGAAGTCTAAGGATAAAGTTAAGGGCCTATAGACACCAAAGTAGGAAAAATTAGGCCAATTACAAAGATATGAAATATAGAGTGGCCTCAGCCTTTTTCTTATCAACAATGAATGTAGGAAGACAATGACAAAAAAAAAAAAAACCTTCAGAATTATGAGAGAGAAAAAAATTTCAACCAAGAATAGAAGATTTTTGACAAGCTACAATAAAGTAAAAAGACAGGATAAAGACATTTTCATCATGAAAAGACTCAAATAATTATCTTTCTGCACACTGTGGAAATTACTCGAGGAGATAGCCTAGGAAGATAAGAGATTGATTTAATTAAAAGGAAAACAGACTCAAGGGAGCAGAAAAGCAAGGGCTGCGATGGGAGCTGCGTAGCAGTCCTGGAAATCCTAAATGAGAGCTGGAGGAAGAGCGTCCAGGAGAGCCCTCTCTGGAAGAAAAGGGATTCTTTAAACAGAGATCTTAAAAATATTTCAAGGGATAGAGAGAAGGCAGTTTTAGTACCTTGTGTGAAGTGAAGACATGGCCAAAACAAAATCACAAATTGAAAACAAAACACAAAAAACCCTCTTTAGAAGGTGGGAATTGCAGGCCCACCATGGGGAGGTCACAATAAATAAATGTGCTATTTCCTAATCTCTCTTGTAATTTCCAGAAAGCAAATGGTAACATCAACTCATATGTAAAGTAAGAACCTGACATTATTTACTGAGATAAAAAAAAAAAAAAAAAAAAAACCACCATAAAATTAAGCTTAAAAGCAAACAATAGCCATTGTGTCCAGAAGAAGGAAATGGAGAAGGGGCATCCCTGTTGCTTTTCAATGAGAGTCTATTCTATTATTGTAGTCTTTATGTAGGAATTGCTTTGATCAAATAAACAATAAATTTAAATGGCCATTTAATGTCTCCAAGATAGGTTTTCCCTAAGTGGCCCTTGATATACTTTCATGTGCAAATGCTTTATTACTGAGTTGTTTCTGGAAGAAACCAGTTATACAGTCTTCTGAGCTAGACAAGGAAGGAAAAGAGCCAAACAGTGTGATTTCAGATGAAAGTGTCGCCTCAGGCTAAACCTTTAAGTTCTTACTTTGACTGTACACAAGGGAGTGGGGCTTTTACATTTCACTCCAGGTTCCCAGGGGCTAAGCTGGGAGAAGATGAGAGGGACACGGCCTTCATGTATTTTTGTCTCTCAGGTGGTGCAGGCAAAGCGGATGTAGTAGCCCTTGGACAGTCATCTAAAGAGAGGCAGGTGCTTGCCTTTAAAAACACAAGAGCATGAGTTGGGGGAAGGGAGGTAATGTGGGGATAAGGACACATATGCAATAACTTAATCAATAAAGAAATCAAAAAAATAAAAAATAATAAAAACACAAGAACAGTCAACTGGGCCAGGGTGACACCAAAAAGGAAAACAGATCTGCAGAGAGGTTGGTGAAACACTGCTGGTGTGCCTGCAGAACAGAGCTTGTCGGATTTGATAATCTAGCAGGGGTTCAGAGTTTAAAACTAAGAGTCTTAGCCAGTTTTAGTAGTAATGGATCATTCTCCCATCCTCCCCAAACACATTTTAACAAACACTTATCGAACTCCTACATTTCCTGTTCTCAAACAGAACAAGCCATTAAACTGTACATAATTTATTAAATGCTGTCATAAAATCAGGCTGTGAGAAATGCATTGGGTATGTAGGAATAAGCTTAACTAAGGCAGTAAAAGACTTGTACTCAGAAAACTACAGGGCCTTGAAAAAAGAGATAGAAGATGATATAAACAAGTGGAAGAATATATGGTGTTCATGGATTGGTAAAATTAACATCATTAAAATGTCCATACTACCCAAAGTGATCTATAGATTCAATGCAATCCCTATTAAAATACCAAGGGCATATTTCACAGATCAAGAACAAATATTTCAAAAATTTATATGGAACCACAAAAGATGTGAAATGGCCTCAGTAATCTTGAGAAAGAACAAAGTTGGAGGTGTTATGGGCTCACTCAGAGAGATAGACTGCCGACTCAGAATTTAAATTTAAGAGCCTTTATTAAACTGGCCAGTGACTACAGCACGTCCCTCCTCGCATGGAACCTCGTAGCTGCAATAGTGACCAAGGGTACAGCCAAGCTTTTATTTGCAAAAACTAAAAAGCGTTTCAAAAAACTACAAAGCATTTTGTTAGCTGTTCCTAGAACTGGCAGGGTAAAAAGTTCACAAGTTCAAATGGGAGAAAAAAGGGGTCACACCTGGCTGGCTTTAATCATAATACATTGTTTTTCTAAGACAATCAGTAATTTTTCTATGCCATGGTCCCTGCCCCTAGCACACTCAGTAATTTTTCTGTGCCACGGTCCCTGCCCTTAGCACAGAGGGAATCACAATACCAGATACCAAGTTAAACTACAAAGCCACTATAATCAAAACAGCCTGGTACTGGCACAAGAACAGGCATATAGATCAATGGAACAGAACAGAGACCACAGAAATTGACCCAAGCCATTACTCAATTAATATTTGACGAAGGAGGCAAGAGCATATAATGGAGTAAAGACAGTTTTTTCAATAAATGGTATTGGGAAAATTGGACAGCTACATGCAAAAAAAAAAAAAAAAAGAAAAAGAAAGAAAGAAAGAAAGAAAGAAAGAAAGAAAGAAAGAAAGAAACTACACCACCAACTTACACCATACACAAAAATAAACTCAAAATGGATAAAAGACTTAAATGTAAGTCGTGAAACCATAAAAATCCTAGAAGAAACTATAGGCAGCAAAATCTCAGACATCTCCAATAACAATATGCTTACCAATACAGCTCCTAGGGCAAAGGAAACTAAGGAGAAAATAAACAAATAGCACTACCTCAAAATAAAAAGCTCCTGCACAACAAAAGAAACCATTATGAAAAGGCAGCCCATTTTATGGGAGAACATATTTGGTAATGATACATCTGATAAAGAGTAATATCTAGGTGAAAGAAATAGATTTACAAGTCCAGGAATTGCAGAGAACCCCAAACAAAAGGAATCCAAAGAGGACCACACCAAGACACATCGTAATTAAAATGCCAAGGGCAAAAGACAAAGAGAGAATCTTAAAAGCAGCAAGAGAAAAACAGTTAGTTACCTACAAGGGAGTACCCAAAAGACTGTCAGCTGATTTCTCAACAGAAACCATGCAGGCCAGAAGGGAGTGGCAAGAAATATTCAAAGTGATGAATAGCAAGAACCTACAACCAAGATTACTTTACCCAGCAAAGCTATCATTCAGAATTGAAGGTCAGATAAAGAGCTTCACAGATAAGAAATTGCTAAAGGACTTCATCAGCACCAAACCAGTATTATATGAAATGCTAAAGGTATTCTTTAAGAAGAGGAAGAAGAAGAAAAAGGTAAAGATAAAAGTTATGAACAACAAATACATATCTATCAACAAGTAAATCTAAAAATCAAGTGAATAAAAAATGTGATGAACAGAATAACTGGTGAATATAATAGAATCAGGGGGAAAATAAAAAGGAGACATATGTATTACTCTTTGTAATATTTTAAGCAATAAAACGAAATTAAAAAAATACTAGAATCAGGGGCATAGAAAGGGAGTGGACTGACAATTCTTGGGGGGAAAGGGGTGTGGGGGGTTATGGGAAGAGACTGTATAAAAATTGTACACCTATAGATGAGGACAGTGGGGGGGGTGGGTAAGGGCAGAGGGTGGGGTGGGAACTGGGTGGAGGGGAGCTATGGGGGGGAAAAAGAGGAACAACTGTAATAATCTGAACAATAAAGGTTTAATTTTTTAAAAAGTGTTAATATCTAAAATATATAAAGAACTCATACAACTTAACAAAAGGAAGACAAACAATCCAATTTTAAAACTGGGCGAAGGACCTACATAGATACTTCTCCAAAGTTGACATACAGAAGGTGAGGAAACATGAAAAAATGCTCAAAGTCACTGATCCTCAGAGAGATGCAAATTAAAATAACAATGAGGTATCACCTCACACCTGTCAGAATGGCTACCATCAACAAATTTCAAGTCCTGGTGAGGATGTGGAGAAAAGGGAACCCTAGTGCACTGCTGGTGGGAATGCAAACTGGTACTGCCACTGTGGAAAACAGTATGGAGTTTCCTCAAAAAATTAAATATGGAATTGTCATTTGAACCAGTGATCCCACTTCTAGGAATATATCCCAAGAAATCTGAAACACTCATCAATAGAATGTATGCACAGCAGCACAATTTACTATAGCTAAGATCTGGAAGCAGCCCAAGTGCCTATCAGTAGATGAATGGATAAGAAAGCTGTGGTACATTTACACCATGGAATACTATGCAGAGTATAAAAGGATTTCTTACCTTTTGAGACAGCATGGAGGGACTTGGAGAGTACTATGCTAAGCAAAATAAGCCAGTCAAGAGAAAGACAAGGATCACATGATCTCACTAATGTGTGAAATCTAATGAACAAAATAAACTGTTGAACAACATAGATCTAGAGTGACACATAGAAGCATGGAATACACTGTGGAATCTCAGAAGGAAGATGGGGGAGGGTGGGCAAGTAGAAAGAGATCAACCCAAGAACTTTTACATATATACATCACCCAAGGACACAGACAATAGGGTGGTGAAGGCCTGAGTGGGGTGGGGGGAGGGGCATGGGCGGGCTAGAAGAGGTCAGTGGGGGGAAAATGGGCCATATGTAATACTTTCAACAATACAGGGGAAGAAAGAATATCTATTAAAAAAAGAAAAGAAAGACATTGGCCCAGTTAATGTGATTAGGTTGTGCCTTGGGAGATTGGGGTGGGATAGTATTTTGAAACATTTCTAAGAGGAGCTGATACTGGTGCTGTAGTATGAATAAGTCTTGTCTAGGCAAATAAGTGAGAAAAGGTCTTTCCAAGGAGAAGTCACAGATGTGAGCCAGATGCAGAGGGGGACATCTGGCTGAGCTTGGCACATTTTGGGAACTGAAAATTCTTCAGAGCAGAAGCAAGCATCCACTCATCAACCACTTTTAATAAGCTGTTTGCTAATGACAAAAAGATCTGATCATGAAAGTAGACCCAGAACAACCTCCAATGTATTACTCTTTTCATGTGCTTTTAATTTTTTGTTTGTATTTGGAATCAATATAATCTTGTAATGAATTATTCAACTGATTACCCTCAAATCCACAAGGGAATTGTTCAGTGTATTTCTCAGAGAAAATACACTGTGAATGCATCGGTTCACTATACACAGCAGGGTGGAGAAAAAATAGGAAAGCATACTTCAACCTGGCATTATCATTCACCTTTGACAATCAATTATTATTAAAGACTGTAGCTAATTCTAACTTTTCTACCCTTGTTTCTACCCTTGTTACCATATTGCATTGGGCAAGTTGTTTCGCCATTCAGAGACAAATGTTTTTCTGGTTATAAAATAAGAATATATGCATGTGTGTATATATTACATTCACAAAGTTATTGCATAGAAAGAAAACTTGAGGCCAATTGCACAAGAAATTAACCAAGGACTTGAACTCATGCTAGGTGCTAAACTGATTACAGTTTGTTTCCTTTTCCAGATTCTGGACCCTGCTCACCTACCATAACTTCAGGAAAAGATTATTTCATCATTGAGTTTTATGTTCCAGAAACCCGGCTTCTCAAAGGAAAAACTTAAATTAGGTATTATAATTATTCCAGGTTACATAAAAAAAATTAAGAAACAGAGAGATTAAGTAGCTCTCCTAATGTTACTTGCCAGATAGGAGATAAAACCTGGGATTTTAAATAGGTGATGCTGACTAAAATCTTGAGTGTTTGTGTGTGTTTTTTTTCCATCACAACAAAGGTTATTTCAACATCTGAGTAACTGAGAATCAGCCATAAGTAATGCTTGGAGGTGAAGATTTATTTGAAATGTTTTCAAGATCACCTTTCAAAAGAGCAGAAAAAAGAAAACATTGGGGTTTATTTGGTCATTGGCAATACTGCCCATACCAGCTGGCAAATGTGATCCTTTGTATTTTTATTAGGTGGTCAGAGTATGTAAACATTATACATAGGATAACTGAAATGAACATGATGCTTCTATGCTGATACAGGGTGAGTCACCTTAAGTTGTTAAAGTTGTAGAGAGTATTTTACAGTCATGTCAAGTTGTTTTCAAGCTAATCCAAACCAGGAGATCAGAATGTGTGACATTCTAACAGGAATTGCAGTTTCCCGTGAGTCAGGATTATCTAATTCAGACTCATACACTGAAAATTAAAAAAGGAAACAGGACTTTTCCATAGGACCCA
The DNA here is from genome assembly GCF_964212035.1 of Myotis nattereri. Classification (NCBI taxonomy): domain Eukaryota; kingdom Metazoa; phylum Chordata; class Mammalia; order Chiroptera; family Vespertilionidae; genus Myotis; species Myotis nattereri. The sequence goes on along the minus strand of NC_138082.1, from coordinate 82,165,219 downwards.
GCTATGGAAGGTCCTGTGGAAGCTAACACTGAGATGCAGTTAGGAGGGCAACACGCTAATAAAGAGTAACATCTGCTGATAGCAAAAGGAAAGAATAGAGTTGGGCTGGGAGGGAAAAGTGTGATGCAAATATAACAAAATTTTTGCCAGCCAGAGGGGGCTAGTGAGCAAATATTAGAGTAACTCTATAGCAATATTCGCTATCACCATTGTTCCTAGCCTTTGGCTGAGGCTGCCCCATGGAGATCATGATCTCATCTCAAAAGCTTAGGCAAAATTGAAGAAGTTAATAGCAGGAAGCTGCCTGATGACCACTCCTCAAAGTTGGACAACAAGTCTTTCCTTGAAGAGGGATTTGAGGGTTACATCCCTCTGTGTTTGCCACAATCCATCCTTTGTACCCTGTGGATTCACTTACCGGTATGCATTTCTTTAACAGCTATTCATGGGGAAGAAATTTGGAAAAGGATAGTAGTGATTTGAATCGCATCCTCCTTTCCCATTCCAGAGCCACAACTGATACTCATCTATCTTTTTTTTATCCATCCTTTCAAGTCCCCATGCCCCTCAACTAACAACTCTGCTGGTCTAAGTAGATGGCTTACCCGATGAAATGTCTCACCCTTGTTCTGGATGGATTTGAGTTCTTGGAAACCATATACTTCTCAGGTTAATGTCCTGCACTTATTCATTTACAGTAACTATAGGGAAATGAAGTACTGAGCAGCACCCAACTGGATAACCTGTATTCCACACAAACTCCTTACTGCCCCTGTTACATAATAGCTGCTCTATAATTTTCTGCTGATCAGGTTCATTGATCTACTTGCTAAGCAAACCACTGAACCCAAGCCCTGCTCCCTGACACAGGGGTCCAAAGTGCCAGCTCGTAGTCATAGCTTCTAGTTCAATAGGATATTTATTGTGTCTACTGGCAAAGGTGTACTCCTTGTGGAGCAGAATATGTAATCCTACAAAAGCAAGAGTTGAGGAAATGAGAAGCACAGAGTGTCCTAGTATGGCACTGGAATTGGGTATGATAGTAATTGGACCACTCCTGCTTCCCAGGCCTATGCACTATTTCTGTTGGAGATACAATGCCATAAAGAGTCCTTCAATTCCTGGAAGACAGTAACCCGGGTTCATAGAGCATTGCCTCCCAGCTGGTCTATCAGTTGCATCTTCAATAAGCCATTGTGATGCTCCATCAGCTAGCTGCTTTAATTAGTATATACTATAGTATCACTGGAGACAGCTAGGAGATCCCAAACTCATGGGCCTACCTTTGCTCTTTCTTTGCCATGACGTGGGACCAATCAGAAGCAGCTGCCTGATAACACATCATAATAATATCAAGTATGTTCTTAGTTGGTAGTGTCTCTCTGGTAAATGCTTTCTGCTGTGTAATAATATGTAAAACAAAGATCCTTGTACTTTGTGTCTGTTCTCATAGATCCATCAGAATGTTTCTACCCTAGACCTCTTTGTCTTTGATCTTCCACTATTTCTATTCCTAGGCCTTTGATTAGCACACAAAGTCATCTAACTTTTCATGAGTCTGTATATATTCTATTCCTGTATATAGACTAATCCACTTTCTTTTTCCACATAAAGTAGATGCCCAGGTGTAGCTCCCAAAGCCCTTCCCTGTGGCAAGTTGGACAGTGAGGCTTTTGGTGAAGGATGAGCTTAGCTGAACATCTTCATTCTTTCATGAGTGGATATTTATAATTTTAATTTACCCAACATTTCTCTCCCCTTTTATTTGATAACAAGGTCTCCTTTTTCCTTAATGAAGAACCCTTCTTACCCTTTCCTAATAAGACTTTTAATCGAGTTGACCTGCTCTTCTTCTCCTTGGCTTACAAGAACATGCAGTCACACTGGCAAATAATACTCTCCCAGAGAATTTAAAATTAAAGGTATGATAAAAGAAGGAAAACATTAGTTCTTGGCTAATTCTGCATATATACATACTAGAGGCCCGGTGCACGAATTTGTGCACCAGTGGGGTCCCTCAGCCTGGCCTGTGCCCTCTCGCAATCTGGGACCCCTCAGGAGATGCCAGACTGCCAGTTTCAGCCTAGTCACTGCAGGCCAGGCCGAGGGACCCCACTAGTCCCTCTGAGATTCATCAGTCTCTTCCATGTTTCTGTGCCTGTGAATTGAGTGTCTGCCCTCTGGTAGTCAGTGCACATCATAGATACTGGTTGAAAGGTCAAAAGGTCGCTTAGGTATTATATATATAAAACACTGGTGCACTGTTGACTGTCCTGCCAAGTCATAATGTTCTATAAACTACCCAAATATCTTTATAGTAAGTTCCTTTTCTGTTTCATGAGTTAACCAAAGTAAATTTCTCTTGCTTTCTATGCAACCCCTAAGTGATATGAAACTCTAATAATTGTACAACTATGCCTGAAATTCTAGAGATAAAAGTGTATTTCTACTAAATAAAAAGGTGTTTTATTCTGGATGGATACAAATTTACTGTTGCACAGCTTGGTGAGCAGATGGCCCCTTTGTACTAATGAGAGAAAGAAACCTCTTCAAGAGGCATTCTTGGTATCTCCCTTGTGCAGATTTAACCTTGAACACTTTTGCTTGAGTCAATTCTTCAGGTAATTTCTATCAGATAGGGGCAGATGGAAAATAATAGCATAAATATTTTTGAAATGTAGAAATATAATGCTCAATATGTTATATACTTAAGTGCTATGCAGCTGATAGTGACTTTGAGCTGAGAGAATGGAGTAGCAAAGATGAAGGTACTAGTATTCTTAGAAATGAAAGAAATTAGATTATTTCAAAGTAGAACAGAGAAAAGCTACATATGAATAAGCTTTGCTTTTGAAAAGAGACAATTTATTTTATTCAATTGGCTCTAATTGTAAAGTACCAAAGTTAATCACAGTAATTATTCCAATTTCAGTATTGAAAGTACCATTAAAGAGAAAAAAGACTCCATTTTAGAAGGACATAACTTTAGCATAAACTTTCAAAAGAGTTTATTCATATTTTTATTTAAAAAGCTTTCTTAAATGCACAACTTTATAGAACTGAAAGCTTTGCACAATTCCTTGGATAATCTATTTGGCAAAATAAAAGAAGCTTGAATTAAAATGTTATGACTGGATATGAAATGTCATGGGAAAATACAGGTGAAAATTCTCAAACATTAATGGATCATACTGTTGATGACAATATACATCTCCTGAATGTGCCAGAAGGAACGTAAGGGCATCCTCTCAGTTTCCTAGCACAGTCTTGTTTCTATCCAGGCATATGGGATAGTTCCACCAACAAGCATAACGCGAAATCCCATGTTTCCCCAGGACAAGACCACCACTGCGGTAGGATCTTCCTAACAAAGGCTGATCCTGTGCAATCACTGAAAACAAAGTAGGATGCAACTAGTATTCCATGCCACTTCCATGCCAATCAAGGAAATGTTAAATTCTGGAATTTGCTATTTTCTTATTAGATTTTTTTTTTAATTGAATACCTACTACCGTAGATAGCTATCAGTCATGTCTGCCATTTCTATTGGAGACTCAGATGGTTTTTCAGGTAATAAAATATACCTCAGCTTCTAGAAATGGAGCAGGTGACTAGATCTAATCCCAACAATTATCCTACAATGCTGGCCACAATTATCAATTCAGGAGGGGCAGTTAACCTAAATTGTTCTAATTTAGTTAATGTAAGAACAGTTAAGGGGGAAATTAAAAAACAAAACAAAACATAAAAAATGACACTTTCTCTTGTTTGGGGCAGTAAAAGGCTTAGCATTTTTGTAGCCATATATGGGCCTGGAAAGAAAGCAACCCTGAGGAGATGAGAGTCAAGAGAGCAGTAGAGAGCCCTGACTGGTGTGGTTCAGTTGGTTGGGCATCATGCCCTCCACTGAAAGGTTGCCAGTCGATTCCCGATCATAGGCTCTCACATTGGTGTTTCTCGCTCTCCCTCTCCCTTCCTTGCTCTCTAAAAATTGATTAGGAAAAAGAGAGAGATAAACAACAGAGAAATAGATCCAGACTTCTGAATGCCATAAGCCTGCTCTACGTATTGATTCCTTTGAATTCCTTAAGAAAATAAAATTATCTTTACATTTTAATTCAGTTTAATTCTATTTCTGTACTTAAAGACAAAAACATCCCAACTTATATGACATTAATACTGGAAATGGAGAGTGTTCCAAGAAAATTATCCTCAATTAAGATACAGAGGAGAGAGGTATTGAATTTTTCTCTATTGCATGTGAGAAATTGATTATTGCTCTGCATTCGTGAAATAGCTTATAAATTGTAGTCTATCTAATGCTCAGACATGGCCTTTCATTTAGCAAGGCTGCATCAATGGGGAACATGGCTCAAAAAACCAGCAAGGCATTATTTATTGTTATTTCTGGTGAGTTCATTCACCACAGGATAAACTGCTTTGAGACTGACCTGTCTGAAAGGAGAAGATCAGCATCTTTACTAAGGGAGGCCTTTCCAGCCATGAACTTCAATCCACATTGTTGAGAGTTCAGTGTTTTTATTTATTTTTATCTGTTTTTATTGATTTTAGAGAATGAAGAAGGGAGAGGGATAGAAAGATCATTGATTGGCTGCCTCTTGTATGTCCCACACTGGGGATCGAGCCTGCAACCCAAGCAGGTGCCCTGACCAGGAATCCAACTGGCGATCAATTGGTTCCTAGTCGATGCTCAACCACTGAGCAACAACACCCAGATGAGATTTCAGTGTCTGTAGTGATTTCAGGATTTGAAGAGTTAGGTTTTCAACCCCCAAATCTTACACAACTTTTGACAGAGTTAATGAAGTTAATACTTTAGCAGGTTTAAAACTGGACACAGGAAAACACGGATCCCCAAAGCTTCCCCCACACAACTTCAGCAGAACAATCTCCATTTGTCCAAAGGAACAATCACTTAAATACAGGAAAGAGATGGGGTATAGCTTCAAATAAAAGCTCAATTTACCTTTACCTTGCTTCCTTGCCTACATTGGTTGATTTTCCCAACAATAATTTTAAATTGTGGGTTAAGGAGATAGAAATTCTTGCTAAGCGTGGATTGTCAAGACAACCTCAGGACACGTCATAAATTTTATGATGGAGATGCCTTCTTCTTCTTTTGGATGACAGGGTTTGCCAATGGTAAGTTTGGAATGGCTGCAGCCCTTATTCTGCCAGGAGAAATTCCAGACTGAATATGAAGGACAAGAAGAAAGAAATGGAGAAAATCTCAGGCAAATGGAGCTGGAGCACTGAGAAAATTCCACTTGGAGCTTGAACTGTTTTTATTTACAGGAACCTATAACCAAGATATGTTTAAGTTAGAGTTGGGTTTTGGTTATTTGCAATAATAAGCATCCAGGGAATTGTGGATTAATTAAGAACACAAAGTGATAACACATTGTTTCTCTTCTACTACATTGTACGGAAAATGTCAACAAGTGTTAAAAGACCACAATCCTCAACAATTGATTCCAAGAAGAGATGGGGGAAATATAAAATTAAGCTCTATTAGACCCAAGTGTCTGACCTGCAACTAAAATTTTAAATTGAGTTCAGACAAAAGTATGGTGATTGCCAGATGGAATGAGGATTCGGGGGAGGTAGAAGAGGGTAAAGAGGGGATGAATAGTGTTGGAAGGAGACTTGACTTGGGTTGGTGAACACACAATACAATATATAGGTGATATATTGTAGAATTGTACACTTGAAGCCTATATACTTTTATTAACCATCTAGAGGCCTGGTGCACAAAATTCGTGCACAGGTAGGGTCCCTAGGCCTGGCTGGCAATCAGGGCTGATCTGTGGGGCAACTGGTGGGGCAATTGGGCCCCCGCTCACACCTGCTTTGGCCTGGCACCACCTGCTCACCAACCCCGCCCTCCCGCTGCCACCGCAGGTCACCACTTTGCAGAACAACTGGTGGGGTGATGGGGGGGGGGGCCCTATTTGCACCTGTATTGGCTGGCCTGGTGCCACCCACTCACCAGCCCCAACCCCTGCTGCCACCTTCAGGCTGGGGGCAGCTCCTGCATTGAGCACCTGCCCCCTGGTGGTCAGTGAGTGTCATAGCAAACTGTGGATAAGTAGGAATTTAAAGCCAAGGAGAAGGCTAGGGGTCAGTGGAGGGAAAATTACTAAAAGGAAACATTAGGGGTAAAGCAGTATTTCTGACTAAATTGACTTCACAGGTGTGGGAGCACGTGCTCCTAGAACCCACACATACTTCTGAATCCTGCTCACAGGGCCAAGGGTCAGAGCAAGTTCCTCCTTTATTCTTTGCTCACTGTTTTAACTGTTGGGAACTCAGGTCCCGATCCTGCCCTACTACACCAATTGCCAGGTCCAAGCCCATCTGCCAGGGGCTAGACCTTCTTGGACACATGGTGGTAGACAGAGGAGCCATGAGAAGCTGTAGGCGTATAAGAGAATCTTTAGTATAGGAGCCAGTGGCCAAGTAACCATTGTTAATAAGGAGCCACTAGATAAAACAGTTCTTCAAAGCAAAGTCCTATACATTAGGTAGCCACACACCAGCTAGGTAATAATACAATTTTCCTACACAGCAGCAGCAGCCTCTGTACCCACAGCAGTCTCACATAACAGCAGCCTCACACTAAGCAGTCCAGCCTTCCATAGGAGCAGCCTCACCAAGCAGCTGCATGCTGTGGGCTGGTCAGTAACAACTTTATACTACTTAGACAAAAGAGGCTTCTTTCCAAATAGTGAAATCAATCATTTGGGTTATAGAAGGGCACGCTTGCGCAGTGCATAGATTGCTGCATCCTTGCACCCGCATATAGCATCTGAGCCTTGAACATTCTGATTAAGATTCCCATGCTCAGAATGGCCTTGAACATCCTTCATACTCTGGACAGGGCCCCACAACAGGATTTTGCTGAAGGCAGGCCAGGTTGATCAGATAACATCTAGGGTGTGGTGGGGTCAGCTATTGGAGGTGGAAGGGGGACTCTTTTTAAACTGACTTAACATGATTCTGGTGGTGTGGCTTTAACAGGAACAGACACTGAATGGTGAGGCCTATAGGGCTTAGAGAAACCAGATTAAAATTTAATTAGGAGAGTCCTGTCAGTAGTTTTTTTTAAAAGAAAGCATAATTTTCCAAATCTTCAGTTTCTTCATCTGTAAAATGGTCATGAAAACCCCACCAAACTCCATCTTTGGGGTTATTTAGAAAATTATATAGTGTCAGTTATCAAAAACTTCAGGCATTTACAAAACCTAGAGCTGATTGCTCACTGTGTTTAAGCCCTCCAGGATGACCCAATAAGAGGCAGACAGTTTTTCTTGGGAACTCCAGGAGCATGTTGTTCTTATCATTGCAATGACATTTTTTTTCACAGCTGCCTATTACATCCACAAGCTTTCTTCCTGGAAAACTCTTGTAAACTTCGTTCAGCATGCCAATCATTCACCATATTGACAGAGGATGAAGGGGCTTATAATCTCTTCCATATGCACACTAAGGAATTTGAGGCATGCTAGAAAGAGACATTGGCTTTGCAGATATTCATTTTTGTCCAAATTCTGCCTCTACCATTTAAATATTTGTGACTTTGAACAAATCTTATAATTCTCAACCTGTTCTTCTGGGAAGACACTGGGAAATAATGGGTAGAGAATCTGGTAAAATACCAGTACCTTGTTAGTGGATAGCAAGAGGTAATTATTAGTGTTACTGTTGTTATTATCATTATTATTATTAGAAAAGATCACCTTCATGAGATTCATGATTATAGAAAAAGCCATAAGTAGTAATTCTATGATGTAAAGATGTTGCATGATTCTTTATGAATTCTTATATTTATTATTTACTGAATCATTCAAAATTTAATAAAAACCTCTACTTTATATAGATTATATATTTATTCCTTATAATAATCTTTAGAGAAATATACTTTATAAATTTGTCTTTACAAATGGGGACATATTGTCCAATTTAATGTGAAGTATGTGTGTGATAAAACTGGGCTTCCAGAATATATTGACAACTATGGTTACCATTCTACAACTCTTGGTACATATCCCTTTACAAAAATTAGTCCTATTTTTAGCTATTAATTCATTACCATGGGGCTCTTCAAAGATGAATGAGATAGGTGCAGCTATATGCTATGTGCTGTAGAGATAAATATGACACCTTGTCTCTAACACTCTTCTAAGCAAAACATGACACATCGCATTGCATTGCTTCCTTGATTGTAAGTATGATAATGCATATATACACAGTGCATTAGAAATAATAGAATAGAAAGTTACAATTTTTGTCATTTATTCTTTGAGTATTTGCTCAGAAACACACCATAAATCTTGGATTGTACCTGTAACTTGTTAATTTAACAAAATCCCTTAGTGACTTTTTAAATCAGCAGAACTCTGGAAAGATTTTGACAAGCAGAGCACATTAGCTTTGTACACATTAGCAGCTCTATAAGCAATTGTTAAATTGGATTGCCATTGAAATTTAATAGTGCTATGTGTGTTCATATAGATAAAAGTAGCTTCCATTATACAGCACTATTAAATTTCGATGGCAATCCATTATGAACAAGGTTAATTTAAGGTATGGAGGAAAATGATAACAAAGTGATAAGTTTAAATTAAATATTAATAAATGCAACAACTAGAGCAGCACATATTTTAATGTTTTAAAGAGGTGACCTAAGGGTCAAAATTCAAATTATTAATATGTCAACTATAAGAGAGGTGGTCAATGAACCTTGAAGAAATTACCCCAAATCTACTAGTTATAAGCAAAATTTGCGTGAATAATCTGGCTTCAAGAAACATATTATTTGGCTATATGAAAAAGTTTTATAAATATAAAGAGTTGGAGTGAATAACATAAGAAGGAAAAATGGTAGAAAGGTATAATAATTTGAATTGCAACCTTTCAAAAGATATATCGACCTGGCACCTATAAATGTGATCTAATTTTAAAAAGGGTCTTTGTGGTTGTAATTACACTAAAGATCTTAAGGTGAGATTTTCCTCTATTTAGGGTGGGTCCTAAAAAAATTACGGATGTCCTTATAGCGCTGGAAAAACACAGAGACAAGAGGAGAAGGCCATGTGAAGATAAAAGTTGAGATTGAAAATATGAAGCTACCATCCCAGGAACCTGAAGGAAAGGGGGAGTATTATAGGGATCCCCAATTTTGTAACCAATTGAGACAGAATTGCAGGTTGTCTGAGGACCCCCCTTGTGGCTGGCATCTGAAGTAAGACTGGTCTTGCTGAGCACCTAGCTCCATCACTGGTGGGATCTGACACGGACTCCATGTAGTTAGTATTAGAATTGAAGGACTTTGCCCTTAACTTGTAGAATCTATATTAATTCTGGATAGTTAGTGCTAAATTAAATTGAATTGTAGGACACTCAATTAGTGTCAGAGAAGTGGTGTTTGAACACACTGAGAGATTCACTGTTCAGAAAGTATGCTCTGGAGAGAAGGCCAAATGTTTGGCTGCACAACCTTTTGCTGAAGAGATCAGGGATGTGATTTATGGCTACAATTAAGCATCTTTGGAGATGCCAAGAATAGAAACAAGATTATACAGGATATATTTTTGCAGAACTTTTGTCTAATGGCATGGACCCTGACACAATACATAGGAGACCAACAATGTGTTTGAGGATATTTTATCAGCAAAAACATTACCATCTTTGACCAAAAGGATTGGGAATGGGACATATTAATAAGACTCTTAGAATTCTAAAAGATCATAGAGCTACTTGGCTGCAAAAATTATCCTAACATACAAGAAAAGGAAGCATGAGTCTATGGAAAACAAAGACACAGGAAGAACCACCAATTGTTAAAAGGACAAAGCTTCAAGACAGAGGATTATTCCTCGGCCTTGGCCCTAATAAAATCCCTCCTGGGTTTTGAACTTGCTTTTTACCAATGACTCTTTTTCCCTTCCCATTTTCTCCCTTTTTGAATGGGTATGTGTATTCTATGCCTATCCCTGTTTGGGATTTTAGAGATAGATAACTTGTTTTCTAATTGTCCAGGTCCACCAATAGAGAAGAATTTTGTCCCAGTATGGACCACACCCAGAGACTCACCCATAACTGGTGCAGATTATCGAGATGATGACATTTGGAACTTTTATACTTATATTTAGATGGGATTTTGATCTTATAGTTTATGCTTATGGTAAGTTGAAGCTTTCAAGAATATTAGAATGCACTGCACGTATTTTACATATGCACAGATGTAAATTTTTGAGACCTGAGGACAGATCATAATAGGTTGAATTGTTGTCCCCGAAAAAGCTACCTGACAGCTTTGAATGTAACCTTGGAAAAGTTGAAATTTTATATCTGTCTCTTGATTTTACACTAAACAATCAACTTAGATGCTTAATAGGTCACTGACATTTTTATTAGAAAGGACAACAGCTGTATTATTTCTGACACTGATATGAATAAAAATTGACAAAAAGAACAAAAGAGGTAGAGAAAACCAAAGAAATGCAGCAAGAGATTTCAACCAAAGGGATGAAATAGGAAAGTTCAGATTTAATTAATACGTTTAATTAGAAAAAAAGTTTTCTATGAAAATTTGTAGTATAGAAAACACAGAAAAATACTGTAAAATTCTTATATTCAGATAGAGTCATATTTTAAAATTTAAATGTGGATTATTTTTTTCTTGTTGTTAATCCTTACCTGAGGATATTTTTTCCATTGCTTTATTTTTTTTTTTTTTCAGAAAGAGTGGGAGAAAGGGAGGGAGAGAGAGAGAAACATGGATGTGAGAGACACATGGACTGCTTGCCTCCCGCATGCACCCTGACTGGGACAGGGAGCAACAAGAAACCCAGGTATGTGCCCTTGACCAGGAATGGAACCTGAGGACCTTCGGCATGGGGACCAATGCTCTAACCACTCAGAAACACCGACTAGGCCAAATGTGGCTTCTTATTTCCCAATTACATGTACGTTTTTCTCTATAACACACGTTAAGCACACGGAGAAAAGTAAAAACATGAAATGTGTGAAATTTAAGTTAAAAAAAAATCAACCAGAGGCCATTTGTTGTGAATACTAACACATACATACCCATCAGGGTAATAAATACTGCATTAAATTGAATAATGATTTTGCTGTCTACTTGGGTTCTGCATGAGAGATACACATGGGGTTTGAAAGAAAGCCAGTATTTATAATTCAATATAAAGTATAAGTCATAGTCTAAGATGGGATTTCTGAAATATCACCAATACAATAATTTATTATTATTTTCAGAAGAAAAGTAAAATCATTGAACACAACCAATACAGATTGAATGTTCACAAAAAAATCTCAATTACAAATCATATTTTCCCCTGTAAACTTTATTTTGCTCTAAGGACAGCTTCAGAGGTTTTGATGGAGAGAAGAAAAAAAAAAAGAAATAATGTTCACTATTTACTTAGAAGAATGCCACTGATAGATTTATAACTGAATCAGAAATTGATGACTTTATTCCACAAAGTCATTTTTTGGTCAAAAGTCCTATAAAGGAATGCTGTCTTGACAAATCCCCAGCTTTATCTTGTTTGTCAGAAAAATAGTTGCAGAAGATAAATTCCAGTTACTTTTATAAACACAAATCTACAAATCTCTAAGACTCAAAGAAATTCCAGGCCATTGAGAATTCAATGGATTTTAAGAGAAATTCAATTTCTGAGATCTGTACCAATCTAAAAGAATCCCAAACCAAAGTGTCGGTTCCAAACTGGTTCCTTTTGCTGATGTGCAGGGTGTTTGCTTCCATACTGCAATGGGGGGGGGGGGGGGGGTGGCTAGGCAGAGTCGGCCAGAGATGCAGATGATGTAAAGGAAAGCGGTGTTTGACAATGCCAAGTGGTAATTCCTAACCAGCATGAATTTTCACTTATGCAATGGAATGCTGACCTTGTTATTTTAGTAGATGATATAAATAAAATGTTAATATTTTTCATCCCTCATTGTAAAAAGGATGAAAAGAAAATAGATCATATTAACAGTATATTACATAAGCTTAAATAAGAAAAAAAAATAGTCGGGCATATATCTATTTCCTTCTATGGGGAGTTTTTAGTAACACATTCCATTAATAAAATACTAAAATATGCAAATTAAAATGGTATGTTATCTCTTAATATATGGCTTTACACAAAACTAGGTACAAGACAATGTGCTCCCTATGCTATAGAAAAGTGGTGATATTACATGGATTTGTGAATTTTCTAGTTGATTGTGTGCATGCTGTGTGTGTGTGTGAGAGCGTGTGTGCATGTGTTTGTGCCTGAGAAATAATAAATATCATAAATTAAAAAACTAATTACTATAATTGTCTAGTGTGTAGCTTTTTTAAAAAAAGTGTTATTAAATTATTTTTACTTTTTGTGTCAGATATGTTTTCTTTTTGTAATCATTAGGTAGATGGGGAGTGGCATAAAGGCATGAGTGAAAGGGCAAGGGGAGGTGGTATTTTATAAAAGGCAATGGACATGCATAGCTCCTGTTGTGTGAATTGGCTTTGAAATACCAGCCTGTTCTGTGTGATGGTTAGTTTTATGTGTTAACTGGACAGGGCCCTGTGGTGCCCAGATATCTGGTCAAACATTATTCTAAAATAATGTTTCGGTGAGGATGTTTTGAGATGAGATTAAACTGATAGACTGAATAAAGTTGCCCTCCCCAATGTGAATGAGCTTCTTCCAAATAGTTGAAGGTCTGAATAAAGCAAAAAGCCTGACTCTCTCCCAAATAAGAGTGAATTCCTCCTGCCTGCCTACCTTGAGCTGGGATACTTGGTATTTCCTGTCTTCAAACATACTGAAGCATCAGCTTTTTCTGGGTCTTGAGCCTGCTGGCCTTTGGACTGAGACCTTTTGTTCTCTTGGTTCTCAGGCCTGCAGGTTGGAATTAGAATGACACCATAGGCACTCCAGTTTGCCAAATGCTAATCTAGCTTTGGACTTGTCAGCCTCCAAATCACATGACCCAATTTTTGATGATACATTTCTGGGTATACTAACATATAGCTGTATCTCACATATATCTCAAAAATATCTCATAAGAACATATTTTCTGTATATTCATGGAGGTAGGAGATTATTTATCTATCATCTATCTATCTACCTATCTATCTATCATCTATCATCTATCATCTATCTATTCTATTGGGTCTGTTTCTCTAGAGAACGCTGACTAACACACTGTGCAATCTAATTGAGTAATTTTTCTTGTTTGATTGGTTTCTTTAAGGTACCATGCTGGTTGCATAATTTATTATAGGACTTTAATTTTGTTATTCTTCTTGTTATTCTCTGTCCAGAATACCTCATTTGGTCATTATCTGGAAGCCCCTGTTTAGTAATTACTGCAATCAGATACCCTTCCTCCTAATTAGACCTAACTCAGAATGCATTTTTTTTCTCTGAATGTTTATATGACTAATAGCTTATACCAGACCTTTGATTTAATAACCATTCAAACTGGAAACCTTGGGCCAAATGTCACCTGCCACCTATTTCTTTAAAATAAATGTTTATTGGCGTACAGACATGCCCATTCATTCATATATTTATGCCTGCTTTCCCTAGCAATGATAGAGCTAATTGGGTGCATCAAAGATAGTATGGCACACAAAGCCAAAAACACTGAGTATCCAGCTCTCTATGAAAATAGTTTGCTGACTCCTATCAACAGTCTATTTAATTTGGTCAATTCTCTTCAGACATAAGGTATACTTACTGAGAGAAACTATCCCATTTTCTATGTATTATTTGTTCCTATGGTCCCTAATGGAGTTCATGGGAAGGCAGATGCTTAAAAATGGATGGCAACCTGATTTCTTGACTTGGAAATGAGAAAGAGTAAGTAGAGGAGAAAGAAAAGCCAAGATATTAAAGATATGTAACATATTTTCTTGGGTTTTAAGTAGCTGCTATATTGTATTAAAGTGAGGTGGGGTTTTTTGCTTTGTTTTGTTTTGTGGTGGTTTTGTTGTTGTTGTTGTTGTTGTCCTTTGAAAGGACTTTTCTTGCTAAATGATGGGCTTTTTTTAGGGCAGAAGCAAAATTTTTTGAATGTCTAATCACAGAGCAAGTGCAGTTTCTTACTCAGAGGTGGTGTCTAATATATGTGCTTCATGAATGAATGAAAACAAGTAACCTAAACAAATGACCAAAAGTCAGCAATGTCCTAAAATGATGTTGGAGCATTAAAGATCAGAGAGTAGATAAACCAGGTCAGAAAAGCATAATATATTATACATGATATTATAAAAGGTGTAGTAAGATAAATTAAGGACTTCCATTTATCATTCAGGTGCTGGAGCGACCCCTGGAGAATAATAATAGAGGGTACTATAGGTCAACTTGTGTTTAGATAGATTACCTTGAAGGGTTAACATTAGACTATTAGCATAAATGTTATTGAACAAGAAATAGAGTATTTTTCAGAGGAATAGTATATGGCTAATGAAGCACATAAAATATACTCTACATTCAACAAAACAAATAAATTAAAAAATAAGTATACTTAAAATTAATTTATAAAACTAAATGGATAACTGACCCACAGATATACAACATGTCACAGAAGCAGAATCACTTTACTAGAAGTTCTGGGAATGGGTGTGTGATGCAGAACTGAATCTCTCTGCAACCTCTACCCAGAGATCACATTTTATTTACATAAGTTGCAACTTCTTGCAAATATGTCCCCATAAGAAGCTTTAATAACTGCCACTTTGTAACATAGACAGAACTATAAATCTCCAAATTGATAGGGCATATGGATCCAGTTTTGTCTTATGTTTGAATTTTTCTACAGATCGGTTTGATCCCTTAACAACAGCAATGTCACAGACAAGTAGGATATGAAATGATGGAGAGCTGACAGAAATATTGTTTATCTCAGCAAATTTTTACATAATTGGGTTTTTCCAATTTACACACATTTTTGCTTTTATAAAAATATGCTTCTTACACAGAAGTCACATTCATACATGAGATAAGAATAATACATCAAAATAAAAAGCTTCTGCACAGCAAAAGAAACCACTGCATGGGAGAACATATTTGCCAATGGTAGATCCAATAAGGGTTTAATCTCCAATATTTATAGGGAACTCATAAAACTTAAAAAAAGGGAGATAAATAATCCAATTAAAAATGAGCAAAGGACCTACATAGACACTTCTCAAAAGTAGATATACAGAAAGCCAAGAGGCATATGAAAACATGCTCTAAGTCACTAATCATCTGAGAGATGAAAATCAAAATGACAATGAGGTACCATCTCACACCTGTCAGAATGGCTATCATCAACAAATGAACAAAGACAAGTGCTGGCAAGGATGTGGAGAAAAGAGAACCTTTGTACACTGCTGGTGGGAATGCAGACTGGTGCAGCCACTGTGGAAAACAGTATGGAGTTTCCTCAAAAAAATTAAAAATGGAACTTTCATTTGATGCAGTAATCCCACTTCTAGGAATATATCCCAAGAAATTGGAATCACCAATCAGAAAGAGTATATGCACCCCTATGTTCATAGCAGTGCAACTTATAGTAGCTAAGATTTGAAACAGCCTAAGTGGCCATCAGCAGATGAGTGGATTAAAAACCATTGTACATCTATGCAATGGAATACTATACAGCCATAAAAAAGAAAGAACTCTTATCATTTGGAACAGCATGGAGGGACCTGAAGAGCATTATGCTAAGTGAAATAAGTCAGTCAGAGAAAGATAAGTATCACACGATCTCACTCATTTGTGGAATATAATGAACAACATAAACTCATGAACAAAAATAGATCCAGAGACATAGAAACATCATTGAACAGGCTGTCAAACCTCAGAGGGAAGTAGGGGAGGTGGTCAGGTGGGAACAAATCAAACAATGAACTTGTATGCACAACCCATGTACACAGTCAATAAGGTGGTAAAGGCCTGGGGTGGGGGATGGAGGGTGGGCTGGGAGAGGTCCATGGGTGATAAAGGGGATATATGTAATAATTTCAACAATAAAGATTTAAAAAATGTAAATATAAATAATCAAATAAAATAAATGTACAATGAAAAACTAAAAAAAGAGAATAATAGAGTGGAAAGATAAAGAATGTTGGAATCATAGATTTGGATGTAATATTTGATTGTTAAATTTTCTGTGCCTCAGTTTTCTCATCTGTATAATGATCATATCATACCTCTTCAACTATAGTCTTGTATAAATTACAGATAAGGTACATATAACCAGTATAAATAAACAATAAAATCAGATAGAGTATTTGAAAGCATATTTTAAAATCTATTTAGATAAATTAAATTACACATCAGGACATAGTTTCACTAGTAATAAAATATACACATCTATATAACACATAGATAAATCAATCTTTATAAATGTTAACCCATTATGTTTTAATAGAAAAAATCTCAATGTAGTCAGAAAGAAGTGCTTGCCTCTTTCAAAAAGTCCAAGTTCTTTACTAACTCTATCTGCAGTTATATTAAGAAAAAAGGAGAGCATGTTGAAACTGATGTTTCCAGTATTACTTATTTCCTACACTTGTTTTTTTTTTTTTTTTTTTTTGATTCTCAAATGAAGAAAATAATATGGGTTGTCTGGTAGCATTGTCACACTGTAGGTTTTGTTTGTTTTTAAATTCACCCCACCATCCATATAGAGAACAACTACTCTGACACGTAGTCTGTAAAATCTTAGATTTGAAAATAACTTATTAAAAACCATTAGAATTAGTTGACCTTATTTCTAGCCTTTTGAGACTTTCTTCATTTTGCAGATCTTAAGTTCCTGTTTTCATGTGAACTAACCTTATTACATTTTTTAAAAATATATTTTATTGAGAAACCAAGATGTCAGCATAGATAAACAATGGAAATTGCTGCCTCCCACAACAATTTCAAAAATACAACTAAAAGACAAAACGGACATCATCCAGAACTATAGGAAGGCTGGCTGAGTGGAAATTCTACAACTAGAAGGAAAGAGAAAAGCACACTGAGACCCAGAGGAGGTGCGGAAGTAAAGTGCAGAGGTAGGGAGGTGCGCAAGCGGAAAGGGGCTGGCACCTGAGGACACGGCTGTCTTTTTGAATCGGGAGGGAGTCACAAGCCCCTGACTGCTCTGAACTCCAGTTCTGGGAAGTCTCTGGGGACCCAGGCTCATATGGGGAGAAACTGGACTGTCTGGCAGTGGGCAGAACTCGGAACTCGAGGGCGGCTTCCTCTCAGAGGTGCTTGCAGCTATTACCAGGACACTGAGACACAGGGCCTCTTAGGGCAGGGCTGAAGATCAGCCATAGCTGTTTGTTCCACCCTGTTGATTCCCTGAGACCCTGCCCCACTCAAGCTGTGGAAGAGGCTTTTTCATATGAATGCCCTGGCCCTTTGCAATCTGAAAATTACCTAACAAACTGCAGCTGGGCCAGGCAGACCCAGAACTTCCAAGAGAAGGCCCAAGGCCCCACAGCAGCTTGCATTGCTTCACAGCTGGGCCTTATCTGGGCACCTACAAAAACCCAAACAAGGAAGGGGAATCTGCAAATCTCTTCGTAGTTCCTGCTAGGTAGCCTCAGGCAGAGGCTAAATAAGCACCTCCTTAGATCTAAGAGCCAGTGTACCCAGTGGTCAGAGTGGGACCATCCAGATTACAAGTCCTCAGATCCATAAGGGACACACTCAGGGGGCAGACTCAGTGAGCACCAAAGCCCCACTGAGGCAAGTCTTGCCCCAGAAGGGTGTCTTCAGCACAGAAGTTCTCCCACCATAGACACAGCTGATTCTCACAGCCAATTGGCCTGGAGGTCAATTCCTCCCAGTGATACCTACAACAATCAAGGCTTGACTACAACAAGACTGCACACGAAGCCCACAAAGGGGTGCACCAAGAGTGTCCACCTCAGGTAATTGGGGAGGCTTAGCTACTGGGCCCTATAGGACACCTAGCACAGAAAGCCACTCTATCAACACAGGGAAGCTTAAAAAATGCAGAGACCAAGAAACAGGTCACAAATGACGGAAATGGAGGAAAGCAAACTACTGGATATAGAATTCAAAACCATGCTTATAAGGTTTTTCAAGAATTTTCTAGAAACCGCCGATAAATTTAGTGAGACCCTGGAGGATATGAAAAAAGTCCAAGTAGAAATTAAGCATACACTGACTGAAATAAAAAATAATATACAGAGATCCAACAGCAGACAAGAGGATCCCAAGAATCAAGTCAAAGATTTGAAATACAAAGAAGCAAAAATACCCAACCAGAAAAGAAAAAAGAAAAAAGAATCCAAAAATATGAAGATAGTGTAAAGAGCCTCTGGGACAGCTGCAAGCGCACAAACATCCGAATTATAGGGGTGCCAAAAGAAGAGAGAGAGCAAGATATTGAAAACCTGTTTGAAGAAATAATGACAGAAAACTTCCCCTACCTGGTCAAAGAAATAGACTTACAAGTCCAGGAAGCACAGAGAACCCCAAACAAAAGGAATCCAAAGAGGACCACACCAAGACACATAATTAAAATGCCAAGAGAAAAAGACAAAAAGATAATCTTAAAAGCAGCAAGAGAAAGAAAGTCAGTTACCTACAAGGGAGTACCCATAGAACTGTCAGCCGATTTCTCAACAGAAACTATGCAGTCCAGAAGGGAGTGGTAAGAAATATTCCAAGTGATGAACAGCAAGAACCTTCACCCAAGATTACTTTATCCAGCAAAGCTATCATTCATAATTGAAGGTCAGATAAAGAGCTTCACAGATAAGAAAAAGCTAAAGGAGTTCATTACCACCAAACCAGTATTATATGAAATGCTGAAAGGTATTCTTTAAGAAGAGGAAGAAGAAAAAGGTAAAGATAAAAATTATGAACCGCAAATACATATCTATCAACAAGTGAATCTAAAAATCAAGTGAATAAAAAATCTGATGAACAGAATGAACTGGTGAATATAATGGAACCAGGGGCATAGAAAAGGAGTGGACTGACAATTCTTGGGGGGAAAGAGGTGTGGGGGTGCAGGAAGAGACTGACCAACAATTGTACACCTATGGATGAGGACAGTGGGACAGGTAAGGGCAGACAGTGGGGTGGGAACTGGGTGGAGGAAAGCTGGGCGGAGGGAGAGGAACAACTGTAATAACCTGAACAATAAAAATTTAATTTAAAAAAAAGAAAAAAATATATATATTTTATTGATTTTCTATAGAGAAGAAGGGAGAGGGGACAGAGAGTTAGAAACATCGATGAGTGAGAAACATCCCTCAGCTGCCTCCTGCCCACTCCCCACTGGGGATGTGCCTGCAACCAAGGTACATGCCCTTGACCGGAATCGAACCCGGGACCCTTCAGTCTGCAGGCAGACACTCCATCCGCTGAGCCAAACGGGCCAGGGCACCTTATTACATATTTTAAAAATAGATGACTAAAGCTGATCTCATTAGACAAGTTCAAATAGCCACATAAAATGAAAATGTTTACTCACTTTCATTACCTTTAAAAGTCACTCTAATTATTTCCTTTTTTTGTTTTTATGTTTTTTTTAAAATATATTTCATTGAGTTTTTACAGAGAGGAAGGGAGAGGGATAGAGAGTTAGAAACATCGATGAGAGAAAAACATCAATCAGCTGCCTCCTGCACACTCCCCACTGGGGATGTGCCTGCAACCAAGGTACATGCCCTTGACCGGAATCAAACCTGGGACCCTTGAGTCCACAGGCCGATGCTCTATCCACTGAGCCAAACCAGTTAGGGCTCCATTTTGTTTGTGACCAATTCCCCTAGTAGCTTAAATCCTGGCCTAATGATGAAGTCTGATTACCTATTCACTCCTTGTAGAGACCTGCTAAATTTAATTCAGCTCTGCATCAGTTCACATCACTATCCCCGACCTACTACTTTCCAAAGAAATATCAGCTTTTTTATCTCAGTGAGGGAAAATAAAAACTAAAGGAAAGGATAAAAGGCATTGTGGTGATTTGCTTTATAGAAGGGGAAGGTTGTTAAACCTGAATATAAATGTTAGTTAAATTATAGTAGATTTATTTCTTCATTAGCCAGTACATGCAATTTATAATGCAAGATTCTCAACACTCAAATAAATCTTGTTAAATGAGAGAAGTTCTTGATGATATGCTTTGAGTGTTGCAGCAATGTTAAATCACTATAAAAGTTCTTAAAACATTTTCCATTTTGTATGATCTTGTCATGATCTTAAAAAAAATACAGTTCATTGACTAACACCAATCCACAGACAACCCTTGAAATACTATATGATCTTTAATAGCTTTTCTGAATCAGGTTTTTTGTATAAAATATAGAGAACCTCAAGTGAAATTTGGTGTAGAGCAATAAACATAACACATTTATAATATTTTATTAACTAAATTTATTGTGGTGATATTGGTTAATAGGATCATATAGGTTTCAAGTGTACATATCTATGATACAAGATCTGTATATTGCACTGTGTGCCCACTACCTAATGTATACTGTATTCCATCATCATACATTAGATTTATATAAATTCAAAATGTTCATATCAGAATGAAGGGATGTAGAAAGCTGCCATTTGTCCATTCTTTTTAATATTTCTTTGGCGTGTGACTGCTTATCCCAGTTGGTTGGATTACTCTACTAAGGATGAGGTTATTTATTTACTTTTTAAATAAATCTGATAACCTTTAATCAAACAAAGCATCGGTCTATCAAATGACAAAAATAAAACAATTAAGTAGTGAGACTGACATCCTTTACTCAGCGGAAAACAATCCAAGGACTGGGGGAGCACATGGCCTCACAAGGGTGGAGCACTCCTCCTGAGGAGAGTTTGGGCAGGAGCGAGTTTTTACCGCGTTAGGCAGCGATGCGGGACAGGGCGTGATTGGCTGGGATTGTGTATCTAACCTTACTTAGGAAGGTCAACGCACAAAGAAATACATACAGAGCCAGGAGTTGGCGTGGAGTTAGGGGACTGACTGACTGGATATCTTGTGTTTCTGCTCAGGCAGAGCATTTACAGGGACATGAAAATTCAGTTTCTGGAGTGGCATCCACCACAGGAACAGCTCCATCTTGGGCCTAGACATTTATTTCAACATGTCTTTTTCATCAACTCCAAACAACTTCTGTTCAGTAATTCCTCAAGAAAAACATGAATGCCTGGCCGGTGTGGTTCAGTGGTTGAGTATCCACCTATGAACCAGAGGTCACAGTTTGATTCCTAGTCAGAGCACATGCACAGGTTGCAGACTTGGTCCCTGGTGTGGGGCATGCAGGAGGCAGCTGATCGATGATTTTCTCTCATCGTTGATGTTTTTATCTCTCTCTCCCTCTCCCTTTCTCTCTGAAATTAGAAAATGTTAATAGTATCTTTTTAAAAAAGACATGAGTTATTGATAGTCAAAACTTGTAATGCATCTTACAGAAATTGTTTCTTTCTGGTTTTGAAAATGGGTTCCAATCCCAAGTTCACCATTCTCTAGCTGTGTGGCCATGGAAAATATTACGTGTTCTGAACTTGAGCATCTAATAAGAAAAGTAGATATTGAATGTGGGATTCTTTTGTGAATTCAAATGCATATAACATGCTTTAATTTGTCCTAATATAATTTAACCAAAATTCCATAAGTGGAAATAATTATTGGAAGAAACTATTATAATAATCAAATCTAGAAACTACAAAGCCACGCATTGTCTTTCTTCTACACACTATTCTTAAAAAATCAGAAAAAAACAAAGTCTACATTTCTGGCTTAAAAAAAAAAAAATCAAAGATCTGGCAATATTGGGCCATGTTAGTACTATTGTATGGTGACAATGGTTGTAGCTGTCCCCTTTAAATGATACATATGTTCCACCAACCTTACTTTTTCTGTATCTGGCACATTTCCACCTTATTGGTAACCATCTTTACCACGATACTAACTTACCGTAAACACCATAAACATTATTTCCATGTTAAAGCCTATACTTACCCAAAGGCTTTATGTAGTCAATTTTTATTTTTCTGGATCTTTACCTTGAAGAATGATTACTACATATTGAGTTCATCTGTACCATTCACAGCAATGTTCAAGTGACTGAGAACTTACCAAGATATTTTTTCAGGTTAATAATTATCAACAATTATTTATTCTACTTCTTCCATGTGCTGGTTCTGTATTAGGTCCTCTATACCTGTATATTTCTCTTATGCAAAACCTTGTAAGAAAATACTATGGCTTTGTTTTACTTTTTCTTTTTTGCACAACTCACATGTCAAAAGTTTCCATGTCGCCGAAACCAGTTTGGCTCAGTGGATAGAGCGTCGGCCTGCGGACTGAAAGGTCCCGGGTTCGATTCCGGTCAAGGGCATGTACCTGGGTTGTGGGCACTTCCCCAGTGGGGGATGGGCAGGAGGCAGCTGATCGATGTTTCTCTCTCATCAATGTTTCTAACTCTCTATCTCTCTCTCTTCCTCTCTGTAAAAAATCAATAAAATATATTTAAAAAAAAAAAAAAGTTTCCATGACATGATCCAATTTTAAGGTTTTCTGATTCCCTAGTTCAGTGATGACGAACTTTTGAGCTCGGCGTGACAGCATTTTGAAAAACCCTAACTTAACTCTGGTGCCGTGTCACATATAGAAATTTTTTGATATTTGCAACCATAGTAAAACAAAGATTTATATTTTTTATATTTATTTTATATATTTAAATGCCATTTAACAAAGAAAAATCAACCAAAACAATGAGTTCGCATGTCACCTCTGACACGCATGTCATAGGTTCGCCATCACTGCCCTAGTTCGTGCTCTTTCTATATCCTAAATTACTAACAGAGAAGAGAGTAGAAATGGGAAAGAAGCAAATAAATAGAAATGAGAAAGAGGCAAATACACTTTTAAGTTAAAGTAACCTTAGAGCCATGTAGCATTAAAGCTTATGCTTGACATATTGGGGAATGAAATCAAAGTCAAATATATTGCATTGAGTCCTGGCCAGGTGGCTCAGTTGGTTAGAGTGTCATCCCTTACACTAAAGGTTGTGAGTTCAATTCCTGTTCAGGGCACCTACCTAGGTTGCAGGCCAGATCCTCATCTGGGGCGCCTAGAGGAGGTAAACTGACTGATGTTTCTTTCTCACATCGATATTTCTCTCTCGTTCAAATCAATAAAACATATCCTCAGTAAGAGTGAATATATACTGCATTGATTTTATTATGTATTTTAAACATTCAAAAAATACGAGGGCAATTATAATTAAGATATTAATGTATATATAAGCAAATATCTTAATAAATAAAACAATACCAATAAAATTTAAACTATTTGTGTACATTTCTATAATCCAAAAATCCTCTGTTGCCTTTTGAATTGGCAACTCTACTAAATTGGCACTGATTATTTCTACATTTTAATATATTAATTATATATATTAATATGTATTTTTGTGCAATACACACTGAAAAAATAATTACTCAACCCTAGTTCTCAGCTAATTATACAATTCCACATTTTAAATTATTTATTGAAGTCCTACAAAGATATTCTATTGTGTCTGGTTTCCATTATTGTGATTGAGAAGTTAGTGATTGTCCTTGGTACATTATCTATCTTTCTTGCCCCTCTTGCTGCCTTGGTGTTATATAGTTTCACTCTAATAGATATATTTTTTTTGTTGTTGTTATTTAACCTTCTTGGAATTAATTATAATTCCTGAATATTTCTGTGTTTCATCAACTGAAAAATTCTCAGATATCTTTTTGAAATATGTTCTCTCACATCTTCTCACTATTGTATTTTCTTGGAATCCAATTAAATGTATATTAGATGTTCTTATTGTATCCCCAATAGTATACACTTTATTTAATAGCTTTTTTTGTGTCTTGTGTTGCATTCTGGGTCATTTCTACATGTATTTGTCAGTATACTAATTCTCTCTGTTGCTGTCTTCTTCAGCTGTTTTGTAACATGTTGGTGTATTGTTGTTTTTTTGACATATGCCAATTTGTTTTTGAAAGCCATGATCATATTTTATTATTCAGAATATTACTTCTTTAAATACATATTCATAGCATGTGAAGTCCTAATTATGCATTTTGTTCCTTTTGTTGTTTGTCCTTTCCGCTGACTCTTCCACACGCTGTTTGTTTCAATTTATTTATAATTTCTGCTTGTAAACTCCTGTTCAGCTGATCTTTTTCAATGGAAATTCCAAAGTACCTAGGTTGAGCCTGACTTTCCTTAGAGAATATTTTTATTTGCTTCTTTAAGGTTCTCTGAAGCATTGGTTTGCAGTCTTTGATGTGTGTGATAGACAGAATAAAAGCTTCTGCCTCCCCCCCCCCCTTCCATGATGTTCTTATCTTAACTCCTAGAATATGTGCATATGTAGGTAGGGTTAATTTTATAATAATGGCTTATGCAGGTGGACCCAAGGCACTTACAAGGGCTCTTAGAGGGGGAATGTAGGGTCATAATAAAGAAAAGAGATGTGATGATGGAAACGGGGGACAGCTAGGGAGAGGTTTGAAATGTTACACTGTGGCGTTGAAGTGGAGGAGGGGCTACAAGCTCGGAAGTGAAAACAGCCTCTAGGAACCTGGAAAGTGACAGATTCTCCCCTGGAGCTTCCAGAAGAAACATAGCCTCCAGCACCTTGCATTAGGATTTCTGACCTGCAGTAAGATGATAAATTTGTGTTGCTCTCCACTAAGTTTGTGATTAAGACAGTTTGTTCCACTAAATTTATTAAAGCAGCCTAACAAGGGGCATGCAAATCACCTTGGGATCATATTAAAAACAAAAGGATCTGGCAGTAGGTCTAGGAAGGAATAAGAGTTTCTGTATTTCTAACAAGTTGCCCAGGTGATGCAGATACTGCTGTGTGTTTGCAGATCATACTTCGAGAACCAGGAATCTAGAGTAAATCAGCCTGAGAACACATTAAATAAAATTATCTACGTGAGTTTTCAAAAATGATGCAGATTTTTTAAGTTCAGACCTCAAACACCATGTGAAGGCAAAGTGTTCTTAGCAAAAACTTTATTGTAGATAAGGTCCCTAAGTTTGTGGGAAGATCTAATTTTACTTCCCTCCTGATGTAAACCCAACGACTTGTCTCTGTCTTCTGTAGAGGCCTTAAAATCCAAGGCATTACATTTATGGCATAAGCAAATACATGTACGAAAACCTTTATCTAATTTCTTATTTACTTTGCTGGTTTCCACTCCTCTATCATTTTTTTTTTTGTCTTTATACTTTCTTATTAATACCGAATTTTTGGACTGGAACCCGAATTCTTTGGTCGCTGGAATCGAAGAATAAATCCACGGACAGAAAGTGGTATAGCAAAGGTGGAGATTTATTGGAAAACAAGTACAGACTCCCACGTGGAGAGAGGGAAGAGTCCCACAGAATGGACTCCCAAGTAGGGAGGGGGGAAGAGGTCCCACTGAGCTCCTGTTTCCATGATTTATAAAGGCTGCAGTTCCTGTGTCCTGATATCCCCTCTGATTGGTCAATATTCCCCTTCGAATTGGTTACTATAGTGATTCCTGTAGCCCTCCTCCCTCATAGTCCTTCCATTCCTCTGGGCTTTCTTCTTCTCCTTATGAGCGAAGGGCTCCCTTCTCTTTATTTTGTAAATATAGACCTTGTGTGGTTCCCAGCTCCCTCATTCTATGGAAATGTACCTGTTGCAGTTCCTCAGCTTCCCCCTATTCTATGGAAATATACCTTCTGCTGCTCTGCAGCCCTGTGTTTCCTCCATGGTTCCCCTAATTTCCAGAATTTCTGATATTTCCTAAACCTGTCCTATTTTACCCCCAAAATTCCTGTTTCATTATTATTTCAGATACGCATTTATGAGGATATTTGTTGCATTTTATCCAAGATCCCTAGTTAGTTTTTTAACAAGAGGTTTTTTCGAATGTTTAATCAATCTGCTATAATCCTAGAAATAGAAGGCTTCATTCCTACTTCCATTTCTTAATAAATACCTTCTTAATGATTTCTGCTTATTTTTAGGAGATTCTTGCCACTCAGATCAATTAAGTGCTAATTAAAACTTTTATGCTTTAAATAACAGTTTATAGTGGTTTTGAGGAGTAAAAGTCAATATCAGAGAGTACAGTGGGTAATACAATTAATGTTGTGTATGTGGATTGCTTTAAGAATTTGGACTAAGAAGGAGAAGTCAGTGAGAAAATTAGGGTAATAATCTACATTTTCTGTTAATTTTTAATCACTAATTTAAATCTTTGTAGATTAAATGAGCAATAGACTTTATATATATTAATTAGTTCAGTTGATTTTCACAACTTTATAGGGTAAGGTTCATCCTAATCTACACTAATAAAAGACAAAGATGCTAATTGACCATATCTTTGCTACACCCAAGCCATGCCCACCAGCCAATCAGAGTGACTATATACAAATTAATCCAACCAAGATGGCAGACTGCAGCCACAAAGCTGGAGCAAGCAGGAGGCTTGGTTGCCTGGCAATGGAGAAAGACAAGCTTCCCACCTGCTCAGGCAGGCTGTGGCCTCCACAAAAGGCAGCAACATTTCAATTATAGAAGCTAAATAAATCCCAGATACCTGCTTCCAACCAGCCTACACTGGGAGCTTGGGTGGCTGGGGGCTGTGGCCAGCCTGCAAACACCCATCAGCCCCTCATCCGGGATGGCCACACCCATAGAGTTTTTGTTATGCTTGTCCAGAATTGCAATTTTCTGCTATTCACAAATAAAACAAGTTTTGTTAGTAAAAATAACTGCCTGTTTTATTTTTAAAATTATAAAGGTCTTTCTCATACCAAGATGATGCTCTTTTCACTGTTCTATATTTGGTCTAAAGCCATTCAAATAGTGATTTACCATTGGCTGCTGGTGCTGTGTGGAATTCTACTTCCTAGTAAATGTGACTTATGCAGACTGATGGTCTCTTTTATATACTGCCAGTTGAAAAACCAATTGGGTCAAATATTTAAGAAATGACATGGCAAAAGAAAACTTATATATTTTGTCTATACCTGTGCAAATGAGAACTTTTTGAATGTATACACACACGGAAACACAAACACATACCAACATATGCTGTTGCTGATTGTTGCTATTCAATATATATGGGTCACAAATTCCTAACCTAAACTCTTCAAGATATTCTGCATCTAATCCCTCCAAAGATCCTTACATCACACACACACACACACACACACACACTTCATTGATCTCAGGGTCACTTCACTGAGATTTGTCATTAAGCATATAATTCTTTGACTGCTCCTGTCCCATCTTACATTACTTTCTAAATAAAAAAAACAGCCACCAATTACAAAGGGTCAAGCACCACCTTGATTTCAAAGCCATTTCCCCACATGTGTTTTTAATTCTAACACCTTCTAACTCCCAGAGTTTGAGTTCTACTGATTATTTCTGCATCCTTTTTATTTTAATTCCTCTTTCTGACTATATCCCTTTGTTAATTATCCATAAAGCTCTTTTACCTTAAAAACTAAATCCCCACCGAAACCGGTTTGGCTCAGTGGATAGAGCGTCAGACTGTGGACTGAAAGGTCCCAGATTCGATTCTGGTCAAGGGCATGTACCTGGGTTGTGGGCACATCCCCAGGAGGAGATGTGCAGGAGGCAGCTGATCAATGTTTCTCTCTCATTGATGTTTCTAACTCTTTATCTCTCTCCCTTCCTCTCTGTAAAAAATCAATAAAATATATTAAAAAAAAAACACAACTAAATCCTCTTTTGCCTTCTATGCCATGTGTCCTGCAAGATACACTTTTATCTTTATCTCTTTTCACTTAAACTTATCTCTCTCTCTCTCTCTCTCTCTCTCTCTCTCTCTCTCACACACACACACACACACACACACACACACACACACACAAAACAACTGCCCTGTGTCATCTCACCTGACATTTACTTTCCTACATGTTTGGTTAGTTCCTAGTTTCAAAAAAAAAGAACTATTTTTTTTTTCTTGGCAGAACCAAATTTAATAGATATTTTCTGACCCTATGTTATACATTTTTCTGTTATATTTGGCATCACTTATTACTCCATACTTGAGAAAATGTCTCCTTTCATAACTACTTCTAAGTTTCCCTTGGGAATTATTACATACTAGAGGCCTGGTGAATGAAATTCGTGCACTCAGGGGGAGAGGGTCCCCCAGTCTAGCCTGTGCCCTCTCACAGTGTGGGAGCTCTGAAATGGATTGCCCCAAAGAGGTAGGCCAGAGCCATGGGCCCCACCTCTGTGCTTCACAAAGCTGCAGGACCCCCCAGGCCTCGCTGTGCTGAGCTGCGGGCCCTGCCTCTGCACTCCACATGCAGCATCAAGCCCCTGCTCACCTGCGTGTGCACACAGCCTCCTGGTGATCTCTCATTGCAGCATGAGGGTGTCACGGCGTGAGGGAGTGACAACCACATAGGCTTTTATTAGTATAGATTTGTCTTCCATGGATTTCTGTCTTTGAGTCTCTGCTTTCACTATTCATCATACTTTAGAACTTTAGGTGATCACTTCCACTCTCATAATTTCAACTTGCTCTCCAATGCTGCTTACTCATTATCCATATCTCCTATTTGCCCTCTTTCCACCAAGCTTCAGTTATGCTCTCTCACTACCTGATGGCTGAATTCCTCTGCATGCCCTACAAGTACTTCACATTCTCCAGATTCAAATTATATTGATTTTCTTCCCCCTACTTGCTCCTACTTGATAGACCAGTCAAGAGTGTCACTGGTAATCAGTCCATGTCTTCGCATCACCCTTGACCACTCTGCTTCATTCTCACAATTAATTCAACAATGTTCTTTAACAGTTCAAATCCGATCAGGAGACAGAAACCACATAGTAATTTGAAATGGAAAAACAATGTAAAGAATTAACTATATTGTGGAATAAAAAGAAGGATACCTCTTTAAAAAATACCCCAGAGCTAAAGGAGAATGTCCAAGGGAAAACAGACTTAGAAGCAGTTTCTTTTCCAAGAATGAGGTTGCGATCTTATTGGAACAAGTATGGTGGCAGCTCACCAGTTGGTAGAGAAATTTTCTGGTTTCAACTAGACAAAAGCTGGTTTATACCAGCTTTCAAGCAAACAGAGAATACCTGTCCATGGCCAGGTAGATAAGACTTGTGTCTGCTATTTTTAAGTAGGAAACAACCTCTGAATTTCTGGTGACCAACCCTGGTTAGAAGGTCAACAAAGGAGACCAGGGCTTTAGGAGCTGATAAATGGCTAGATAATGTGAGGCCTGAGCTATGTGGTATCTGTGTGAGGCGGTACTTGACATACCTCAGGTTGAGCAAGGCACATAGATGGGTGCATAGAAAGTAGACTCCGGAGCTTACTCATTGAATGGCTAGCGTGAGTGTCCTCAATGGAAAGACTGTAGTGAGGTGGTAATGAGGCGAGAACTGAGGCTGCAAAGTTATCTATGGACTGCATGTCCTGGGTGTACAGCTGTAGGGCAGAGGGAAGAACAATCCAAGAGAAGCGCACACAAACCAGGAAAAGAAATACCCTCTTTTTTAGATTCCTTCCTATGCCCCCTACTGCTAATGCTTAACATTATACCTGGTGTAAGGTAAATTGTTGATGATAAGGTCCAACTTTAGTATCATACGACAATAGTCATAACTTCAAATAACTTTCAAATGCATATTATTTTAAGTATACTTTGAATCTGTATATTAATACCTTTTCCTCTATCGTTATCATTCTTTATGATCACCCAAATTTAAACATTTCTCTACTGATCCAAATAAATGACCTGCCTAAATAAGAATTCTAAGTCATTCTTCTTCTTAAACATCTTCAAAAATACTTATTATTCATTAATAAACTCCAAACTTACTTATCCAGTAAATTAGCTTCTGTCTCTGTTGTCTAGCCAGATCTCTTAGACTTTATTGGCTGTATTTATCACTTAGTGATACAGAAACAGCTGTTTTCCCCAATTTGTGAGTGAACTGGTGTTGTCTCATCTATGGTGAGCATAGTTAGGCTTTCAGCAGCTCTTTAGGGTCAGTTTTATTACAAAAGTCTCTTTTTGCATCAACAGGCTGCTGAGATTACATTATCCTCATGATAAGGTCAGAGATGCAAGGAACAAATCAAATTGTACAAATCCATCTTCTGACATCCTTGTCCTAAGCAGGTCATAAGATAAGTCTAAAACTAAATAGATGGGCATTATATGTCTCCCATGAATATGACAGGGATACAGAAAATATTTTTTATAAACTTCATCTAATTGCTACCTCTTATATTACCCCCACCATCACCAATCTGCTAAAAATAATATTCTGATAAGTAACATGTAAGAAGTATTATCACATCATACTAATGCAATTCCAAAAAAAAAAGCCAGTTAAGATATTTGTCAAAAAAAGCCAAACAGTTAAGATATTTGTAATTAGAGTGTACAAACATCTTATAGCTACATGTATGACTTGTTAGGGTTTTGAAGTAATGGAAATGAGTTACATAGCTTTTAATGATTTCATGTTATCTGTAAATCTTAGTTCAAGAAGTTATGTTATGTTATCAATCATATATAATTTCTCATGCTATTTTGTTGTTCTTTGGGAAGAAAAATAGTTTTAAGACTCTAGTGTTGCCCTGGCTGGGGTGGCTCGGTTGGTTGAATGTCGTCCCATGCAACAAAAGGTCACTGGTTCGATTCCTGGTCAGAGCACATGCCCAGGTTGTGGGCTGGATCCCCAGCAGGGATCATGCAAGAGGCAGCCTATTGATGTTTATCTCTTTCTCCCCCTCTCTCTGCTTTCTCTAAAATAAAAATAAAAAACGTATTTACAAAAAGACTCTAGTGTTACTTTGAATGCTTGCCACGATTATCACCACAACCATAGCTGCCATTCACCATTTCTATGTTCACTCCACGCATCTCCACCTGAAGCTTCTGTGCAGTGCTCAGAACCAGGTGTTCATGTTGCAGCCATTGTCACTCTCTCCTTTCCATGTGTTCTCTGTTAATGGTGAGTGCATATGCCTCATATTCCAACTCAGACATTCTAGAATGCTTATACATTCATGTTTTAAGAGAATCAGGGGCTTACCAAAATTATCCATACTTAATGTGCTATTTTGGGGCTGAATCCTATTTACTAATAGTTACTGAAAAGCATGGTCCTTTCATAAGAAACCTAAAAGAACAGACTCTTAAATAATTAAACAGGGCTTGAAATGTTGGATTAAATATTAATTGGCTATTTTGCACAATATAATTTAGCCAACAAAAATAAAGAAGAGCAAATGGAAATTTTAAAAAAAAAAGAAAGCTTGAAGGAAACAAAATAAAGACTGCAGCATCCTCATATTAAGCACAGCATCCTGACAAAGGGATTTACAAAGATGCTTTCTGAGCTAGGGATGGAAAGATTAAAGAGGAACAGCATTGCTAGACAAGTGCCCACCTGCCAAGAATCCTCTTTGGACAGAAATCTCTATCATTTTGTCTTTCAGCCAGACACAACCCATCCTGAGAAGTTCTGACCCCATGTTCTCATTCATCCATTCTCTGAAAGAGGAATTATCCTTCTATTTTGATCTTGTTCCAAGAAAACCGAATAGTGTTAATGGAGGCTCCTGAAGAATGGTAAGAGTCTAATTCAAATTGTAGCTCCTAGGGCCAGACCAAATATTAGATAAATAGGAGCAATGAGGGAGATTTAAAATCATTGTCAGTCAATTGTATTTCTTATCACCTACTGTACAAAGAGCAGTGAGAAAGGATATAAAGTTACCCTTAAACTTAACATGTTATCCTCCCTTAATAAGTTTAGATTCTTTTCAAATATATCACAGAGGAGTTTTATTCAGTTTTAAACATTTCAAAAACTCCCTCCCCCCCTTTTTTATAGGCTCAGGAACAGAAATGCTAGGAAGATTTCAGAACTCGTTGGCACCCCTCCCTCTCCCTTTCAGCTGATGCTCTGAGACTGCTCCTTGACTCACCCAGGGCCTTGGAATGCAAAGCCCCTGACATGGTCAATCCAATTCACTGTATTATCAAGTAGATTTTGCCTAGAATAATGTTTTCCTGGGTCTGCTATAACCATGACTATAGTCAAATAGAAGAGTTTGTCAAAATACATAAAGCTACTTTCGTATGACAACCAATCTGTTTCCACCATTCATCAATTTATAAATTACAAGGGAATTGGAAATATAAATATCATGTTGTTCTGATCCATGAGGCAATCACAGGAGATATATCCATCTACTTAGATAAAGATGTTAAGTAGAAGTATATGGTCATTATTTATTTATAAAAGGTTTGTTTGTTTTTGTGGTAGCTATTTTTATTTATTAAGTTAAATATTACGTTAGCAGATGTTGAGCAGTTTTATATATATATCCAAATAATGTTTCATTTGCCCCAAATTATATAAACTTTTGCACAATCTTACTTTTATAATAAAATATTAAAATGATGAGTGCTGATTAACATCAAGATAAAAAAGATAACATTAGTAAAATTATTGAATCCATTGAATAAAAGAATTCATCTTTTCTAGGTATATATTACAAGTCAAAGGATCCTGGTAAACTCTGATCTTTCTAGAAAGCCAGGATGTGTTCTTTAATAGAATATTATCATTATCAATCTATATTATAGACTTTATTAAATTTTTAGTAAGAAATTTCAAAGCCCTAGCCAGTTTGGCTCAATGGATAGACTGTTGGACTGTGGACTGAAGGGTCCCGGGTTTGATTCTAGTTATGGGCACATGCCCAGATTGCAAGTTTGATCCCCAGTGAGTGTGTGCAGGAAGCAGCCAATCAATGATTCTCTGTCATCATTGATGTTCTATCTCTCTCTCCCTCTCCCTTCCTCTCTGAAATCAATAAAAATATATTTTTTAAAAAGAAACTGAATAAAATATATAGAATGTGTATAATAGCAACCCGAGGTCCATTTAGGCAAGACAGAAATTTGGTAGTTTTATTTCAAATTTCTGCCTCTAGGTCAGGGGTGGGCAACCCCTGGCACGCGTGCCAAACATGGAACGCCAGTAACTTTTGCTGGCACGTGAAACCCTCTCTTATACTTTTCCATTTACAATTTTTTTCTTAATATCGTCTTTTTTATTTTTCAGATAAATTCAGTGTAGGTGCATCTTAGATAAATAAATAATTTTACATAACAAGTTATCTTAAAGACCATAGACATGGATTGACAAGAGAGGGGAAGAGCAATTTCAATGCCTCTGCCTTAAACTCTTCCTACTTTCCTAGATCCGACTAGTGTTTTGGTTTCATCCACATATGCTTGTGAATCTTTGTTCTCAGTGATGAATTTTGTAAAGTCTTATAATAGGAGTAGCCTGACGGATGAAAGTAGTAGCTCGTGCATATCTCTGAAGGTCACGAAATATAAACCTGATGTAAAATCTCTGTCATCAGTGATGCAGCAGCAAAAGTTCCACTGATAATATCAAACGGAGTCATAAAGTTTTCTGTCGGACTATCAGTGTACATGCATACATTAAAAAATAAATGTATTTTTCATCATCATATACTGTGCTTTTGTCGCTCAAATGAATTTTATTATTTCTTCAAGGTTCTTCACATACGTACACCTTAAGAGATATCAAGTAGGCGTAACATGTTCTCAAAAAATTACGGTTGGCACGCAGAAGAATTTTGAGTCAGAGATTTTGCTGGTTTTGGCACGCACTCACAAAAAGGTTGCCCACCCCTGCTCTGGGTTTTATCAATGTCCTTGTTAAAAACCTCCTTAAACTGTGTGTTTCTGGGTATGAAAACCATGATGTGGGCCCTGGCTGGTATGGCTCAGTTGGTTGGGCAATGTCCCGTGCACCAAAAAGTTACAGGTTTGATTCCTGGTCAGGGCACATGCCCGGGCAGTGGGCTCCATCCCAGGTAGGGGTCATGCAGGAGGCAGCTGATCCACGTTGCACCTCACTTCGATGTTTCAGTCTCTCTCTCCCTCTCTCTTTCTCTTTTTCTAAAAATCAATAACAAATCTTAAAAAACAAAAAAGGGAAAGTATGATGTGGGATACAAAAGGCTCTGGGAAGATTCCTTAGGACTTGTTAATACCCTTAAGAAATAAGCAAGAGTATTTGCTTTTCCTGTGATAAATACACAATGCTACTAATTATCTCAGATAAAACAAAGAATATTCCAACAAACACTGTCTCTAACCTCATGTGCCAAACATCACCATTCTCTTGACTTTTATCTTCTTTACATAAGACATTTGAAATTGCTAAGTTTATTTGCTGAAAGAATAGCTGGCACTGGAACTGAAAGTCAGTTGTTTGCCCAAGAAACCAGCTATTTCCAAAACAAGGAGGATTTGAGGCCTCCTGTTGTACATCTGAGTCAGAAGGGCTCTGAAGAATATTTTTACAACCCAAAGAATACTGTAAGCTAAGAATGAATTATATGCCATGTTTTTGTGATGTAAATGCTAAATTAAAAACAGCTTTGTTGTTATTCGGTGCTATCCCAGTTAATATGATCTATTTTCTATTACAAGAGATTCAATGAAACCTTGCATTAAAAATTGGTTTCTTAATCCAGACAATTAGAGGCTCCTCTTCTTTACCTTGTTGCTCTGTATCCGAACAAGGAAATGTGACTGGTTCAAGTCTAGGTAGGAAACTGCCCTCAAATGTTCATTTATAAAACAAGTATTTATTGAGGGGACCATGGGCCAGGCACTTGATCCAGACCCTGGGAACTCGACAATAAACAAACAAGAACATAGCACAAGTATTCAGCCATATCCATGTGAGAGGAGACAAAGGAAAGCACATGAATGAAGTGGAGCATCAAAAATATATTAGATAAGGGATAAAGAAATGTAAAGTTTCTACATGTGTGTTGCAGTTTAAATAAGGTCATTACACAGTTCCTCACAGTACAAATGTCATATAAACAAAGACTAAAGGAGGGGAAGGAATCAGTTCATGCAAATGTAAAAAGACGTAGAGAAGAGTAAGTGCAAAGACCCCTTCCCTACCTGCCCCCAAGGGTCTTTGAGGAGCAGCAAGGGGGGAAGTATAACTAAAAGCAAAATGAGTGACAGGTAGAGTAGAAGGAGTAAAAAGTCATAAAGCTCACAGGATTCAAGTAGGGCTTATAGGCTAATGGTAGGACACTTGCTTTTACCTGGAGATGGGGACCTATTGGAGGCCTTTGAAGGGAAGTTTGAGATACATGACCTATTTTATCATCTGAATAGTTCTAAAAGGAAACATTTGAATAGTTCTAAGAGATTGTACCACTGGAATACAACCACCATATGCATGATATAGTGTTGTGTTAATGCCATGTTTTTAGGCTCTTCAGGAAACCCACCAGAATAGAATGGAGAATCATGGTGACTAAAAGTAAAGGGGATACATTTATCTCACCATGGAAGCCCAGCAGTAAGCAAACAAGGAGGGCATATAAGAAACAATTATGATGGTACTAGAGAGAATTTTTTTTCCAATATATTTTATTGATTTTTTACAGAGAGGAAGGGAGAGGGATAGAGAGTTAGAAACATCGATGAGAGAGAAACATTGATCAGCTGCCTCCTGCACACCCCGCACTGGGGATGTGCCCGCAACCAAGGCACATGCCCTTGACGGGAATCGAACCTGGGACCCTGCAGTCCGAAGGCCAACGCTCATTCCACTGAGCCAAACTGGTAAGGGCTAGAAATAATTTTTTAATAACTTGGCACACAAGTAGAACAAGATGTGTTGATTTAATATATATGTTCATAGAAATGAGGAGGCTTTCAAACATATTAACATAGCACAGAAGTAGTGGCCTAGCTTTGAAGGCATGGATGGAGAAGTGAAACAAGATAGAAGAGAAAGGACTGCCAGTAGCCAAGGAAGCTCTGCCCCAGTTAGAGGAGCCTACACATATTCCAAGTGCAAGAGAGCACCAGAAAAATCAGGAGGATCTTTCTGAGCTGCTTCCACCCTTTATAATCTTTCTGTTTGTATGTGACTGGTCCAGTGCACAAATTTGTGCACCAGTGGGGTTCCTCAGACTGGCCTTCAGGATGAGGCCAAACATGGCTCTCCAATATCCCCTGAGGGGTTCTGGATTGCAAGAGGGCGACGGCCAGGCTGGGGACCCCACTGGTGCACAATTGGGGCCAGGGAGGGATACAGCAAGTTGGCCAGCAGGGGAGGGACCACAGGAGGGCTCCAGGGTGTGTCTGGCCCATCTTACTCAGTCCCTATCGGCCGGACCCTAGCAGCAAGCTCACCTACCTGATGGAGAGTCTTCCCCCTGGTGGTCAGTGCACATCATAGCAAGCAGTTTAGCAGCCTTAGCATATCATTAGCATATTATGCTTTGATTGGTTGAACAGATGACCAGACGACCGGACACTTAGCATATTAGGCTTTTATTACATAGGATACTTATCAACAGAAAGACCACATCTGAAAACTTTTCACTAGTAAAGATGATATTCAACGTTGACAAGACATTTGAACACATTTACAGCTTTAGACAATTTGATTTTATGGGTTTCTGGGTGTATTTTCACTCTTATAACTCTCAACCCACTAGACTCTCACAGGGGGCTCAGAAAAGCCGCCTGCAAACTTGTTCTGCTTATCACAGTGCCCTGACTACTGCTCCTACTAGTGGCAGGTGTATTGTACACTCATGATGAATATTGGCTCTGTATGAACAGAAGCATTCATGTTTTTATTTGCAACTAATAATGGTAAGCTGCAGTTGTAGTTTATCATCCAATACCATAAGAGACATCTCTGATCTACCCATGCTAAACTTTGCTGCTAGGATAGGGACTTTCCAGGAAATGGGCAAAGGAGACTATAGACTGAAGTGGTTGTATAAGAGAATTAAATTTGTATCCCATTTATAGCCCTTCATAACCTTGAATGAAGAACTTATGATCTGAGCTTCATTCTCTTCATTTTTAAATAAGTAAAACAATTTGCTATTCCTCTTGGTTGTTAAGTTAATTAACTTAAAAAACATAAACAGATTACAGTGGTCTATAAAGTAATATACATTTGAAGAGCATTATTTTCAATGATTATAATAATATTAATAATTATAAATATTAATTGTTTTCAACCATACAGTAGTTCATTTATGTTTCTCTTGATGTATCAAAATAAAATACCACTGGAAATTCCAATCATATAGTAAATTATGTTTTCTTTCCTCCTCTTCCTATTTTTTTTAACCAATGCCAGCCCCCACCATATTTTAAACCATTCTCCTTCATGTTTTACAAGCTAGACATATGGGCCTGTATTTTGAAGACAAGGGTAAAATTAAAATCTATCACTTTGCTTTAAAACTTGAAAAGACTTAACAGGATGGCATAACATTCACTTCCTTTTTATAAGAGAAAAATCATGCTGGACAGAATCCCATTACCTTCCTTGTGTATTGCCCGCAGAATGGTCTGTCAGACACATTAATCACTCTGAGAAATGCATATTTCAAAGAGCTCTGTTATAGTAGTCTAAATTTCATTTTTTAGAGTAAATGAGGGAGCAGTTTTTCGCCTACTTAAGCTGAAGCATTTGCATTTCAATTGACATTATCCTTTTGAGTTTGAATTTTTTCACAAGAAAGTGGCTCTGTAAAGTGGATTCTCTTGTTTTTAGATTTACTTACCAGTCAAGAGGATACTCTGGAAGCATAGCATTGAATGTGATTATTTGATTATTTAGACTACTATAATGAAAAGTCTACATCATGAAACCACATGGTATTGAACCACAATCATTGCCTTCAATAATAAAAGCAATGATGGGTGAATTAGAAGGAACCAGAATATTAAACCACTGGATTGTCTTCCCTCTTCCTCTTCTGAATGCACTTATATGAGATATAAGAAAATTTTTGGAAACAAGCCCACTTCAAAACATGTCTCAAAAGCTGACCTTTAGAAACTCTATGGAAATTCCAGGCTGTGTTTTAAGAGGCAGGGCTGAGCATATAGCCATATAAGGCATCTCAGATGGTACTAATCCCAAAGTCCTCATTTTACTGATGGGGAAACTGAACCTCAACAGGTAGGACAATTTGTCCCAGATCTAGGGAGAGTAATGGCAGGGTATTGGCCCCAAAGCAGGTCCCTGAATTCTGGTTTACACTGCTCTCAGCGTGTTTCCTGTGATAGGGAATATCTGACCGATAACAAGTTTTTTCAGGATTCCACAGTCAGTAAAGTGTAATTGACCCGTTAAAAAAAAAAGATGAAAGAAAGAAAAAAAGAAAGAAACAAACAAACAAAGAGAAGGAAAGTTAATAAAAGCTGTTTTCCTTGACTTCTTTACCTATAGGAAAATAAAATATTCTATTTGAATTCTACTAGTAACATTTATTAGCTGTGTGACCTAGAAAATTACTTAACCTTTAAATGTCTTAATGAAACCAGACAACCAATAGATCCGGGCTGCCTGTCACTACCTGAGCCAACTAAGCAGATTTAGGGTTGAAGAGCATATGAGCATTTATACCAATAATGCCGCAGTGTGGGGGAGCAGCAGGTCACCCACAAAAACCTGCTCTACCTCTCCCCATAAGCCAGTTGTTTATATTGGGTGGAAGGACAAAGATTACATGGGAACCTCAGAATTACAGGCATGGGAAAGTAGGCAATGTATAATGGTTACAGGTTACAGGCAGTGCAGGCTGGGGGTTGCAGAGGGCGGGTGCATTCTGGACCACATAGTCTCAGCAACAAGGTTGTTCGTCTAGGCCAGCGGTTGGCAAACTGCGGCTCGGCAAACTGCGACTCGGCAAAGCGTGGCTTGTGAGCCAAATGCTGCTCTTTGGCCCCTTGAGTGTGGCTCTTCCACAAAATACCGGCTCTTCCAGAAAATACTGACTTCTGCGCATGGGCCATGAAGTTTCAATCGCACTGTACGTGTGCGCCTGTACATGATATTTTGTGGAAGAAGCACACTCAAGGGGTCAAAGAGCCGCATGTGGCTCGCGAGTCGCTGTTTGCTGACCACGGGTCGAGGCAGTTCTCAGAAAAGGAAGATGGACATTCCGATGTTAGTTCCCATGTCCCTGGGCGTACAACTCAAACCAGGTTAGAATGTGCTTTCTCTAATCATAGCAGAACAACCACAATTAACAGAGCATGGTTAATATTGCTTATAACCTTCCTTGAAGAACTAGTTCCCATTTTTCTACTTCTGCCTCTAACACTTATATCAACAGATGTTAAAAAATAATGTAAATGCTAATTCCCATATTTGACATATAGTAAAACTTAATACACTTTACTGATTCTACTTTAGGAAATCTAGAATTTTCACTGTTCAAAACAGGGCCATCTAGTGATTATTAGAGTTCCCACATCAAAAAAGGTCTACAACACTCCTCCACTATACAAATGTACTCTCTCCTGTGCGATCTCAGTCATGTATCCCTCAGTCATCAATTATATTAATCAATGATATCCATCAGCCCTCCAATTCTAATG
The DNA here is from genome assembly GCF_964212035.1 of Myotis nattereri. NCBI lineage: Eukaryota > Metazoa > Chordata > Mammalia > Chiroptera > Vespertilionidae > Myotis > Myotis nattereri. The sequence continues at coordinate 82,125,661 of NC_138082.1, read as the reverse complement.
CAGTTTCATTTTTACCATGGCACTTAATCCTTAATTCCACTATTTTGAATATTTAATGACCCACATTATTTTAATTTTTCAGTGATGCCTGGAACAAAGATTTCCTTAGGTTTATTTTGAAAACTAAATATTATACTTCTCAATTTGTTAGTGAATTTAACACCAGCTAGATATATAGGTGAAAATTGTAGTTTATAAGATACGTGGTTGCAGGCACATCCCCAGCAAAAGGTGTGCAGGAGGCAGCTGATCGATGTTTCTCTCTCATCGATGTTTCTAACTCTCTATCCCTCTCCCTTCCTCTCTGTAAAAAATCAATAAAATATATTTAAAAAAAAAAAAACAAAACTCTTACCTCTCAAAAACAAAAAGACATCTCAAAAAGAAGCAGATATTTGCATAAACATATTTTGCATAAGGTATACAAACAGATAACAAGAACATATAGCTATACTCAACCTCATTAGTCATTAGGAAAATGCAAATCAAAATCACAAGAAGTGATTCACACCCACTATGATGGCTATTTAAAAACAAAGGAAAATCACAAGTGCTGATGAGCAAGCATATGGAGAAATTGAAACCCTAGTACATCGATATAGGAATGTTAAAAATTTAGCCAGTGTAGAAAATAGTATGTCAGCCCCTCAAAATGTAAAACAAAATTACCATATGACTCTGCAATTTTACTCCTAAGTATTTATACAAAATGAACTGAATATAGGTATTTAAACAAGTACATGTGTTCACATGCTATGGCAGCACTATTCAAAATAGACAGAGGTGAAAACAGCTCTAGTGTTCATCTACAGATGAACAAATAAACAAATTGTGGTCTATGCATACAATGAAATATTATTCAACCTAGAAAGGAATGAAGTACTGATGAGTGGTAGAACATAGGTAAACCTCTACAATATTATAAGTGAAAAAAACAGACACAAAAGGTCACTTATTATATAACTCCATTTACAAGAAGTATTCAGAATAGGTAAATTCATAGGAATAAAAGTATATGGTATGTTCGAGCTGGGGGCAAGGGAGAACAGGGGCAACTGGCTTAATGGGTATACGGTTTCCTATTGGAGTAATAGATAGAGGCGGTGATTGTAAAACATTGTGAATGTACAAAATGGCACTGAATTGATTACTCTAAAGTGGTTAATTTTATGTTATGTGAAGTTCACCTTAATAATAATAAATAATAGATAATCATCCCTCTGATGCTTTTAGAGAGTGCCAAGGTTGGCTCTCGAACTTTGTTCATTTCTTTACATGAATGCATTCATAAGCACTCAATTAAAGATTCAGCGGTGAATATCTGCAGATCTCTCTCCCATTGTACTCTTGTGAACTCTACTTGTCATGATCCCTCTGGACCAGGGGTGGGCAAACTTTTTGACTCGAGGGCCACAAGGGGTTCTTAAACTGGACAGAAGGGCCGGAACAGAAGCATGGATGGAGTGTTTGTGTGAACTGATATAAATTCAAAGTAAACATCATTACATAAAAGGGTACGGTCTTTTTTTTTTTTAGTTTTATTCATTTCAAACGGGCCGGATCCGGCCCGAGGGCTATAGTTTGCCCACGGCTGCTCTGGACTCTTAAACTCTGTCTCTTTAAATCAGAGATATCCCTGGCCTCCACCTGGTTCTCAATACCAATGCTTCAATTTTTAAAAATCCCTAGATAATAAGCTGGAACAAAGTATCTTATTTATCTTCTTATTTATATTTATCTCATCTTATTTATCTTCCTGTGTGTAGTATTGTCCTGCATTGCCCAGTGTTCAATGTCTTAAATCCATGGTTTTATGGAAGTTGTTTATTTTTTAGTTGTTTTGGGGTGATGCTAATTTCAATGCCAGTTATCTAGTGTGGGCATAAATGAAAGTCAACATTTACTTTTTACTGAAGTGTTTGTCAACCTAGGTTTTCCATATTTATTCTCAGGTGTTCATTTTATAAACACATATACTTACACTTCTACACACAGAGATATATTTTCCTCTTTAGAAGATATAAATGTACTACTTAAGTGTAAGAAACGTTAATCTAAGGCTTCCTGAAGATAGAAAAGCATATGTGCATATGCTCACTTATGTCACTTCAAATTCTATTGTATTCACTATAGCAACAGGAATTTCAACATCGCAAGGCTCTTATCTCAGTGAGCACCATCACAGAGCTCTTCTGAAAGTTCAAAGTATGTTCTCTAATGAGATTTTACTGCCAAGAGTGAATACAAATAAGAAGTACACCTGCCCATGCAATCCATTGACACACCCTTTCATCTTAATGGGTAGAAGATGTCCATAGGCTCTTCAGTATGGTAAGGGGATTAGACCGCCAAGGACAAACATTTCCTAACACTATCTTTTGATTAGAAATAACCACTGACAGTAAAGGAAACATTTATTATTAATGGAAAATGTAAATTTTAAAAGAAAAATGTATGTTCACCAGAACAACAAAAATTTGATTAACTGATTCTAACCAATGGGTAGATGGAGTTGAGAACCATTTTTCCTCAGCTTTAGGGCCACATGAACCTATATTGTAACTTTTTAAAAATATATATTATAAACAATTTATTTTATTTTATTTATTTTTATTTTTTAAAATTCTCTATTATTTAAAGTATTACATATACTATTACATATGTCTCTTTTCCCCTCCACCATTGACCTACCCCCTGCCACCCCAGCAAATGCCTTCACACCCCTACTGTCTGTGTCCACTGGTTATGCTTATATGCATGCATACAAGTCCTTTGGTTGATCTCTTAACCACCCTCTTCCCCTGCCTTCCCTCTGAACTTTGACGGTCTGTTCAATGATGGACTAGATCTCTGGATCTGTTTTTGTTCATCAGTTTATGTTGTTCATTATATTCCACAAATGAGTGAGATCATGTGATATTTATCTTTCTCTGACTAGCGTATTTCACTTAGCATAAAGCTCTCCATGTCCATCCATGCTGTTGCAAATGGCAAGAGTTCTTTCTTTTTTTACAGCAGCATAGTATTCCATTGTGTAGATGTACCACCATTTTTTAATCCACTCGTCTGCTGATGGGCACTCAGGCTGTTTCAAATCTTAGCTATTGTAAATTGTGCTGCTATGAACATAGGGGTGCATATATTATTTCTGATTGGTGTTTCTGGTTCCTTGGGATATAGTCCTAGAAGTGGGATCACTGGGTCAAATGGGAGTTCCATTTTTAATTTTTTGAGGAAACTCCATACTGTTTTCCACAGTGGCTGCACAGTCTGCATTCCCACCAGCAGTGTATAAAGGTTCTCTTTTCTCCACATCCTCTCCAGCACTTATCTTTGTTGATTTGTTGATGATAGCTATTTCTGACAGGTGTGAGATGGTACCTCATTGTTGTTCTGATTTGCATCTCTCGGATGATTAGTGACTTTGAGCATGTTGTCATATGTCTCTTGACCTTCTGTATGTTCACTTTCAGAAAGTATTTAAGTCCTTTGCCCATTTTATGATTGGATTATTTATCTTCCTTTTGTTAAGATATATGAGTTCCCTATAAATTTTGGAGATTAAACCCTTATTGGAGATAACATTGGCAAATATGTTCTCCCATGCAGTGGGCTCTCTTGTTATTTTATTGATGGTTTCTTTTGCTGTGCAGAAGCTTTTTATTTTGATGTAGTCCCATTTGTTTATTTTTTCCTTAGTTTCCATTGCCCTAGGAGGTGTATCGGTAAAGATATTGCTACGGCATATGTCTGATATTTTGCTGTCTATGGATTCTTCTAAGATTTTTATGGTTTCCCTTCTTACGTTTGTCTTTTATCCACTTTAAGTTTATTTTTGTGTATGGTGTAAGTTGGTGGCCTACTTTCATTTTACAATGGAGTCAAGACAGTCTCTTCAGTAAATGGTGTTGGGAAAATTGGACAGATACATGCAAAAAAAAAAAGCAATTGATTTTAAAGGATTGATTTTAACATGAAGAATGGTGTGTCACTCCTGAAAGCAGGGTTTGTGCTTGTGCTATTCATTCTCAGAATTATTTGGTTGGTGATCTAAATATGTTTCATTTTATTATGTTTCTAGAGCAATCTGTGGGAAAAATAGTTATCAATGAACTAGTTTCAAAGCACAATTGCAACACTGACCTTTTATTAATTTGTCCCGTGGAGGCAGTCTTGTCTGTGTCATGCGCCAACCATCCCCTCACTGTGATAAGGAAGCATAGAAATCACACTTGCCTATGAGTCCACTGAGACTTACTCTTCCTAAACACGCTGTGTTCTCTCATGTCTCTGTGGCTTTGCAATTACTGTGTCTCTACCTAAAAGACATTCCATATTTTCTCCATTTTAAGAAATGTATTTAAGAAAACCTGTTATGAGTGCCATCTTTTAAGTGGAATCCTCTCCATTTCCTCTAATAAACTAAGTAACAGTATTTCCTAAACCACTACACCCTAGAGCTCATTTTATTGCATACAGACTTCATTCAGCAGTTGGTTTCCCACTATCTTCTGAGCTACTGAAAGTCTGAGCCTGTTCACACTACATCCTCTTTGGAAGTTCTACCCTCAGTGCATAATAAACCTTTGAGAAATAATTACTGGGAGAAAGTAAAGGAGTAAGGTAGTTAAAGAAAAAGTAAATGAACGAATATTGCAGGCATTAGGCAGTGCAAACTACCTCATTTTATTGTTCTCCCCTTCCTTGTGCTTTGCAGATATTGCTTTTCATATTTTTATTTTATTTATTTATTAAAAATTGTGAATTTGTGGCAGCTCTGCATTGAGCAAGTCTATTGGTATCATTTTACAACACAGTTTACTGAGTATTTTAAGCCCACTTCTCAGAAACTAGTTTCAAAGCACAATTGCAACACTAACCTTTTCTTTCAAAATATTACTACTCTTTGAAAAGGCACCTGGTCATTTAAGAGCTCTTTGGAGAGGCACAATGGGAGTAATGTTGTTTTCATGCTTGCTGACACTACATCCATTCTGCAGCCTGTGGATCAAGGAGTAATTTTGACTTTCAACTCTCATTATTTAAGCAATAAATAATGATTCCTCAGATGGATCTTGGCAAAGTAAATTAATAACTTTTGGAAAAATTCACATTTTAGATGCCATTAAACAATATTAGTGACTCATGGGAAGAGGTCAAAATATCAGCATAAACAGGAGTTAGGAAGAAGTTGTTTCTAACCCTCATGGATGGCTTTGAGGGCTCAAGACTTTAGTGAGGAAAAACTGCAGATGTTGTAGAAAGAGAAAGAATATTAGAAGTAGAGCCTGAAGATGTGACTGAATTGCAATTCACCATAAAATTTTAATGGATGAGGAGTTGCTTCTTAAGGATGAGCAAAGAGCGTTGTTTCTTGAGAGAAGAAATCTATTCCTAGTAAAGATGCTGTGAAGAATGTTGAAATGCCAACAACTTACATGTTACATACATTTAATTGATAAGATAGTGTCAGGGTTTCAGAGGAATAACTCTTAATTTTGAAGGAAGTTCTACTGTGGATAAAATGCTATCAAACAGCATCATATGCTACAGAGGCATAATCAGTGAAGTGAAGAGTCAACTGATACAGCAAATTTTATTGTTGTTTCATTTTATGCAATTGCCACAGCTACCCCAACCTTCAACAACAACCACCCTGATCAGTCAGCAACCGTCAAACTGAGGCAAGACAATCCTTGGCAAAGATATTTTAATTAAGCTATGGTCATTTTTTCTTAGATAAAATACTATTGCACTCCTAATAAAGCACAGAATAATGTAAACAGGATCTGGGAAATCAAAAGATTCATGTGACTCACTTTGTTGCAACATTCTTGTTATTGCTATGAAACTGAACCGACAATATCTCCAAGCTGCTTGTACAAACATAAGAGGATAACTGTTCCAATATTTGCACAATTGGATCGCTCACAGCACCAAAATTTGGCCACAACATCTGAATTAACATAATTTTGAAAAAACTCATGCATTTCATGAAGTGCAGAACTTTAAGTAGCTGAATAAATCCTATCATGAGACAATCTGATAATGAAAACAAATCAACATTATAAAACCTGAATATATGGAATAAATATACATAGAAATTTTTACTATGGAAAAATATCAGCTAAAGAGTCAAAAAGATTAATAACATTTTAAATCTCTCCCTTGATTATTTTTATGTTGATGATTGCAATGGTAAATAAAAATACATAATTCTCTCACTGGGCATCATAGAGGACTTGTAACTAGTTTACAATCCATTTGAGGTGATAATACATATTGTGTTAGAGAATGATTTTGAATAAATTTCCAACTTGATGTAGAGGACAGAAAACAAGTCTTTATTTTTAGTCTTGAAGCAGTCATGTCTAGCTTGGCAAACAATCAGAAAACAATAACCCTCCATGGGACGCAACTACAACCAGAAACGGCGGCTAAGAATCCTCCAATGACAATATTCATACACAAGAATATATTGTCATGATTGAAATCAAATACAAAAATATTGAGAAAATGTTAATAAAGAAAAAATTTGAGCTATGGAGGCTAAATTAATAATTAAAAAAAAAAATTCTGAAGGGTTAGATGCCATGTAGAAATACAAACCCAGAGGCCGAGGTTGGGACTGTGCTCTAATAGCTAGCCATTGATGGGCATGGCTGGTATCTCACAATGAAAAAAAGCATTTCTGCATTCCGATGATGAGCATGTGATCACACCCCATAGAAATCAGTAATTGTCCCACAGTGTGACTTTCTGCAGCAGCTTCGGTTTATTTGCTTGTTTTTGTTAATCTTCACTTCAGGATGTTTTTGTCCATTAAATTTTTAGAGAGTGGAAGGGGAAGCAGGGGGGAGAGAGAGAGAGAGAGAAGAGAGAGAGAGAGAGAGAGAGAGAGAGAGAGAGAGAGAGAGAGAGAGAGAGAGAAAGGGAGAGAGAGAGAGCCATTGATGTGAGAGAAAGACATCAGTGGTTGCTTCTGGAATGGGCTGATGGGGTGGGGATCTAACATGCAAGCCAGGTACATGCAGATGCTCTAAGCACTGGGCCACACTGGCTTGGGCTCTGCAGCAGTTTTAACATGTGCCAGCTGATGTTCTGACCTGCACTAAGCCATGCCCCAGCCATGTGCCTTTGTTTACTCCCAGTGACTGGTGAATGCATGCGTGTACTAGATCTATTCAGTATATAAATTCAGTATATAAGTTAAATGACTGTAATACATATAGAAAACTTCCGTAGAATTAAACTTTTCATACATAATTTTAAGTATACAAATGGGACTACATCAGTAAAAACAGGCAAAGTAACTAATTTGCCTATTTTTTAGCATACGCATTTGGAAAACCTACTTTATTATATAACGGACTTTCAGCTTTAATGGACACTCTTCGCCCAAATTAGTTCATTATATTGAGGTTTTACTGTACTTAGAAATGAACATTTAGAAGATGATGGTAATCTTTGCATTGTTAGGTTGGTTATATATGAAGTTAGGGTCCAATTAACTTTTGCCACAGCTTTGCCCTCAAATATTTAAACAAACACTTTTTAGATTTTAAGAAATGCTTGCCTTCATGTGTGATAATATGTCAATGTTTCTCAAAGCAACCCCATCCAAATCCGAGTGCTGCTTTCAGGAGCAATGATGGCCTGTTGGGATACAGTGCTCGGTGAACTGATTTTTTCTTCGTTTGTTTTAAGGAAATGATAGCTGATGTTTATCTTACTAAACATTGAATTATTTTTTGTCATGCCTATGAAATAATCTCTTTTTGATGAGCTTCCATTATAGATCATGGTAACTGGGATGGTTTAATTAGCTATTTTGAGGCTATCATGCCACATACTTCCAGCATTTTTTTTCTTGGCCTAAAAACAAAAGAAAATACAGAAATTTAGATCTCAATTTAATGTAAAGCAGTTGACATCGAAGCATAAACTCATTCATATCAGTTACTCAACTCAAATTCAGCATTTTGGGTAAAAAGTTAACTACGATTGCATTTCTTCTTCTTCCCCACACAGCCCGTTTTCTCAAGTATTTTCATTTTTTAACAAAATGCATTTTATTAAATCCTGAACTCTTCTGAATTCTTAGGCAACATAAGAAGGCTCATTTTAGGAAATTGTCAAATCCTCCTTTTAACCTTTCTTTCTGGGACCAGAATAAAAACATGCTATAAGTGTTAACTCCTAAGGAAAAAATATCATAGAGATTATCATTCTTATTTAGAAAATTAGCAAACCTAAGTGATGGTAATCTTTGAACACATAGATTTCAAGTAAAGTGTAAAATAGTTTTTTTCATAGCCTATTGTTGCAAAAGTTTTTTCTAGTACAATTTAATCAATTTCCCCATACTAAGAATCAGAGAGAAAGCTATTATTAAAGAGAACTCCATTTTACCAAATTCTATATAGAGTGCAACTGGATTCAGTAAAAAATGGAAATTACTATGACAATTCAAAAATTAATGACTCGAACCTATAAAATATAATGATATCTTTAAATAAATCAGTCCTTGGAAAAATAGGAATATTATAGTCTAGTTAAAAGATAAATGTCTGTGTCATCCATGAATACCTGTTCCTATGATTACTGATGACCAACTATATAGATTTGACAGAAGCACATTCTTTTATTTATTTTGTACAGTTCTTCTATAGCCAGTCTTTTCAATCTATAGATAAAATTAATTATAATTTCTGTAGTGAGATGTTCCAACTATATTCTGAGAAATTCACATTTCTGAGCTTACTTTAAGATTGTTGAGCTAGTCAGAGAGGAATTTCTTGAAATGGCACTAGTAAATTGGAAAGGACCTTTCCTGAGCAAAGAGCTTTATACCTAATGATGGCTTATCTATCAGAGGGACATACCATGGTGAGAACATCATCATTTTTGTCAATAGTATTCATCTCCTAACCTAACCATAAAATTCATATCCACTGAGTGCGCAGAATCTTTTTCATTAAATGTTGTGTGTCATATTCAAGCCCAAGTATCACTGATTAGGGGCTCCTCTGGCAATCAAGTATGGCCTCCAAGGAAGAGATTCAATCACTCTCATTTTGTATTTTGTAAAAATTTAAAATTCTAATTGTTTTCGGGGGCATCAAACAGCTCATAAATACTTTGCATGAGAGAAAGCCTGGCAAACAGTTGCAGAAAACATTCAGGATTTATCATGTCTGGAAAAGTGACAACTATAAGGTGGGACATTGCTAGAACCTTTATTGGTGGAACAAGGAAGAGAACAGAAGGGCACTTAATCCCAAGGTTAATGTATCACACCAGCTCAAGGTGCCATTCATGTGTAACTGGTGTTTCTGATGCCCATGTGAGATTGCCATTGGGAATGCCCTAAATTCCTGAAACAAGAGAAGATCTGGGCAGAGGAGTGGTGTTCCTATGAGAGTCATGGCAGTCAGAAGAGAGAACGATTCCAGCTACACTTTAAATAGCAGGTGCTTCCCACATTTTCAGCCAAAGCTTCAGAAGCCTTCCCCCCACGTCCCCCCTCCCGAGTTCATTTTGTATTTTCCAATGCCTGAAGGTAGAGCTAGAGAGGTAGGGTAAGGCATAGCTCTTAAGCTGTATCCTTACTTAATACATTCAGCTTTTCCAGTACAGCAAACGGGGGCGGGGCTCAGGCGGAGACAAAAGAGCTCAATTTCACTTCTGACTTTGTCCCAAATGCTTCACTGCCCTGGTAAATTCCTATACGTCCGTTTTCTTTCTTCTCCATAACATGGAATTACAAGGCAGTGTTAATGTACAATACTTCTTAGCAATTGAAAGCACTATGAGCATATAAGATGTTATCAAATGAATGTCATGTTTTTTTTAAATTTAAAAGGTTCACTTATGATCACTGTTTTGGCTATTCTGAATACATGACTTATGTCAATATTTTTGTCATGTGACTTTTAGACAAGGTAGTGATGTTCAAAGGTAGGAGTCTTTTGTTTGTTTGTATCCACAGTCTTCTACCTTTGAACTGTGAACTTCATCAATAGCTGCTAATTAAGGAAAATTCTCCTCAGCCTTTTAATGTAATATTCAATTAAATCAGCATTCATAAGAAAATACACAAGGTTATATTCTGTTACAAGATAGGATTGTTGGCTCATTAATTTTCCTCTTCAATATAATCTTTTCATAATGATACCAAATTTTTGGACTGGAACCTGGATTCTTTGTCCACCGGAATCGAAGAATGAATCCAAGGACAGAAAGTGGTATAGCAAAGGTGGAGATTTATTGAAGAATAGACACAGACTCCCACGTGGGGAGAGGGAAGAGTACCAGGAAATTAACTCCCACATAGGGAGGGGAAAAGGGTCCCAGTGAGTTCTTTTTCCCCATGGCTTATAAAGGCTGCAGTTTCTGTGTCCTGATATCACCTCTGATTGGTCAATATTCCCCTGGGAGTTGGTTACTATAGTGATTCCTAAGGCCCTCCTCCCTCATAGCCCTTGCATTTCTCAGGGCTTTCTTCTCTTCCATCTGAATGAAGGGCTTCCTTCTCTTTATTTTGTAAATATAGACCTTTCTTGGCTACTTCCAGTCCCCTTGTCTTATGTAAATGCAACTGTTGCTGCTCCCTTGTTTTATGGAGAAGTAACTGCACCTGGCTTCCTTGTGTTATGGAAACTTCTCCCAGTCTGCAGCCTAATGCTTTTCCATGGACCCCAATTCTAAAAAATCCCTAAACCTGCGTATGTTCCTCCCAAATTCCTGCTTCAATAATTGGACCCTGGAAGTCTAGTTTATCTCAAATCTGAAGGGTGTGAAGTAACAAGTTTGGATTTAAGTTTTTTTTTAATTAAAATACTAATTTCTTGTCCACAAACACCTAGCTTTGTGAAAATAGAAACTGTTTGCTTCCTCTTAACTTTTTACTTCTATCTTTCAAATCAGCACTATAATGCATTTACACTTACTTCATTTTTAAAAAGTATTCTCTCTCATGTCCAACCATGAACATGGAACCTTTAAGAGATTAATCCTATTACTGAAGGAAGCTATAGAGGATAAATAAAATACATAAAAGTATTGTTTAAAGATATAGGAGAGCAGCCATGGCAGGCAGCAGTTGGACTTACCCCTGGGGAGCCCCCACTCCCTTACTTTTTGTCTTTCCTCAGAATTCGTCAATCACATTAAACATGGTACCCTGAAGATTTGGGCAGCCAAACTAGGAAAGGAGTCTGGAGTTCAGATCCTCTAGGGCAGTGATGGTGAACCTTTTGAGCTTGGCGTGTCAGCATTTTGAAAAACCCTAACTTAACTCTGGTGCCGTGTCACATATAGAAACTTTTTGATATTTGCAATCATAGTAAAAAAAAAAAAAGACTTATATTTTTGATATTTATTTTATATATTTAAATGCCCTTTAACAAAGAAAAATCAACCAAAAAAATGAGTCCGCGTGTCACCTCTGACACGCGTGTCATAGGTTCGCCATCACTGCTCTAGGGTGACTAAAACTTAAGGGGAATATCACTAGAGGCAGGGAACCGAAAAGAAGTAATTTGTAGGCAATTCTCTCACTTTAGAAATTGTCCAATACTTAACTGTTTGTGCAAGCTGTGACTCCTAAAGTCAAATGGAGAACTGCATCTGAGGAGCTAAAATTCTGAGAGAATATTTGGCAGCCTCCCTACTAAGAAGTTAGAATTCAAGACAAGCCATAGGCACAAAAAGAAAAAGAAGAGAAACAAAGAGACAAAGGAAGGAAGGAAGGGGGAAAGGGAGGGAGGGAGGGAGAGAGGGAGGGAGAAACTTGCTATTTCTGATGCTCAATTTCAAATTCAAAGGTTCCAAAGAAACACAATAAAATAAATATTCTTCCTCACACAGAAAAGCAGGAGTTCTCTAAGCAATTTCTGCTCTCTGATCACTCAAGTGTCAGGTGCCCCCAAGCAGTACACTGTCAACATTGAATTTACCAAAACTAATTTTAAATTTTAAAATGTCATTTCAATTTACCTTTCTCAACTCAAAATTATGTGCAGAAAAAGACATTTTGCTTGCCTAAGGAACAGGTCACTGGAACCTTGCAAAATCCCTTTGAAAGGTAAAAATTGTTTTATGTCTGGGGAATCCAATATTTATTTGAGCTAGCAGAGTAGTCTAGGGCATAACAATGAAATATTTGGTTCAAACTGTGTTAAATAAAGAAGAGGAATAAAATACACATATGGGAATCTCTTTGAACTTTCTATTTAAGGATATGATTTTCACAGGTATTTCTTATAGTTCTTGTTTCTCTTACATCAACTCAGTAACTAATCAATGTCCTAAATGAATAACAGCCTCTTTTTGAAATATTAAGCCACACGAACCCATGCTCCTCAACAAATATTTTTGTTGGCATTTTTTCCCTAAATCTTTGATGCAGAAAACCATTTTATTGTATCAAGATTGAAGTTACCAATATAGATTATTTCACTCTAAAGAATCTTATGAATGGAAAAGACCTTAGAAATTTCCTTGTTCCATAGATTTGTTTTTTATATTAGAGACATTATGTGAAATAGGTGAGCTCAGTTAATGAAGCTCACATAGTTTTCCATGATAAAATTAGAACATAATAATTTTATTTAAATTATAAAAAATATTATTTTTCAATTAAAGTTGATATACATTATGTTAATATCAATAATACAGCCCAGTGATTAGACATTATGTCACTTTTTAAGTGATCACCCTGTTAACTCTAATAGCCATCTGACACACAGTTATTACAGTATTATTGACAATACCTATTGTACTGTATTTTACATCCCTGTTACTATTCTGTAACTACCAATCTGTACTTTTTAAAGGCTTCACCTTTTTCACCTTTCCCCCTGACACCCTTCCCATCTGGCTAACTTCAAAATGGTCTCTGTATCTCTAAGTCTGTTTCTGTTCTGCTTATTCATTTATTTTGTTTTTAGATCTATTTTGTCTGGTGTAAGTACTGCTGCCTCTTCTATACAGCATATATAAGGGTCTTTTTTTTTTAAATCCATTTAGCCTCCATATGTCTTTTAATTGGAGCATTTAATCCATTTTCATTTAAATTAATTTTTGACATATATGTTTATACACTTTGTTTTAATAGCTCAATTTATGTTTCTTTTCAGATTTAACTCATTGGAATTAATAATTATTCAAAGTGTTTACTAGTATACATTTTTGGGGGATACCCTGTATTTATTGCCATTTTATTAATCATAGTTTTCTTCTCCTTCTCCTTCTCCTCCTCCTCCTCCTCCTCCTCCTCCTCTTCCTCCTCCTCCTCCTCCTTCTTTATCTTCTTCTTCTTCTTCTCCCTTTAAAAGACCCTTTAACATTTCTTATAATCCTGGTTTGGTGTTGATGAACTCCTTTAGATTTTTCATATCTGGGAAGCTCTTTATCTGTCTTCAATTCTCAATGACAGTTTTGCTGAATAGAGTAATCTTGGTTGTAGGGTCTTCTTTTTTATTATTTTGAATTTTTCTTACCAATCTCTTTTGGCCTGCAAAGTTTTTGTTGAGAAATAAACTTACAGTTTTATGAGAACTCCCTTGTAGGTAAGTAACTGCTTTTCTCTTGTTGCTTTTAATATTCTCTTTTTGTCTTTAGCTTTTGGCATTTTAATTATGATGTGTCTTGGTGTGGGCCTCCTTGGGTTCATCTTGGTTGGAACCGTCTACATTTACTGGGCTTGTATGTCTATTTCCTTCACCAGGTTTGGGAAGTTTTCTGTTATTATATTTTTCAAATAGGTTTTCAACTCCTTACTCTCTCTTTTCCTTCTGGCACCCCCATAATGCTAATATTGCTTAAAGTTGTTCCAGATGATCCTTATATTACCCTCAATTTTTGGATTTGTTTTCCCCATTTTGCTGTCCTGATTGGGTATTTTCTGCTTTTTTATGTTTCAAATCTCTGATTTGAGCCTCTGCTTCATCTACTCCATTACTGACTCCATGTAATGTATTCTTCATTTTAGTTAGTGTATTTTTCATTTCTGACTGGTTCTTTTTTTATGTTTTCTATCTCTGTTATTAATTTCTTATCTCTTTGTTGAAGTTCTCACTAAGTTCATTTACTTTTTCCCTAAGTTCATTGAGCACCATTATAAGCAATATTTTGAATTCTCCATCTACTAGATTGCATGTCACCAGTTTGTTTAGTTCTTTTCCTGACTTCTGTTCTTTTTAAATTTTATTTTTCATTTGGGACACATTTCTTTGTCTCCTCAGTTTGGTTGCCTCTGTGTTTGTTCCGATATTAAGTAGAGCTGATACATCACCCGGGCTTGGTAGAGTGGCCTTCAGTAGGTGTCCTGTAGGGTCCAGTGTCATAGCCTCCCTGATCACTCTAGCTGGTCACTCCAGGTATGCCCCCATTGTGAGCTGTGTACACTCTCCTGTTGTACTTGAGCCTTGATTGCTGTGGCACCTAAATAGAAGGGTTTTATCCCCAGGCCAATTGCCTTCAAGAACTGGCTATGACCATCACTGAGGATCAGCTATGCAGAAACTGATGCCCATGGAGCAAGACTTACTTCAGTGGGGCTTTGATGCTTGCTGAGTCTGCCCCTTGACAGTGTCCATTGTGGAGGAGTCTGGGTGATGCTCTGACATGGTCTGAAGGTGTTCATCAGGTACATTGGCTGTGGGGCCTCCAAAGAAGTGCAGTCCAAGGCCAGCTGCCACTTGTATCCTGCTCAGGACCACCTGGCATGAGCTTCAAAGTGATGGTCAGATGGCTGATACTTTTGCTGGGATTGGAGGTACCCAGGAGAGGCCAAGCTATGAGCCAAGTTTGGCTTCCACTAGTTCTAGGGCTGGGGCCATTTAGCAAGAGGTATGAGATACCCCAAGATGCTGTTTTTTTTAGAGATTTTAGAAAACTCCAAAGCATGAGCCAAGACTGGCTGTGTGGAAAAACCACTGGAAATGGTTTGGGTTGGGCCCAAAGTTGGGTGGGACAGGGGCCTCAGGTAACCACCAAGGCAGGGCAGACAGTGTGAGCCAGGTTAATGAAGACTCAGATATGCCACCTACCTGCAGGCTCTGTGGGGGGTGGGCCCAGGAAAAGGAACAATGGCCTCTGTCAGAACTGCTGTCTGGGTGAAGGCTGCCCCTCCAGGTCTTTCCCTGATGCCAGACAACTCAGTTTCTACTTGTATGCTCCTGGTGCTCCAGAGCTGGAGCTCAAGCAAGCAGTTCCTATAAGTCCATGTGCGGGACCAGCTTGTTCTGTGTCTCTTCCTCACTTACCAATCTCAATGTGGCTTCTTCTTTGTATTCTTAGTTATAGGACTTCTGTTCAGCTAGATTTCAGGAGGTTCTATATGGTGGTTGTTGGATAGTTAGTTGTAATTTTGACGTGGTTGTAAGAGGATTTGAGTACCGCCATCTTGACCAGAACTAGAACCTGATTTTTGACCGCTAATTTTTCTTTTTCTTTTTCCAATATGTTACTGCACAACCAACATAAAACAGTACCAAAACAGAACTCAAGCACATTCCGCTTAAGCTATTCTCCCTTATTGAAGGTCTACATTACATTTTACATGAAGAACTACAACCTCAGCAGGTAGTTCCCTTGCTAACAGAAATTCTAAAAGCCACTAATTTAAGTAAGAACTGAAGGATTTCAGAAGAGACAGTTTGTATATTTAAGTAAGAACTGTCTCATGACCATTTGGAGTAGCTTGATAGAATAGAAGGGTGGTGAAATTTTAGATTGGAAAAAAATTTTTAAGGCTCAGTGTGGGAAGTCTTTAATACAGGTTCCAATCATGTGGACATTTTTGTGTAAGTGCAGCATCTTAGCTTTGATAAGCCATCTATTTCTTGGAATATCTCCAACTCTTTGGGCTGGGCTCTGAGTTAGTGCTGAGGGGCAATTTGTTACCCATATGACAGGCCAAAGAGTTTTAATAATAAACTGCTGAATATTTCATCAGAAATGAAAAGCATTGACTTACCTGGTTCCTGGGTTGTACTGCTGTTTAGCCTGCTCATCTTTTCCACCTCGATCACCATGGAAATTACACAGTCACTGTAGAATGATTGGTAGTGAACATTGCTTGTTTTGGAGGGCATGGCTGGAGTTCACAGTCTCAAAATCACACTCTCCTTTATTTCTTCTTTCTCTCCCCCTCCCCCTTTGGCTGTAAGCTTATTACCTCACTAAATTGAAAGTCTGCTCTGATAAGGCACATCCTCACTTTATTTTATTATTGCCTGGCCACACCCCCAATTCACTACTCTTGCTCTGCATCCACAGACTTGACTTTACCTGTGGAATTTGTCTTATGCATTGTGACCCTAAATATAGAGTTGAACAAATAGCTTTGTATGAGTGAATCAATACTAAACCTGTTATATTTGTTGTTTGTTTGTTTTTCAATTCTTGCTTCTTGTTTTCTTTCCTCTTTTATGCAGTAAGAGCCGTGCTGTTCTATCTATGTCTGTGCTAAATTCTGGAGATACTAAGAAGGAAGATCTAGTCCTACTCTCCCAGAACTCTAAGCTCCCTTGAGAACACTTGGGAAGACAAAGCCATGAGCACAAAGGTAGGAGACCTGAGGGAGTCAGTGAGAGACAAGGACCTGATTGTAGTGGCTGTTCTCAACTGAGAACCCTGAGCCAAAAGGCATGACATGATTTGTAAAAGGTCCCTCAGCACCTAAGGGGCTGAGCCATCTCTCAAACTCCACCTGACTACAAATTCTGCCCTTTAGAAGTACCACATTACCTCTACATATCCACTTGTGGCAACACCCTGTCTTTGCTTTCAGTCTTATTTCTTTCCGTCTTTTTGACAGCCTGACAGTTTTATTGAGATCTCCATTACTACAATCTCAAATTCCTATGCCTGCTTTTTCCTGTTATGACCTCATGATCTTAAATTAAAAATTAAGATTAAAATTCCAAAACAAGCAACATTATTTGCATTCATAATCCCTGGTTTTCATTGTCTTCATCACCCTCTTTCCAAGTTGAAGCTCACTGGCACATCTCATCCACACAGCCAGTAAATCCAGGGGCCCTTCAGTTGAAGGTGGGAGGATCTACTTCCCTTCCTCATCTCCCACCCTGTTATTTGTTTACTCCCTGCAGTGTCCGCTGATTTAATTATCACTAGTGGAAAGCTACAGTGTAAGGTTTATATACCTGAAACCATTTACGGATGAGGGCACCGGAGGCTAACTTGTCCAAAGGAGAAAGTGTTGGGAAAGAAACTTGAACTTCAGACTTCAAGTTTTGTTGGGGTCCAGCCCCAGCAGGTCCAGGGGTTCCCAAAGGTGTGGACAGAGTTGGCGAAGAAGGAACGACACGGACACAGCAGCGTTCAGTTGATCAGCATAGCCAGGTTCTCTAGCCAGGTTCTCTAGCCAGGTTCTCTAGCCAGGTTCTCCAGCCAAGTTCTCTCTTTATTGTCCTGTTACATCTGTATTTATACCATTTGATTTTAATCCTATCCATTCTATTCCAAAGGTTAGGGCATTTGTTATCTCCATTCCAAGGTCACTACTCTACTGTTCTGTTAAGCTACAAGGAACTAACTGAAGGAGATTATCCTAAATAAAGATTATGTTGCTTAAGCATGATTTTCATAGTTAAGGTGATTAACTACCAGCCTGGCACTTAGTTAAGGGTTTTTACTGATTTATTCCCTTCCTTAGTCCTGTTAATCCTTAACTCCAAGGAAAAATCCCCACCTGGGGAAACAACCTTTCTCGGGGAGGTGGCCCTCATAGCGCTAAGAAGGGGAACAAACATATTAAGAACAGTGTGCCAGGTCCCTTGAAACATATGCTGTGCAGATGTTTCTTCCCTGTAGCGACTGTGTCAAGCAACAAGGATGGACTGGCCTCGAGTAAAGTTTGTGTTCTTATCACTACACCACAAAATTTAAGGTAGAGCTTTCCATCTTCTCAGTCTTTGTTCCTATCTAGTTCTCATGTTGCAAAATACCCTCAAAAACATTTTGAGAGACAGGGTTGTAAAATCTATTGATCTCAGTCTTACCTCTGCTGCACAAGATAACTAGTTCCAAATACAACAACGACAACTATAAAAAAGGCAAGATAAAACAATGCACTCTTGAGAGACAAAGCAATCATCAGAACTCAATTCATATATGTCATAGATGTAGAAACTGATAGGTGATTTAAAGTAACTATGATCAATATGTTAAAAAATAATAAATAGTAATAAGAACTTGACATCAAATATATATATATATATGTATATATATATATATATGTATATATATATATATATATAATCTGTCTTATAATGAGAAAATATGAGACACACACAAATCAAAGGATAGTCTACAATATACCTGAAAAGTATTCTTCAAAGTATCAAGGTTATAAAAGCTAAGGGAATACTCCGGAACTGCTTCTATTTCTTAGTGCACTAAGAAGACATACAACAATGAATACAATCAGGCTTCATGTATTAGATTCTGAAATAGTAAACTACATTAGTGGAAATCTGTTGAAAAATGAATAAAGTCTATGGTTTAGTTAATAATGTAATTCCTATGTTCTGATAATTATAATGTGTAGAATCTTAACATAAGAGGAAGCTGAGTGAAGAGTATTTGGAAATTCCTTATACTGTCTCCACAATTACTTAAGTCTAAAACATTTCAAAATAAAATGTACCCTACTGCCTATTAATTCAGGTTGGGGCAAAAGTAGATTTACAGTTGTGAGTATGCAAAACACAGAACATATTCCTGTATTATTATTATTTATTAATTATTGTATTATTTTCCATACTCACAACTGTAAATCTACTTTTGCCATATGCTGCATTCATCTATATCAGCGGTTCTCAACCTGTGGGTCGCGACCCCTTTAGGTGTCGAGCAACCCTTTCGCAGGGGTCGCTTAAGACCATCAGAAAACATATATATAATTACATATTTTTTGTGATTAATTACTAGGCTTTAATTATGTTCAATTTGTAACAATGAAATTGGGGGTCACCACAACATGAGGAACTGTATTAAAGGGTCGCGGCATTAGGAAGGTTGAGAACCACTGATCTATATAGTCAACAAATATTTAGTGAATGCCTGGTGTATTCTGGACATTTTACAAGGCACTAAAGAAATATTTCATAGCTTCATGGTATTTATAATATACCAAGTAAGAAAGATAATATGCAAACACACTAATAGATATTTTGTTACAAGCTTTAAATTAAAGCTAGACTATAGCATGACAAGTATTATGTGGGACTTTACCTTAGAACAATGGTAGTCTGCAAGCACATTACTATGTAAGCAATCTCAGAGGTAAGAAAACAAAAAAAAAACAACAAATTAAAATGCTTCAATCACATGGTTCATTAAAAGTCAATTTAAAGCACACAGGAATAAGCAGTGGGAAAGAGATGGGGCACCTTAATATACTCAGGATAGAGTGCAGAGGGCTGGAAGGACCAGACTATCTGTGCTACCTTAGTTCTTTTCCAGTGGTCGGCAAACTGCGGCTCAGCAAACCATAGCTCATGAGGCACATGCGGCTCTTTGGCCCCTTGAGTGTGGCTCTGCTCTTTATTCATTTATCAATTGAATACCAAAAAGCTGCATGTGGCTCACGAGCCACGGTTTGCCGACCATGGGTATATACTATTCCTATGTCCTGTCTGTCCCTCAGCCACATCACCTTCCCCGCTGATGATATTTTTAGGAGAACCAGAATCGAGGTTGAAACAAAGGAGTTCACAGACAGAGCATCTTCTGTAGAAGATGCCAGTGACATTCTTGTTCTGTCAGGGAGACACAGGGACAAGTATGCTTGGCCACATCAGCTGTAACTTTTCAATCAACTTAATCGAACAACATGGACTTCCTTTTGTGCTTGAGCAGAAAGCATATGGGACCAAAATCGGTGTGACCAGTAGGTAGCCAAATTAAGGCCTCATGAATATGGAGCACTTCATATTCATGTCTTTATATTTAGAGTATTCTTAATGAATACTTCTTACATATGTAGTATCTACTATGCATCATGATATTTAGAATATAATAAATATTTCTTATCCAGGTGCCTCATGAATTTAGGTATTTTCAGTCCTTCCATCTCTTCCTATCTATGTGCACTCTTCATAACCCTCTCCTCACTACTACACTTGGCTTCTCCAGAAATAAATATGAGGTAGGGGGAAAAAAAAGACAGGTTAGAAATGATATGATTAGCAGAGATGTAGTATGGTATTGGTATATTTAGAAAACCAAGTTGCTCAAATGTTTTCTCTCATGAGATGCTTTTGAGTGTTCTTCAAAGACCCTCTATGTTACTAGGTAATGCATATCTGTAGTTGTTTACATGACTGACAGTAATAGCCCTTAGGCCATAGGCTCAGGGGACTCTTTTTTGGAGGATGCCCCCACACAGTCCTTTCAGGAGCAGACTCTCCCAAGATGGGGTCCTTTATAGGGCCAATGCCTAAACTATGAGGAACAGCAAGCTCACTCATTTCTTGGCAGAACATTTTGTCCCATTTGTTCTATTCTGCAATATTTTCAGAATGAGAGGTTATTTTCAGAATGATGTGTATACAAGTTGCTATATTCCTATATTGAAGCCCAAATTCAATAAGCTAGAAGCAAACCAGTCCAAGCCTACCTTCCCAGGAAACATAACATACTGCACTCTCCAAAGAATTTTCACTGTTGGAATCTAGCCAGGAGAAGAATGAAATAAGGATTCCAAATCTTGCTTAACAATCTCTTGGCCTCCCCTTCACTAATGGTCTGGCCTTTGCTAATACTTCTAACTGAAGAAAAAAACGTTGAATTTAATATATACATATTTAACATCACACACTATCACTATTTTTTCTCACTGTTTCTTTTACCACTGGTTAATCCACCACAAACTGATGAATCCATCACTTACATAATTAATAGATATTTTTCCAGGTTGCCAGTTAAAACAAATAAAAAATAGTATATCTTAATGAAAGAAATATCATGTTTATTTTCTCTAAATATTCTGTTTCTGTTTAGCTAAAGCATATTGCATTGCCATCTATTTGTTTCCAGATCATTTTAATAAAAATCCATAAAGCTACCCACATTTCCCACTCTCATAAAGATAAATCAAGAAGCTCAGTAGTGATGCTAAGAACTTAATTTTTTTTATTTTAATTTTTCATGGTAAAGTCTCCTTGGGATACTATTCAGGCTAAGTTCCCAATGATGAGGAGGTTTTTGCCTCCATTGAGACAAAGCCAGGAGGTAATATGATAATGTAATTTTACCCAATTATGGTCTAAGAGTTAACATGACCCATTAAACTAAAAAAAAAATGACAAAAACTCTACTTATGGTTCTTAGCTCATGATTTTTCAAGTATTTTTTTTAAAAATTCTGTGCTAAACAGGTGAGTTTTATGACAGGACATTGGGCAAGTGACTGTGCCTTAGGAAAAGCCTATGAATTGAAAACTGTCTTGTCAGTCTTTCTCAGCCTTCTTGCTGATAGCTTATATAGAGCAATTCATCAAGCTGCAAAAGGTTGATCTGATTTAGTCACAGCCGGCTGGGGGAAATTCAACTGAAAACGGCCAGTTTACAGGTGCTGTCAAGACCTAAGTAGCTCACTTCCCTGGGGGGCCAACAGAGGAGGAAAAGCATTGAAGTGACAAACAGTAAAAGGAACAAAGGATTGGCTCAGCCACAGCAGCCTCACCAAGGCTGGGCAGCACGTCCTCAGTCCCCGCTGGGCGAAGGCTCAGAGATTAGCAGGAGTAATCTGCTTTTGCCTAGGTGAGCGCATTCAGGCCCCTTCCCATGATGCCTCCGTCACTTTTCTGATTGTAAAATCATTCAGCTCATCCTGGGTGAGCTAGAATTAAAAGTTGTACTCTGAGGCCCCTCCTCATCTCTAAAGATATCAGAATAGTAATAAGAGACACATTTAAAAAGGTGTAGCCATGCTGTAAAGGCAAATAAATAAATGTCTCTGAAAATCAGAGAGCAAAGCGCGGGCAGAGCTGCAGCCAGGGACACGCCAGGCTCCTGACGCGGGAGCCGCCCAGCACTGGACTCTGCAGCGAGATAAGGAATAAACGGTCCCCAGGAAAGGAGAGGAAATGGAGTCCGGATCGCTGTGTTCGAACCAGGGCATGGAAAAGGACCTTTGCTTATAAAAGTGAAAAAGCTGAGAAGTGGTTCTGCCAACCACTGCCTGGCAACGTGGTTCCCAAGCCTGTGCTTTCTTGGGAAGCAGCAGGACGCACCCCTGCCAGCTCAGGCCTTGGAACAGTGAGGCTGCAGACACCAGGGAGGGGGACTGAGCCACATACTCCAGGCCCAGCTCTCAGCGCAGTCCTGGGAAGCTGAGTGGACGCAGTTGCAAAACCGCTGGAGATGAGAGAGAGCGACCTTCCCCTAAACACTGGCTGAACAAACTCGAAATATATAAAGTACGCTAGAACGGTAGAACTTCCCAGTAAAATAAAGCCTTGCAGATAAATTTCCTCCAGATGAAAAGAAAATGACATAGGAATCAGACAAAAAGCTTCAATGTGATTATATGTAGAGTCCTCTGAATGACTAGGGAATAAATAATATTCATGGAAATAACTAATGAAATTCAAATGTATGAAGATGAAGGCTGAACATGTGTATATTCTACAACTCAGCATTGCCTTTGCTATATTTATGTCAGAGACATTGAAGTAAATTTAGTAAAATATTAAAGTTATTGTCTTTATGATAAGACTTCTCGCATGCAACTTTGCATCACAATGAGTTTTATTGTTAAAGAGCCTTGACATTTTTGTGGCTATTTCACATATTTTTTTGAATGTACGGGCACTAAGTATGTGGTGTGACAGATATTATCTCTATTTGATTGATGACATACTGAGGCAGAGAGCTTTAATTAATAGTCACATAGTTACTGACAGAGTATTACTCAAACTTAGGTCTTCTGACACAACAGCCCATTAATGTAGCCCCAAAGACAATTCGCTTAATTTCCTTTCAACCCCAATTTCCTCACTTGTAATTTATTATGATGTTGGGAAAACAAAATGCCGTATGTAAAGCACCAAAAGGGTCTTCTTTTGTTTATTTCAGCAACTTTTTGCTTGTCTTCATGTTTATTTGACTAATGTTTCTAAACAGGTTAAAAGTCTGTGTAGCTGGAACCAAGTTTAAGGTATATATATATATATATATATATATATATATATATATATATATATATATTTTTTTTTTCCCCCACTCTACCTGGCATTACAAAGTATATGTTTCCACATCCTAATAATTTGGTTCCTCACAGCCAACATGTAAAGTAGACAAGGAAGGTATCCACATTCATTTTAACATGTTGTTTTTTTCAGATAAGCGATCTCAGGCTCAGGATTACATGATTCACCCAAGCTCACATAACTAAGGAAATTGAACTGTAATTTTAAATTGGTTTTCTGATTCCAAATCCAGAATTTTTCTGTACATCTGGGGCTTTCAATTATCTACCTACATCCTGATTTTTATTTATTAATTGTTGCTCTCAGCATGTCGTCAGCAAAATCATTGGTGAAGCTCAGTGTGATAAACGGCAGTGAGTCTGCTATTGGTGTGAGGACACAGTGGTGTGTGGTAAAGGCAAGGCCCCGGACCCCAAGCTTTCTCATGGAGTAGGTCTAATGTAGGGCCCAAGTTCTTGTATTTTTTTAAAATATATATTTCAGAGAGGAAGGGAGAGGAAGAGAGAGATAGAAACACCAATGATGAGAGAGAACCATCAATTGGCTGCCTCCTGCACGCCCCCTCCTGGGTATCGAGCCCCCTGACCGGGAATGGAATGGTGACCTCCTGATTCATAGGTTGATGGTCAACCACTGAGCCACGCCTGCCAGGCCAAGTTGTATTTTCACAAGTTCCCAGGTGAGACTGATGCTGCTGCACTGGAGTCAGACTTAGAGAATCACTGTCCCAGTTTCTTGCTGCTCATGTGTGGTCTGCGGAACAGCAGCATCCGCCTCCCTTGGAAAGTTGTTAGAGATGCAGAGTTTCAGAACTTATCCCAGGTCTGTTGAATTATAATTTGCATTTTACTAAGATTTGTATGCATATAAATGAGATGCTCTGGTTTGATACACTAGGTGTCAGTCCTAGGTGCATATTAGCATGACCCGGGGAAATATAAAAACATACATGCTTGGGTCTCTCCTAAAAGATTTGAATTTACTTGATCTAGAGTATAAGCAGGCATAAGTATTTTTTAAAAAAAATGCTTCCAGGGGACTCGAGGGTGCAGACAGGGTTGTGAGCCACTGGCCTGGAATCCATCATTTCCCACACTTGCCTTAGCTCAAGAAACATCTGACAACCTGATTATAAAGCAAGTTCTCAGGCACCTTTTATAAAAATGCTCAGGACATCAAGGAGGGCATATGCAGTATAATTTTAACAAGATTTTTAAGCAGTCTTATTGCTAGATAAGTTTGAGAATTTTACTCCAGAATTCTACACCTATTCCTAAAATAAACAAACTGCATGTTGGTAACATTCTTAACTACAGTAGCATATTTACAGTGCCTCAATTAACACTTTAAATTTCATCAAATAATTTAAAGGCCTATACTTTATAAAAAATGTGTTGAGTTCTTCAGAGATCAGTTTTATTTTAATGGGATGAAACAATTAAGCTTGAAGGATGGGAAATTTTGACTCTCGCCTGGCTGTGTCCACATATCAGTGCTGACTTTATTTATCATCCTTAGATGTCAGCTTCCTCTTTATATATAGAAAAGGGCTCACTGAATGACTATGTCTCTAAAAAGTGTCATCATTTAGGTAATGGTGATGAAATGTGTAACAGCCATCAGAAGGTTAACTGCCAACATAATGATACGTGGAGTTGGGGCATGGATTCTTCCTTGTGGATTCTTGTCCTATGAAGTTTGAAGAATAAATTTTTAGACTAAAAGATTATAAATAAAAATGTGGAAGTTTATTGGAAGCATACACAAAATCCCCCGGGAGAAGGGTCCCCAAATGGGAAAAGCCTTCTCTCTCTCTCTCAAATGCGAAAAAATCTAAATTTGTTCTGAGTCACTTTGTCTCTGGTTTATATATGCTGGTAGCTCTTTGTCTGAACATGACCCTTTCTAATTGGACCCTTCCTTAACTTATGACCCCTTTGCTTTCCTAATTAGTCATTCTTCTGCAGAGTATCAGTTTCAAAGGTCAAAGCCCACATGGTGCCCCCTTTCTCTTCCCCTCATCTGCCAACATTCCTGTATCCTCTGTGACTGTATGCCTTCCTCCCCACTTATCTTACAACATTTCTCTATCCTCTGTGAAGCATTCTGGTGGCTCCAAGCCCCCACCTATGCATTCCTCTCCCATGGACCTTCCTTATTCCCTAAAACTGCCTGCCCTGTCTCTAAAATTCCTTTCAATAACATTTTATTTCAATATCTGGTGCCTTTTGACCTATATTTCAAAATGTCTTTATTGATGTAGTCGATTCTCAATTCCTCCCTAAGACCTCCAGTAACATCAGTTTCAAGCAAAGCTGAGCAGTAAGGGAGAACAATGTCTTGACCAATTCATAACAGTGTCTCAAAATGGGAAAACTGGAATCCAGTCCTAAGTGGGTTTATAGCCTGTGCTGGGTGATTTTAAGGTAAGTCTCGCAAAGTGGGGACCTGGTTGAGATGAGGCAGAGAGGGTATATGACCTAAACATTTTGGATTGATGAGCGCAGTAAAGTGAAGTGAGGGTTTTGAAGGTAAGTCTTGATGGGACAATTATTTATTTTAAAAAGTAAGCTCTTTAGTTGGTTTATATAACCATATATTTCCAGGAGCAAGCAACTATTTTTTGTGTGTGTGTGCAGTGTCCAGTATTATGTAGAACAAATGCAGGAAAATACTTTTCTTACTAGAATAGATTAACACAAGAACACAAATGATTTTTGTTTAGGTTCTCAGCATTGAACTAAAACACATTTATAGAGTTTTTCCAGTTAAAATAGTCATTTGGGTATCCAAAAGAGTTTTGTGTGGAGAATCCTGGCTTCTTTCCCCTTAGAGTGTGGCCAGCTTCTCTCTTTTCTGAGATCTGGATTCTTTAGCTAGATATCCCCCAATTAGGGATCTTTTGTATCTACACACCAGGGGGACAATCACCAGGCTCATCCCCTAAGGCTTTCAGGATCACAGTTACTCCAGGTCATTGACAAAGTACACTGTTAAGTCCCAGAACTGTTTGCCCCTTCAGCCTGGGTGACAGTCAGTTCCCCTCTAACAGGAGGCTAATCTCGGCAGGTGCTCCCTCCCTCAGGCGTCCAGGGGTCTGAGGTCCAGGATTCTTTATTCATGGTCCTTCATGCAGAGTGCAGAGGCCACCCACTGCGAAGCTGCCTGGTGTGGCATGAACTTTTGTTCTGAGAAATAAGAATCCAGAAATATTTCAAATAAAGGCGATTGCTGGGTTAGAAAACGGAAACTGAGCATGTCAGCAAGCACTCAAGCTGAGAAAAATAGTTCAAACAGGAGGGGCAGGAAAGAGCAGTAACTAGCCATCTGCAAGGGGAGGGAGTAAGGAAAGTGCCACATATTAAACAAAGGCTTTGATTCCACAAATATGGTGAGTCATGCATCACTCGACAACAGGGGACTTTCTGAGAAATGTGTCGTTAGGTACTTCATCTTTATAAGAACATCATAGAGTGCACTGACACAACATAGGTGGTATAGCCTGCTACACACCTAGGCTGTATGGTCTAGAGCAGTGATGGCGAACCTGACACGTGTGTCAGGGGTGACACACGAACTCATTTTGGATGACACGCATCGACAGAGACAAAAAATTGCATAATTCAAATATTTGTCTCTCACAACGGCCAGAGTTGGGCATCACTCAAGTAATATTATTACTCACGTTACTTATGATCAATAATGCAATTCTAAAACTGGATGTAAACATGTACATCGGCGTTGCGTAGGAAAGACACATAGTGAAAACATCCAAGATACATTATTCCAATATTGACATTAATATAAAAAGGTTAAGAATTGCACTATAAAGAGATTAATCCTTACTCATGACATTTTATTTTTACTTGAGTGATAAAATGCCCAATTCTGGAAACGGCCTCGTTATTGCCAATATGTGCCTCGGGTAAGCTTCCCGTGCGTTCGGGTGAATTCGGCAAACAGACGCACTTGATCGCCATTTTTGTTAGGAGACAGGAGTGGGAGGGTTAGAAGAAAAAGATATACAGTGCAACAGTGCTCGACAAGACATTCTGCGTGTCGGATAATTGATTACTGCACCATATATTTGTTGGTTATACATACTATCTTTGAATTGTTTTGCACCAGGAGTCAGTGCAACAACACTGCAAAAAGTTAATAGGTAAGAAACCTATCAACCTTTTATACAAAAAAACGCTGTGATTTATGTTTATTTATTTTTGCAGCCTTGTGATGGAGAATCAAAAAAATAAAAAAGCAAGATTGAATGATAAAGGAAGTGGAAGTAGCAGTAGCCGACCCTTTCAGGACATCTGGACCGAGATGTACGGGATTTGTCGACAGAAACAACAGATCATTGTGCATACTGTGTAATGAAACGGTAGTAAGCAGAACATGGAATGTAAAGAGACATTCTGAAACTAATAATTGTCAGCTCTTGAAAAAAAGTATCAATGAAAGGAAGGAATACATTTCTAGGCAGCTACACCTCTATAAAAGTCAATCAAATTCCATCATTAAATTTGTAAGATGCTCTACAAATTTAATATCAGCAAGTTACTGTATTGTTCACTCCATAGCTCAGCATGGAAAAGCCCTCAATGGCGGAGAATTTATTAAGGAAACATTTCTAAGATGTGCACCAGCTCTATTTCAAGATATGAAAAATAAAGATGACATTATTAAAAGAATTTCTGAGTTACCACTCAGTAGAAATACTATCAAAGACAGAATGATAGATCTTAAAAAATATATACATCAATTAAAAAAAGACAAATAGTTGTAAATATTTTTCGATTTCTCTTGATGAAACTACTGATGTCACATCAAATGCTCGGTTGGCCATTATTGCTAGATATTCTGATGGTCTCACAATGAGAGAAGAGTTGATAAAGTTAGAATCAGTGCCAATAAGTACATCAGGAAATGAAATATGTAAGGTTGTTATAAAAACATTCAGTGACCTAAACATTGATATCTCTAAAATTGTGTCAGTCAATGGCAGATGGGGCACCAAATATGGTGGGAAAAAATGTGGGATTCCTGAAATTGTTTATGGAAGCTATTAAACATCCACTTGTACCTTTTCATTGCATTATCCATCAGGAGGTGTTGTGTGCCAAATCAGGATTCTCAGAATTGAATGATTTAATGTCAGTTGTAACAAAAATTGTGAATTTTATAGCTGCTCGACCCCTTCACAAGCGAGAATTTTCTGCACTTTTACAGGAATTTGATTCAACCTACAATGGACTGCTGATGTTCAATAATGTGAGATGGCTGAGTCGAGGTAAAGTACTTGAGTGATTTGAGGAGTGCTTTGAAGAAATTACGGTATTTTTTGAGAATAAGGATCTCAGATCAATGATCATAAGTGGGTCAGCAATTTGATGTTTTTTACAGATCTCTCTGCTCATATGAATGAATTGAACTTAAAATTACAAGATTTTGGTAAAAGTATTGACGTTTTGTTTGGATACATCAAATCTTATGAAAGTAAACTTAAAATTTTCAAGCAAGATATTGAAACTAAAACTTGTAAGTATTTTCCTCGGATAAAAAAGTATTTCGAGAAGGCCACTACAACGAGTGTAATGGAGTTCATACTAATGTACCAAAATATAGGAAACTCGTTATTTGAACAGTTCAGTGAAAGATTCAAACAACTTAGAAGCCTAGAACAGACCATTAAAATAATTAAGTATCCGGATGTAGTTGTTTACAGTACTTTGGAATTGAAGGATTTCCAATGGATGCAAATGGATGATTTAGAGATGCAACTTGCAGATTTTCAAGGTAGCATTTGGACTCATGTGTTTGTCGACTTAAGGTCGAAACTTAAAAATCTGGAACAAAATCATTTGAATAAGGAAGAAGAGTGCAACTAGGAACAAGAAATTTTGAGTGCTTGGAACAGATTACCTGACAGTTTTAGCGACATAAAAAATCGAGCAATAGCTTTGCTAACAATTTTTTCATCAACATATTTTTGTGACACTTTGTTCTCAGCATTAAATAATATTAAAACGAACAAAAGAAGCTGGCTAACAGATGAAGTTACTGGCGCTTGCTTGGCCTTTAAGTGCACCAAGTATGAACCTGAAATCAAAGAATTAGCAGACAAACTTCAGCACCAAAAAAGTCACTAATTTCTAGCTTTCATACCATTTGATTATTATTGTTTTTATTATTATTTTTTCCTAAATGTACATTGTTTTTCTGTTTTTGTTCATTTTATACATATTTTTTTGGTTGATTTTTCTTTGTTAAATGGCATTTAAATATATAAAATAAATATCAAAAATATAAATCTTTTTTTTACTATGGTTGCAAATATAAAAACAAATTATGAATATTTCTATATGTGACATGACACCAGAGTTAAGTTAGGGTTTTCAAAATTTTGACACGCTGAGCTCAAAAGGTTCAACATCACTGGTCTATGGGAACTCTCTACCTTCTGCTCAATTTTGCTGTGAACCTGAAACTGCTCTGATAAATAAAATCTAATTTTTAAAACATTTGTATTGATCTCATAGAGGAAAGGGGAGGGATTAGAGATAGAAACATCACCGATGAGAGTGAATCATTGATTGGCTGCCTCCTGTATGCCCCACACAGGAGACTGAGCTGGCAATGGGATATATGCCCTGACCGGGAACTGAACCATGACCTCCTAGTTCATAAGTCAATGCTCAACCACTGAGCCACACCAGCTAGGCCATAAAGTCTACTTTTAAAAAGCTAGCTATAATATGTTCAGCTCTAAAATTTTATTATTCTAAATGATTTTTTTTAAAATTTTCTTTTTGTACTACTATAATTTTATTTGTTTATTCATTCATTTTTTAATTTAATTCTCACTTGAAGATATTTATCCATTGCTTTTTGGGGCTAGTGGAAGGGAGAGAGCGCGACAGAAACACCAGTGGCAGAGAGAGATATGGATTGGTTGCCTCCTGTATACCTCTGATCAGCCCTAATGACTAGCCCCAGGAGCCTACAACCCAGGTACGTGTCCTTGACCAAAATAAAACACAGGACCCCTCACTTCCCAAACTGACACTCTATCCACTGAACAGAACTGGCTAGGGCATTATTCTCTGTGTATTTAAAGAAGAAACAATTCCTGTGCACTGATCTTGAAAACCAGTTTTAAAGTTTGATTTGTGTCTCCCAACACAGCTAAACATTTTTAAGGCAATATGAACGAGCATTCTTTAAAAGTAACAAAATTCTGTTATCATTTTAAAAGGCACTTTTACATAAATCACCTAACATTTACATAAATCACCACAAACATTTACATAAATCCCCACAAACATTTACATAAATCATCACAAAAATATTTATACTCAAGTAGCATCTACATAATAGCAGATTTTAAAAATGCTCAATAGTACAGCCCTGCTTTCAACACTAACATGTCATCTAGGCTGAGCAGCCAGTGGCGCAGGTATCCTGAGTGTATGGAGCGGCTATAGGGTCAAGCCTCAGGCTTACTTGTGGCAGGGCCACAAACAAGTCCCAGCCTGGAGGGCAGAGCTTTCCTACCACAAGTAAGGCTGATCTCGTAGCCCTCCTTAATTCCTTCCTAAGTAGCTAATGTGCTGCGGGAGGTGCAGCAAGTGTTGTCAAAACAAGAACATTTTTATACAAGTTAATCTACTCTTATTTTAATCAGACTATACAATAAAGCATTGGCTTGCAGGCTGGGTGTTTTGTGTCCTCATCCAGGCATGGGAGATGCACAGAGCCCCAGCTGTATTCTCTTGTCTGTCTTTCCTTCAGTCCTTCACTGCTCTTCCTCAGGTTCACCCTTGGCCATGCTGGTGAGGCATACCTGAGGTCTGCAAGTTTGTTTTTTTCTGATAACCACCAGGGATGAATCCAATCTTTACTCAATAACTCCACTCCTACCCATCACTCCCCACCTCCCAACCCCCACCCGTACCCCAGGCTGACTGCTACAGCTGTTTGGGTGAAGCAGGATCAGGGAGGCCCCATGCAGAAGCTAAGTCCCAGTGGGTGGCTTGTGCTGGGCTCTCTTCCCTGACCTCAGGAGTAGAGCATGAGACTGAGGGGGAAGAATGCTGGGGCTTCTGCTGGGAGGGGAAAAAGAAGGAGACACCCATTTATTGAGCTCTTACTCTATGCCAGGCCCAATGCCATGCCCTCGACATGCACCACCTCTTTGGATCTTACAAGCATCCACTAAGCTGGGTGAGCACCATGATCCTCATTTTGCAGGGGAATTGGGTTCTTGCCTAAGATCCCCCCCGCAAAAGTACCAGCCCCTGAAACCTTAGCTTGGAGTCTTCATTTGGGTGCTCTTTGATTAGGGTCACCGTGAAGGGTTAATTTTATGTCTCAACTTGACAGCGCTAAGGGTTGCCCAGGTAGCTGGTAAAACAACACTGGGTGTGAATGGATGGGGCTAGCTTTTGATTCAGTAGATGAGTAAGGAGATCTGACAGTGCTGGTGGGCTTCCTCCAAATTCTGGGGGAATGAGAGGAATAGAAAGATGAAAGATGAATGAATTGTCTCTTCTTTGGCTGAGATGTCCATCTTTACATACACACACACACACACACACACACACACACACACACCTTGGATTTCAGAGAGGAAGAGTCAGGGATAATAGAAACATCAGTGATGAGAGAGAATCACTGATCAGATGCCTCTTGCAACACTGCATGTGCCTTGACAGAGAATAGGACCGTGACCTCCTGGTTCATAGTTGAAGTTCAACCACTGAGCCTTGCCAGCCAGGTGTGAGATGGCTATATATATATATATATATACACCTGCCCATATACATTGGAGTTCCTGGTTCTCAGAGCTTCAAACTCCTGTATTTCCACCAGCTGCCCTTTATTCTTTGGCCTCTGAATGGGAGTTACAGCATGGGCTCCCTGGCTCTCAGGCCTCCAGATTTAGACTGAGCTATACCATTGGCTTTACTGTTCTCCAGTTTGCAAAGCACAGATTATAGGGCTCAACGTATGAGCCTATTTCTATAAATGTCTTACATACGTCCATGTAGCCCCTATTGGTTAGTATGCAGAACACTGCCTAATAGAGGGACCTAGCACAGGCAGTGCCTCACCCATTTCATTTATCCAGTTCTCCTGTTACCCATCTGACAGACTGACTTCAAAACATGATACACTAGGCTTCCTCCATAGAGAGAGTTGAGAGAGGTTATGAGAATAATGCCAATTCCCCATAAAAATGACCTTTCTCTCCCCCTCACCAGGCTTATATTTTAATGTGGTATAAAAATACTAAGGAAAAGTCTTATGTCCCCTAATAACTTTAGTATTTTGGTCAAAGGAATTTGGATGATTTTCCTGGCTGCAATCAGGTTAATTCCTCAACACCAGACTGACAGGCATGGGCTACGAGGCCCAGCAGCTCCGTTCCTCTGCTGTGTGGACAAGCCCTTCTGGAACTGGGGGCCCTGCCCTATGTCCCGAACCCACCCTGGCAAGAGTCCTAAGACTCGTGGGTTCACCAGCAGCACCATGCGGACCGCTCACATACAAGTTCAGAGCCAGCAGCAAGTCCCCTTCACTTCAGGGATGAGCGGACCACGTAGCAAGTCGCATTGCATCCACCCACTGAGCAGCCACAAGGAGGTCAGAGATGCCCAGAGAGAAGGAAAAACCTGGAGGGAGTGATAAAATGGTGCTGAGCCCTATAGCCGAACAGCATCCCAGCAGCTCCAGTGTCTGATCCTGAGCCCTCCACACCTTTTTTCATCAGTAACTGAGGTGTAAAGTGGGGAGAAAGGTTAAGACATGACAGAGGACCAGACGGTGGCCTTTGAAATTGTCTTTATTTCTGAACATTCCTTTATAACCATCCACCCCAGGGTTAACTCCCATAGATGCACCTTGAGCCCAAATCCCCACCCCTCCTCAAGCAAATCAGATTCACGTTTCTGATTGTAAGACACTTTGCCTTTGAGGTCCCTCAAACTCCCCAACCTTTGCCCCTGCAATCCTGTACCCCGGCCTGGGTCCCTCCCTTTCCCCATTCACACTGAGCATGAACCTGAAATGTGAGTGGCCCCTGCATACTGCACCCCAGTCCGAGGTTTGTTTCCAGGGGCTTAGAAGGAAGCCCTTGTTAGGTGCACCTGGTGAGCAGGGTCACATCACGGGCTCCATGTCATGAAAATGCCACGTGATAAAACTCTATATCTCTGCAGTGCTTGGTGGCAAGATGGGATGGTCCTGGGTTGTCCTAAATCCCTCAGTGTCCCCGTGAGCTCAGCCTGGATCAGGGCAACTCTCTCCTGGCCCACAGTCCCCCGGGTCCTGGAACACTCCAGGGGGACGGGGTACAGCTCCAGCTCCAAACTGCGCAGCCCGGCTGTGTGGCGCAGCAGCTTCTCCACGGTCGCCACGGAGAAGTTGTTCTTAGAGATGGTGAAGTCCCTGAGCTGGTGGCAGCGGCTCAGGGCAGGCAGGATGGCCTCAACTTGGGAGTCCGCCATCGCACAGTTACTCAGGCCCAGGTCCTGGAGGGTGGGTGCCACTGCCTCCAGCAGAGCTCGGAGGGGCTCGGGACTGAAATCCGCAAAGCTGAGGCCAAATAGATCCAGGATCTTCAGCTGCCTGAGGCTCGGGCACTGGAACAGGTGTGCCAGGTCTGAATGCGTCAGCTGCTGGCTATATATTATGGAGAGTTTGTCCAAGGGAGTCTGCAGGCACCTGGGGAAACAGAGCCGTTAGTGCCTGGGGACGGGGGTAGCCGGTAGAGGGGGTCCTGCAGGTGGCAGAAGATGGATTTGCCCAAGCCCAGGGCTGTCTTCACAATCTGATGAAGGCCAGCAGCCAGGACACCCATCTCCTTTTAGGCTGGGACAGGTTCACGACATCGCCAGAGCTTCCTGTCCTCAGCTGCCAAGCAGCGCACTGCACTCTGGAGGGTGACTGGACAGAAGGAAAACACGGCACTAACAGGTTTGACTCCGTGGATAGAGCATTGGCCTTTGCATTGACGTGTCTCAGGTTTGATTACCACTCAAGCGCATGCACCTCATTTGCAAGCTCAATCCCTGGCCCTGGTTGGGGCATGAGCAGGGGGCAACCAATCAATGTGTCACTCTCACAAAGATGTTTCTCTCCCTCTCTTCCCCTCCCTTCCACTCTCTAAAAATCAATGGGAAAAATATCCTCAGGTGAGGATTTAAGAGAGAGAGAGAGAGAGAGAGAGAGAGAGAGAGAGAGAGAGAGAGAGAGAGAAAACCTGGAAAGATCGTGCAGCAACAATTGAGAGGCCAGTCTGCAGAGGCGACTTCCACCACAAACCACTTGTCACTCTTTGCAGTCCTTTCCCTCCCACTCCCTTAGCTGCGGAATCCTGCCTTTCCTTTCTACTAATGACCTTCCTGGAGCCCAGGACCACCTCTGACAGACGGGGAAGCTGAGACAGGCTCATGTGTGTTCACATGGCCGGGGGGCACAGAGCTTCTGTCTGGAAATGCTCCATCCGATGTGGCTTTTCCTCCTCCCTCCCCCTTCCTAAGTCCTGGTCACTTAGACATCTCTCCCTAGGGAAGAATTCACAGAACCCGGCTCGCTGGGTCACTCACTGAGCCAGTTCTGCTACCCCTCCTGACGGGCAGATTTTAAAACATGCTTCTCTAAGGTGCTCATGGGACACCACCCTCAAAGCAGCAAACATGACCACTCCCTTGACATTCTGGAGCTGCGTCCACTGTTCCACAACTCACCTGAGCATCTGGTCCAGACGGCCTCGGAGGAAGGAAAGAGAACACATGTCGAGCTCCCGAAGGTGCCGAAGCCTGATCACCTGAGAGAGGAATTGGGAAAAGGATCGCTGCTTCTCTTGCTCCTGCTCCTCTTCCTCCTGCCACTCCTGCTCCTCCCTCTCCAACTCCTCTTCCTCCCTCACCTCCTGCTCCTCTTCCTGTTGTTGTTCTTCCTCCCCCTCCTCCCCCTGCTCTTCATCCTCATCCTCTTCAGACAACACATTGGTGTGGGGGAGAGAGAGTCTCTGCAGGTTACTCATCTGACCCAGGTAGAGAGCAAACATCCCCAGGGTGGGCAGGTTCCAGGTGCAGTTCACTTCCACCTCCTGGATGCAGTCCAGCTTCACCCCATCCAGGACCCTCTGACCCTCTGGAAGGGCACCTCAGAAAACCTCAGCGCCTTGCAGCACAGGTGTAGCAACCCTTCCCTCTGCTGGGCCCATTGGATAGTGTGCATGAAAAACTTATCCCGGTCCCTTTCAGTTAAGTTAAGGTCTAAGAACACCTCCAAGAGAGCCAGGGGATGCTCATTGTTGGGGCTGGAGCTGTGCACAGTCACTCATCCTGTCGGTGAGCAATGCCAGGCGTTGTCTCCAAGCCACATATCCCAGAAGTTGGCACCCGTGTCCCTTAAATCCAGCACCCGCAGTTTGCCCCTCCTGTGGGGAGAGCAGGAAATTAGCTGAGATTCTTCCAGGTCAACAGGGCATTGGCTGAGATGCTTTATGGACTGTGTGTCTCAATGGTTGAGCATTGACCTATGAACTAGGAGGTCACAGTTCAATCAGGGTACATGCCTGGGTTGCAGGTTCAATGCCCAGTGGGTGGGGGGAGTGTGTGTGTGTGTGTGTGTGCAGGAGGCAGCTGATCAATGATTCTCTCTCATCATTGAAGCTTCTATCTCTATCTCTCCTTTCCTCTCTGAAATCAATAAAAAAAAAATTGTGTGTTTTTTTTTAAAAAAGACCAACTGAGTGAGGGCAGGTCGGAATGAGATTGAGTGTCTGAGTTGAGGCACCAATCAGACTGCACCCCCACCCTGAGCTTTTACTTTGAATCCCAGGGTCAGCTTCTCCCTTGCCCTCCTCCTCTCTCTGCTTTGCTTTGCTCATCTCCTTCGCTTCCATCCCTCCTGCTCAGCACTTCGAGTACCTTGAAGTACCACTGGGAGGAGGCAGGGCAGGTTTTGCAGGTGCCCCTGCCCAGTAGGCATGCCTCCACTTCCCACAGCGAGCTGCACAGTGTGCAAGGGCTCCCTGAGCCTCACTGGCACCGTCAGAAACTTCAGGTCCACCCTTAGGCCCTCCACCGGCCCTGACCCCCATTGTCTCCCAGATGCTCAGTCAGGACCCTACCTGGAGCAGCCTTACCTGGGCCAAACCTCCTGGTTAAGCAGAACGTCAAGTGCATCAAACACGGCTTTTAAGGCCATGGCCCTGGGTGGGGCGTGATCAGGGGGACGCTGCATCAGGACCCCCAGAGGGAGGACAGTGAAGGGCCAGGCTTGGGCCACTGCCTTCAGGAGCTTACAGTGGTGTCCACTATGGTAGGCCAGGACGAACAGGTCCGGAAAGAGCTCGGGAGGCAGGTACTCCAGAGCTGCGATGGCCAAGGCCTGGTCCCTCAGCAGGCACTTTGCTGCCAGCTTCAGGAGAGTTGGTGTCATCTGGATGCTCATCTTCAAGGTGCTCAGAAAGGAATCCTGCCGCAACGTCTAGGGAACAAGACATCCTTGTCAGGCCAAGCCTTTGAGCCCCATCAACTCACTCCCCTTCCCTCAGAGGAATCAACTCAGGGCCAAAGCCACTGCCTGGCAATGGTGAGAGCCTTCGTTTAGTGAGTCCCATTCTGGGCTCGGTGGCCACAGAGCCATAGCTCGCCCCTGCAGGCCCCCAGACAAGCATCTCAGAAACACCCCATCTTTCATTCCAGTCTGACTAGCAAGTGGGTACTCAGGGGCCTAAAAGCTGACCCCTACCTTTTTTGGGGATAAGTTTCAGACCCATCTAGGGACACAAACTAAATAGTTAAAATGTCCAAAAATAAAACCCCCAACAGTTAAGATGTTTTCATTGAGGGTGGTGGGGTGTGTCGGGGGAGGTGTCAGGGAATCAGCTTGTTTAGACATTTAAAAATAACCCAAAGCCCAAATCCAAATGTTTGGAATTCAGGTAAAGCTACACTTAGAGGCAAAATCAAAGCATTCAATCTGTTAGTCTGTAATGAAACAAAAAGGACCCTAGCTGGTTTGCCTCAGTGGATACTGGTTCAGCCTATGGACTGATGTGTTCCGGGTTTGATTCTAGTCAAGGGCACATGCCCGGGTTGTGGGTTCCCTCCCCAGTTGAGGTTTGAGGAGGTACCTGATCAATTATTCTCTCTCATAATTGCTGTTTCAATCTCTCTCTTTCCCCCTCCCTTCCTCTCTGAAATCAATAAAAATACATTTTAAGAAAGAAAGAAAGAAAGAAAGAAAGAAAGAAAGAAAGAAAGAAAGAAAAGAAGAAGAAAGAAAGAAAGAAAGAAAGAAAGAAAGAAAGAAAAGGAAGAAGAAAGAAAGAAAGAAAGAAAGAAAGAAAGAAAGAAAGAAAGAAAGAAAGAATGAAAAAGAAAGAAAGAAGGAAAGAAAGAAAATGGAAAGCTCTTCATGCCAGGTCAGGATTCGTGCACCGGGAGGCCGGCTGCCTTAGCTGAGGTTGGTAACTCACCTGCTGTGACCGGTTGGCTGGGGCTCAGATCTCAGACCTGGTTGAGAACCACGGCACTGACTGCAGAGCTGGAGGACTCTGAATCTCTCCTCTGGTGCCTGAGGTTTTATACACCTTCCCAAATGCTAACATCCAATCAGATCCCCTGGTCTAAACCCCATAATCCTAATGGGGTTCATGCGTTTCTCCCTATTAATTGATTGACCCAGATATCCATTTAGGAAAGAGAAAGTTAGGGAGGGGCAAGGTTGAAGACTGGCTCATTGATTCCTTCCAAAGGCACTGACTGAGGTGGACGGATGGCCCATAGTTATCATACTTGGTGTGAGAGAGTGAAGGGTGTAATGGGTTCCTGATGTTAGAAAGGAAAAAAAACACAACCTGAGAGCATGGTTGCTGGGATCTTTGGCCACATTAGAGTAATCCAAGTTATCCGCAGTTAAATCAGGCGAGAAGACAATGGTGGCATGCCCAAGAAAAAAAGAAATGTGTCCATGCATCTAGTTGTCACTTAGGTTTTATGTCAGGTGACACAGCAGACCATGAGCTCCTTCTGGGAGCAAGCCATGGTTGTTTGAGAATGTGAGGGGCCCTTCAGACCACCAGGCTTCTCTGAGGAAGGTCAGGACAGAATCACCATGAGACCCAGGGGTCAGGGCTGGGCAGGGTGGGGCTGAGCCATCCTAATGGAACCCTGTGAATGACCCAGGGCCATGTAACAGATAGGTGTTTTTCCTTGGAGAGAAGAGAGATGGAAAGACTCTTCTCTGGGTGAATTTAGGATTTAAAAGGAGACAAGCTGGAGGGCAGACAGTGCCATCCTAGAGGGCAAAGGGAGGGATTCCATCTTCTGCCCTCTGAAGGAGGAAAAGGGTGGGTATCTGCTGGGAAAGATGAGATTAGCTCAGCAACTGGGTGGAGAAGATTAAATCTAAGAATGTGATTAGAGGGAAAGAGGCCGGGCCTCGGAGTTAGACATTTTCAAGCCCGAAAGGCACTGAAGGCAGGTGCATGGGCTCTTTGGGGATATTGGAGCCCGGGAGAGAAATAAACATGGGCCCATCACATGTAACCCTGTCACATCATGGCAGCTGCCACGAGGTGACGTTTATCTGCGGGTCGGGGTTCTTCCACAGAGAACCCTTCCCAGGTAGCAAGTGCCTTCTCTCACTACCTAGTGTTTCCATGGCCCCTTTTCTGCCCTCATGGCTCCCCTTCACTTCACCACACCCCCAATGATCTCCCTTATGACCATCGGCCCTCAGGTCCCTCCTTCAGTGAGCCTGTCCCCAGTATCACTCTGCTCTGTATTTGTCTGACATCCTGTTGTCTGCTGGACCAGAGGCTCTTTGAAGCCAGGGA
Organism: Myotis nattereri; assembly: GCF_964212035.1. Classification (NCBI taxonomy): domain Eukaryota; kingdom Metazoa; phylum Chordata; class Mammalia; order Chiroptera; family Vespertilionidae; genus Myotis; species Myotis nattereri. The sequence continues at coordinate 82,086,551 of NC_138082.1, read as the reverse complement.
GCAATCATGGCTCCTTAGGTCTCTGTGGAAGGAATTGGTGGCCATTGTCAGTGTGAGGAAGGCCAACTGGGGCCAGCCCACTGCTCCATGTGGAGCTCTTGGCCTGCACAGCCTTCCTCTAGGCCCCCATCCTTCTCCTGTCAGTCACTCACCCCACAGACACCCCTGAGCACCCAGTGTGTATGCCGGGTTCTGACTCTGGGGAACTTTGAGTCACGTAGAGAGGACAACGCCACTGAACAGACTCTGGAGTGATGAGTGGAGGCCCCTGGTGAGTGCTGCTGTCTGGAGCCAGTGGTGTCCTGGAAAGGGACAGCACAAGCCCAGGCTGCCTCCACAAGGAATAATGGAATTTGTCTGCAGTACAAATTCACCGCAACCACGCACATGTGGGCCCATGAACCAAATGCACTGTAGGCCCAGATGTGCCCAGTGAGTCCTGAGCTGGGCTTCTGCTGGCATTTACTGGAAGGGAGTAGGGCCAAGCAGCATGCCCAGGGCACCCTACTTTGTTTCAAATCCCAGCTCGGGACTCACTGACCCTGTGTGACCTTGGGTCAGTCACCCCCAGGCCTGTTCCTCTTCTATGAGCAGGTGTGGCAGTTAGTACCACCTCAGGCACCTGTCCTGGACGGTGGTGCTGACAGTGGAGATTTTCCCAGGAACATCCTGCCCTGGCTCTTAGACAATTTTTTTTTCATGGCTTTTTATTTTTATTTTATTTTAACTTTTTTTTGTTGGTGCTAATTCTCACTCAAGGATATATTTTCCATTGATATTTAGAGAGAATGGAAAGGAGGGGAAGAGACAGAGAGAAACTTCTATTGAAAGAGACACATTAATTGGTTGCCTCTCCCAAGTACCCCAACCAGGGCCAGGGATCATGCCCCCAACCCAGCCGTGGGCAAACTACGGCCCGCAGGCCAGGCCGGATCTGGCCCATTTGAAATGAATAAAACTAAAAAAAAAAAAAGACCGTACACTTTTATGTAATGATGTTTACTTTGAATTTATATTAGTTCACACAAACACTCCATCCATGTTTTTGTTCCGGCCCTCCGGTCCAGTTTAAGAACCCATTGTGGCCCTCGAGTCAAAAAGTTTGCCCACCCCTGCCCCAACCAGCACATGACCTTGACTGAAATGGAACCCAGGACCTTCATTCAGTAACCTGGGCTCAGTGACCACAGAGCCATAGCTCTCCCCTGCAGGCCCTAAGACAGTGATGGTGAACCTATGACACGTGTGTCATAGGTGACACACGAACTCATATTTTTGGTTGATTTTTCTTTGTTAAAGGGCATTTAAATATATAAAATAAATATCAAAATATGTCTTTGTTTTACTGTGTTTGCAAATATCAAAAAATTTCTATATGTGACACTGCACCAGAGTTAAGTTAGGGTTTTTCAAAATGCTGACACGCCGAGCTCAAAAGGTTCACCATCACTGGCCTAGAGCCTGTTGCTCGTAGGCTACTACCTGTGCATCATGTTACCGTACTGAGTAGTGCAGGCAATGGTAACACAGTGGTATCTGTGTATCTAAACATTGAAAAGATACAATAAAAATACAGCATAAAAGATAACAAATGGCACATCTATAGAGGACACTTACCATGAAAGGAGCCTGCAGAACTGGAAGTGGGTCCGGGGGTGTCAGTGAGTGGTGAGTGAATGTGAAGGCTAGGGCATTACTGTACACTACTGTAGACTTCATACAGACTGTACGAAATGTATCTTAATTTTCTTCTTAAACTTAGCTTACTAGAACTATTTTACTTTAAAACTTTAATTTCTTTACACTTTTTAACTCTTTGGAAATAGCACCTAAAATATAAACACATTATACAGCTGTACAGAAATATGTTCTTTCTTTAAATTCTTATTCTTTCTATAAGATTTGTTCTTTTTAAACACTTTTGTTAAAATATAAGGCACAAACACACACATTAGCCTAGGGGGCCTACACAGGGTCAGGATCATCAGTACCCCTGTCTTCCCCTCCACACCTGAAGGTCTCCAGGGCTACAACACTCCTAAGATAAGGGCGCCTTCTTCTGGGAACACCTGAAGGACCTGCCCGAGGCTCTTCTTGAGGAGGTGTCACTCTTCTCAGAAATAAGTCCCTGTGGTTTGCTTGGTTTGTTTCTTTTTTTCATCATAGGTTTGTTTTAGGTAGATATTGCAACATGAACATTCCTCTCTAATAATGAAAATCATTTGCTTTGGGGTCCATGTTTTCAAACTTGTTTTTTCCTTTCTCTTTCAAATGTTTTATTGTTGACAGTATTACAGATGCCCCCCTCCCCTCAATTCCTCCCCCTTTAGCCTCCTCCACCCAGACCCCAGCCCGCCCCCCCACCCACAGGCCTTCACCACACTATCGTCTGTGTCCATGGACTATGCATATATGCATATATGTTCTTTGGATAATCTCACGTTTTCAAGCTTTTTAAGGAGCTTATGTAGGTCTGCAGAAGCTTCTGCTAAACCCTTCACTGTGAATTTCCTTGGGGGTGGGACGTCGTCTCCTACAGTTCCCCTTTTTCTTGCTTCTTTTTCCGTTTGCACTCCTGTTCCAGTTCCACTAATTTCTCATGAGTCAATTCCTCAGAACCATTTCTAGGAGCTCCTCAATGTCATCTTTATCCGCACCCACATTGAAGTTGAGATCTCAACCACAGCCTCGTTGATCATTTTCAACCTCTGTGCCATGGCGTTACAGCAGCTATGCCAGCACTAAGCAGCAGGGATTTCTCAGCCCCGTATGTCTTAGGGACTAGCGCCATACATAGTCCATCATTAACCTAAACATTGTTGTGCAGCACCTGGGTGTATTTAAACTTCATTCAACTCTCACAGCAATCCCGGTGATGCAAATGGGTGAACGCTGAGATCAAAAGAAAGACCAGGGGTGCCCTGAGTCACAGAGTATCATGGACAGAGCCAGGCTACAAACTCAGTGCCAGGGGTGCTCTTTCCTCCCAGCCATGTTGCCTTTCTGTGCAATGATATTTCAATGCGCATTCCAGAACTTACACAGAGATAATTCAAGAGGAATCAATTAGCTTATGTTTGTCTCCAAGAAACCTGAAACGTCATCAACATCTAAATTTGGTATTACTGGATTCTGCCTTGTGGAGAAAGTCCATCTGAGGTTAAGACACAAGAAGAACAGCAGAGCTAGAAAATAAAGGGTGTTTTTATCCTAATTGTGTGGTTTGGGTCCTGGGTTAGCTAGTCTATGTCCAGGACATTTTCAAAGAACATGAGCTAATCAATCCCTTTTATTGATTAATTCTGTTTAAGTTGGATGTCTAAAAAAAGTCCTGACTGATTAGAATTATGCAAAAATGATATTCTTTTGAATTATATAAACAAAGAATGTTTTTATTTTTTGCAATTTTAAAAACTTGCCTAAATATGCAATAAAAACAGTTATGCCAATTATAGATCTAATAATTCACTGTAATGGCATGAGTTTGATGCCATTTCCTTCTACTTATCCAAACTCAAAATGTATTCATTCCTTAGAGGAGAGCTTACAAGTTGCATTTTATTAAAAACATCCCTAGCTCCCCTATTAGAACATTTCTTTATCTGGCCCTTCCTATAGTAAACTGTAAAATATCTGTGAGCAGAGTTAGTGGTTTTAAACAATTTTTTCCTATTGCCTTATTTACTTTTCTTTTCAAACACAAAAGATCCTACAATTAGGTATTAAACCCTCCCCGCCCAGCAAAAAGCATGCTTCCATCTCTTAAGAAGCTACAATCTTAAGAGTTGTCTATATCTCTAACAAACTTTTTCATGTGAATATATCTATTTACTATTTAAAACAGTAACAAATGAAAACCAGCTTTACACATGGTATGAAAACTTTATGTTAAAAAAAATGCCTTGATAAAAATTTACATTTTGGCATAGATAGAGCAATCTAATTTTTTTCTTTATAAATTACTTATTCTATTTATGCATTTTCTCTTATTGTTTTACCTAGCCCTTATTAATGGGGATACACACACACACACACACACACACACACACACACACATGCATTTGGATTTTCTGTATAACACAAGGCTAAAACAACCATCCTCTTTCCTAAGACTTTGCTTACCTGTGAAAATGCCCCTGTGCAATTATGTGTTTAAATGGATTTGACCTTATGAAGAACATCTGCCCATGGGGGTCACAAAAAAAAATTAGAGCAAAGAAATGAAGGGCACTTTTACTCTAATTGCATCATTTAGGCCCCGAGTTTAGCTAGTCTATTTCCATGATATTTTCAGAAACTGAGCCAATAGACCCCTCTTTTTGTCTGATTCTAAATTAGTTGGAGGTCAAAAACTCATATCTGATTGATCAGAGTATGTATATCTAAATTTTGTATTAACAATTGCAAAAGTGTTCTCCAACTTGCTTTTACTAATTTTCCCTCCTTCTAAAAGTTAGTGTTTAGCTTATTCCTTCATAAAACTTGGCAATGTCATTTTTTAAAGTTTATGCTGATATAATGTGCTATGAGCTTATAATTTGTTTTATTTTATTTATGATTTAGTTTATTCTAATTATGAGTGAATTGTTACATCTATTTATACAACATTTGACCTTAAGTTTTTCTAACTCCCTGGTTGTCCAGAGAAATAGAATGAATCATAGATAGATAGATAGATAGATAGATAGATAGATAGATAGATATGAAGAGAGAATATTTCTTATTAGAATTGGGTCACATGGTTACCAAGGCTGAGAAATCCCACAGTCAGCCATCTGCAAGCTAGAAAACTAGAAAAGCCAGTGGTATGATTCAATCCTATTCCAAATGGTGGAGAATCAGGAGCTCTGATGTCTGTGGGCAGGAGAAAACAAACACCCTGGCTCAAGAAGAGAGGAACAATAGACATTTCCTTTGCCTTTTTGCTTCATTGTGGCCTCGATGAACTGGGGGTTGGATGATGCTTGCCCACATTGATAAGGGTGGATCTCCTGATTCAGTCTGGTACATCAAATAATTATCTCTTCCAGAAACACTCCCACAGGCACACCCAGGAATGATGTTTTACTGGCCATGTGAGTATATCTTAGGCTAGTCCAGATGACATATTTTCATATTTTTTGCCTCTTCTATTTGCTATTGATTTCTGGTATTTTTCTTATTAATTCTTAATTGCTTTTTTGATGTTTTTCAGTTTGCCTTGAATATTTTGATTTCTGGTATTCATTTTTCCATTATTTTAATTTTACATAATCAATTGTATAAAATTTATGAATTCTGGATTCTTCTTTTTTATTCAGAAAAACCTCATTCTTCTCTACAGTGATAAAAGATATTTCTCTGTATTGTACTCTAGCTTTATTTTTTCTCAGGGGAGCATGGTATAAAATATCTTATAGAAATCTAATATTATTTTATTTTTACTTGGTTTACCAGTTGTTCAATTACCATTTAGTGACTAATTCATAACTTTTTTATTGTTTTCAAATGATATATTTATTATGTTTAGTATAGTTTATAACATCTTTATTTTAGTTCACTTATCTCTCTGCTGACTTCTGTGCCAACATCAAATGTTTCTATTATTGTTCTGTAATATTTTAATATTTGTAGAAATATTACTATTAATTAAAATTATTTTACTATGATTTATTTATCATTATTAACTTTATAATTATTATTTGTCTACTCTTACATGTGTTTACATATCGAGTTTAGCATCAATTTGTTAAGTATTAAAGAAACAAAATTTTCAGCCAACATTTTATTAATCCCATTAACTTTAAAGATTAATTTTGAAAATATTGAAATGGTTACAACATTATTATTGACTAAGTACAAGGTATTTAGGTAAGTTTTATCCCTTTGAAAATACAGTAAATTAAAAGTGGTCATACATTCTTTGTAGTTCCTCCCACCAGGGATTAAATCTATTTTTCTGAACCTTAAAGCCAGGCTGGCCTTGTGACATGAGCACGTCAGGGAGAAAAACAAAGTCGCTAGCTTGTCAAATGGTTAAAACTAAGGCTTACATAACTCACTTAGCTGGGAAAAGGGATGTGGAAGAAATGGTGTCTACGAGAAGAACAAATAGGTTTCTTTAGGAAAGACAAATGTTTTCTTAGGAAAATAATTGGGAGATAAGAAAGCTTATAATAAGGTTTGTCTAAACCGGTATGAGTGGTCTCTTTACGGCCATAAAACTCCTCAGAGAGGGAAATGGAAGTGGCTTTACTTCAGTGCTCTCTCCTGGGAATAGTAGCCTCCCCAAGAGGGAATTGATGGCCATCACCATTCCTCATGAGCTTCCGCTTCAGTCAGGTAAGGGAGGCTCTGGGACGACTTCTCTCTGCATCTGCTGAATCTCTAATGACTTCAACTTAAAATAAACCTTAAACCAACTTTCCGGTTATGATTTGGTCCCTACAAATGTTTAGGTAAGAATTAAACTATCCTGTGGCTTGTCCTCCCACCCTTTTCCAACCCACTCTGACCATGTGAATAGGCATGAGCTATGAGAGAGAGCGCCTGGAGGCACAGTGAAGGCCAGGGTCCTGGGCCTTTCTTATTAACTGTGTTCTACAACTTATTCGCATGCATTTACTATTATAAATGAAATCTCTATTTCCAAGGGGTTGTTGTTTGTTAGATATGAAAGCTATGTGTATTCGTTTTGTACTTGTACTGATGAATTTATTTAGAATTTATAATAGATTTTAAACTTAAGTACTTGAACTAACCAGCTATATGATATCATCATCTTTGTATAAGGATACTTTCCATTCTTCCTTAACACATTTTACCCACATATATACTTTCCTTGTGTATTTACCCTTACTAATATATTTTATACCAGTTTTATTTTGTCATGTTGCATGCTTTTATGTGAGTACATGTTTTATGCTATATTATATACATATATTTCTTAATATTAAGTCAGTCTTTATTCTGGAAAAGAACTCCAGTTTTCTATGGTATTTCCTAATTTAGTTTTATGTTGGAACCTGTTTTATTTGAGACTTAAATCAATATTTTTAAATGAGTTTTCTTTCTTTGTACTGATGTGTCTGGGTTTGAAAGCAAGGGTATGTTTGATTTTTTAAATAGTTTTGAACTTTTCCTTTGCTCTCAGTGCTCCAGACAAGTCTAAATAGCACCAGTATGATCAATTCCTTGGAATATTGATAAAATTCACCTTCAATGACCTCTGGTTCTTGTTCTTTGCAGGATTTTAGAGATGCAGGGGTGATGAGGAAGCTGGTGAGTTTCTAAACATGCTCGGTTTCTCTCACACACGTGGTCTCTTCATGTTTTCAATCGAATTGAAGGAACCATTGAATTCCTTAATTTATTGAGTTTCTTCTGTAACTTTGGTTCTTTTCCAGACCCTCTCTAATGTTTTGTGTCTGCTTTGTTCCCTATCTTTTCCTGGTTGGACTAGATTTATGATTTTTGAAACAAATCACATTTGGACCTAAATATTATTCTACGTTTGTTTCAAATGGACTTTCTATTTCTTTCTCAATTAATGTTATCCTCCCTCTTTCCATACCTATCATGCACTTCTACTATCATTTACTTTTCAAAATCCTTGGCCTTTTCCCCCGTCTCTGTCTGTCTGTCACTGTGTCTTCCTTTGTCTCTGTCTTATTGTCTCTCTTCTCTCTCTCTCTCTCTCTCTCTCTCTCTCTCTCTCTCTCTCTCTCTCTCTCTCTCTCTCTCTTCTTTCTTCCTTCATTTTTTTTTCTTTTTTCTGGCCTGACTGTTCAAAAAAGTTTACTGCCTTTATGGCTTTTCAGTTTAATGCCACCCCCCCCCCCCCCGCCGCAAATTGCATGATTATGGAATAATATCCTTAAAAAGACATATTTTACACAATGAGCTGCCAAAATTCACATATCTGCATTATTTCTTACTTCAATAAGAATATATAGTATCTATAAATATACAAGATTTTCGTTTTCTAATATCAAGGCAATTTCATACAGCATTTCAAACAAATTGTTAGAAGAATGGCTCACATGTAATTTGTTAAAGCGAAACCTGCATACTTAAGACATTTAAAAAGCTCTCATTCTAGCCATTATTTTCTATTGTATCTGCAGAACAACCTATTTCCTTGGTGGAAAAAAATCTCAAATATAACACAAAAGATAATCATTCCAAATAATTAAATAGTAGAAAGAGAAAAAGAGAAGTAATTACTCTTTCCATAGTACCCATTTTTCTGTTGTCAAACTAATTTTATTCAGCATTATCTCACTCCACATTAGAGAATTGTTCACAATGATCCCAGGCAAAGCACAAGGGCATTTGTTTTTCGATTTGCAGAACTAAAATGTTCATTCCTTTTGGAAAGATGACAACAATAGTTGAACGTAAAATCATAATGGAAGGCTCCTGGCTGAGACTTGAAGGAGCAGTTCTGATTCGGAAGCAAAACCCAAAGGGGGAGCAGCCGCCACCAGCTTTCCTTTCCTCTCCTTGTGTTTGTGTGAGAGAATCACAGAAAATAGTTCCTTGGTTTGGCCTAACATTGGGGATCACTTTATCATTAGAAAGAATTTCCTGTGCATATAGATGAAAAAGCAATCTCTTTCTATCACATTTTTGATCACCGGAGAAGCTGTTTGTAAATATTTTTTTTTACTTATTAAATTTTCTGAGTATTTCCAGTCTTCTTGCAATTCCATGCATTAAATTGGCTACTTCGTTTGTAAAGATTTTAAAACTTTCTCTGTTCACACATATTATCACTCACACTATAAGAAATGTACTTGGGCATCATTTCTCCTCAGTGAGCCTCACTAAATTTCAACTTCAATTCCCATGGGTCTCATACTCTTGTCTATTTTTTCCCAAAAGGAAAAAGCAGAAGAAAGAATGAGAGAAGATTTATGTTACACTCACTTACTTTAACAAGTCCGTTGGATATTATTAATACTTTCACAACTGTACCTGCATTCTTTACTGGCATATAGGCCTCTTCCTTTGTACTATTGGACTAGCAAATGAATAGCTCGATAGTTTGATGCCTCATCACAAGAGCGTCAACATAATTTAGCATTCAAACTGGGACAGTTTTGAGAACAAAAAAAAAGTTCTATTCATAAATATGCTGGCAGTTAACATTGAGGACACCAAGTTGGTAACTGTTCATTCCTTTTAGAACCTTCTGGAACATTTTAGGTTCCTGTCATTCCCAAGTCTGTTCTATTTGCCTCTCATGCATTTTGCATGATCTTTATAAAACAGATAACAAAATGCATTATATAAAAATTGATGGTGCCCAGCTGATGTGGTTCAGCTGTTTAGTATCGATCTATGAACCAGGAGGTCAAGGTTCAATTCCAGGTCAAGGCACATGTCCCAGTTGTGAGCATGATCTTCAGTAGAGGGTGTGCAGGAGGCAGTCAATCAATGATTCTCATCATTGATGTTTCTCTCTCTCCTCCCTTCTTCTCTGAAATCAATAAAACAAATGATGGCATTTTTTAGTAAAATATATGTCATCCTATAAGTTAAAATTTACTGTTATTTGTTAAAAAGTTAGCAACATTGTACGAATTGACTATATGGAAATAAATATTTGGGCGATTTTAAATACTGTGTCAAAATTACTTTGTCTAGTAAAAATGAGTTTACATAGTTGACTGACAGATATGAGATAAATAAGATGGCTCAATTATGTTTAATAGGGTTCAAACTTGGCCAAATTTGGAAATGATGCTCCATGTGTGCCTTTTTATTACTGCTTCCCCATGCCAATATATTGTAATAAGGAACACGACGTGCACCTGAGACAAACAGCATATTGAGTTTGGTTGTCCATATTTCACCATTAAGGAAATCTTAGGGAATCGTGAAAGGTGTTTTTGAGATGATGGATAAACAAGAAATGACAAGAGAATGAACTTTGGAATATAAATTTTAAAAATGCTGAGTTTGATAATTATGAACGTTTACTATATTCTGATACTTTCTTTTTAAATATATTTTTTTATTATTGATAGTATTACAGATATATCATATCCCTTTCCCTTTTACCTCTCTCCTCCTAGCCTTCACTACCAGGTCCCTTTCCCTTTTACCTCTCTCCACCTCAGGTCTTCACTACCCTATTGCATATGTCCATGGGCTATGTATATCTATACTAATAAAAGACAAGCATGCAAATTGACTGTACCTTCACTAAGCCTTAAGCCATGCCCACCAGCCAATCAGAGTGACTATATGCAAATTAACCCAACCAAGATGGCGGCCGTCAGCCATGAAGCTGGAGTGAGCAGGACGCTTGGTTGCCCAGTGATGGAGGAAGCCCAGCTTCCCACCGTGCCCTGGCCGGCTTTGAGCTCCACTCAAGGCTGCAAAGTTTCAATTATAGAAGGTAAATAAATCCCAGAATAAAAAAAAGAAAAAAAGGACAAGCTGAGAGAAGCTTGGCCAGCCTGAAAATGGCCCTCAGCCTCTCACCCAGACTGGCCAGGAACCCCAGTGAGGACCCCACACCCTAAAGGGGGAGTGGCCAGCCTGCAAACAGCCAGCAGCCCCTCACCCAGGCTGGCCAAACCTCCATGGGGTGAGGGTCTCCACTTGGGGGCGCTTGACTAGCCTGCAAACAGCCATCAGCACCTTACCCAGGCTGGCCAGGCACCCCAGCAGGACCCCGACCCTGATCTGGGACACCCTTCAGGGCAAACCAGCCGGCCCCCACCCGTGCACCAGGCCTCTATCCTATATAATAAAAGGGTAATATGCAAATTGACCCTAACAGCAGAACGACTGGAAATGACTGGTCACTATGACACACATGACCACCAGGGAGCAGATGCTCAATGCAGGAGCTGCTCCCTGGTGGTCAGTGCACTCCCACAGGGGGAGCTCTGCTCAGCCACAAGCCAGGCTGATGGCTGCCAGCTCAGCAGTGGTGGCGGGAGCCTCTTCCACCTCCTCAGCAGCACTAAGGATGTCTGACTGCAGCTTAGGTCTGCTTCCTGCTGGTAAGTGGACATCCCCCGAGGGCTGCCAAGCTACCAGAGGGATGTCGGACTGCCAGCTTGGGCCTGATACCCCAGGGTGTGGGCCTAAGCCAGCAGGTGGACATCCTCCGAGGGGTCCCAGACTGCAAGAGGGAAATAGGCTGGGCTGAGTGACCCCCCCCCGAGTGCACAAATTTTTGTGCACCAGGCCTCTAGTAAGTATATAAGTTCTTTGGTTTGTCTCTTCTTGTCCCCATCTGATACTTTACATAGGATAGTGTCACCTATTCATATGGTTTCAAACTCTACCTGGTAGCCATTACAGTACAAAAAGGAATGTTAACATGGGGGAAGATGGAGCCATTCTGCTAGTTCAGTAGTTAGTGCAGGGTTTTTATAAATATGTCAACCTGCTACCTTGTTTTTACTTGGTGCTCTTTGCTGTCACCAAGATTGTTCATACCACCCGAAAGGGGAGGGATGGATCATCAGTGAATTTAGTTTCACTATCTGGTTCCTAATAAATTATTTCTTACTTAATCTGCCTCAAGTGATTAGCCTTTTTACAAATGAGATCACCAAGTGTTCTTTTTTAACTGTTTGATAAACTGAGCTTTGCGTTTCCTGAGATAAGACTGTGATCATTGAAGCCCCCTTTAAGAGATTCCTTTACAGTGGCATCCCACAATGCTTTGGAGAGCAAGCCCCAAACTGGAGATGTGAATAAATGTGTGCTCCCATGAGTTACTGAGTGAGTACACTGGATATCTAAAAAATAAATAGATGTGTGTATTTATGAATATGCACTAGACTGGAAGGGACAGAGAGATAGAGAGGACAACCTTTCCACATGAGCTGGCTCTTGGGTCCATGAGACTTTTACCTATAAACAAATGAGGAAATAACACTGAGGTCTTCCTTGACATGTAAATAAAATAGAGTTAGTTCCCTAAGTCTTTTATTCTTGACTTAATTCAAGATTCATTTATCCATTCAATAAACATGTATTTAGTTGTCACTGTACAATAAACAGTGAACAAAACAGTGTGTCTCCTCCTTTAACTTACAGTCTATTAATGAAAATAAACAATAAATACCTAAAACAGTAATGAGGCTACCTTTGAGCAGAGATCTGATTGAAGAATATCAGCAAAGCACTGAAGGTAGTACGTAAGCAGGCAGAGAAAGCTCTGCATAAAGACCCCATGAGGATAATATATTTAACATTTTAAGAAGGTCAGGATGCTTAAATGTCATGGACAGAAATGTCAGAGGTACAGCTCATTGCCTAGAGATACTCTCCAGACATTCTGGGTTCCACAGACCCTACTAAGACTTTGACTCAAACAAACTATTCAAATGTGCATGGATTGACTTGTGTGCCCTAAACTATGTTTATTTAAGTCCAACACCCAATGCCATATAATTAAGGTAGAATAAAATTGTAAGGTGAGCTCCTTAGGATTTTGATAGGGTTTGTGGCCTTATTAGAAGATTTTCTTTCTCTCTATATATATATCCCTCTCTCTTTCTCTATCTCTCTCTCTCCTTCCTTCCCTATCTTTCTAATGTGATGACACAGTGAGAACACGATCAGCAATAAGCCAGGAAGAAAGCTCTCACTAGAACCAAATTGACTGGTACCTTGATCTTGGACTTTCAACCTCCAGAAATAAATGATGTCTTTCTTTAAGCCACCTTGGCTATGGTATTTTGTTATGGCTGCCTGGGTATATGAGTTCAAAATTCATTCCAAGAAATCTGAATATGACTCATTCTCTCTGAATGTTGTGAGTGGGTTTCTAGGCAAGAAATAGCCATACCTTTTCAATTGCATTGAAATATTGAAGTGAAATGACCTTACCACAACTTACCTGACCTCCAGATTTTCAATATTACTTTGTTTTCATTATAATTGGGATGACTTTTTACTCAGAGTTCTTCCTTCCCACAGGGTGTCCCAATTTTAAAGAGAACAGATACAGCACATTGAGTTTAATTTTAATGTTCTCTTTAAAATGCTAATAATTATGGCTCAATTACTGCCATGATTTTCTTGTTGGAGTGTTCTCCCTTGAGTTGTTCTAAAATGTAAGTGGTAGAGAACCACAGAGCTTGCCTGATTATCTACCTGGTCCATGGCCAATGCTATGTGATTTTCAGAACGTGTCCTTTGGAACACTTCCCAGATGTAAGCACATAGTTGTCTATTCTCAAGCCACCTGTACATCATTTGCTTTTATCCTCTTTGACAGCACATTGCTCTCATTGTGACTACAGAATCATAATTCCCAGTGTTCAAAACTGCTATTGTTTGGGGATTAGCATGAGGTTCTTGTTGAAATGTTTGAAGATACACTTGCCAAAACTGTAAATATAAAACTTCCAGAAGGTCTTATAAAATAAATACCATGATTTCAATACCACTCATTTGATGCTAGCATTTAAAATCAGCTAAGTTAAGCTGATTTTAAGAGGTGTTCAAACAGATCACTGGCACCACGTTTTATGTAAAAATATATTTGGTTCTCTTAATTACCTGTCATTGGAAATTTGTCATTTTATTTAATTTTCTGAATATATGCATAATTTTTACTATCTATCCTATCTAATAATAGACAAAAAGGGTAACCTTCGCTATGCCTCCCATTGGCTAGTCAGCGTGATATGCAAATTAACCACCAACAAAGATGGCGGTTAATTTGCATATGTTGGCTCCAAGCGGCGGAGCAAAGACTGAAGGTAAGCCGGAGCCGCGAAGTCGGAAGACGGAAGGCAGAAGGCAGCTCCAGCAGGGGCCATGAAGCTGGAGGACGGAAGGCGGCTCCAGCCGGGGCCGTGAAGACAGAGGATGGAAGACGGCTCCGGCCAGAGCGAAGGCCTGGGTCCTGGGTGCCGGAGGAAAACCGGTGCTGGCAGCCAGGAGAAGGGAAGGCCTATTGCACGAATCTCTTCATGCAACAGGCCTCTAGTATATATATAAAAGCCAAGTGACTGGAACACTGGAATAACCAGAACAACCTGTCACTATGACGCACACTGTGGCCTGATCAGGGCCCTGATCAGCCTCCCTCACCCCAATCAGGAGCAGGGCTGGCTGGCCAACCATCCGCAGCACCCCCTGCCAGCCCCTCCCCCTGGCTGTCCTGGCCCCCATTGGGGTGGGCCAGCCAGACCACACCTATGCACAAATTCCTGCACCAGGCCTCTAGTATGGAAAATAATTTAACTCACTTTCCTATAACTACCCACAATTCCTTATTTTCTCCTTGCATTAATTTCTAACTTCTGGATCAACTGCTGGTAATAGAATATTAATGTCAAGAATGGAATAGATATTTGATATAATTGCTTTATTATAATGATATAATCTAGTTTTCTATCTGCGTTATTGTATGTTAATGCATGCAAATAGAAAATAGCCTAAATTATTGTCTTGATGCTACAGAGTAATTATTTTAGACTAGAGATCCGATGCATGGATTCAAGCACTGGTGGGGTCCCTCAGTCTGGCCTGCAGGGATCAGGCCAAAACTGGCTTTCTGACATCCTCTGAGTGGTCTGGGATTGCAAGAGGGTGGTTCTTGGGTGATGCAACCAAGAATCAGGCTCCCTCCTCTCTGGTTCCGGGTGCATCACCCGAGAACCACAGTTGCCATGTCACCACAGCTAGGCAACTCCTGAGTTGAGCTTCTGCCCACTGGTGGTCAGCACATGTCATAATTACCGGTTGACTGGTCCAACAGTTGGCTGGTTGGCTGGTCACTTAGGCTTTTATATATATAGATAAAGGAATTTTCTGGGTAGGACCTTTCTTTTGAATTAATGTGATTTTCATCAACCCAGAGACTTCTTTTTCCAAGTTAACTCATTCCAAAGTCAGTTTGCATTTGTGCCCTCAGGTGTGTCTTTTACTATGCTCACAGTTTTTTGGGGGTGTGGGGTATTTTCCACTGTTTGCCCTCGTGGAAATCTAGCACATAAAGAACTAGAGTTTACCATATTACTGTGACCCAAAGCCTTGTGACCAGTGGCTCTGCATCCAGCATCACCCTTACCACAATTCTTTGTTCTGTCCGCCTATCCTTTGGCTTGTCCTAAGCCTCCAATTTAAGGTGTTGATGTGACCATGTCTTCCTTCTCTACAACCTTTCCAGATTTGCAGTTCCTGACTAGACATTACCCATTGTTAATGTAAATACATTTAAACCTGTAAAGAATTTTTGTGAGTTTATTTGAGCCAAACTATCAAGAATTGCTATGAAGCAGAATCTCAACATATTGGGATAATTCTCCAGAGAATAACAGTTTTTCACCGTGTTTTATATATTACAATCAAAGGAGGAGTATAAGTGGGTTACATGAAATCCATTGGTGATAGATTAGGGAGGCAGGAGAAAGCAACTCCGGGAAACCTCTGGGATTGGACAAAAGTAAAATGATAGACACACACTTCTTTTACTTAGGTGACTACAGGATAGTTAACAATCAACAATTAACATGATAACTATCAATGAAGGAATTTATGATCTCTGTCAATGGCATCCAGGACATTTGGTTATGCCCTGAAGGGACTGGAAAAAAGGGAAGTTACAAGTTACCCTGACATTTCAGTGACATGTCATCATAGATGCAAAAAAACAATAGGCTCAGTTAAGGTAAAGATTGACCTTCTCAGGGAAGATACCAGCCTAGGACGTGACTACCCACCATAATTGCTTTTAGTTAAAGTTTTAATTCCAGACCATCCTTTATGATTACTTTAGGTGTTTGAGTTTGCAAGACTGCCATGCAGGCCTTCCCTGAACTTGTCAGGTTAGCATGTAGCCTCTTTCATCCACACCATCTTTTTTCTTTTATTCCAATTTCATCACTCTTCTACATCCTTAAGTTCTGACATGAGGGTAACAATGGTCCTTGGGCAGAGTAACCACACAGATTTCTCTTCTCTGTGTGTTTGACGTTTTTGTTGTTGTTAAGTTCAAATAAAATATGGAGAAACATAAAGGGAAAGCCTAAACACCAGAGCTCACAACATCATCTTATCTGGATATCTTCAAATCAGTTATTTTTAAACCACTGAGGGGTTTCAGTAAATAGAAAGTTTAACAGATGTATCTCAGAAATAATGTTCTCTCATATACAACAGATGGAAACATTTATCTAGCACAGGAAATCTTGTTGTTATAGACTTGTTTACATTATACACACTTGCACACTGAATGTGAGCTTTGTCCTTTTCTCCTCAATATATTAAAACGATATCCAAGGACTTCTGATAAAGACAAGATGGTGTAGACCTGTGTTTCCTGTCCCTCTCTGCTGAACAGAATAGAAACTCTAAAATGGTCCAGGAGACAACCACAATAGAACTCTGAGAGGTGGTAAAAGAACTGATATAATTTGGAATGAAAAGAACCATCCAGAGCATCTTGCATCCCTCTCACCCCTTAACAGAGAAAGTACATTCAGACCCAGTGCATCCTGACCTGATCTAGCAACAAAATCAGCCCATTCCTCCCCCAAATAAAAGGAAGTCCTTCAGCCCTAGCTGGTTTGGCTCAGTGGATAGAGCATTGGCCTGCAGACTAAAGGGTCCCAGGTTCGATTCTGTCTTGGTTGCAGGCTCCCCCCTGCCCAGACCCTGGTTGGGTCTCTTGCAGGAGGCAACCAATCAATGTGTTCTCTCACATCAATGGTTCTCTCTGTCTTTCCCTCTCTCTTCTACTCTCCCTAAAAATCAATGGAAAACATCGTTGGGTGATGATTAACAAAAAAATAAATTCTATTAAATTAAATTAAATAAATAAAAAGTCCTTCTGATAACTTCAGATGAGGTGGACACCACCACCAGCAAAGGGACTTATTCAGGACCCCAGCCAGAAGTAAGCTATCAGTGGAGGCTCTCTCCCTTGTTGGGCCTGAGAGTTCCTCTAAGAGATACTGAAGTGTAACAGGGTCAGATGGAGCTGACAAGAGAATCAGCAAGTGGCCTAGTTTAAGAAATCTCTTTGTCTTATGGATAAGACTCTCCTCCACTTCCCAGAAAAAGACTCTCCTCAATTCCCAGAATCATTAGAGCAGTAGGCGGATGGGGGAGGGGGGAGCACTTGCTCCTTCACTGGAAAACATCACACTGCCCTTCTGTCCATTCAGGCTGAACCAACAGGGACTAATGGGAGCCCCAGTGGTGACAGATTAACCAATCAGAGCAACATATCAGAGCAAAGGCTCTGAAAATAAAATTGCCGTTGGAACCAGAGCCCACGGATTTGACCAACACCCACATGCTAAACCTACAGAGGTGACTACTGCTAAAACAAAAGATTAATATAAGCTCCAGAGTATCCTAACGTATAGACAACATGTCAAGACACATAAAAAAATACCTATTATACCAAGAACCAAGAAAATAACTTTAAGAAAAGAAAATCAACAGTATGGACATCAAGGTTAATCCAGTAGTGGGATTATTAAATATTGAAATTTTAAGTAGCCACCAAAACTTTTGAACAATCCACTACAAATTCTCTTTAAACAAATGAAAAACAGAAAACCTCAATAAAGAAATGGAGATTATTATATTTTAATTAACCAAATGGAAATTTTAGAACTGAAAAATACAATGTAGGATGTGCTCATTGGATGTGCTCAATAATAAAGGATAAATTACAAAATATATATATTCAATTATCTTGAGGACAAAACAATGAGATTCACCCCATCTAAATATCAGAGAGTAAATAGAATAAATAAATAAACAGAGCCTCAAGTACCAGTGGTTTAAAAACAAAAGGGCCAAAGGTCATACTACCACAGTGGGTAAAGCATCTGTGGGGCTAACCTAGAGAATATTTAGAAAAATAAAAGTAAAATCTCCCAAATTTGGTGAAAGATACAATCCATAATTGCAAAAAGTTGAGTAAACAGTTTACAAGATGAACTGAAATAAATCCTTGCCAAGATACACCATAATTAAACTTTTGAAAACTAACGACAAAGAAAAATCTTGAAAACAGTCAGAGACAATGAGAAGGCTAAAAAGGCTAATGTAACCCTGATATTTGGGGGGCTAGCAATCTAAATCTGTTCCAGCAAGCCCTGTGTACATTCTTGATAACCTGTAATTAAGTCATTGCCTCTTTTCCAGAAACTGGTCTTGCAGAATCTGTTATCTAAATGCTCACATTTCACAGAGGCCATAAACTATGAACAGTGCACAGCCCCAGAGGGGGAGTTTTTAGTGCTGGTGCCAGGGCAGACCATTAAATATGGAGACCCCCAATACCTGGGGGCATTCTTGCAAAGCCTGCGAAAAGGACCAGAAGCATAATCCACATTTGAGGGATAAAGACACCAGAAAGATATAAAAGAGAAGCTCCCTGCATATTACTTTGCTCAGACTTGGGAAGTTATTCGGCTGAGTCCACCAGCGTAATAAACAGTATAACTCCTTTTCTGTAAAGCATTGCTTGGTTTTTCTCTTGTCTTCTGTAACAACAAGAGACACATTATCCATAAAGAACACAGATTCAAGTGATAATAGATTTTTCATAAAAAAAAACATGGAGGCCAAACAAGTAAAAGTTACCTGACATTTTCCAGGTGTTGAATAAAACATATGTTTCAAATTCTATAACTGGTGAAACTCTTCCGTAATAAATGAGGAGCAAAACATTCTCTAAAGAAGGAAAGAGTTCGTCAGTAGCAGACTTATCCTTAGTGATTAGCTAATGAAAGTTATTAAATCAGAAAGGAAATGATAATTAAATAAATCTCAGAACATTAGGAAGAAATAAGGAAGAACAGAAAGAACAGAAATATGGCACATACAGTAGGCTATTCTTTTCTTCATTCATTTTATAAATTACATTTGATGATTGAAACAGCTTTGCACATTGGCAGTATCATAGCCAATGAGGTTTATCTGTGGCATGATTATTGCTAATTTTAACAAAACTATACCTGATACTGATAACTAAGGCAACAAATAGAACTACTAGACAAAACAAGTCAACAAAAACATAAAAAAATCTAAACAACATAGTCAACCAACAGAATCTACTTTGCATGTAAAAAACAATAAAATTTAAAAAATATAAATCTTACATAGCATGTTGTTCTCTGTCCATAATAATCCATGCATCTCAAAAGATATTTAAAACTCCAAAAACTAAATGGAGAAAAAAAGAAGCATAGCAAAATATGGGGGATGCTTCTAAAGCAGTGATGAGAAATTTATAAAAATACTGCTTACATTAGAAGTAAGAAAAATGATCAAATGAATAATATAATTTCCTATAACAAAACACTAGAAAAAGAAATCCAAAACAAACAGAAGGAAGGAATTAATAAATAATATCAAAGGTCAAAGAAATTCACACAAGAGAAAGTAAAAAAAAAAAAAGCTGGCCCTTTGAAATTGTTAACATAAGAACATTCAAACTTATAAAGAATTTTTGTGAGTTTATTTAAGCCAAACTGTTGACAATTGCCAGGAAGCAGAACTTCAAGGGATTGAGATAATGCTCCAGCGAATGGTGGTTTCTCATCTATTTTTATACATTGCAATCAAAGGAGGGAAGGTAGGTGAGTTACATGAAATCTATTGGTGATAGATTAGAGAGGCTGGAGAAAGCAAAGCTGGAGAAACCTCTGGGATTAAATAAGAAGTAAAATGATAGGCACATCCCTGCACCCCAATTAACATGGTAACAATAAAGTAATCTATGGTATCTGTCCTGGTGTCCAGGGCATTTGGTTGTGTCCTGAGGAGTCCAGAAAAAGGGAAGTTACAAGTTACCCAGACATTTCAAGGGTGTGTTATCACAGATGCAAAAGGACAGACAGGCTCAGTTAAGGTACAGGTTGACCTTGTCAGTGAAGATACCGGCCTAGGAGATGACTACCCACCATCACTGCTTTTAGTTAAAGTTTAATTTCAGACCGTCCTTTGTGGTTACTTTAGGTCTTTGAGTTTACCAGACTGCCATGCAGGCCTCCCCTGAGCTTGTCAGGTTAGCATGCAGCCCCTTTTGTCCACAAAATACACCAATAAAATTGATAAATCTCTAATAAGACTGATAAGTATAAAATGAGGAAAGACAAAAATTGGCATTATCAGGAATAAAGTAGAGAATATCTCCAGAGTTCCTGCAACCATTAAAAAGATAACAGGGGAATACTTGAGACAACTTTGCACTCATAAATTTGACAACTTAGAAGAAATGGATCAATTTATCAAAAACCACAAACAACCATAACTCAAACAAAATTAAATAGACAATCTGAAGGGCCCTATAACCATCAAAGAGATGGAATTCATAATTTAAAAGCTCTGAAAACATAAATTCCTGGAACATATAATTTTACCGGAGAATTCTACCAAACATTTAAAGAAGAATTAATAACGTTTTACACAGTCTTTGGCAATTAAGTGCTGACTCTTGGCTCCTGGTGCACTGGCATCCAACTATCCCCCATGGAATTGAACAAATCAGTTCAGTGGGAACAGCTCCCATAATAATTTCTGACCTACAGGGAAGAACAACCACAGGATCTTCAAGGAAACTGGGGTAACTTGCACATATTTGTTTCTCATAGTCATGGTGAAAGGTGTGTCTTCTGAATATTTCCAGCTCAAGTAGATCTTACATGATACCCCTTTAGCATGCAACTTTCCCTAAGCCTTTCTTTGGACACCTGCCTCTATAGTATATCAGTTCTGTTCTGACATTTCAACTTTTGGTCCATGCGTCACCCAAGCATATTAATTCCCACACATATTCCCCAGATTTCTGGCCAAGTGCATTAAAAAAAAAAGTTAGTTATTTTGATGTGTAGTACATCTGTCCATAGTTTAAATATTGACTTTACCCTTCTAGTCCTGCTGGGATGTGAGTCTAGTTATAAGGGAAGACGTGTGGAGCAGGGTGGGGGGGTTAGCAACTTGCAAAATGACTACCTCTGGGAAGGTCATTATAGTTTCTCCAGGTAAAGCTGGGTTAATCTCCTCAGACATGAGTGGAGCTCCTCAGAAAGGGGTTCCAGGCTACTGTCAAGACTGATAAGTATAAAAGACGACTCAGCAGAATTTAGGGGTTTGATGTCCCATCTTCAATGGGATATTCCTCTATATTTTTTCAAGTTTTCAAGGGCCTTGCCTGACTGGTGTTGTTCAGTGATTGAACAAGGACCCATACACCAAAAAGTTTGGTTCCAGTCAGGGCACATGCTCAGGTTGCAGGCTCAATCTCCAGTAGGGGGCGTGCAGGAGGCAGGGAATTGATGTTGAAATATTAGGTTTCTCTTTCATTGATAGCTCTTTCTCTCTCTCTCTCTCTCTCTCTCTCTCTCTCTCTCTCTCTCTCTCTCCCTCTCTCTCCCCCCCTTCCTTTCTCTTTAAAATCAAAAATCAATAAAAACATATATAAAAAAAGAAAAGAAAATTTCAAGGTCTGAATCAATGCCCTCACGTTAACAGCATCTGAGAAATTAGAATTTTTTTTTGTGTTGGGATTTAATCACTAATAAGATGAAAGTCTGGATTAGTTTTCAGAATATCAGCCCTACAGCTGCAGGACATAAGGTCTTCTTTCAGCGCAAACAGAAGTTTTCCGGTTACTTACGCAAAGCTTCAACTGAAGTTTAAAGTCCTGGCTTATCATTAATGCCCTCCACTTTCTCCAGTTAGGAGCGACCAGCCAATCTCATCATATACATTAGTTTGACAAAAACTGCTCTCAGGTTTCAAATACATGCTCACCCAGAAACTTGTCTTTTATAAAGATTTGATTAGGAATATCAAGTGACATCCATCCACAGAGTTATTAGTATTCTGTTTACCACTGGAAATAGCCATTAGTGACTTGAAATCTAAGCTAATTAGAGAATTAATTTTCTAAAAATCCACACCCAAAAATAATTCCAAAAACTCCTCCTTAAAATTCTGTTTTTCAAAACAACTCTCTGTACCATCATCTCAACAAGTCAGTGTTCTTCAGAGAAGCACAACCATTTGGATTGCATTCACTTTAATCTTGAGTCATAATTTCTTATTCTCATAGAAGCCTCAGTTTTTCTCTAAAGGTCTGATTAAATGAGGCCTGTTTACATTATTAAGGATAATTAAGTCAACTGATTATAGGTATTAATAACATCAACTAATACCTCCAAAGCATGCCCATATTAATGTTTGAATGATTTGTATCACAGTCCAGCTGAGTTGACACTTAAAATTACAACTATATCAGATGACCCAGAAATTATTCTCCCATGTATGTACCCAACTTAAGTAAAATGTATATTCACACACAAACTTGTACAAATATGTTCACAGCAGCCTCATTCATAATAGCAAAACAAGTGGAAACTGATTATGTCCATCAGTTGATGAATGGATAAATAAATGTGGCATACCCAGTGACCATATGGAGCAATTTAGCACTGACACCATGCAACAATAGACGCACCTTAAAAATATAATGATAATTTAGAGTCAGAAACAAAAAGTAACATATTATATGATTGAATATACACATGTCTAGAATAGACTGATCTAAAGAGACAAAAGAGTAAATTGTTAGTTGCCAGGGAGTAGGTGAGATAAGAAAAGGGAGACTGCTATTGAGCGCAGGATTTCATTTTAGGGTGTTAAACATGTTCTAGATTTAGATAGTGGTGACTATTGACAATTGACACTCACTATTAATAATTACGCACTTTAATGTATATAAGGCAACTAGTGTTCAATAAATTGTTTTCCATAAAAAATAAAATAAATAAGAGTATGGAATTTAAAAATATGCATATGTCTGTTATGGCTGGTGGGACTCAGTTGGTTGAGCATCATCCTATGCACTGAAAAGTTGCTGGTTCAGTTCCAGGTTGTAGGTTCAGTGCCTGGTCAGGGTGCATGCAAAGGCAACAAGTTGATGTTTCTCTCTCACATTGATGTTTCTCTCTCTCTCCCCATCTCCATTCCTCTCTCTCTAAAATCAATTGAAACATATATACATATATATGTATATATGTATATATGTTTCAAATGTCTTATTTTATCCTATAACATATAAATGTTATATGTACATTTATTTGACAATTGTACATTTATTATTTTACAAATGTACATTAACAAATGTACATTTATTTGACAATTTTTATGTGGACTCTAGATATTTCTCTATTGATTGAAATTAAAATATTTTTGCATAATCATATGAATAATATACCATATATACTTCCCAATCATAAAATCTTTAAAGTGGAGCAAGAATTTAAAGATTTTTGTTAATTATTCTTAACCTATTTATTCTATGGAGTTAATATTGTTTCTTCTCTTTTTTATATTATCTTGTCTAAGTTTGTTTAAAGAGACTATTATTGTAGTAACTGATCTTTCTTAAGTTCTTACAAAACACTTATTTGCTTTTCATAGACATAACTCTTTTCATGATTTTTAAAATGAAAATCAACCTATTTAATAAAATTATATTATTAAATTGGGAATTCAAACAGACATAAAGAGGAATATATCAAATAGTGGGAGGAGAAATATAAACACATTAGTTACTCTGTTTTGTTAAGACATGGAAATGGTATTTAACTTAGTAGACTAGTTAAAGACGATGAGTTACAGAGAAGTCTAACATACACACTTTACTTATTGGATTAACATTGGTAATGTGCTAGAAAGGTAAAGATGACTAATACAGGTAGGTGCAGAGATGGGAAGGGGTGCTAGTTTGGACTTCAAAGCCAATTTCAGTTTGAGTTGTCTCCCCTTTCCCTTTACCAGGTTATGGCGTGCATAAATCACTTCATTTTTCTGCTTTTGTTTTCTCATCTATAAAATGGTATAGAATTACACATACATAACCCAGACTTTTATGAGAATTAAAATTTATAAAATAGTGTTTTCCATATTGCCAGAGATCAATAAATATTAGGGGTGAGGGGAGAGGGGGGAAAGACAGAGCCTCTGTCTTGAGAAGAGTTCCAGAAGGTATGTTAAAATGGAGAACTGAGGAAGTCCTGAGACTACGCCATGCTTGTTTTTTAATTGTTTGTTGATTGCCAAATTATGTCATTCAGAGAGATATTTTCTGTTTTTGTTAATATTCAAACTGAGAAGATATGTAAACTGATGAGTTGTGAAACAACCTCATTCTGCCATTTGTGTGGAGAAGCAGGAAAAAGCATTTGACTAAGAAAAATATTAATGAGATAAAGATAGAGATAAAGATAAAAATGCATAATCATAGATTCTTGAAAGTGGGAGAAACAGCTTTGTTTTCTGACATTGATGTAAGAAACATTGAAACCTGTAGAACAATTTTTTTTCTGAAATAAATCATTTTAGTAAGTTTTGTTACAAAGTGAAAAATGTCATTGAACATACATTTCATAATTTTCTCAATGAAGATCTATGTCAAAGGTGAAGGATGTTGAATATAATAAAAATGATATATTTATAACACTACATGACATGTAAAGAAGAAAATTAAAATGATGAAAAGCTATTTTGAGAAATATTAGCATAACTGTTTTAAGGGACAGCATTTAATAAACCAATAAGAACATATCTCTGAAGTAACAATTTCCCATTGACTATATTTCCCAATAAAGAACAAATAAAATAAGTAAAATAAATTTTAAAAAAGAATTTTTCAAATAGCTCTACACTTAGAAAAGCTCGGCACAGACACTGGCAGTTAGGACCAGGGACAAGATGCTGGTCACCACAGAACCACTGTGGCAAAGCACCATGGGACTTCCGCATGACTCCACAACTCACTCTATGGGGCACAGCTGCTGCTTTTCAGAACAAATATTTTATTTTAAACCCTGAATCTTAGATCCACACATTATTTTCTGTCTTTGATCACAAGATATATGAAGAAAACGACCTACTTCCAAATATAATCACTAATAGGAATATCAAGGCAAACATACTGAGAAAACCTGAGATTACATTATTGATTTAAACTACCATCATCAGACATTCCTGCCATTTTATTGCCACCAAATGTTCATGGGCACTCAAGTAAAATGTGTTGTCCAGTAGATACATTTTTTAAAAAAAATAACAAAATTCTAGTTTTAAGAAACGTATTTCAAAGAATTCTGTTATCAATTATATGTCTTTCTCTTTTCATCTATGCATACAAGTGTCCCACCGGTCTGAAGGAGAGTATTTCTAGTAAACCTTCCTTAAGTCGAGACGATGTAAAGTAAAGAAGCGATTACCTTAGGACACATCGTGCTAACACATTAATAAAAGCAATGGAGATAAAGCCCGTTTGCTCACAGACACAGGTAAAAGCTAGGGGTGCTTGAAGCTGAGATGCTGCCTGTGTGTCCCAGGAAAAAAGCTTGGTGGGGCCACATTGCTGTTCAGGGTGCCACTCCTCCATGAGTCCAATCCATGGTGTAGGTCCCTCACAGATGTAGGAGATTGGTGTAGCCCTTCCCAACATCAAACACTTGCCTGTGGACTGTCTCTGTGGCTGCTGCTTGGCCCACAGAGGTACCACACCTCTCTGAGGACCACACCGCTGCCCTGGACCAGGAAGGCACGCAGGAAATATCGAGACACTTGACACTTGGGCCCACTGCCTCCCAGATTCCTATAGAGAATTTTTATGAGTTTATTTGAGCCAAGATGACACCACTTTGCCAGTAAGCAAAATCTCAATGGATTGAGAAAATAGGAGAATGGCAGATTATTTTGTACAGTGCAATCAGAAAAGGAGAATAAGTATTAATGGCAAATGGCACCAGGTGTTAGACCTTGGTTCAGCAACGTTGGTTCTTGAGTTTGGCTGGGAACGAGTTCAGAACCAAGGAACTGAAACACAAGTGAACGTTTATTTAGACAGTCACAGAGGTAGAAGAAACAAGAAACAAGGGCAAAAGAAGGGCCCCTGGAACTTAGAAGAAAGAAAGACAAAGAAAATATTCCTAGGGCAAGGAGAGGGATAAAGACACAATGATGCTCCAGAGAGAGAAAGAAGGGGGTGGGGAAGGTGTGGGCTTATGAGAGAGAGATAAACATAGAGAGATGGAGAGGAGGGAGAGAGAGGAGAGAGAGAGAGAGAGAGAGAGAGAGAGAGAGAGAGAGAGAACCCCAGGAAAGATGTGGGTGGAGAAAGGCATGGGCGTACTCTAAAGAGAGAGCACACACTGGTAAAGAGAGCACACACACTGGGTCCTTTGTCTTAAGGGTTTTTATCTGCTTTTCAAAAGCAGGGACCCTAGGAGAGGTCCCACAGGAGGATCTCAATACAATATTCATCAGCTTTCCAGGTGTTTCCTTTCACGGTCATGATCTCCACTGATTGGTTGTCTCCAGGGCAGGGGGTCACTAGTCATTGCAGCTGGTCTTCTGCAATAACACAACTGAGGTCTAGATGTTATCTCTAGTTTGACCAAAAACTCTGTCTCAGGTCAACAGACCCAAGGCTTTGTTCTTAAGATTATTTGATATGGGTCAGAATCTCATTGTCCTGAGCGCTTGATGCTTAAGGGACTGATCCTGCAAGGGCTTAGATGGGAGTCAATGAGGCTATTCTCCAGCCCCCTTGTTCCTCTTCTCAGTGGGTCTACCACATGACTAGTGACATGCCAGGGGAGGAAAGGTCAGGGAGGGGTCCTAATAGCATGACAAGTGATATGAAAGTCAGGGGGTCTAAATCACATGACCAGTACTACGCTAGTGTTATCGTCATAATTAGCTAGTAATAGGAGAAGAGCAAAAGTCATTTGGGCAGCTTCACCAGAAAGCTACAGCTTCACACTCCCCAGGGAACCACCTGTCCATTGCATGAAGATCACTGGGGGAAGAGATTGAACAAAGCGGGAGAGGAGCACATGCACAGTGAAGTCAGGTTGGTGTGGAAAAGTGCTTACTTGTCCATCTAAACTGGGAACAATAGATTGGCTAGGAGGATGGAGGCCTCTCTTTTGCTCTTATTCACTCTTGCCCCCACCTGAGTGCTCATGTGTTCTATCTCCATGGCCATGAGGCCTTAAGCAGCTGCATGTCCCATAGTCATGCAGACCCCACACACAATGGACTGCAGCTGGGAACACAAGCTAAGCTATCCAGATGCTGGACTGGACTGGACTTTAATATGGAACAGGAATTCTGAGCAGTGGCTTTAATTCTGGCCATGCTGAAGACAAGATTGGACTTCTTCCATGGTGATATGGACAGAGATGGAAACTTGGAGGAGAACTCCCTTAATTTTTCATCATCAACAAAGTTTTCCATAAAACCACATCCTCCAATTGGGCCTCAGGAAATCCTTTTCCTTGTGACACCCTAAAACTCCACTCCACCAATAATAGTAGGGGAAGAAACATCAGGAGAGGGACCAAACCACATGACCAGCAATATGCTAAGGGAAAGGTCACCCTAGGGAATAAGGTCCATTCCAGTTTTACCCATTGCTAGATACCCAGGGCTTTCCACCCTGGTGACTTTCAATACCTGGCCTATTGTTCCTACCCTGTTTATCCCTGTCTAACTAACTCCTATACAAGGAGGACTGCATAAAATCCATTGGTAGTAGATTAAAGGGGCTGGGGAAAGCAAAGTGGGGAAATCTCTGAGGTTGGATAAAGAGCAAAATGGAGAGACACATATTTCTTTTACATTGGTGGGTATAGGATAGTTAGCAATTAACATGTACACACATCTATATATATAAAAGCCTAATATGCAAAGTGTCCCCTCGGGAATTCAACCAGGAGACCAGGAGTTCAATCACTCCCTATGATGTGCAATGACCACCAGGGGGTGGCGCTGAACATGGCAGGTGACCAGTGGTGGTGGGCACTGAGGGAGCAAGGGAAGCAGGGGATGGGGAGGCGGGGAGGCAGGGAATCTGATCGGCCCTGATTACTGGCCAGGCACTGGGCCTCTAGTAGAGATTATATGTGGGGGATTAAAATAACAATGAGGGATTCCCTGGTCTTGTGCTCTAGTGGGAGATTATGCCCTGAAGGGTCTGAAAAAAAGCATGTTGCTCTGACATTCCAAAGGTATATTAGATGCAAAAAGACAATAGCCAGGCTCAGTTGAGGTAAAGACTGACATTTGTCAAGGAAGATCCAGGCCTAGGACATGACTACCTGCCATGACTTGCTTTTGGTTAGGAAGTTTTGTGTTCAGATCATCCTATGTGGTTCCTGTCCATCTCTGAGTTTGCTAGGTCCTCTATGGAGGCCGCCCCTGAGTTTGAGGAGTTTAGAATGTGGCCCCTCTTCATTCACACTGATCTGAGACTGTTTTTCACATTTTTTGAGAGGCTGAGGACATGTATTGCCCTTTTTTTGTTTGTTTTAAATCAATTCTTCATTTTTGTTTGTTGTTTGTTTCTAGAGCTAATTTGAGTGAGTTCATGTTGTTCTCAATCAAAAGAGCTTTGACTAAGAAGAGGCTATTGTTTCCCTGGAAGAGATGAGAAAAGCAATGACTCCCAGTGATCAGGTCAGGTGTCCTCTATCAAGTAAAACCGAGGAGAAGCAACTGTGTGAAAAATTCCAACAAAGAGCAGCTGGGCTATTTTGTCCAGAAGCAAAGGAAGGAAAGTGAGAAACTACTTGTTCTAAGTTTGGTTAATCATGCCAGTACCTCCATGTTAGACTTAATTTTCGCAGAGAATTCCAGTTCTCAAAAACATCTGGAATCAGATGTCCTTAGATGTTTTGTGAAGTAGATTCTAGATTTAGAAATATCTCATTTGTGATTAAGCTAAAAGAATTTGCAATGAGTAAGAATGTATAAAGCCCAAAGCTCAGAGCACCTAACATTTAAAGACAAAAAACAGGCACCAAATTGGTATCACTTGTTCTAAAGCCCGTAATACCCAACCTAGATTTAATATCTGACCTAATTGCTGTTTCAACCACTCTTAGAAATATAATCTTAATTGACCAGTCATGGATTTTCTGGTCAAGCACAGTAGGTCTATCTGACCAAGGTGCCCTCTTCCTGGGCACATCTGCATGATAAAAGTCTTGCATCCCCCAGATGATTTCTTGATCTAAAAAGAAATCCTTTCTTTTCTTCTGTTAATAGCCCCATTGCCTCACTTTCTTCCTATTAAAAATCCTTATATTTTGTAAAACCCCTAGGAGTGCCCTTATAGTTGCCTGATTTATGCATTGCTTAATAAAGCTAATTAGATATTCAAATATATTCCGTTGAATTTTGTTTTTAACACTAAGAAAAGACTAATTGGTGGTGATAGACATGCACCTTCTACCTCAGAGCCCTCTCTGTTCCCCAGAGCCAAAGAGGCATTCACATTATACCAGGATTTTTGGCCAGATCTTTCTGAATGCAAAATTATCCAAATCAATAAGAGCCTTCTCAGGGGTAGAGAGTTCTCTTGTCAAATGCCCTAGGAGCCTTTTAATTTCATAGTGTGGTTTCTGCTCACTCTTTCATTTTACATTTTGCAATGACTCACTGATTCATGTATTCCACAAAAATTTATTAAGCAAACTCTATGTGATTGTTTTAAAGCTAGGTTTCTAAGATGCATGTATGGAAGGTATTTTTTTCTCTCTCAAGGAATGTGAGTCAAGAAAACAGCAGAGAAATAACTGAAATAAAAATGCCAAAGTATATGTGCACATGGTTCTTTGAAATAGAGAAGAAAGGCATCTACCCTACTTTGTGTGAGGTTGGAAGAGATAAATCATGAATGAGTCTTTATGTTCAGGGGGAGAGACTTCCCATTAGAGGAAACTGCATGTGAGCAGAGCCATGGAGTGATGTTAGGATACAGCATGGGGGAGTTTGGGGTGGGGGTGTGATAAAAATAGGCTAAGATGAGATCTAAAGGGGATTATATACTATGCTTAAAAATTGAAATTTTTGTCTTGAAGGCATTACGGCCATACTGAAGCATATAAATAGGGAAATGTCATTCCAATTTCATATGTCATATGTTTTTTAATGTTAAATAAAAATGAAAATAGCTACTACTTATTTAATATCTATTTTTGGTTAATAGACCCTGTGCAGAATAACTAATATCCAGAAAAAGCTGGACAAGGAGATATAGAAAGGTTTATCAAATTTTGCTGAGTTAACCAGGCCATACTTTTTGGAACCAGTACTGAAATCTATAACTGAGTACATGTCCTTTCCACTACACCCATTTGCTTCCTGAATCAGAATCCAAGTCTAGTACTTAAACTCCACTACCTTGTTTTTTTGTTTTTGTTTTTTATTTTTACTTTTTTATTGATTTCAGAGAGGAAGAGAAAGGGGGAGAGAGAGAGAAGCATCAATGATGAGAGAGAATTATTGATCGGCTGCCTCCTGCACGCCCTACACTGGGAATGGAGCCCACTACCCTGGCATATGCCCTGACCAGGAATTGAACTGTGACCTTCTGGTTCACAGGTTGATGCTCAACTACTGAGCCACGCTGGCCAGGCCCACTACCTTGTTAATGTATTATACTTGATGCTTGCACTTAGAGTTCAGATAGGACTCAAGGTCATTATCTCATAAAAAAAAAATGAATATTTGAGAGGGAAAATGCCCTCTTAATATCAAATGTCACTACTTATGCATATCGCACACCTGAAGTGCTCCTGTGTTTCCATTATATAACTTTTTTGTTTTGTGTTAGAATACATATTTCTTTGAGGGCAAGAAATAGGGCTTATTTTCTTTCATAATAAAAACAATCCAAATAGTATTTACACTGTTCCAGGCAATGTTCTAGACAGTTCATGTAAAGGCAAAGTAATTCTTAATTCAACTCTTTGAAGTAGGTATTGTTTCTATCTTAAAGATAAGGTTCCACTAGAAGCCGAAACCAGTTTGGCTCAGTGGATAGAGCGTCGGCCTGCGGACTGAAGGGTCCCGGGTTCGATTCCGGTCAAGGGCATGTACCTGGGTTGCGGGCATATCCCCAGTGGGAGATGTGCAGGAGGCAGCTGATCGATGTTTCTCTCTCATCGATGTTTCTAGCTCTCTATCTCTCTCCCTTCCTCTCTGTAAAAAATCAATAAAATATATTAAAAAAAAAAAGATAAGGGAACTAAGGTACAACATGGTCAGAATTGTCTAAGGTCACTTTTCAAGTAAATGCTAGATTCAGGATTTCATTGAAGGCTACATGAGTCTTTACTGTGCTATTATGCTTATTTTTCCATGTTTGGCATGGCATGTGGTAAGTAAGCACAGCAAGCATTTGTTGATGAATGAAGGACAAATTAATTAATTAACACATCATATTTTGAAAATGAACAACTCTTTAGTCGTCGTTCTCCAAAGAAAGCTGTTCAT
Source organism: Myotis nattereri (assembly GCF_964212035.1). Lineage (NCBI taxonomy): Eukaryota > Metazoa > Chordata > Mammalia > Chiroptera > Vespertilionidae > Myotis > Myotis nattereri. Next base: position 82,055,255 of record NC_138082.1, on the reverse strand, counting down.
AAGATTTTTGTAATATCTAAGTGCACAAATGATTTAAATTAAATGCTAATAAAAATGAGCTTAATGTATGTAAACAATATTGTGCTTGGAGTCTGAGTCTATATTTTATCAAATAACTAGAGGCCCGGTGCATGGATTTGTGCACTGGTAGTAGGCGTGGCCTGCCGGGATCTGCCCGCTGTGAGAGCACCGCTCATCCTGGTCAGCCGAGTGGCACTCCCACTGTGGGAGCACACAGACCACCAGGGGGCAGCTCCTGCATTGAGTATCTGTTCCCTGGTGGTCAGTGCATGTCATAGCGACTGGTCAACTGGTCATTCTGGTCATTCTGCCATTCGGTCGCTGGGCTTTTATTATATTGGATCAGACCAAATGAATGATCTAGTTACCAACATTGGTTTATCTTAGCACATTCTGGTTATTAGGTATTCCAATCATTGGTCCTGAATCCACCTTCTCTTACATTTTCCTATTTTGTTTTGTTTTGCTTTATCCTTAACAAACCTTTATCCACTTGCATTTGTCCACATTTTTCTGGACCTCTGATCTTTTTGGTTTGGATTCATCATTTACATATTGAACCAGCTCAGCCTCTGTATCATACCATTACATGCTTACCTTCCAGCACATTCATTTTCTTCACAGTATGAGGAGCTCCACAACCAAACTCACCTTATGTCTCAGGGCCCATGGGTTGGACCTAGTTTTATCTTACTTCCATTGTCATAGTAGAGGAAGCATATTAGTAAGACTTTGTTTTCAATTATATCTTTCTATTTAGCTCACTTTTGCTATCAATATGCTATACATTCTATGAGAGCTTCAGGAAGGTTTAGTGCACAAAATCAAAGCATGTGGGTTTAGCAGGAACTCTGCAACTGACTTGTATGCTGACTCAGGTGAACATGGACTTTTCTGTCTGTCTCTCCAAAACAATTTGAGCAATACCTGTCTCACCTGTCCACAGGGACTGGAATATATGGTCACATTGAAAGCATCTATTAGCCTCCAGGTTAAAAAAAAAATCAGAATTTAAGCAGCCTTTTCTTTTAAGTACAGAAAATGATTCTTTTGTTAACAATATGATAAATATCAAAGTCTTTGTAGGTCAAATATAGAATTAGAAAAATAATAAAATAGGTATTAGTTTAAAAAAGAGTAAAAGATCCTCTCCCATATTAAATTTTAACTATTAAGGATTTTTTAATAGAATCTTTGAAGCCAATATATTTTTTGGTCTTTCTCACTACTGATTGAAATTAGACTTACTAGGAACAGTGAGAACTGAAAGCACTTACAAATTTCTTTTTTAATTTGATAAAAATAATAAATACAATTTTATACTAGTATGTGTATGCTTACAACTTTCTCTTTAATGTATTATAATTTACCTTTTTCTTTTTATTAAATGTATAAAATATTTCAAAGAGAATTATTATTAAGTAACGACTGAAAATTCTAGTAGCTGGAATTCAAGTTTTACGGATTAAAGCTTAGTGGCTCAAAGCTTGGTAAATAAGCACCTTTTTGAGTCTTTTAATAGTACTTGAGAGCTGAGTTGCGTTTATGAGTTAGCTATAAAAATATAATTTGGTTCTGAAAAGAAAACTGCATTTAGTGTCATTCAACTAACTAATAGAGTGACCCTAAGTCCCATCCTGGCTGTTTAGTTATTACAACATACCACTGTGAAGACTATTAGCAGGCTGAATTAAGGCAGCAATCATCTATCAGAACTTCAATAACCCTACAATAAGTTTTATGCAATTTGCTCTAATTCATGGGAGCCATACACAATTGAATTGGATACAGGGGTTCTCATAAGGTGGGGCCATTTGGCAAGTATTCCCAGGTCCTGCACTCTCGTAAGCTCACTGGAAACAGACCCAGTACCATAGAGGAAGGACAGAGTGGAGCTTGGGCTGGTGTTCATTTGACACAACCCCCATATGCAGCCAGATTTTAGACCCATGCAGGCATTCAAGCAGGCATTCAAATAGGTCACTTCCTGATTTATAAACTCTTTTTTTTTTTTTTTTTTATTCAGGCTGTGCCGTCCAGAACTGCAGTGTAGGCGGAGCAAATCACCTACACTATAACCACTTGCTAAAGGGGTGTGTGAGCAAACTTTCTGAAGAGCGCAGTAACACTCTGACCTCCTGTGTCAAGGGCCCTGACTTTCCCAGCTGAATCTCTCTCTAATAAATCAAGTGCACTTTACTAAAACAGGTTTATGGGCAGGGTATTATTTGGTAAATCTCTGTGAAGTCTCATACTTTAGTGTATCTCAACGTAGGCTTGAATACGTTCTGATTTGTAAGTTGGGAAATTTGCAGATCAATCCACATCTCCCAGTGAAATCATTCCAACTTCCTTCTTCCTGGGTCAGCAGGGAGTGTGGGAGGAAGCGGGGAACAGGTTGACAGTTAATGGCTGCACTGGAATAATAACAATTTCAAAGTCTCCAGAAAATGTAAATATCATGACGGAGTAAGTAGATGAGAGAGAATGGTAGTGATGAAGATATGATTGATATGGTGAATATCCAATCCCTATCCTGGCACTGCCAATGGATTTCCAGGCTGAAGGCACCCTTTGTGTACTGCCTGATGGGAAATACATTGTGAGATGTGATAGGAAGTACCAAAAATTTCCCTAAATTAGTATGTCTTCCAAAAGTTGACTATATTTCTCATGGTTGTCATTCACTTAAATTAGGGTATTTAAACTCTTAAAATATAGAGGTGTCAGCAATTGAGGGGTAATATTTTAAATCACATTTAGGTATTTACACGTTTGAGTGAATTAGTTTATTATTTTTCAAAGAAAAAAGTCCATGAAGACATGAGGCAGAGACAGGTAAGTTTTAAAAGAGGAAATATGTTGGTGTTGTTGAAATAAATTTGTACATTTTTATATTAGGCAAACATAGGTAGAGAAGATTTGATATATATAATTAGGAAATGAAGTGACTGATCTCCTAGAGAGAATGTGAAAATGAGCAGGATATCACTGAAATAAAGAAATACTAATGATTCTTTTTTCTGCTTGCTTAAAGTGCTTTTAAAGTACTTTTAGCTGCTGTAACAAACAAATCCAACATTTTATATTTTAGTTCATTTCTTGAATAAATTAAGGCCAAACAGTCACTCTTAGTTGGCAGTAGCTTCTCTCCAATTCATAATTCGGAGACTCGGTTGTCTTCTGTCTCTGGTTGCATCATTTGTGAACACATGACTTGCCAGGTTAACAAAACTATCTACCTCACGCTGGTGGAAAGGGAAAGATGTGTTAGACGGTTCTCACTGCAGAGAAGTCTGGGAAACAAGCTTAGTGAAAGCTAACTGACCTCTCACAGTGGCATTTTCCTGAAGCCTGGTCCTAGCTCTGTTTCTAGTTCCAGCACGAAAGAGATGTGTGCAAAGTGAGAGTTAAAAAGAGAAAAGCTTTTATTGTTGTCCAACTGTGATAAAAACAAAAGCAAAACATTGCCTGCTGGTGTAGGCCCCAGTGGTCAGCAAACTCATTAGTCAACAGAGCCAAATATCAACAGTACAACGATTGAAATTTCTTTTGAGAGCCAAATTTTTTAAACTTAAACTATATAGGTAGGTACATTGTTATTAACTTAGTTAGGGTACTCCTAAGGCTTAGGAAGAGCCACACTCAAGGGCCAAAGAGCTGCATGTGGCTCGCAAGCCACAGTTTGCCGACCACGGAAGAGCCACACTCAAGGGCCAAAGAGCTGCATGTGGCTCGCAAGCCACAGTTTGCCGACCACGGGTGTAAGGGAAATTGATATTTGAGTAAAAAGGTCTGGCAGAACCAGATTGGACTTCTCTGCTTTGCTGATATTTATATAGTTATTATGTGTGGAACGAGGGCTACAAAATTGTATTGAAGAAGTAGAGTATGGAAAAATAGTCTTTGGTCTCTTGGTCTTCCCCCTGTCTCCAGCTATGCTGAGTTTATCAGTAATGAAAGTTATCCAGCAGTTTTTCTGGTTAAAACACCAAAAATGTTGCCTACTTCTATCCTAAGAAAAATATCATGGAGGTTATTGTGGAATTATTTAAGTTACTTCTCAGGTGGATGACTCAGCTGGGATGTGGGCTCAGCACTATATTCTAAGTGCAATAGTCTTTATTTTATTTTTTAAATATTTATTATTTATTTCAGAGAGGAAGGGCGAGGGAGAAAGAGATAGAAACATCAGTGATGAGAGAGAATCATTGATTGACTGCCTCCTGCATACTCCACACTGGGGACCGAGCCCACAAGCTGGGTATGTGCCCTAGGTCGGAATCAAACCTGGGACCCTTCAATCCGCAGGCCAACGCTGTATACATTGAGCCAAACCAGCTAGGGCTGCAATGATCTTTAAAGACTGAATAATAATCTGGAAAATGTAATCTCCAAATGTATATAGTGAGATAGCCAAATTGGATTTTTACTAACATTTAAAAATTAAGTGTTCTGTGTTGGTTGCACCCTTAAGTTTGCATATTTGCTTCTAGCAAAGAATTTTTGAAAATTGAGAGGTCTGATGTTGGGATCTCAGACTGGACTACAGTCCCACAATGTGCACCCAGTGTCTTGACTTAAGAACCCTAAGCCCTGTGTCTGCAAGCTTCAGGTATACCTGGATTGAGAGTTACTTTTACCAGAACACCAGAGGCATGACAAAATGTAATTCTTTTCTGGAAGAAACAATGGGAAAAATAACAGCTTTTACTATGTGTAGCTCCTCTTTTTGTTAACAAAACTTGTGTTCTGTTGATGTTGTTCTTGAGCACCCGATCTCTTCAGTGGGTTGTGGTTTCTGTTGAGTAATGTCAAATCAGTGCCTAATGTTGCATCCCTAAATGCTTGTGGAAAACATTATTACAAAGTTGATCATTAGAGCTTGAAGACTGTCATTAATTTTAAATCACAGCCATAAAAAGCATGAAATGTCCACAATGATGATCAACTCCTTAAAAAGATATGAGGATAATTGTGCAGATTTCTTACAATGGCTCAGCCAATTTTATAAGAGAAATATTGTTGGTATTTTTCTCATTCTTCTTCGTAAGGGATGCGTCTATACGCAGAGCAAACGGTGAATCATCATGACTGTCACAGAGAGTGGGCTGGAGGCGGAGCCAGGGCTGCAGCACTCCCCAGCAGCTGCCCCTTCACTTAAGGGACCCACACAGCCTTTCCTGGACACTTCCGGGGGCAGCTTTGCAAATCCCTCACCTAGTAATTGGGAAAACCTGGGAGAACTGTTCTCCAAAATAATTTTAGGAGTTGACTTCACATGAAATGGTAAACTGGTCTTCATATAATTGTTTAAGAATATGTTCCTCTTATTTAGAGAAGTAGTTCAGATTTTGAGAACTTTTGTCATTTCTTGCTTTAGATTATACAGAGAGCTCTTCTCAGCTATTGCTCAGTCTGCAATCTGGTGCAGCACACACACATCTGTAAGTCAATAGATTTTACTGGCTATCATTATGCCTCAGTGTCAAACTATTAGTCTTGCCTTTTGGAAAAGGGGGCTTACTTTACTAACTTCTTCCCTTGAGAAAGAACGTTTCAGGAATGATAATTCTACAAGTAGCATACACACCACCACTCTCTGCAAAAAAAAAGTAATTTAAACGAATTAGGGAATTTATGTTTCCTTCTAGTAATGTAAGTCACAAGATAGGCTGTTCGGTATAGATACCATGCTCATGTTGTTATCTATAACTCGGGCTACTAACTCTCACAACCATCCTCATGAAATTGCTGCTGTGCCTATAACCGTCACATCTGAGTTCCAGGATAGTGGAAACAAGTATAAAAGCTGGTACATGCCCTAGCTGGTTTGGCTCAGTTGATGGAGCATTGGCCTGTGGACTGAAGGGTCCCCAGGTTCAAGTCTGGTCAGGGGCACATACCTGGGTTGCAGGCTCGATCCCCAGTAGGGGGCTTGCAGGAGGCAGTCGATCAATAATTCTCTCTCATCATTGGTGTTTCTCTCTCTCTCCCTCTCCCTTCCTCTCTGAAATAAATAAAAATATATATATTTTTTTAAAAAGCTGGTACATCAATAAAGCATGCCACTCCTACAGAGAAACTTCCTGCACACCCTGCCCAGCAACTTCCAGTAACATCCCTCGACTCAGAACTCCATCCTTGGACATCAATACCTCAAATGGGATTGGTAAATGTTGCTTCCAAACTGGGCATACTGAAAACCTCAACAAAATCTGGGTTATGTTGTTAAGATAGAAGTAGAGAATAAATCTTAATAAGCAGCTAGTGGTGCTGGCCACAGGAGGCCTGCGAAAGAAATCTCCGCTCTGGCCCCCTGTTATGCTTTATCACCCACTTTCAATCCATCTCCCCAAGAGGAAGGATTGGCCAACCTGATCAATTAGAGATTAAAACTAGACACTTTGAATTTTCAGGGGCTAGCAGAATTTTCATGGTGGGCATCGGCAGCAGGCAGAACATCATGGGCATCAGCCACAGAGGGATGGTGGAGCAGATGAGTGGGGGCGCCAGACCAAGGTGGGGTGCCGGTCGCTGCAATCGGGGCAAGCCTCTGGTGGTTACTGAAAATTCTTTGCTCCCACCTGCTGCCAGCACAGGCCCTGTTCACACTCGCTGCCTGCTGCCCACTGCCAGCACCTGGCAATGGTCCCTATCACTTGGCACCACCAGAGGGTTCAAGCAGCAGCTGCCGACCCAGATCGCCCCTAAAGGCTTCTCCACCTCCCCCTGCTCTGAGGGGCGCCGGTCCCAATCACTCTGCGGGTGTGAGCAGGGCCGGTGCCATTAGTGCTTGGGAGTGGCAGCAGTGGGAGCAGGCTGCCAGCATACAGGGACCAGAGCCCCCAGTGGGAGGGCGCAGGCAGGGGTGCAGAGGATGGGATGAGGCCCGCCGCTGTGACCACCACAGCCTCATGACCCACAGTTCCTTTCAAGGTGCACAAATTTGTGCACTGGGTCCCTAGTTTTTAATATAAAGATGAAAACTAATAGCACTGAACCACATGTCCTAGTCAGGTCAAAGTATTATCTTTCATAAGAAGCTTGGAAACTCAGCAGAAGTAAAAATCTTTATAAAGTATGTATGAAGGATACCGATGGCTGTGGATTTTAAACAGAGGTGTATATTAGAATCAGTTATGTCTTATTGTACTGTCAACACCCAGATTCCCATTCAATAGGTTTTTTTTTGGGGGGGGGGGAACTGAGGCTTTTGTATTTTTATAAGTGTTCCCCAAGGATTCTGCTTCATAGATGGAACTGGTGTGGCGGTGGCCCACTGGTGCTCCCACTCCCCTCTCTGTGAGCAATCGCACCATGGTCAGCTTTACATATGCAGGGTTCTTAGCCTTGGCAAAGCTGAACCATCATCATCATCATCATCATCATTGGGAGCTTCCACAGCTCCAGGTGCTCAGACTACAATCAGGAGAGTTAAATGGAATTTTAGGAAGGGTCCCAATCCCCAATACATTTTAAAGCTTTTTGGGTTATTCAAATATGTATCCAGAATTGAGAGTCAATAGCATACAGGGATTCTGTAAGAATTTCTACTCTCTGCTGCAAAGCAACAACAAAATAAAATATAGCCATCCCTCAGTGTCTGTGGGGAATTGGTCCAAGGACCCCCCTGGCAGATATCAAAATCTGAGGATCAAGTCCTTTATACAAAATGGCATAGTATTTGTACACTCTACCCACATTCTTTCATATACGTTAAATAATCTCCAGGTTATACATAAAACCTAATACCATGTACATGCTATGTAAATAGTTCTTATACTGTGTTTTTTAGGGAATGATGACAATAAAAACGTCTGTGCTTGTCCAATAGAGAGGCAACCATTGTAGCCCTAACTATATAGTTCTCATCAGCAACAATGTAACTTTTTTCTTTATGTTTTCCATTACCATTTATCCCCTCCATACTCTCTTTCACCTCCCCTCTGCCCCCTCCATCACCACACTATTGTCCATGTCAATGAGTTCCTTCTCTCTTTCTTTATTTTTTGCTCAAGTCCTCCACCACCACCCCCCCAACCCTAACAGCTCTTAGCCTGCTTTCTATCTATGAGTCTGTCTCTATTTTGCTTGTTAGTTCAGTTTTTTTTATTAGTTTTTACATATAAGTAAAATCATATGCCACTTTCTCTAACTGACTTATTTCACTTTGTATAATTCTCTCCAGGACCATCCATGCTGTCTCAAAGGGTAAATTTTTATTCTTCTCTTATGGGCACTTGGGCTGCTTCCACCTTTTGGCTATGATATCACCTCTTACCTGTCAGAATGGCTATCATCAATAAATAAACAAACAACAAGTGCTGGTGAGGATGTGAAGTAAAGAGAACCCTCGTGCTCTGTTGGTGGGAAGGCAGATTGGTGCAGCCACTGTGGAAAACAGTATGGAGTTTTCTCAAAAAATTAAAAATGGAACTGCTTTATGATCCAGAAATTCCACTTCTGGGAATTGATCTGAAGAAACCTGGAACACTAATTCGAAAGAATATATGCACCCCTATGCTCATTGCAGTGTTATTTACAGCATTGTAACTTAAAAAAAATATATTGTTAACCCATGGATGGTTGAATCAGTGAGTTCCAAATTTGTTGGGCCGATTATATGAGCAAATACATTACACCCTACAGTGACATTTCAGTCGGTTTATGGATGCTTACATTCATACTGGCAAGTCATTGCCTGGGCATTAAATTCCTACTTCATTCCAGGTGTCTCTTGCTGGCTTGTTCTGCTATTTGATGCATACCTGTTCCCCGGGTCTTTGAAGCTCTCATACTTACTCCGCACCCCAGAATTTGTGAACCTCTGAGCTCTGCTGGTCTCTAGGGGATTATGACCCAGTGCTTTCCATCATGCTTACACTTTGTCATCTCTCAGACTATGGCTGGCCTCCTTTATCCTTTCCCGTGACTTGCTTTTACCTCTGATACTTCATCCACAAGTATCTTGTCTTGACCATTTTCAGCTCTTTCTCTGCAGTTCTGATCTTCATCTCAATGTTATGTGTGACATAACATCACATTTTGACAAATATTCACCATAAATCTGTAGGATCCCAAGACTAGATGCAAGTAGTGTAAGGAGATTAGTGTAAATTTTTAAATAATTAGAACTCATTCTGATTTTTAACACATCCAACTCCTCAGTTCTGTATTGCTTTCATGCACAGAACCAGCCAGAGCTCCGATGGGGTTTGTACGTCTGGATGTCTCATATTCTTGTATCTTTTATACTTCCTATGGCCAGGGCTTCAGATCCTAAGAAATGCTTCCACATCAGTGGTTATTAGCCTACAAAATGTAATGCTTAAGTAAATAAATACTTCCATCTCGAGTGACCCAGATAACTCCTGTGTTCCAGTGCTCATATTTCCTGTCCAAGTGAGCATCTACACTCCCACTGTTCAGTGTCTACTGTCATTAGAATGTCTTTCTTCTCACACAGTAGCTCCTCCTTCCGCCTCTCATTTACTTATTCATGATTTCACCAGCCTCTCAGAGGGGACATTTGATTTTTTTTTCTGCTCCTTTATGACAAACACTTTATTGATCATTTTAATAATGCCTTCTGCATTCTTCACAAGCTTTCCTTCATCCTAACAAGCCTCTGTGTACAGTCTTCTCCCCCAAAACATCCAATACTGTGCTCTTCCGAGAGTACTCCTATGCAATGTGGTTTCTCTGCTCAATGATTGTGACTGGTCCATCGCAACCAGGGGTTAATTCCTGGGTACTTCAGGGCCCTTCACAAAATGGTTATTACCCTGCTGAAGGAACCCTCTGTTCATCTCACAGTGGACATCATTTCCTGAATACAACTTGGGCTTTTTCAAATTTAAACTGCTGTTTTTGTTGGTTCTGATGCTCTGTTTGAATATTGCTCCTCTCTTGTATTGTTTTCTAATATGTCACCTACTGCATAAACTCTCCAATCATCACAGCTGAGAGCATGCTCTCTTCTCTGAGTACAAAATACTTCTAATAATTCTCATGTTACTTATTGCTTTCTTCCTTGTACTGTAACTATGTATAGCTTGTCTTCATGAATTGACTAAACTTTCCTTGATATCACAAAACATACTCATTTTTATATACTCCCCCTGCACCATCATCACTAATTTATTGATCTTGTCCATAGTAGCTTGTAGATAATTATTTATTGAATTATTTTCAATAATGGAACATTAAGTAATTAATGAATTCAATTAATTAATTAACAAAATATACCCTCTGAATAGAGTCACATGCTTGTATTAGGGAAAAAAAGTACTATTATTTTATAAGCTATTTACATCTCTCTATATATTCCCTCAAATATAGAACTGTTTGAAAAGGAATCAAATGCTAACCTTCTGGCAGAAAATTATTGCGTAGCAATGACACAAAAGTGAGACGGAGACTGTTTAAACATTCAAGTCCCATAGAGTAAAATAGAACCTCTAGGCAATATGAATGAGCTGTGAGATACATTTAAATATGACGTACTTGGAGGAGTATTTGTGCAAAAGTAATGGAGACTGGATGTTGATTTCTAGGTAGGATTAATAAGAGAGTATTATACACTCTACATTAAGGAAAGCAAGATATGTCTTGGCATGAACTTTGGCACTCTCATGTGAATAAAATATCTGGGCAGAGGCAGGTTTTTTCTAACAAAATGTGTTGCCTTTATTATAGTGAACAACAATTGGAAAATATGGTATAAAATCTGCTTTATGTAATCACTGCAGAACCAGTGCTTGAGCTAAATAAAACTCTCTGGGGTAGGAAAAATAATTTTGAAAAACTTAAGATAGTATAGAAAACTACAGTTTGGAAAACATATTTCATATAAACCTATTAGAACCCCCTCCCCCCCCCCACACACACACACATAAACACTTTCACCAAAAACGATTAATAAATATAAATATAATCCACTTTAAATTACTTAAAATGCATAATACTCTAGTCTATTGCTGTGTTTTGCTCATATATTCTTCTCATCACTCATATGCATTGTCCATGGATCAGTTTCTGGGAGGGGCTCTTTATCCAAATATAAGATGCCTTTTTTCAATAAAAAATGTTTCTTAGCTATTGGATTTTTGAACATTCCCCAAAGTAGAAAATTTCCCAAACTCTTCCTACTAACAATAGCTCAATATTAGATTTGGCTATATTATTTTTCAGCTTTGAAAAATTATTTTAAGGTAATTTTTCTATAGTATCTCCTCCTCATCAACTTTTACCATTCCTTTCCATTTCTCCTTTTATCACATCATGTTTCTAAATTTCTAATAATTTCTAGGTAGTGTGACTTCATTTATTCTGAATTTTGAATTCTTCCAATAGAACCACATATTCCAGAACTTTGTAAAAAGAAGGGTCCATTGACTGGAGAAAATTTCTGAAACTGCTTTATACCTCACATAAAATGTCAGCTTGTAGGTAATTATTCATTGAATTATTTTCAATAATTAAATATTGCCGTAACTGGTTTGGCTCAGTGGATAGAGCATCGGCTTGCGGACTGAAAGGTCCCAGGTTCGATTCTGGTCAAGGGCATGTACCTGGGTTGCGGGCACATCCCCAGTAGGAGATGTGCAGGAGGCAGCTGATCGATGTTTCTCTCTCATCGATGTTTCTAACTCTCTATCTATCTCCCTTCCTCTCTGGAAAAAAACAATAAAATATATTTAAAAAAATAATTAAATATTGAGTTAAGTAATTAATGAATTCAATTAATTAATGAACAAAATATACCCTCTGAATAGAGTTGTGAAATTCCAGGGTGAAATCTATTTCAAATTATTTATGATTCAGCTATAAATAGAACCTACTATTTTCCTAGAATTTTTATAGAGATTTTGTTTTATTTTTTGTGTTTTTACTTTTGATGACTTATTACAAGTCCCCTTGGTATTTGACTTAGGGCTTAGCAAGGAGTCTTATATATAATTTGTGAAAAACTGAGATACCTAATATACAATATTGGTCACCATAAAATGGTTTTCTGGAGTTGAGATTTTATTGATTCTTACAGGCCCTGTTGAGCTAAGAAGTAAATACTGACAAATAGAAGGCCCCAATTATATTCTCTGTTCAAACAGAGGTAGTGGAAATATCCCTGGACAGGATAATACACTTTTTAAAGCAAAATCCTTAAAAGAAGGAATCCAAAATGTCAGAAGGAAATACTAGATTAACTCCAATAAGAAAGAGACAATTAATATTAATAAGTTACATTAGCTTCACAGCTTTTTTTGCCAATAGTAAAAAAGATATACATGGTATTAATGGTCTGACAGGTCAAATGTTTTACATCTCCATAAACATTACAAAAACTGGTGTTCTAGTTTCACATGTTTTGTTGATGCTTCATGGCTATATAATTAACTGGGAATGGTCTCTTCCCGGGATGCAGAGCAGAACAGTTTGATGCCCAGGACATTCAAAGGAAAGTCAGTGTACTTTTTCTGCATTCTTTGCAGCAGGCAGTCAGTAAAAAAAACAGCAACAGAAATGGTGCCATTGAAATGTCCTCTACTTTCTTTTTTAACTTATTATAAAGACAACCTGGAAGAGAGGGTGCCCTACCAAATAATTTTGTACTATTCTTTGTAGCCATAATATTGTCATGTTATCTCAACAAACTGATTCTTGTACGGAGGGAAGGGGGGGACTTACTCTGGTCTCATTCTAAAAACTTCAAAATGTACGATGTAAATATCCCTTAATATTTATACCTTTCATACTTTTGTCATTGTTTACCTACCACATGTCAAAGAAACCATTTCCCCGAGGCCATAAAAAGGCAACATATCCTCTGCTGATGCCAAGGAATAAGTTGAGACAATTCCAAAGTATACAGTGCTACACATAGATCTAATTCTTACATGTAAGCAATTTATCTTGGAAAAAGGCATTATCTACTAGGACAGTGGTTCTCAACCTTCTGGCCTTTAAATACAGTTCCTCATGTTGTGACCCAACCATAAAATTATTTTCATTGCTACTTCATAACTGTAATGTTGCTACTGTTATGAATCATAATGCAAATATCTGATATGCAGGATGGTCTTAGGCGACCCCTGTGAAAGGGTCATTCGACCACCAAAGGGGTCACGACCCACAGGTTGAGAACTGCTGTACTAGGAGGTTTTATCACTGTACTACATAAGTTGCCTTCCTTCTCCCAAAGGCCATTATATGATAGTCACTAGCCACAGGCGGCTATTGAGTCCTTGAAATCTGGCTGATACAAATTGGAATGTTCTATACTGTAAATTACACATTAGACTTCAAAGGCTTAATACAACAAGTAGTGTAAAATATTTCATTAATAATGTTTACATTGATTAAATATAAAAATTAAAATTTTGAGTTTGTTGAGGTAAATATATCATAAAAATTAATTTGACTTATTTTTAAATGTTTTAATGTGGCAACTCAAACAGTTAAAATGATATATTCTCCTTATATTGCTACTGAATATTGATGACAGAAATTGAGCTATCCTTCCATAAGATTTTCTCTCCAATTGATGTACACAGACACCTATAAAAATCACCTGATTGGTACTATCATCAAAAAGGCTATAGTAAGGTATTGGCAAAATGAAAGTTGGTATCATTTATAAAAATCTCCATAATTACCTAATAATGATAGTTCACTAATGTTATTATTAATTGTCACAGAGTTGGTCACTTCTCCTTGTCTGAATTCAACAATCGTTCTTAACCTCTCCACTTTGAGGGAAAGAGAACGTTGTTCTGTAGTGACTTCTTGGAGACTAACACCCAATCCCCAGAGTAAATTGTAAAAGCCTCTCTCTCCCTGTGTCTGTTTTTCTGACTTGTGTGGACTACAGCCATGTTCTATCTAAATGTGACCTACGTTTTACTATTGTAAACCAGGCTTGTGGATCAAATTAAAATCTGAATACCAAGGAGTTAAGAAGAAATGGTGACAGGGGATAGAAAGAAAGAACTCGGGTAAAACCCACATCCTGCGGTGTACATATCAGAGTGAATATGAAAAAATAAAAGCCAGCTTCCTCTTCCTGGGTATGGCAGTAGGCTTTGGAAAGATGTTCCAGCAGAGAAAGGTGGAACTAGAAAAAGAAAGAATGCGGGACTCACCAACCCAGGCTGTCTTAGGGATGGTACCTCTGTTCTTTCTTCTAACTCTCCTATTGTTCTGGGTCATAAGAGACAGTGACTCTCAATAACAGTTCCTAAAAACCATAAACTGATGCATGTATGAAAATGCATCAGGCAAAATTTACCTATTTATTTAAGAACCATTTTTGCTTTCTTAAGTGGTAATTTCTGATGCTTAAATCTACAAATTAAAAATGCACAAGAAAAAAAAAATCTGGAAGAATTTGAACCACAGAGAATACACTGTTGGATGTATTCTTTTTAATTTTTTAATAGGTGACAATACTGCTTGTAGATACTCTCAATTTTAGGGAGACTGGTGATTTGCTTAGACAGAAGTTAAAATTTCCAGCAGGTCTTTCTAAAGGTTTTGCTTGAAGGATCTCAATATCAAATCATGTTACTGGCCGTGCACCATTGAAACCAAATGCAAATCTGTGGTCCTATGAGAAATGAGCTTATTTTTCTCCTGAAAGTCTTTTTAGGATTGTGGTTATCTCAGTAATGCTAGGGGGTATGAAACCAATATAAATTGGCAGATACAACTCTCTTTTGCCTGAGATAATGTCCTATCCACTTTTCTCTACAGTTTCCAGATTCTTTTCAGCCTTGGCACTCACAGCCTGCTGTATTCCCATAACTGGAGCCAGCATTCATTGAAAAAGGGATGCTCCCGTTTAACACAGAAGGTCCCGGAAGGAAGCAGTGAGTAGCAGGTGTGTTTTATCGGAAGCCCAGCCGACTGTCCTACAGAGGGTCCCTCAGCAGCCTGGCCAGTTGTGCAGTGCATGTGGAGGGGAGGCCAGATCTATGGCTAAGTACATGTGCCCATATCACTACCTTCAACTACTAGTATGAGCTGCTGTTCACAGCAGCCCTTGCTTCTTGAAAAATGGCTGCACCACAATAAGTCTTATTTTCTTACATCCACTGAAATACCTAACTCTTCAATATGACTCCTTCACTCTCTCAAAGCCAATATTTCGGACATCCATTCACCAAACAAAGAGGTTATTTTACGGTAACATCCTTGCAATAGGAGGGATTTAACTGAGGAGTATTTATATTATATAAAATAACTTCCTCAATTGACTTTTGTCTTAGTTTGTATTCCTCAGTCGTAGACCTGAGACGGGGTAGGGAAGACGAGGTAGCGAAGGCACATCGTCAAGCCAACGACCACGGCGGATCACTGAAGCTTACCGGTGCTGGGGAAACCTAGGTGCCCGTGTGAAGATCATGCCTCCAAGTTCCACCGTACATGGGATGAGGAGACTGGTGCAATTTGTCATCACCTCCCTTCCAGTGGTTCTCAATCTTCCCAATGCCACGGCCCTTTCATACAGTTCCTCATGTTGTGGTGACCCCCGACCATAAAATTATTCTCATTGCTACTTCGTAACTGTAATTTTGCTAATGTTATGAATCGTAATGTAAATATCTGATATGCAGGATGTATTTTCATTGTTCGCGACCCACAGGTTGAGAACCGCTGCCGGTCTAGTCTTTGGCGGGGCACAGATAACATCTCTGACAGTTTTGTTATTCAATGGATCCATTAAATCTTTAGAGGAAAAAAAAACCTGTAGATTAAAGAATACACTAGCCCCTTCTAGTAGCTATGGATTTGTAGAATCAAATTGAATCAGTGTGGAATTTGAAATAGGATTTTACCTGCACTCTCACTTATTCCATCTCTGCTTCCCCTTTCTTGACCGCACAGGAAACATATGGCTTACATTTGATTTTGTATACTGGACTGTGCTGCCAAAGTTCTCAACTTTTCTACAATCTAATTATCTCTTGGTTTCTTTTAGAATCTGAACTAATAGCGAAATTCTCTTAATACTTTCAGCCAGAGCAATATTTCATGAAATTTTTCTAGTATCTCTCATTTACCCATTTGGAATACATATATATATATATATATATATATATATATATATATATATATATTTCTCCTTGATCTCATCCTAAAGATGCCCATATCTTAGCCTTGACTATTCACTACAATACTTCTATGAAATTTTCTTTCTTTTTTAAAACTTATTTTAGGTTTCTTTTTAAATTTATTTTTTTTTATTTATTTTAAATTTGGCCTTCAATATTGTACTAATTTCAGGTGTACAGCATAGCAGTTAGACATTTATATAACTTATGAAGAAACCCACCCATCTGGTGCCACATGCAGTTATTACAATATTATTGACTATACTCACTATGCTATATTTTACACTCCCCATTAAGATTCCCCCATTTCATGGAGCTCTACTGATAATAAAACAAACACATAAGAATTCTTCATATGCAAAGATTAATAATTAACCAATGCTTACACAGTTATCTCTCCCATATCTATTTGAAGATTTGGTTATAGGCATGGTATACTTTAATATTTAAACTAGCATATTTACATATCTTGGGGAGATAAGGAATTTCTGTAGCCTCTTACAAATTATAGTATCTCAGTTCTCTCTTTCACATTAGGGACAGCAGAATATATTTACTTCTTTGATACATTCCTCTCATATTTGCTTTCACATCACCTTGTGTTAGCCACTAGCTGTTTCATATCATGCATTTTATAGCTCACATTTCTAAATAAGAGTCTTGCAAAATTAAATTTTAGAATGCTGTTTTCCTTATGAAAATCTGTGTTTCCCCCTTTTTTTGGATTACTTCCTCAAAATGATTTATGGCTCAATTTTAAAAGCCTCACATTGAGTTAAAATTGAAATGGGTTGATATGTGTATATTGCTTTGATATAGATTAAGCAGTGAGAAAGAAACAATTGAAATACCACCATCTAATTTATTTCACTTTCAGGTGATCAAAGAGACGTTCACACAGACAAGGCAATCACACTGTTTGAAACAGCCCTTTCAAATTTCCTGAGGCTTTTCTATTGAGTCATTATGGCCACATGGAGTTAGATTTAAGGAAATCAATGGGAGTGGTCATAAACAATCCTATGAATGCACCGTTTCTGCATTTCTTTTTAGCTCTGAATTATAATGCACTCTTGGTAGATCCCTAAAGCATAGTGTCGGTTATATCAGTTCCAAGCACTGCTCCCTGAAGGTTTGGAAGACTGTGGCATGGCAATCATTGAAATGAAGGGCTGAACTGAAAAGATGTCTGAGCCCTTAACACTAAGAGTAAGGGGATCAAAGCCTGAGGAATCACATCCAGGGCCAGCGTGGGATAAAATACCTATTAATCTCAGTAACCTGGTAAGAAATCTATATTCATGATGATCCGAAATCTTTACATTTAACAAACTTACAATGCGGCAAAGCTCATTGAGAGAGTAACATTTTCTAGACTTTCTCAAACGCCTTTTAATGTATCATTGGGAGGGACAATGAAAAGCTCTAGCTATGCTACCAAATATTTAATCTCTGTTTCAAAAACCAAACACACCAAGAAGAATTAAAATTAAATATTTTGTCTTTTGAGATAAAAAGATAAAAATCTATAATAGAGATGCTCAGATTAATTTTTGTGAGGTATTTGTATCCATGATTAAGACTTACATATCTACCCACATGTATTTGGATATGGCTGTATAAATGATGTCAGAGGTGAGAGTGTTGAATTTTACATGAGCCCTGTGAGGCTGAAAACAGTGAATGCTAAAAAATAATTCCCTCACCCTTTCTTGTTTCTGGAAATGGCTTACTGAAAAAAAGTTTCCTCCTTAGGACTTAGATAAGATTCCTCAATACCTCCCTTATTTATCTATTACAAGTCAAAGCATTGACCCTTCAAATTCCCATTTTTATCCTAACAAATGATTATCTAAATTGTTTGTCCTTAGTGATTCAGCAAAACAAAATGCTTTGAGAGAGGGCATTGGAAATGAACATATAAAAATATGACCCACACTTGCTGCAACCCATGGAAGAAGCCAGTCTCTTGTCTACGGCAAAGAACCCTGGAGGCCAGCCTGCTCAAGGTCAGACTTGCAGGGCACTGGATTGCTCTCTCTGGGAACATTCCAGGAAGCTAAACAATGACTTCTGTAACAGCCCCCAAATGGCCACAACTTGATTAATAACTCATAGCATCCCTACGTTTTGTTACTATTTTCAACTCCGCACCTTTAACCAATCATATAGGACACCCTGCTTCTACTTAGTCTGCCTTTAGCCTCTCCAGGCCAACAGCCTCCAATCAAGTCACACCTGAAGCTCTCCCTTTTTCTAGTACAAAGCTTTCCCAATCCTCTGCCTGCTTTTGGGTCTCCACCAAACCCAAGTGATGTTGGCTGACACTCTCGCCATAAGGAGCTCTGAATACAGCCTCTGCTTACCTCATTTTGTTGGTCTTTGTTTATTTCCACAGCTTGCTAACCAAATTTTGGTTAAGCTTCTCTCTTTCCTCTAGGTCTTTAAGCTTTGCTACCCCCTAACTGAGCCAATATAGAGACCCTTCTGAAAGTAGACTGGCTTCAGAGTAAACAGTATCTGATCTACTGTCCAATCGCAACATCCCTTTCATCCCAGGCCCCCACACCCAGTATCTTCTGGCCTTGTTCACGCCTCTCTATAAAGCAAAACCTGTTTTTGCTGAACCTTGAGACTCCTGCCTCTCTTACAGTCAGAGCGCTCTCCCTGCGCAGTGGTCCCCTTCCCTACTGCACCCCACCCTCCGCCCTTGCAGGAATCCTTTCACATAAAGCCTCTTCTCACCGAGTCAGGATTTGTTTTTTTACTTGACAGAGTATTTATGAAAAAGTTTCTGGTCTACATATGAATATGACTTATGTTTAAAGTTTTATTTTTGTGTGAGAAGATGAAAGATAGTTTCAGTATGTATGGCATGTGGCAGGGGACTGCAAAGTGGCTGTCCAACACCATCATTGCAGAGGAAAAGCAGAGCGCGGCTTACAGTTCTGCTGAAACATGTATTTGGCAGAACAAGTTAAAGACAGGGGTTACAAGGCCAGTGTGAACTTGAATTTTATTGAGCCTGTCTTTGCTAAGATTTAGGTGACAGGACCCAGGATGATGCACCATCAACATATATAACCATTTCATTATTTTCCCAAAAACTAAGATTAGTAATGAGAACTGGTTAGACATGCTAATTCTTATGAGTAAATTCATTCTAGAGAGAACAAATTCAAGATTCAGGGAGAATAGCTTTTTTTTGTACCTGGTTAGTTAGCCAAGTTCATATTTAACCTTTTTCTTTCTTTCTTTCTTTCTTTTTTTTTTTTTTTTTTTTTTTTGCAAATGTACTGAGTCTAAGGAATTATGTACTTTTATTGAATTTTCATTAGAGATACAGGAAAAAAATACGTGACTTATCAAGCAAAGATCAGCTTCTAGTTTGTCGACACTCTAAAAAGAAAGGGCTGCAAATGAAGCATGTCTCAAGCACCATCAGAAAAGCAGTAGAGTTCTATGAGCCTCATTCCCTCCTCCCTTCCTGTCCGTGATCTTCTTAAAAGGACAATCTGCTTTTGCTACAATTAATACTGCTTTCAATCTTGCTCATTACAATAATATCGCTTAGCATTTCTGTATCTCTTACTGTTTGCCAGACACCATCCTAAAAGCTTTTTGCATAGTATTCCACTTAATGCTCACAAATCAGTTATGACGTAGGTATTATTATCATCAACTGTATTTTATTAAGAAATTGAGTCAAAGAAATAATAAAGTGACATATAGAAGTGTTGCTTATTTAAAAATTTTGTCACTGCAATATGCTACAATAAAATCTTCACATATAGAACTTGAAAATTTTTAATTTTTTTTATTAATTTCAGAGAGGAAGGGAGAGGGAGAGAGGGATAGAAACATCAATGATGAGAGAGAATCATTGATTGGCTGCCTCCTGCATTCCCCTCAGTGGGGACTGAGCCCGCAACCTTGGCATGTGCCCTGATCAGGAATCGAACCATGACCTCCTGGTTCATAGGTTGACGCTCAACCACTAAGCCACAACAGCCAGGCTATAACTTGAAATTTTTGATAGTGTATCCAGTGGATAAATTCCTAGCAAATATTAAAAGGTGCATACATTTTACTGTAGACACTGACAAATTGCTTGCTAAGAGGGTTTGCAATTTACACTCTGATCAACTATGAGTGACAGTTTCCCTGCAAATTCTACAAACCAGACATAAACTACTTTTGACAAATAAATAGGTGAGAATGTTATCACATTTTTAATGTTTTTGATTTGTTTGCATTTACCTGGTGATTTATGATAAATAATTATTTTAACAGGCTTTTTGTAATGTGCACACACACACACACACACACACACCACACACACACACACACAATCTCTTTTGTAGCTGGTGTTTAAAAAAAAACTATCTGCTATCAAGGGAAGACTTTTTGCAAGATAAAAGTGAGAAACGTGAGGTAATGTATATAAATAGAAGATCATATCATATAACAAGTGTGGTCTTATAAGATAAAGCAAAGAGTTATTAGGACCTATTGAAATAAGCTTAAATAGAACTTTAATCAAGAGACATGTCTACAACTCTGGGTAGGGAAACTTTTCCACATTGACCCAAAAGTACTTCAGAATTGTTATGAATTCTATGTACACCCTTGTCTTCTTTCCAAATGGGACTGGTATATGTTTGTCCTTTCCCTGTCTTACCTGAGATATGGGAGACAGATAACTTGTCTTTTCACTTCATAGGTTTCCAAGGAAAGAACTGCATATACTAGTAGTCATGATACGGAGCATGGGATTCTGAATGTTGAGATTCATGCAGTTATTGGATGACATTGACACGATTGATACTAGTATGTCTTGATTGTGTTGAGGAATTTGAGTATGGCAGTGAAGTTAATGCTTGGAAACAAGAAGGGAGACTTTGGTAGACAGGATTGTAGTTTCCCAAATCATCACTTCCTTCCTGTAACATATGAACATATTTACATATTCTGCTGACTGTCTTTGCAGTACTTGCTTGAGGAATAGATGATGTATATACACCCTTGTTTGTATGACTTTGGCATAGTCTTTTAGCTTGTTTTGGAGATCATGTAAACAAAGCCTTTAAATATATAACTTTGGTTTAGCATGGCCTCTTGGGTTTAGCATTTATTATAAAAACTAGAGGCCCGGTGCACGAAATTCGTGCACTGGGGGATGGGGTTCCCTCAGCCAAGCCTGCCCCTCAGTCCGGGAGCCCTCAGTAGATGTCCTACTGATGACCACAGTCTGGCAGCAGAGGCTCGGTGCAGGCGTCCCGTGTGTGTGTGTTTGTGTTTGTGTGTGTGTGTGTCTGCTGGGGGCCTGCCCCCAGCCACACCTGGGAGGCGCCCCTCTCTGTTGATCTCTCAGGCTCCTGGCCTCCACTGCATGTTGTACTCTCCCTTGAGCTGTGGCCAGGGTGGGGCACCCTTTCCTGCTGTGGGATCGCCAGAGCAACCTAGGGACAGGTGCACACAGGGCATGGCTGCAGGCCACCCTTTCCTGCTCTGGGATAGCAGCAGCGACCCAGGGGCAGGTGCACACAGGGGCTGGCTGCCGCCCTTTCCTGCTCCATGATCTCTTGGGCGATCCCACAGGCAGGCGCACACAGGGGCTGGCTGCAGGACCCCCTTTCCTGCTGTGGGATTGCCGTGGCGACCTAGGGGCAAGGGCACATGGGGGCTGGCTAGAGGCCGCTCTTTCCTGCTCCAGGATCGCAGTGGCGACCCAGGGGCAGGTGCACACAGGGGCTGGCTGCAGGCCGCCCTTTCCTGCTCAGTGATCCCCGGGACAACCCAGGGGTAGGTGCACATGGGGGCTGGCTAGAGGCCGCTCTTTTCTGCTCCATGATCGTTGCGGCTACTCAGGGGCAGGGGCACACATGGGCTGGCTGCAGGCCCCCCTTTCCTGCTCCATGATCTCCAGGGCATCCCATGGGCAGGCGCCCATGGGGGCTGGCTAGAGGCTGCTCTTTCCTGCTCCCTGATTGCTGCAGGGACCCAGGGGCAGGCACACAGGGGGGCTGGCTGCAGCCCCCCCTTTCCTGCTGTGGGATCTCTGGTTGCTAATCCCTGGCAGGGGCGGCCAGGGAAGAGGCGGGTGCCGGCCTTTTCCGTGCTCCACTCTGGCTTCTCAGATCTCTGGCAGGGGGGTGGGCAAAGACGGCCGGTTCTCCGATTCAGGGCCAGGGGCAGTGCCTCCCGGCTCTTGCCTGCCGCCTATGTTTCCAATCACCCTCCTTCCCCTATGGCCTCCCATCATTGCGCCTATGTATGCAAATTAACCGCCATCTTTGTTGGCAGTTAATTTGCATATCACCCTGTTTAGCCAATGGGAAGGGTAGCGGATGTATGCTAATTACCATGTTTCTCTTTTATTAGATAGGATATTATGCCTGCTGAGCTACAAATTCCAGAGTGGAAGACATGAAACTAAGTTGAACCTAAATCATATCCTAAGTAGAACTGTCCCAGAAGAGCATTTTAGCAATAAGTAAAGCTTGTTGAGGGCGTGGGGCTGTTTGTTACCCAGCATTAACTTGGCAGAACCTTGGTTAATATAACCACATAATTACATATCACATGGACCATATTGCCAACATTATCTAAAGAAAGACAGAGCTTTTAAGTAACCTCCTCAAGATGCTATATTAATGAAGAGGCGGTCAAAATATGAACCTATATTAGAACACAAAAATTGGAGTGTTTTTTTCCTATTACACATTACTGTCTTTTTTAAAAATTTAAAGTCGTTGAACACAGTGGGGTGAGGGAACTAACAAGGACATTAATTTGGGAGGTAGGTAATGTCTTACTTAAAATAGAGTAAAATGAGAAGAGAAGGGCTGGAATTTAAGAAGGGCAAAACAATGGAGTCGTATATAATAGATAATAAGAAAATAACTCAGGATATTTGAATTTTGAAGTGTCACCAAGGCATTCCTTTAATATTGCTAAGTCAAGTGGGATACACCAGTTAGCAAGCAGGTACCAGTACTAGGTGTGCTTCACTGTGGTAAAAAAAGCGGAAAGAATTGAGAAAATTATGTGCTTTTAGACAACTTGTGCCATGCACTAAAATCCATCTAATAAATATTTAGTGATTATACCTTATTGAAATATATACACCTAGAAAAAAAACAGCACAAATGTATTAAGAATTCTATAGTTTATTCTGTTCACCAGATAGGATATGCATGTATTTTCAAATACTTATTGCTTGATTTCTATATGTGAAGTACAATGTAAGTCTTGATCTACTAAAAAAGTAAAACATTATTAATTAAACAATTACAAAACAATGTATGTATATAATACATAATGTCCTTTTCCACATGTTAGTGATAAGGAAGTAGAATTATGCAACATGATAGAATACATAATAGTGTCAAGATATTAAAGAGTTAGTGGACAACACACAAACACACACACACACACACACACCATTAACATTTGAAATAAATTTCCTTGGATATACTAAATTTTTTATTAATCCCCATTGATGATATGAGTGCTCAATTTACCTAGTTGCATTGTTACCAAGCAACATTATGGAAGAATAAGCATTTTGCCTATTAATAAAAATAATTTGGCTCATACCACTATGTATGGACTTCCTATTGCTAAGCCTTTAGACAGTTATATTCAATACATGTGTATCAGTCAGAATACATACCAGGAATGTGAGAAGAAAAATCGTACATGCAGAATTTTGAAACAGGTGGTTGAGATTAAAAAATCAAAACTATAAGGTATACAGAAGTGGCAAATGCATAACTCAGCTAGTACTAACCTAAGAGCTGATGGAACATGAATGAGGGAGAGAACAGACTTAGAATATCTCTCTACCCCCATCTTAAATTCAGATCTCTTTGGAGAGGGTGTGGTGGCCACTAGAACACTGGCATTTTAGCATTTATTATAAAACTAGAGGCCTGGTACATGAAATTCATGCACTGGGGAGGGGGGGTCCCTCAGCCCGGCCTGCACCCACTCCAATCCGGGACCCCTCAGGGGATGTCCAACTGCCAGTTTAGGCACAATCCCTGTGGCCATCCCTCTCACAGTCTGGAACCGTTGGCTCCTAACTGCTCACCTTCCTGCCTGATCGCCCCTAACCACTGCCTCTGCTTGCCTGCCTGATTGCCCCTAACCCCTCTGCCTGCCAATCTGATCGCCCCTAATTGCCCTCCCCTACCAGTCCAATCACCCCTAACCACCCTCCCCTGCCGGCCTGATTGCCCCTAACCTCCTCTGCCTCAGCCCCTGCCACCATGACTTTGTCTGGAAGGATGTCCAGAAGATGTCTGGTCTAATTAGCATATTACCCTTTTATTAGTATAAAATAAATGAAGATACAGAAACTTGTCAGAGGGAGGTGCAGAGCTCATATTGGAGTGGCCTGTCACGTGGTAAAAACAAGCTGAGTGGTGCGAGCCCCATTGGTGTGTGCAAGTCCTTGAGTGAGTACTAGTAGACCCCCCCTACGCAGATTTGCTGGCTATGGTGACCTCAAAACCAGCACGCCCAAAGCAAAAAATCCCTTCTTCCTGCAGTGGCCCCACTCCAGCCCTTCCTAGCGACCAAGCCTAACACTGAGACAGCTGCTAAAGAAATGTCTGTGGGGCACAGCTTCAGCATCGCCAAGCAGGACAGAGAAGGGGGGATTCAGAATGAAAGGCAATAAATTAGGCCTGGCACAGGTATTGGGTAGGTCAGGCATGCAGCATCGCATATAGCCTCACCTCCAGATGTTTTCCTGTTTTGGGCCAGAGTCAAATGTAACCCCTTTTGTTTCATTGTCACAGTTTTAACAAGTCAAAACCCCATGGGACAAAAACAAAAAGAGAGAAGTCAAAAAAATCTGGCAAAACTTGGCTCAGAGGCAAGTCCAGCAGTGTAGTCACTCCTGCCTTACATAGCTATGCTTCCTACCACGGCGGAGTGCTAGCCTAATTAATCAAATAACTTCACGCGAAGGCATCAGAAATGCAAAATGATGCGAATGTCTTATTTAGCTACATATTTCTGGAAATACTGACAACTTGAATTTAATTATGCACATCTCTCTATAAAGCAGCAAGATGAATGAAGAGAGATGGAGTGCGTGGCAGCATTCTTCAGCCTGCTTTTATGGAATAGGGAACATTTCACACAATTTAATGTTATATTAACTTCCTGCTTGCTTCATTTCCATATGATTAATTTTATGATTCTTCACTAGAATTGTTTATCCTATACATCATGTCATGAGAATCAATGAAGATCTCCAATTAATTAAGGTAGCAAACACTTTCATAACGTAGATCTTTTTCAAATTCAGTTCATGTTAACAAAAGTAGTATTTTTTTCAACTTAATAAACTTTATTTTTTTTAGAACAGTTTTAGGTTCACAGCAAAATTGAACAGAAGGCATAGAGAGTTCTCATGTCCCCCTGTCCCAACATACACAAACCCTCACCCACTATGGACTCCTGAACCACAATGGCACACGTGTTACCATTGGTAACCCTACATGGCACATATTGTCACCCAAAGTCTACAGGTTTTTGTTGTTTTTTTTTTTCCCCCAAAGAAGCTGGACTAGCCATATTTTTTAATTAAAGAAATGTTTTTCATGTGTTCCCTTCCCCCCCATTGACTTCTTCTAGCCCACCCCAGCCCCTCACCCCAGGCCTTCACCATCCTATTGTCAGTGGCCATGGGTCATGCATATATGCATACTTGTTCTTGGGTTGAATTTACATTAGGATTTACCTTTGGGTTTTTACAATCTTTGGGTTTGGAAAATTGTATAACGACATTCACCATTATAGTATTATACAGAGTATTTTCACTGCCCCAGCTCCAAACCCTTAGAAACCACTGATATTTTCACTATTTCTGTGGTTTTGTCCTTTCCAGTACTTCATAGGTGTAGTTAGAATCCCGTAACAGGCAGCCCTTTAAGATTGGCTTCTTTCACTTGTTAATATGCACTGAAGTTTGCTCCACATTTTTTCATAGCTTCATAGCTCATTTCTTTTTACCACAAAATAATAGTGCATGTCCAGATGTCCCACAGTTTTTGTTTGTTTGTTTTTGTTGTTGCTGTTGTTTTAAATATATTTGTATTGACTTCAGGAAGAAAGGGAGAGGGAGAGAGAGATAGAAACATCAATGATGAGAGAGAATCATTGATTGGTTGCCTCCTGCATGCCCCCTACTGGGGATTAAGCCTGCAACTCCCTAACTAGGAATCAAACCTTGACCTCCTGGTTCCTAAGTCGACTTTCAACCACTAAGCCACACCACCCTCTGGCAAGTTTCTTCATCTCTGGATCACCAGTGTTCTAGTGGCAGCCACAGCCTCTCCGAAGAGATCTGAATTTAAGATGGGGGTAGAGAGATATTCTAAGTCTGCTCTTTCCTCATTCACGTTCCATCAGCTCTTAGGTTAGTAATAGCTGAGTTATGCATTTGCCACTTCTGTATCTCTTATATTTTCGTTTTTTTAACCTCAATCACCTGTTTCACAATTCTGTATGTACAATTTTCCTCCTCACATTCCTGGCATATTTTCTGACTGACACACATGTATTGAATATAACTGTCTAAAGGCTTAGCAATAGGAAGTCCATACATAGTGGTATGAGACAAATTATTTTTATTAGTGGGAAAAATGCTTATTCATCCATAATGTGCAACTATGTAAATTGAACACTCATTTCATCAATGAGAACTAATACAAAATTCAGTATATTCAAGGAAATTTATTCCAAATGTTAATGGTGTTTGTGTGTGTGTGTGTGTGTGTGTATTTCTGTGTGTTACCCACTAAGTCTAATATCTTGACACTATTATGCGTTCTACTGTATTGCATAATTCTACTTCCTTATCATTAACATGTGGAAAAGGACATTATGTACTATATACATACATTGTTTTGTAATTGTTTAATTAATGTTTCACTTTTTTACTAGATCAAGAATTACATTGTACTTCACATATAGAAGTAAAGAATTAAGTCTTTGAAAATACATGCTTATACTATCTGATGAACAGAATAAACTGTAGCATAAACCACAGTTCATATATTCATTTATCTACTGGAGGTCTTGGTTGCTTCCAAGTTTGGGTAATTATGAATGAAGCTCCTATTAGCATCCGTGAGAGGGTTTTTGTGTGAACAGAAGTTTTCAACTCATGTTGATGAATAACAGGGAGTGTCGTTGCTGGGTTGTGTGGCAAGAATGTGTTTAGTTTTGTAAGAAACTTCCAAATTGTCTTCTAACGTGACTGTACCATTTTGCATCCCGCTAGTAACTAATGAGAGCTCCCATTGGTTCACATTCTTGCCAGGATTTGGTATTATCAATATTCTTGATTTTGGCCATTCTAATAGGTGTGTAATAGTATCTTCATTGTTTTCTTATTGTTAAGTTTTATGAATCAAAGTACTTTTGCAAAAGGGATGGTGGGGTGGTTAGGAGCTGGGTGGAAAGGTGAAGGGATTGAGAAGTACAAATTGATAGTTACAAAATAGCCACAGGGATGCAAAGCTCAGTATAGGGAATATAGTCAATAATATTGTAATAACTATGTAAGGTGCCAGGTGGGTACTGAAATTATCAAGGGGATCACTTTGTAAATTATATCATTGTCTAACCACTATGCTATACACCAGAAGCTAATGTAAAATAATATTGAATGTCAACTGTAATTGAAAAATAAAATTTAAAAAAGAAAGAAAAGTGATCTGGACCTTCTACTGGTGGAATCAGTAAAATTCTTTGCACACTTTTCCCGCCTAATTTTCCTGACTCTACCTGAGTGAGAAATAAACCTCTGCTGTGTTAAAACTTTGGGATTTCATAATTAATTTGTTTTAGTTGCATAAAATATTCAAACCTAGTGAAACATATGCCTTATAGACTCCCATTTTGATATCATTATTTCAGTTTTTGGTTTTGTTTTCTCAGCATTTTTTTTTTTTTGGCTCAGATGTAAATATCAGGAAATATATCACCACAATAAATTCAATAAAAAGGAAAAAAATCAGAGAAGGGGTATTTTAAACCTGGCAGTGCACACAATTATTATCTTTTAAATGACTGGCAGTGCACACACTTATTTTGTACTGTGACTGGGACTTGAAAGCAGGAATGAGCCAGATACGTTGAGTCGATGCAGTCCCACTTTCCTCCTGCCATCGGTCTTGTTTCTTCAATGCTGGGCAGCACGGGCCACCACCAGGTTTAAGTTTGTATCTGTTAATCCGAGAAGGCACTAAAGCTGCAGAGTGCCTCTCACATCAGCACACTGGGTAGTGTGTCATCTCCCCATGAACTGTCACCAGCAAGCAAGCAACCCACGTCCTCTGTGCTATAGCTACCTATTTGCTGAGCTATTTCATCAGAATCCCTTATAATTCACATTTGCTTCATTCTTTCCTGGTTTCCTTTAGAAAATACTATAAAATCCTTAAGATCCATTTCTTTCTTTAATGTGAATTTTTGGTCTTGTCCCCAGGCCCACAGGGCATTCTTAATGGCATTCGCTCTACTTGCGAGGATGGAGTATGAGCTGATGTGTATGGTTTGGGAGGGCTGGGATTCTCCAACTCCTCAGGCACTTTCAGTTCTTCTCAAATAATCACATTCAAATGTCTGTGCCTCACCTTTGACTATTTGGGTCCTGATCTTCGCCATGAAATTGTGTTACCTACAGACTTCAGTGTTTCTTTAAAACGCACTGTACCTATCTCAGGGTGCAGGTTCATGCTATCTCAGAGCATCCTCTTTGTTATGTTTAAGGAGAAAACATAACAAAATAAGTTTATATGACCACGCTAAGTTGTTTTTCCTCCTTTGTCTTGCGTTTTTCCTAATGTCGTCATTTTAGAGGCATGAGAGGTAAACCTTTATTTCTACTGTGCCTACTTCACTGAGCACACTGAAAAGATTTCAAAGCAGCAACCAAAGCTCTGCTTCCCATAGAGACAGCTTTTATGTATGAGGATACAGAAAGGTGATCGCTCTACCATCAGCTCACCGACCCACTGTGAGCTGTGGGACCTGCAACCACCTCCGTGTTTGAACCATTGCCGGTTCAATAATCTCCAAGGCTCTCTGAGGACCTATTACTTGAAAATTAACTCCAATAACTATTTCAGATGGTATTCTTTTATTTTTTTCAAACTGCAAGCCACATAGACTAGACATGCTTGCCTCCGTTAATGGTGTTTTATTTTTAATAAAGAGAGAACAGACATGGCAAAGTTTTACAAGAAGGATAAGCAAGTCTCTTAAACTGGAAACTCATTCAGGTCACAGTACTATCTCCAGCTATCCTCATTTCCAGGGATGTAGAGTCTAAACTTATGTTCTCTTTGAATCTCTTAACAGTCATATGTACTCATATATTTTACATACATGCACACACAAAACACACACACTCACACACTTCTTTTGGGCCACAGCTTCTTATTTTGTCATTTCTCTCTTATGGAGTTGCCTAGATTCTGTTGTCTCTATTCATGACTTGCTTGCTGTCACTTTTACAATAAAACTCACTAATACCTGTTTATGTTAGCCTAGTCTGTCATAATCAAACATAGAATATTCTTACTAAGAATTTTTGTTTCAGATACCTCTTAATTTAATTCCTGGCCCAAATATCTCACTAGCTGACTTAGATTTGGTATCCACTGATGCAAAACGTGAAAATCAAGACAAAATCACAGGACCTAATGTCCCGAGACATGGCCTGTCAGGAGGGTAAATGTGGCAGAAGAAGGCCTTCTTAATCTGAACCACATCTGAACCACAGATATACCACGTGATGAAAAGTCATTACGTTGTAGATATATTTGGGGATCCTGTTGATAAAATAAATGAGAAATTACAAAGAGAAAAACAGAAGATGAATGACAGATTTTTAACCTGAACAACTGGTGACTTGCAAGTCACTTTACTGTAAGAGAAAAGATAGGAGTTGAAAAAGATCAAGGGACAGCGCCAAATGTTGCTTCGGGCATGTTAAGTGTGAGAGGCTCATCAGACATCCCAGTAGATCTGCTAAATCAGCAGTTGGTATATAAAAGTTCACTGTGGAATGAAATTTATGACTATTAAGATTGTAGGAGACAGGTATGTATTACCGTATGTAAACGTATGTGATGCAATTTTATAAAATAATAGCAAGAATAATGAAATGCAACCTTGCATTTGCATAGTATTTTGTAATTCTTCAATGAGTGGTCACAATATTCTATTCTGATAACAATTATGTCATAAAGATAGTGGAGTTATTATCATCTTTTCATATAAAGAGACTAAAATACCACTGTGAAAGTGACAAGCACACAGATATATCCATGTGTAGACCATAACAAATCTGGGATTAGTAGTTGGATAGTCCCCACAAGCCTACTCGCTAACTACATTTTATACTTACAGAAAAAATTAACATCAAGGAAGGACACAAATACATTATCAAACTTTATCAAGACTTCATACTCAGACCTGTTAACCTGGAAGAGAGTTGTATGAGGAAGAGATGTCTGTTTATGAGGCACTTTCAGAAGGTGTGATATTATTTACTTAGATATTAAGGTAATGTGTTTCTACTATTGATTCTCTGCCAGCATACATTACCAGGTATTCTTCCCTTTGCAAATAGACCCGATTTTTAGAACATTTACACTGATGATACTAAGCCACAAGGCCAACTATTGGAAAAGATGAAAATATGTTTAATTAAAATATACCTGCGACTTGTCAAAAGGCAAAGTAAAGGACAGGGTTAAAGTCTAGGTTTAAGGGATATGAATTAAGGAAATCATGTAAGTAGAAATTTGAACTTTCCTTTTCTTTCTTTTCTTCTAATTCCATTTTCTTCCCTATCTGTTAATAAGACAATTCCTTGACTATTAACTGCAAAAATGAAGATACTGTACCAAGAGTATTTTTAATACTGTTGAGCATAATTGCTTACCATCCCTTTTCACTTCTTTCGGTGTGTATAGCTTTGTTTTCTTGTGGGAATACATTCTTCTTTTCTCTTAGTTCATGTATGGCTAACTTTAACTACTGATTTAAGGAGAACCAGGCCTACTCATTCAGGTCATATAATTTCTCTGGCCACTAGAAATACTCAGCATATGGCAATAAAATACATAAACAATGAAAATGTATTAAGATCCTATAGAAATTAATATCTTAGAAATAAATACAAAAATCTACCATGTTCATAAAACTTGAAATTAAATGATTGTCTTTGTCACTTGATCTGTTTATATAAATTCTGCACTTTTATGATATATTTTTTGAAAGAAAGATTGCTCACATATCATATTTGTCAGACTAAAGTGTTTCATTGGAAATTGGGGGAGTTGGGAGGCTACTTTGTTTACTTATAGTCAATCAATTTGTCAACTGCCATTTCCAATGACATTTTTAACAGGTGAGATAAAACTATATTCTGGCAAATCACTAATTTATTCCACTTTAAATGTTTAACCACTTAAAGTTATAAATTATTTTTTCTCTATATGTGTTTGAATATAGTCTTTACTAATTCAAGTAGGTCTCTCATTTCAGTAAGTCAAAACATCTTTTCAGAGTATCTTCTGAATGTCTAGTTCTACTACGTCCCAGGGGTGCAAAAATGTATAAAAATGATATATTTACTCAAGGATATCACAGATTATATTTGCATATTTAAGCTTCCTTTTGAGCTCTGGAGAAAATATGCTCTCACAATTTAAGATTAATGATGCAAATTGAGTAGTTCCTTTATAAAGTCTGATTGAATAATACTATTTCTTTTTCAAACAAATAATTTCTGCTTGCATATGAAAATTTGTTGAAGAGGCAAAGTTTGATAATAATTTTATTTCACTAACAATAAAGAAAAATACTCTTTTATAGATAACAAGAAGTCAGGCTACTTTCTTTTCTTTTTTCCCCTTTTTCTTTATTGATTAAGGTATTACATATGTGTCCTTATCCCCACATTGGCCCCCCACCCCCACTCATGCCCTCACCCCCCTGGTGCCTGTATCCATTGGTTAGACTTATATGCATGCATGCAAGTCCTTTGGTTGATCTCTCCCCCTTACTTCCACTCTCCCCTACCTTCCCTCTCAGGTTTGATGGTCTGATCGATGCTTCCTTCTCTCTGGATCATTTGTGGAATATAATGAACAACATAAACTGATGAACAAAGTAAGGGTACTTTCAATTCGCTCATATTTTATCTCTTTTTATGCCTCCTTCTGGGGTTTAAAATTATCTAAATTAAAAAAATAATACAAAGCCAGGTTTCATGGAATAATATTCAGAATATTTAATCACAAGTAAGGGAAAGAGGTAAAAATACCTTTAATGTGTATGATATTTTATATCTGATAACTTTCTAAAGGAATTTTTAAAAAAAGCCTATCCTAAAAACTAAATATATTTTGTAAAATAGCCAATTCAGAAAATGACATAAAAAATCAATAGACTTTGTGTATACAAAGAAAAATTAGTTATAAAAAAGAGGAGAACTGATTTAGTATAAAAATAAAAAAGAACAAAAATAAAAATATCTAGGTTAAAATAAGATATGCAAATCCATATAAGATAAATTACAAAACACTTCTGAATGAAACATAAATCCAGAGACATGCTGTGTTATTTCTTAGGGAGGCTCAACATTATAAAGATATTACTTCTGAAGATAATTTATAAATTTAATACAATGCTTCGAAATAAGAGTTTTATATCTATTATATTTTTGTAATGGGCACCAGGAAAAAGCATGAGGCATACATCATGATAATCCTATGAAGTGATCTCCAGGCTTTATTTTTGAGTAAAAAAAAATAAAATAGGTGGAGAAATGTTTTAAATGTAACACTATTTAGGAAGCTAGAGATGAGTACTAATCTATGTAATTTGTCAAATCATATGGTTTAAAATGCATACATAAACTGCATTTTTAAGTGTTATGTATGGGGGAAGAATAAGTTGAGGAAAGAGGAATAGGATATAATTTATATTTCTTTTTTTATATCTTTAACTTTGAATCATGTAAGTATTTTAGATTACTGATCTCAATACAATTGAGAGTAATAAGCAGAGCTTAAATGTTAAAAAATATAAAACCAATAATTCTAACTTTATATTGAGTATAAAGCTTAATTATATTGAAAGCTTTTGTTCCAAGTGATTTTTAAATGCAGTAATGTGTTATTATACTACAAGGATTGAAAAAAACACAAATTATATAATATGATTTACTAATCTTATTATTAGTGGCAAGGTGGGCATGTTTTCCCTGAGATTGTAATGTTGAATTATAGATTGGAATACATTAATAACTATTTAGATTCATTAAGAATTCAAATGAATACTGAACTGAGGACATATTTAAATTTTATTTTAAATTATAATTTTTAGCTCTGCTCATGAAAGAGCTTAGAAACAATGATCAACCCAGTAACAACGAAAACTTCTGTTACTCAAATTATAATGCATAAATATAATTTCATACTCTAAGTAACCAAAACTCCAAGTCTGGAGAAAGAGATATAAAGAAAACACAGTATATTTTGTCATACCACAAAGAAACGAATTACCGCAGGCTGCATGGATTATGCCAAAAGAACTCAGGGACCAACTTAAAGAGGGTCCCACTGTATAACAAAAAGCATGCTTTCAGCATCAGTTAGTTTATTTACTTCAATGGATCAAAATCCATGAAGTATGTCTAAATTTGTTAAGTTCATAACAACTTTAAACCTAAATTAATTCCTCAGTAAACTTGGAGAATGATAGCAAATCAATTATTTGGAAAAAAATTAAGGAGAAAGCTGAGTCACATGCCATACATTTTTGCATGAACTGTAAGAAAATATTTAGAGGCAATAATTTTTCTTTATAGAAATTTTCAAATTGACTGTGAATGATGAGATACAAGATATAAAACTTTGGAACATTTAATGAACAAAAGGATCAAGCTAAGGGTTATAAAAAGTTTGTAAGAGCACAAAGAGACAAACTCACATATGACTTCTATGAAAAGACACACATAAAGAAAAAATATTTGTAAATTATATGTCTGATAAGAGATTAATATCTAGAATATTAAAAAGGACAACCCAATTAAAAAGAGGCAAAGATTTTGATTCAATATTTTCCTAAAGATATACATACAAATAACAAATAAGTAAATGAAAAGATTCACAACATTATTATTAGGAAAAAGAAAATGAAAAGCATGAAAAAATTCACATCCAAAAGAATGGTTATAATAAAAGAAACATGGAATATATCAAGCATTGTGAGAATGTGAAAAATTAGAACCATTTGACATTGCTGGTAGAAAATTAAAATTATGCTGTCATTTTGGAAAACAGTTTGGCAGTTCCTTAAAAGTTAAACACAGTTCCCATACATCCAAGAAACTCCTCCTAGGTACATAAGAGGAGAGTTGAAAACCTATCCACACAAAAATTTTTACATGAATATTTATAGCATCATATTCATAACTAGTCTCAAAATGACAAAACACCAAATGTCCACTGAGTGAATAAAAAAAATGTGTTATATCCAGACAATAGGATGCAATTCAGCAAAAGAATGAAGTATCGCATATTAGCTTAACCAATGGACACAGACACTGGGGCAGTGGGGGCTTGCCTGGGGTGGGAATGGGTGGGGGTGGGGGAGCAATCAGGGAAAAAGGAGATGTATGTAAAACTTTAGACAATAAATAAAATAATAAAAAGAAAAATATCTAGTATTACACAGATATGTAGTTGGAAAAGAGTATTTTAACACCCTTTGTGGAAATTTGTAATTACTTTTAAAAGTACATGGGGGATAAATGGTGATGGAAAAAATAATGAAATAAAATAAAATTCTGCAAAAGAAAAATGAAGTATTGATACATGCTAAATATGGATCAACTTTGAAAACAGTACATTAATTGAAATAAACCAACCACTAAAGTCCATATTTTGTATGATTCCATTTATATTAAAATTCTAGAATAGGCAAATCCATAGAAAAATAAAGTAAATTAGTAGTTTTCAGGGGCAGGGAAAAAGAGGTATGGAGGGTGACTGCAGAAAGTTACAATGTTTCTTTCCAAAATGGTGGAAATATTCTGAAAATAGTGGTAATGTTTGCATGACTTTGGGAATATACTAAAAACTTCTGAATTGTACACTTTAATAAAGTGAATTGTATGATTATGTGAACTGTAGCTCATTAAAAACAAATGTAAGAAGAAAATCTAGAAAGCATCTAGATATTATACTTGATTAAATTAGGCTCAGAACCTCAAAGGCTTAGTGAAATCTTCCTTTTGAGTAGAAGATCAATGTGAAGATCAAATAAAGGGTGTGGTCATCTATTGCTACAGATAGTCTAAATTAGCCACTGATATTGTGAGTGTTAAGGAAAGAAGCTCTCATACCCTATCTCTCAAAAGATTGTGTATATTCTTTTTTTTAAAAAAATATATTTTTTATTGATTTTTTACAGAGAGGAAGGGAGAGAGATAGAGAGTTAGAAACATCGATGAGAGAAACATCGACCAGCTGCCTCCCGCACACCTCCCACTGGGGATGTGCCCGCAACCCTGGTACATGCCCTTGACCGGAATCGAACCTGGGACCCCTCAGTCCGCAGGCCGACGCTCCATCCACTGAGCCAAACCGGCTTCGGCCGATTGTGTATATTCTTAAATTATGCTTTTAAAATAATTTAGGTGTAGTTACTGGCTGTAGACCTCTTTAAAACGAAATGCATAAGAAACCTACTCATTTTTTAATATTAAAAATATGTGAGTCTATCCTAACCAGCATTTGATCTTTTAAGACTTAAGTTATTTGGGTATAAGGCAAGAGACCGGGTAGGAAGGCTGTGTTACTCCTAAAAGCATCCCTATCCATCCTTTCTTCATTCAGATGGGACTATTCATTTTGGTTATCCCATTATTGTTCCACTTTCTATGGAGAGAAAAAAAAAATACTAATCATTTTATATTTCCAGTGTCTTCAGACCAGAAGGAGACTTAGCTAGGCTTACTGGAAAGACCTTTGCACAACCTACAGAAATCCTGGGTTTTGAGCTGGAAAGGGCTGGGCATGTGTCTCCTGAGGTGGGGTCAACATGTCCTGTGTGTGGAGGAATCAAAGGAGCCCAAAGAAATGACTGATGTCCAGAATGGTGGGCTGCAGTGGCGGCCAGTGCTCCTCTCCCTATATTCTCCATCTATTCCCCTGCATTTTTCAATCTCTTTGCTGTTAGGTTGGGATACCAAGAAGTGTGCAAAGAAAATGGGTTCCAGGCAGATGCAATGAGTGTCAATTTTGAAAGATGGCGATTGAAAGCTGGTATTGTGAGTCTCATTCAATCTTCTCTTCCCTTGAGGTTACAGCATGGAGTCATGTGTTTCTGTGAGCAGATAAGAGTAAAATCTCACCTGCCCACATATCACATCATGGGAGGGCGAAATAAAGTTTTATTTATTTAAAATACTGAAATTTATTTTTTCTCTTATTGCACCAACTAGTATATCTTAATGCGACCAACCCATTGACTTTCAGTAACTCACCTAACTTTCCTAAGCTTACAATTTCCTCATGTAAATATTTAGATATTGATTGTACTTAATTTCTGCATATGCTTTAAAAGTGCAATAAATAGACTTGGCTGGTTTTGTTCAGTGGGTGGAGTGTGTCAGCCTGTGGTCTGAAGTGTCCTGGCTTTGATTCTGGTCAAGGACACATGCCTGGATTGTGGGCTCAGTCCCCAGTGGGGGACATGTAGGAGGCAGCCAATTAATGATTCTCTCTCATCATTGATGTCTCTCTCTCTCTCTCTCTCTCTCTCTCTCTCTCTCTCTCTCTCTCCCTGTCTCCCCCCATCCCCTCTGAAATCAATAAAAATATATATTTTTTAAAAAGTGAAATAAATAAGTCTATAAATAAAGTTATCCTATTCCAGGTACAAATTAAGCAAATAGTTTTAGATATTATTAAAATAATAATAATTATTATTAGCTTCTTATTTCCTGGCAAATTACAAACAGGTTAGGATATAATGTAAATTACACATATTAAAAAGAGTAGTTATTGGGGCATTATATACAACTAGAGACCCCGTGCATGAAATGTGTGCACTGGAGGGGGAGGTCCCTCAGCCTGGACTGTGCCCATTCATAGTCTGGGACACCTCAAGGGATGTCCACCTGCCAGCTTAGGCCCAATCCTCATGCAGTCCAGTGCTCTCACAGCCCAGGACCCTTTGCTCCTTAGTGTCTGCCTGCAGCAGAGGCAGGAGAGGCTCCCACCACTGCTGCTGTGCTCTCCAGCCATAAGCTTGGCTTCTGACTGAGCGGCACTCCCCCTGTGGGAGCGCACTGACCACCAGGGGGCAGCTCCTACATTGAGCATCTGCCCCCTGGTGGTCAGTGAGCATCATAGTGACCAGTCATTCTGCTATTTGGTCAATTTGCATATTAGGGTTTTATTATATAGGATGACAAAGAAAATGGAAAAGAATTTGGGGTTTAAGAAGAATTAAAAAGAAACCTAAGAGACAAATTAGAACTTGATAAAAAATTGATAAGGATAAAATTAAGACAATTTCCACACATTGTACAGATGAAGTTAAAAAAAAATGTAATTTTGTACAGCAAAACTTTTCACTCCCTTCACTAACACATTTCAACTTGGGGACAAAACAAAAGCATGCCAGTGGCGTGGTTTCCTGGGCCTAGGGAACGACGATAGCACACTGAAAGGAAGGCTAGTAAAGCACAAAGAAAAAGACTACTTTGAGGTCTAAGCTGAGCAGAGACAAAACTGAGTTCTGAAGTCAGGTGGAAAACTAGGGGCAGGAGGTCATTTTATTTATTTTTTATTCTCTGGAATATTTCAATAGGATGTGAATTCTTTCCTTCAGCTAAAACACCACAGAATAAGAAAACTAAACTAAATTTTTCAAATCAGTGT
This sequence comes from Myotis nattereri, assembly GCF_964212035.1. NCBI lineage: Eukaryota > Metazoa > Chordata > Mammalia > Chiroptera > Vespertilionidae > Myotis > Myotis nattereri. The sequence continues at coordinate 82,017,118 of NC_138082.1, read as the reverse complement.
CCTTTGCCAGGGGTGATTTGGATGAGAAATAATTGTCAGAAAATAGCAGGGATTTACTATAAATTTCCCTACAATTGAGAGTGGGACAGGAAGCTGCATACAAACCAACTGCTCAGTGTGACAGTGGGCCATAGAGGCCTTGTCACTTGGACAAAACAAGTACATTCATTGGGGACTATTTATTCAATGGGGATGTGGCCAAGGAAATAGCATAAGCAATATGGGGGAGGGAGGGTATTATAAATGACTCCATGAAAATTTAAACATGCTTGAATATGCCAGCATATTTTAGAAAATAATGGCTCAGTGATAACATTTACACTAAAATATCCATTTATACATTAGATGTGTCAATTAGCTTAAGTGTTAAAAAAAAAAAAAAGGATCCTGATGCTGTATCAAACTGCACAGTACCTGGCACATAGAAAGCACAACATATCTTTGATTTATTTCATAATTTGAAGCCAACTGTGAAGTTGCAATTTTCCATTTGTCTTGGCAAGAAACTTGACAATTTGTTCTCCCTAAAGGCTCAAAATCTAATTACACCATCCAGATCATTAAAAGTCACACATGCTGTCCTGAAGGGATAGAGGGTGGAGGGTAATGAGAACTACCCCCATTAGAAGTGCATATGACAGGGGAGGCTGTGTCACCGTGTTTCCTCAGCAGGCCTTTCTTTTCCCCCTTCGAATAGGCCTTCCGCAACCCATCAATCAGGAGAATTTGGGCCGTACAGAGATAATCAAACCCTTATAAATTGGGTGATAACAAATAAAGCCTGCAAAGTGGGACCGTTAGCAGAGCAATCGCATTTCAGCACTGCTGGCCTGCAGTGGAAAGTGTGTCAATGATGAAGAGGGGAGGTAAAAAGAGAAAATATCAGCGAGGGGCGAGTGTACTAAGTCTCAGGAACGGAGAGTGTGTCAGATGCTTAGGGTCCTCTGGGAAGGAAACCTTAGACACCACTGAATGGAGGGTCTGTGTAAAACCCCCAGCCCTCACTGCTCACTGCTTTGAGCTGTGCGCTGAACCGCAATGCCAGCAGGAAGGCCCCTATTGCCTGTGTTTGGGTATCCCAGTCGCTTCGGGGCATGCATCCACTTTCCTCCCAGTCTTACTTGTCTCATCCTCAATAAGAAGGGTGGCGATTTCAGCTGCGTGACTTTATATCCAGGCTAGGAGTTTTCAATGAAAGCCTGGACAAAGGGACTTGAAGGGAATTGTGAAGACATGTGGAGAAAATTATCTTTCTTGATAAAAAGAAATAGGTTGCCTCTCTATATGTGGATATTGCTGTGAAAGGACATATTTCCTCAGGCACCTGCAGTTATCTGGAAGCCAATGGAAGGGGACAAATAACAGACTGAAGGTAGAAAAGAGTAAAGGCAGGAGGAGCCTGGAATTTGATTCCCCCATTGATCTGTTAGCTACCCCTAGAAGCACCCAAGTTTCGCTCTTTTTAATGTGAGTAAATGAAGGCTCTTATCATGTAAGCCAGAGCTTCTTAAAGTGCGTACTGCATACAAACCATTTATGTACCTTGTTACCATTCAGTTTCTGACTTAGGAGGTTTGAGTAGTACCTGAGAGTCTGTGTTTCCGGTAAACTCTGAGTGATGTCCAAGGTGCCCACATATTGGGTCACTAGTATTTAAAACACTTCTACATTTATTTAGTTACTTGAAGCCAGATGCATACTGTATGGTGACACAGAAAAGCAAAGGACTTGAATGTTAAATCTAACCTAAAGATGAGCACAATGAACCTTAGGAATTCACCAGCTAAAATAATCATAGATTGTAATCATAGATGTGTGCATGGACTTTGAGGTCATCATGGTCTGTGTTCAAATCCTGATTCTGAAATTTATACACTGTGTGACCCTGTTGGAACATGATTTGGCCTCTCTGGATCTTGATTTCTTCATCAAAGAACACCACCTTCCATTCATCCATTCACACAGTTGCTTTGAAGAGTAGTTGAGATAATGTGATAAAAAGCCTAGACATTGAACAAATGTGTGTTCCTTTCCTATGATGCTACTAGAGGCCTGGTGCACAAAATTCTTCAAAATTCTTGCACCGGAGGGGGGTGGGGTTCCCTCAGCCCAGCCTGCGCCCTCTCGGAGTCCAGAACATCACTTCACAGTCCGGGATCACTCGCTCGCTCCTTACTGCCTGCCTGCTTGCTGCTCCTTAGCGCTGCTGCAGAGTGGGAGAGGCTCCTGCCACCGCCACCGCTGCTGCACTCACCAGCCATGAGCCCAGCTTCGGGCTGAGTGGCACACCCCCTGTGGGAGCGCACTGACCACCAGGGGGCAGCTCCTGCATTGAGCGCCTGCCCCCTGGTGGTCAGTGCGCATCATAGCTACTGGTCATTCTGGTCATTCCGCGGTAATGGTCGCTTCGTCTTTTATTACGTAGATTGGCAGTATGAAATTCTGTATTTGCAAGCTGCAATCATGCCAATGATTTAAAATGGCGCTAGGCGTGATAGGAAAGGACAGATGTAGTCATCAGCACAGACACTCCTTGTAATCAAGATGCTGTATCAAAAGCCTGTCATGCTAGCATTAGACTGTCTTAAATTTGATTGAGAGTCTAATAGAAAAATAATAAAAATTGTTCTTTGATATGACTTATGAATCCTTTTTAAAAACCTGCCTACCTTGCCTCGGATGAGAGAAAAGATTTTTGAATTTGCAGCCTCTCTCTTCCAAAATTGCTGAAATATTGCCAAATAAAATGAGTGTAGATCGGATCAGTTGTCAAAAAAATCTGTTGCCTATAGCAGGGGCCCTCAAACTTTTTAAACAGAGGGCCAGTTCACTGTCCCTCAGACCGTTGGAGGGCTGGACTACAGTTTAAAAAAAAAAAAACAAAAAAACACCCTACGAACAAATTCCTACGCACACTGCACATATCTTATTTTGAAGTAAAAAAACAAAATGGGAACAAATACAATATTTGTATTTGCATGTGGCCCGTGGGCCATAGTTTGAGGACCCCTGGCCTATACTGATAGAAAATTGTGAGGAATGCAATTTTCCTAAGTCGAATTGTAAATAGGATTGTGGATGTCAGAGAAGCTTTTAAATATCACAACATGCTTTCTGGATTTGCAGTGTTTGAAGACCAGGTGACCTGCTCATGTTTACAAGCCCGGTGCTTTGATCAAAACAATGTTTTAAATGCCTTTAGGAATAATTTTGGCATGTAACTGGCATAATGCCAGAGCAAGGGATTTTACTAATGACTTCCCAGACATAGTTGTGGTATGCTGGGCAAAGGTTCCATGAATAGGAATAACTCTTACACAACTTCAACAGATAGATTTTCTTGATATTAGGGGATGCTTGTAGCTTCCAAGTAGCTACCATGCTACACTGGGCTGTTATTTAGCTTTTAGTATTACTGCTATTGAACACTCTCAAAAATATCTGGAACTATATGGTTTAAATACTCAGACTCCATCCTTACATGGGTGAACATGGGTTAAAACCCTGCTTATTGAAGGAGTGCCGAGGAGAATAATGGCTGAGAACATGGGCTTCTACGTTAGCTGGAGCTAAGGTTTAGGCTATTTACCCATTAGTTAGGTAAACGTGGGTCAAGTTACAGTCTTTTCTGAGACTCAGTTTCTTATCTGAAAAGTGGGAATAGTAATACCTATGTTAGGGCATGTGGAGAAGATTCCATTTGATAATGAACATGGAGCACTGAGCACATGATTGGTACTTAGTAAGAGTCTAATAAATTCTAGATAGAAACAGCTTATTGAAACTTGAATGGAAGCAATTCTGTATTGTCACTTTATTTCTTCGTCCTATAATAGCCACAATGGTAAGCACTTGTGGCAATAAGGGACTTGCCCAGAAAGTAGAGCCGAGTCAATAGCTGGTGCACGTGTAGTTTGCGTAGGGACGTGATTTTAGGAAATAGGCGTGGGGGATTGAGAAGAGTGAAATGTGAGAGAACTAGAAAGGTATGCAGGTGTGGGCAGCTGAGATTCATGGGCCTTCCAAGGACCATGTAGACTGTCTGAGAGAAGAAAAAGAGGAATATATAGTCTCCTGCTCCTGTCTTCCATTAGTTGGGTTTTAATGGGGGCATTAACACCCTTATATAGGTTTGCAGTGTGTAAGGGATGAGTTCATTGGTTCCAGCAGACAAATTTAGTAACAGAGAATCCCCAGAACAGGAAGTGAAAGATGGAGCACAGCTGAGGAGTCAGGTTTTATTTACGCAATGCTCATTCCTGCAGATGTGAAGGTGGGGCGCATGGGAGGAGAGACAAACCAAGTATTTAAAACATGATTATAGAAGCCATGTGCTCTTACTGTGATTTGAGAGCAAATCCATCCCAGGAGCCCACCATTTGAGGACATCGGCTTAAGCAATTCTCCTTATAGTAAAGATCAATATTTCAGTTATATAATAGATCTACAACTGGCCTCTGCAAGACTCCCGCTGGGAATGATGTCTATGCTAAATATCCAATCAAGAGAGGCACATCTCAGGGATGAGATTCAGGTTTAGAAGAGCATTCTTTTCCCTGGAAACGCAAACAGATCAGCAGCGACTTCTTCGTCTATAGGTGTTGAGTTAGAGCCCTACATGGAGGGAATTAGTGAAACAATACTTTTGCCTTCCAAAATAGATTCAAAACATTATGTGTTTATCTCCGTGGATGATTTAATAGCGCTTACCTGTTTTATTTTACAGTTTGGCTTGACGTTTTTTAACTTTAAGGGGGAAATGTCACTTGGAGAGCTTGCTACTGGAGTTCTAGGAACCTCTTGGAATGCATCAGTACCCTCAAAACAGCGGGATTATGATCAAAGACAAACGCATAACTGGGAAAGTCCACTTGCACAATCCCTCTAGTATCTGGTGTCTATGTGTTGGAGAGCATTCCTTTACCTAAAATGGCATAATTATTTGAACTCAAAATATCACCCAAATGAAAAATGTCCAGCTTCCTATGAAATAGTGTGTCTTCCTTTGAGATCTATTTAGCCTTAAAGGTGAAAGTGGGTTCCAGACAAATGTCTTTCACATTATAAATTGTATTAAATTAATTGAAAAATAGATAAACATTGATAATAATAAAACAGGAGAAGTGATGAACAGTAAAAGGTAAATACGTTTTAAATGTTACTCAAATAGACATTCAAGAAAACCACATCTTTCAGACAACATAATTATTTGCATCATAAAAATCTCTAGTGATTGAAATTTAAAATATTGATTAAAAACCTTCCGTTGGACTTTAAATCAGCTTTAAAAGAAATTTCCATCTTAATAAAATAGGCAAAACTTTCCTTTGAAATATCACAACCTTTTTTTAATGTGTTTACTATTCTTGAGAAAGACCTGAAATGAGTCTTTCAGAAAAGAGCCTTTCTCATTTTAAATTGAATTCAATGAAGCAGTGAGGACACAATTCCAATGCATTCAGAAGAAGAACGGAATATCCCCAAATGACTCACACATTTCCAAATACCCAGATTTGGGGGTTGACAGAATAGGAGCAATTCTGTGACATTTTTAAGTTGCCTCCTGGTCTTCTAATGTCATGTTTACTCAGCCTGTACTAAGGAATTTTTAAAACCACAAAAATATAGTATATTACCTAGATTTAGCTTAACTTTTCCAGACTTTTCGATATCATCTGGACGATCCTTAAAGTAAAGTGCGAAGATACTCTGACTTTAGTCACCAAATTTAATCCCCTCATGATTTACGTTGACTTCAGACAGTGAAGTTTATTTTACTTTCTCAGTTGCTTACTACTGCAAGTTAGCACAGACCAGGAATGAATGCGTCTTGTGCCTTCATCTCAAGTTAAACAGCAGACACTGCTGTTTGTGAACTCTTCATCAATGAATAAAAAATATTTCATTTCTAACTCTAGAAGTATTTAAATTAAACAGTAACAGGTGAACTGGGCAGGCACCAAATACTAAATAGGAACTAGCAAAAGAAATCATCCAGCTCTTTGCTTTTACAATGAAAAAGAGAATTGATTCTGAATTGAGGGAGAGAAGTAAAAGGACCAAGTGTTTTTAAAAAAGCCTTCTCCGCCCAAAGAGCAAAATAGTACTCAGTGGCATTGCATTGTTAACAAAAGTTCTTTATCAGAAACTATAATTTAATATTTAAGTATCTAATTTACAAGTGACAAGGTATCATATCCAAATAATTAAATTGCAACTAGAAAACTATTAACCACTAAAAACGATACCAAACACAACCCAAACATTTAGAGGAAAGCAATAGCTAGAATTTGAATTGAAAAAAATGATTCGTCATATTTGGCTCATTAAACAAAGCTTCCATTATAGCCTGTAAAAGAGCATTTCTTCTAGTTCATCAAAAGTTTATCCTTTGTAGCATGAATAACATGTAAAGACAAATTTATTGATTGCATATGCACAAGTGTGTATATATATTGTTCAACACACACTTGTGTGTTGGTTTAACAATATCATATCTACTGGTAACTGGTTGAACTTTGGAAGGTGCTGAAATCCATATTTCTACATGACGTTTGACCCATTTAACGATGCTTTTTTTTTGTAAACAGAAATTACATAAAATAGCCTCTTTTTATTAACTGAATATTTTCTTATGCATAATAATAGGCAATGAAGGAATTGCACTTATTGTAAAGGTACACTAAAGTGTTAGACTGCTGCTCAGCCACCAAAGATCAGGGACTGTAGTACTGATATGTTGTGCATTGTATTCAAAGATGGTGGCCATTAAAATTAAAATGAGAACAACTAGTTACAGAACAAAGAGTGGATAACTGAAAAAAACATGCACTATTCCTACTTTAATGCAAAACTAATTTCTCCTAAGAAACCAACCATTTGACCTTCCTTACACAAAGAAACAGGTTCTGCACCCTTGGCAAAACAGTAGACTTGGACATCTGTATTCAAATTCTAGTTTATTGTCTCTGAGTGTGCTGTTCCAGTGTCATCTCCTCAAGCTGCCCTTGGAATTCTGCAGCATCTACAATATTACAGTCTCTTGGTTAGATTTCATTGAACCTCAATATCCCCTTAGTTCTATATAGAGTCCATTATTCATCTTCTTCTTCTGGTTCCTGTGGTATCATGGATATTTCTTCCTTTAAGCAATCACTGAAGAATCTGAGGATTGTGCTGTAGAGATGATACTTGCTCTTTTCAGATATGCTATGACCTTCATCTGGATAGACCTAAGATGTTGAGGAGAAAGAAGATTTAAAGTTACCAAAGCAAGTGTTGTCCCTCAGAACCCATTCTTTTTCATCAAATGACAAAGAAACTTCAGGTTATAATATCTAACAAAAATCTCAACTAATTCCATGCTGAATTCTTTATATAAAAATTTTTCCTTTTACCCTAACCGGTTTGGCTCACTGGATAGAGCGTCGGCCTGCGGACTGAAAGGTCACAGGTTCAATTCCGGTTAAGGGCATGTACCTTGGTTGCGGGCACATCCCCAGTAGGAGGTGTGCAGGAGGCAGCTGATCGATGTTTCTCTCTCATCGATGTTTCTAACTCTCTATCCCTCTCCCATCCTCTCTGTTAAAAATCACTAAAATATATTTTATTTTTTTTCCTTTTTTATCATAATCATATCATAATCAATATTTAAGACAGACTACAATTTTTATGTATTTAAATTGAGATTTATTGGGGGAGATATTAGACAGTTTCTTCATAAATATAAGCTCCTGACCTCCCTTTTCTTAGCCTATTTAATTTAGAAAACTTGAAATTATAAATTCATTCACTGTCCTTTGAAATGGATATAAATCCTCTTTCAGTTTATTGACAGTTTTACAACCCAGGAAATGTCTTTCTCAAGGACTAGAAACCATCTCTTTGACATATAAGCATTGAAGGGAAAGCACCCCTATCTCAGAGTCTCTGAGGGAGGGACTTGTCATAAAGATACAGGAAAGTTTACATTACCTTTTGGTAAAGCCAAATGCAAGTGGACTATGAGTTCCTCCTCCCTAGCTTCAAAGCTTTCTCAGCCCTTTATTTCAACAAAGTTGAATTTAGTCGCTCTCCCTTATTGCAATAGTCTTGAATAAAATCCTCCTTGTTTGTTTAATCTTGTCCAATGGAATTTTTACTTTGACAATATAAAAGACATTAGTGACGTTTTCCCCCAAATACAAATACAAAGGCTGCCACATTAATTCCTGAGTAAAACGTTTTTAAATGGTGCCTTGGTGCCCTCTGAGTAAAGCCACATACTCTTTTGGAGTGCTAACGGTATGACCCACCATCTGGTTACCTATTCACCTTACCCTGTCATCATGCTAACACTGGTTCTTGGTTTTAGATATGTTGAACTACTTTTAGTTCTTCCAAATGTTGTAAAATTACAATTAGTTTTATTTCCTTCTTAACTCTTCCTTCAGACTGAAAGTCCCTTGGTCATATAAAGTATGTCTCATTGACCTATCTAGCTTAATGACTGTTGTAAAGTAAGTTTTTGTTAAATATTTATTAAATATGGTTGAAGGCACAGATCTAAATGGTTTTTTAATCTCTCCTTTTTTCTCATAACATTTACTGAAACCACTCCTCCTCCCAACTTTTTAGTATAAGAGTGATGAAAAATGAGGAAAAGACAAAGGGACTAGAAGAGAATTATTAGTTTAAAAGAACTCATTATCAGTGATTTTGATGCCATTGTAATGATCTCATTATTAATTAACAGGAAAGGAGTAAAGGGAAGACTAGATAACATAGGTATGTCATTTATACAGAGAGCTGTCCTTTGGCACTCTCCAAGGCTGTTCCCTACCGATTGATGCGGGGAGGGACTGGGCAAGGCAGTTTGGACGCATGCCCAAAAAGGTCTGAGTGACGCGAGAAGATGCTTACCTATCTGTCCAGTCACATCTGGGAATAGGTAATTAGCAGGAATAGGCATGGCCACTGCAGGGGCATGAAGCCTGAATATTTAAACTTCTGAACAAAAGGGAGTTCCCTCACTCCTGGCTCTTGGCTCTTAGCTCTTGGCTCTTGGCCCTCTTGGAACTCCTGCTGCAGGCGGCACATTCCCCTGCACTTGCCCAGGTAGCCCACAGCCATGTGAGCTCCACATAATGGCCTGATGGACTTTAATTAGCCTGGACGCTGAACTGGGCCCGCTGCAACATGGAACAGAAGCTCTGGACACTGGCTCTGCTTTTGGCTTTGCTGAACCTACAGCTGCCCTCTTTCAGGACTGGTTTGATGGAAATGGGGCATTAGAAACTGAGGAATGTAATCCACGCAACCAAAGTCTTCTAAGGCATCTCGTTCTCCCATGAGGCTTCTGAAAGTGCTCATTGCAGCAGTGCCCCAAGAACGCCCTCCCGCCAGCACTAGAGAAATTCCACTCATGTATTCCTCCCATAGCAGCATGAATAAAAGTCTCAGGAGAAAGACATTGCATCCGACTATTACACAACTGTAAAGCATGAGCTGATCCACATTCTCAGCACAATTAAGAAAAAAATAAATCAATCTTTGATAGCTACAAACACAGTAAAAATAATAGCATTGGGGGATGGAGTAGCACAGAAGTTGTGTTCTGATCTCGCAACTAAAAAACCTAGGTAGGAAACCACATCAACACATCTTCTAAAAAAGTGGCTTACCTGCATAGTATAATTCACTTCAGCTTTTATTAGGTGTTTTATTAATTCTGCTGAGTGCTGGAAATGAACTTTTGCTGCAAGAAATTAAATTGTGACATTTGAAGAAATATGTTTATAAGGATAAGAACATTTTATGTCTTTTTCCCCGAAAAGATTAAATATTTTACTTTACATACATTGCACATTTAAAAGACTTACACCTGGCTATGATAAAACTTTGAGCTTCCCATTATAAAAAAATAAACTGAAACAGGAGCTGCTAGGAAGGCTCTACTTGTTATACAGATGTTACTTAGACTTACTTTATTGGTTATCATTTATGATTTTTAATTGTACACATTTTATACCATTATAAGAATTTTAACATAGTGAATATTTGTCTGGATAATAATACAGCAAACCAATTTCTGTTCCTTTCTGAGGATGATCAGGGACCAATCTCAGTGAGATACTGGCATTCTGTTTCATTTTAAATTAGAAAAGAATAACCCATGTTGAGAAAAGAGAGTACACATCTCCTTATTCAAAGGCTAAATATTTAATGCGGATCATGTTGGTTCTCCCCTTTCCTTCTAGCTTCCTTATGCCTGACACTAAAGGTCCAAAAATGAAGTAAGCAGCACAGCAGGCCAGGTAGAGAGTAGCCCTGGCCCTAACCAGCTTTGAACACTTGGAGGAATCACTCAGATCTCCGTACAGCACTTTGCTCACATGCTGCCTGCGCCATTCATGCTCCCACGCTGCGTACCTCTTCAAATGTCTGTAAATAACTTTTAAGCTAGCATTTTTAACCTGTCTTTATAAAACTAGGGCAGGATTATCAATAGTTTAAGATCCTTCATAGCTCTAATTCTATGATACTGAATAATACTACTACCTAGCAGAAAATAAAAGCTCCCTAATGGTCATTTCAATCTTTTTAAAATCTACCCAAGGTCTTTTCCAACATCTTCCTATTGTACTTAGTGGGGAATGACCATGTCATCTTTGAAGAAGTTTACGACTCGCTCTGTAACTTTAAGCTACTAGAAATGCTAATGAAGAGGAGCAGTAGCTAAGGTAAAATGATCTCTCATTTTGTTTACTGTAGGATAACGTTTTGGAAAGGACCCACTATTTCCTGGTATGGATAAGGTTGAAAGATACATGTATAGACTAGAGGCCCGGTGCATGAAATTTGTGCACTGGGGGGGGGGGCAGGGAGTCCCTCAGCCCTGCCTGCACCCTCTCCAATCCGGGACCCCTCAGTGGATGTCCGACTGTGGGTTTAGGCCCAATTCCTGTGGGCAGTCAGATATCCCTCTCACAATCCAGGACCAATGGCTCCTAACCGCTCACCTGCTTACCTGCCTGACCACCCTTAACCCCTCTGTCTGCCTGCCTGATCGCCCCTAACCCCTCTGCCTGCCGGCCTGATCACCCCTAACTGCTCTCCCCTGTCAGCCTGATTGCCCCTAACCACCTCTGACTCAGCCCCCACCATTGTGGCTTTGTCCGGAAGGAGGACTGGAAAACCGGAAGATGTCTGGTCTATCTGGTCGAATTAGCTTATTACCTTTTTATTAGTATAGATGGACTTTCCAAATGGATTGTTTTCCTGTTTAGTTTCTAGTGTGAAGCTCATTGATAATTGTCATTTGACCCCTTCCTAAAACTAAACATTTAAAGTCTAATTGACTGATTGAACTAATTTGCGGATATTTTTTGAGGAAAACATTAATAATGGTTTATTATAGCATCAATGACTGAGCCACAAAGCCCATAGGGAGTGTGCATGTGTAGTGTATGTGTGAGTGTGTGTCTGTGTACATAGACAAATACACAGGTGCATTTGCTTTAACGTGATGAGTGTCGAATCTCTGCTTGCATTTTATCAGATGGGCGAAGCATCAAGCCATGACTGAGTCAGACAGGAATGATGATTTACCTCAGTAGCTGCAACGTAGTGATGGAGAAACTTGAATAGCACTAATACACTCTACAGTGAGTGCTAGATGTAAAATAATTTAATCCTGAATATAATTTATTGCTGCAATTGAAGCTTCAGAACACAATAAGTAAGATTATCAATGTTGGATTCAAATCCTCTTTCTACGAATCGATACTTGTGTGATTTTCGGCAAGTTATATAAATTTTCTAATATTTATTTTCCTAATTTGTTCAATAAGAAGAGTGATAATAACTCTTACAGTATTTTTGTAAAAAATAGGTAAGATTATATTAAAAGTTTTGGGCACATTTTATGACTGTCAGTGACTGCAAGAGCTCTGCTCAGCACTGCTGCTCTGAGTTGCTCTGAGTTCATGTATTCCTCTAAATTCTTCCCGACTATGTGCTATCTGTTGGGTCTAAGCCCTCTGCTGAGGGGCTGGACCGTCTTGGATGCCAAATGGTAGATGGAAAAGCCATGAGAAGTGTGGGTGTATAAGAATTAGTTCTTATTACAGAAGCCAGTGGCCACATAGTCGTCAGACAAGACAGTCCTTCACAGCAATCCCATATAAGCAGCCATACGCAGGCTGGTAAATACTTATCTTTACTACACAGTAGCATTAATCTCTGTACCTATAGCTATTATCTGAGCAGCCACATGCTGCCTCTAAATTCACCACCTTGCATTATAGCGGTATCTAAACTCTCTGGCTCAGCAGCTTCTCCCGTCTCTCCTGCCTAGCTCTCACTCTAGCTGGTTAACATGGTAGCTGTATCTGAGCTCTCTATGAGCTCCAGCTCTCAGCTCCTCTGAGCTCTGCTCTCTCCTGCACCCATAGGAGCTACATTCTCTGTGCTGACTGCCTCTGCTTCTCACACTAGCTGGTCAATAACCTATATATTACTCCAGAGACAAAAACAGCTAGTTGCCAACAGTGACATCAGTCATTTGGCTATAGAAGGGCACAGCGTACTGTGAGATCGCTGTGGCCTTGCAGTGGTGTATGATATCTTACTTAACCTAGGCACGGTTAAGTCCGGTGTATTGACAACAAGGCCTCTGTGCTTTAACTGGCCTTGACCAAAAGGTGCCTCTGGCATGGTTCCCATAGAGACATATAGTCAGTAATTAATAATTGCTACTTATTGTTATTGCTATTATTATTCATATAATATCTTAACACCTTAGAACAAAAGTCTAATGTCCTTCAGAATGTTTATGCTCTCTTTTATCATGTTTCACCCAACACAGGTAGGGTATCATGTAGGTTTGGGGAATATTTTTATATTTTATAGTAGTTCTAGATTTTCAGAAACATTACAAAGACAGTACTGAGAGTTCTTGTATATACCTTGCCCAGTTCCCCTATTACTAAGATTTTACATTTTTATGGTATATTTGACAGAACTTTGAAGCATTTAAACATCATGTCTCTTTAAGCTTTTTTGGTCTATCAGAATTTTTAAGGCTTTGTTTTTGGTGACTTTGACAGTTCTGAGGTATTTGATAGAATGTCCTTCTTTTGGGTTTGTCTGATGTTTTTTTCTCATTGTTAGACTGGGAATATGTGTTTTGTTTTTTTTGTTTTTTTTTTTAAATGAAATTACATACATGGTGCATACTATCAAAGTGACTTGTCACTGTTGATGTTAAACGTGACCACCTGGCTGAATGGTATTTGTCAAGTTTCTGTATTCTAAAGTTACTTTTTCTCCCCTTTCTATACAGTGCTCTTAAAGCAAATCAGTAATTTCAATCAGCTCTAAAAGAGGGGAGGAAAGAGAGTTAAGTTTTCCCTCTTTGAAAGGGAATACCTAGAGAAATTATTCAGAATTCTATCTAAGGGAGATTTGTCTCTTTTCCACCACTTACCTATTTACTCAAATACATATATAGTATACTAAGCTGAACACTAATTTAACCATGGCCTGACATGCTTGAAAGTTAAACTCAAGACCTGGTATGATCTTTGCTATAATTCTTTTTTCGTTATATGCTATTTATAATGGAGTAAAAATACTTAGGGAAGGCAGGTTGAACCAACAAAAACAAGTTCAAAATTTAGGAATTATTAATTCAAGGCTTTGACTATCCTTGCTCACTTGCCAGGTAGTGCTAAATAAATTAGTTTCCTCCTTGAAATTGATGTGTGTGTTTTTTTTGTTTTTGTTTGTTTTTTTCCTCATCTCTGAATGGGGCTATGGATAGTCAGCCCTCTGTTGTAAAGTTTTACACAGAATAATAAAAAATATATATATAAGTTCTTTATGTGACTATAAAATATTATTAATTACTAGTAATATCAGTCACATACATTTTCGATGTTTAATGTGACAAATGAGAGGTGTTAACAATTTAAGTGTGTAGCTGCCTCAAAATTTTATCTCAGTGCTGTCCTATTATTTTCTAGGCTCGTGTCCTGTTGAGGAATGCTAAATAACACCATAGAAGTAGTCACTAGCCACTAAATTAAGTAAAATTAAAAATTCAGGTTTTCAGTCATTGTAAACACATGCTTCTGAACATATGCTTCTGAACTACATGTGGCCAGTGGCTAGCGTGTCCAACAGCAAGGACTGAACATTTCTGTCATGCAGAACATTGTACCACATAGCGCTGCCATTGAGGATCACATCTTCCTCTATTATTAGTCCCGACTTCCTTTTTCCCACTTCCCATCATGCATCAGATTTTGTGCCACTCTGCTTTCTTCTTTAATAGGTTTATATGGTCCCCTTTGAGCAAGTCCTTGAATGTACCCCTTTGTTCAAGTTCAGACTCCATCAATGACTAGCAGCAAATATAATACTTACTGTCAGCAGTCCCATGAATTATTAATATATTTTCCTCTTTTAAGCCATGGATATTGTGTAGCACACTTGATGCCTAGAAAGGGAAATAAAAACACATGTATATATAGTTTTACCTGTATTTACATTTTTACTGAGTTTTTAGAACAGAAATACTTTTTTTTTCTTAATTATTTTTAAATTAGTTACCTGGTATGTGCTTTCTTCTTTAGATGGCATACCGAGGTATCTTTCAGAGAAAGCTGAAGCTGTGACCCAAGAAAACAGAAATTTAAGAATAAACTAAAAACAATTGGAATAGAATATTTCATTATTCAATTTCTATATTTCACATTTAATTGTCATACTGCAGCAAAATTGATTAAATTAGAGAGAAGATAAACAGCTGTAAGCATCTCTGATAACACATGATAAATGAACTCAATTGAGCTCCTTTGCATTAGGATTTTGTTTTCTACAAATCAATACAGTGTATTAGGTCATTTTATAGAAAGTACTCACCATACAACTTCAAGTCAGTGATGGGTGCAATTACTGATCCACATTTAAAAAGCTTTTCATCTGATTTTAAGATCATTGATGCAACATAGCCACCATACCCCTGGCAAAAAAATGAAATTATATATATAATTTTTGTAGATATTTTTAGCTTCAATCACTATGTTTGGTGATCCACATATCACGTCTCATTATGTCCTAACATGAACAAAGAATCCTATATAATAAAAGCCTAATATGCTAAGTGTCCAGTCGTCCAGTAGGCTGTTCAACCAAGCAAAGTGTAATATGGTAAGGCCACTCAACCGCTCTCTATGACATGCACTAACCACTAGGGGGCAGACACTCTGACTGGTAGGTTAGCTTGCTGCTGGGGTCTGGCTGATCGGGACTGAGCAAGATGAGTTGGACATGCCCTGGAGCCCTCCTGCAGTCCCTCCCTGGCTGACCAACCTCCCACATCCCACCTCAACCCCAGTTGTGCACCGGTGGGGTCCCTTAGCCTGACCTCTGCCTTCTCATGATCCAGGACCCCTTAGGCAATGTTGGAGAGCCGATTTTGGCCTGATCCTGCAGGCCAGGCTGAGGGACCCCACTGGTGCACGAATTTGTGCACCAGGCCTCTAGTATACTAATAATACAATTGCTACTAATTTATCCTATCTAATAAAGAGGGGATATGCTAATTGACCTTCACACCATTACAAAGATGGTGGCTCCCATAGCCAGTAAGGAGGGAATATGCTAATTGACTGCCCTGACCTCAAAGATGACGGTGCCCACAACCAATAAGGAGGAAATATGCTAATTGACTGTCACACTCTCAAAGATGGTGGTGTCCACAGCCACAAGATGGCTGGCAGGGGAGGGCAGTTGAGGGCGACCAGGCCTGCAGGGAAGGGCAGTTGGGGGGACCAGGATGACAGGGGAGAGCAGTTGGGGGTGATCGGGCTGGCAAGGGAGTGGTTAGGCATCAATCAGGCTGGCAGGATAGTGGTTAGGGGGTGATCAGGCTGGCAGACAGAAGCAGTTAGGGACAATCAGTCAGGCAGGCAGGTGAACAGTTGGGAGCCAGCAGTCCCAGATTGTGAGAGGGATGTCTGACTGCCGGCAGTCGGACATTACCTGAGGGGTCCTAGATTGGAGAGGGTGCAGGCTGGGCTGAGGGACACCCCCCACTCAGAGCACAAATTTTGTTCACCAGGCCTCTAGTTTATTAATAATAAGAAAGGAGCAAAGGGAAGACCAAATACTGTAGGCATGTTATTTGGGCAGCTTCAACAGGAAGTTACAAATTTATACTCCTTAGGATTCCAATGGAGGGGAGAGAGAAACATGCCCAGTAAAGCTGGGGTGACATAGGGAAGATACTTGTCTGTCAATCATATTTGGGAACAGGTCATTGGCCAGAATAGGCATGGCCATTTCAAGGGTGCAAAATTTCAGGTATTTAATCCCCTAGAAATGCCCTCTCTTGGGCTCTTGGTTTCTCTTGTGCTCTTGTGTTCTTGGCATGTTGCATTCTCCTGCATTTTCCCACATGGCTCACAGTCATGTGGCCTCCACACACAATGGACTAAGGGACCGCAATTAGCCTGATGCTGAACTGACCCAGCTGCACCATGGGATGGAAACTCTGGGCACCAGCTTTGCTTTCAAATCTACACTTCTTCCAGAACTAAACTAAGGGAAATGGGACTTTGGAAATCCAGGGATATAATTCCACACAAATAAAAATCACTCACTCTCATGAGTGAGTCTCAGAAAATTATTTTTCTTGAAATATGATAAGAACACAAGTCCCAGCCCCAGACCCAGGGGGAAATGGATATCCAAATTTCCCTGGTAACACAAAGACCACTCTGTACACATAAAATTTTGAAAATAGTTGTTTAAATTTTTATAGAACATTATTTTAATAATTTTAGGTAAAATATAAAATTAATCATATAGCACCAAGTGTCAAAGGTTTGCTTTTTAATTTCATACCAAATATTTGTAAACTGCCCAAAATAATTTGAAGCTATGCAAATACAGCACTTATTAAATCATATATCATTTTAGACAAGCCAGATATCTATATATATAAAAGTCTAAGTGACTGGCTGGTAGTTTGACATGCACTGACCACCAGAAGGCAGATGCTCAGTGCAGGAGCTGCCAAGCAACAGCAACTTTGCAGATTGCCCTCTCGCACTCTGGGACCCCTCGGGAGGATGTCAGACTGCCGATTTCAGCCCGATCCCCACAGGCCAGGCTGAGTGACCTCACCTGCCATAGGGACCCTGCTCACTCAGCAGACGCCCTTTGAGCCCTAGCTGGAGAGGGACCATGGGAGGCTGGTTTCAAGGCATGTCTGGCCCATCTCACCCAGTCGCGCCCTGCTGGCCACCTTCTAATTAATTTCCTTTAATGTGCACAAATTCATGCACTAGGCCTCTAGTATATATATATGAAACCTAAAATGATATATGATTTAATGAGTGATATATATATATTTAGTAGATCATTTAATAATGATGGCTATGTAGAATTAAGAAAGCATAATTAAATATTTAAAATCTATTATCATACATGCAGATTCTGACCCAGCCAGTGTGGCTCAATAGTTGAGCATCCACTCATGCACCAAGAAGTCACCAGTTCAATTTCTGGTCAGGGCAAATGCCAGGATTGGATGCTTTATCCCCAACAGGGGCTGTCCAGGAAGCAACTGATTCATGTTGATGTTTATCTCTCCTTCATGTTTCAATCCCCCTCTCCCTTCCTCTCTTTCTAAAAATCAATTTAAAAACATTTTAAAAATAAAAATAAATAAATGAATATAGATCCTGCTTTCAATTTCATGCAACTAAATATTTGAAGGAAATGAGATATGGTAAATAATGTTGCTACTTAGATGAGTTGGATTATTGTTTAAATTTAATTTTAAAATACCATCTTGAAATTTTTTAAACTAATTTATTTATAAATTCTTAAAACATAAATCAAGATGGTCAACTTTCTTTTGTAGTCCATGAGTTGACCAGAAAAGGTCCAAATTGAGATTTTAACAATTACAGTAATACCGGGCTCAGGGAATTAACTTTTAATTTTAGAAATTAATTTTAATCTGTGCTCTGGGAAATGTTCCACATCTTGCTGTACATTAGAGTATCCTAGGAGGTATTAAAAAATATTAACACCCAGGTCTTAGCACTAGGAATTCTGGTGCAATTGGTTCATGATGAGTCTACTTTTAAAAGATTTCTAGATGATTCTAGCGTAGTTTAGTGCTAAAGTAATCTAGTATTTTCACTGAACACTTGATATAATAAGAATTTAATTTATGCTTATTTGAAACATCATTTAAATATTGATACATAAAAAAAGTATAAAATGCAGTCAGACATTAATGAAATGGCAAAGAGAATGTATGTTAAGAGTAGCAGAATATTCCACTCAAAAATGTTCCACAATGGTATATTGGTTATTTTGAGCTAGAGATACTTAAAAAAACAACAAATGCAGGGAGAGGATTTCTCTGAACTCTCATAAAGACAGGTCTTCCAACAAGAACTCGATTGTTATAGATTCCTTCCCCAGGAATTCCATCAATCAGGGAAGACTAACTCTTGTCATAAAAGAGGAGAGTAAAAGTTGACAGAAAAAAATTTGCCACAAACTGCATCTCCCATCTATTCTGCTAATGTCCTATTCATCTTTCTTACCAGTCATTTATCTCTCCTAAAAGACCTATATCTCTTCTCTTGTTTCCCTATGAAGATGATAATTTATTTCTGGTTGCTGTGGCTCAGTGGTTGAGCATGGACCCATGAATCAACTAGGAGGTCACAGTTGGACTCCCAGTCAGGGCACATGCCCTTGTTGTGGGCTCTATCCCCAGGAGGAGGTATGCAGGAGGCAGCAGATCAATGATTCTCTTCATCATTGATGTTTCTATTCCTCTCTCTCCCTTTCTCTCTCTGAAATAAATGGAAACACATTTTTTAAAAAACTGGTAATTTAAGCCTGAATTCTAAGCCACCTCAGAGACTGACTCATTTTTCCCTGGGTATCTCCCATGTAAACATGAGGTATAAATGTCAATAAACATATTTTTATTATTCTCTTGTTAATCAGTCTTTTATTACAGGGTATCTTAGCCAATAACTCAAAAGAGTAAAGGGGAAATTATTTTTCATCCCCACATATATCAATTTTTTACTTGTATATTCACCTAGCACCCAGAAGCTTGAGCAAAGCTTCCTCCAAAATAAGGAGATAAGTGAAATAAAATTACCCTTTATAGAGTGAAACCACCAAGAGTGTTTTTGCTCAGTCTTTTGAGAGATAGAAAAATAGCTGTTGATTAGCAAAATTTAAAAGTAGCAGGCTTAATTGTGCTATCACATCTAAAGAAAGAAGTGGAGCCCAGCTGGTGTGGTTCATGGGTTGAGCATCAACCCATGAACCAAGAGGTTACTGGTTCAATTTCTGGTCAGTGCATATGCTCAGGTTGTGGGCTCAATCACCACTCATTGATGTTTCTCCCTCTCTATCTCACTCCCTTCCTCTCTATCTAAAAATCAATAAAAACATAAAGAAGAAAGAGAGAGAAGAAAGAGAGAGAGAGAGAGAGAGAGAGAGAGAGAGAGAGAGAGAGAGAGAGAAAAGAAGGAAGGAAGGAAGGAAGGAAGGAAGGAAGGAAGGAAGGAAGGAAGGAAGGAAGGAAGGGAGGAAGAAAGAAAGAAAGAAAGAAAGGAAGAAAGAAAGAAAGGAAGAAAGAAGAGGGGTGGGGAAATAATTTCTTCCTATCCTTAATTTTTGGCTGAAATGCCTTGTAATAGATATTAATAAGAGAAAAACAAGCACAAGGGGTTTTTTGTTTGTTTGTTTTTGTTTTTGTTTTTAACATGTATACCGCATGACTATATGGGAACTAAGCAGAGACACTGAGTAATTCTGTGAGAAAGCCCAGGCCACCACCTTAAATACCTTCTTCAATGAAAGAAGATATTGGGAGAGGTTAGTTCTAAGAAGTAACCCAGAAAAGAACCCTAAACAAGGATAGGGCTTGTTATGTAAATTTAGGTCAGTGCCTTCTCCATTGCTAAGAATTTCTTATGGTTTAGAGCAATGATGGCGAACCTTTTGAGCTCGGCGTGTCAGCATTTTGAAAAACCCTAACTTAACTCTGGTGCCGTGTCACATATAGAAATTTTTTGATATTTGCAACCATCGTAAAATAAAGACTTATATTTTTGATATTTATTTTATATATTTAAATGCCATTTAACAAAGAAAAATCAACCAAAAAAATGAGTTCACGTGTCACCTCTGACACGCGTGTCATAGGTTCGCCATCACTGGTTTAGAGTCATCTTTCTCTTGTTGGTACAGAGAGCGAGGCACGAATGGAGATGTTCTTTATAAACGTCAATGTCTCTTATAAAAGAGTAACTTCTACTCTGTCTGTTTTCAGAGTAGAAGGATCTGCTGCTTCTTAAAAACAATCAACTCAAAATTATCCTTTGGCTAAAGAGGCATAGTCTGGTGTGGCATCTTCTGCTCTTTTTCAGAGGTATGAGAGGGCACGATGAGTCAAGCAGAGCAAGTAAAGAGCCACTTAGCCGGTAAGAGTGCTGTCCCTAGGAAAGCATTGTTAGGGGATTGTCAGAGAGATGAGCAAGGGTGTCACAGCCAAGAGATTTCAAGTGTTTCCCACCTAGCAATGCTATCCCCACCTTGAGAAATGCACTGTAGACGATCACATCCTAGGTGATACCTTTTCGGGTTCTAATTCCACAAATGCCCTAACAAACTTCCACTGATTATGATTTAGTTGTTCATATATATATATATATATATATATATATATATATATATATATATATTACTACTTTAAGAAAATAGTTGAGTATTGCAGTCCACAGAACTATATATCACATATATAAATAATATAAAATAATAAATTGGTATTATGTTTTTATGTTGGTTTGTGTGTGTGTTTACCTCAGTTTAATATGATTCTTAGAAGTTAATTTTCTTCAGGAACTAAGAAGAATGGTGCCTTCTAAAGAAGGAGCAGATCCTAGAAAAATGCTTCTCAACTGACATGTTCATTCAAAGTGCCTGAAAATCTTAATAAAATGTATATTTGAATTCAGTAGATCTGGTGTGGATTCTAGCAAGAATTGGCAAGAAACTCCAGGGCATAGCTATGCTGCTGGTTCACATTTTGAATAGCAAGTCCTTGTAGCATAATCTATACTAAAAAAGGCCTATGTGGTCCTGACGCCCTCCTGCCGTGATGCCCTCATGCCCTAAGGAGCGATCACCGGGAGGCTGCGTGTGCAGTGGGCGCGTGTGGGTGGGTGGGGGCTTGACGCTGCGTGCGCGGCATGGAGGCGGGCCCAGTGGCTCTGTGCAGCGAAGCTGGGAGTCAAGCGGCTTCACGCAGCACAGAGGAGGGACCCCTGGTCTGGCCTACCTTTTTGGGGTAATCTATCGAGGAACCCTGGATGGATGGGGCAGGGCCTACCTCTTTGGGGCAATCGATCAATCGCAGGGCTCCCACACTGTGAGAGGGCACAGGCCAGGCTGGGGACACCACACCCCAGAGTGCACTGATTTCGTGCACCGGGCCTCTAGTATTATAATAAAGAACAAACCAGAACATCTTCCTAGCTTCAGACAACATGCCCAAGACCAGCAGACCTTCAAAAAATATATCAATGCTCTTGAAAACAATTCAATCTGTGGTGATGGGTTGTGGAGCTCTCCATGTGATTCTCAAGTGAAACGAGGGTTGCATATCATTGCTGCTACACAAAGAGTTGTATTTCACAATTTTTAATACGAAAATTTGACACCAGTGAAGCTAAATACTCTTTAAGACTTAATGATAGTGAAAGCTATTGAACATGATTCTCTCTGTACCATTTAAGAACCTAATAAAAAATGCTGCTTTAATTTAATTTACTTCAGAGAAATAACTTCTATTTCAAAACAGCTCACATCTATCAGAAAGATATCAAAACTGGTGGCCATCACATGGACTCTATAGTCAATTAGAGGAAGTTTTTCATTTGATTTAGGTAAAAGAAGTCAATAATCAGTATAGACTGCTTTGTTTCAATTCTGCTGTCTTTATATCGGTTACTCAGTGATGAGATTGTTCCATTCATTACAATTATTATGTCAGTTTCATTTGCCACATATTTTTACATTTCTTATTAAATTTTAATAAATTTATTTTATTTTTATAAAATCTTGCTTACCTATATTAGTAGAGTATTTGTGGAATATTGAAATAAAATTGGAATCTTAGCTGGCTTGCATCAGTGGATAGAGCATCAACCTATGGACTGAAGGGTCCTGGGTTCGATTCCAGTCAAGGGCACATGCTCGAGTTACAGGCTCAATCCCCAGTAGGGGGCATGCAGGGGGCATCTCTCTCATCATTGATGTTTCTATCTCTTTTTCCCTCTCCCTTCCTCTCTAAAATCAATAAATATATATATTTAAAAAAATAAAATAAAACTGTATATAAATGCCCAGAAGTTTTGTTTGTTTGTTTGTTTGTTTATTTTTTTTAATGCTGGCTGAAGTTTATCCCATCCCTTTCCCTCTAATATACATGCAATATTTTTAGAATGCATGCATTTATTAATCATTGTTTTCCTTCTGTTTACAGTTTAACATTACAATAAGTAAAAAGTAAGTAAGGTTAGTCTAAAATCTACATTATTTGATAGAAAAAACATTCTTAGAAACACTATCACTCTATTTCTTTTTTTTTTAAAAAATATATTTTATTGATTTTTCACAGAGAGGAAGGGAGAGAGACAGAGAGAGTTAGAAACATCGATGAGAGAGAAACATCGATCAGCTGCCTCCTGCACATCCACCACCGGGGATGTGCCCGCAACCCAGGTACATGCCCTTGACCGGAATCGAACCCGGGACCCCTCAGTCCGCAGGCTGACGCTCTATCCACTGAGCCAGACCGGTTTCGGCCACTCTATTTCTTAATTAGCTTACATGCTTTCCAAATCTTAAAGATTGAGCTAGAATAAATTAAACACAAAACAAAAAATGTTGACCAGTTTCTTACAGTTCACTATTTTGGCATTCTGAAGCTCAAAAGTGAAATGTACCTCAGAACTTCTAAGTAAGTTTCATTTCTGCTGGCAAAGTAAATTATAATGGATGGAGTTAGCCAGCTAGCTGGATGATGTAGATGTAGATGTAGATGATGTAGATATAGATGTAGATATGGATGTAGATGTAGATGTCAATGTAGATTCAGATATAGATATAGATACAGATGAAGATATGTAGACCATAAAAAATTTATACCAAAAAGAAAAAGCAGGAATTGGACATTCAATCAAATATTGCTGAATGTAAAGGAAATAAGTTGATCAAACATGGTGAATTTCTGGCCCTAGTGCTGCCATATACCCTTTCTTTCCCAGTGATTATGTTTGCCTATAATCAATGATAGTAAATTTATTTCAGGTTCCCCAAACATGTTCTCCTTCCTGAATCTGGCATCTACATCAGACTATACTCCTTGCCCTCTATTTGCTGAATAATGTTTACCATCAGTCCATGTCCCACTATCTTCATGAGGCTGTTTAAACCTTCTGAATCTGTTCTAAATTTCCATACTAATGAAAGCTCCTACAGCTCATTTGGTCTTTGATGCCTGCTTTTGTGTGCAGCAAGTAGAGTGCTGAAATACAGAAGCCCTGAGTCCTTTGTAAGCTGTTGCATATATCATGAGCATTAAAGAGTATAATGATCTCCACTAGATGCACTTCCATGGGGAGGGGGTAAAAAATAGCATAACATTTATTATCTTAAGCACTTTTAAATGCACAGTTCAGTAGTATCAAGTGTATTCATATTGTTGTGAAACTGATGTCCAGAACGCTTTCATCTTGAGAATCTGAAATTCTACGCCCATTGAACAACTGCTCTCCTTTTCCCCCACCCCTTAGGCCCTGCCACCATAATTGTACTCTTTCTCCCTGCATGTAACCACTCTAGATGCCTCACATAAAGGGATCACATAGTATTTATCCCGCTGTGCCTGGCTCATTTCACCAAGTCCAATGTCTTCAAGGTTCATCCATGTTGGAGCATGGGACACGATTTCACTATATGCACATTTTAATGTAGCTAGAGTTCCCATTTCTTTGAAATGACCACTTTCTTCGACATTTTTTTGTTTTTTCACTAATACCTTTACCGCTAATGAGGGCATTTCATTTATTTGTTTGTTTGCATTTATATTATAGGGATATTGTTCACAAAATATTTTTATTGCTTCTTTGAATATTACTGACAACCAGAGTTAAATACAACAAAGACATGTTGCACTGCAGGTATCTGAAATGGGGGAGGACATGTATGCCACCCAAAAATTACCAATTATTTTATGGCATGTGTCTCTGGGTTCACTTAGGAATAGCTGAAAATACTCAATATTTAAATCCATGAGCACCAATAATTTGCTTTTTCTAGAATAGTACAAGATTTCTTTCTTTCATCTCTGTATCCTTATAACATCTGGCCCAGAGACGTATTTATATACCTACATGAGGTAGGTATATAAATACCTACATGAGGTATATTTTATTACTCTAAAAATCATGTTGGATCTGAAATAAAAATTATTGCTATAAGAAGTAAGTATTGTGCAGAAAATACAGGAGACATAACTATGCATTCGGTCATCTTTCAGATTCTAAGCCATGTTCGTCTTCCCAAAGCTTGCTGTTCCTGCTGTGCCTTAAGCTATTTCTATGACTGCCTCCCTTTGATTATTTATGTCCCATTCTAAATATCACTTAATCAGAGGGCTCTTAGCTGACCACTCAATCTAATAACATTGATCTTTCCTGCAGTTAACTTTGATCCATTGATTTTTTATAAGATTGATTGTCATATAAAAATATTTTTTATTTATTTTTTTACTATCTTTTTCTCCTCTAGAAGGTAAGCTTCATAAAAACAGAGCTCTTTTATGTCCTGTTGTTATTTTAACACCAGACACTAGATACTAATAAATAGTTGTTTAACACATTATTGAATGCATATATTTAGTAATTATAATATTATATGCTAAAGAATGATATACATAATTTAGAGTAAATTGAGGAAAATAATTATACATACACAAACACACACAATTTTTCTACTATTTACCTTTCCAAAAATGCTTAATCTATTGGAGTCAATGTATGGTAGTTTCAGTAAAAATCTGCAGTGAAAAAGAAAAAAAAAATTGTTATATCTTCTTGACTTAAATGCACATGGAAATTCATTCTTGGCACACACACAACACAAGTCAAACTAGAAATACTTTTGTGGCTGCAGCTCTATTGATGTATAAAAGTCATGTATTTCAAAATCTTGCCAGTCAAAGTGATGGTCCAATAATTTGGGTAGCACCTGGTAGCCTGCTAACAAATGCAGACTATTGGGTCCCATTGAAGACCCTTGGGTTCCATTTAAGATCCTTATGCCCCATTACAGACACACTGAAATGACATCTACATTTTAAAAATATTCTTGTTGCCTATTTCTATGTACAGTTTTAAAGAACCCACTAGATTTTTCAGGTCATTCTTTCATGTCAGTGTGGTAATTGTAACTGTGAATGCTCAGGAATTGTTAATTAACTAAAGAAATAATAGACATTGTGAATTATGATTAAAAAAATAGCAGCATAATTAAGATCTTTCATTTTCATAAATCCAAAGTGAATTCTAATTCCACAGAGGGAATATGATAATTATTTTATTATGGTGCTAAGAAAGAAAGGTACTTGAAAAAATGCAATAGTCTATGTGCTTAACTTAGAAAATTGTCTAATAACTAAAATACAAATACCTGAGTCAGCACCCATCGCAATATATATCATTTACCTAGGACTGATCTTTATAGAGAAAACAATAGGAATATGTGCAGCCACTTACTTCACAGCTGTTATTTGGTCCTTTACTTCCACTGAACCTAACCTTCGATGAATCTCCTGCAAAATTTTCAGGCCCTGGAATCCACTTCCTCTGCCATCAAATCGTGCAATGATGATGCTATCTGTGTCGACAAGTACTGAGTCCCAGTCAATATGGAACTTATCTGTAACCAGCTGGCTTCCTGGTTCTTCATCCCTGCAATACCAACATTGGGCCAAAACAAGAGCAATTGCCAATCTGTTAGGAATTTTAACGTTCACCCTTATTAGCTAACAAAAATTATGGAAAAGAGGTATGATGGCTATTAATCTACTAATTCTTGATGATAAACTCGAAGCTTTAAATTCCATTTTCAATTGTAAAATTTTAAATGAAAATTTCTGTGAAAATACAAAATAAGATTTAAAACTGTGCTTGAAAGATTAATTTAACTCATTTTTCAAAAGGGAAAAATGACAAAATAGATGTGTATTTTCCATTGGCATTTATACGGAGTGATAATCAAGTTTACATGCAAGCTCATCTTTGTTAGGTATCTTCCAGACAGTGTTTCTGAAATGCCTCGAAAATGGTCTATGAGGGCTATTGGTTCTGACAGAGCAGAATTAGTTATAGAATCAATAATAATTTAACAAGAAATGTACAACCCCACACAATGTCAGACTCAAAAAGAAACACTACATTTATATTTCCTTTTTCTTTTCTTTTTTTTGGTGGTTGTTGTTGTGGTGGTGGTTGAATTCTCACTGAGGAGAATTTAAGCAAACAGTGAGGTAAAACTCTTTGTCATTGACAGCAACAACAAAAAAAACACAGACACATAAGTTTGAAAAATGTGGAAGTTAAAAGTAAACAAGGACTGTTGAATTGTAAAGCATGAATCTTCTCTCCAAAGGAAAAAGGTGATAAAAGTTTAAATTTTCATATTCCAACGATATTTATTATTTTATTTTCCAAAATATCAAAAAGTAAACACACACACACACACACACACACGCATCAACAAATTTTCATAAAATACCACAGGTTATCTAGGTCCAAACCTAAGTTTAGGATGAGCACACAGGAAGTGGTCCATGTGATAATTTTGAAGAGCATCAAACATCTAACTCTGAAAAGATTTCCATTTTTAGTTGGACTACACACCAGAAATTTCCACCCTACTCACTCTCACTCTCCTATAAAGACACTGAAGCCCCTGCCTTCATGTTTATGCAAATGTTTACCTAGAAGCTCCAAGAGGCACACTAATCCTCATGAACAAGTTCTCAGGTTACCGAACTTGCTAAAGAAACTAACATCTGGGAAACAAACGGAACTGAGCAGCTACAGGGGTTGTTTGGGACCCGTGAGTCAAGTAAGAGAGGAAGTAGGGAATAGGGCAAAACATTAAACCATTGATATTTATAAAATGCTATTTGGGGCTGAATTGTGTCCCCTAAAATGCATGTGTTGATTCTCTAATGTCCTGTATCTTAGAAGGTGGTTGTATTTGGAGACTGGGACCTTATAGTGGTGGTTAAGTTGAAATGAGGCCATTAGGATGGGCCCTGATTCAATCTGATTTGTGTCCTTATCAGAAGAGGAAATTAGGACACACTGAGAGACCCCGAGAGCATGTGTGCACAGAGGAAAGACCCTGTAAAGAGACAGCAAGAGGGCAGTAATCTGCAAACTAAGGAGAGGGGCCTGAGAAGAAAACAAACTTGCTGTTACCTTGATCTTGGTCTTTGAACCGCCAGAACCATGAGAAAATAAATTTGTTGTTTAAAAATACCCAGTCTGTGATATTTCCTTGTTAGCCCTAGTAAATTAATATAAATGCTTTCTGTGGCCCAAACACTTAGGATCATTACCTTATTTACTATACACTACCAACATTTATTTAACTTTTGTGTGGAGGAAGTTACCTGTACCATAGCTTATTACATGCATTATGATGCCTCCATCATAAATAAAGACTGTGTCATTGAAGTTATTCAACCAGGACCCCCTCATTCACTCCTAAATCCCACTGATAATCCTGTGATCCAAATCAAGATCTGCTTTGTCCTTCCATAGTATTTGCAATCTCAGCTTTCTTAATTTAATTCTTAATTTTAAAATCTATTTTAATATTGGCAACCTCAGCTCCTGATCAGATTATTGGGAATTCTTCCCGCACATGCCCACATCCCTAAATGAGAAATTTTATAGCCTGGTTCAGAATAAAGTCAGGAATTGTGGTGTTTTTTTCCAGTATCATAGGTGATATTGATATGACTTGCTCACCATTGGAGAGACAGTATGAATCGCTCTGCCTAACAGTTTCTGATACATGGAAAACACAGCAAATGTGTTCTTGTTGAACTAGATCCTTTCAGGGAAAGTAGGCTCAGGTGAAGTTTAAAATGGAAAGACCTGAAAAAGCCTTGAGTTCAAATTCAGAGACTGTATTTTGAAACTTGGGGCTTATTGAAAATATTAGGAAGTAAAACATGATTCACAAAGGACAAAATACAACGATTAACTTGACCCTTAAAGCTGAGTAGAAATATGACAGTTTGGGTCTTAACTTCACGCTGAACATAGGCAAGATACTAAAATTCTAAGATTCAGTTTCCTTAACTTTAACAATGGTAAAAATTCTGTTTTCTCTCCCTCAAGGAATTTTGCAAATATTAAATGTCCTAATGTATTTGAAAATACTTTATGAAATATAGTAAGCAATATAAAGCATTGTTAGATTCATCAAACAACAGAAAGTGTTATTACTCTTTTGTTGGAAGCCGTTTTTGCTTACGTTGAGCATATTTCTTTACAGATCAAATAAATAACTATACACAAAATTTTGGCCAGTTGTGCAGAAATAAAACTGGGCAATATTGGTAGATAAAAATATTGGGCCATGTCGTTTGACCTATGTCAGAGGGACTTCCATTTTCTATATTGACCAAGGATATCTTAACACACAAACATTAAAAAATTATTCAACAGAATTTTTTGGAGCGGTTACCACAGTGTTCTTAATTATTAAGGCAGAATTTTTCAAGTTTAAACACTGGCAGCTGCTCTAAGGTAATGTAAATGTTTTGTTAATCTGAAAGATATTTTTCAGTTTATGTATGATCCATTGCATTGTACAGAGCTATTTTAGGAATTCACAGCTATGTTAAGCTTAGACAAAATGTAAGTAGTCAAAAACATTTTATGGCAGGCGAATAAATCATTTTAAAATATTGTTTAAAGTAGGGCACATTCTCAAACTTTTATGATCAACGAATAGCTGCCTATTTTTTAAAACAAAGGCTTTCAATCCTTTAATCATGTTTCCAATGCTCAGGGAAAATAGTACAATTTCACTCTCTTGCTCCTTTCTCTAAATTGCCATTTTTCACTTCAACCAATGACTTTAACCCATTTATACGCTGGGTTTGTTTCCCTTTCTTTTTTGGTCCACAATGCAGGCATATCTATTTCAAGGTGAGTTAGGAGAGACCATAGATTATGATGCTAATATTTCCATTATAAGGAATAACCCAGACACTTGCAGGGACAGGGTGAAGATTCTTCATAAAGTGAGAAACGACAAATATTAGGTTCCCCTCGCCCCCAAATAAAGACAAAAATATACTACTTATTAAGTGAGGTAGGGATATCAAGATAGTTGGCGGTAGGCATGACTATAGGGCATGTACTATAGACCAGATCATCCACCATGTATAAATGGGTACACTGGCCATGTAGACTTGTGAGCTTCAATTCACCCAGTTCCTTTTTGTTTTTCTGAGTGTCTTTCTAAACTTTTTTTTTTTTTATATTATTTTACCTTACTCTGGAGACTCATAGAATGGAGGGTGTTTGAAGATTAAGAATAGGAACATGTACCAGTAATTTTGTTGAAAGTTGTGGTGAAAGAACAATTCCACCTGTTTTAAGCATTGGAAAGGTCACAGCAGTATGAAACTTCTCTATTGCCTTATATAGGCAGTGAAATTGAATTAAGACTGTAAACTTTTCTTCAAAGTTAAGATTCTCAAGGGCCCAATCCTTGTCTCTTTTGGTACCTTCAACACTGAATGTGTCTGTATGAATAAAGAGTTCAGGATGTGAAATTTAATAAAACATAGAAAGATAGATGAGTAAAATGCACAATATCTAGAAGATCTTCAAAATGACAGAGCAAGCCCCCTTTTGATGACATGAAAAATACCATCTAGACAGAAACTGAATTATGGAGGAAAGATTTGTTCAGACTATATGTTTGGTCAGGTTCACAAAATGCTATTTAATTTCAAGAAAAGAGGGTTGAGTTTAGCCTCAGAAGACATAGGTTTAATTTCTGACTTTGTTACCATTGTGTTGAGTTACCTTGAACAATTATGTGCTCTTTTTATCTTCATTTATTGTCTTCATTATGAAGTAAATAATATTTTCTAAATAGTTAACATTTTCGAAAGCCCTTTTCCTACCCAGTAATATTTTGGTGAAAATAAATGGAACAAAAATATTTTCCAAGGAGAGCATGTTTCATGATTGATCTATTACATGGCACTTTGCTTTTTTTTTTTTTTTTTTTTTTTTTGTCCTACATGGAAAATTTTAGAACTGCTCTACTGTTTCATGGGTGAACTTTGAGGATATTATGCTAAGTGAAATAAGCCAGGAAAAGAAGGACAAATACCTTATTATTCCACTTATATTAAGTACTTAGAGTGATCAAATTATAGAGACAAAGAACAGAATGATGGATGCCAGGAGCTTGGGAACGGGAATGGGGAGTTATTGCTTAATAGGGACATATTTTCTGATTGGGAAGATGAAATTCTAGAGATGGATGGTGGTGATGGTTGCACAACAATGTGAATGTATTAATGCCACTGAACTAGATACTTCAAAGGGGTTTAGATGGTAAATTTTATGTCTATTTTACCACAACAACAAAAAAAGCTTTAAAAATAAGCACAAAAAATAAAACTGCAATACTGAGAGTTGCATATTTGTGTCCATTGGAGTGTGGAAGGAGGAGACATAAAATTGCTTATAGTCATCTCAGTTATTTGCTCTTTCTCGGCCTAGAATAGATTAACTTCAGCTTCATCAGTGCTAGATTAGAGTTGGAATCATTGAGGACTGTGTTACAATTTTATTTCAGATATAATAAACTCAAAGAGTGTGAAAGGGAGGCTGAAGAACATAATGGAAGGCAAGATAAGGGAAAGGAAACCTGCCCCGCATGGAGCCACATCACACTAAATTCTTAAGGAAAATCAGTTGTCAACCCTTCTGATATTGTTCCTTAGGACAGATTTTATTTCACAATAGAACATGAGTTTGATATGAGACAGTAGTAGCCTTAAAAATATGTCTTTCCCTAACCGGTTTGGCTCAGTGGATAGAGCGTCGGCCTGTGGACTCAAGGGTCCCGGGTTCGATTCTGGCCAAGGGCATGTACCTTGGTTGTGGGCACATACTCAGTAGGGAGTGTGCAGGAGGCAGCTGATCGATGTTTCTCTCTCATCGATGCTTCTAACTCTCTATTCCTCTCCCTTCCTCTCTGTGAAAAATCAATAAAAAAATATATTTTAAAAAATTCTGTCTTGCTTTAATCTAAAATTTACTTTATATAAATTTATAGGCAGAGAATATTTAGTTGTAACATGTGTACATCTAAAGCCTAATGAAGTTTTTCCTCTTCCAAACAATGTCTACATATTAGCTAAGGGCCCCTTGGGCCAATTCCTTCTCTTTATTTCTCATTTTATTGTCCTAAGATTTTTTTTCTCATGGATGAATTGTCCTACAATGGCTGAATGAGTTTTCTCATATATTTACTATATCATATGAGGAATAATATTATTTTTCCTTCCAGAGAACTATTTCTTGCCTATATCCATCCTCTTCCATTAGTAATCTAATCTAATAAAAGAGAAACATGCAAATTGACCATACCTTCGCTATGCCCCAAGCCATGCCCACCAGCCAATCAGAGCAACTACATGCAAATTAACCCAACTAAGATGGCAGCTGGCAGCCACAGAGCTGGAGCAAGCAGGAGGCTTGGTTGCCCCAGCGATGGAGGAAACCAAGCTTCTCGCCTGCCCTGGCCAGCTGTAGCCTCCGCTAAAGGCAGAGTTTCAATTATAGAAGTTTCAATTATAGAAGATAAATAAATCCCAGATACCTGCTTCCAGCCAGCCTCCATTGGGAGCTTGGGTGGCTGGGGGCCATGGCCAGCCTGCAAATAGCCATCAGCCCCTCACCCAGACTGGCCAGGCATCCCAGCAGGGACCCCCACCCTGAAGGGGCTGTGGCCAGCCTGCAAACAGCCATCAGCCCCTCACCCAGGTTGGCCACACCCTCATGAGGCAAGGGTTCCCGCTGGGGGGCTTGGCAGCATGCAAACAGCCATCAGCCACTCACCCAGGCTGGCTAGGCACCCTAGCAGGGACCTCCACCCTGAAGGGGCTGTGGCCAACCTGAAAATGGTTGGGCTGGGCACACCCTCAGGGGGTGAGGGTCCCTGCTGGGGGTGCTTAACCAGCCTCCAAACAGCCCTCAGCCCCTCACCCAGGCTGGCCAGGCAAGCCAGTGGGACCACCACCCTGATCTGGGACACCCTTCAGGGCAAATCAGCCGGCCCCCACCCATGCACCAGGCATATAATAAAAGGGTAATATGCAAATTGACCCTGACAACAGAATGACTGGGAATGACTGGTCACTATGACACACACTGACCACCAGGGGGCAGACGCTCAATGCAGGAGATGCTCCTGTGGTCAGTGTGCTCCCACAATGATCCCCGAGGGCTCCCAAACTGTGAAAGGGCACAGGCTTGGCTGAGGGACCCCCCACCCCGAGTGCACAAATTTTGTGCACCAAGCCTCTAATATTATTAATATAATCTGCAAATTCCTGATCCGTGGTTTGTTTAAAGTATAATTTTTGGCTGATTTACTTTTCTTCTGAGTTATAATTAGGGAAGTGTGTGTTATGGTCAAGGTTATTTATGCCTTTACCCAGACCATATCTTAGAGTTCCTAAGCCTGTGTTTCTAGTGGTGATTTTGATGAGACCTACCTGATAATACATAAAAAAGTCTCCTTATTGACTAAATTCTCAAATTGTATTACTCTCCATAACCTTTGTTCTATATATATGCATTCAGAGATCTTATCCATGTTAAACTTACTAGAAAAATTGCCTGTGTTAATGACCTGAACTTTATAGGTATGTAGGAGTGTCATTGCGGACAGGGCACAGGTTTTATACATTAATAAAACCAAACTGAGTTAAGCCCAGGACCAGTGGCTTTAAACAAGTCACTTCTCTATGCCTAAGTTTGCTTATCTTTACTGCTTAGGGTAATAACAATAGTGTCCACCTAGCAGAGTTATAGCAACTATTAAGTGAAATTATATATATATATATATATATATATATATATATATATATATATATATATATCAGAAGAGAACCAATAGAAAGGGATCACAGGAATATCTCCCAGACAGAAATTGTGCAATAAAATGGAAGGAAGCACCAATCTTCTAATCAGCTCTGCTGTCAAAAGTCCTACTATATTAATTCCTATCCACTGGCATATATATATGTTAGAGGCCTGATTCACGAAATTCATACAAAATTCATGCAAGGGGCTCAGCCCCCACTTCCAGTGCCGCCGCCTCTGCCTTGGCCCCCACTGGCTTTGTCTGGTCTATATTAGTATATTATGCTTTTATTATTAAAGATTATATATATATATATATATATATATATATATATATATATATCACTTAGCAAGTATTTGGTTCTTGGTAGTTATTAAATATTATTAACCCAGTTCTGGTTAATGCTATAGAACTTGATCTTTGCTTCTTCCATTCTTCTCATAGAAGCTGAGCTCCCAAATTTGGCCATCCTAGGCAACTTTGCATTCATAATTCTTGAGCCTTTATGTAACAACTAGAGGCCTGGTGCATGAATATTCATGCACTGGAGGGGGGGTCCCTCAGCCCAGCCTGCCCACTCTCACAGTCTGGGAGCCCTCAGGGGCAGGAGGTGACCCGGAAATCAGGGAAAAGCAATGCCCTCATCACACCTCTGCTGCTGCCACTGCCGGTAGTGCAAGCCTCGGCCAGCCCTGTTTCCCTGAGCCAGCCACCTTCCGAGGCTTGCCTGCACCTCGGGTAGCTGGGGGGCTGAGGGGACTGGGGGGCTTCCGGAGGCAGGCGCGAGGTGGGGCTGAGGGGACTGGGCACTGCCATCTTGTGGCTGTGGGCACCACCATCTTTGAGGGTCGGGCAGTCAGTTAGCATATTCCCCCCTTATTGGCTGTGGGCGTCGCCATCTTTGCAATGGTGTGAGGATCAATTAGCATATTTTCTCTTTATTAGATAGGATACACAAGTTTTTCTAGTTTGGTTTAGTCTAAATGAAGAAAACTGAAATTGCATTAAATGTTTCTATTTTTCAAAGTGAGTGGGTCTTCAAGTTAATTTAGAATAAAAAGATGTATGTATGTATTCCTTGTTTTTTGTTTGTGTATTTGATTTCTTTACACACACAGTCATGTGTGTTTGTGTATTTGTGCATAATTTATGTGACTCAGTATCTGTAAGTTCTTTATTCTCCTGTTCCCACAGATATATACTTATCTCAGCTTCTTAAAAACAAAATAATTCTATCCTAAAACACTTCTCTAGATTATAGAATTTGTGACAGAATTTGGGCCTTCTTTTTGAGGCATTATTGTTTTTACATGTTTTCTTTATATGCAAAAAGCTGCTTAGACAATAAATGTAATGATTTTTTTTCTTGACCAGAACTTGGATTTCTGAATTTGGGAAGGTATTTTGCATTAATACAACTGAATATTTTTTTCATCCTTCCCCTACTCTTCTTATTTCTCCCCTTTTCTCCTTCTACTTGTGATAGAATAGCCTTCTTCATATCAGAGTCAATTTCTATCTACTAAGGCATTCTTCTTTGTCTTTGCTCTTTTGGTTTCTCTTGACTAGAAGTCAGATATTAACTCCTGAGCATGATATAAAAACTGCATAACCACTACCATTAGATGAATGAAGAAAAGCAGAAGCTAGTTACTTAAAGC
Source organism: Myotis nattereri (assembly GCF_964212035.1). Taxonomy (NCBI): domain Eukaryota; kingdom Metazoa; phylum Chordata; class Mammalia; order Chiroptera; family Vespertilionidae; genus Myotis; species Myotis nattereri. The sequence goes on along the minus strand of NC_138082.1, from coordinate 81,982,148 downwards.
AAGTTATTTACATTGTCATAGGAAGCCAAAAAAAAAATGAAAAGCTTAGCAGAACACAGATTGAACAGCGTGGGTATTAATGAGCCAGTTATAAAACTCAAAAATGGACTGTTAGTATTAGCCACACAAAATTAACCTCAGATACACATTTTTGCACATGAAAATAGCAGAGGAGAACCAATAGAAAGGGACCATAGGAAATTGTGCAATAAAATGGAGGAAGCACCAACCTTCAAATCATCTCTGCTGTCAAAGTCCTACTACATTAATTCCTTTACATTGGCCAATTTCAATTTAGAATCATTTCTAACGGAGTGAATGAGGAAGTAGAAATAGAAGAGGGTTTGATGATCTTTGCTTTCAGTTGCTGAGAATAGCTATGAAAACAGACAGTATTGGGTAATGGAAAGGGTAGAACTTTTTAATCCAAAAAAATAATAATAGAGGTATGCATAGGGTTATGCGTAAACACACCTTCAAGCATGAATATAACTTTTCCAGTTGGGAAAGGAAACCAAAGACACTGGAAGACTGTGTAACAAACACAGAGGAATGCTTGAGAATCCTGTATTTCCCAAAATAAAGCAGTTTTTAAAAAATATCTGGAACACTGACTCTCTCTTTCGGGACTGGGTAAAGAAAGATGACGATGAAGAGAGAAGTAGGAAATGGATGAAGACTTTTTATGCTGTGCTAGAAATGTGAACGTCTAACCACTGGAGAAAAAAGTGAGAGGGTTTTAGCTAGAAGAGCCACATTTTTAGATACGAATCTCATGAAATTTAACCTAGGAGCAGAGTGAAAAGGCACTCAAAAACAGAGTATAGAGCACAACACGAACAAATGGGGAAAGGGACAGGGAAAAAGTGATGGAGCGCAAGGTGGCAGATTAGAATCCTCTAGATATGATGCCTGCCTCGAATGGGCTTGACAAGGAAGAGCGTTGACTCTTGAACAACCCCATGGGTTTAAAGATGAAGTCAAGATATTATGATCTCATGAGCATAATGCTATTCACAACTTTTGACAATTCCCATATCATTTGTTGAGAAGATAGTGTGTGTATGAAACATGTATTGACGTTATCTTGACTGTTGGAGATGAGTAGCTATATAACTTCAATCAGTACAAATGTTCTAAAAAATGGTACAAAAAAGATGACAAATAGCTCTTCTCTTCCATCAAGATGACAAAGTTGTAGAATTCTGATATGTATGCCATTGATTGAGTGGTGAAAATATTTAGAGAAAAATGAATGATGATCTCCAGCTAGAATTGTAATAGCACCCATGTCTATCTGGTTTTTGGACATCATCCACTTAGTCACTTAACACATATGTGTGGAGTGACTCTTATTACAAAAGCTAGTTGCTATAAAAATACACAAATAAGTTGGGCACTGTTTAATACATAGATTACATAAAATGAATATTTTAGCATTTCAATTTTCTTAAGATATGAAATATTTCAGCCCTAACCAGTTTGGCTCAGTGGATAGAGTGTCAGCCTGTGGACTGAAGGGTCCCAGGTTCGATTCTGGTCAAGGTTGAGGGCACATCCCCAATAGGGGGTGTGCAGGAGGCAGCTGATTGATGTTTCTCTCTCATTGATGTTTCTAACTCCCTATCCTTCTCCGTTTCTCTCTCTGTAAAAAATCAATAAAATATATTTTAAAAGAAGATATGAAATATTCCATAAGCCAATCTATCAATTAATTTTCTAAATACTAACATCTAAACTGCAGATTTTCCTTCAGAAACATAGGTCCAAAATCTAGTGGGAGTCAGAAATTCTTTAATTAACATATAAAACCATCCTCACAAATGGAAAAGGGACAATATGATGGAGGCTTGGATTAACTATTGTAAGATAGGCTGATGAGGAGAGGGAAAGAGAGCTTCAGTAAGATAAGATAAGACTTCAGTAAGTAAGATAAGACTTGCTGGATATCCATGAATTCATTAGAATTTCAAGAGACATGGGTTTAAGGACAGGGAACCAAGTCATGGGGTCAGATAGAGTGTGCTGCATCCCATACATTAACTTGTTGAACAGTCACTGCCTCCCTGAGTTAGACCTTATCAAGTGTGGCGTAGAGAAGTTGAACATTAAAAGAGCAGGAAATGGAAAAAGATGGCGATTTCTTAGCACTGAATGAAACTTCTAGTTTGACAGTACTTCTCTCCATGGACAGCAAACAAAGCAACACACAACCCTTCATCTTTAATAACAGTGCATCTGTCTGGATTGCTTTCTACCAGGGTCTTGGCATTCAGATTCATGCTTATGTGTTTATCAAATAAGCACTGTAATTGTAGGTTATTCCACATAATCTCCAGTCCTGCACAATTAAGAAAATTATAAGTTTGTCAGTACATTTTAAAAGGATTCTTTCTCCTATGTGTGCTTAGAGATAAACTTAAATCTAAAAAACTATTACAGATTTCAAGATTCTTGTCATTTTTTAATGTCTCTCTACAGACATTTTTAATGTCTCTCTAAAGACATTAGTATAGCTTCTTACACATAAAAGCAACATGGTACATGTGCATTACATTAAATTACAAATGCATTAGTAGAAAATAAGAACATAAACAATAACAGTTCAAAGTGATAAATGCCGAAATTAATATAGATGTATGTCCATTCCATATGTATAGGTGTATAAAGGTGAATATGGACTCCTGGGCCCCTAAAGGCTGCCTATGATGTTAAACAGAGAAACTAGAGAAATACGTTTAGGCATCTGGAAAGAGAACAGAGTAGGAAAGGAAAAGGGAGTCATGACCTCATAGAAACCACTGAAAATCGAGGCCGCTCAGATATATTTGTAGTGACAAAGCTTCTTAGATTTTCTATTACAGTAAAATATCCTGTGCCTTTGATTCACCAGCCCTTTCAATACCATGAAATTAGATTTGGGTTTTAGATAATATGGACACAAAGAAGCATTCAGAGGACCATTTCTTCTGAGGTTCAATAATGAATATCTAATAGAAAAGAACCTGCTAATTGCCAGTGGTCACTTTCTTCAAGGCCCATCATCCTCCCAGCTACTCAGGCATTTGCTGTGACCTGTCTCCTACTCATGTATTTATCACAGAATTTCCTGGTTGAAAATCCATCTGTGTATGTGATATAAGAGGCTCATTCTGTTGAGAACTTGATGCACTGCACAGAATAGCAATCATGTTGTGATGCCAAAACGATATAATCATCTCTTAGTCTCATTTAAATAATAGTCACTTTATTTATTATTCCTCACTAATTGCCCATTTAGTGAAAAAAATCATCAATTATCATTATCTTCTTTTGTAGAGTGGGAAATCCACTTGTCACTGAAAACAGGATTTAACCTTAAGGAAAAACAATGCCTCTAAATTATAGACAATCTAACAAACAATTACAAAACACTTCACACTTAAGCCATCTTTACACATATAAGTTTCCAAGTATAAATATTTTAGTCATAATCATGCAGCTTAAGACAATAGATCATTTCTTAAATGAAAAATTTAAAAAGTCTTCAGTTTAGTTTTATAAGTCATATTCCACTAAGCTTCTGAGAATTTACATCTGAAAACTGAGCTGTTTTAATAAAGTAAATTAAAATTTAGTATAATCAGCTTATAAAAACTAATAAATGGATACTCACTTTCATTCTTTTCTTCATCAACCAAAAAGTTACAAAGTAAATTCTATGGGCCTTGGCTAAATTACTTTATCTGCTTTAGTAATGAATGTCTATTAAATAACTTTATGGATGCTAAACTATATATGTTATAGTGATAATATTAAATATTAAAAATACTACTAATAGCCCTAACTGATGCTACTCAGTGGTTAGAGTAGTGGATTTGCTTCCCAGCACAGTCCAGGGCATGTATGGGAGGCAACCAATCAATGTGTCTCTCTCACATCAAAGTTTTTCTCTCTCTCACACTCTTTCTAAAAATCAGTAAAATATATATATATATATATATTCTCAGGTGAGGATTATAAAAAAAGGTAAAAAGTACTACTTCTACTAATAACTATGATTATGGTTATGATTTATTAAACACTAAGTACAAATGTTCATGCTCTACCAAACACATGTTGATATAAATTATGCCATGTCCTTATCTTCCGTTTATCTATAAAGGAACAGGAACTTAGGAACATTAAGCAATATATTGGTAAATGAGTTAGGGTTTGAACCGTAGCCAGTGCCTTTACTCTACCAGCCTGCCTCTAAAAAAGACCTGATTATCCCTTCCTAACAAGAGAAACTGAGTCTTGTGCTAGTCCTCACATTCCTCCTATGAACTAAAAATCACCTACAGCAAAGCCCAAACCTGATGCCAGGACCATCCAGCTGGCTTCTCTGACTCTAGTTACAGAGAATCTGTAGCTCTTGTCTACTTATCTCCCAAAGGACTCATCCTTTAAGCAAGGATGCCTAGAGAAACCATATTTCCCACTGAATGAAAAGGACAATCCCTTTTCCCAAAGGCAAATAGGACTGAAACAGAGGGTGAGGTTGAATCTTTTCCACTTTTTGTTCCATTTTAATGCCTTAAATATTTCCCTCAATCTGTCACACATGTAGTTCAAGTAGGGACTGAAAACAGAAAGGTGAAATGAAGAAGCAAAATAAAAAGTTAACATAAAAAAAGAGCTCATAAGAACTTCCCCAGAGAGACTCAAGACTCTTGGAGACCTTTTGGCTATTTGTGACAAAGGAGAAAGGTCTGGGCATAAAAAATGAATTGAGGCCAAAGCGCTATAGTTAGGAATAAACACTGGGCCAAGTGAAAATACTAAGTATTTTATTTTCTGTATTATTTGGCTTATTAAAATGAAGTGAAAAATTGCTTCTAATTATTAAAATACCTAAATAAAATCAATACAGTCTATATTAAATAATGAATTATAATCACATTAATTATAATAACCATGTGGCTAGGCACTTCATATGATGTATTTCACTTAATCCAAAAGCAGCCTGAAAACACAGGCTCTATTGCAATGTTTGCTTACATTTGGAGAAACTGAGCCTTATAAGAAGTTAAGTAATGTGCTCAAGGACATACAGCTAGTAATGACAAAAGTGGAATTAGAAGCCAGGCAGTTTGATTCTGCAGACTCAATACTATCCTTGCATCTAGTAGTCATAACAAGTAATGTTATTGTCATTTCTATCATTGCTACTGAGCCTCTGATATAACTCTAGACTGCCATAGCAATATGCTGGCTGGGTTTTTAATAAGGAAAATAGTATAACTCTCAGGAATACAATGCTACATCAATATCAAATTCATGAACCATTATCTGCTAAGGGCCTCTGTGCCCAATATCACACAGCCACAATATAGTCTCACAGAAAGCATGGATTAATTTAATTCTAGAGTCAATTCCATGTTGAGATACCTAATATTCAAGTTTTCTGAGCATGAGAACTACTTCCTGCTGGCCAAGCATCCAGGAAGGAAAACTGATAGGAGTGATATAAGCGTAACCAATGTTTCAGCAATGAAAAGAAATGTTTCCTCCATATTACGTAAACACCTGATTAACAACATAGGGCATGATGTTGCAACATGGATGTACCTTAAGGATGTTATGCTATGTGAACCAGTCACTGAAGGGCAAAAACAGCATGATTCCACTTACAAGGGGTACCTAGTGTAGTCAAACTCATAGAAGCAGACAGTAGACTGGTGGCTGCCAGCGGCCGGGTGGAGGGGAAATGGAAGCTGGTATATGGGTAGCTGGTATCAGTCATGCAAACCCAATACGTTCTACAGCTGCTGTGAAACACTGTGCCTATAGCTAATGATACTGTACTGTGAGCGCAAACATTTAACAAGGTAGATCTCACAGTAAGTGTTCTTACCACAATAAAAAATTGCTTTTGTGAAGTGAGCATAGCTTTGATATGACAAATAAATCCCCAAGAAAGAAACTTATACACCCATCAATATCATTTAAATTATATATATATATATATATATATATATATATATATATATATATATATATATTTTGGTTTATGTCTGGTTGAGCAATTGTTAAGCATACATAAACCAAATCATATCTTTCACTATAACCAATGGTAACATTCAGTCCCATTTGGAATGAAAGAAGGACAAAGCAATTACACATCCCTCCTTACTATTAATGTCTGTGTCTTTGAGGAACTCATACAACTGACAGCTCCCCAGTTAACTACGCTTCTTCTGGGTTTTTCTGTTTGTTTGTTTTAATCAGAATGCTGTCATGTGAGGCTTAAGAAAAATTATAAAATCTTTAGATTCCTTTTTTTTTCAAAAACAAATAAAATACTTACATTATTAACAGAAGAGCATACTTGTTTCGGTCCGTAAAGTCTTTGGGAAAGGACAACTGTAAAGGAAGTTCTTTTAAAGAAAGAGCAAAATATTAAAGATGTAGAGTCATTTATAAGCAAAACTATAAGATGCAGAGAAAGTTGTTCTTAAGTAACATAGCATGCACAGAACTTTACCATAGTCATCAATATGAATCGTTTTAACTTCTGACTTCACTATCTTCTTCAGGATAGCTTCCTTTAGCATGGAATTGCTTTCCAATATAAAATATTCTACAAATCAAAAAGGAAGTACAAATTACTAACTGCTGTGTGTTGATCAAGAATCAGTGCAACACAACAAATAATTATCCAGCTGTTAACACTTGGCAGCACGAGCTAAGCAGTGATGAAATGCTCATACTTTCTCTCCTGGAAACTACACCAGTTTTCTCACTGAATTCCAGTGACATTTTCTCCAGTTGCCCCTATACTTGGAATTAGCATTTGCATTTTCAAAATGCAAATCTGATCATGTTCCTACTCTGCTTATTATATTTAAAAAGAATACAAAATTATCAAGCACCCAATGTGATGAAATTCAGAAATCCAGAATTCCAATTCAAAAGTCCCAAGCATGCAAAATATCAGAAAAATACCACACATGATGCGTTCCAAATGTAATCAATAGAAATGACCTAGGAATGACACAAATGATATAATGGATAAATAATTATATTTAAGCAGACATTGTAATTATATTTTATGTGTTTAATAAGATAAGAAAAAATATGAAGCTGTTAAGGAAAAATATGAAAGAAATTTAAAGAGAAGGATACAAGTTAAATTTAAAAAAAAATTTAAAAAGCAAAATCTGAGAAATGTGAAAACTATGAGATCTAATGAAACAATACTGGGTGAGGTTAATAACATATTAGATACTTCAGAAAAATTTAATGAATCTGACAATGTAGCAAGAGAGCATCTATATATATATGAAAGGCTAATATGCTAAGCGTCCCACCGTCCCGGTAATGATGTCATATAGCAACGCCCGGCTTCCTCTCCCTAGTGACTAGCCTCCTTGCAGTTTTTTCAGCCCAGGAACATGACTTGCTTTATAGCCAGGTGGAAACATTTACACTTTAACCAAATGTCTGTGAAGCATTTTCCCTTGCCTCATCTCATTTGATCCTCACAGAAGTCTTGGAGTAGGTAGATAGGAGACTCGTTGGAATCCTATTTTCTTTTCATTAGCCGGGAAACGGAGATTTAGAAAGCTTAGAAACTTGACCTGACTGAAAAGAAGTAAGAAATTGTGGACCTTGAAAATGACTTCAGGTTTTCTCACTGACCAAAATATAGTCAAACACTGCTGCAGTTAAATATTTTACCCTTTGTTCTCCCTGCATGATCTACAATAATAATCTGCTTCGTGTTGATATTAGCTGCTGTGTTGCTGACAATTACCTGAAAGAGAAGTTGGGGTGCTTCACAGGGCTGGAAAAAGTTTAGCTACATTAGAAAGCAGGTTTAATTAAGCAAGTTTATTCCATATGTATAAAAGACTAAGTTGGCTTATACATGGGTGACACACATAAAGCCCTCACTGGCACTAATCACACTGGTGTGTTTCTATCTGTCACTGTCGATCGTGAATTTGGCTGACATTTCTATTATAGAGAAAGGGTGAATAGCGATATTAAAATATTTCTTCTAATTAATTTTCTTTTAATGTGCATGAATTTGTGTACTGGGCCACTAATATAAAAATGAAAAAAAAGAGAGAGGAACAATCATCAAACACGGAGGAGTATGAGTAACTAGCGGGATTTCTTATTGATATATTAAATCTATATACTTATTGGAGATATTTTGTCTATTAAAAATGGGCCTTCTAGACAAATTAATTTCTTTAATTTCTTTCAACAATGCTTGTTTTCATTTTAGGGGACTTACACTTTTTTGTTAGATTATTATTGAATATTATATGATTTCTGATGTTATTTTAAATAGTATTTTGAATTACTTTTTAATTTTGCATTGCATCATAGTTTATAAAATACCTGGTTTTGTATATTGATCTATACCTATAACCATGATACATAGACTCTTTATTTCTAATAGTTATGTGAGTGGGTGTGGATTTCATATTTTTGTTTATTTTCTGTTTTATTTACAAGTAAGTCTTGTGCAAATAAATACAGTTTTTCTACCTATTTATATATTGTTTTCTTCATTTCACTGGCTAAGTCCTCTAATACAATATTGCATAAAGGGGATGAGAGCAGGTATTCCTTACTTTTTCCCAATCTTAGGGGAAAAGCATTCCATAGTTCAACATTAAGTATAATGTCAGTTGTAGTGTTTTTGTGGAAAGCATTACCAAGTTAAGAAGTTTATCTTTTTTCTGAGTTATTAATATTTATTAATATTATTCTTTTCAAATGAATCAATAGCTTTTTTCTAAATTATTTGCTTTTATAATATTTCATAATGGATTATATTAATTGATTGATGAATGTTGAAACTACCATGGATTCTCCAAATAATCATAATATGTTATCCTTTTATAAACAGCTTGATTTTAGTTGCTAGTAATTAGTTAAGAAGTTTTGTATCTGTATTCATGAATAAAATTGATTTTTTATATTTGTAATATCTCTGCTGGATTTGGGATCTGGTTGATGCTATCATTATATTTTCTAAGAGTTTATGTAGGCTTAGCATCAATATATTAAATATTTCACAGCATGTACCAGCGAAACTAACTAAAATGGGAGTTTCCTTTGTGGGAAGAATGTTAGCTGTGAATTAAAATTTTTAATAGATAACAGGTTATTAAACATTTTATTTCTTCTTGTTTGATTGTTTAACAATTTATGTCTTTAAAGAAAATTACTTGTTTCATACAAGATGTCAAATTTACTGCCATAAAATTACATGTAATATTCCATAACCATCATTCTAATGTCTTTAGAATCTGTTAACTATTCCATTAATAAAAATGATAATGATTGTATACTTTTTATATGAATCTATCTAGAATTGTATTGATCTTTTGAAAGAAAAATATTTTGGTTTTTACATATATTTCTTTACTGTTTGTCTATTTTCTATATAATTTATTTCCACTCTTATCTGTATTACTAGTAGCCCTGCACACAAGTCCGTGCACCAGTAGCTCGCTGCTGCCCTCCTGTAGCTCCCCTGTCCTCCCTCCCCCCAAACCCCATTGGCTTGCCGCCCTATCCCCTCCTGTAGCTCTCCACTGCCCACTTGTTGCTCACTGCCCCACCCTCCTGCTGATCCGTTATGCCAGTGGTTCTCAACCTTCCTAATGCCGTGACCCTTTAATACAGTTCCTCATGTTGTGGTGACCCCCAACCATAAAATTATTTTCGTTGCTACTTCATAACTGTAATTTTGCTACTGTTATGAATCGTAATGTAAATATCTGATATGCAGGATGTATTTTCATTGTTACAAATTGAAGATAATGAAAGCATAGTGATTAATCACAAAAACAATATGTAATTATATAATCAATATGTGTTTTTCAATGGTCTTAGGCAACCCCTGTGAAAGGGTCGTTCAGCCTCCAAAGGGGTTGCGACCCACAGGTTGAGAACCGCTGAGTTATGTGGTTGGTCGTTACATAATGACCATTTGCATATTACATCTTTGTTATATAGGATTTCCTTCCCACAACTTACTTTGTGTTAATTTGCTCTTTTTTTTTTTTTTTCTAATTTCTTAAGGTGGAGGCTCAGATGATTGATTTTAAAGTTTTTCTTTCTTATAAACTAACAATTTAGAGGAATGCATTTCTTTCCAATCACAATGTTAGGTAGCCCCAAATTTGGATTAGTTGTATTTTTATTTTCATTTGGCTCAAAATATTTTTAATTATTTTTCTCAGTTCTACTTTAATCATGCTCTTTATGTCCTCTGCGATTAGTTTAGTCCCTTAGTATAACGCCCTTAGGGAATGCACATTATTGCCTATAAGCCCTATCCATGCTCTTTATCAATTATTTAGAAATGCATTCTCAGCTTCTTGGTTCTTTATTTTGGCTTTGCTTTTATTATTCTCGTTTGACGTTTTTTATTGTTTGTTTTGTGTGTGTGTGTTTTTTTTTTTTAAATCTTCATTTTAAACATTTTGCTCTACTGTCTTTAGGTTTACTTTCTTCTAAAGAAAACTCCAGAGTCATTCTTGGCTTTGTTATTATGGATGAATGTGTGGATATAATGTGTTTGTATTCTTGATGATTTAAATTTTTCTTTTTGTCTGTTTTTTCTTTCTTTCATCACTGTTTTTCTATTGGGATTTATCCTGCTTAAGGTTTGTTGAGCATTTTATACTTTACATTAAATTTGGATTTGGCAGCAGTTTCATCAGGTATTTTTTTTCATGCTTCCCCTTTCTGACTCAATTTAAAATATAAATTAACTTAGGCTCTGTTCATTTCTTTCATTTGTTATTTTTTCCCCTCTGTGACTAAAAGTGGCCTCTGATAATGTTTCAAATTCACTGATCTTTTCTCTTGCAGGGTTTAATTTGATTTTAGTACTTTGCAGTGAAGTGTTTTTCAGATACTTTAACTTTAGAATGTTCTTTTAAATCATATATTCTATTGAAAGGAGTTTTTAGGGGTGAAACAGGCAGGTTTAGGGAATTTTAGGAATTAAGGGGTCCATGGAAAAAAGCACAGGGCTACAGAGCAGCAGAGGGTACATTTCCATAAGATAAGGGAGCTGGGAGTGGCTGAAAGGTACATTTCCATAAGATAAGGGAGCTGAGAGCAGCACAAGGTGTACATTTACAGAATACAGGAAAGGGAGGAAGAAAGCCCAGAGGGAATAGGAGAACAATAAGGGAGAAGAAGGAGGGAACCTCACGTACTTCACATGAGGTTTGTGATGTAGAGTTGCGATAGTAACCAATCTAAGGGGGATAGTGACCAATCAGAGGGGATATCAATGCACAAAGAACTGTAGCCTTTATGAACTATGGAAAAAAGGGACTCAGTGGGACTCTCCCCCCTCCAGGTGGGAGTCTGTGGTTGTTTCTCAATAAATTTCCACCTTTGCTATACCACATTTTGTCCGTGGTTTCATTCTTCGACTCCACCTGACAGGAGCCCAGGAACTATCCTGCCTAGAGGAACACCACATGTTCCAGTACAATTTTCCCGTATTACTATTTTTCTCACTATGTTAACTCTTTCTTGATATTTTTACACATATTTATAATAGCAGATTGATTGAATTTTCCCTGGTTCCATTATCTCTGACATTTCTGAATCCATTTCTATTCACTGGCCGGTTTTCCTAGTTGTGAGTCATATATTCTGGCTTCCTCACATAGCCAGGAATGTTTGATTAGATTCTGACCTTTCTGATGTTAACATTGAGTTATGTATTTTGCTCTGTTCTTTGAAAAATCATTGGGCTTTGTTCTTTCTGGCAGATGTTTTAGGCTCTTTGCCGGTCGGTGTATTATTCCAAATAATCTTATTCAGTGTAGGTTTAAGCGACCTTTGCTATGTGGATGGTTTGGTTCTACTGCTAACGCCAGCTTCTTCTGGGGTCTCTAAGGTTACAGTATCCTGCCTGGTTAGAAGTAGGACATATTCCAGCATCGTGTGAGCTCTGAACTCCCAGGTTCAGAGAGCGTCTTCCTCTGCATGCTTTCAGGCATTCACAGCAGCAGACTCAGGAGAACCCTGCAGCCCTCAGCATGTAGCTGAGGTCCCTTCTCCCTGGCTCTTCTTCCTCTCCCGTGTGTTTTCACCTTCCCAATTACTAAAAGATCCAACCTTTCCCAACTTCAATTTCTATCTCTATTCTTACTCTCCAATAACATACTGATAATTTCTCATGGTTTTTCTTTACTACCAAATATCAATAGAAAAAATAAACCTAATTATATGCAAACTAATTGCATGCATATAGGAGCAGTTGAGATATTTTCACTTCTAAATCAAAGGCCATTATTTATTCATAAAATAAAATTCATTCGTGATCACAGGAAAATAAATTATATTTAGGAAAAATATATAGAAACTTTAAAAGCCATTTTCAAAATATTAAGAGCAGAGAGCATTTTTTTGACAAATTCAGAAAATATGCTTAATACACATTTTTTGTAAAACATTGTGAAGAGAAGGAAGTGTTAAGATAACTTCAAGTGCAGGATTGAGGAGAAAAGAGAAGACAATGAGTACAAAAAATTGCGAAGGAGAAAGACAGGACATATGGAAAAGTAGAAGCATGAAGTGTGATGAGAAGAAAGATGGAATAGGAAGAAAGGAAAAACAAAGGAGAGACAAAAATGAGTGTAAAAGAAAAGAATCGTATATGCAAAATAAAGAAGGAAGATAAACTATTTAAAAAGGAAAGAGGACAACAGTAATGTGAAGCAAAAGAACTTTTGAAATATTAAAGTAAAAATTTACACATTTATACCTTGTCTCAAGTCACTGAGCATTTTAAATGAATATCTTTTTCATCATAAAAGATATATAGGAGAACACTCAAGAAGAAAGAGCAAAAAATGAAAATAAAATAAAAATAAAAATCACCCGGAAGGCTGCCAGGTAGATGCAAGAATTTTATTTAGCATTTGTAAATATTGTCTTCCCGAGATCTATTCATTTTCAAATAGTTTTGTTCAAGTGGCATAAACATGCGGACTCCTTAATCACTTAAAAATGTGACTAAAACATTCTTAGAGTCCTGGCCGGTTTGGCTCAGTGGATAGAGCTTTGGCCTATGGACTTAAGGTTCCAGGTTTAATTTCGGTCAGGGCACATGCCTGGGTTGTGCATAGCAGTTAGACATTTATATAACTTACAAAAGTCTTTCCGCAATAATTCTGGTACCCCCATGACACCATGCATAGTTATTACAGCACAGAGAATATTCCCTATGCTCTACATTCTGGGACTCCTTTGTAACTACCAATTTTTTCTTCCTCCCTTCATCTTTTTCACCCAGCCCACAAGTCTCCTCCCAACATGCTTTTTATCCTAGTGGGAAACGAATGGCAACTCTATTAAAATAATTTTATAAAATGTTAATAAAAGACTATTTACAAATATGTGGACAATGGGCAAAGGATCACAAGAACTAGTGCAATGACCCAGAGCTGGTATGATAGTGGCTAGGTCTGCAGATCAGGGGGGAGAACAGTTATTTGAAGATGTTTGTATGAAAGTTCCACAGCAACCTCTAGCCAGGAGTTGTAGCAACCTGGATGACTCCACAGGGATAAGGCTGGAGGAATAGCTAAGCCAGAATCATTTTCTCATACCATATGATCTCACTAATATGTAGAATCTAATAAACAAAGTAAACTGACAAACAAAATGGAAGCATAGATTCACGGGACAGACTGACCAGCGCCCAAGGGGAGGTGGGTGAGGTCAACTGGATGAAGAAGGCGAAGGGATTAACTAAGGAACATTTATGCATACCTCATGGAAAAGGACAATATTTTGGTGAAGGCCAAGGGGCGGGGAGGTGGGGATGGGTGGAGTGAGCAAAGAGGGGGGAAAAAGAGGGGACACCTGCAATATGACAACATGAAACAATTTAATAATTTTTTTAAATCACTTTCTCCTTTCTTCAGCCACCTACGTGATTCACTTCACTTTAACTGAATTCAATTGACATCCACATTACAATAGAACCTAAGTCATTCATACACACTATTTCTGGGATAGAGACCAGGAGAGAGCAAAGCAGAGTTAAGAGTGGTCTCGAAGGAAAAATGGAAGATATTCAGCACACTAATGCATATTCCATTATTTATAAATTCTTCTCTTTTGTTATTTATATATACTTTTCCACTATCATCAATAGCCCTGTTATAATTTTCTCTAGAGTTATTTTTTCAGTATCAACTATTAAAAAGAAAAAAAACCTGAATAAATAGATATAAAAGATTTAAGGCTTATAATTTTTATGATTTATTAAAAATATTTGCTATAATTTATATTTCTACCAGGAAGTTAAGAGATTCTTCATTATGTCCTCATTAGCAATGCAAATTTTGATGTTATTAATTTGTTAGAAAAAATTACACATCAGCATTTTACTTTGCATTTCTTTGGTAACTATGGGTTTAAAGGTTTCTATGTTTATTAAAAAATTTCATTTTTTTAAATTTCAATTTTCTCTTTACACCATGTTCTACTTCATGTGGACCCAAAATGAGTTATTAATGCCTCAGTAGTGTAACAAAGACTAACCAGAAGATTTATTTTGTTACAATTGAATGTACATTTCATCTTAATAATTGTCTTTTGAAGGGAAATTTAATCACCAGACCATGTTCACAGCCCTTTTTTATTTTTCATGACTAGTACAAAAGGTCTTCCTCTGTTCTCTAAAATTGACATTTGTAATTCAACATTGCATTTTTTATGCCTTCATCTTCTTCAAGTCCAGGCATTTCAGTAAAACTACTACTTAATATGTAAGCATGTGAGGTGAGAGACAAAAACACAATCGAGCAAGGTGTCATCTTGTAGGAGTGATTACAAACCCTGTTCTGGAGTCAGATTATCACATTAGATTCCTGGTTCTGCCACCTACTAGTATGACTCTAGCCGAGTTCTTTAACCTCTCTGACTCAACTTCCTCTTCTGTAAAATAGAGTAATAAAATTAACTATTATAAGAGGTGTTCTGAGGATTAAATAAAATAATAAATATAAGCCTGATTTGTTAGATTATAGTATCCTACAGTAAATTATTAGAGCCTAAGATTATTGATGAAATAAAAATGTTAAACTGGAAGAAGGAAAATAAATATGGAAAAAAGTAAGAAGAATGAGTGGCAGGCAGCAATCTGGCTATTCCTTTTTAAGATGAGCTCAACCATGTATTTACTTGAGCACTCTGAGTTCTTAAACATATTACCCTTGTCTTACCAGCAATGTACATCCAGCCTCTGTCATATGGCTTGCTAAATTACGTGCTCACTCAGTAAATGATGAACAGTTGAATAAATATGTTAAACAATAAATAAATATATATAAAACCAGGAATTCATGAATATATGGAACAAATAGAATAAAAATATAAAATAATATGTTTTCATTAATTTTCCCAGAAGTACCAGTACAAAAAATGTGTTGCTCTAGAGGAATAATTTATATGAGGCCAAGAAAAATGAACCCAGAGTACAAAGGGGATAGTAGAATGAAATACTATGCTTAAAGGAGCCTCATCAACCCCTCCTCATTTAATATAGACATAGTAGACACCCTATTTCAGGCATATAAGATCCAACTCCAGTTGCAACATGGCTCAATCCACTTGCCTTACTGTTACATACACAGGTCAATTTGTTGGTGCCTACACAGCTTTCCCCATGCTGGGAACTCTTTTAAAGAAGGTTCTAAAGAGTATGGTGCTCAGAATGACTAATACAATAGCTAAGACCAGCACCAACCATGACTATTTTGTATTGTTGTGTACTTACTTGCTGGGTTGTCCGTGCTATGTAGGCTGACCATTGGGACCCCTGGACCTGGGTTTTAAAAATATATGTATAAACATTTTAAAGAAATTTAAGTAATAATTACTGAAAAGGCTACATAGTGAAACAGAAACAAGTCCACTAGATTTCATTCCTTTTTATGGATATTTTATTCAGAAAATAAGAACATAGGGTGAAATAAACTATTTGCATAGATTAATTTTAAGATTCCCCCTTATCCAAAATGCCCCATGCATCCATATTTCTATGGTTTTAAGCTAATATTATGCGCCTTGCTCTCTCTTTCTCTAGTCTTTTATAGATTAGTCACAGATATTCAGAAAGCTGGTTCATGACCCTTGACCTCTCTATCATCTGCTCAAGCAAGATGAAATTCTATTTACCCAGTCAGCCAAGAAAGAGAGAACCCCTGCTTATTAGAATTATTTCATCCCCAAGATAAATAAAAATTAGAGCTGATTATATACTAATTTTTAAAATATGTTAACTGGAATCACTAATTATTTCAAATATACTAGTTAATTCAGGAGTAACCATAAGAACTTTCTATGATTCGACAAAGATGAATTAGGAAACTCTATCTAGAGGTCTAATGGTTTTTCCCTGGTGACATCAAACAGTACTTTTCTTTTTTGATTACTTCATTTTAGACATCAAGAATAAAATTAATTTAAATGACTAAGTGTTGGTTCATTCCTCATGTTGTCTTAAAACAGGACAGCCTATGTGCCAGCTGAACCAGTAGCACTCAATTGATAATACTATAGTATAGGAGGACATGTCTCCCATTTCAACTCTGGGAAATACAGTGTCCTCTTAAAGGGACAATGATTTCTATCAATATAACCTAGTGATATCATGCCCCTATCAAAGACTATACTAATTACAGGTAGAGTAAATAAGTGGGGTGGGTGTAATTTGTCAGAATTGAAAGGGACCAGACTCAGAAAATTAAATTTCTGTATATCCTAAATATTTTAACAACTTAGCCATTATTTTAATGACTATTGTTTTGCTAAATTACTTTATTATTGTGGCATGACTTTTTTAAATCGTTCATGTTTAAATAGTCCTTTCTGATTGTGTGTATTTACTCTCCAATCCCATTTCTAAATGAAGTTTATGAATATAATTTGTGTCACAGTAAGTCCATAATTTATAACTTAAAAACATATATTAAGAAAAATTCATATAACTAGAGAATAGCAGTTATTAATGATAGTAATAGATGCTGGCCATATAAAATCAATAAAATAAACTGTATCAGAAATCATCTGTTACCTTTACAGAGTAATAAGAAATGTTGATTCATGGGACTAAAACTGGCATCAAAATATGTACATTGTTCTTTCATAAAATTACATGAAATGCAGTGACGATTCAATAATCCTTCGGTAGATGCACTGGGGGGAAAAACACACATTAGAAATGCTGCCATTCCAGGTACTTGATTGTGTGGCATCTATATTTTAACGTCAATATTAACAGAGGAGCTCCAGCATTACTTACATTGAGGTTCCTTATAAATTATGACTTGCCATACAAATGGAAAGTCAATTTCCGTTCCTAATGTTAGCATGTGGAAATTTTTCTTCTCTATAACAAAATTAAAACTATGTACAGCTGTATGTATGTATGTATGTATGTATGCTTATAAATAAAGAAACCGATTTCCACAGAACTCAATAAAACACTCTTTACTGCATTTCTCTACAGGTATTTCTTTGTAAAGTCTTAAAACTAATTGCCCATAAAGACTAACATAAAGTCATTATCTATAAACATTAATTGAAAGAACTAATAAATGTTTTCATATATCATACTTAAAAAATCAAGCTCATTTATTTAATGCGACACTCTAATAATTGGAATTTAATATTAGTGTGAATTTTTTCCCCACTAAGTATGTGCCATGAATTTTTTGGTAAAGAAAGTTATTTTTATATCATTATATAGAGTTAATCATACATATTTTGCAACATCAGGGGGGTAAGTAAAAAGAAAAATCAATCATCTTTTTATATTACAAATAGTGGTGCTTAAGATCAGAGGGGTTGAGCTATATCTCCAAGGTTAAATTTCATATCTAGAATCATTTATTTTTTAAATAGAGATGAATCATAAATTATCTATGCTAATAGGTAAAACACTGTTGATAATACATTTAATAAAATTTGATTTGACAAAAAATTCAATTTTATTTTGAAACAAAACATGATTTTGGCTATGCAGTTGGAAATGAATCATGGTCATGCTGCTTTTGATGTGCAATATGCTGCAGGCATGGGGCTGGGGGCAGGGACAAGGTGTTGATGTGGCATCAAAAGCACAGAAGCAATCAAGTACAGTTCACAGAGTCACGTTTCATAGCTGAAGCATCCTGAGCTCATCATAATTCAAAACGTTCCTTTACTAGTAAAGGTGATTAATATACACTAGGCACTTAAACACAGTAGCCTGTTTCACCTTATGATATATATATATATATAATTTGCCATTCTCACCATTTTTAAGTGTATATTTCAATGTCATTAATTACATTCACAATGTTGTGCAACCATCACTACAGAGAGATTAAGAATGTGTACTATTCACACTCAGGTATATAGTGACATAACTAGAATTTAAAACCTTTACTCTCAACTCCATATAACTTTTCAGATCCAGGTTCCAGAGAGGTTTATGTTGGTATTTTCTCATAATTTAGACTCTGAAATTATTTAAATAAGAAATGCAAATTGTAAGATCAAATGGTAACACTGAATCTGGTAGCAGTGCTGGTTCTGCAGAGGTGTCTAATCCCATAAATTGTCAGCCAATGAGTACTTTTATGGCCTGGACAAGACATTGATTGAGTTTTCTGGATTAAACACTAACATTATCTTACAGTCAAGCCAACTGGCATTTGATGAGCTGTTTAAGGGGAAATTTATTGGTACTACATTTTCTTTATAGCACAGCCTGCTATGCTAGCACCAGTCACAGAGAGATTGACTCTTCTGCCTCAGTCACTACAGAGATAAGTCAAGCACACAAATCTAAGAAGTCATTGTGATTCAAATCACATTTTAGGCTAATAACGGGAAGAGGAATGGAGGGAATTCCATTCGCTCAACCTGGCCAAGTGTAATCTTCTGAAACTAATTTTTCCTTTAGGACTTTTATAAAATGGGAGAAATAAAATATTGGTCAAGTATTTCCACATCTTAAAGTATTGCTCATGACTGTCAATACCAATCATAGTTTCAGTGTCAAGGAAGATAAGCTTCAGGTAACCAAAAAAAAAAAAAAAGTGACCAGTACTTTATTGAAGACATCTGAACCAAAGTTAGAACCAGTGTCTTTAAATAAACAGTTAGCTGTTCTTCCTTTGAAAGTCATTAGGATTGAGACTATGGCTTCTAGACTCTAAGAGAAAAGACAAAGAATATGAAAATGACATATTGGAATGGGTGATAAATAGGAAAGGCTTGCTTCAGATTAAAGCAATATGTGCATAAATGAGAGCATATGGGTGAAACAGAGGGAGCTAGAGCACTTTAAACATGTATTTTTACTCTCAAAGAGAAGTCTAGGCTACTTGGTAAGAGTCAGTGGTGACACTGCTTCAAACATGATGAATTTCCACTGAGAAAATGCCATGGCAGTTTTGACACTTTAAAACTGTGAAATGGAAATTAGAAAGTATATATAAAGTCTAGAATTAATAAGTTGCTTGCCAGACAAAAATAGCAGTCATTCTTGTGAGGTCCCGCTGAAAGCTTTCTGAGTGAAGAGGCATTTCGATACTACATGGGTATGACCTTAAGCCCCTTTTATGAATAGAGCTTTCCACTTGGCAATATTGGCAGATGGAAGTATGCCCCATCCATTGCTTTATGTTGGTAAACAAGCAGCAGTACTGGCTTAAATAAGCTTAATGGATTGTGCACACTATGTGTGTGTGGGGGGGAGGGTGGTGGGGGGGGGGGAGAGAAACTTGCACAGGATCCAGTCTATACGTGCTCACAATGCTTTCTTTTGTTCAGAAATAAGCTGAGCTGCATGTGGACAATATTAAGACACTGAAAATGCAAAATGAGGCTTAGTAGAATAAAGGCCAGTGGTGAAATATGTGAATGCCTGTGATGATGGCGGTTAAAAGAACCAAGCCTCAGGAAAAAAAAAAAAATACTTTGAGACTGTAGAAGCAGGTGAGAAAAAAAAAAATAAAGAAGCAGCAATATTGTCTGCACTCTGGTTCTAACCTTGAGGATCGTAAAGGTCGGGGCTGAGGGGCTGGACCAAGAGTGTGAAGGTCATGCAGAGCTGGCTCTCCCCAAACCACGTCAAAAAAACCCTCCAGAATCTTTCATCCTCTCATTAAGCTGTATAACGGACATGGAGAAATCAACCTGTATAGAGAGAGATCCTACACTGCTTACCTGTACAGCTGCCTCCCTCTGGGGGAAGACTCCGTGCTCAGAAAGTAACTGCCCAGGAAAGAAAACAGCACAAGCATCAGGCACAAATCAGCATTTTTACAATGTCCAGACTATAGAAGAGCTTTTTTGCTATTAACCGCAGAACTGTGATACAGGAGTTTGATCCATTTGGGAAATATATACTTTTTCTTAAAATATTATCACACTTTTTATGATCTCTCTCAATCTCTCTGCGTATGGGTGTGTGCATGTGTGTGTGTGTGTGTGTGTGTGCGCAAGTGTCTGTATAAGTGTCTCTTCAGGTGATGGATAGAGAGAGTCTTTAAAGAAAAGGTTGCTACATGGCCAAGTTGTTTGGACTAGCACCACAGTTGGCAAAACATAAATCTGGCAGAAAATACTGCAGTTGACAACCCTGACTTCCAGCCTGACTATAGAACCAAAACATGCTCACATTTTTTGAGTAGTTTCATCGTATGCCAAGATCTTTATCACTTCCCAGTTTCCTGACGTTAGGTGCCGCATGGTTATTTGCTCACTTTTACTCTGCAAACAAATACAAAAGATTATTTTTTTTTTAAGATTTAAAGAGTATCTCTCTGGTCAACAAAAAAAGTCGTAACTGCCTGTGTCACTTTTAATTCTTTAATTCTCACTAACATTCAGTTTCTCATTTACCACCTAACCAACGCACTCACATTTATATAAACATAGGCCCAAGGAGGGCAGTGCCTTTATTCTTATGCTGCAGGAAAACCATTGAGAAGGTACCTTTAGCTGAGGATCCCCTGTGCATCCTCTGGTCATAGGCTGTCATCTTGGCATTTGGGACAGACATAAGACTTTGATAAGTGTCAACTAAATGATTGACAGCTGTGAGGTATGGACAGCTTTAAATAAAACATTTCAGGATAAACTTTATTCCAAATAAATACTAAGGGTTGCATACTTTTGACCTTCACACAGTGTGCTATTTTAAATCAATAATTTATTTCTGAGAATAATCCAGGTTGATGCTTAGAGCCATAGTTTACTTTCATTGTTACATGGTATTTTATTTTCTATTTACATAGCATAATTTATTTGTTGCTTTTATTTTACAGTTGAGTGTTTCCAAATTTTTGCTTTTTAAAACAAGTTGCCTAAAACAGTTTTATTAATGTCTCCTGATGGCCATAGCAGGGCTTTCTTGAGACAAACAACAAGAAAGGGGATTGCCTAGGCAGAGGATATAATTAATATCTTCTACTCAACTAGCTAGTGACAAAATATTTTCCAAAGTTAGAGTCTACCAGCAATACAAGTTTCTGCTGCTCCACATCGTTCTCACTTCTGCAACAACAGTTCATTTCATCAGGCTAGTTTTTTTCAAACTAATGAGTATGAAATTGTAACTCATTTGTTTTGTTTTTATGGAGCAAATATTCAGACCTACAGAAGGTTGAATGAATAGTAGATGAGTACTCATATAATCCTTACCTAGATTTACCAAAAGTTAACTTTTGAATATATGCCCTCACTTCTTTTTGTTTGTTTGTTTGCTGAATCATTTGGTGGTAATACATATCAGGCTATTTCAGCTCTAAATACTTTAATATACATCTCTCAAGATTAAAAATATTTTCTAATATAAGCAAATTGCATATCACACCTATGAATATTCACATTTGTATAACCTAAATACATGTCCTATGCAACCCAGGTAACTTTTTAGATATAAGATATATATATATATATATATATATATATATATATATATATATGCAAAAAAACCCTTTCTATGTGTTGGAACAAATCTGCATTTGACATTTCCCTAAATTGTCCATTTCTTATTCTAAACATCTAGTTGTTTATGGTCAACAAAAAGTATATGACCTCTTAACTTTTTATATACTTTCTGTTGCACTATAACACATTACAAGTATTTGTTGAATAAAAATATAAATGCAAAGACGAAACAGAATTTCTGAGACTTGAGACAGGCACTTCCCAAAGGGACAGGAATTTTGAAAATCACATATTTTATTGCCAAATTCTTAGAGGACAACTTCCCACTAATGGTTCACCTTAGTCATTTCCAGATCCTATTTAGAATGACGCCATGGCAGGACACTAATATTTCAAGGTGTTACTTCACATTTTGTACCCAAATTCAAGATTAAAAATATCTCAAAACATTAAAAAGTAAAACTTTGCTCGATATGTGTATTTACCTGGAGATGCTTTCGGTTCACAAATTTCTTGGTTGATTATATTTTCTGTTTTTCAGAGAATGTGTGTGTATGTTTTAAACACAGACAAGGGTCCACATTAAAAGTGATCATGAGAAAATATTCAATGCTTTGAAAAATGCCTGAACCCAAAGTTTTCAAGGATAAACTGTGCATTATTCACTTCAGTCATGCGTCTAGAATCAAATTAGGATGCCCCCTGGTGGTCAGTGTGTGTCATAGTGACCAGTCATTCCCAGTAGTTCTGTTGTCAGGGTCAGTTTGCATATCACCCTTTTTTTTACATAGGATAGAGGCCTGGTGCATGGGTGGGTGAGGCTGGTTTGCCCTGAAGGGTGTCCTGTATCAGGGTGGGGGTCCCGCTTGGATGCCTGGCCAACCTGGTTGAAGGGCTGAGGGCCGTTTTGCAGGCTGGCCAAGGGCCCCCCACCCCCCTGGCGATGGAAGCTCCCAGACTCTCCTTTTTTCTTTTTTTTTTATTCTGGGATTTATTTACCTTCTATAATTGAAACTTTGTTGCCTTGAGAGGAGCTCAAATCTGGCCAGGGCAGGCGGGAGGGAAGCTTGGCTTCCTCCATCGCCAGGGGCAACCAAGGCTCCTGCTCGCTCTAGTTCTGTGGCCACGGCCAGCTTAAAGCAGGTATCTAGGGTTTATTTACCTTCTATAATTGAAACTTAATTGCTTGAGTGGAGCTCAGAGCCGGGGCCACCACAAGTGGGAAGCTTGGCTTCCTCCATCATTGGGGCAACCAAACCTCCTGCTCACTCCAGCTCCATGGCTGCCGGCTGCCATCTTGGTTGGGTTAATTTGCATATAGTCTCTCTGATTGGCTGGTGGGCATGGCTTAAGGTGTATCAAAGGTACAGTCAATTTGCATGTCTGTCTTTTATTAGTGTAGATGTGTATAGTTATAAGACCCATGATATGTTCCATTAATATACAAGGAATTGTATCATGGCAGTGAGCATATTAAGTTTGATCTGGACTCTATGTATAAAATCCCAATACCAATCAGAGCATTGTAGACAATCAGATTGTAAATCCAAAATAAATATGAAGGTATTTAACTATCTTTATGAGGGGGTGTCTGTACCTCATTTTGTTTTCCATCCACCTTCAGGAGATATATAAGCACAGACAAAATAATTTAACAAAACAGGAAAGAATAATCATATTTACTCCAAAATAATAATTCTTTCTGTGTTACCATGCTATTTATTATATTAACTTGTTTGAACAGAAACAGTGATTGTGACAATTAAATCATAGTAGACTTTTGACAAGAACAATGGGGCAATATACTGTAAGCTAAACTCATATTTCACCTTTAGTTTTAGAATAAACAGCAATAAAATGGGTCATTTAATTCATTCTCAAAAGAGGGCTGAAAATCTAGGATGAAGAGAGAGAGTGTGTGTGTTTTTATTTAGGACATTAAACTTTAGGTGCCTCCCTTTTATCTGGTACAGATTTGATCTTGATCACTAAAATTAAATATTAATTTTATATTCCTATTTACAAATTGGAAATGCATTGGTATCAGTAAAAGTTTAACAACACACTTGATTTTTACCTGATCATACAGTTCATTCAAATTTCTTATATTATATTCTGTTTAACTTTTAGAGCACCTCGATAAGGGAAATATTGTAGTGCTTAAAAATAGCGTGCTTTAATTTACTGTCTATTCATCAGATGAGGTGAACTAATTGTTTTCAGACAATGTCCTAATCAGATACAGCAGTGCAATTTAATGAAAAATTGTATTGGGTTGATTAGGTGGTAGAATTATGGATGGGGGATTCTATTTTCTACAGTATTTGTAATGAATAAACATTCAAAATTGTTTCCAGTGAAATCATCAGCTTTCATGAGCAAAATGTGGTAAGGCTGCGTAGAGGAAGCAAGCGGATTCACCAATATAATTTTTCTCTTAACACAATTTGGGAAGATGACAGGGCAATCACTTATGCTTATGAATCTGGACCACTCAACAAGATTGAAACACTGCTTCTTATCTCATATGTGAGAAAAAAGGTGGCCATGTCTTTGAAGAAAAAAACCTTTCCTCTGACTGTTGGCTGCATTGCAGGATGTAGGATGTAATAGTTTCAGATATGGGAATTCAGAAGTTAGAAGTCTAAATAAAAATGCTATGAAAGGGGAAAATATCGGAAGTGATCAAAAGTTTAATAGTATGAGGTAAAGAAGTTTTGCAGAGACCTCAGGAATTGACCCAAGCCATCACACTCCATTAATATTTGACAAAGAGGCAAGAGCATACATTGGAGTCAGGAGAGTTTCTTCAATAAATGGTGTTGGGAAAATTGGACAGGTACATGCAAAAAATGAAACTAGACCACAAACTTACACCATACACAAAAATAAACTCAAAATAGATAAAAGACTTAAATGTAAGTTATGAAACCATAAAAAAATCCTAGAAGAAAGAAACCATAGGCAACAAAATCTGAGATATCTCTCGCAGCTATATGTTACCGATACAGCTCCTAGGGCAAAGGAAATTGAGGAGAAAATAAACAATGGCACTACATCAAAATAAAAATCTTCTGCATTGCAAAAGAAACCAGCAACAAAGATTTGACAATGGCCCTAACCGGTTTGGCTCAGTGGATAGAGCGTCAGCCTGCAGACTCAAGGGTCCCAGGTTCGATTCCGGTCAAGGGCATGTACCTTGGTTGCGGGCACATCCCCAGTAGGGGGTGTGCAGGAGGCAGCTGATCGATGTTTCTCTCTCATTGATGTTTCTAACTCTCTATCCCTCTCCCGTCCTCCCTGTAAAAAATCAATAAAATATATAAAAAAAGAAAAATTTGACGATGAAACATCTGAAAATGTCCAAAATATATAAGAAACTGATACAACTTAACAAAAGGACAAACAATCCAATTGAAAAATGGGCCAAGGACCTAAATAGACACATCTCCAAAGGAGACATACAGATGGCCAAGAGACATATGAAAAATTTCTCAAAGTCACTAATCATCAAAGAGATGCCTATTAAAATGACAATGAGGTATCACCTCACACCTGTCAGAATGGCTATCATCAACAAATCAAGAAATGGCAAGTGCTGGTGAGGATGTGGAGAAAAGGGAACCCTAGTACACTGTTGGTGGGCATGCAGACTGGTGCAGCCACTATGGAAAACAGTATGGAGTTTCCTCAAAAAACTGAAAATGGAATTCCCATTTGACCCTGTGATCCCACTTCTAGGAATATATTCTAAGAAACCTGAAATACAATCAGAAAGAAAGTGTGCATCCCTATGTTCATAGAAGCACAAGATACAATAGCTAAGATCTGGAAAGAGCCCAAATGCCCATCAGTAGATGAGTGGATAAAAAAGCTGTGGTACATTTACACCATGGAAGACTATGCAGCAGTAAAAAAGAAAAATCTTTTACCCTTTCAGACAGCATGCGGGGACCTGGAGAGTATTATGCTGAGTGAGATAAGCCAATCAGAGAAAGAAAAGTGTCACATGAGCTCACTTATATGTGGAATCTAATGAACAAAATAAACTAATGCTCCGAGTGGATCCAGAGACATAGAAGCATGGAACAGAGTGCAGAATCTTAGAGGGAAGGTGGGGCAGGGTGGGTGGGTGCGAAGAGATCAACCAAAGAACTTGTATGCATATATGCATAACCCATGACACAGATAATAGGGTGGTGAGGGCCTGGGTTGGGGCTTGGGGGGTGAGCTAGAAGAGGTCAATGGGGGACCCAGGGGGACATATGTAATACTTTCAATAAGAAATATTTTTTAAAATAAATAAAAGAACTTTGATTCAGGAACTACATAAACTAATACTAATAATGCATGCTCTATTCAGAAGAACAATTAACTCACTATATAGACTTTTGAAAAAGCCAATTTTTATTCTTATTAATTTATCTTTTTGAAATATATAAAAGTAGATAAAATACTCACAAATTCTGTTTACACATATTTAATTGAAAGTAACCTAGATATATAAATAGCTATATACATACTTAGAAATATTTACTTTTAACCAAAATTAAATAAATGATCCATAATATAAATAAGCTTAACATATAATGATATCTATAATCATAACAAACTACTACTAAATTAAACATTGAATAATAATGATTTAATATATCAACTAAATATTAATATTCTAACAAATTTATTTTTAAAATTATTTAGAATTGTGGGAAATGTAGGCTTTAGATCAAAGTTAAAATTTAAAATATAAAAATATTAGGATGAAATAATGTAGTTTACATAAAATTACAATCATAAGAAGACTGGAGGAGAAAAGTGTATTCTTTTTTATTTTTTAGAATTACTTTAAGAAAAATCACTTTTGAAAATGAGAATTAAACATTAAAATATTTGTATTGCAAAACCACCACTCTCTATAATGAAAATATCCTGAAAGCACAAATGTACCTTTTATGGTCTCTAATTAATGGTTTTCAACTATCCACTGATTGTGTAAGAGAGCAAAGTGTTGGAAAATTTTACTAGTTTTGTTTAGCAAGATACTTCAAACAGATAAATATATTCTCAGTTAAAGGGGAAGTTCTCAAAGTTAGCTAAGCATGAAGTATTTATAGCTAAGCATCAAGGTGCTTCCTGCCTGCCAGCGGCCAGGTTCTCGTCTTGTCATTTCTCACTTTCTGGGCACATTGATTTTAAGTGGAATCCTCTAGCATGTCAGGGGAGGGAGAGAGAGTAGAGGTCATCATTGTTGACATGCATTACTCTTAAGGCTGTAAATTACTATACCATTTTGTAAATCCTCATACTATTTTCAGAGAGCCAACTTGGCACTCCATATCAAAACCTAAACAAATGCATATGTACACATATGGTTTGTCTAGGTATCTTTCAACATCTATAAATATATTATTGTGGGAATTATTATAAATAAAAATAAGTATTTAGGCATAATTATGTTACATCTGAATAAATTATAATATTAAAATTTTAGAAATAACTTTATGATGATTAAAATACAGTGTTTATTTACTTATTCCATCAAGTATATTTACTTGATGGAATGTTGCACAACTATTAAAATCACATTTAAGAATGATATATCCCTGGCCAGTGTCACTCAGTGGTTGAGCATCGACTCATGAACCAGGAGGTTATACTTCGATTCCAGGTCAGGCACATACTTGGGTTGCAGGTTTTAATTTCAGTAGGGGATGTGCAGGAGGCAGCCAATCAATGATTGTCATCATTGATGTTTCTATCTCTCTCTCCCTCTTCCTTCTCTCTCTACAATCTATGAAGACATATTAAAAAAATATTATATATAAAGATTATGCAAAGCACAGATTCTCTGAACTGCACCCATAATAGATACAAATGTTTCTAGTTCAATGAAACCTTTGCTGCACCCACAATAGATACAAATGTTTCTACTTCAATGAAACCTTCGCTATATTCTTCATATAGAAGAACAAAGAAAACACATCTGCTCTCTGAAGTTGTTCTGAACATTTCAGAAATAATGAGTTAGACTGCACATCAGGATGGTTTGACTAGAGGACTGAAAGTATTTCTTCCCAAGACTTAAATAAACTTCTGTTAGCAGCATAAATATATTGATTCCTACATATAACATCATCAGCCTCCCCCAATTCCACACTTTTTAAAAGATACTGTTTATCGTCATAAGTTTTTGAATAGGTTGTATATTTTGGAGCTGCATATAGTATAAAGATGTCTTATACATATTCCCCTATCATTGACTATATCTTAAGACATTCACAATTTCTTGAATACAAAAGACCATGATTTAAAAATTCGATGTCACAAAATCCAACACCCTTTCTTGATAAAAAACTCTCAGCAAGATAGGAATTGAGAGATCATACCTCAACATAATAAAAGCCATATATGACAAACCCACAGCCAACATCATACTCAATGGGCAAAAACTAAAACCATTCCCCCTAAGAACAGGAACAAGACAGGAATGCCCATTCTCACCACTCCTGTTTGACATAGCACTGGATGTACTAGCCATTGTGATCAGACAAGAAGAAATAAAAGGCATCCAAATTTGAAATGAAGAAGTAAAACTGTCCTTATTCGCAGATGACATGATACTGTACATAAAAAAACCCTAAAGACTCCATCAAAAAATTATTAGACTTAATAAATGAATTCGGCAATGTAGCAGGATACAAAATTAATGCCAAGAAATCTATGGCATTGCTATACACCAATAGTGAACTTACAGAAAGAGCGACTAAAAAAGCAATCCCATTTACCATCACACCAAAAAAATTAAGATACCTGGGAATTAACTTGACTAAAGGAGGTAAAAGACCTATATGTGGAAAAATACAGGACACTGAAAAAAGAGATAGAGGAAGACATAAACAGATGGAAGAACATACCGTGTTCATGGATTGGTAGAATCAACATCATTAAAATGTCCATACTACCTAAAGCAATCCATAGATTCAATGCACTCCCCATTAAAATACCAATGGCATATTTCACAGACCTAGAACAAACATTGCAAAAATTCATCTGGAATAAAAAAAAAGACTCCAAATAGCTGCAGTGATCCTGAGAAAGAAGAACAAAGGTAGGTGGGATCTCAATACCAGATATCAAGCTGTATTACAAAGCCACTGTTCTCAAAACAGCCTGGTACTGGCACAAGAACAGACATATAGATCAATGGAATAGAATAGAGAACCCAGAAATCGACCCAAACCACTATGCTCAATTAATATTTGACAAAGGAAGCATGAACATACAATGGAATCAAGACAGTCTCTTTAATAAATGGTGTTGGGAAAATTGGACAGATGAATGCAAAAAAGGAAACTAGACCACTAAATTACACCATACACAAAAATAAACTCAAAATGAATAAAGGACTTAAATATAAGACAGGAAACCATAAAAATACTAGAGGAATCCACAAGCAGCAAAATCTCAGACATATACCGACGCAATTTCTTCACCAATACATCTCCTAGGGCAGTGATGGAGAACCTTTTGAGCTCGGCGTGTCAGCATTTTGAAAAACCCTAACTTAACTCTGGTGCTGCATCACATATAGAATTTTTTTTTGATATTTGCAACCATAGTAAAACAAAGACTTATATTTTTGATATTTATTTTATATATTTAAATGCCATTTAACAAAGAAAAATCAACCAAAAAAATGAGTTCACGTGTCACCTCTGACACGCGTGTCATAGGTCATCATCACTGTCCTAGGGCAATGGAAACTAAAGTGAAAATAAACAAATGGGACCACATCAAAATAAAAAGCTTTTGCACAGCAAAGGAAACCATCAACAAAACAACAAGAAAGTCCACTGCATGGGAGAACATATTTGCCAATGTTATATCTCCAACATTTACAGGGAACTCATTCAACTTAACAAAAGGAAGATAAAAAACCCAATCAAAAAATGGGCAACAGACCTAAATAGATACTTTTTGAAAGAAGACAGCAGGAAGGCCAAGAGACATATGAAAACATTCTCAAAGTCATTTTTCATCTGAGAGATGCAAATCAAAACGACAATGCGGTACCATCTCACACCTGTCAGAATGTCTATCATCAACAAATCAACAAACAACTAGTGCTGGCGAGGATGCGGAGAAAAAGGAGCCCTCGTGCACTGCTGGTGGGAATGCAGACTGGTGCAGCCACTGTGGAAAACAGTATGGAGTTTCCTCAAAAAACTAAAAATGGAACTCCTATTTGACCTACTGATCCCACTTCTAGGAATATATCCCAAGAAACTAGAAACACCAATCAGAAAGGATACATGCACCCCTATGTTCATAGCGGCACAATTCACCATAGTTAAGATTTGGAAACAGCCTAAGTGTCCATCGGCAGATGAGTGGATTAAGAAACTGTGGTACATCTACACAATGGAATACTATGCTGTGGTAAAAAAGAAGGAATTCTTACCATTTTCAACAGCATGGATGGAACTGGAGAGCATTGTCCTAAGTGAAATACGCCAGTCAGAGGAAGATAAATATCACGTGATCTCACTCATTTATGGAATATAATAAACAACATAAACTGATGAACAAAAACAGATCCAGAGACAGAGAAGCATGGATCAGACCATCAAACCTCAGAGGGAAGTTAGAGGAGGGTGAGGGTAAGGGGAGAGAGCAACCAAAGGACTTGTATGCAGGCATATAAGCCTAACCAATGGACACAGACAACAGGGGGGTGAGGGCAAGAGTGGAGGAGAGTGGAGGACAGAAAGGGGGAATAAGGACACATATGTAATATCTTAATCAATAAAGAAATTTTTAAAAAATTCAATGTCACGGTCATTTGGAAGATTTGGAAAGTATGATTTATTTTGCAGGACAAATATCTCTGTGGTAGTTATATTAGCAAAACATCATTAGTTAGCAAAAGTGAACCAGGTAAAGCAATTTGCTAGTAAAGCTTTCTTCAGTTCAACACAGAAGGAAAACTTTCCTTAATCCCACCTGACTCATAAAACCATTTAAGAGATACTGAATCACCAAAATTTTTATTCTCATATCAATGTGTACATTTATTTAGAACATAGTCTACAATCTGTTTTTCAAACTTAATGATATACTATGAAAATTAACATACATTTCTACTATGGAAATTACATATCTTCCTAATTATTTATTACAGCTTTCATCAAAATTAAAGTTAAAACATTGTAGGGCATGGCTATAGGGTTAAGCCTCCGACTGACCTGTTGGCAAAGCCACAAACAAGTCCCAGCTTTGAGGGCACAGTCCACTTAGCATAATTAGGCTTGACCTTATGACACTCCCTAGATCTTATCTGGGCAGCTAATGGGCTGAAGGAGATGAAACAACTGCTGCCAAAAGAAGTGAAACTCACAAGAACATTGTAACTATGGTGACCACTACCTTGTTCACCTCTGGCTATAAAATAAAGGCTCAGCTTGCCTCTGGATCTCTCTCTGTGGATCAGCCAGGCACAGGAAGATCCACCTAGGTCCTAGACCCAGCTCATTTTCTCTGTCTGTCTTTTCTTCATTCTTCACCGCCCTCATTCAGGCTTATGGAACCCTTGGCTGAGCTGGCTCAGCACAAAACATGACACTTATTTTAATAGTGCAGACCTTAGATAAGTGTTTAATTTTAAGCTATTGACACAGATTTTGAGAATTCAAGGCACTGAGCTGTGCAAAATAAATATATATATATTGATAACGATAAAATGATGAGAATATACATAAGACTTGAAGGTTCTAACATAAAAGTATCCAATGTGTTTAGGGACCTTTTGCCACATTGATATTTACTCTATATTTTGTAGGTATGAAATTGATTCTTGATTAGTTAGTTTGTACAACTTTCATAGAAGATTCCAACTTACACACTATGCTTTATCTTTATAAATTGTCTCTTTAACTATGAGATTGTGATATTAATATATTTGAATTTAAAAGAAACTTGATTTCTCATGAACATTTGTAATTGACAATTAGTTTTAAATTGACTCATTAATCTTGTCATATTTGAACTACTACTTGTAAATTCAGTGACTTTTGGTAATTAGATAAACTGCATCAACTATGAACATTCACTTGAAGTTTAGAGAAAAACAAAACAAAACATCCCCCCTCTTTAGTTAAGGAGTCCATAAAAATATAACTGCACTATATTTTCTTATGTGGGTATACCATACTTTATTCAACTATTCAATTTCTGATGGGCATTTAGGTTGCTTCAAGTAATTAAAACTTTTATGATCCTTTGACAGTATTATTTGTACAAAATAGGTAATATGTATTTGTTCAATAAACAAACCAAACCAAAAAAAAACAAAAACAAAACAAAAAACAACACTCTAGATTTTCTATAGTCCTTGAAAGTAGAAGTTAGGTACTTTTCATTTATTAAATTCTAAATACCAAGGCCCTCAACTCATAGCACACTTTGTTTCTTGCTAAATTCTTTTGAATGTTGAAACTGTTTTGTGAGAAGGCACAGCTTGGATTATGGTTGTCAATTAGCATACCTTTTCCTAACGCAGCCAGAGTTGGGTATATAGCTGGACTCCCAGGCATTAACTGTAGGTTCAGAATGGCGACCAGAGTTGGGCCTTCATGAACATGATCTCAATGAAAACAAACCACAGAGGAAGCACTTACCTGCACAAGGAACATGGCTATGTGGTGAAACTCCCCACGGCCCCCTTGCTTAACAGGAACTGTCATAAAGAATTTGCTGCCATCTCTAGAAAACACGGGCTCCTCATTCTGAAATATAGAAGTGACATAACAATCTCACATGACATAGGAAATTCGGGCTGCCAACTATTGCTAAGGCATGCAGGGATTAGACCCATTTTTATTTTAGAACTAGAGGCCCGTTGCACGAAGATTCACGCAATAGGCCTTCCTTCCCCTGGCTACCGGCAACGGTTTTCCTCCAGCACCCAGGACCCAGGCCTTTGGTCTGGCCACAGCGGAGAAGCCAAGCCTCTTCAGTCTTTGCTTGGGCCGGAGCCTTCAGTCTTCGCTCGGTGCCTGTGTATGCAAATTAACCCACCATCTTTGTTTGATTAATTTGCTTACTCATCCTGATTGGCTGGTGGGCATAGCAGAGTGATGACCAATTTACATATTTCTTTTTTATTAGTGTAGATTTGTTTGGAAAATGGTCAAAAAGTGTATAATGATATATATCTTAAGTGAACTCAGTACATTGTGTGTAAGTGTGTGTTTGAGTGATGGGAAGGATGGGATGTTTCTTTAACACTGGATACATATGATTTACAGTTAAACTAAAGACAGTTTTTAAATTGGTTCAAAAAGAACTTTCATATCGTTTACATAAGATATGATTATGATTAGCAATTTATTCTTTAAAAATATGAAAAATATAAGCATCTTCACTAGTTCATCAAAATAATTTGTTTCTAATTTAGAAATTCTTATAATATACTTTTTAATATATTTTTCTGAAATCTTTCAGCAACTCTACGTATTTTAAGGTACATTTATAATGGTGTATACATAAATTTATTAAAAGTAAAAAAATAAAAAAACACAAAATAGAAAGGAATCTGTTGAAAAACATTTCATTCATATCCCCCCTCTATAAACCTACAGTTGATGATGTTTAAATTAAACTCTAGTGGCATGTTAAATTAAGAAAATTATTTTTTATAATTAAATTATGGAAACTACACATATAGATTGCTTTCTCTTGCTTCAGGGGAAACATTAAGAAAATGGATTTACCTGACTAAACATAGTGTTCTTTCTTATTGGATTACTGAAAGTGATTATACATATGGTGTAATGAAAGTCTTCGATATGATTTCCTCTCTAGGGCTTTAAATGGCTTACAGGCCCTTGGTAGATGATCTGGCCCTCCACTCTTTCTGATCTCATCTTCAATTCTCCTCTTTCCTCTTTGTACATGTGTCTTCTAAATAGCACCATTGTGCTATTTATCCCTTATCTGGCTCTTTCTCTTATCTTTCATACCACTGCTCTATTTCACCTTATCAGAGAGGGGTTTCCTGATGACCTTATGTAAAGGGTGATCAAGGAAGCCAGGTCATTGAACTCTACGTGAATCTCTTACATGTGTGGGTGTTTAAGTGCATAGCAGGTAATGTTCCTATAGAATGGAAGCTCCATGGTGCAGGAACCTGGTGTTCTCCATTGCTGTAGCTCCAGAACCTGGGACAGCAGCAGTCATAATTGTGCTTAATAATTATTTCCTGAATGAGTAAGTAAATTAATAAGTATTTTCATAATCTCAAGAGTCTCGTTCTATCTTTATTAGTAATAATATCCATTGATAAAAATATAAGAATAATATTTTACTTGTCTACTTCATGGACATTCATGAAAATATAAGATGATATACTATTATGTAAATAATTTAAAATCTGAAGTAACATACAATTCAAAGGTGGGGCAATTGCATTACTGGGTATATAATAAATACTTAAAAGGTACTTGAACTCTAAATCACACCTTTCAATTATGAGAGAATTTATATTTCATTACTTTCTCCTCTGGTATATTTGTTTCTCTCTTTTCTTTTGTAAATCTTATTTTTTGCTTAAACTCAGGAAACAAAATTTATTTCCAAATTTTTCTTGTTAGAGAGTATCTCCTAGTTAAGAAATCTCTTCT
This sequence comes from Myotis nattereri, assembly GCF_964212035.1. Lineage (NCBI taxonomy): Eukaryota > Metazoa > Chordata > Mammalia > Chiroptera > Vespertilionidae > Myotis > Myotis nattereri. The sequence goes on along the minus strand of NC_138082.1, from coordinate 81,947,490 downwards.
CAGAGATTCTAAACTTTTTATTCATCTTTTCATGGCTTGCAGTGCACTTTCTTAAATGCTTGACTTCTTTCACCAAGCAAGTAACAATTAAGGGGATTTTGCAATTTTGTCTTTTTTAGTTCTATTGTCTAGGACATAGTAGGTGTCCAAATCATAACAGATAATCCATGTGTACACAGATAATGTATGTGTACAATGGACAAATATATATATATATATATATATATATATATATATATATATATGATATTATAATACATATTAATGTGATATATATAACTCTATCACATTTAGACCAACCTATTAGCTCTTCCCTTACTCAACATTCTCCATTTGTGTTTTGCTTCAAAAACAAATTGCATTTTTTATACTATGGGAATATCTGAGCATTCTCCCTTTTTATATTAGCCCTCCAAATCTGGTGCCTTAAAAATGATTCAATAAAGACAGGTGAGGACTCTAATCTTTAATGCATAGTTGGGCTTAGAAAACTTCAGCATTAGATGATTTCTAGCTATGAACATAGCACTTTAGGCAGAATCCTCTCCTACAATTAAATAAAGAAAGTGGAGCCAACATCACTGTCAATCCTTATGACCTTAAGCAAGTCAGTGTTTATGACACACAGGGCAGTGAATTGGGAATACACTTTATCCCTGACCAAACAGTTTATATATTGGTTATCCCAACTGTAAGTCTTTTGAAGCTAGGGCAAACATGCCCGCTCTCTGCTCTTCCTACTCTCCAGAAAGCAAGCATATAATGATTATTATGCTTCACCTCATAACGACTGCCATTCTCATCCTTTAAATTTCATCAAATTCTCAGTATTCAATGAAATTTCCTTAAACTTCTGGAGAAAAAGCCAACTGTGACAAACTATCATTTGCATTTTCTTACTGAATAATTGATCACTGGTTTCTTTGCTTAAAAATAGTTTCTATTACACATTCATGAAATTGGTATTTAAAATGTAGATAACAAAATACCAAAAAAGCATATATTATGTTGTTGTATGTTAGACAATTATGAATGTCACTGGCAATAAAAATGATAGGAAAATAGGTTTAATACTTGTGACAATTCAGAATACACCAATATCCATATATTATTCTTTTTCATTGTTTTTATTTTCAGTATTTAAATTAATTTTGTGAGCCCTAGCTGGTTTGACTCAGTGGATAGAGCATCAGTCTGTGGACTCTAGGGTCCCGGGTTTGATTCCGATCAAGGGCATGTACCTTGGTTGCGGGCACATCCCCAGTGGGGAATGTGCAAGAGGCAGCTGATTGATGTTTCTCTCTCATCAATGTTTCTAACTCTCTATCCCTCTCTCTTCCTCTCTGTAAAATATCAATAAAATATATATTTAAAAAATTAATTTTGTGAGAGTCCATTATTGGCTATAAACATCAAGGTTTTTGAACCAATTTCATTTTGCATGTTGCCTAAGAATAAGCAACTGATATTAATATAGATAATAGATATACAATATATACTTATGCCTACATGTATATGATTCAACTAAGCAAAAGTTTAATCTATTTACACATTTTATTTATTTATTTAGCAAATATTTATTGAACTTTTCTTTTAACAAGACTCTATATTAGGCAATTGGTTTACAATGGAGAAAAAAAATGAATATCCTGCTTCTTCTTGTGAACTCAGTAAAAAATCGCAGAAATAATTGTGTATTACTCAAAAATTACACTTGACTTTAAAATAAATTTTATTGGGGGAAGTGATTTTGTTAGGATGGTTAGAGGAGGTGGCTTCTTAAGTAGGTGACTTAAGGTAAGGTTTGTAAAATGAGCAGCCTTTACATTAGAAAGTAGTTGGGGGACTTCTCTTCAGAAGAAATGGTTCTTATAAAGGCCTCATGAGTACAAGAGTTTATGTGTCTAGAATGAAGAAAACAATTGAAAGCATGGTAGGGCACAAAGCTGAAAATACTTTCAATGTAATTCCTTGTAGACTCTTTAAGAATGTTGGTTTTTTTCTGTAGAATAAAAGGATAGACAAAAATTGTTCCAGTTGTGAGAATGAAGTATGAGGGTGATTTGGGTGGTGATCAAATCTATATCTCAACAAGGTCATTGAGCCAGGCTGCAGTGTGAAGAGCGGATTGGCAGGTGCATTAGTTAAGGAAGTGCACCAATTAAGGAAGAACTGCAGTACCTGTGGTTTAATGCTGGGCAGTGTTCGTAAACTGTAGAAAAATAACGTGAGACCTTTGAAAGTAAAATCAAAGGTGTGGTGATGAGTATATGCAGGTAAGGTTGAGAAAGAATTTAAGAATAGATTTATGATTGTAATAGCTGGGTAACTATGTCTTTGAATTCTATGATAAGAAGGCATAAGACTGAATAGAAAAGAGATGTGTTCAGTTTGTACCTGTGAAGTATGCAATTACTTTTATAGATTTAGGAGGAAATGCCAAGCATGAGTGTAGATGTTTCAGAAATCAGGTAAGCAAGTTGGTTGGGCCTATACATTTGGAGGTCTCAGTGTATGGGTTGTAATTGAACCCATAGATATGGATGAGAACTAGGAAGAGAATTTAAAATAAAAGATGACTGTAAAGAACAAAACAAATAAAACAAACCAGCACTCCTCTTTGCAAAAAAAGTAGTGATGGAGTTAATAGTAAAATGGGTTCAGACATATGTGGATGATCTCCTTGGGTTTACTTCTGAAATGTCCAGTATGACCCCATGTCGTAGAGACATTTGGAACTTTTTCTATTGTGATCATTTAGATTCCAGATTCATTTGTGCCACAAACTAGAACTGTGGGCTAGGATACATCTAACAGAGGAAGTGCTCATATGAATATCTCCACAGAACCAATTTATTGGGCAATCTGAGCACTGTTAATGGTTTCTATTTTTTTTCTTTCATGTGCACGAAATTTTACTTAAATGAATGATCCCAAAAATGAATGATTGTTATTCTGCAACTATATCCTATAATAAACAGAAGCAATATTTTCATAAATATGCCATAAAAATGCTAAGTCATAAATATTTTCATGGAAAAGACTCAGTTAAACATGTAAAGCCTTAAAATTATATTTCTAAAATAACTTTGGAAAGGTATTGCATTACAAATGGGTGAACTGGATGTGCACAATGGACAAAATGTGACATAAAGAAACCAACTATACTATACCTGCTTGGAGAGCCACGTATCTGATGTCATCTCGTATTTCTGAAACAAAATTATTAACTTTATGAAGCTTCTAAAGAACAAAATGAGCATACATCAATTTAACAACCTTTACAGTGTTATTTCAGGCATTTTTTTCTCTCTTTCACATGGTGAAATACCAGGAATTAAACTGAATAAATAATTATGAAATTGGGATTAAATGATCATTTAATTATAAAGTCTTTTCTTTAGTGAACTCCTTCAGAATCCTCAGTAGTATACTACTAGGGTAATAGATCATTTTCCCGTTCTCTTCCTTTACCTCACTCAAGCTGTTTTGAACCACTAAACACTGTCTCTTTTCACCTCTAGGCATCATCAGGAGAGAAAATTATTAAGTCCTTCAAAAGAACTGGGCAAGTAGCCAGGAATAAAATTAAAAAGTAGACATTCTTTCAATATTCAATCACCTCTTTACCATATTCATACACATGTGTAATGACAAAAATGTTATGATCTTTTAAAATAATCTTGCAAAAAATAAAAACCAAAATCATATTTCAAAAAGAGAAATTAAATTAAATTAATCTCAAGATAACTATTTATAGGTAAAATAGTTCAGTATCACTGTTTACATGTAGTAATTTATTAAATATATTGTAGTTTTCTGGAAAATATTCTATAAGAAAAGTATGAATGAAGAAAAGATTCATTTATAAAATGTCAATTCAAAATTTTCTTCCTCTTGATTTCTCCTTATTTGAACCTCAGCAATAACCCGTCTTTACATTTAAAAAAAAAAAAACACCACAGAATAAAACATCAAATTTCACTGCCTATTAATATCACTGTTTTATTAGAATCCATGAGATTCCAAAATTTCACATGCAATTACTTATTTCATTTATAGTATAAAGTAAAATATTTTAACTCTATAAATGGAATTAAATACAGTAGGATACCAATAAGGTATCAAATCAATAATATGATAAGGTTCTGATGTCTATTTCTTTATTGAAGCATTTTAACATATATTTGTTCTTACCTGTATAAATTATTATCCAATAGAAAAGATGATAAGCTGGCTCCAACTAGAGTACATGCATTCCAATGATTTTTATTATTTTTCGCTAATTTTATAATTTATTTTATATTTTTAAATTTTAAACATATACAAAATTAAAGACCAGGGCATAATAATCTCCCATAGACCCTTAGCCCAGCTTCAAAAGTTATCAAAAATACAGCATCTTTTTATTTCATCAACCTCCCATACTTTACCATTAAATTATCTTAAAATAAGTCCCAAATATCATATCATTTTACCTGTAAATTCATCATTCATTTCTAATACATATCTTTAAATAGCAACAAGACAATTATCACACTTACCAAAATTAATAAATATCCAATAATATAGTCTAATATCCAGTCAATGCTCAATTTTCCTTGATCTCAAGAAATCTCTTCTTTTTTTTTACATTAAATTATTTATTTATTTTTATTTTATTTTTATTTTTAAAATTAATTCATTTTTAATCTTTATGGTTGAAAGTATTATACAGCTTCTCCTTTTCCTCCTATTAACCACTTCCAGCCCACTCCTGTCTCCCCACACTGAGGCCCTCACAACCCCATTGTCTCTGTGGCCATGGTTTATGAATATAAGCATACAAGTTCATTGGTTGATCTCTTCCCACCCACCCTCCCCTGCCTTCCCTCTGAGATTCAACAGTATTTTCATGCTTCTATATCTCTGGGTCTATTTTTCATCATCAGTTTATTTGGTTCATTAGATTCCACATGTGAGTGAGATCATGTAATACTTATCTTCCTCTGACTGGCTTATTATGCTCAGCATAATAAGCTCTAGGCCAGTGATGGTGAACCTTTTGAGCTCGGCGAGTCAGCATTTTGAAAAACCCTAACTTAACTCTGGTGCCGTGTCACATATAGAAATGTTTTGATATTTGCAACCATAGTAAAACAAAGACTTATATTTTTGATATTTATTTTATATATTTAAATGCCATTTAACAAAGAAAAATCAACCAAAAAAATGAGTTCGCGTGTCACCTCTGACATGCGTGTCATAGGTTTGCCATCACTGCTCTAGGCCATCTATGCTGTTGCAAATGGTAAGAGTTCTTTCTTTTTTATTGCCACATAGTATTCCATTGTGTAAATGTAGCATAGTTTTTTAATCCACTCAGTTGCTGATGGGCACTTAGGCTGTTTACAAATCTTAGCTATTATAAATTATGCTGCTATGGACATACGGGTGCATATACACACCGAGAGGAGACTCCATCTATGAATGGGACAATGACATTCAAGACCCAACAGCATCAGGAGAACCCAAATATCTTATGTAGGTTGCCTCTGTAGAACACCCAGCCCAGGAGACCTGAGAGCATGCACCACTGGGTCCCACAAAACATCTACTACATAAGACCAACCCCCAAACTCTGGGTGGCATAATAGTTTGATCTAATACATAGAAAATATTACAAAAGAACAGAAAAAATGGGGAGATAAAGAAACAATCCCCAAAGATTGGGGGGAAGGGGAGAGGAATCACTAGAAAAGAAACTAAAGGAAATGGAGGCAAGTAATTTGTCAGAGAAACAATTCAGAATAATGGTTATAACTACACTCAAATTTCTGGATCAGAAATACAGACAACTCAATGAGAATTATAAGGAGCTCAATGAGAAATTCACCAACATGAGTAAGAATCAAGTGCAAATGAAGAATAATACGGCTGTAATAAAGAACGCAATGGGAAGTTTCAACAGTATACTAGAAGAAGCTGAACACTGAATCAGCGAGTTAGAAAACAAGGTAGAAAAACACACAAGCAGAGATGCAGCTGGAAAAAAATTTAAAAGCAGGAGGAGAGTCTAAGGGAGCTTTGGGACAACATGAAATGAAAACATCCACATAATAAGGGATCCAGAAGGAGAAGAAGCTGAGCAAGGAATAGAAAGCTTGTTTGAAGAAATAATGACAGAAAACTTCCCTGACTTTGGGAAGAAAACAATTACACAAGTCCAAGAAACACAGAGAGTCCCAATCAAGATGAACCCAAAATGACGACACCAAGACACATCATAATTAAATTGGCAAAAGTAAAAGACAAAGAAAGAATCTTAAAGGCTGCAAAAGAGAGATAGAAAGTTACCTACAAGGGATCTCCCATTAGACTATCAAATGATTTCTCAACAGAAGCACATCAGGCCAGAAGGGAATGAAATGAATTATACAAAATGATGAAAATCAAGGGACTGAATCTAAGAATACTTTATCCAGCAAATCTATCATTCAAATTTGAAGGGGAAATCAGGAGCTTCACAGACAAAAAAGGGCTAAGGGAGTTTATTATCATCAAATCAGCAATTCAAGAAATGCTAAAGGGACTGTTTTGTTTTTAATTATTAAATTACAGTTGACCTATAATGCAGTTTCTTTCTTTGATTCTTTTCTCTATGGTATATCTTGTACTTGCACAGAGAAGCAATGAACTAAAGACTTAAGAGGTCCTTTACATAGATAGCTAGAATTCTTCTCTATATAGCTCCAAATTCTGCCAAATTTCAGCCACAATAGCCTCATACTCTAATTCTTCCTGTCTACTTGAAGCAGGGATACCACTGTGTCTTTCCTGGGCACCATCCCCATTGCACTGTGGTCTCAAAAATGTCACCAATGGGAAGTCATATTTATGCCCATCTTGTGTATTAACTTTATTTCACCATTTATTTTCTAATCCTCCTGATGTCCAACATCTGAAAATAGATTTTTAATATTTTTGTACAGTTTTATATTTGTTTACATCAGAGATGCTAGCCTGATAACATTTACTCCATCTTGTCCAAAGACAAAAATCCTGTCATTATATAATTGGGAATCCTTTACCAAGTACAAGTATATAACAATTTAAATGGATTACAGTATTTTCTCCACTAAGAACCTTAAAATTACACATACCAAATTTACTACAGTTAATAAAAACTGATTACAGAAATCTAAATACAACCTGATTTCAAAACACAGTATTTCCAAAACCATATTTTTACTATCTTCACTTAATTTAAGGAAAGAGATACTGTATGTTATTTTAGAAAAAGAATCTAAGCTATAAATAATTGAATTTTGAAATATGTTTAAAGAAAACATAAAAGAAACATTCTATATTCTCAAATTAATCAAAGTCAAAATATTAAAAGACTTCCCAAACTTGAGAATGACATTATCATGGCTTTGACTACCCTTTATACTACATAATAATCCTTAAAAAAAAACTTTATTGTTGAAAGTATTACATATGCCCCTCCCTCCACCCCCATTGACTTCTTCTAGCCTACTCCACCCCCTGCCCCAGGCCTTCACCACCCTATTGTCTGTGTCCATGGGTTATGCATATATGCATACAAGTTCTTTGATTGACCTATTCCTAGCCCCCTTCCCCCATCTTCCTTGGTACATTTACACAATGGAATACTATGCAGCTGTAAAAAAATAAAATAAAAATAAACTACATCATTTTAAGCGTACAAGAAAAGTTAATTATACTCACTCTACTACAAGCACCAGTTGTGGTCTCACAGACCGTGAGGATGGAAATGTTCTGAGGTCGGTTTAACCATCTGACCACCGTCTTGGTATTGCTTACCCATTTAACCATTGTGATATAATATTCTCTAGTTGGAAACAACATTAAAATTTACATTTAGAGCCAGAGAACTTGTATAGTACCAATAATATAAATTGTTATATGTAAGAATAACTTAAACACTATAGATATAAGAATATCACATCATAAGAACTTCTATTTATGTATATAAACACATCACTTTTTCAAATATTAACGTATATAAATACAAATACATGCCTATGTATGTATATATCTACATGTATGCAAACACATGTGCATATACTAATATATACATGCATCTAAAATATACAGAAAATCTGAGAATAAAACTAAAACTGAACGTTTTCCCAGAAAGGAAATCCTTGAAAAGATAAAAATAATCAAAATACTAGACATTTTTAAATAATTTTATCCTCTGCTTATAAGTAATAATCTATGTGCAAACTAAGTATACTTTTTCTAAGCTATATTATATTTTATTTTTTTAAATATAATCAATAATAAATTTAAAAGCAAAGCTTATTCTTGACAATTATTATTTATGCATGGCCTCCACGTTATTTCACTCTATGCAGAACTATGAATGGTTTGTTTTAGTGTTTGTCAGCTATGGGCAAAGGGCCAGTCTCAGTCTTATTCATAGTATTGTCTACAATATTTTTTCACTCGTATTTATTTAAAACTGAAGGAGAAGAGGGGGTTATTGAATATTTGCTACACTGAGTATACTAATTTGGGAGGCCCATGATGTCCTCAGGCTAGTTGTAGATTGGGAGTTTATATTTTTTCTTTATATTTCTTTCACTGTAGATTCTGTTTGGATGTTTACATAGTATATTACACAATTCCCAAGCCAAACAGAAGATAATGCAATTACCAAAATCGATCTATTAATAACAACAACAAAAAAAGCAACAATTTTCCAACCAATGTACCCAGTTTCAGAATAGATGAGATACTTCAGCAATGGCTTGAAAAGTGCCATCTGTGAGTATGAGCCTCAAATTAACCCACCTGGTTTTAATGTGACTTGGGGAAAAAAATCACCTGTGGGAGAAAAGCCTTGTGAGACAAATCACCTGTCCTTATACACATCTGGGTTAGACATTCAGCTACTTGAGTCTTATACTTCTAACATTACTGAGTACCTACTGCTTCCTCTAGCAAACCTGTTAGCCCATCAAAGTGAAGATGTCAGTAGTAGGGCAAGCATAACTTATCATACAGTGAAGCCTGCAATATTTTCTTCAACAATCTCTTCAAGACATTCGACAGCTTTCACAACCCAGCTGACTCCCACTTGAAAATTGCCTAGAAACTCAGTCCAATCGTTGTGGCAAGTTCCCCAAACAGAGTTAACAAGACCAGGCAACTTCAAATCAAATATGCAATAGTTTAGGATTCATCTTTGTCCAGATCAGTGTGTGTTGCAGTTCTTCAAAGAATTATGTCCTGTTCATTTTTTACTTTGTTTTGTTCAAAGTGATTTATTTTGCATGTTATTATACCTGGCAGCGTGACTACTAAAAAAGGGAAAATATAAGCATTAAACTTTAAAAGATTTATCTAGAAGATTTAACATGGAGAAAATGATGGTGGGTACTATAATCAATCAGGAAATACTGAATTCTGACAATATGTATTTATGATTAATTAGCATAAATGGTCTTTGAATTAAAGAAAAAATAATATAATGATTGTAAACAATTTACCAAATACCACACAATCAAGGTCACATTTATGGAAAACATACAAATAAAACTGCTTTACAGAATATAAGATAAAATAACATGAAAGGTTTTTAAAATAAATAATAACATCAGCAACAAAACAATTTAAATATTCTTTTTGAGTGTTTTCCCTTTTAAAGTAGCCCTCAAGTTATGGAGTGACAGGGCAAAATAACACTGTCACATTACTGGTATAAACTGAGAACAATGGGTCACAAAAATGGGATAACTAAAAAAATATTTCAAATAAGTACAATAATGTCACAGACACAGAGTAAGGAGAAACCAAAACCAAACCACTATCTCTACTCCTCAGCCTACAGATTTCTGAACATAAATGATAATCACATTCCCCCCAAAGATGTGACAAATACATAGCATGTGGAAAAATCTATATGATTCATTATCATAAAAATATATCCACAATAATTTAATTATTTAAAATCCATACCTGTAAATTCCAATAAAGATACTAAATGCTTGCAATACCGTAAGCTCATAGTGTAACAGTTTACAAAATGTTTCTTCTTCTTCAGATGAAATGAATTGTCTAACTTCCACTGGGCCTTAAGATATTCAAGAAGGGTCATTCATTATCTTAGTTCCTACCATGCTATAATCTGAAGAATCAACTCAGGCCATAATTCAAATACTAATAAAGATAAGAGTCTGGTTCAGCTGACTTGGCTCAGTGGTTGAGTGTTAACCTATGAACCAGGAGGTCACAGGTGGACTCCTGGTGATGGCAAATGCCTGAGTTGTAGGCTCAATCCCAGTAGGGGATGTGCAGAAGGCAGCCGGTCATGACTTTCTCATCATTGATGTTTCTATCTCTCCCTCTCTTTTCCTCTCTGAAATCAATAAAAATATATTTTTTAAAAAGTATAAAAGTCTGGACAGAATTAGCATTAAAGAAAAGTTGCATTCAGGATCTGAATTTGTTTGATAAAGGGTCTTTAGCTGATTCACTGATATATATTTTTAAATGATGGGAGTATGGGGAAAGGAATTGGAAAGATAAATTATGTCTTTCTCCAATAAACGTATCCTTATATTTTCTTTATAGAACATATAAATGAATTGAAATTTATTTTGCATTCTTTGACACCCAGTGGTTCTCAACCTTCTGGCCCTTTAAATACAGTTCCTCATGTTGTGACCCAACCATAAAATTATTTTTGTTGCTACTTCATAACTGTAATGTTGCTACTGTTATGAATCGTAATGTAAATATCTGACATGCAGGGTGGGCCTTAGGCGATCCCTGTGAAAGGGTCCTTTGACCACCAAAGGGGTCGCGACCCACAGGTTGAGAACCACTGCACTAGAGCATAAGTATCTGGTTGAAGAGAAGTTCTATCCAATGATAAGACTAGCTTGGGGACTTTTTCTATTGTAATTGTAAACATTAGTTATTATAACCAATTAAATCAACCAAACAACCAACCAGAGGACCAAAACAAATGGCCTAATACCTTCAAATTAAAAGCAAATCTTGCTCTTTGGGTGGGGATTAGAGGACAGTTTACAAGGTAGTTCAAGTCATGAGAACATCTTTCTATATTCATCTTATTAATCATCCTCCCTATATAGGTACATATGTATTTAATTATTATTATTGTTATCATCATGGTGATTTTTCTTAGAAATAAAAAGGCTATAGAGATGGTCATATATGAAATTCAAGTATAGTAGAAAAAAAGAATCACACTGACTAATAGGTTCACTTATTGATTGGCAATTTGACAGGTCATGTGAAAATAAAATAAAAATATACTGTAGATGGTTAGATTGCATGCCAAAAAGAGTAAATATATAAATGATTATAAAGTGAATTAATTATTTAGATATTCTATTATTGTAAGTTTAAGCAGCATCTCAAATGCTATTGGTAGCTATGAACACAATATAAACTCCAGGAAGAGGAGTGGTCATTTGATGGCCTTAATAGGGCATAAGAAAAGTATATTATTAATCAATTATGTTATGCATGTTTATCCTTTCATGTTGTAAAAATAAAAATGGTTTTGTATTGCTTAGGACTTATAGAATACTGCCACTAATAAATATGGAAATATTGTTACTAGTACTGGTATAAAAAATAATATATTTAAAAATAAGTAAAGAATTTGAGTTAGCTTATAAAAATTTAAGACTAAGATGGTAAAGAAAATGCAAAAGAAAGGTAAGGGAAATAAGTTACAGAGGGAAGCAAGTTTTACCACAGGTAAACTTCATGTCCAAAATACACTAATGCAAACAATGAAAACATGATCAGTTCCATGATTCACAATCCACTTAAGAAAAATATGTCCGGTTTTCTTGAGAACACAAGTACTACTTAGATAAATCATAGATGTACTACTTAGATAAATCATAGATGTACTAGTGTATATATGGAGAAAGAGAAACTGAAGAGAGAGAGAGAGAGAGAGAGAGAGAGAGAGAGAGAGAGAGAGAACGACAGAGATACAAGTCAGAAACAAAAACAGAGAAAGAACATTTCTCACATTGCTTCAGAAAAATCACTGTGCTCTTGTGGACATCTCCAATACATCCCTAAAGTAATAACAACAATACATTTCTTAAGGTAAATATTATCCTTAAGTTATTTGTGTCCAATATTCTTCATTTGCCAGATCCATTCTCCAACTACCCCCCCCCCCCCCATTTCCAGAAGCTGGACTCTGCAATGAAGCTGCCTTGACAACAGGAGTCCTCTGCAGGAACTCAACGCTTGGGAAGAGAGCGGGGTATTTATCTCCAGAACCCACACCCTGCCAGGGTGCGGCTTGGCAGTGACTGGCCTTTTCCACCTGTGGACAGGCCCTACTGGATGGCCCATTTGTTCTTAAGTTACAAGCCTCTTCAGGTTTCATCAGTCAGCCTGCCCCTTACTCCGGAAGTCCTGGGCTAGTAATACATTTCTGCTGATGCAGACTGGATATTGATTTCCCATCCTTTGTGAATCTCCCCTCAATCCTGTCCATATCTTTGTTAATTGTCCGTCAATTACCTACATTTCATTACCCTTCTTGAGTGTGTTGCCTTTATAATTACTAGGTCCCTGATCAATGAATTATGAAAGATGATATGCTCTTTTAGATGTCAAGTATTTAACTAGGGAAGGTTTTCGGGAATCTTCCCTATAGGTATGGTGCTAAGATTAAATATCAAAGATATTGATAACCCTAAAACAAAATCAAGAAAACTAAGAGTTTAGTTTCCATTTAATGTGCATCTAAATGAATGTAGCTTTCTTTTACTCACACCATGGATATCTCTCTCTCTCTATATATATATTTTTTGCATGTTTGTGTATCTTTGGGCCCATTCAAGTAATATGCAGCCCTACAGTGTCTAAAAGCAGATGTCATAAATTATATTGATTCCCTTACCGCCCCCCCCCCCCCGCCCCCGTGAATTGGACTAAAGCTTTCACCAAGAACAAATGAGTAAGAAACTACATTTTTGTTAAACTGGAGCATGAGAAAATACCAGTTTTGAAGTCAATGTTGATCTGGAGTTTTGCAGCAAGAAGAGTAAATCATACACTTTGGTGCATTTCAGATGCCACAGTTGGCACTTACATAAGACCAAGAGGCATAAGAAGCAAAACTGTTATGTACATTTGTCAATGAGGTATTACATGCCTCTCTCCAAATTATAGACTAACACATGGCTAAACCAAATATCTGAATTACATTTAAATTCTTTTTCTTCACAGGATTTTTCTCACTCTCAGTAGGATAAAGCATTTTTTTTTTCTGTACTTATTGGCCTTCCAACATCTAAGGATATGTGATATCTCTGTGCAAGGAGTGACTAATTTTATCACATTGTTCCTCACATGTTAAAGAGATGTACACTTCATTAATACTCCAATAAACGACAATGTTTCTATCATTAGGAATATTTGTGTTTGATGATAGTCATTGAACTCATTATGCTGCTGGTGGAGTTAGGGCTCTTCTGCGGAGCCATGAGAAAAGCATTTCAGGAACGATGCGTAGGAGGGTGAGTTGTAGTAGTAAGATTTATTGGAGCAAAAAATAAAGAATTGTCCCCAGGTGCCTGATGCCTTCACCATGACCAGATAGCAGAGCCCCCTGGGAGACTGGAAGACGGTCTTGCTGCCGGGGGCGGGGGGGGGGGCGCTTTTGGGTCCTCAAGCCCGCACTTCTCCTCACCAAGACCAGAAGGACCAGGGTCCAGAAATTCTGTGTCATTGGCCTTGCATGGGCAGGGCACCCAACGCTCTCGCAGTTCAGTTCATTCCATGCCAAATCTTAGTCCAGTTCAGTCTCTGTCCTGTCCAGCCAGCCAGTCTCTGTTCCTGGCTGCATTCCAGCCAGCACTGTGCTGCCGCACCAGACCCACGCTCACAGGGGTGCAACTGCCAGGCCCACATGGCTGCACAGAGAGTGTGCAAAGGAATGGGACCCGGGATGTGTGCTACTGACCAGGAGGGGACTTTGTTAAGCTTTGATCATATTTTCTCCAACCTGGGAAAGAGCAGGTTTTCTTTCAAACTAACCAATCTGTTTCCTGTCTCCCTGCAGTCTTGTGCTGGGCCCTCACCCTACCTATCCCTTTCCTAGACCTTCCAGGTTTCATGCCCTCATCCAATCCGATCCTTTTCCCAGGCCATACTCTTCCCCATCATGGTCACGGTCCTGGCTCCCACTCACTGCACAGGCCTCAGAGTAGAAGGACCTCCCCTGTACCATCTTGTCTTCCACTGCACGTGCCTCAGCAGAGGAATTTCCCTCTATCGTTAGCTCTCCCTGCCTAAAGTCCAGTTAAGTGGACAGGTAAGTCCCCTGGGGAGACTGGAAGCCTCCTTACACTGGGATGGGGGTGGAATATGTAGGGATGTTAAGCCCCTTGGCAGGAATTCAGCTATGGCCTGGGGTGTCTGAAGCTGTAAATTCCAGATTTAGTCTTAAGTATAACTTACAGACTCAATTAGGCTCAACAAGTCTAGCTCCCTTCTCTTTGTTAACTCCTAGCTGGCCACACTAATATTTAGAAACTCTTTCAAGTAACAAATTCAAGGTCAGGAACCACTATCTCCTATTAGAAAGGAACAAGGATATTTTTAAATTGACCCCTATTTCAAAGACTTAAAAGAAAACAAAACAAAACAAAAACCTTGTCCAGACAATGTGGCTCAGAGGTTGAGGGTCGACCTATTAACCAGGAGGTCACAGGTCAATTCCTGGTCAGGGCATATGCCTCGATCTCCATTGTGGAGCAGGTAAGAGGAAGCCAATAAATGATTCTCATCATTGATATTTCTGCCTCTCTCTCCCTGTCCTTTCCTCTCAGAAATCAATACAAATATATTTTTTAAAAAAACCTGATGAACAGTATAAATATTTATATCAAGATTAGAATAGTCAGACCCAGAGACAGGTAGAGTGAAATTCCCAAGGTCACAAAAATAAATGGTGGTAGAGATGTGACTCAAATACTCCAGTGCAGTACCCTTTCCTGTTAATTCAGAGCTTCAAACAAATGAGAGAAAAAGATGTGATAAGGATCACATAAAATCTCAACAGTTTTTATAATTGTTTCATTTGTGACTAAATCTTTCATGACTAGTAGGCTGAGCCCAGAAGTAGAAGTTTCTACCTGATTTGGTTAACCCTACTGCATTCTCCCGTCAGTTCAGATGGCCTTTTAAAGTCTTCCATCATAATCTGGATGCAGTGTGCTGTAACTTGATGAAACTGGCTTCACCTCATTTTCTAACTCTGCTACTAACTAATCCTGAGCGTCTAGCTCAACTTTTTTTTTTTTTTTTTTAATCTCTGGGTCTCAGCTTTTCCACTAATATAAGGAGCAGGTTATATAGTAGGTAGTTAATGAGAACCTTCCAGTGTAAGCATTCCATAATTTTTTATTATCTTTCAAGTAGGAAAATTTTCCATACACAGCAGCTTGTACTTTCTGTGAAAATCCCCAACTCTGATAAAAATTTTTCTGAATATGTCAATGTGACAACATTTGAGAGGAATAGCTTTTTGAATCAGTCACTCTGCATTGATTGATTGTTGATGTCATCAAAATAACCCTCAAGCTTAGCCCATATCATTCAAAATAGTGTGAAACTATTTTTCTTAAACAGCTGCTATCTCATCCCATCGTTAGGGCTGCTTTAAATTTTCAAAGAGCTACAGGATTTAAAAGAATCACCCTCGAAGTTGA
Source organism: Myotis nattereri (assembly GCF_964212035.1). Classification (NCBI taxonomy): domain Eukaryota; kingdom Metazoa; phylum Chordata; class Mammalia; order Chiroptera; family Vespertilionidae; genus Myotis; species Myotis nattereri. Next base: position 81,931,738 of record NC_138082.1, on the reverse strand, counting down.
GTTCACTCTGGATTTCAAAATCCACATGGCTATTTGATTAGTTGTTTCTCAACTGGAGATTTTGCTGCTCCATACAATGTGTTTCTTTTCTTCCCACTTAAACTTCTTGAGAGGGCTTTTTATGTAGGATATTTAAAAATAAAATCTCATTAAATTTCTCTGCCAGGAAAAGAATGCTAGAGAATCATTGGTAAGCTGTAGGGAGAAAGTTGAAAAGACTGCACAAATTTTAGGGAGATTATACTCTTTTAAAGAGGAAAAACATTAAAAACAGAGTTACTATTTTCAGGAGGAAAAATCAGTGGAAAATGATCCTTTGTTCCCATCTCTCTGTCACATTTGCAAAAGGTCTAATTCTCAGTATCAGTATATTTAGTTATTTTGTGATGCTAATCACCTTGAAATTTTAAAGGTTTCCTGCAAATAAGATAATCAGAATGACCTCATTCCTGCACTAATGGAGGCAACCTCAACCTTACTTTCAAGTGGACTTGTTGAGCTGATCACATTGCTCTAAATTACAACAAAATGATACTTGGTGTTAACCTATCTATTCCCTGGTAAAAAGTGAAATTGAAATTGCGTACCTTGATTTAAAGATGTCAGGTGGCATGAGTTCCAAAGTATGAGTTGGTCCATATAGGTTTACAACATACAATTTGATTGTTGGGTTCACTTGACCTGCCTTTGAGAAAATGAAAGTTGTAATGCAAATACATTAAGCATTAGACTATATGAGGACAGAAAGCAAATGCATTTTGACTCTTTTATAATTTTGTGTTAGAATGGGGGGGAAAGTTTAATTTCTTTGAAGTAGAAATGATTTTAAATTCAACAACTTGATTGCTTTCAATTGTTTTTGAAGATTGCTGCTTCTCAAACCATTTTAGTCAGACAATTAAAGTTAGAAGATCATGATGACTTTATTCATTAGCTAGTGCTACTGTGTTCTTTTCCTAGAATGACACCGGAGGGCTGGCTTTATAAAAACTAGTAGCTCAAGCAGCTACTCATTTATAGGATATAACATGTAATGAGGAAAAGAGCTTGGCTAGTTAAAAAATAATAATACTAAAACAAGACAGAAAAAAAATACCAATCCAGGTGCCACATGCTTAAAATTCCACAAACCTAATTCTATTCCATGCATTAACCATCCTTGACATTTATGAATGTTAGATGGGGTGTAAGTGACCCTTAGGATGTGGGCCATGAGCAGACTGCCCTCACTCAGTACCTGGCATGCAGAGTAGAAAGACAGTAGTAAGAATATGTCATTTCAGTTTCATAATAAAAATTTTATTAAATCACAACCAATTGTAAATAGTTACTATGTTTCTGGTTAATAATATCTGTTAAACATCACATGAATTATCTCATTAAATGTTCCTACTAGAGAACTAAGATATAATTATAACATTTTCCAGATGAAAATGGAGACACTCAGCAAACTGTGCAGGGTGAAATGCCCAGTAAGTAAGGGAAGCAGTATTTAAGCCCAGGATGCTCTTAACGACTGTAGTTTTGCTTTAGTTCATTCTTAGGCAATGGCCATCAAAGTTTTCTAAATATTCTGTGACGTTTTAGGGGGTGGATATGGGATCTTTCACCAACAAATCTCAAGCATGTTGAATGAGTGAATGCAATGAAATTTATGGGAATAAATGATGAACAGAATCAGCTGATTACTGTGACTCAATTTACTTATTCCAAGTCTGTAAAGAAAAATGACTAGCACACCTATGAGAGTGTTTCAAACACAGGCTGGTGCTTTAAGAGAAGAGCATATGAGCTATACAGAGGAGGATAGGGAATTTAAACTGAGTTGAATTCAAAGACCTGACAAAAGTCTAAAGAGAACAATAAAACTGCTTTAAAAATGACAAAGAAATATTCATGCTCAAGGACTTGGCATCTACAAAATCCAGAATTAAATCAGGACCAGAAACAATATACTACATTCTACCGATAGTTAGCAATAGCTCAAGAACTGTTCTGTTAGGGTCTTAATAATAATTAGCATGGAGGTAAGGGAAGAAAGGTGAATAAGTACAGTCAATAAGAGGATTTGTAGAACAGTGACAACACTCTGCCTGCCACCATGGGGAGGGATACATGTCATCATACATTTATCTAAAGCCGCAGAATGTATAATGCCAGAACTGAACCATAAAACCATGGATGCTGCATCATTACATGTGTCAGTGATGCTTCATCAATGGTACCCAGTGCACAATTCTGGTGGGGGAGGTTGATGATGGGAGAGGCCACAAATGTGTGGGAGCAGAAGGTATATGGCAAGTACTTTCCATCTCCTCAATTTTGTTGACAACCTTAAACTGCTCTAAAAAAATAAAGTCTATAAAGAAAAATGACTAGCACGTCTGGGCGAGTGTTTCAAACACAGGTCAGAAGTTTGGAGGCAAAGAAACAAGTCAGAAAGGCTGTCACTACAGAAGCACCATGACTATTAGGAAACATCCTGGGAATGGTTCCTTGAGTAAAGGGCTTCCTGGAAGATAAGCGGTGAGCCTGCCTCACACAGACAGCTCCCGCGTAAGATTTTGTAAAGCTTTTCATTGTTCTAAAGCCCTCCAGGGCCTGGGAATATTTGTCTCCAGCAATGTAGGGTTCGACCACACCTAGGAGCTCTCTTTCACATCACTTTTGCTTTCATTAAATTGCCATTTTCCACTCTGACAATATTGGCCTTATCCATATATTTTTAGTCTAATCAGTTCTCTAACTTGTATGTTAAAACTTTGAGCTGCGACACAGTATTCAGTGGCGCCATTCAAACTGTTGTTCTCTAACAAGAGTATCAATCAGCATTCTCTGAAACCTTAGAAACACAAATTCATGTGTCCCACCCAGATCCATATTCAGAGGCAGAATCAGAATCTTGGGGTGTGGGTCTAAGAATCTATGTTCATCAAGATCCAGATTACTATAATCACTGTGCAAATATTTTAAAAAACTGATAGATAGATATCAATACATAATATCAGTGTTTTATCAAAATTTGCATACTGATTATAGTTATGGCAGTTCATTGTTTATCAAAAGTTAACCTGCTTTTGAATCACTCAGTGAGCCTCAAGGCCCACCTCCATCATTTCTAACCCCTGATGGGAGATGACAAATTTGCATTTCTAAAAATTCCCAAGGAGGCTGATACCATTGGCAAAAGAACCACATTTTGAGAACTGGTTTAGCTTTATCTGTGAGTCAGAGAATTTTAGGTTCAAATTTTGCTGCATGTGGACCATGGACAGGATGTTAATGATCCTGAAGTATTACTTTATCTACACTAATAAAAGAGAAACATGGTAATTGGCGTACGACAGCTACCCTTCCCATTGGCTAATCAGCAAGATATGCAAATTAACTGCCAGCCAAGATGGTGGCCGGCAGCCAGGCAGCTTGAAACTAACATGAGGCTTGCTTGCTTCAGTGACAGAGGACTCCAACGTTCCCCGCCTGCCGCTGCAGGCCTCTGAGCCTGCAGTTTAAAAAACATTGTAACGAATATAGAAGGTAAACAAAACCCCAGAAACCTGCTTTCAGCAAGCCCGGGATCTCAGAGCTAGAGATACAGAGTTTCGATTATAGAACCGAAACAAACTAGATACCTGCTTTCAGGAGCTGAGGCCTAAGAGCTGGAGCCTAAGAGCTAAAGCTGGCCCAGAATAAAAAGAAAAAAGAAAAAAAGGAGCGGTTGGGAGCCTCCATCACCCGCCAGCCTGAAAACAGCCCTCAGCCCCTCACCCAGACTGGCCAGGCACCCCAGTGAGGACCCCCACCCTGAACCGTGTGTGACCAGCTGCAAACAGCCCTCATCCCCTCACCCAGGCTGGCCAGGTATCCCAGTGGGGACCCCCACCCTGAAGGGTGTGTGACCAGCTGCAAACAGCCCTCAGCCCCTCACCCAGGCTGGCCAGGCATCCCAGTGGGCACCCCCATCCTGATCCAGGACACCCTCAGGGCAAACCAGCCAGCCCCCTCATGTGCACCAGGCCTCTATCCTATACAGTAAAAGGGTAATATGCCTCCCAGCACCGGGATCAGCGTGACAGGGGGCAGCACCCAAACCCCCTGATCGCCCTGCGGCTCTGTGTGTGACAGGGGATGGGGCCCCAACCTCCTGATCAACCCTGCTCTGTGTGTGACAAGGTGTGGCGCCCCAACCTCCTCCCCCCCCCCCCCCCCCACGGGCCCTGCTCTGTGTGTGACGGGGTAGAGCCATAACCTCCCCATCGGCGCTGCCCTGAGTGTGACAGTGGCAGCGCCCCAACCCCCTGATCCGCCCTACTCTGTGCGTGACTGGGGGGAGCTCCCCAACCCCCTGATCGGCCCTGGTCTGTGCGTGACAGGGGGTGGCGCCACAACCTCCCTATCGACCCTGCCTTGAGTGTGACAGGGGGCGGTGCCCCAACCCCCCAATTGGCCCTACCCTGAGCATGACTGAGGGTGGCATCACAACCTCCCGATCCGCCCTGCTCTGTGCATGACAGGGGCGGCACCCCAACTCCCCAATCGGCCCTGCTCTGAGCCCGACCAGGGGCTGCACCTAGGGATTGGGCCTGCCCTCTACCACCCGGGAGCGGGCCTAAGCCAGCAGGTCGTTATCTCCCGAGGGGTCCCAGACTGCAAGAGGGCACAGGCCGGCTGAGGGACCTCCCCTTCCCCCACAAGTGCACAAATTTTTGTGCACCGGGCCTTTAGTTTTATTATAAAAAAAAAAAAAATGAGGCAATTCTCTGTCCTGGCTGGGGGGCTCAGTTGGTTGGAGCTTCCTCCCATATACCTAAAGTTTGTGGGTACAATTCCTCGTAAGGGCACATACCTAGGTTTTGGGTTCAGTCCCAGATTTGTGTGGGTATAGGAGGCAACCGATAGGTATTTCTCTCTATCTTCCTCTAAAGTCAATAAACATATACTTGGGTGAGGATTAAAAAAAAATGAGAGAGAGAGAGAGAGAGAGAGAGAGAGAGAGAGAGAGAGAGAGAGAAACTCTGAACATAATCTGTCACAAGTCAGAAGTTTTGACCCAAAGTAGGTTTTCTTTCTGTAGATAAAAGTTTCTCATAGTTTTGTTATATGGACTGACAAAAACATGATTTATAAAAGTACCTACAATAGTATATAGTAATGAATTAAAAATGATAGTTATTATTAAGACACTGACCTCTCTAGTTAGTGAAAAATTGTTTATATTTTTCTTTCAATAAACTGATTAGAAAAAAAGGGAAGTTGAATTAAATTTGACCTTTCTGTGAGTTCTTATCAATGTTACATAATCTTATGATGTACTTTGTCAAAGACATGTATGGGCCTTACTACCTCTGAAGGCCACAGCACTGTAAGTTTTTACTTGCACAGAATCACAAGTATACCAATTAGCTTCTACATAAAAACAAATTAACAGTTGCATACACATGTGGCCAATTTTAGATAAAAACTGAACATCAGGCTGTTTCCAAAATTCAGCTGTTCAGCATTTTATAACCTTAATTAGATTCTTATCTTTTCTTGGAGTTTTGAAATGAAGTGCACATTGCAAGTTCATCTGTACCTTTGAATATTTGAATTGTCTCAATAGTTTGGAAATTAAAGGAGTTCATCTATGCGCTTTTACAGTCACATTTGCCACAGAAACTGCAACTCCACAGACTCCTTCCTCTATGATTCTGAAATAAAGCCTCAATAATAATTAACCTTATTTTACTGGCAACTAAATTGCCATTAAACGAGATAATGTTTTAATTAAGAACATTAACCTGAGGTTACTGAGATAGAACTGTGCATCTCTTTTGTGCTGAATTGCTAATGAAGGATATTTTATGAGTCCTGAACCATGCTGAATTAAGTAAAATACAAATATATTTGTTTAGTGTAAGTATTTCATTAGTAAATCTGACTACATGGGGTATTTGATGCACTCATTTTGATCAAGTTTAATTTGAAACACAATTTATGTGAACTCTATGCAGTATTTCAATGTCTAAAATACCATTTTGGAAAATTTATTAAATAAGTAAGAGCAAATCACAATGCAGGTATTAGTGGAAAAAAAAGCACACCTTTTTTTAAAAACCAGAGTAGAAAATAATGAAACCTTGAAAACTCAAGTAATACACCCAACATGACAGTGAAAGTTAGCATGAGAACAAAGACCAAAACCCAGACCTAGGCTCTTTGACTTAAATACCTAGGCAGGAATTTCTACCATCAACCCTCTGAGGACTTGGGATTCTTTCTCTCAGCTTTGGCCAATACCTGTTTTTCATTTTAATACTCCTACATGGTGGTCACTAACACAGACTCAGGACCTCCATCATGTATTACATCCATCATGTATTACATCCATCATGTCTTACATACAACATGCATTACATATAGAAATATATATGTTTATATATGGCAGGTGTGAGGCTTTCTAAGAATGCTACTCATACAGGGTGGAACAAAAGTAGGTTCGTATAGAAAATACTACAATAGTCTATACATATAAAAAGCTAATATGCAAAGGGTCCCCTTGGGAGTTCCCCTGTGAGACTGGGAGCTTGATCGCACGCTACAACTTGTGCTGACCACCAGGGGGCGGCACAGAATGAAGGATGGCACCAGCCTGTAGCTGGAAGGTCCTGATTGGCCCTGATCACTGGCCAGGCCTAAGAACCCTACCCATGCATGAATTTTATGCACTGGGCCTCTAGTTAATAAATAACAATACAAAAATAAACCGTGTTTCGGACTCACAACTGTAAACCTACTCTTGCCCCACCCAGTGTAGAGCTAAGTCACTAATAGTAAATGGAGCAAACAGAGCTGCACATATATTTGTTATCTTAACCAGGAGACATTTTTATTCCTGGTACAACTTCTGTGATATGCTAACCTTTAGTAGTTTTATAGAGAGGGACAGAATCGATAAATGTGAGTTATTTCCCTGTTCTTAAAATAACTGTGACTTTCATACAAGGACTTGGCCTTTTAGAAGCAAAGTGTGTTTATTTGTAAAAAGAAGAGGCAATTGTGAGGAGGAGCAAAGAGGAAAACAATGAAAAGTCTCTCTGAAAACATAAAGCATGTTATTAGCACACATGAGTCATACAATTAATGAGCAAACATTACTATTATTTTATGCTTAGCTTAACTATAAAGAAATATTTAAAAACTAATTAAATAAAAACTTACTAAATAAGTATCTAGTTTGTCAATCAGGATCTGTTGAATTACTGCTGACATATTTAAATTCCCTCAGGTGCTTCTATTTGTTCATTTGTTTGCATCAGTCTTATGAAAATTATGAGGCCTGGGGATGTCCAAGTTCAAGCACCAAAGTCTATAACTAAGAAGGAAACTTGAAGATGCAGCTACTGCTATGGCTCTTATCTGTGAATCCTAAAATCCCCACCGTTTGGGGGAAATGAATTATAAAAAGTTGTCCTTTCCCAGGGCTGATTTTATTCTTTGTTCAGTGCATAATCTGGACAGTTCTGTGTGAAGATCTTATTTATTGACATGAGCATTACACAATGTGCCACCAATTCTTCAATTTGTGTCAGAATTACCAGATGACCTTTCATTACAATAAGTAAATCAAATGGTGTGAGAATTAACAACGTATTGAGAAGTCTTTTCTGTTTTTCTCTGGAAAAAAGCAAGTGCAATATGCTGGGCAGGCACAAACTGTCAACCATGAAACGGGGCTAAATCTGTAATTGGAGAAATTGTGAGTACTTTTCTTGGAGTAGAATAAAAATCTCTGTGAATATGTTTATTTTGTTGTTAGGTCAAATTGCTATATTTCTCCTGAAGAATACTGAGTATGTGGGACTTCCAGTATATGTCCAGAGGAGACCCTAAAAATAATATTTAAAAATCCTGGGATCTGACTCCTCTCCCCGCTGCTGTCCTTCTTATGCATCAGTTATTTAACGCCCCACCCTGTGGAAGGAAGACAGGGTGGAGAAAAACAGTACAGAACCTCATTGAGGAAACTCTCTGTTTATTCCCGACTCTCCATAAAGCACCCCCCCAGCCCCCCACCTTGGAAAACTTGAGTCTGGCAGATGATAGCAAAATAAGGACAGTCACCCCAACACTGACCATACTTTCATCGCAGGTGTAAAATAATATGTGTGATAGGTAATTTGTCCAGCACTCTGCCCAGTTAATGTAATGTGCAAATTGAAAAATATAAAAATCTATCATGCTAGGAAATACAAAATACAACTCACTAAAGGATTGGCTTTAAAAAATGGCCTCTAAATGAAATTAGCAGCCATGTCTTAATCTAATTAAGAGCTAAAATGTGTAAAGTGGAATTTTAAAAGTTTGCTATGAGGTATCTTTACATGATTGATGCATAGAGGGCATCACTTATGAGCCTTTCCCTTTCTTACATAACATGAGGAAAGTAAACTTTAAAAAAGAGACCTTAAGTAAGTAAACATGACATATACTGGAAAACCAGCACACTCCAGGTGTTTTTGCAACCTCCTCGAGAAGCCTCACCTAACATTTGGAAACGGTTTTGCCATCTGCACAGGATTTCCGTATTTGCCTCACTCAATAAAACAATTTTATCTTCGCTACGCCTGGCCATGGCTCTACCCCAGCGTTTTATAAAGTGTGTTCCAGAGTTTGCTCTGCCAAAACAGTACTGAAGTTAATGCTAATAAATCCTTTATGCTTAGTCTATTCTTTATTGGTGATTCTTTATGCTTCTGCAGATTCTTTATGCTTAGTCTACTTTTTATAGGAGATTTATAATACGCATTAACATATAGTACATTAAGTGCTCTAAGAAATCATCTTGAGAGAAGCTAGATTTTTTTCAACTAAGAATTTCCAATGTAGTTGACGATGGCACATTTTCCTCCTTTATAACAGCTATTGACCACTCACAGAATATACCTTGGAGAAAGACCCCTTATATCTTCTCACTGTCTTTCAAGTGGGAGATGAGGGAAAACAAGAATGAGAGCATCAGAGGGAAAGAAATGCAACAAGGTCAAAGTCCCCACATCCCCACATCTTGATCTCCTCCTACCCAAGCAGTGTGGACAGACTACTGACAGCTCTAAAATGATGCTTCTTTTTTTTCCTCCAAAGACAACTTGTTCGTCAACCATGAATACTATCAGTGAAATCCCTGGTGCAGAGCGAGGGGCAACAAACTGGAGCGGCCACGTTACTTACCTTAGGATACGGATACTGCCTTCCTTTGGGATACAATGCTCCAGTAAACCGAGGGATGACCATGTTAGGCACCAGCGAATCATTTATCATCAGGAAGGCAAGCCTTTCTCCATCTGGTGACCACCAGTGGGCGATGTGCGAATGCAGAAGTTCTTCTAGAATAAATGAGTGTTATTTGAAACCAACTGTAGAGATGTGGGCTCAGTCACCCACAAACATCTGTCCTTGAAATCTCCATTGCACATGTCTATTTTCTATCCTTGTGTTCGACTTTATCAACTTCATAACGCATCCTCAATTTCTGAGTTACCCCTTTGATCCCACGAAAAGCAGGTGCAAAGAAAGGAAGTCAGGAAGCAATAAGGTCAGGTTGTCGTGGGTTGCCAGCAATGTGAACAGAGACAATGAAAGGACTATCAGAGTGAAAAGAATGAGGATGTTTTCAAAGACTAAAATATGGCCTAAAACCATATTCATATCACCGTTCAGTCATATATGCATGTGGTCATATTTCCATCTTCTCATCATTAAACAAGTTGAATAACGACTAGATTCATTAAACTATTGAAGGCTTAAGGAAATAGAATAAGAAATGCACCGGCCCTCGCTAGTGTCACTCAGTTGGCTGGGCATCAACCTGTGCCCCAAAAGGTTGCCAGTTTGATTCCAGTCAGGGTACATTCCTGGTTTGCAGGCTCTATCCCTGATAGGGGCTGTGCAGAGGGCAGTTAATCAGTGTTCTGTTCTCACATCAATGTGTCTCTCTCTCCCTCTTCCTTCCTCTCCCTCTAAAAATCAATCTTATATGTATATTCATATAATATGAATAAGAAATATACTGGATATCTTTTGTGTGACTCCAGATTCACTATCTTCTTTTCCATACCTGCTTTCTGGCCCAGAAAAGTAAGCTGTATGAAGCACATCAGTGGGATTCCCATGCCCTCTAGAATACGGCCATTAGGGTTCTTGAGCAAGAGCTCAGAGGAGCAGAAAGTCAGAGTATTTACTCCTTTAGCTCTGTCTGGATATGTCACCTTAGGCTTGCTGTGTGTTTTAAATGATCTCACTCCTCTTGTCAATGCAGCCGCCTCTCCGCAGTTCTCTGCTGTTGTACTTGGTAATGGCTCATCTCTATAGTCATAGGCTGCTGCTAGTTAAATTGTGTCTCCGTCCTTTATATCCCCCCTACACTTTCACTTTGTAAATGGTCTCTTTGTACATAAATCCTCTTCAAATTATTGAAAGTGCCACCTCTTTCCTCTTGGGACCCTGACTGATGCAGTAATTAATAGCAGCGGTAGACTCAGGAAAGAGATCTTCAAAATTAGATTTTGAGATTAGGTTGGAGATATATCCACCTCTATAACTATATGTGTATCTTTGATTTAATAATACCATTTCCAGGGAGAATTGTAGCATAGATAATCCATAGTAAGGAACGGAAGCATGAGTAATCAATTGTCACTGGTAATGATGTGGAGTGAAGTGCAAATAGAGAGGAAAGGCATTGAGAGGACAAAAGGTTGTGACTTCGTTGCTACAGCGGTGGCAATTGTAAAGGTTGCAAAGTTTTCCTGGTTCTTATGACATCTGAGAGTCATTACATAGGAAAAAACAAAAACTAAATCCATGACTGCAAAATTAAGAATACACAAAAGGTCACAATGGCATATTTGAAGGAGCCCCTCTCTTTTGTAGTTGCAGGCTGAGGTTCAAGAGATCATATTAATGTTGCCAGTGAAAATGGAGTCTTTTGTAATGTCTTGAGAAAAGAATGTCAAAGAGCATATGCACAGAGGACGTTTACCAGTAAATGTAGTGGTAAGATTTATTGGAATGAAGGGGAAATGCTGGGGATGGAGAGGTTGTGAAGGCTCTAGCAGCAGATGTCTCAGGTTCCTGATAATTCTCCATATATTTTCGTCGTTCTCAGTAAGTAGCAAGCTGTCATTCAAAACCAAAACCATCCAACCTAGCTCCTGATTTTCCCAGGGTATGAGTTGGGTCGCTCCCCCTAACCAATCTCTTTCCTAGACCTTTTGGGGTTCTGTGCCCTCATCCAACCCAATCCCTTTCTCAGGCTAGGCTTCACCCCTTCTTGTTGCCATTTTGGCATCTACTGGCATGCCTCAAAGTAAAAGCACCTCCTTCTGCATCATCTTGTCTACTACTGGGCATGTGCTCAGCTAAAAAATTTCCTCTTCTACCACCTCCCATAATCCTGGTTCCCTGCCAGTTGGTACTGGGCAGGTTGCACCCTGAGGAGACTCTTCCTGCCTGCCTCAAGGATTAAATACCTTCCATGGAGAATACGGTGATCCCTTAGACTCTAAGGCTTAGAGTGTGTGAGTGAGTCTGTGAATGCTACAGCTTCCTGGTAAATCAAGTTTAACGGAGTGCTGTAATTTCCTAGGGAAGCAGGCCCGATATCTGATTCAGCCTCCCAGCTTATCAAGTTTAGTATCTAGTTCTACTCGCTCCCTTCCTTCATTAATACTAACTACCTACCTATGCCAACAGTAAGGGTTGAAAAGGCAACACAAATCAGGGGTTCAAATGCACTTGTGTTTAAAATTAAGATACAGATAATGGTAGAGAAGTGCTGGGCCCCTGACACATAGGATAAGGATTTTTGTATAAACATGTGCAGTATACTTGTGCTTTCTGAGCCAGTCTCAGAAAGAACAGATTTCATAGTGGAATGCTGCTCTATGTATCTAATTTTATGGATGAAGATTTTGAACCTCAAATTCTCACAAGTCTGTTAACAGAGGCAACCTCTATCTATAAAGGCATAAAAGTGCAGTGAAGAGGAATCCCTGTAAAGTTTAAGCATCTGCATCCTTAGGGAATAGTCGGAGATCTAGTAGCCTGGGGTATATTGGTCTGTCTCTTCTACAGTGAGAGAAAATTGGTTGAAATTGTACAAAAGTAAAGAGGGACTGGACTCTGGATTTTGAAGAAAATATGGACTATACTCACAGGTGCTGCCTTGTTCTATTTCCCAGGTAAACTGTAAAGGTGCCAGTTCTGAGTAGGACTTGAGCAAGTGAGAGCTGTGCAGCAGATCAAGGCCATGGCACAACCTTCCCTACCACCTTTACCTTGTGGCCCAGCAGGCACAATGGCAATGCAAGTATCCATGGCGAATGGAGATGCCGTGGAGCTTCTGACACTCGCCAGACGATGATCAAAGCACAGGCAATATGAGCTTCACAGAAAGGCCCTTTCTCCTGTGCTGATAAATAGTCTTTATTTATTTCTAAAGCAGCTCTTTACTTGGCTCTGGCAGAAGCAATTAGCCTGACCATGGGATAGCGAGTGACTATGCCCATCATGAACTGACTGTTATCTGATTCACTGACCATAAAACTAAACACAACAGCAACATTCCACTAAAAAAATAAAAAAAAAAATAAAAATAAAAAAAAAAAAAAGCAGTCTACTGGTACACTGGTATATGGGATTGGCCCAGAACACATAAGTCAACTGCTCATGGTATTGCACCCTCTGCTTTTTCCTCCTATGTTATCTCACATCTATGCCTCAAGATGTATTTCTAACACAAGTTGGCAGAAGAGTAATAAATGCAGGTCTGGTTAATAGGCAGGTTTGCACAATGTGCTTGAACACGCTGGAATTGGGTAGGACCTGGACTACAATCTGATTCAGGAATGGCATTACAACACTATAGTAACATAAATCCTCTGAGCTGGCAGACTTTTGCAAAGATATTTAGTTTTCCACTCCGTGTGGAAGGAGACTTGGCTTGAAACATGGATCCCTGACTCATGTACAATAACTAATAAATGACCACCAGACAAGAAGAATAACATTAGAAAATTAGTGAAAAGAAAGTTTAGGGGAAAAATGAGTGCACATATTTTTGTTTAGATATATTTTTATTGATTTCAGAGAGGATGGGAGCAGGAGAGAGAGACAGAAACATCAATGATGGGCGACAATGACTGATTGGTTGCCTCTTGCACGCCCCCTACTGGGGATCGAGCCGGCAACCCAGGCATGTGCCCTTGACCAGAATCAAACCTGGGACCCTTCAGTCCTCAGGCCAACACTTTAACCACTGAGCCAAACCAGCTGGGGCAATAAGTGCACAGATTTATCAGAAGGGGTAACAATGTAAAAATGTGAAGACATTCCGTTTAATATTCCGTTTAATATTCACCAGAGCACATTCGCAGCAGGGCTGCTCTCAATAACCCAATGGGCAAGGTGAACATCAGTTTGCCTCTGGCTCCCACCATTATCTTCCAGTAACAGTGGTTGTCACTAAACTGTTGATATGGCATTATTTCCCAGCAGTTCCTGTTGGCAGGTGGCTTACATGGGAGCCATTCCATAGAGAAGGGTAGTGTTTTGTCATTATAGACACAGATACATATTCTAGGTGTGGATATGCCTTTGCTGCCTGCAGTTCTATCAGCACTACTATCCGTGGACTTACAGAATAACATTCATTACTATGTCACTTCCAAACAAGCAATATTTTATAGCAAAAAAGAAGGGCAATGGAATTCACTGTTCTCATCATGTTCCCAATTGGCTGTATGTACCTGGCTTATAGAGGAGTGACATAGCATGAGCCATCTGGGTCTTGGCACTATTTATTTGACAATGACCTTGTAGTTGGGATGTCATCATACAGCATGCATGTGTCCCTCCTTCACAGCCAGGAAAGCACAGATCTAGGAACTCAGGGGTGGAAGTGCAGTGTTCCCTTTCACTATCAATTAATAACCCTCTGGACACATTTTGGATTTTGTCCTCATGATAATGAGCATGGTGGGTTTAGAAGTCTTAATGCCTAAAGGAGAATTCTCTCCTACAGAGAACATAGTGGTAATTATGTTCCTCTGAATTGGGAGCTAAAATTTCCTTCTGACCATTTTGGGCTCAATATGACCGAGAAAAATAAACTGACAGAAAACATAGTCACTGAGTTGAGTCTGATGATTAATCTCATCTGCCAGGAAGAAATGTGTCTTTACTCTACAAGGAGGGCAAGGAAGACTATATTTGGAACTCAGCAGATTCACGAATATGCCTTTGTTCAATTCCACCTCACTTTCCAATTTTACATTTCTACATTCCAATTTCCATTTCAAACTGGTATTATAGCATCCTCATTAAGAAAAAGAAGCAAAGGAATATGATTTGGTAGGGCTAAGGTGTGGGTTTGGCCCACCAGGTAAATAACCTGCCTAGTCAAAATGTTGGCAGAAGGTAAAGAAAAAAAAACAAATCAGAAGTTAATGAAGGGACACATGATTAGCAATTAAGGCCACATGATAAGCTTAGTTCTTTTCTTAATTGGAGCATTTTCCCCAGAACCTTATATAAAAAGCAAAAGTGTTAGCTGCAGTTATAAATTTTAGGTGTATATACCTGGACTAACACTGCTATACCTTATGCTCCTCTTTTGGGGACAGAAAGTTTTTATCTGAATAATAAGAATACTCCCAAGGTTTCTAACTTTGGTTGGGTATGGCCAACAGACAAGTCAAATGACAGAAGACAGTTAATGCATGGTATTTACTACTTGGATCCTACCCATTGAAATCATGTGGTGGGCCTGGCTGTATCAACCAAAATTCATCGCTTTTATTATTGTGAAAACCACAGGATTCAGGTAATAGCTGCCTCCCCTTCTCATTTCAGGTGTCAATGGCTAAACCATTGTTAGCCACAGGATGCTTGCATATCCCTTGTCTTTAGTAAGGGCCCTCTTCATATATACAACTTTGAACACTATTTTTTAAAATATGTTTTTTAATTTACTGCAGTGAGAGGAAAGGAGAGGGGGAGAGAGATAGAAAAATTAACTCAGGATCGAGCCACAACTTGGATATGTGCCCTAGCAGGAATTGAACCATGACCTCCTGGTTCATGGTTTAATGCTCAACCACTGAACCATACTGGCCAGGCATCAACACTATTTTGAATGTGATATCTATTTTTTCCAGTTTTGATCTTCACCCTGATTCACACAAGCAACTTATAGTGCAGGTGAGGAAACATGAGGCATCCACATGAAAAGAAAATGCTAAATGCCAATTGAGTGTAAACTCTAAGTCTTATGAGACTTGAAGGTGCAAAAAGATCATGTCATCTGAAATCCACACTTAGGGTTTCTAAGAAGCAAAGCAAGTTCCATCTGGGGTGCTATAGTATGTGCACAAGTGCTTCTCAGGAATTAGAATGGCCCAGATTTGAGGGCAATATCCATTTGAAACTTTATATTATCTACTCTCATTTATTTGGAGTGATCTATGACTAAAGTCATTCCTCACAACAATGTTAAAAAAGCAGGAGAGTACAAATAGACATTTATTTGGCTTCCTTCAAGTACAAAAACAAAGTTAACTGAAATAAAGAGATGAGTAATAGCATATTTAATATGAATTTTTCTAAGAGTCCTCTTGGATAAGGAACACTTTTTTAATCCCAACAAATAGGGACATTACTCATGGATTTAAATTTCCTGTGTTGATTATATTAGATTATTTGTAATCAAAGTATTTTTAAAAATTGCATTCCTTTCCATTTCAATGTAGGCTGGGCTCTTCATTGTCTTTATTACACTGATTTAGAAAATCTCACTGCAGAACAGATGGAATTTTTAATACATGTTGCTTTATATCACAGACAATTAAAAACATAGCCTCCATACAAAGAAAACTAATATATAACCATTGAGTTCTTAAAGGTAAGTTGATTGTATCCATTTGTTGTTTATCAACTTAGACAGATAGGGTCTTCTGAGTATCCTATTGCTAGCTAATTCTGTGAGTCTGCAGTTGATTTTTTTTTCCTTTTAATTTTCAGTATCTCACTGTCAACTTTCTCAAAAGAGTTATCTATATTCACAACTTTCTCACTTCCCATTTACACCTCCATCCACTGCAATCTTGCTTCTGGTGCACCCAATTGAATGATTATGTCCTTGTCAAGTTCTGGTAGCAAATCCAGCAGTGACTTTGGTGTCGTTAGCTTGTTTGCCCCCAGACTCAGCAATATCCATTATCCTATCGTCTTCTGGCTTCCATAGCTGTGTCTCTAATGTTTTTTGTTTATCTGTCACAGTTCAGTGTTACTGGAATTTAGTAAGTGCTCAATAAATATTTATTGAATCAGTGAAAAAATAAATGTGATTTTCTGTGTCCAAGAGAAGGCAATAAAAATAGGCACTTTGTATTTTTCTCATCAAACAATAAAATAGTTACAGTCACATTTTGTTGATAAAAATATTGTTTGTCCTATAATTTTTTTCTCTCAGTTGTTTATTCTTGTCATTCTTAAAGCGCAATGCAAAGATATCCTCCTATTCCATCAGACTTAATTATGTTCATATTTCTAGTCAGTATGCTGATGTGTAGTTCTATTTATACTTCTATTTACCATGCTCCAAGAAAATAGTTTACAATTTTTCACTCCAATAATTTGGAAGTACCCAAAATATGTTCTACTCATTGTGTTGCTCTCAGATGATGCTTGACAGATAAACGTGCTCAATAACTGTTGGACTGAATTTCAAAGATGAATTTCTTTAAAAATGTGAGGGATATTTTAATATGCTTAAATATAAATCTTTTTTTTATAAATCATTAGTTCCATTATTTTATACGCTTAATCAATTGAAAGTGACAGTCATTTTTTATTCTTTTAATAGACTCAATACTATGAAAGATCTCAAAGTTGTAAACTTGGCAACTGTGAATTTTACAGTTTTTTCATAAAACATTCCTCTGATACTTTATTTAGTTGAGTTACCATGTTAAATACACTAATTGATATGAATAGCATTAGATGTGCTTTTTTTTATTTTGAACATAACACCTTTTCCCTCTGAACTTCACTAACTCTTTAAAGTACTTTATGTTTTATTTGTTTTTCTTCTCTTAGGAATTGAATAATGCTAGAAATAAAGAAAAGGGGTGTTAAAAGGACACTTTTCAAAACTTTTCAAGACTTGACTCTAGTGACTACGGTTGGGAACAAGAGCCACACTCACAGGTTGGCCTCGTCATAAAAAGATTAAGCCATGTCCTTAAATTTGGCATAAAAAACATCTTATTATCTTTTATGTGATTCCTTATCTAATCTTTTTTTTTTTCCTATAGCATTTACAGAAGGCAAATTTCAATTTAAAAAGTATGTGAAACTGTTACATATTACTTCTTGAGTCTCCCACACCTACTAATTCTAGTCATAATTGAGTTCTGTAAAGTAATAAAAAGGAAACCGCCACACTAGATTATCACACACATCCTGTTGAATAATGCATTCCTAGTAGAAATCACTGTTTTTTGGTGCTTTTTTTTTAAGGGAAAAGAGAAACTCTGGGTTCTGGGTGCTCTTGGCACACTGGGCAAGCAAAGTAATAGTGGGAGATTAGGTATATGTGGGACTCTTGAAACATAGGTTGGGAAGACAGGCAAAATGTTGAGGGGAAATCAGTGATATGAATACAAGGTCCTAAAATATATGCCTAAATCCCTCTACCAAACCTTAACATTAATTCCCTTGGTAGGGTCCCTTCTCTTGGAACTAAAGCAGAATTGACTTAAGTCCCTGAATAGTAGTGTTCGGAGTCTTTGGCTGAGAAAAAAGACCAGTGAAATCTGAAGGCTTAAGTGCATAATGTATGCCATCCTTTATGAAACATTTAAAAGTGCTGAACTGTGACAGGTAGAGCTGACTAGGACTACACGCTGGCTTTGAAGATACATATGCAAGTTAAAGCTCTGCCTCTCATGAGCTTTGAGGCCACGTCCAAGTTCCTATCCTGCCTGAATCTTGGTTTCTTCAGCAAGTGATTAGATATACTAGCATTGCAAGATTAAATCACAGGGCACATCTGGAGTTTCCTACTATGCCTAGACCACAAGAGCCCAAAGGATTGAGTTTAAATCGAATGACAACAAACTATCATTTTTCTATTTCCCCTCTGGAATGTCAGACCTACAATGTCATCACAAAAGTTTTTGTTACTTGTTTGTTCTGCCTATCCCTCAACACACTGTTCACTTTTAGCCCAAATACATAGAATTTTTATGTTCTAATTAAGAAAAAACTAATTTGTCAGATAATGGTCTGTAATTTACCTCCTTACAATTTTCTTTAAAATGCAATACTATAAACTATATGATTTTTTCTTTAAAGGACAGAGACCCAATTCATCTTGATCATTGGTCAAGATAGTACAATTTACATTGAGTATACCCCCAGTTGACTTGATGTTAAGGATCACAATTTGTCACATAATGTAGCATGCCAGCATTCTATGAAGCACCAGTGTTCCCACTAAACTGCTTCTATCCTCACTGAAGTCCACTACTCCTTATGAATGCTGGCTCCCGATGTCTGTCACCACTATTTACTAGTGACTAAACCAGAAGCCAGAGAATCATTCTTGTCTTCCATCTGCCCCATCCATTTACCACAAACATCTTTCTACTTTACTGCTTATCAATTTTAGTCTTCCCTCCTTCTTCCTGCCCTAACCATAGTCCTATTGGTCATTATCTCTTGATAAACACCTTGTAGCTGTTCCTTAGTTCTTGCTGCGTTCAACCCCAGCTTCACACTAGAGTCAAATGATTTATTTATATGAAACATCTAATCTTGACACTCTCTTACTTGAAAAACTCTATTAGTTTCCCTATTTTCCAGGCAAAATGTAATTAAAATTCCAGATTATTTTTATTGTCACTATCTCTTGGTTCTTGCTGACTTCCTTTTTCTTAAATTTTATGCCACATTAATAATAAGCAGATTTTCATTCCTTAGGCACTCGCTATGCTATTTAACCCTATTGTGCTCTTGTAAGCTTTAACCCTTGCTTTGGTTTTCCTTCCTAGTTTCTTCTTATGTGTTCTACTTACTGGTTCAGGCTCAGCTCAGAGGTTTTCTCCTTTAGAAAATATTTGCAAATTCCTAGGATGGGCTAAGTCCCTCTCCTTTGCTCTTTCAAAGAATCCTGTGTTCACTGTGATTTGACTACTTACCACACTGCATTGATCTGGTTTCTTGATCTGTCAAGGTTTCACACAGTCCAACAATATTTTAAAGATAAAGGGCAGATCTTATCTATCTCCTTTAGATAAGCGATGGTTAGCTCTGGCTTTCTAGTTTACCAGAACTACCCAGGTTTCATATTTGTTTTCCAACTGTTTTTCAATTCACTGGGACATCCCAGGCCCTTCAAATAATTCATCTTTTTGAAATAAGAAAGCCAGACTTAGCTTCTGACACTCTCAACCAAAGAACCTTACTTATCTATTTTGGTATTACAATTTAAAAAAATTTCATAGCATAATTATGGCTGTTTCCACAGTAGCTACTCCTGCTCCTGGGGATAAACTGTGGTCTCTCAAATCTTTGATTATTTGAAGCTGGCATATACACAAAAATATATTATAGATATAAATATGCATGTAAACATACACATACAAATATCAACTGAAGATGGTTTGACTGTAGTTGGTGGGCACACAGTGTAATATATAGATCTTATATGCTAGAAATGTACACTTGAAGCTTATATGATCGTATTAAGCAATGTCATCCCAATATATTTATTAGAAATAAATAAATATCAAGGGCTACAACATATCTTTCTTGATAAAATAGCTCCACCCAGGAAAATGTGTCTCTTAGTGTGAGGTGCTGAGAGCAGTACTTTGTTTTGTTCCCTGATGTATCTCAGACCCAGCCAAGTACTTAGAACACAGAAGTCCTTTAAAATTGTGTGCTGAAGGAGAGAATGGATGAAGAAATAAATGAGCTAAGTAATTTACTATTTTTAAAACAGAATTAGAAATATTGACTCTGGGTAGAGAGATTACATTTGCCAATGTTGTTCCAGAAAATGTATTTTCTGGGTGATACTTAGCTTTATAATTTCAAAAAAAATGGGCTACCTTAGTTTAAATCTTGACATATTTTGCCAAATCAGTTGCAGAGTCTGAAATCTAAGTATTAAACTTGAGCTTTGATTCCCAAGAAAATCACTACTTATAATGAAGCTGACAATTGGTAAATAACCAAACTAGATAGAGGCTTTCAAATCTGATTCTTTTTAATATCCTCAGTTATTATTAAACTATTAAATAGTTATCGCAAATAATTCTTTAGGTAAGTTTTATTTTCCTCCTTTTACAATGGCTTTTAAAATATGACAGAATTTTAAAAGTGGTTTTTTGAGAGAGTCAAAAAAATTCAACATCTCATCCCTGTGTGCAATAGAGGTGATCATTCGCTTTCATTAGCTAAGCATTACCAAAAATAAAATATATGTATCTATTTGGCCTGAATATATATATATATATATATATTCATATATATGCATATATATATATATATATATATATATATATATATATATATCCCAAATGTGGAATCATATAAGTAGATATAAATCACAACCAGTCAAAATATGAGCACATACAAAGAAATGAAAGCATGAAGGCAATTTTGAGAGGAAATGAGGAGAAGAAATAGTGCTGTAACTATTGTTCTGAAAGTGAACAGATTTTTCTTAGAGATAGTGTATTCAAATATATCATTTGCGTTCTTGTGAAACTAAATCTATTCAACTCACCTTCATACAACCAGTCAGCAATCCCATTAAAAATAATTCCTTCTTTTCCAGAAGATGTCAGTCGCAATGAACTGCTCTTTATATCAGGTTGATAGTAGATATTATTCTCAAAGATATAAATCTGGATCAGGAAACATGTAAAACAAACCCAACATATTAGGAAACCTTTTTTAAAGCTTTCGTATTATAGAACAATAGCTGAAAGCTAAGGGTTTATTTGTCAGTTTTCAATTTGTCTTTATTGAATGCATATTTTTGTATTGCTTTTAATTATTAATAGTTTTTTATTTCCCTATCATATCAATATCAAACTATCATCTAGAAATAACACGATCCTCACTATTTAAAGTTTTAAACCCATATTTTCAACCACAACTTTTCATCTACTTAATAATCTCTTTCTCTTACTTTAAAATTGGTTTGGATTTGAGATAATATTTTGCATCCTCAAGAGACTGAAAACTATACCAGATACCATTTTAGTAACAGCCAACTGACTGTTTGAAAGACTTCAAGTTGGCGTCTTTCGTTTTACTTTTTGTGGTCAGTGAAATAATATTTACAGAATCTCTCTGATTTCTATCTAGCTCCATATACAGATCTGCTGATAAAAGGAAAGGAAGATAGAATTCCTTGAAATTGTTAAGTCAACACACTTCACTATGCCCCACTCTCTTCTGGCAATTCTTTCCCAAATAGCATAGCAGTAATAATAACCTTGTGCCTGAGATTTAGGAAAGATTTTTTTATTTAAAAACATCGGAGAGTCTTCCAAAATAATATCAACAAGAACAGCCCCAATAATGTCAACTACAAATAATATCAACAAAATAATAGCAACATCAGGGTAAAATTATTTATAACCACTTTAAAATATTTTTAGTGATAAGCATTTCAAACTGCTGGCCGATGTGATAATATAACCTTCATAGAACCATGTTTCATCCACATATTGAAGGGAATAGAATACTGTCCACCATGAGCCAAATTGCTATTTTGATTGAATATTCTACTAAGAATGTGAAAGCTGGCCTAGTGCCCACGTGTTCCAGCATGCCATAGGATCATTACACAAGAGCTAATACAGCAACATCATAGCTTCTGAAATAATTATCTGATTAATTATGAGGACCTAGATTTATAATCTTGGTATGCACGGTGATGAAAGCAATGTTAACATCCAGAATATTTTGTTGATATTCTGTTTTGATTTTGAGGATTTTGCAAGCATTTAACAGTTAGAGTATTTAATTAATCATTCCACCACTACCTGACATTTATATTACAGGTGAGAATGTTAATAGAATAAAAAGAATTTGGCAAGGGAGAAGAAAGAAATATACAACAGGGTATTTAAAAGTATGGGCTTTATAATAGGGCAGCCTAAATTTAAAATCTCAGTGACTTGGATACTTTTCTGTAGCTTTCTAAAATCTTAGTCCTCTCTTTTAATAATATTTATGTCTAATTTCTAGATATCTGTTGTAGGAATAAATGAGATGATGAATATAGAACCTATAGCACATGTGTCTATTACTAGAAGCAAGGCTGACCACACTCAAGATAATTTGGTTTAAAATCCTGAGCTTTATGAAGATTCCAAACTCTAAATCAAAACAAAATCTCTACAGCTTCAGGCAAGGTATAAATTATCCCAAACTATTGACCAGTGCTACACGTGGTGCCGATGTGAAAATTTATTAGGAGTAGTAGTGGAACAGTACCAGCAGGAAAAGAAGGAAGAGGAGAGTTATTAGCAAATAATATTTACTGCTTTTGCTTCATTTAGGAAGTTTTCAAGTGATAATAGAATATAGAAATAAGCTTATCATTGAAAGCATATGTGTCACACTTTGGCAAAAGTTTAAGACCTATTTCTCAGGTGTCATAAAACTGGATGGAAGTTAATTTTAATGACGCTCACAGTCCCTCATGACAGGAAAAATATTAACTTTATCCAGCCATCTAAAGCTTAAGTTCCACATCTTTTGTAAAACTTACAAACAATATATGAAATAGTCACACAAAGTCCTCCTGACTTAGAGGGAATCTCCTCTTTGGATCTGAACCTTCTGATTAGGGTTTGTGAGTAATGACAATTCAGATCATCCATACCCAGGCTGCTCAAGCGAAGTGGCTATTATTATTAGGAGTAGGAGTGACTTAACTCAAAGTAAAATTGTTCCAAATCCTCTGCTTTCTGAAGGTAAAAACAAAAACAAACAAAAAAACCTCTAAGTCAAATATTAATAAAAACCTCCATGATTTCATCAGATGGATAAATTTGGATAAATTATCCAAAACCATTGACCAGTGGTTACATTTATAGTTGAAGAACAGAGTGGATGATATTCAGGATCCATAAGAAACTGACATCTGCTTCAATGTAAAAGATCCAGCAATACGGAATCAGAATTTTAATGTCATTCACTCAAAGCTGCAATACCAGAGATTGTCCAAAAGCTCATTTTTCTGTGGGCAAAAATTACTCGCTGCCTTCATGAAAATGTACGTTCATAATTTCCCAACCCCTTTCAATCGTCAAGGTATTTCCAAGAATTATATAGTTTCAAATAACAATCACAAACTCTAAGCACTACCTTAGCAATACAAGAGCTGCAACTATTTTCAAGTTCGAGGTGGACACACTGATGAATTTAAACTGGTACTAAATGGCAATCATCAAAGGCTGCAGCTAGTTTTCAATCACATTGAAAATATGACAAACACTAATGTCATTTATCCTAATGTTGCTGATTAAGCTGTCATAATATTTTGATGTCATTAATCAATTCTTTCAGTGAGCCACCTGAGCAGTATAACAAATAGAAACCATTTAACTCTTCAATCTATAGAGCAACCCAACTACCCAGTTTTTCAACATTAATTATTTTAATACACTTACAAAATAATTACAAACTGGTAAAGTCACAATTAGGGGAATACTATGTGCTGAATCATGACAAGTTGAGAAATATGTAATAAGAGTTTCAAGAAATCATTCTAATAAATGTGTTAGTCAATATTGCTAATTACCAAGTGATCGGACATACAGTTATTGCAGGGTAGGATTTTTTTCAAAGTGGGTTTTCAATTTTCTGTCTTTTCTGCCCCCTGCCACAACCACCAGCAATGCTTCAATGGTGGAAAATAGGCGTGGATCAAATTCTTTCCCTACCCCTAGCCAATTGGTAATGGGCTTTAGCTAGAAATGAACCATTGGTGTTAAAGGTCATTAAGAGTTTGAGACTGAGTGACCACAGTGTAAACTAGTCTACTGTGACCGATTCAAAAGGAGATAATACCTGATACACACAGCAGACTCTCCCAAACTTTTTGCCAGCTTAAAAGAAAACAAAAAAACAGCAAAATAAAACAAAAATATAACTGAATATTGAATCTCTTTTAACTGAAATATTACTGAAAAGCTATTCTACCCTTACTGATTTAAGTGATTTATCATGATAATTTTACATTAGAAAACTGATTAAAAAAATCCCCAAGCATTGTAATGATGTAAGAGAATCTGTAAAGTTACAGTGGAGTTCAGATAGTCTTTGGGTTGCCTTCTACTGTAACTTGTTTTCTGGGGGAAAAATTATAATGACTTTCCCAGATAACTCATTCTGGCAGGGATATGGTGAAAGGCATGCTTTCCTATGTTGATGGTGATAAGGATTAACTAGTTAGCTTAATTAGGCAGATAGGAAGAGTGGGGGTGGGGGTGGGGGTGTCCAGAAGGATGGAGGCATTTCTGGCCTGAGCAATTAATATAGCAGCCACTGTGAACAGTATAGAGTTTCCTCAAAAAACTAAAAATGAAACTCCCATTTGACCCAGTGATCCCACTTCTAGGAATATATCCCAAGATATATCCCGGGTGCCAGAGGGAAGCAGGTGCAGGCAGCCAGAGAAAGGAAAGCCTACTCTTGCATGGATTTCATGCATCAGGCCTCTAGTAGTATAGTATAGTATAGTATAGTATAGTATAGTATAGTATAGTATAGTATAGTATAGTATTGTGTACATCATTTCCTATATAGGCTCTAATGAGTCTGCCTTTTAAATTCTTCTCATATTTAAACACTTATTTTTATTTTTCACAATTTCTTTAATTCAGATCTTCTATTTACTTTGCAATACTATACTATACTATACTATATAGATACTAGACAGTATCGTATATAGTCTGCTATATTAATAGTTTTCAATGTGGTTAGTCGAAATGTTTCTTAGCCCTTCCCTTTGTTTAGAGCATTTAAAACATTTTTTTTAATATATTTTATTGATTTTTTACAGAGAGGAAGGGAGAGAGATAGAGAGTTAGAAACATCTATGAGAGAGAAACATCGATCAGCTGCCTCCTGCACATCCCCCACTGGGGAAGTGCCTGCAACCCAGGTACATGCCCTTGACCGGAATTGGACCTGGGACCTTTCAGTCTGCAGGCCGACGCTCTATCCGCTGAGCCAAACCGGCTTTGGCCTTTGTTTAAAGCATTTAGTGGCTACCTATCCCCTAAAAACATATGATACAAACTCCTTAATCTGGCATTTGAGATTATCTATGGTATATTAGCCCCAACCTATGTCCTATTATTTTCATTATATTCCTATTTTGTAGCATCCCAATTAGAGAAGTCCTCACCATCTGAACACAAACCACAATTCACATTTTACATATTCTTGACTTACGCTTTTCACTTCATGAGTAGTTTATATAATTTTACACCGTAAACATGTGCCGTATCTCAATACATGTTTATGGCAAAGGAAACGAAAAGTATACCTTTTTTAGTGAACATTACCAATTGTCTGGCATTTTTCAAAATACTTTCAAAACATTATCCCATTTATTCCTTATTTCAATTTTATCACCCTAATGACTATCAGTATATTACTAAAAGCCATAGTGTATCATCCAACTTTACAAAAATTATGTTTCCTTAATTTAACAGCATGTAATCAATTCTAAGTGTCCATTTATATAATGCAAAGTAAAGCTATGAACACAAGCTAAATAGTTTGATTACCTCTGACATTTTGACTTTGAATAAATCTCTGTGGGTTACTGAGCACTGCTTTCATTTACCTGCAGGATCATCACTGAGATATAGAACAACTCATTCAAATCATTCATGTCACCTTTGCACCAGCACCTGACATTCTGGAGATAGAATCACTATCAGAGAACTCCCATCCTTTGACATTTGCAATTATTCATATCAGGAAGCCCTTTCAAAGAGTTCTTAATACCTTTACAGAACATTATGCATTTTCAAAGAAGTGAAATATAACCCTTTGTCTTAAATTCATAATTATGTAAGTCACTTTTCAGTTCCAAAGCCCTATTATCCATACTTTAATTTCTGGAGAAAAATGGATAACAGATAAAAGTTAGCAAAGAGATAACTGAAGACCAACTCCAATCAATGAAGTGTAACAGCAGACTCTCTTGGCTTCATCAATCCATAAATCTCCTTTAGAATAAAAGAAGATCTTATGATAAATAGATCATCTTGATAATTAAAAATAATAGTACAAATATTTATGGGCCTCAAGTAGTAAGCTGGGATTCATAGAATCATCACATTTTTATATCATTAAAATATGTATGTACATATGTATGTTTCAAAATGAATCCCTTTCCTCCTTCACTCCACTTTCTTTTCTTTCATTTTTCCTTTATCACTCCATTTTCTTGCCTTATTTCTTTTCTTATAGTCCTCCATCATAAAGTGAATATGTAACTGTCATCCTTTATATGCTCGGCACTGTGATAAGCCCGGGGTATATAAAGTCAAAGCCTTACAATCGAATGAGATTTCTAATGCAGACACATACAAATCACTGTCGATGTGCAGGTAAAGAACAATAAAATCAATATATGAGAACATTAATTTAGGGTAAAATGTTACCACATAATATGTGTCATAGCAGTAGAACTTGAGATGAAAAATAAAAATAAAAGCAAAAATGTAGAAAAATGGGATTTCCATCAGAAAGACATGGAACCTAACCCTGGCAGTGCTCTTTTTACAATTGGGCAATGAGCTTACCTAACCTCTCTGACACTTATTGTCCTCATTTGTAAAGTGGTGGTATTAACACTCTCATGGTGGTCTACAGGATTAAAGAAACCAAAATCCAGGTTATGAATATCATCTATGTACCTGTACATATATGCTCAATCCTATATAATAAAGAACTAATATGCTAATTAGACCAAACAGCAGAACGACCGTCCTGTGTCCACCAATGCCTGCTGGTTTTCCAGTTCTGGAGTTTCAACCTTCTCATTCATTCTGAAAACTTTCAGAAATCTTTTTAATAAATGCATATCCTCCTGAAATTAACCTAAGCCAATTCTCTGACTTAGTTCCAGGAATCTTACTTGCTAGGTAGTATGCAACAGTTTAACCTTCAAACCCTCATAGGTAAGAAAGTCCTTCACTGTTATTTATGTTGGGAGCGAACTCGGTTAACCTCTCTTTTTTCCAGCCAGCTGTCCTCCCTCTCATCCATCCAAGGATTAGCATAAAGCATGGTGTGTATGCACTTTAGTTTCTGATGTTAAAAAAATTTGTTTTTATATTTGTATTATAACGCCTTTTATTTTAATTGTGAAAAATTTTAAAGAGATTTCATAAAAGAGGGTTGGGGACATTGGAAGAAATGATCATAGGCTTATCAAAGAGTCTGTGCCTAATGCTTTCTAGTTTATAGGCATGCTGATAGGAAAACAAATTGGAAAATGCAGAAGGTGGAACCAGCCTTGGCTGTCCTCCATACACATTTTCCCCACAGCTCTAGACTCTCAATTCCACTTCATGCAATTTCAAGGCATCCTTGGCCACAAATGAAGAAATATAGGCATTTTTGTTTGTTTGTTTTTTGTCTGTAATGCAGAAACATCCAAACACATTTTACTACATCTTCCAAAAATACTGGATATCATTAAAATAACCATAGAAATCTGGACTTAGTAATGAAATGTCTGTGTCAAGAATTCATTTATTTATTCTAGTTAATGTTCTCCTGAACTAAATTTAATTAAAACGATGATGAACTGAGAATAATAATCATTTAAATACAAGCATAACTTGGAATCTAGAATAAAAAAAATACTTGAAATATATCCGTGTTATCTTCCCACCCCCAACCCTGTGAAATTCTTCAGAAGTGGCTATCCTTTGTGCTTCAGTAATCTGTCTGCTACAAATGGGGTAAAATTAAACCCTACTTGTGAGTATGGGTAGCTGTAACACCACCTGCTTTAATAACCTTTATCCTCAGGTGAGCATTAACAACAACGACAACAAAAAGAGTAATTTCTGATTCTTACAATTTCATGTTTGGTGTTGGCCATAGATTATTCACTGCTCCCCACAACCCCCCCCCCCTCTTCATTCTCCTCACTTGTATTATGTCTAATAAAATGGCAAATCTAAGTCTTTCTGTCAGTGCTTTGACTCTAATATTGCCCAATTAAAGAATTATTCTATTATCCATCGTTCCATAAAGAATAAGCATGGTGTGTATGCAATTTAGTCTCTGATGTTAAAACAATTTGTTTTTAAATTTGTATTATAGCTCCATTTATTTTAAATGGAGAAAACCTTTAAAGTGATTGCATAAAGGAGGGCTGAGGGAAACTGGAAGAAATTATCACATGCTTATCAAAGGGTCTGTGCCTAACTGAAAAATGCTGACGGTGGAACCAGCTTCAACATGGTGGCAGAGCAGATGGAAGGGGCACTCACCTCCTGCCAGGACCAAACTGGAATTACAACTAAAGTTAAAGAACAATCAACCTGAATAACCAATTGAAGACTGACTGAAGGCGAGTCTTACAACCAGTGATTTACAGAAGAAGCCATATGGAGACTGATAGGTAAGGCAGAGACACAAAAAAGGCCGGTCCCGCTCCCATGGGCAGTGGCTGAGGTTCAGCTGCAGGGGTCCCCCCTGAGAAGAATGTGGTCTGAACCCCAAGCTGGGATGCCCAGCCTAAAGCACAGGACCCAGGAAGAGGTGTCCACGTAATATCTGGCTGTGATTAACAGCGGGGTTTGTCTGCCAGGGAGACATGGAACTTACTGGAGACACATGCACCTTCTTAAAGGGTTAATGCACAAAATTGTGTTTGCAGCCATACATCGTGGGGTCTGGTGGAGGGAGGGAAGGGTGGAATAGAGTCACCTGAGGAGATTCTGGTGTTTCTGGCTGGGGGGGTGCTGGGGTCCAACCCCAGCGGCTCCAGGGGTCCCCAAAGGTGTGGACGGAGTCGGCGAAGAAGGAATGACACGGAGACAGCGTTCAGTTGATCAGCAGCCTAGCCAGGATCTCCAGCCAAGTTCTGGTCTGGATTTCCAGCGAAGTTCTGTTTAGGATCTCCAGCCAGGTTCTGTGTCCATGGTCTCTTGCTAGGTTCTCCAGCCAGGTTCTCCAGGTTCTCCAGCCAGGTTCTGTAGCCATGTTCCCTCGCTAGGTTCTCCAGCCAGGTTCTGTCCAGGTTCTCCAGCCAGGTTCAGTCACCAGGTTCTAGTCAGGTTCTCTTGCCAATTTCTGTAGTCAGGTTCAGTCCAGGATCTTTTGCCATGTTCTCTCGCTAGGTTCTGTCTCTAGGTTCTGAGGCCAGTTTCTGTCCAGGATCTTTTGCCATGTTCTCTCCAGCGAAGTTCTTCTGTCTCTAGAGAACGTTCTGTGTAGGTTCTGTGCCAAGGTTCTGTCTCTCTCTCTGTCTCTTGCTGTCTTGTTACATCTGTATTTAATCCAGTTGATTCAATCCTATCAATCTCTATTCCAAAGGTTAGGGCATCTCTTATCTCCATTCCAGGGAGTAAAGATTATGTAGCTTAAGCATGATTGTTCATAGTTAAAGTGATTAATTACCCGCCTGGCACTTAGTTAAGAGGTTTTATTCCCTCCCTAACTTCAGGGGAAAATCCCTGCCTGGGGAAACAACCTTTCTCAGAGACCTTGGTTAAAACACATAGTGCCAAGAAGGTGAGCAAACATATTAAGAACAGTATGCCATACATGCCAGGTCCCTTGAAACAGCAAGCATGGACCGGCTCCCGGCAGGGGGGTGGGGGGCGGGGGGTAGGGGGAGGACACTACCAGAATCCCTGTGCTGAGTCATTCTCTGATAAGGCAGACAACATCTTTGTACAGTGGGACATTCCACTCTGTGTGGCATCAGCCTTGGAGAAAGCAATAGACCCACCCTCTGGACTCCTTTTTGCCCAACTCTGCATAGCTTAGTCCCTGCTTGAAAAGTCAGCAGCCTGGGTCAGTGTATAGAGATCTAGACAGACTCAGAGGGTATCAGTGATTGAGTTGTCTTGCCTTGCGATGGAGGCCATGCCTTTATTTCCCTGTGAAACTGACTGGTGCTTCCCCGTCATGAGATATCAGATAGAATCACCCGCCTGCTCCCAGCAGACCCTCCTTCCAAGCTCCAGTAGCCCCACTTGCCTGACCCTTAGGGGCTCCTCCCTACTCAGATAAGTGCAAAATATGGGACAGATTTGAGTTTTGTGGCTCTGAGTTGGGAACTACACCATCACCTTCCCTGAAGCCTGAACAGCCCCTCGATTTCACAAGAGATCTAGCCCCTTATCCCAACTCTGCCAGGGGCTCTTCAAGTGACTGAGCCTCACAGGCAGAAGCAGGCAGAGGTGATCTTGTCTGAGTGCCTGGGGACTGTTGCTGAACTGCCGCCTATACCAGTGAGGGCAAAATCTGGCCATGGTGCGCATCTTGGTCCTTCCTGCATGCATCCAAGTTCAGGTGAGACAGCCACAAACTGTGGATTACTTGGAGCTCCAACAGGTTGCCAAGGGCCGGAAACAAACAGCATTTGACATTGACCTGCACCAGAGTCCCTGCGAAGAGGTCTAGAACCAACATACCCAGAGACTATCTTCAGGCAAGATCAGAGCAATATCCAATATGATTCACAAACATCATGTCCAGAAAGAGATCACATTAGGCACTAAGCCCTGCTGAGGCAAATTCCACTTCACGTGGTCAGCACCTGCACAGCAGCTTGCATGCTGTGGTTGGAGATGCCTCACAGTCAGCCAGCCTGAGGGTCATTGCCACACAAGAATGGACAAATAGCAATCAATAATAAATTACAGTGAAAGGGCCCATATTACCCACACAAGGAACATGCTTAGTGCACCTGGCCCAGGTGATCAAGGAGGCTGTGAAACTGGGTCCCATAGGACACTACTATGTAAAGCCACTCCATGAAGTCTGGGAGTCATAGCAGATCTATCTAATACATAGAGATAGACACAAAGAGGTATTCAAAATAGAAAGATAAAGAAATAGGCTGAAAATGAATGAACAGAATTCTCCAGAAAAAGAGCTAAATAAAATGGAGGCAAGAAATTTATCATATATAGAGTTCAAAGTAATGGCTATAAGGATGCTCAAGGAAATTAGAACTACAAAAGCATGAAAAAGAAAATAGAATCTATAAAAAAATGGCCTGTCAGAAAGAAAGAATACCATATCTAACATCAATAATACATTGAAGGAGTAAAAAGATAATAGGATGAAGCAGAGGATTAAATAAGCAATTTGAAAGACAGGTTAGAAAAAAAATAAACACACCCAATCAGAGAAGAAAAAAAAAATAGATTTAAAAAGAATGAGGATAATTTAAGGGACCTTTGGGACAACATGACGCCTAACAAAATCCATATCATTAAGGTAACAGAGGAGAAGAGAGAGAGAAAAGGATTGAGAACTTATTTGAAGAAAATGATGGAAAAGTTCCTTAAACTGTGAAGGAAAATGACACACAAGTCCAGGAAGTGCAGAGAGTCCCAAATAAGATGAACCCATTGAGGCCCATACCAAAACAATTTGTACAGTGGGGCATTCCACTCTGTGTGGCATCAGCCTTGGAGAAAGCAATAGACTCACACTCTGGACTCCTTTTTGCCCAACTTAAAATGGCAAAGGTTAAAGACAAAGAGGTAATCTTGAAAGCAGCAAAAGAAAAGCTATTAGTTACCTATAAGGAAGTTGACATAATATTGACCACTTATTTCATGACAGAAACATTTTAGGTCATAAGAGGTTGAATGAATGAACAATTTAACAATGAGATCAAGGAAGAAATCAAGAGATATCTTGAAATGAATGAAAATAAGAGCGCAATAACCTAAAATCAATGGGACACAGTGAAAACAGTCCTAAGAGGTAAATTCCTAGCATTACAGACCTACCTCAAGAAAAAAAAAATTTCAAATAAAGAATCTAACTTTATAATTACAAGAGCTAGGAAAAGAGCAGCAAAGCCCAAAGTGAATAGAAGAAAGGAAATAATAAAGATCAGAACAAAAATGAATGAAATAGAGTCTAAAATTACAATACAAAAGATCAATGAAACCAAGAGATGGTTCTTTGGAAAGTAAGCAAGATTGACAAACCTTTAACCAGACTCATCAATAAAAAAGAGAGGACTAAAATAAATAAAATCAGAAATGAGAGAAGTAACAACTGACACCAAAGAAAGAAGAAGAATTTTAAGAAAATATTATGAACAACTATATGCCAACAAATTGACCAATCTGGATGAAATGGATATATTCCTAGAACCATACAATCTTCTATAACTGAATCAGGAAGAATGAATGAATCTGAATAGACAGATTGCAAGTAGTGAAATTGAAACAGTAATTTAAAAAACTCCTAACAAATAAACGTCCTGGACCAGATATCTTCACAGGTGAATTTTCCCAAACATTCAAAGAACTAACACCTATGCTTCTCAAACTATTCCAAAAAAATTCAGGAGGAGGAAAGACTCCCAAGCTAATTTTAAGAGGCTAGCATTATTCTAATTCAAAAAACAGATAAAGACACAACAATGAAAGAAAAATGCATAGGCCAATACTACTGATGAACATAAATGCTAAAATCCTAAACATAATATTAACAAACCAGATGCAGCAATATGTTAAAAAGGTCATATACTACAATCAAGTGAGATTAATTCCTGGGATGCTAGGGTGGTACAATATCCACAAATCAGTAAACATGGTACACCATATAAACAAAATAAAGGATAAAATCATGATCATATCAATATATGAAGAAAGAGCATTTGATAAAATCTAGCACCCATTTATGACAAATGCCCAGCCAACATTATACCCAACTAGAGGCTCAGTGCACAAAATCTGTGCATTTGTAGGGTCCCTAGACGCTGTCGGCCAGGGCCTCCCTCCTTTCCTCTGGCTGTCCCTGCTCCCTAGTCGAACTCCCAGATGAACTCCCAGTCGAGAGGACAATTTGCATACTATGCTTTTATTATATAGGATGGGCAAAAACTACAAGGGTTTCCCTTAAGATTGGCAAAAAGGAACAGGTGTCTTCTTTCACCACTCTTATTCAACAGAGTACTGGAAGTCTTAGCCATAGCAATTAGACAAGAAGAAAATAAAAGCATTCAAATTAGAAAGGAATAAATAGAACTGTTTGTATATACAGAACCCTAAAGATTCCATTAAACACACACACACACACACACACACACACAAAAAAAACAACAACAAACAAACAAAAACAACAACAACAACAACAAATTATTAGAACTGATAAATGAATTCACTAAAGGAGTAGGACACAATATAAATACCCAGAAATCAGTTGCAGTTTTATACACCAATAATGAAATATCAGAAAGGAAAACTAAGAAAACAGTCACATTCACGTTGCTTCAAACATATAAAAAATAGCCTAGCTGACATAGCTCCATAGTTGAGTGTCAACCTATGAATCAGGAGGTCACAGTTCGATTCCCAATCAGGGCGATGCTGGGTTGCGGGCTCAATTCCCAGTTAGGGGTGTGCAGGAGGCAGCTAATCAATGATTTCTCTCTTCATTAATGTTTCTATCTCTCTCTCCCTCTCCCTTACTCTCTGAAATCAATAAAAATATATTTAAATATGTATATATAAAATAAGATACCTAGGAATAAATTTAACCAAGGAAGTAAAGGGCCTGAACTCAGAAAATTATAAGACACTGAAGAAATTGAATGAGATACAAGTAAATGGAAGCATATAAAAGGCCCATGGATAGGAAGAATTTACATCATCAAAATGTCCATACTCCCCAAAGCAATTTACAGATTCAACACAATTCCTATCAAGATACCAATACTGTATTTCACAGAACTAGAAGGCATATTCCAAAAATTTATATGGAACCACAAAAGGACCCCAAATAGCCACATCAATTTTGAGAAAGAAGAACAAAGTTGGAGGAATCATGCTACCTTATATCAAACTACACACTAAAGCCACAGTAATCAAAACAGAATGATACTGGCAGAAAAACAGACATATGGATCAATGAAACAGAATAGAAAACCCAGAAATAAACCCATAACTTTATAGACAACTAGAGGACCAGTGCACGAATTTGTGCATGGATGGGGTCCAGCTGGCCTGCCCCAATTGGGTGATAGGGGCCGGGCTGGCTGGGGGGAGGGACCTCGAGAGGTTGGCCAGCCAGTCCTGCCCCCGATCAGGGTGGGGAGGATAATCAGGGGCCAGGCCAGCCAGGGGAATGGGCTGCGGGAGGTTGGCCAGCCAGCCTTGCCCCCAATCAGGTTGGTTGGCTAGCCCCAGTGTGCATCATAGGGACTGGTCATACTGGTCATTCCAAGCATTCCAGTTGTTCCAGTTGCTTGGCATATATATATATATATATATATATATATATATATTAGAGGTCGGGTGCACAAAAATTTGTGCACTCGGGGGGGAAGAGGGGGTCCCTCAGCCCAGCCTGTGCCCTCTCACAGTCTGGGACCCCTCGGGAGATAACGATCTGCTGGCTTAGGCCTGCTCCCGGGTGGCAGAGGGCAGGCCCAATCCCTGGTCGGGCTCAGAGCAGGGCTGATTGGGGAGTTGGGGCACCTCCCCCTGTCATGCACAGAGCAGGATGGATCGGGAGGTTGCGATGCCACCTTCAGTCACGCTCAGGGTAGGGCCAATTGGGGGGTTGGGGCGCCGCCCCCTGTCACACTCAAGGTAGGGTCGATGGGGAGGTTGTGGCACCACCCCCTGTCATGCACAGAGCAGGGCCAATCAGGGGGTTGGAGCGTTGCCCCCTGTCACGCACAGAGCAGAGCCTGTCAGGGGGGTTGGGGCCCCATACCCTGTCATGCACAGAGCAGGGCCGATCAGGGTGTTGAGGAGCTCCCCCCTGTCACTCACAGAGTAGGGCTGATAGGGGAGTTGGGGCACCGCCCCCTGTCACACTCAGGGCAGGGCAGGTCAGAGGGTTGGGGCTCCGCCCTCTATCACCCACAGAGCAGGGCCGATCAGGGGGTTGAGGCGCCGCACCTTGTCACGATGATCCCAGTGCCGGGAGGCCTCTCAGCTCTGCTGATCCCGGTGATGGGAGGCATATTACCCTTTTACTATATAGGATAGAGGCCTGGTGCATGGGTGGGGCTGGCTGGTTTGCCCTGAAGGGTGTCCTGGTTCAGGGTGGGGGTCCCCACTGGGGTCCCAGGCCAGCCTGGGTGAGGGGATGATGGCTGTTTGCAGCTGGTCACACACCCTTCAGGGTGGGGGTCCCCACTGGGGTGCCTGGCCAGTCTGGGTGAGGGGCTGAGGGCTGTTTTCAGGCTGGCAGGTGACTGAAGCTCCCAACTGCTCCTTTTTTTCTTTTTTCCTTTTTATTCTGGGCCAGGTTTAGCTCTGGCTCCAGCTCTGAGGCCTCTGCTGCTGAAAGCAGGTATCTGGTTTGTTTCGGTTCTATAATTGAAACAATGTATAACTCCAGCTCTGAGATCCTGGCCGGCTGAAAGCAGGTTTCTGGGGTTTTGTTTAGCTTCTCTATATGTTATAATGTTTCTTAAACTGCAAGCTCAGAGGCCGGCAAGGCAGGCGGGGAATGTTGGAGTCCTCCGGCACTGAAGCAAGCAAGCCTCATGTTAGCTTTAAGCTGCCTGGCTGCCGGCCGCCATCTTGGCTGGCAGTTAATTTGCATATCTCGCTGATTAGCCAATGGGAAGGGTAGCGGTCGTATGCTAATTACCATGTTTCTCTTTTATTAGATTGGATATTTGAATTTGGATGTAAAAACATACAATGGGGTATAGTCTATTCATTACTGATGTTGAGAAAACTAGACAGATGCATGCAAAAAAAAATGAAACTAGACCACATTCTTACATCATACACATGAATAAACTCAAAATGTATTAAAAACTTAAATGTTAGAGTCAAAAACCATAAAACCCTAGATGTAAAGATAGGCAGTAAAATCTCAGATATTTTTTTGTAGCAATATTTTATCAGATATATTGCTTTGAGCAGGGGGCGGGTAAAAAGAAAAAAATACACACATGGGACTACATCAAACTAAAAAGTTTTTTTGCACAGCAAAGGAAACCCTCAACAAAATGAAAAGACAACCCACTTAATGGGAGAACATATTCGCCAACACATGCGATAAAAGCGTAATATACAAAATTTATAAGGAACTTAAAAAAACTCAACACCTAAACAACAAACAATTAAGAAATGGGCAAAGGACCTGAATAGACACTTCTCCAATGAGGTTATATCAATGGCCAAGAGACATATTAAAATATGCTCATCATCACTAATCATCAGAGAAATGTAAATCAAAACCACAATGAGATATCACCTCATTCTTGTCAGAAAAGTGATCATCAATAAATCAACAGCCAACAAGTGTCAATGACGATGTGGAGAAATGGAACTCTTGTGCACTGTTGGTGCAGCCACTGTAGAAAGCAGTATGGAGTTATCTCAAATATTAAAAATGGACCAGCCTGTGATCCAGTGATTCCACTTCTGAGAATATATACAAACAAACTCAAAATACTAATTCAAAAGAATATATGAACTCCTGTGTTCATTGAAGTGTTATTTACAATAGCCAATATTTGGAAGCAGCCCAACTGCCCACCAGCAGATGAGTGATAAAAAAGCTGTGGTACATTTACTAATACACAATGGGATACTACTCATCTATAAAAAAGAAGGAAATCTCATCTTTTGTGACAGCTTGGATGGATCTAGAGAGTATTATGCTAAGTGGAATAAGCCAGTCAGGAAAAGATAAGTACCATGTGATCTCACTTAAATGAGCTGAGCAAAATAAACTAACAAATTGGGGACAGAATCATGTATACCGAGAACAGACTGACAGCTGTCAGAGGGAAATTAGTTGGGGCTGGGTGAGAAGGATAAAGGGATAAAGCAATGAAAAAAAAAAAAAAGAAAGAAAAGAAAAGACTCCTAGACATAGACAACAGTATGGTGATTGCCAGAGGAGGAGGTGGGGAGAGGTAGAAAAAGGTAAAGGGAGAATAAATGGTATTGTAAGGAGAATTGACTTGATTGGTAAAGAAACAATATACAGATGATGTACTGTAGAATTGTATACCTGACATCTATGTTACTCCAGTAAGTTCATAAAAATAAATGAATAAATTATTAATTAATAAAACAAAAGATAATAAAGGCTAATCTTTTTAGGCTAAAATTTTTAGCAAAGTATACAATTTAGGACTTATGTATTAACTAGAGGCCTGGTGCACAAAATTTGTGCACTCGGGGGGGGGTGTCCCTCAGCCTAGCCTGCACCCTCTTTCAGTCCAGGAGCCCTTGGGGTATGTCCAACTGACGGCGTTGGGGAGCCAGCCTAAGCCATCAGTCGGACATCCTTAGTGTTGTCGCAGAGGCAGGAGAGGCTCCCGCCACTGCTGCTGCACTAGCCAGCCGTGAGCCGGGCTTCTGGCTGAGTGGCATTCCCCCTGTGGGAGCACACTGACCACCAGGGGGCAGCTCCTGCATTGAGCAACTGCCTACTGGTGGTCAGTGCACGTCATAGTGACCAGTCATTACGTGGTTTGATCGATTTGCATATTAGCCTTTCATTATGTAAGATTATTATTTAAGGCAACTTCTGCCTTAGTAAACCTCATCCACTTGTAATCACATACACAAGTGTGTGGTTTTCTTTATCTGTATATATTTGATTTAATTCTACCTTGGAGATGCATTGATACACTAAACAGAAAAATCTACTATGGACAAAACGGTTATATAGACTTTCTGGGGAAATAACACTATTTTCAAATGCTAATGTCGGATGATATTATACACTTCATAATATTTAAAGATACATGTATAACAGTATTTATCAGATGTTTCTTTTGCAAATATTTTCTCCAGTCTATGTTTTGTCTTCTCATTCTCTTGATATTCTTTCAGAGAATAGACGTTTTTTATTTTAATAAAGTATGGCTTATAAATTATTTCTTTCACAGATTGTGTCTTTAGTGTTGTAGCTAAGAAGGTATTACCATACTGAAGGTCACTTAGGTTTTCTACTATTATTTTCTAGCCATTTTTATGGTTTTACATTTTATATATATACTAGAGGCCTGGTGCACAAAAATTTGTGCACTCAGGAGGGAAGAGGGGGTCCCTCAGCCCGGCCTGTGCCCTCTGGCAGTCTGGGACCCCTCGGGAGATAACGACCTGCTGGCTTAGGCCTGCTCCCGGGTGGCAGAGGGCAGGCCCAATCCCTAGGTGCCTTCCCCTGGTCGGGCTCAGAGCAGGGCTGATTGGGGAGTTGGGGCGCCGCCCGCTGTCATGCACAGAGCAGGGCGGATTGGGAGGTTGCGATGCCACCCTCAGTCACGCTCATGGTAGGGCTAATTGGGGGATCAGGGCACTGCCCCTGTCACACTCAAGGCAGGGTCAATGGGGAGGTTGCAGTGCCACCCCCTGTCACGCACAGAGCAGGGCCCATCAGGGGGGTTGGGGCTCCGTACCCTGTCACGCACAGCGCAGGGTCGATCAGGGGGTTGGGGCGCTTCCCCCTGTCATGCACAGAGCAGAGCCCATCAGAGGGTTGGGGAGCTCCCCCTTGTCACGGACAGAGCAGGGCTGATCAGGGGGTTGGGGAGCTCCCCACTTTCATGCACAGAGCAAGGCCGATCAGGGTGTTGAGGAGCTCCCCCCATCACACACAGAGCAGGCTTAGGGGGTTGAGGCCCTGCCACTCTCACACTCAGGGCAGGGCCGATGGGGAGGTTATGGCTCTACCTCGTCACACACAGAGCAGGGCCCGTGGGGGGAGGGGGGGTTGGGGCGCTGCACCCTGTCACACACAGAGCAGGGCCAATCAGGGGGTTGGGGCACCACACCCTGTCACACACAGAGCGGCAGGGCAATCAGGGGGTTGGGGAGCTCTCCCCTATCAGGCACAGAGCAGGGCTGATTAGGGGGTTGGGGTGCCTTCCCCTGTCAGGAACAGAGCAGGGCAGATAGGGAGGTTGTGGCCCACCCCCTTCACACACAGAGCCGCAGGGTGATCAGGGGGTTTGGGCACTGCCCCCTGTCACGCTGATCCTCGTGCTGGGAGGCCTCTCGACTCCGCTGATCCCGGTGCTGGGAGGCATATTACCCTTTTACTATATAGGATAGAGGCCTGGTGCATGGGTGGGGGCTGGCTGGTTTGCCCTGAAGGGTGTCATGGATCAGGGTGGGGGTGCCAGGCCAGCCTGGGTTAGGGGATGATGGCTGTTTGCAGCTGGTCACACACCCTTCAGGTTGGGGTACCCACTGGGGTGCCTGGCCAGTCTGGGTGAGGGGCTGAGGGCTGTTTTCAGGCGGTGGTTGACTGAAGCTCCCAACTGCTCCTTTTATTCTTTTTCCTTTTTATTCTGGGCCAGGTTTAGCTCTGGCTCCAGCTCTGAGGCCTCTGCTGCTGAAAGCAGGTATCTGGTTTGTTTGGGTTCTATAATCAAAACACTGTTTCCACTCCAGCTCTGAGATCCCGGAGGCTGAAAGCAGGTTTTTGCGGTTTTGTTTAGCTTCTATATTTGTAAAAATGTTTCAAACTGCAAGCTCAGAGGCCGGCAAGGCAGGCGGGGAATGTCGGAGTCCTCCGTCACTGAAGCAAGCAAGCCTCATGTTAGCTTCAAGCTGCCTGGCTGCCGGCCGCCATCTTGGCTGGCAGTTAATTTGCTTATCATCCTGATTAGCCAATGGGAAGGTTAGCGGACGTACGGCTAATTATCATGTTTCTCTTTTATTAGATAGGTTATACTAGAGGCCCGGTGCACGAAATTCATGCATTGGGGGAGTGTGTCCCTCACCCCAGCCTGCACCCTCTCCAATCTGGGACCCCTCAGGGCATGTCCAATTGCCGGTTTAGGCCCAATCCTTGCCTGCCTGCTTGATTGCCTCTAACCGCTTCTGCCTGCCAGCCTGATCACCCCCTAAGCAATCCCCTGCCAGCCTGATTGACGCCTAACTGTTCCCCTGCCAACCCGATTGGCCCCAACTGCCCTCCTCTGCCAGCCTGATCTCACCCCCAACTTTCCTCCCCCAATGCCCTGGTCGTTCCCAACAGCCATCCCCTGCCGGCCTGATCTCACCCCTAACTGCCCTCCCCTGCTAGTCTGATCACCCCTAAATGCCTATGCCTGCCGCATCACCCCTAATTGTCCTCCCCTGCTGGCCTGATCTCACCCTTAACAACCCTCCCCTGCTAGCCTGATCACACCCCCAACTGCCCTCCCCTGCTGGCCTGTTCGCCCCTAACAGCCTCTGCCTCGGTTCCCACCACCATGACTGTCCAGAAGGAAGTCGGACGTCCGGAAGATGGCTGGTTGACCCGGTCTAATTAGCATATTACCCTTTTATTACTATAGATAGATTATATAGGATAGGACTGCTTAAATGGGGGAAAAGCCTTTTTCAGCAGGAGGAGATGCTCTTGGCAGACAAAAACACATAATCCCTATATCTGAGCTGCTAGCCAGCCATATGCACTATACTGCCAAACCAGTCATTAAAAAATTGAACCGCTTTCTTACACCTTACACCAAACAGCTGTTGCCCTTAAAACCCCTCCTCAGCCCCCACCTTAGATTCTGCCTTTGCAGTTCACCCAGATTAGGTTCTGATTGGTCAGTTTCTATGCCAGTCAGCATCTCCAGGCCTATCTCTGGGACTGATTAAAGAGGCAGGGCTGAATAGCAGCCTGGTAGAGGCCTAGAGAAAAATAGAGGTGTGGCTGCTGGGAAAGCCTGGAGAGAAAGAGAGAGGCAACAGCTGAACAACAGCTGCCACAGAGGCTGTGGATCAGACCCTGCCTCTCTCTCTGCAGGCCTCTTTCTGGGCCTGATCTGCAGCCTCCTCCACAGTCAGTACTGGGTCCCTGCACCAGCACTGGCTGCAGTCAGTGCTGGGTTACCACAGCAACCCAGCACTGACTTCTGGTGCTTGGTTGTTAAGGACCCTGGCTCTTTATACATGCATTTATTATTGTTGACAGTATTACAGATGTCCCTCATTCCTGTCCTTTGCCCCACCTCCTCCCAGACCTTGACCCACCCTAGTTCTTCACCACACTATTATATACAAAAACTTTAAAAACTTAACAATTCCAAAATGAACAACCTGATTAAAAATGGGCAAAAGATATGAACAGGTAGCTCAGCAAAGAAGACATGCAGGTGGCAAATAAGCTTATGAACAGATTCTCAACATCCTATGTCCAAAATCCAGAACACTGATAACACCAAATGCTAGTGAGTGTGTGGAGGAACAGGAACTCTCAGTCTTTGCTGGTGGAAGTGCGAAATGGTGCAGCCACTTTGGAAGGCAGCTTGGTTGTTTCTTACAAAAATAAACATATTCCTAGCATATGATCTAGCAATTGCACTCCTTGGTGTT
Organism: Myotis nattereri; assembly: GCF_964212035.1. Taxonomy (NCBI): domain Eukaryota; kingdom Metazoa; phylum Chordata; class Mammalia; order Chiroptera; family Vespertilionidae; genus Myotis; species Myotis nattereri. Next base: position 81,890,132 of record NC_138082.1, on the reverse strand, counting down.
TACCCAAATGAAATAAAAACTTTCTCTACACAAAACCCTGCTCATGGATGTTTATAACAGCTTTATTTATAACTGGAGGCCTGATGCATGAAATTCATGCAAGGGGCTTGGCCCTCGCAGCCCCTCACTGCCTCAGCCAGCCCTCACAGACCCGGCTTCATCCAGAAGGTCATCCAGATGGTCATTCTACTATTCAGTCTAATTAGCATATTAGTTCTTTATTATATAGGATTGCCAAAACTTAGATGCGGCCAAGATGTCCTTCAGTAGGTGAATAGATAAATAAACTGTGGTACATCCAGACAGTGCAATATTGTTCAGCACTAAATAGAACTGAGCTATCAACGCATGAAAAGACATGGAGGAAACAATGCAAATACAAAGTGAAAGCCAATCTGAAGTGGCTGCAACTGTGTGATTCCAACTATGTGGCATTCTGTAAAATGCAAAACTAGGGAGACAGTAAAAGGATCAGTGGTTGTCAGGGATGTAGTAGGGAGGGAAGGATGAGTAAGCAGAGCACAGAGGATTTTTAGCAATGAAAGAATCCTGTATGGCCTTAGCTGGTTTGGCTCAGTGGATAGAGCATCAATCTGCGGACTGAAGGGTCCCAGTTTTGATTCAGGCAAAGGGCACATGCCGGGGTTGTGGGCTCGATCCCCCTAGTAGGGGGCGTGCAGGAAGCAGCCAGTCAATGATTCTCTCTCATCATTGATGTTTCTCTCTCTCTATCCCTCTCCCTTCCTCTCTGAAATCAATAAAAATATATTTAAAAAAGAATCTTGTATGACCTTCTAAAAGTGGGAACATGTCATTATACATGTATCAAAACCCATAGAATGTGCAGCAAGAATGAGCCCTAATGTCAACTGTAAAGTGTGGTTGACAATTAAAAATAAATAAATAAACAAGCAAGCAAATGTGCAAAGATATATTTACTACTGGGGAGAATATTTTTAAGTTTCTTAATGAAGAAAGTTTAAAAATGAAAACAATATAACAAGTTATGGCGATAGACATGGGCACATGGTAATTATAAGCTAATTAATTCCTTTACAATTCTACTACATTCCTAATATGCACCATGTCTATGAGACAACATTGTCTAAGTCTTAGCCCTTGTTGATGTATTCACAGTTTAAAATAAGAAAGATAAAGAAAAGGCTCATTAATTTACAAAAGATGGCATTCCCACAGTATAGAGGTGCACAAAATCATTAGAATGTGAATGAAAGACATGAGATAGTCTGAATCTGATTAAGGAGTAAAAGGCTCAGAAAAAGCTTCAGATGAGACATGACATACTAGCTGAGCCTCTAAGTTCTGGTAGATGTTGCTAAGCACAAAAAGCTAAAACAATATTTCAACCAGAGTAAGATAAGTGAGAAAAGGCAGAGTTAGAAGATCAGATGATGAAAACACATGTATGCAAATAAAAATGGAAGAAAAACGACAAGTTAAAGAGATGTATGTAAGAAAGTGAGAGCGACCAGACTATAGATATCAAAGAATTATTGGAGAACTGGAGAAATATGAGGGAAACATATGAAGATAAGGAGATACTTTCTGAATAATGTCTTTTACTGGTTTGAATGATGATTCTGAAATGCAGCTCCATCTAAAAAACGACTGGAATAATATTAATCCATTTGTAAAGACACAAAGATGAATAAAGTGCCTTAAAAATTAATCATGAACCTAGAATTTTTCATTTCATTTTGAATTAATCGGAACAATTATTTTTCAGACACTCTGCTCTAGTTGAGAAGCAAAAAGTGAAATGGGATCTCAATGATTTCAATGATACCTCAATATGAACAGCTAAAGCAAATGATATCTCAAACTGAATCACCAAACACCTTTCCTATGTGGATTTTCTGATTCTACAGGTATTAATACAACAAACATATAATATACCTTCTGTTATGACTGACCGCTTTTCACATTAGCCTTTTGTAGCTGGTGGTGTGTTTCCAAGTTTGATGCATATAATACTTTAATGTTAAAACAGACAATACAAACTAATAGAAATAGAAAAACAGATGTGACAGATAGGACGATTCTGGGGAAAGTTCAAGTTCAGTTTCCACGGATGATTTGGTATTATAACTCTTGAAGAGACATAAATGATTAAGAAGCAAAAGAGCAGAGTGATTCTGGGAGGATGTCACAGTGCATATACATTTCTAGGTGTATAAGTGGAGAATGGAATAAAGGATAAAAAGAGATGATGGCCTGATTTGAACTAACTTTCAGAACAGTCTTTTTGAAAATAGTTTTCTGGGAATTTAAAAGTAATTAGAAAGAGAAGGAGCAGAAATGCAAAGGGGAGGAGAATGACAGTTGAAATAATACATCCTGTATTTATTTTCTCAAAATTATTTAGGCTAAAAAAAAATTATTTAGGCTACATAGACTGCAAGTCTGCTGTCCAGAATCCTTCATCACACAGTTCAAAAAATAGAATGTCTTTTTTTTCTTGTCTTTTTTTATTTATTAAAGAGACAGAGAAACATTGACTTGTTGTTCCACTTATTATGCATTCATTGGCTGATTCTTTTATGTGCCCTGATGGGGGATCATGCATGGGGATGATGTTCTAACCAACTGAGCTACCAGGCAGGGTGCAAGAGGATGACTTGTAATAGAATTTATCCTACCACTGAGGACTATCAAGCTTCCTATGGGTTCCATCATCATTGCAGTTAAGTATCCTTGCCCCGGGCTTAGTGATTGCCTTCCTCACACAGATTTTACCAACTAAATCTCTCTTGTCACTCATTTCTGTTTGTGTCTGTCACCCCAAGATGGTAACTATTGCCACTAACAATTATTGCTCCAGCATGCTATCCTCCCTATGAGAATCCTCCCTGACCTTTATTAACGCAACCTCTCATACTTTTTCACTGCAGTTGAAAACTGGCACTCCAAACCAACCAGATTCCCCCTACTCTGCATCTTCTCTGAAGATTCCTTCCCCCTCTTTGTCACAACTGAAGCCTGGTCTCCTTAAAGGACATCATGACCCAGTAGCTCTTACTAGTGACTTCAGCTGAAAGGAGTTTTAGGGACAAAATAGTCAGGTTTAGGGAGCCTTAGAGATAAGGAGGGCCCATGGGAGAGGAATGCATAGGTGGAGACTTGAAGACACCAAAATGCTTATCGCACTTGTACAGAGGATAGAGAAATGCCACAGGCAGATAGAAATATTTCCGTCCTGAGCAATTAAAACAGCCATAAACCAAGGACAGACAGGGATATCTCTGGCCTGAGCAATTAAAGTGACCATAAGTTAGACCAAAAGTAGCCCTGACTCTAGTAGCTGGGAGAGCTATAAGGCTTTCTTTGCCAGCGTAACTGGGGAAAAAAAAATTAAAAAAATAAGATAAATCAAAAGTGACTCCAACCAGCAAGATAAGGGGGAGAGAAAATGGGGGCACCACGTGGGCTTTGAGCTTTGAAACTAATACCATGTAGCAGAATGACCAACGAGGAAAACGGGGGTAGGGGGTCCCAAAGGAAAGGGACTAATTAAAAAAGGTCAGATTCAAACAAAGAACTGCAGCATATACAAGCTGGAGACAAAGGGGCATGAGGCAAGGATTTTTTTTATTTTTCCCATTAGTGAGAGAGAGCAGGCTTTTCCCATTGGGGGGCCCCTCCCCATGGGGTCTCCTTTGGGGACACCATTGCCCAGATGGAGTTTGTATCTGCTTCCAATAAACATCTACATTTTTTTATTAAAGAAGCCTTTTTGTCCACGAGTTTATGCTTCAAATTTCATGAGGACAAGAACCCACGGGAAGAAAAATCTGCACCCCGAGCCCCACATTTCACAGCTTATAACTCATACACCACAATGTTCATTGCTCCCTATTGTTCCTTTAGAACGTATCTTTCCACCTCATTGTTAAAAATCCTTTTCATATAAGGTTCATGCCAGCCAGCTTTATCATTCTCTGCTCTTCAATTTAGGAAAGTGATATTATAAAACACTAATTCTTATAGGTGGCATTATATGAAAAAAAAAAAATTTCCACCATCTAGGGCAGGATCAACCAATTATGGTCATGAGCAACACCCAGACTGCCCTGTTTTTGTGTGGCCCACAAGCTAAGAATGCTTTTTACAGACCAGATTTATAATCATTTTGATTAGAAGAAACTTACTGGAATCTCAATTAAGTAAAAAGTTTCCCACATAATAATTTCATTCTTCACATCAGTAGACATGTATTACAAAACACTGCACTTAATTATTACTTCATTTTGAATTACCTCAACAAAATGTTGTGGCAATTTGTTTACTATCATTTTATTTAGGTGCCTACATAATTCCCTCAATTTGGCATCTTGTCCTGCAAAACCAAAAATATTTACTATCTGGCCCTTTACAGAAGGAGATTCTCGCCCTTGGTCTAGGATAAGACAACTAAGAAGCATTGAGATAAACACAATTAGACAGTTTCTTTCATATATTTTTTTTAAAATTTGGGATTCTTCAAAGCTTTTACTAGTTTCATTGTGAATCATTGAGATCCATGATATTATAGTGCATTCCATTTTTTAAATCAAAACATCTTGCAGACCAAATGTTCTAAGGAAAGCTTTTAAAAAATATATTTTAAAATAGGTCCTATTTTTTTAAATAAAAATGAACTGGTGTATGGTTCATTATTTTCATCTTTAAGGATCAATTAGTTTCACAGTTTTTGATTTGCATAAACTTTTCTAAGATGTGGGTCACTCTATGTCAGCAAAGTTCAGTAGCAATAACAAAACACATCCTGAAGAAATAAAATATTAAGGATTAACTGAAAATCTGTGATAAATTTAGAGCAAGATTTTCATATTTTCCTTAAAAACAGGGGTAAGGATCTCCCAAAGCAACAGATTGATATTTACTCATCATCCTTACCTGAAGTGTATGCCTACTCAAAACACGTGATACCTAACAGAGGCCTTATTCCCCAGCCTGCTTCACTTGTCAGTTATTTATTAATTTCCCCTTGGATTGACCATTTCCTAATTCCTTTCAAATCATACATGGGAAGTTAACTGATCCTTCTTATAATTTGGGCCTCTTCACATAACCATGTTTAATTTTACTCCACAAAACAATTCTTATACACACCACTTACAAACTACACAGCTTTGCTTTTCACACACTCGAGTGTAATGTGTTTGTTTCAAATCTTTCTTAGTGGGAGAGTCACATCAGTGGACAACATCCCACTGAGTCTCCAGGCACTGAAGTAAATCCATTGTACATACAGCTGCTGGAGAATCTTAAATTGCATTTGAGATGCATAAGAATTCAGAGTGGCTCTCAATTTACATTCCCACTAAATACAGAGCCAGCATAGTGCTCCAGGCCAAGCAAGCCAGCTTCCTTCTATCCCAGCATCTCCCTTATTTTGTTTATCTTTAGATTCTCTGATATAACAAGCCAAACATCCAGACCAAATGCCATACCACATCCTTGCAAATAAATTTTTCTTTTGCAAAGTTTTTTTTTTTTTTATTCTCTGCAAATAGATACACATAACTTTCAAAGCCCAAATCAAGAAAGGATGATTCCAAGAAAACAAACCCAATATTACACCCTTAGAAAGATATGCATTCAGTTTGCTTTATCGGCATGTTATTGTGCTATATCCATTGTAATTTTGTCCCAAATATTTCTTGACTTATCACCATTTGCTTCTACAGTTTAAATGTCTCAGCAGCTCTCCAGTTTCACTACATCTGAATTCTCTCCAGGGACTAACATATAGCAAATTGTAAAACAAACTTCCTATTCTTTAAAAACTCAAGTTCCTTTTTTTGTAGAAGAAATATTTTCCACATTTCACTAACTAAATTATTGATGATCATGACCTTTGGGAGTAATACATGCTACTAGGAAAACTGAATTACTTAATACATATTTTATTAACCATATGATTAAAAGTGAATTAGCTTCCCAAAGAATACATCTTAAGTTTTGGAAATAAGGCAAAAATGAATGAAAATCTCAAAAGTTTACAATGTTCTAGAAAATAAGTTGAAATGGTTATATATCATTAAATAATTAGGATGTGTTTTAAGACTGATTTCTTTCAATTATCCAAATATATTGGACACAAACAGGTTTTTAAAAATGAACATTGTTAATGAATGCAGGGTTTTACCTATCATTTGACGGATAGAAAGAAGCTATCATATAGCCTTAAATTCTAAATTATTTAACAGATGATTTGATTTTTATTAGTCAACTAAAATAGATATAGACAGGATATAGGTATTGAAATAGATAGATAGATAGATAGATAGATAGATAGATAGATAGATAGGCAGATAGATAGATATGTATATATGCATATATGTATAGATCAGCATCTATATATATAAAAGCCTAATATGCAAGTGTTCCCTCAGGAGTTTGACTGACCGGGAGTTTGATCACTTGCTATGATGTGCACTGACCACCAGGGAGTGGCATGGAATGAAGGAAGGCCCCAGCTGGCAGCCAGCAGCTGCTAGGGACCCTACCTGTGCACAAATTTTGTGTACTGGGCCTCCAGTTATATATAAATTCTATACTGATACTGTCAGAGTAAAATGAGACAGCAACCTGAGTCAGGGCTCAGTTCCTGCATCCTGACGCCTGTTCTTCCTGACCTGCAATTAAGCCCTGACCTTCCTGTTATCGCTAAGTCCCAGTAACACAGGAAAAAGTACATTATCTATAGTTAAACAATGATACAAGAAAAGGCTATGTTATCCATCATCTAGAGGGAGGGGGGATGAGAAGGGAAACTTCTCATTAAATCATCCTACCCGGACCACTTCCTTGGATCCTGTAATTTCCTTACATCAATCAAACTGCCCAAATTAGAAAGCTCCCTGAATAGCCGGAAGCTTAGTCCATATATGGAAGACAAAGGGACTAGGAGTATAAAGAACAGACCCCCACTGCATTAGGCTGCTCAGCTTTAAGAAGTGATTCCTCTGAGCCATGCACCAGCGCCAGGAATAAAAAGTGCTTTTTCTTAACCTTCAAGTGTGCTTCTGCCTGTCTTCCTGCCGCAGGGTGATTCTGCCGTAACAATACATTCTAGATTTTCATTCCTTTATGCATTTATTTTCCTGACTTTCCAGGAACACAGAATGGCAACTCTAAAGTTCTTGCTTAAAAATGCAAGTATCTGTATTTCAGGTTCAGTCAGAGACTTGGCTGAGTTAATTCACACAACTGGTTATACCTCTTCTCTGACTTTCAGGGCTTTTTCCTCACTCTCTGGCTGCCCTGGGGCTCACCCAGGGGGCTTTTCCCTTGCTTCTGTCTGAAAGACAGGGATGCTTTTCTTTTTATAGATTCAGCATCCTACGCCTGCTCCTCTGCCTCAGGTATAGTTGGCTATAAAAATAAAACCCTAAACAAACAAAATTTTGACTCCCTTCCAAAATCGTCCTGGTTTTCTTTCGACTTCAGAATCCTGGGGTAGATTTTTTTCTATTTCTTTGTGTGTTTTTTAAAGTTTTGTCCTGAGGTTATAACTAAATTCCTATGAAGATTGTGTTGTTAGCAGCTCACACCCCTATCAGATTTGAGAAACTATGTACTCTACTTTACACAAGGCTCTGTTAATTGTATACTAGTATTTCTCTGAAAGTAGAAGGATATTTTCCAGTATAAAATTTATCATATTCCTGCTACAATATTTTTTTCTTTTTCAAACTAAATTTCTTGATATCAAGTGAATCAAATTTTCAAAAAGTGATAGTGGTTTAAAATGCAAAAAAACCTCTATTTCTAAAAATTTATTTAAATATCAGATATATCAGTTAATATGTGTCATGCTTCCAAGGACAGAATAATACTTTTTTTAAGGACATAAAACAAATTGGAATAAAACAAATTAGAAAGTGGTGTATTTTTCCAAGGGAAAGTTATTTTGGGAGACTGTGGATTTAGATAACAAAAAGAGAAGTCAAAGAAATTAGTAAACGGTCCAAGTTGTCTATGTTCACACTCAGGTTTGAGTTTAGTTCTGGGCATAAAATGTAAGTATGAGGATAATTTTGATAGGTAAAGATTCGAGTACCAACTTTTAATATAACTATCTTCATTCTACTTTTTATATTCAGCACACATTAGAAACAGAATACCAGATCTGTTACCAATTATTTTAAGTAACAGTAACTTTTTTCTAACAAGTACAATTGCAGGTCCAAGTCACAGTTGATTTGTATTCAGCTTTAAATATGAATTCTTACCAATCACAACTAATAAAATTGAAGCAGCAGTAAAACAAAACAAACAAACAAACAAACAAACAAAAAACCTCACAGCAAACAAAAGTCCTGGACCAGTAAAAAAAAAAGTCCTGACTTCACAGGCAAATTTTACCAAACATTCAAAGAAGAACTAACACCTATCCTCCTTAAACTATTCCAAAAAATTCAAGAGGAAGGAGCACTTCCAAGCTTTTTTTATGAGGCCAATATTATCCTAATACTAAAACCAGGTAAAGACACAACAAAGAAAGAAAAGTATAGGTCAATAACCCTGATAAACATAGATGCTAAAATTCCCAACAAAATATTAGCAAAGTAGATCTAACAATACATTAAAAAATACACCATGATAAAGTGGGATTTATTCTGGGTATGCAAGACTGGTACAAAATTTGCAAATCAATAAATGTGATACATCACACAAACAAAATAAAAGATAAAAATCACAGGATCATATAAATACAGAAAAAACATTCAATAAAATCTATTACCATTTATGATAAAAACTCTCAGCAAAGTGGGAATAGAGGGGTCATACCTCAATATAATAAAGGCCATATCTGACAAACCTACAACTAACGTCATACTCAATGGGCAAAAACTAAAAGCACTTCCCTTAAGATCAGTGTGTATAGAGTATGCTGGATGTCCAAGGCCACTCTCAGCCTGAAATCTTAATCAGGGTGTCTAAGGCTAAGATGCTATGCGCAGGTGCAAGGACGAAGTAATTTAGACTGTGCAAGTGTGCCCCTCTAGAAACCAAATGATTGATGTCACTATTAGGTGGAAAGCCTCTTTTGTCTAAATAGTATTAAAAGTATGTTACTGAGTCTAGAGAACTTGGGAGTGAGCTCAGGTGCAGCTACTATAAAAGGCCATGGGTCCAGCTGTAACCGGTTTTGGCTCAGTGGATAGAGCGTCGGCCTGCGCACTGAGGGGTCCCAGGTTCGGTTCTGGTCAGGGGCATGTACCTTGGTTTTGGCACATCCCAAGTGGAGGGTGTGCAGGAGGCAGCTGATCGATATTTCTCTCCCATCGATGTTTCTAACGCTCTATACCTCTCCCTTCCTTTCTGTAAAAAATCAATAAAATATATTAAAAAAAAAAAAAGGCCGTGGGTCCAGAGGCAGAGCATGGCTGCTCAGGTAATAGCTGTGGGGACAGAGGCTGCTGATGCTTTGTGGGAAAGATGCATTGTTACCTAGCCAGTGTGAGGCTACCTACTGTGTAACTTTGCTTTGGAGAACTGTTTTTTCTAGTACAGTGATGGCGAACCTATGACATGCGTGTCAGAGGTGACACGCGAACTCATTTTTTTGGTTGATTTTTCTTTGTTAAATGGCATTTAAATATATAAAATAAATATCAAAAATATGAGTCTTTGTTTTACTATGGTTGCAAATATCAAAAAATTTCTATATGTGACCCAGCACCAGAGTTAAGTTAGGGTTTTTCAAAATGCTGACACACCGAGCTCAAAAGGCACCATCACTGGTCTAGTAGCTCCTTGTTAGCAATGGCTACATGGCCGCTAGCTACTACAATAAAGACTCTCTTATGCATCCATGACTTCTCATGGCTTCTCCCTCTACTACCCAGCATCCGAGAAGGTCCAGTCCCTGGCAGATTGGCTCAGGCCCAGCCGTGGTGTAGTAGGGCAGGATCAGGACCTGTGCTCCCACACTTTGCCAGTTGGCAGGATAGAGCAGTGAGTGTTTCCAACACTTAGTACAGCAAGCAGGGTTCAAGAAAGAACTTGCTCTAACAATCAGGAACAAAACAAGATTGTCTGCTTTCACCACTTATTCAACACTAGAAGCCCATTGCAGGAATATTCCTGCAAGAATAGGGCTTCCTCAGGCCAATCTGGCCGCCAAGCCCCGTTGCACAAAGGGCCGCACACGGGGGTCCTGGCTCAGGGTGGGGCTTAGGTGGCTTGTTTGTGCCGCCAAGCCTGGTGCGCGCAGGGCCGCACATGGTTGTCCCGGCTGGGAGCGGGGCTTAGGCTGCACATGGGGGCCCAGATCATGGCTCCACTGGCCCGCCCTGCCTGCAGTATGCAAATTAACCACCATCTTTGTTGGCGGTTAATTTGCATATCACACTGATTAGCCAATGGGAGGCGTAGCAAAGGTATGGTCAATTTCCATGTTTGTCTATTATTAGATAAGATAGTGCTGGAATTCCTTGCCATAGCAATCAGACAAGAAGAAATAAAAGGCATCCAAATTGGAAAGGAGGAAGTATAAAACTGTCATTATTTGCAGGTAACATGATATTGTATATAGAAAATCCTAAAGACTCCACCAGAAAACTACCAGATCTAATAAATGAACTTGGCTAAGTTGCAGGATACAGATTCGGCATTCAGATATTAATGGCATTTTTATACACCAATAATAAACTATCAGGAAGATAAACTAAGAAGACAATGCCAATTACCATTGCAACAAAAAATAAGGTAAATAGGAATAAATTTAACCAAGGAGATAAAAGACCTATAATTAGAGAATTATATGATATTGAAGGGAGAAATTAAGAATGATACAAATAATTGGAAGCATATATCATGTTAATTGATTAGAAAAATGAACATCATTAAAATGTCAATAATATTTAAAATAATCTATAGATTAAACACAATTCCTGTTAAAATACCAATGGCATATTTCACAGAACTAGAAAAATGTTCCAAAGACTTGTATGGAACCAAAAAAAGACCACAAATAGCTGCAACCATCTTAAGAAAGAAGAACAAAGTTGGAGATATCACAGTAACTGATATCAAACTATACAACCATGCCATTGTGATCAAAACAGCCTGTTACTAGCATAAGGACAGGAATATAGATCAATGGAAGAGAACAGAGAGGCAAGAAATCAGCAAACACCTCTATGGCCATTAATATTTGATAAAGTAGGCAAGTGCTTACGGTCTCTTCAATAAATGGTGTTGGGAAAATTGGACAGGCACATACACAAAAATTAAACTAGACCACCAACTTACACTATATATAAGGCTGAACTCAAAATGGATAAAATACTTAAATGTAAGCCACAAAAGCTTCGAAATATTAGAAGAAAACATAGGCAGTAAAATCTAAGAATTCTTTTGCAGCAATATTTTTGCCAATATCTCTCTGAGGGCAAGGGGAACTCAGGAAAAGTTAAACAAATGGGACTACATCAAACTAAAAAGCTTCTGCACAGCAAAAGAAAACATCATCAAAATGAAAAGATAACCTACTATATGAAAGAACATATTTGCCAATTCTATATCCAATAAGGTGTTGATTTCAAAAATATATAAAGAACTTATACAACTCAACATGAGGAATACAACCCAATTAAAAATGGGCAAAGGACCAGATTAGACACTTTTCCAAAATGGATGTAAAGATGGCCAATGGATATACTAAAAATGTTCAAGGTCACTAATCATCAGATAGATGCAAATTAAAACTAAAATGAGGTACCACCTCACACCTGCCAGAATGGCTACTATCAATAAATCAACAAACAAATGATAGTGAGGATGTGGATAAAAGGCAACCCTTGTGCACTCTTGGTTGGATGCAGACTGATGCAGGCACTAAGATAAACAGTATTGGGTTTCCTAAAAAAAAAGAAATTAAAAAAGGAACTACCTTTTGATCCAATGATCCCACTTCTAGGAATATATCCTAAGAATACTAAAACACCAATTCCAAAACACCAAGCAGCATCATTTACCACAGCCAATATCTGGAAACAACCCAAGTGCCCATCAGCAGATGAGTGGATAAGAAACCTGTGGTACATTTACACAATGGAATACTATTCAGTTGTAAAAAAAAAAGAACTCTTGCCCCTTGCTACAGCATGGATGGACTTGGACAGTATTATGCTAAGTGAAATAAGCCAGTCAGAGAAAGACAAATACCATATGATCTCACTAATATGTGGAATCAAAGGACAAAATAACTGATGAACAAAATGGAACCAGAAGCATGGATACATGGAGCAGACTGGCTGGTGCCCGAGGGGAGGAGGGGGGGATAACTGGGTAAAGAAGGTGAAGGTATTGGCTGAAGGACATATATGCATATCCCATGGATACAGACAATAGTTTTGTGAAGGCCAAGGGAGGGGGAGGCGGGGATGGGTGGAGATGAGCAAAAGGGGGTAAAAAGGGAGACTACACCTGCAATAATATCAAAATTACAATTTTTAATAAAAATAAATAAATAAGAATTCTTTATGCTGTTTCTTTTCAAAGTATAATGTCCCTTCTAAAAATTAAACAATGTAACAGCATAAAACATTTTTTAAAGACTAAAATTAGTATTATCCTACTACTTAGTAGAGACTGGAAGTAGTATTATCTTACTACTTTCAACCAGTAATTATTTGTACTTTAATATACATGGTAGAGCAAAAGTAGATTTACAATAGTTCATGTGAAAAATAATATGATGATTCATAAATAATAATACAAGAATAGACTTTTTTTTGTATATTTACAACTATAAACTCCTTTTGCTCCACCATATAATATTCCCTTACCACTTTTCCATGATTATATTTCATATTTGTAACACTGTTAAAATCTCTTGCCATTTCATATGACATTTGCTGACATGCAGTTTGGAGAACAAGATTTATCTATAAACTTGTCATCCCTTTCTGTATTTTGAAAGTATCTGATTTTTTTTAGTTTTCACATGCTACATTAAAAATAATAATTTTATGTTTTAAACTTTGTCTTATTCTTAATATCTTTCAAAATATATCTTTAAAAAATATGAGACATGTTCATAAAAATATTAAATTAAATACTACGAAAAAAATCTCTCTCAAACTCTAGTTCTCTGCCAGGAAACAACTACTCTTAATAGTGTCTTGTTATTCTAGAATTTATTTCAATTATATATGTGTTATATATTTTATATATCTTATATAATAACACATATAATATATTATCTTGTTGCTTATAATGATATTACACTAATTAATAATATGGACTTTTATAACCGGTTGGCATTGCAAATCTGCACATGTAAAAGAATCATTTTAATGGCTTTCTAATATTTTGTTGTTTTTTGTATCCTAATTTATTTTACTAGTCTCTTAATGCTGATTTCAGTTGTTTCTAATCTTATTTTGTTTTTTAAATTCTAAATAATATTCTAATTAATTTACTTTTTAAGTGTCTTTAAGTATATGTGCAATATATCTACAGGATAAATTCTACCTTTGAAATTGCTAGATATATATATTACCATATTTCTTATTGGATATATCCTTAGGCCAATAAAAATGTGTGTATGTGTGTAATTTGTTTGCTTTTGATTTCTAACTTAATTCCTTTGTGCTTCAAGAATGTACTCTGTGTGATTCCCATTATTTTATACATATTTAAACTTGTTCTATGGGCCAGTGTGTGCACTTAAAAATGCCATGTGTTCTGTAATTGTCTGGACAGGGTTCTGTAAGTGTCCATTGTCATGTTGGTTGATTGTGTTGATCAAATCTTTTATATCCTTACTGATTTCATAACTACTTGTCTATCCTTTACAGTAAGAAAAGTGTTGAAATTACTAGCTAAAATTGTCAATGTCTCTCTATTTCTGTTTCCCTAAATTTGCTAAAGTCTATGTTTGCTTTCAGTCTTTTCCTGGCTATGGGAAATTATTATTTCATGTCCCTTAGAGATTACATTTTCTGCTGAGGTTGATTAATAGTATCACAGAAACTGAAGTTTCTTTTTCATTTTCTTTGTTTCTCATAAGGAGAGTAAGGAGATAGCTCCTCTAACACACCACCTAAAGGATGTCAAGTTATTTCTGACGTGACGTACCTTGGCATTAATGCAGACTCCAGTTCCCCTCAGGGAGTTCTCTTCATGCCATTTAATAAAACACAGTAAATCACTAGAGTACTAAACTTTTCCTAATTGGAATTCTTTTCCCTCGGGTTGTTTAGAATGATTCACATCATACAATAAACAATGTTACAGCCTTATTTTTTAAGTTTAATTGGACTGCTGATGGAATATGACTTGATATCACCATAGGACACTCCGTATGGTCAAAAGTAAGACTAGTAGATATGCAAAAGCTTAGTTGTAATGAAACATAAAGAATCCAATATTTAGGGACTTTCGCTGATTATCATCTCCATTCTTATTCTATTCCAGTGGTTTGCTTAGCAGGAGCTGTCCAACATGTTCAGTGCATTTCATATGCATGACTTAGATTTATGGTTTAAAAATTTGCAATTCTGAAACTTCCATAGTTTTTTCTCCACAATTTATTATTTAATTTAATGTGAGGAGAAGCATGAGACAAGAAGTACCATAGAAATTGTGCTGGGAAACAAACAGGAGAGCCAAGATATGGTTGTTGCATTTACTTCATTATTAGTAAGTAACTCAAAATTGTTTAAATATAAGTTAAGGAAAATATATGAGTGATCATGAGCACTAGGACATGGGGGTTATTCTTTCTAGTACAAATCAGCTGACATTTCTGATTTATTTTATTCTTTTTATTGTTTCACATTTGAATGTAATATGTAAATTATAATATTCTCATTTTTTTTAAATACAAACAAAAGAGTTAAAGCACGTGACTCCATGTAAGCCTATTCTATTTGTTCCCATATTGAGAATATCACTATAGTCCTGACGATGCCTTTAAATAAAAGTCCAAGCTTTTCCAAGAGATGCAACTTCAGAACTCAGCCTGCAGGTCGCTCTCTCCAGGAAACTGCCCTGTCACCTCAGAGAGACCTCGCTTGCAAGGTGAGGCCCCTGTCAGGACCCTCCACTGCCAGGTGTTCCCAGAGGCGGCTATCCTCACCTTCAACAGCGTTTTCTTTGAGTTCCTCCAATACAGAGATTGTGCCTTTCATGGCCCTGATGAATATCATGTTCCTCACATAGTCAGAATCTGTATACAATGTTGTAATTCATGCTGGATAAACCAATCGAAACATTCTAAATAGGAACAAAGCTACTACCTCCATTCAAAAGAGATACCCGAATTTCAGGCACCCCATCATTAATATTGGTACTACTTATGGGAAAGTATTGATTTCCATTTTGTTTTTCTAAATGTTGAGGAAAACATTGCAAACCCAGCATAGATAAAAGGTGTTCTCCTATAGCACACAGCCGATGGACAGCTTTCTTTTCTTCTGTTTCTGTTGTTGTTCCTTCGGCTAGAAGCCTGCAACATTTCTACTCACTCTAAATCTCCAGGGCAGGCCTGACCTAGAAACTGTCAGCATCTAAACAGCTTCCATTTCCACATATTGGCACGAGTTACAGCGTCTTGTCTGTGCAGCTTCTTTTATTATTTTCTATGAAAAACTCATGCTTGCCATCTGCATAGCTCAGTACACACTTGCATATGCTACCAGGATTACAGAACTCGAGCTCCTGCCCTCAGAGAGTTTAGAGTCCCAGACAGTCAGCAATGTTATGTCAATACGTGTCTATCAAGTGACTTCTAACAAAGAGAATGCAAACACTTTAAAAGCACTAAGAGTACAGCTAACAGTATGCAAGTTGCTCAGTTTCCTCCTTACATTGAAATATGCAACACTTAACTGGAGCAAAATAATCTCATGTGTGTTTATAAAAAAACAGAATTTCTTTTTATGTCTTTGAAAATCTCTGAATTTAGGTAGAAATGTCATAGTATTCTATTTATGTAACTCTAAGACATCAAGAGGTTTATGGAATTGCCACCTTGTGTGTGATTTTCACGCAGTAATGCAAATTATTTTCCTTTAAATTGTAGATTGTAATTACATACGTTTTTTTTCCCTTTTCTACAAATGCATATACATTGTTATAGTATTTTACTTATCTGAGACTATACTACCTGTCACATTTACATACATAATATAAATATATACCTGAATACATTGCAAATTTATCAGTCAAAATGATTGAGTATTTAATAGTGTTTTTGTTGTGATTTTTATTAAATTGAAACATAATTATCATATTAAAGTTCATCCAATATTTCCAGTCTAAATATTGAATAAGGAAATTATCAGAGTGTCTTGATATTGGTTTTCTTGATGTAAAATTTGAAATGAGACGCAATAGACCATAGGTAAACCTGGTACTAAAATAAGAGGGATTGCTTTTATTTCCTGGAACTAAAACACCAACATTGGATTTTGCTACAGATTACATGAGGTGACCTGTTTCCAATGATCTCCTCTAATGAAGATGAATGAAATTTTTAAAAGTCCAAATTCATTACATGGGAAACAGTCATTATGGCAAACACTTGGGGATGCTCATGGTGTGAATTTTCTGGCTTCGCTCCCTAGCAGTTTTCCCGCACAGGCGAGCAGCTAGGAATGAACACCACACACACCACAGTGAAGGACTGGCTTCAAATAAACCTGACCCTTACTGGCCTCCTTTCTTTTCTGCTTCTAGACAGCTCTGGTATGCTAGGACTCTAAGTCCAAGACTTCCATCCCCAAATGGAAATGGCCGCAGCATCCAGGTGTGAGTGTGTGTGTGTGTGTGTGTGTGTGTGTGTATGAGTGAGTGAATGTTCTGTGCATAAGTATATGCATATGTGTATCTTATATTTGCATATGCTCATTTTATATTTCTTGACTATATCTTAATGATAATTAAAATAATTTTATTCTGAAAAACATGTATACATAATGGGATATGAAGTAAGTCATGTTGATTTTTAGTAGGGGACTTGAGATTTCAGTGACATGTTTGAGAAATGCTACCTTAAACACTTACTACAAACCAACAAGGACTCAATTCAAATTGGCAAAGTCAATGACATTGTTCAAATTTCTATTAATGGAAACATAAGCAATTACATCAAGTAAATATAAACTTTCTTAGACACACTGAACCATTGCCAACCACCTAAGGCTTTAATACAATTTTAATGGAAAAATCTACTAATATTAAAAATGGAGATAATAGGAAATTTTTATAATATTATTTCTACTTCAAGAATTACATAAATATTATACTTTTCTCAAAAATATAGGAAACCAAAGTGTATAAGAGTGATTTTTCCAAACACTTAGATTGTGGTAAGTAAAACACTAGATGTTTTTAATGTTTTATGCCATTGGAAGAATAGGTGTGATTACTTTATTTTACTCTAAACATGGTGAAAAAATGTTAGCAACAGCAAAGAAGTGTATTTTATGTTGTGTTCTTACCACAAAAAATAAAGAGGGAGGTAGGAAGCTTTTAAAGGCGATGGGATGTTTGTGGCACTGAATGTAGTGATGTTTCCACATCTCATTAGTTTTATACATTGAATGTCTATAGTCTCTTGTCTGTACTCAATGCAAAGTACAGCCTTCTTTACATATCAATCTTGTATTTGTACTCAATAAAGCAGTTTAAAGACTTAAGAGTCTAAAATGATTATTTTTTGCAAAGTAGTGTAGAAATAAACTTATATAATATTTTTATAATTTAATTTACTTGAATGAATATTTATGAGACAATTTTTATTGTTGGACTGCAATAAAATTTTAGATCCTAGTTTAAAACTTGATTTATTTACGTCTTAAATATATAGTTATTTATCAATTCAGTTATAGATTAAAATAATAGCCTTTATACCTAGCTCTCTGACTCTGGAGTCAATTGCTTAAGTCTGGCATGAACTCTTCTACCAGACTTATTTTTTCATGCTTGACTTCTTTTCAAATAATACCATCCTCAAAAACTTCTTTGGTAGCCCATTACCCACAGAAATAATAGTCAGTCTTTCATTAATTTCTCAATGCAACCAAATACTTATTAAAACTCCGTTTTGCCTTGTGTGAAATACAGTTGATGAATACAAATGAGGAAGAGGTGAAGGAGGAGGGAAAGACAGAGGGAGGGGAGAGACATTGAGATATTTAGCAGATCCTGGATATGTCTGCACTGGAAATGACTGTAGGTCAATGGTGGAAGATAGCATGTAAATAATAACAAAATATTAGATAATTTGAGATAAAATAGAAGAATATTAGAATGTGAGAAATGTTGGGGGAAAACTATCAGCAGAGGAGGGAAATTTATTTGACAGAGTTCTGATGAAAACAATGGCTGGGTATGCAGAGGAAATGACTGAGAGACACAAAGGAACAGTGTGTCATCCTCTGAAAATTACAAACTTTGGTTCAGGTACAGGAAATCTGTGCTACTGCTCTGTAGTGGAGTGGTAGGAACCAGATGATGTGTCATTTTAGTCACATATTGTGTGTCCCCTCAATGACATTTCCTAACCCATGGGAACCATTAAGAATCTGCATTTTTAACACATATCTTAGCAGGTGCTGTGTGGTTCAGAGTGGCTAGCAATTGGAGAGTGGATATCTATACTAATAAAAGGGTAATATGCTAATTAAACTGGGAGACCTTCCAGGAGACCTTCTGGACATTCTTCTGGACAAAGCCATGGTGGTGGGGCTGAGGTAGAGGCGGTTAGAGGCCAAGAGGGGAGGGCAGTTGTAGGTGATCAGGTGTTGGAGGGCGGGGCTGTTGGGGATAAGCAGACCAGCACGGGGGCCAGTTGGAGGCAAGCCGGCCATCAGTGGGGGTCAGTTGGAGGTGATCAGGACAGCAGTGGGGCAGTTTGGAGTGAGCAGGCCAGCAGGGGGGGCAGTTAGGAGCGAGCAGGCTGGCAGGCCGAGTGGTTAGGGGCAATCAGGCAGGCAGGCAGGTGAGCGGTTAGGAGCCAACAGTCCCGGATTGCGAGAGGGATGTCCGACTGCCGGTTTAGGACCGATCTCTGTAAACCAGCAGTAGGACATCCTTCCAGGGGTCCCAGACTGGAGAGGGTGCAGGCCAGGCTGAGGAACACCGCCCCCCGCCCCCCTCCCTGTGCACGAATTTCATGCTCCGGGCCACTAGTTAGAAAATAAGTTGCTAAAATATTTCAGTGAAAAATCATGAGACTGGATTAGGTGTGCTATTGTAGGAAAGAATAGTGGTACTAAATTAGTAACTACAATTTATTGAGCACTTGCAATGCTGTGATGGTTGATGTGTCAATTTGGCTAGGTTATGGTATGACTATTTGGTCAAACACTATTTTTGTTGTTTATAGATGTGATCAATATTTACAATCAATTGATTTTAAGGAAAGAGTAATGAGAGTGATATAAACAGTTGAAGGACTTAGCAGCCAAAATAGGTTTCTAAAAAGGGAATTCTGCCTTAAGATTGCAACATAAACTCTTATCTGAGTTTCCATCCTCCCCCCGTAATCACATGAGACAATTCCTCAAAATCTCTCTCTCCCACTCCTTCCCCCACCTGCATGTCCCTCTTCCTTTCCCTCTTTCTCTAGAAATATATATATATATATATATATATATATATATATATATATATATATACTTGTATATATGTATATATGTATATATATGTGTATATATATATATATATATATATATATATATATATATATATATACTGTTGATTCTGCTTTCTGGAGCATCTCGACTTGTGCACATGCTCCAACTCATTTAAATCTCACAAAACTAAGTAGTTATGATTTTATTTCATTTTTAGTCTGGATAAACCTTCCCTAAGTTATAAAACAATCAACAAAAAAGAAATCTGAACTTAGGCTGCGGTTTTAATGATTCTAGATATCAAGTTCTAATCACTGAAATGTTTTTCCCTTCTCAAGCTCAGGACTGATGGGGCGTGAGCCTGTGCAGAAGGCCACAGAAGGGCTGGGATGAGCGGGAGCGGCAGGCAGGAGCAGCAGGTGACGTTGAACTGTCTATTTTGGCCCAATCCCTGCAGGTCATGCCAAGGAACCCCACTCGTGCATGAATTTGTGCACCGGGCCTCTAGTATGTATGTGTGTGTATATATATATATATATATATATATATATATATATATATATATATTATTGTTGATAATAATATTACAGATGTCTACTATTTTCCTTCCCCATTATCTCCTTCCTCTCTGCCCCTACCCAACTCCCAGGTTTTCACCCCCATATTGCTTGTGTCCATGCATTATGCATACAAGCATATGTTCTTTTCGTTTCCCCAATCCCACACCAAGGTATGTTAGTCTGGCCCATGCTTCCATACTTCTGGTCTTATTTTGTTGGTCAATTCGTTTTGTTCATTAGATTCCACAAAAAAGTGAAATCATGTGATATTTGTCTTTCTCAGACTAGCTTATTTTACTTAGCATAATAGTCTCCAGGTCCATCTATGCTGTCCCAAAGGGAAAGACATCTCTCTTTTTTAGAGCTGCATAGTATTCCATTGTGTAAATATTCCACAGTTTTTTATCCACTCATATTCTGATGGTTATCTGGGTTGTTTCTAAATCTTAGCTATTGTAAATAACACCTTTAAATCTGACTTTTCATTATTATGGTAGAATTATGAATAAGTATTTTTAACATGAATTTAAATTAATTAAATCACTATATGAATTTTCAGATTGTTATACAATGAGCAACTTTAGCCTTTATAAGACCAGTTATTTTTGTAAAGAAAAATAATATAACCTCTTAAACCAGAAGCCTTTTCAATTGAATGACTAATACTTTATTTTCTGTTTTAGGTAGGATCCACGTTTCTTTTTATAAAACATTCATTACATCTAACACTTGTCTACTCACTTCCTTTCCTAAGTAACACATGTTGTATTGTGTCAGTTTTTCTTCCACAAAGCACCACATGCAAATGCCTTCCCCCACATCAAGTGCTACTGAAACATTCTCCATCCTTTCAATTCTAACTCAGACAGTCTTTTCCATGAATCATGTCAATCTCTTACCTCGTTTGTCTACAGCCAGAAATTTCTTTTGCAGCAAATAAAATTAAAGACTGAAATTAAGGATGAGAAATTATTTGTCCTTGTTTCATAAAGACTACAGAACTCTTTAATTATGTTTAATGCAAAACTAATTAAAGTAGTATTGCAAAGACTCATCTCTAATAAAATTATATTGATAAGTCTTCTGATGGCTTCAAATATTGACAAAGCTTGTCATATTCACAGGAAATAGACCATTAGCCATTTGTAAAGATACATCCTTAATTTATATTGATTTGTATTTTTACATGCACACAACAGATAGCCTTGATAAATATGGACTTTATCTCAAAACTTTCCCAAAGACTTTGGAAAATTCCATTACAAAAAACTTAAGCTTAGTTAGATTTTTGTTTTGTTTTGTTTTTATTTTTTACCAAATTAGTGAAACTAAAATTTCTCAAGAAGAAAATATTAAAGTGATAAAATTTCTAAAAAATATATTTGTCTCCTAGATAATAAAACCCTAATATGCAAATCCACTGAATGGAGGAATGACTGGTCGCTATGACATTCACTGACCACTAGGGGGCAGGCGCTCAATGCAGGAGCTGCCCCCTGGTGGTCAGTGTGCTCCCACAGGGGGAGCACCGCTCAGCCAGATGCCAGGCTCATGGCTGGCGAGCGCAGCAGCGGTGATGGGAGCCTCTCCCGTCTATGCGGCAGGCGGACATCCCCTGAGGGGTCCTGGGCTTCAAGAGGGTGCAGGCCGGGCTGAGGGACCTCCCCGCCCAGTGCACAAATGTCGTGCACCAGGCTTCTAATAATAATAAAAATTAACAACACTGAAATACCATATGCCAGATACTTTTCCAAGTGTTTTGTATTTATATATTAAACACCAGACTAGCACTATCAATAAAGTCCTGTTATTGTCACCATTTTAAAGATAATGAAACTAAGGCATTAGAGATTGAATAATATTTTCAAGGTCAACAGTTACTAAGAAATGTATCCAATCACTTGGAAAATGATTCCCATGAGATCTATGATTTTTTATAAACTTCTAGTATATTTTATGATTTTTTTCTCAAATATACCGAAGAGTAAGAAATCAATAATGTAGGAGTAACTAAATAAATTAATGATTTAATAATTCTTTGAGAATATCAAACTATTATTTTGACATAGCTGTAGGTTCTTTTCAGACTTGGAGGATAAGAGAATAATTTAAAAGAAATCAAAGTTTCAAAGAATTCCCTAAAGACTCCTCAGTGACACAAACATAAATTTATCTGGAGCTTTCTGGGTTCTGAAATTTTATGTCCATAAATGTATTGATTCATGCCTTTGTTATAAAATAGTAAGAAGCTAGGGAAATTCCAGGACAAGAAAAATAGAGAAACTGAGACCTATAGTTAAATAGCAGTTTTAGCCACCTAGTAAATCCTATCTTCCCTAAACCAAAGACATTTAAGAGTAAATGGTTTGCATTTATCCTCCTCAATCAGAGAATAAATAGCTTAAATCACTCTACTCAGGGAGACAGATAACAGAAATCCAATCAAGTGCCATTTGTATCAACCACACCCAAGGACAGGCAAATTAAAAGAATAAATCTTATTTTGGTACGTCAACATAAAGCTGATGAATATTCTATTGATCCACCTCTAAGAACTCCCTAAATGCCCAGCCTTTAAAGCCCCTGAAAATTAAGATCCTAGCATGCTCTCCTGCAGGGATCCTGCCTGTGCCATTCCCTCCCTCTTCCCTTTCCCCACAGTCACTTATCTCCTAATTTCCAAGGGACTCGCAACCAGGAGAGCAATGGGCAGTGGCAGCTTGTCCTGGGCGAACCCCCAAACCTGTCTACAAGGCCCCTTTTCCTCTAACTTCCCAGTGAGCCAAAGCAGCCCAGGCTGGGCTGTTACTCCCTGCCCTTCTTTGTCTCACTGTCCTAATCTTCATATCTAGCAGCTCCTACTGCCACTCCTCAGGAGTGTCATAATGGCATGGATCTAGAAACAATCCTCCTTGGGGTATATACTATACATTGCTTTAAAATTTCTCTATTACACATGATAAAGGTAAATATACTGTGTATAATCTACGGTATCTGAACTGTTGACTTTGTTTTCACTTTAAATCATTGGCTTTTATTCATAATGATTAAATCAACTAGAGGCTCGGTGCATGAAATTCGTGCACTTGGGGGGCGTCCCTCAGCCCAGCCTGCACCCTCTCATAGTTCAGGAGCCCTCAGGGGATGTCCAACGGATGGCTTAAACCCGCTCCCCAGGAAGAACGGGCCTAAGCTGGCAGTTGGACATCCTTAGTGTTGCCGCTGAGGCAAGAGATGCTCCCGCCACCGCCACTGCACTCACCAGCCATGGCCTGGCTTCTGGCTGAATGGCACTCCCCCTGTGGGAGTGCATTGACCTGCATTGAGCATCTGCCCCCTGGTGGTCAGTGTGCATCATAGTGACCGGTCATTCTGTCGTCGGGCTGAAACCAGCTATCTGACATCCCCTGAGGGGTCCCAGATTGCAAGAGAGCACAGGCCAGGCGAAGGGATCCCACCAGTTCATGATTAGGGCCAGGGAGGGACTGTGAGAAGGCTCCAGGGCTGTCCAGTCTGTCTTGCTCAGTCCCGATTGGCCGGACCCCAACAGCAAGCTAACCTACCGGTTGGAGTGTCTGCCCCTTGGTGGTCAGTGCACATCATAGCAACTGGTTGACCATTTGACTGTTTGACCCCTGGTGGTCAGTGCACATCATAGCAAGTGGTTGAGTGGCCTTAGCATATCATTAGCATATTATGTTTTGATTGGTTGAATGGCTGACTAGATGACTAGACACTTAGCATGTTAGGTTTTTATTATATAGGACTAGAGGCCTGGTGCATGAAATTCGTACACAGGGGAGGGGGTCCCTCAGCCCGGCCTGCACCCTTTCCAATCCAGGACCCTTCAGGTGATGTCTGATTGTGAGAGGGATGCCTGACTGCTGGTTTAGGGCCTAAACCAGCAGTCAGACATCCCTCTTGCAATCAGGACCACTGGCTCCTAACCACTCACTTGCCTGCTGCCTGATCACCCCTAACCACCTCTGCCTCCTGCCTGGTCACCCCCTAACTGCTCCCCTGCTGGCCTGGTCACCCCTAACTGCCAGCCTGATAGCCCCTAACTGCTCTCATCTGCTGGCCTGATGGCTCCTAATGGCCTCTGTCTCAGCCCCCACCACAGAGGTGATACCTCTCTGTGGCTTTGTCTGAAAGGATGTCCAGAAGACATCTGGTCTAATTAGTATATTGCCCTTTTATTAGTATAGATTATTCAGCCATTTAGTGTGGATATGAACAGCTGTGCATACAGTGTTATATGGGATTTCATTGTGAAGCACAATGATAAGGATGTTTGAGCAGCTTCAGATATAATGTCTGGCAACTTTGTGTACACTTCCCTCCATACTTTTGGTAAGCCTTTGATTTCTCAATGTCCCTTTAGTCTGAATCCATAAAACCATGTTAAGGAAATGGGGGATTAAAAACTAGGAAATAACCATTTATTTTACTGTTGATACTTTTCCATATTATAATTAGTTACTTATTTTATTATTACATTTAAAATTTTCTGTTTGAAGAGTACATTCACCAAGAAACAGTGAAAGCTGTTATTGAATGTGGAAAAATACTTTTCCTGCTCCAAAATACAAATCTATTCCAGCTGACTCTGGAAACATTTCTGAGTGGCAAACTATCATTAAAAATATAGCTGCCCAGTGTGCTCAGTGGTTTAGCATCAACCCATGAACCAAGAGGTCTCAGGTTAGATTCCGAGTCAGGGCACATGCGCAGGTTGCAGGCTCCATCCTCGGTTGGGAGAATGCAGGAGGCAGCTAATCAATATTTTGCTCTCATCCATGTTTCTATTATCTATCTCTCTTCCTTCCTCTCTCTTTAAAATCAGTAAAAACATTAGAACCATATGTCTAGAGATAACCTGTCAGGGCAATCACTCCTTAACTCTTTTCTACTTTCATGTTCTCCTTTCTGTATCCCAATCTGATAATTTTTTAAATGAAAATAATGTCTATTTAAAACAATTAGAAACTTATGTTTAGAATTTTATTATATAGAATGTAATAAGAATAAAGCCAAGAAGCACAAGCAAATGCCCTCATTTTGCTGCTGATGAAAATGAGGTGCAAAGAGGAAAAATGATTTGGCCACTGTCATATGACCAGTTACTGGAAGAAACCCTGTACCAGGTATATTCACTTCCTGGGTATTTCAGGATCCAGAAGTTGTTACTAATAAAAAGAGCATCATTTAGTAACAGTATATTATTCTACAGCCTTCTCATGATGTGAAATTTTGAGTAGTAGTCCCCTATCTCACCATTTTGCTTAAGAAATAATTTCTTAGATTTATAAAGTAAAATAAAAACGACAATAATATTCATCTTATTAAAATAAACTTTTATATTTATCCAGTAATTATCTTAATGAAATGGTGGTAAAGATATTTCTATTTTACATATGAGGAAATTGAAACTTAAAAGAAATAAGAAACATAGCTCAGCTCATGAGCTGCTCTTTATGCAGCATTCTAATTTTTAAAAATCTAAAAGATTTTAACTTATTTTAAAAGACTCTGCTAAAGGTAAGAGTTAGGGTTAGTCAATCAGAACTATTAAAGGTAAATAGAATAAATATATTAACAAGGGTATCAAGAAACTCAATTTACTGAAAGATTATTTAACATTAAAAAGCCACTCATGCCTTAGTGAATATAGTTCAAATTACATAATGTAAAACTAATAGGATTCTAAAGAAAAAGATCATATACCCACTATCACTGGTAAAAAAAAAAATCTTAAAAATATAATCATTAAGAGTTCTATGCCGAAACCCGTTTGGCTCAGGGGATAGAGCGTCGGCCTGCGGACTGAAAGGTCCCAGGTTCGATTCCGGTCAAGGGCATGTACCTGGGTTGCGGGCACATCTTCAGTAGGAGATGTGCAGGAGGTGGCTGATCGATGTTTCTCTCCCATCGATGTTTCTAACTCTCTATCTCTCTCCCTTCCTCTCTGTAAAAAAATCAATAAAATATATTTAAAAATATATATAATTATTAAGAGGTCTAATAGGCATGTATAAAATACTTCCATGTCACATGGAATGCACTTGCCATTTGTTGATTTGTTGATGGTAGCCATTCTGACAGGTGTGAGGTGATACCTCTCTGTTGTTTTAATTTGCATCTCTGGTGATTAGTGACTTTGAGCATGTTTTCATATGTCTCTTGGCCATCTATATGTCCTTTTTGGAGAAGTGTCTATTTATGCACTTTGTCCATTTTTCAGTTAGATTTTTTTACTTCTTTTTGTTAAGTTGTATGAGTTCTTTACATATTTTGGAAATTAACCCCCTATCAGATGTATAACCCTGGTTACTGCTGGTGGGAATGAAGACTGGTGGAGCCACTATTGGAAAATAGTATGGAGTTAAAAATGCAACTGCCATTTGGCCCAGTGATCCTACTTCTAGAAATATATCCTAAGAAACCTGAAACACCAATCAGAAATAATATATGTATCCCTATGTTCATAGCAGCATTATTTATAATAGCTAAGATCTGGAAACAGCCCAAGTGCCCATCAGGGATACCAAGACTGTGGAGGTCCACCCTGAGGAGTGAGGGGACCCACTCCCATACTGGGCTCCCCAGCTCAGGGTTCTAGTCCCAGGAAGAGAAGTCCCCATAATTTCTGGCAGTAAAAACCAGCATGGATTGAGGAGGGAGGCCAAGGCTTCTGGAGTCCAGGTGTTCTTCTTAAAGGGCTCATACACAGACTTACTTGGACCCACTTGCTCTGAACTCCAGGATAGGACAGCATCAGGGATATATGAGAGGAACTGAATTGTTTGTCATGAGGGCAAGAGCTGGAGGACTAGCTTTCTCCCAGACAGAAATACTGGCAGAAGCCATTGTTCCTTTCATGAGCCCTCCCGCCACAGAGCCAGCAAATGGGTGCCATATCTGAGATTCCATAAGCCTAACACACACTCTTTGCCCCACCCTGGTGACTCCCTAAGGTCCTGCCCTACTCAAATTTCAGGCCCACCCAAGCTGTTTCCAGTAGCTTTTCAATAGGAATGGCCTATCTTCGCTCATAGGCCATTCAGGTTTCCCTAAAATCTTTCAAACAAGCAGCATCTGGTCTCAGTGAGCCCATATCTCTCACTAAGTCACCCAAGTCCTGGTGCTAGTAGCAGCTGGCCTTGGCTCACAGCTTGGCCTTGCCTGGGCACCTCAAAGCCCAGCACACGTAACAACCATCTGCAGATGACTGTGCAGCTCATTCCAGATGGCCTCTGGCAGAATACACACCATGGTGGACCTTGGCCTGCACCTCCTGGGAGGCCCCAGAGCTAGCACACCCAGTGGACTGATTCAGATCACATTGAAGAACCACCATCCAATCACCTCCGCAAGCTACATACTCAAGGGTTGACTCAGAGGGCATAGAGCCCTGCTGAACTAAATCCTGCTCTGCGTAGTGGGTCTCTACACAGCTGATCCTCCACAGTGGTTGGAGGTTGGTGATCAGTGGTCAGAGCCAATCCTTGTAGTTGATTGCCTGGGTAAATCCCTCCCACTGATGTGCCAAAAGCAATCAAGACTCAACTACAACTGGAGGGTATACAGCTCACACAGTGGATGTACCTCAAGTTCCCAGTGGGGGTGATCAGGGATGCTGTGCCACTGGACCCTACAGGACACCTACTACATTAGATCACACTACCAAACATGAGAGACGGAACAGTTCTGCCTAATAAATAGAAAGAAACACAAGGTGAAAGAACAGAACAAAAATACAGAAAAATAACTAAACAAAATGGAGATAAGAAATCTATAAGATGCAGAGTTCAAAACACTGATTATAAGGATGCTCAAGGAACTTAGTGAGAGCCCCAACAGCATAAAAAAGAACCAGTCAGAAATGAAGGATACACTAAAATAAAAATTAATTTATGGGGAATTGACAGTAGAGTAGAGGAAGCTGAGAATCAGATCAGCAATTAAGAATATAAGAAAGCAAAAAACACCCAGTAAGAACAACAAAAAGAAAAAAAAAAGAATTAAAAAATAATGAGGCTAGTGTAAGGAGCCCCTGGGACAATTTCATGTGTATCAACATTCACATCATGGGGGCACCAGAAGAGAAGAGAGAGAGCAAAGAAATTGAAAACCTATTGAAAAAAATAATGACAGAAAACTTCCCTAACTTGGTAAAGGAATAAACATACAAGTGCAGGAAGCACAGAGAATTCCAAACAAGATGAACTCAAAGATGCCCACATTAGGGCACATTATAATTAAAATGCAAAAGGTTAAAGGCAAACAAAGAATCTTATAAACAACAAGATAAATCAGTTAATTACCTACAAGGGAGCTCTGTAAGACTGTCTGATTATTTCTTAATAGAAAATGTGCAGACCTGAAGGGAGTGGCAAGAAATATTCAAAGTGATGAAAAGCAAGGACCTACAACGAAGGTTATTCTACTCAGCAAAGTTATCATTTACTAGTAGAATCAAAGGACAAATAAAGAGCTTCCCAGACTAGAAAAAGCTACAGAAGTTCATTACCACCAAACCAGTATTATATGAAATGTTAAAGGGTCTTCTGTAAGAACAAGAAAAGAAGACAAAAATATGAACAATAAAATGGCCATAAATACATATCTATCAACAATTGAATCTTCAAATAAAAAGAACAAGCAGAAAAGAAACAGGCTCATAGATACAGAGAACTTTGTGTTGATTGCCAGAGGGGAAGGAGGCTAGGGGAATGGACAAAAAATGTGAAGTGATTAAGAAGTATAAATTGGTTGTTACAGAATAGTCATGGGGATGTAAAATACAACATAGGGAATATAGTCAGTAATATTCTAATAACTAGGTGTGCTGGGTGGGCGTGGAAATTACTGAGATGATTACATATTATATAATGTCTGGTAACTGGGGCGTACACTTGAAATGATGTATATCAACTGTAATTGAAAATAAAAAAAAGTTTTTAAAAAATAGTCTGTAACCCACTGTAGTGGGTCTGTAAACATTTCCCTAGGCCCTAGGGCCACGGCTGATGATGCTTGTGCATCCCAGTGCCTGTGCTTACCAGCTGCTGCCCTTGGACACCCCAGGCCGCATACTGCAACACGGAGTTCGCTACTTCTGGAGGGTTTAACTCCCAAACTTCCCTTGAAAAAAGGTAAATATTTTTTACATGAACAAATTGATATCTACACCAGTAATTTATTTGGACAATTTCTCAGGAAAACCAGAAAATTGAAGAACTTACCTAGTGTGTATGTTGTAAATCACATATGAAGCAGTATACGAATAATGAAAAATCTGAAATTTAAAAAAAAAGAGTTATTGACTATAGTTGAAACAAAGGCTCTATCTTAATGTGTATATATGTTTTTATTAAATTCCAGGGTAGCCAAGTATTGGTTTTAGAGAGAAATCAAAATGTGACATATTGCAGTTCTGGGGTTCATTACCTTCTCTGAGCCTTACAGAAGTAGCCTTCTAACTTTTATCTGACCATCAGTCACATTTTCTATTCAGTCCACTCTATACTTAGTATGATTGTGATCAAAATTCTATCTTGTTAAAAATATTTAGTGATTCCTCATCATCTATAAAATAAAGTTCACACTATTCTGTCGATATTTAAGGCTTTTGGTATTTGGAGTCTACCTGTTTTTCCACCTTTATAATGCACTGCTTCCCTTCATCTCGTCTATATTTCAATTGCATTCGAGAAATTCCCCGTGCATATTCTGAACTTTTTCTTTCTAGGCCATCCTACCCTAACTCAGGTGGAAATTTTTCCTCCTCCTATTCCATCTCTCTCACAGATTACTCAGACTCTCGGGACACTCTCACCCTGTAGTGTACACGTTATAACTATTTTAAGTATATGCCTTCTTTTCCCCCAGAATGATGTCAGGTCCAGTTGTGTATTACCTTTACATCCTCCACATTACCTAATACAGAGTCATGTTTGCATGCAACATGCAACAGTATTTGTTGAGTAATGATTCTGATGGGGAAAATCTCATATAGCTTGAGGTGTTTTTTGTTGGAAACAAAAGGTGATACCTCCCCCAACCCCTTCATAGTAATTGTTGAAAATAATATATTAAATAGTTGTTTGCAAGTATGTAATCTTCAAGAGATGTTAGTACCATCTTATTTAGAACCTTGTTTCTTTTTAATGGCCATCTTCCCAAGGATTACAGAACCTATGATGGGGTGACATCAAATTCCAAAGATGGACCATAGTGGATAATGCAAAGATATTTCTACACTTGGTTCTTAGTTATTAGAAATGATGAAATAGTGGACGACTGAGTAAATGAGGAAAAATGCAAAAAAAAAAAAAAAAAAGGCTAGGGAAAGAGATGATGAATGTATTGTATTTCAGTAAAAATTATTTTTCTCTAAGCTACTTACTTCTGGTGAACAAAATGTTTATCTAGCTATATTAAATTAGATTATTATTTTCAGGTTTTACAGAACTTATACTTTCAGCTTGCAATTGTAAAAAGCTTATTTAACTCCTATAGTGGATGTACATTGTACAAATTGTATAATACTGCCAACTAAAACTCTCTTGAGGTCAATGTGTTATTTATTCTCAGTGCAATAATAGCTCCAATTAAACAGGATTTCCACATATTTGGAAAAGCAATACTAGTGTTCTCTTTATAGTGCAATAACAATCCTTCCCCTATTTGTTGTAATACTGTGTATTCCAGTGAAGCTTTCTTCCCTTGGAAATAACTGAACTTTGAGATTGCCTTCACTATAGAGTTGTAGGCGTAAAAATGATTTTTACTGGTGTCTATTTTGACATTCACATCATAGTCTATACAATTCCCTAATTGAATACATCTTTTGAGCCTTGAATTTACTACTATGGCTGATAGGTGAGAAATGTGACCACATCTATAAACATTTTTATCTCAGAAATTTCTGTTGCCAAAGCACACTGTCAAGTGAGCACTTGACCTTCAAAGCAGACACATGTGTACATGGCATTATGGGTAATGTAAACCATTCATCCTATCTGTAAATCATCTAGGACTATACCTGAATTCTAGGCTCACATCCATCGCCAGATAAAAAAAAAAATTGCTGTGCATTACTTTTTAGGCAAAGCAGGCTGAAACAATGATTGAGGCAAAACTGGATATAACCATTGAATTTGGTCTCTTGCTGTGATGTTTGTTATAGAGGTAGCTGGCTCTTCTCAATGAATGACTCCAAAGGACATAAATGTCCTCTAAATGATGTGATTTGGAGAGGGAGATATGGAAATCTGCTTCCTGTCTTGTAATTCTTAGCCTGACACAGCATTGTTTCTCACAGCTGGTGTGTTGAGGTGGGAGACCACAAAAAATAAGTTTACCTGGACTCGCCCCTAAACCTATAACAGGTAGAAGCAATAAGGTGCAGGCTTTCAGGCTCATCTGTAGGTGTCTTACAAAGCCAGCAGTTTTCCACCTACAGATAATTAGAACCCATTCCTTTACTCCTAGTTTAGAGCTCTTTCTTCTAAATCCACTGCCCTTGGTGTAGTGTGTGTGTGTGTGTGTGTGTGTGTGTAGTCCAGGCAGATCTCAAATACTTCTTCATTTTGTAACTTTCGTAGTTAAAATAGCCTTCGATGCCCACAACAGAATATAATGAGTTGGGTAGGAGGAATCTTCAGCAGGGTTAGAGGTAGAGGTCTCTCTTTGTTTGTTTGCATAGTGTTGAAGCAATTTTAAAAGAGTTTTTTTCAATGAGAATTGGATTCAGCTTTAGTGATTATCTGTATTAAGGTACACTGGTCTAAATTCATTTTGTGTTAATTTGTATCTCTTTATTTCCTTCTTTTGATAGCACTTCCTTTTTTTAATATATTTTATTGATTTTTTTTTTTTTTAAAGAGAGGAAGGGAGAGGGAGAGGGATAGAAAGTTAGAAACATTGATGAGAGAGAAACATCAATCAGCCACCTTCTGCACACTCCCTATTGGGGATGTGCCCGCAACCAAGGTACATGCCCTTGACCAGAATCGAACCCGGGACCCTTCAGTACACAGGCCGACGCTCTATCCACTCAGCCAAACTGGTTAGGGTAGCACTTCCTTTTTTAACATATCAAGATTTTATTGTCATATAGTACATATGTCTCCTTTCCCCCCAATTTACCTACCCTACCCCTCAGCATATGCCCTCACCCTCCGGCACATGCCCTCATCCCTCCAGTGTCTGTGTCCATTGGTTATGCTTATATGCATGCATACAAGTTCTTTGGTTGATCTCTTACCCTGCCCCCAGCCCTCCCCTGTCTTCCCTCTGAGGTTTGATGGTCTATTCAATGATTCTTTGTCTCTGTATCTATTTTTATTCATCAGTTTATGATGCTCTTTATATTCCACAAATGAGTGAGATCATGTGATACTTATCTTTCTCTGACTGGCTTATTTCACTTAGCATAATGCTCTCCAGTTTCATCCATGCTGTTGCAAATGATAAGAATTTCTTCTGTTGTACAGCAGCGTAGTATTCCATTATGTAGATGTACCAGTTTTCTAATCCACTCATCTGCTGATGGGCACTTAGGCTGTTTCCAAGCCTTAGCTATGGTAAATTGTGCTGCAGTGAACATAGGGGTGCATATATCCTTTTGATTGGTGTTTCTGGTTTCCTGGGATATATTCCTAGAAGTGGGATCACTGGGTCAAATAGGAGTTCCATTTTTAATTTTTTGAGGAAACTCCGTACTGTTCTCCATAGTGGCTGCGTCAGTCTGCATTTCCACCAGCAGTGCATGAGGGTTCCTTTTTCTCCGCATCCTCACCAGCACTTGTCATTTGTTGATTTGTTGATGATAGCCATTCTGATAGGTGTGAGATGGTACCTCATTGTTGTTTTGATTTGCATCTCTTGGATGATTAGTGACTTTGAGCATGTTTTCATATGTCTCTTGGCCTTCTCTATATCCTCTTTTGAAAAGTGTCTATTTAGATCCTTTGCCCATTTTTTGATTGGATTGTTTATCTTCCTTTTGTTCAGTTGTATGAGTTCCCTGTAAATGTTGGAGATTAAACCCTTATCGGAAATAACATTGGCAAATATGTTCTCCCATGCAGTGGGCTTTCTTGTTGTTTTGTTGATGATTTCTTTTGCTGTGCAGATGCTTTTTATTTTGATGTAGTCCCATTTGTTTATTTTCTCCTTAGTTCCCATTGCCCTAGGAACTGCACTGGTAAAGATATTGCTACAACAAATGTCTGCTATTTTGGTGCCTATGGCTTCTTCTAAGACTTTATGGTTTCCTATCTTATGTTTAAGTCTTTATCCATTTTGAGTTTATTTTTGTGTATGATTCTTTTTGTTAACATTCCTCATTTCCTCTTATCCACAGTTCTTCTACAACATTGGCTAGGTAGGTCTTGATTCAAGATGAGAGGATAAAAGTGGAGTCAGTAATGTTAGAGACAGTCTTTTTCCTCTACAGTTTGGCTGCTGCATAACAAGAGCCAAATGGAGCACCTGATGAGATCCTTAGGGACATGGACATTTCACAATCAAAAATCACATATTCGCCGAAACCGGTTTGGCTCAGTGGATAGAGCGTCGGCCTGCGGACTGAAGGGTCCCAGGTTCGATTCCGGTCAGGGGCATGTACCTGGGTTGCGGGCATATCCCCAGTGGGAGATGTGCAGGAGGCAGCTGATCGATGTTTCTTTCTCATCGATGTTTCTAACTCTCTATCTCCCTCCCTTTCTCTCTGTAAAAAATCAATAAAATATATTTTTTAAAAAATCACATATTCATCTCATCTTTGCAAGTGATATTCCACTGCTTGTTACAGAGTTGGAATATTTAATGGCTGAGGTAATGGGCATGGGGCAAAACTGAGGTACAATATGTAAAATATTGATCAAGGCTTAGTCTTAGAAGCTGGCCTTGAAATGCCCAGTCATTCCATATCATGGTGCCAAAAGGTATTTATTGGGAGGTACAGAAAGTATCATAAGATCCTGCAATTCCAACTGATCCACATTATTTCTATATCACTCTGGGATCCCCAAGAAGAGGTTGATTACTAAATGTTAATTACTAAGAATGGCACAATCAATTCTTATTATTTGTTGTAGTCATGTTCTATAACTCACTGTATACACTGAATTAGCAAAGACTGAACCATTGCTCCTAAGAGAAATACAGGGTTAGGTTGCTATGAGCCTCTGGTTATAACAGTTTCATCAACCAATCAGCACATAATCTTATTTTATGTAAGTTTCTTTCTGAAGACACCATATCTAATATTTAGTATTGTTAATTCATTAACATTGAACTCATGGCCAATAGCATAATGACTCATGCCTGAGTGACACTTGTCTAATAGATGTACTTTATCTATAAAGCACATACAGCCCTCTCGTAACTAGAAACACTACACGACATTTCAGCACTATGTTTAGGGGATATTTTAAATAGAAAAACCATCAGCAAAAAGCATGCACATGTGAAAAACATGGTACTAATGAGGTCATGTAAAAGACACTTTTCTGTATGAAAGGTGAAATAAGAAAACGAAAGGCTGCCTTGTATGATCTCAGCTGAGAAATTGTGCACCATGCCCGTCACATGTCTGCTGCCCAGCACATGTAGATGACAGAGGATGTATAGTGAGCATTGATTTTTGAGGTTATAAATACATTCTGGAAACTGGGAAATTTTTGAAATCCAGAATCTGCAAATAATGAAATAACATAAACATAGCCAGAGCTATTACTGGAAGAAAGAAAAAAAAAACCAAACAGACATATTTAAGGCCTGCCAGAACTTGAATAAGTATAGATGTTATCCCAAATGGTGGAATTCATGTTGTGTAAAAGAAAACTAGCTTCATTCATCAACTCTTTATTAAGCAACCTCTTTGACACAAACATTGCACTAGTACTATTTTTTTAAAAAGATGTGATAATAAAAATTATCTTTAAAATAGTACAACATATAAAGGAGTATCAGTTGGTAATTTTTATTTACTCTCATGTGTTGTCTGTCATTTTGTAAACATTTATGGGATACTAATTATGCACAAACTTGTAAGTTAAGTACTTTGCCCAATGAAAAGGCCATCATAAACGTGACCCCTGTCCCCAAGCAGCTCTTGATGCAGTTGGGGTTGCAAGGTTAAGAAACATTCCATTAGCAATGGGGCACTCTGGTGAAAGGTCAGAGTTAAATGAGGACTTACAGATTATAACGTATTGGCTTTCCGAGAAGCAATTCATCTTCTTGGCTTCAAGATAGCATTATAAAGAATGTAACAATTGACTTAGGCATCGAAGGGACTAATAGGGTTGAGAAAAATGCAGCTAGTGTAGTAAATAAGTTTATCCTGCATATAACTAACAATTCTTGACATGAACATTTGCTTTATACCTAACTTTTCTGAGTGCTTTATATATATATATATATATATATATATATATAATTTGATGTTTAAAGCAACCTAGGAAGATGCTATCATTCATAGTTCATGTGATGGGCTCTGGGAGCACTGAATGTGTGAGTAGGAAATGGAGTTACAATCTGAGCCCATGTCCTTCTGATTACAACTCATAGCATGACTTTCTCTCTCTGTACATCTCTTTCGGGACCTCAGACAGGAAGCATGACTACAGCTTTGCAAAAGATTCATTTCTGACAGACCTATTAAGCCACCATCCAAAGATATATTGACAGAAGTAGGCGTGAATTAATTATGATTACCACAGTTAAAAGAGATTTCATTTTGGAAAGATGACCTAATATATCAGATTAAAAATGTAAATCTTCTCCTTTAGCTGTTTTTCACAATTTTCTTCTTGGAAAATTGGTTATTACCTAAGACATCTATGGACATTCATGTCAAGAAGAGTTATACTTACAAGAAAAAAGAACAGGGTACTTTAGTAATTTATTCTTGTACCAGATGTTTACACTCTGGGTGCCAAACCTTTTTCTGCACTGCAGTTAAACTGCCAAGTGGGTTTAAATGGCGTGTATTTTCATAGCCTGGAGAATAATTAAAGTAGGTTTTATGTTTCGCCATGGACTCAAACAGTTAGAAAAACTAAACTATGAGGAGGCAAGTTTCTGAGCGAATAGCATTTATGAAGGAATATCAGTGAGAGAAAAGACAACAGAGGTAAAGGGCATTTGTTTCTCGGGGAAGTGTTATAAGGATGTCAGGCTTATAATGAAGTACCTTTTAGGATGAGTGAGCAGTGGCTCTGTTGTTTTAAAAAAAACCTTTATTATGTAGTGGAGAACTAGATAGTCAGGCAGGACACTCTGATGTAATAAATGCAATTCACAAAATTACAAGCTCTGGCTCTACAAAAATGTTTTTCAATGCATAAAAAGGGCTTGGTGAACACTTTGGACATTATTGACTGAAACGGAAAATAAAAATGAAAGGGAATTAAAGGTACACTTTATACTTGTCAGTATTTTAATCTACTTTCATTTGTGTTCTCACTTAATGCTCACCATAAATTTGAAGATATTATTCATCCAGAACACACAACTAGTAAAACTGAGACTGGAACCAAGGTCTTACAGATTCCAAACATGTTATCACTGTTTCAATGTGCTTCCCCATGGCAGAACCGTGCAGGATTCTTCATCCTATTACCGTCATGGCAGACCGTAAAGATGGGGGCACTAAATATAAATGCTGCTACAGAAAATAAAGTTTCTCTCGCTTAAATTAGCTCTATTTATGCTAAGATCTATATAAAACAAAAGTGAACTCTAAAGAAAAAAACAACAAAACAAAAAACAACAGACTATCTGGCACAAAACCAATTTAACTCTTCTGTTAGTCTGCAGCCATCACCACATAGAATACAGTAAAGTAATACGTTTGCTTTTTCTCTCTTTATTTGGGTCTTGTAGGCTTCCCATTTGGCAAAAAAAATATTGTACTCTGAATTGAATAGTGAATACTGCATTCAAGTCTCAAAAGCAGGCAGACACCAAATATTACCTTGGCATCATTTTTCATGTAGAACTATTGTGTCCAAGGTATAATCTAACCACCCTGCACATTCACAACAGCCAGCACAAGAATATATGTTATTATTGATAACAGGAGACCTCTGACCTAGCAGAATAAATAATTTTCTGCTGTATCCCTTGTTAAATAAATTAACAATCACCATAGTCAAACCCCCTTCAAGTTGTTCTTACAATTCAGTAATGTCTAGAATGCAGAATTTCACTTCAAAGAGGGCCCAGAGCATCCTGTTTCCAATAATCTATAATAATAAAAGCATAATATGCTAATTAGACCAGAAGTCCTTCCGAACAACCTTCCAGATGAAGCTGTGGCTGTGAGGGAAGCCCGAGTCCCTGGTGCCTGCCAGTGGCCAGAGGGAACCGCGGATCCTGGGTGCCAGAGGGAAGCCGGTGCTGGCAGCTAGGGGAAGGAAGGCCTACTCTTGCACGAATTTCATGCATTGGGCCTCTAGTCCAAATATAACATGTAACCTTCACCATAATATATTGCTGACTGAAGTAACTCATTGGTAATGCCACACTCTGTGAAAAATTTTTCATGTGCCAGAGTTTTTGCATTAATTATTGAATATGAACTACTTTCACACCAATTGGTGTTAAACTATTTCCTGTGTATCAGCATTGGAAGTATCTGGTTGGATACCTGAAAAACATATAAAGGTCTATTGCTACCAGTGAAGTAAGTCAGCTATCAATTTTCACTAGAATAAATTGAAACGTAATCTACCTGCATATAAACTAGTTTTCTCTCTAGCGTATCAATGCAGAAATCAATATATTGCAACAGGACAGAGTGACAGAGGAACTCTCAACCTTAACGTTGGTGCTAGAACTAGAAAGGCAAGGATGGAAATCACCGCTTCCACACAGAGAAATGCACAGGTCCCTGTTACTGGAGCTCAGCAAGTGCCTTAGGAAAGGGCTCCTTCGTTCCACAGTAACTTTGGGGGGACAGTTCTTCCAGCATTTCCATGGGACCAAATCTTACTTTGTTTTCTCAAGCAGATTACTTAAAATGTTTAATTTATTCATCAGGGAAATTGAAAAAGCAAAATATTTTCAATGATTTTGTTATAAAAATGATAGGGCAAATCATATAAAAATTATTTAACTATTACATGAAGCTAAACCAAGAGAATGGAGACAGAAAAAAAATCAAATTTGTTTGAATTACACCTTGTTAATTTCTTTAATAAAACTCTTACTATCAAGCAGGAAAAAAAACCCCACAAAACATAAAATTACTTGTATGGATTTGTCATTTTTCACAACACTATTTTTCCATAGATAATTAAGACTCACCTGTGTTGAATGATTTTTTTAAATTTTGAGAAAAATATAATAAATATAATTTTAAGAATGTATAATTTATGTAAGTATTTACATGTTGACAGCTACTTAATATAGGATGGTAATATTCTTCGTATATTATACAAAATCCTGAAATTATTTCCCTTGCATATTTATGTACATCTTTAGGATATATTCCAGAATTAAAATTTGTAGGTCAGAAGATCTGTACATTTTACATTTTGATTCATATTACCAAGTAAATTTTCAGACAGGTTAAAAATAATTTATGTTGCTGTGTACTGCACAAGTATTTTTTTTTCCTTAATGCAACAAAAAAAAATATTACCTATTGTGTTTTTGTATTGTTTGAATGGAAAAACAAAAACACTTCATTATTTAGACTTGCAGTTTGTGAATCAGCTTGAATATCTTGTCATAAGCTTTTAATGCTTTGTATTTTTTCATTTGTGACTTTTCTATCAATGTATTTTCTATGGGGTTATTTATATTTTTCTTGTTGATCTCTTAATGTTCTGTTTATATCATGAATTGTAACTTTGTTTTCATGAATACAACAAGTATTTTAGCTAATTGATGTTTGCTTTCTAATTTGTGTGTTCTATAAAGAAATTTTAAATTTGTATATGATTTTTTTAAATTATTTTCTCTTTCAGATGCTAGTAGCATGCCAAGGGAAAGCTTTAGTAATCTACACTAATAAAAGACAGACAGCAAATTGACCATACCTTCGCCACGCCCTAAGCCACGCCCATGAACCAATCAGAGCAACTATATGCAAATTAACCCAACCAAGATGGCAGCTGGAAGCCAGGAAGCTGAAGCGAGCAGGAGGCTTGGTTGCTCCAGTGATGGAGGAAGCCCAGCTTCCCAGCCGGCTCTGAGCTCCACTCAGAGCAACAAAGTTTCAATTATAGAAGATAAATAAACCCCAGATACCTGCTTTCAGCAGGGTGTGGCCACAGAGCTGGAGCGAGCAGGAGCTGGCTCTGAGCTCCACAGAAGGCAACAAAGTTTCAATTATAGAAGGTAAGTAAATCCCAGAATTAAAAAAAAAAAAGAAAAAAGAAAAAAAGGAGAGGCTGGGAGTTTCTGTCACAGGGGGGGCTTGGCCAGCCTGAAAAGGGCCCTCAGCCCCTCACCCAGACTGGCCAGGCACCCCAGTGGGGACCCCCCACCATAAAGGTGGTGTGACAACCTGCAAACAGCCATCAACCCCTCACCCAGGCAGGCCAGGAACCCCAGAAGGACCCCCACCCTGATCCAGGACACCCTTCAGGGCAAACCAGCTGGCCCCCACCCATGCTCCAGGCCTCTATTCTATATAATAAAAGGGTAATGTGCAAACTGACCCTAATAGCAGAAAGACTGGGAATGACTGGTCACTATGACACACACTGACCACCAGGGGGCAGATGCTCAATGCAGGAGCTGCCCCCTGGTGGTCAGTGTGCTCCCACAGGGGGAGCTCTGCTCAGCCACAAGCCAGGCTGATGGCTGCTAGCACAGCGGTGGTGGTGGGAGCCTCTCTCGCCTCCTCAGCAGCACTAAGGATGTCCAACTGCAGCTTAGGCCTGCTCCCCGCTGGCAAGTGAACATCTTCCGAGGGCTTCCGGGCTGCTAGAGTGATGTCTGACTGACAGCTTAGGCCCAATCCCCTGAGAAGAGGGGCTAAACCAGCAGGTGGTCATCCCCCAAGGGGTCCCAAACTAAAAGAGGGAACAGGCCAGGCTGAGGGAACCCCTGAGTGCACAGATTATTGTGTACTAGGCCTTTAGTAACATTATAAAGTTTAAGTAAATTTTTCTAGTACTTTAAAAATTCAAATTTATGATCTCTTCAATTCACTTACAA
The DNA here is from genome assembly GCF_964212035.1 of Myotis nattereri. Taxonomy (NCBI): domain Eukaryota; kingdom Metazoa; phylum Chordata; class Mammalia; order Chiroptera; family Vespertilionidae; genus Myotis; species Myotis nattereri. The sequence continues at coordinate 81,849,751 of NC_138082.1, read as the reverse complement.
TTATTTTTTGTTTAAGGTACAAAGTATATACTCAGTTTGGTTCTTTATTCCCCAAATAACCAGGCACAGCTTTTCACTACAATTGTATATGTATGTGTAAATATATATATATATATATATATATATATATATATATATATATATAATTTTAATGTTATCTCTAAATTCTATATAGAACTTTTATCATTTCCTGAACTACTTTGTTCTAATTTATTTATTTGCCTTTCTTGATTAGGACCACCTCAAAATAACTTTAAAATATACTTTAACACAGCCGTGGGCAAACTACGGCCCGCGGGCCGGATCCGGCCCGTTCGGCTGTTCTATCTGGCCCGCGGAGTCGAAAGAGCGGAGGGTTCTCTTGCTCTCCCCTCCGCTCCTTCACCAGCAGCAGTGTTAACATCTATTAGTTCACAGAAACACTCCATCCATGCTTTTGTTCCAACCCTCCGGTCCAGTTTAAGAACCCACTGTGGCCCTCAAGTCAAAAAGTTTGCCCACCCCTGCTTTAACACCTGATATTAGTTCATTTATACCTTTTTATTTTGTGACTTATAAACACCTTTTAAATCTTTACTATTGAAATATAGGTCTTAATATCCTGATTAAGTTCTAGTTAAATTTAAAAGAGGATTAAATTTTGTGGAATAAATATTGTATTGCATATTACCTTTAAAAACCTTTTGAGTTATTTCTTTAAAAACAGATTTTTATTGGAGATTATATATATATATATATATATATATATATATATATATATATATATGAATTTCTAGTTGATATTCCATGGCCAGAAAGGATAATCAAACTTTTCAGAAAATGCTATTAATGTTATTGGCTAACCATATGCAAAATAAACCTTTATCTTTTGCAGCATGAATTAATCTTAACAATAGTAAATCAGAACTCTCAATATGAAACCTAAAATGTCTACAAGAAAATAACACTAGATAAAATCTTTGTTGCTTTTGCTTCGGCAAAATGTCTTGGGTAAAAAGCCAAAAGAACTATGAATAAATAAAAAACTGAATTGGATTTCATCAAAATTAAGAATGTCGAATATTAAAAAAAAAAAAAGTCACCTATTTTGCCCAGCTAGTGTTGCTCAGTGGTTTAGTGTTGACCTGTGAACCAAGAGGTCATGGTTCAACTCTCAGTCAGGGTACAGGCTTGGATTGTGGTTCAATCTTCAGTGGCGGGAGAGGGAGTGCAAGAGGCAGCCAATCAATGATTCTCTCTCATCGTTGATGTTTCTCTCTCCCTCTTCCTTCCTCTCTGAAATCAGTGAAAATATCTTTTTTTAAAGTCACCTATTTCAAAATGAAATGGTCAGTCACAGACTGGAAGAAAAATATTTGCAAATCATATATGATAAAGGGTTTGTGTCCAAAATGAATTAAAAAATTCATAACTCAACAATAACAAAAATGGCAACTACATACCCAAAAAATAGAAATATTTGGACAAGCATTTATCCAAAGATATCTAGATAGTAATTAAGGCCATGAATCCATGTTAAGGACATTTCACTAGGAAAATTAAAATGTCATTACATACTATTAGAATGGCAAAATAATAATTATAATACAAGTGGTGATTATAAGTAGCAACTGTCAAATGGTACTTGAGAAAATAGTTTCACAGTTTCTTATAAGGTTAGATGTATACTTACCATATGATTCATCAGTTCTCACTCTTAAGTATTTCTCAAAGTGAAATGTAAATCTATGTTTATACAAAAACCTGTGTCCAGTTTTTTTTTTAGCTCATGAACCTAAAATCACTGAAATGTCCCTCAATTGGGAAATGGCTAAGTAAATAGTGGTCTGTCAACACAATGAAATACTATTCTGCAATAAAGAGGAATGTAATACTGATATTTACAACAGCATGCATGAACCTTGTTGCATTATGTAAAGTAAAATAAACCAGATTTAAAGTTTGCATACTCTATGATTCCATTTATATGACATTCTAGAAAATGCAAAACTATGGATACAAAACAAATCAGTAGTACCATGGACTGAGATTAAAAAGCAGGAATGAATACAAGGTAACAGGGGTAATATTTGGTGTTAGGACACTATTCTATATCTTGATTGTAGTGATGGTCCCACGGCCGTATGGACTTGTTAAAACTTGCAGACCAACACAATAAAAAAAGGACTAATTTATTGATTTAAATCATACCTTAATATAAAAAAATACATATGAGTTATTTCTCATCTGAGATTCAAGCTAGATTTAAAAGATGAACAAAGGGATAGAGAGATATTTTAAGAGATTTGTAAATCCATTAAGATACCACCAGTATAATTTTCTGTGTTCAAGTTGTCTTATTCTGTGTTTCAAGGTATGATTTTACAAATAAATGGAGTTCTGGCTTTTAATTTAACCATTTTCCTATAAATCTGAGATGTGCATTTTTTCCCACATTTTAACAACTCTGAAATTGAGATGACTCTGAAATAAATGGAATGTCATAATTTAATTGCTTCTTGGAACACAAAATAATGGTGTATCTTTCAATTGATGATATCTCAGATTGGGTGAAATACAGTAATTACTCTCCTCTAGCAAACACGTTGTGATAAAGGGAAGTAAGTACGTCTTTGTCAGAAGGGTTAAAGGCAAGAACGCTGTGACCGCTGTGCTCTGCTGTGTTTCATCCACAGGACAGTACTAATTACCGAGTGGCAGCGGCTAAGGGGAAAGGACACAGTCAATATGGGAATGAGATCTGGGTATGCCACTGGCATATTTAAAGCGCGATCCCAGGGACTTGTAAGCTAAAAATGAAAATTTCTAAGTGCTTAGGCCAGCATGGTCAACAGAACTCCATGCAACAATGGGCACGGTCAATCTGCCCTGGCTGTGAGCCATGTGACTTACAAATGTACTTGAAATGTGGTTGAAATGTACTTGAAATGTGGTTAACGCCGGATATTGCTGCCTCGAACAACCAATTTCAAGGGTACACCTAAAAGGCGGAACGAACATCATCCAGAAACACAGGAAGGCTGGCTGAGTGGAAATTCTACAACTAGGAGGAAAGAGAATATCATACCCAGACTCAGAGGAGGTGCAGTGCTGAAGTGAAATACTCAGGTGCGGAGTGAGCGCCCGGAGTGGGCTGGCGGCGGAGGGCGCGGTTGTTGTTTTCAATTGGGAGGGAGTTTAAGACTCTGAGCTCCAGAACCTGGCAAGTGTCTAGGGACCCAGACTCAAACGGGAGAAGCGGGACTGTCTGGCTTCGGTCGGAACTCGAAGGCAGCTTTCTCTCCGAGGTTTGCAGCGGTTGCTGGGACTCTGTGAGGCAGAGCACCTAGGGATGGAACTGAGAGCAGCCATAACTGCTCGCTCCGCCCGCCCTGTTTGATCCAGTTCGACCCGCCCCGCCCAAGCCCTGCACAGAGCCATTTGCCAGATAGCCTCAGGCAAAGGCTAGATTAGCACCTCCCCAGAGGACAGAAGTTTTCCCACTGCAGACACAGCTGACTCTCACAGCCAGTTGGCCTGGAGGTCAAATAACCCCAGTATTAACTACAACAATCAAGGCTTAACTACAACAAGACTGTGCACAAAGACCACTAGGGGGTGCACCAAGAAAGCATAAAAAAAATGAGGAGACAAAGAAACAGGACAAAATTGTCAATGGAAGATATAGAGTTCAGAACCACACTTTTAAGGTCTCTCAAGAACTGTCTAGAAGTTGCCGATAAACTTAATGAGATCTACAAGAAATCTAATGAGACCCTCGATGTTGTGATAAAGAACCAACTAGAAATTAAGCATACACTGACTGAAATAAAGAATACTATACAGACTCCCAACAGCAGACCAGAGGAGCGCGAGAATCAAGTCAAAGATTTGAAATGCAAAGAAGCAAAAAACACCCAACTGGAAAAGCAAAATGAAAAAAGAATCCGAAAACACGAAGATAGTGTAAGGAGCCTCTGGGACAGCTTCAAGCGTGCCAACATCAGAATTATAGGGGTGCAAGAAGATGAGAGAGAGCAAGATATTGAAAACCTATTTGAAGAAATAATGACAGAAAACTTCCCCCACCTGGTGAAAGAAATAGACTTACAGGTCCAGGAAGCGCAGAGAACCCCAAACAAAAGGAATCCAAAGAGGACCACACCAAGACACATCATAATTAAAATGCCAAGAGCAAAAGACAAAGAGAGACTCTTAAGAGCAGCAAGAGAAAGAAACTCAGTTACCTACAAGGGAATACCCATACGACTGTCAGCTGATTTCTCAACAGAAACTTTGCAGGCCAGAAGGGAATGGCAAGAAATATTCAAAGTGATGAATACCAAGAACCTACAACCAAGATTACTTTATCCAGCAAAGCTATCATTCAGAACTGAAGGTCAGATAAAGAGCTTCACAGGTAAGGAAAAGCTAAAGGAGTTCATCACCACCAAACCAGGATTATATGAAATGCTGAAATGTATCCTTTAAGAAGAGGAAGAAGAAGAAAAAGGTAAAGATACAAATTATGAACAACAAACATGCATCTATCAACAAGTGAATCTAAGAATCAAGTGAACAAATAATCTGGTGATCATAATAGAATCAGGGACATAGAAAGGGAATGGACTGACTATTCTTGGGGGGGAAAGGGGTGTGGGAGATGCGGGAAGAGACTGGACAAAAATCGTGCACCTATGAATGAGGACAGTGGGTGGGGAGTGAGGGTGGAGGGTGGGGCGGGAACTGGGAGGAGGGGAGTTATGGGGGGAAAAAAGAGGAACAAATGTAATAATCTGAACCATAAAGATTTAATTAAAAAATAAAAGAAAGAAAGAAAAGAGGGCCGGTCAGTTGGTGGCTCTGAAAATATCAATGCTGATTTAGCTATCTCCACTAATTCCAATGTTATTTTCCATTCTTTCTCAATGTGTTAGTAGGAAGAATAACAAAATTGGGAGATTCAGGGTGCTATCATTTGTTTTATTTTCTAAGTATACAACTAATGATAAAAATAATAAGATTCAGGACCTTAACCCAGAGCTTTACTGATATTAGAGATTCAAATATTCCCTACTAATGAATCAAAAATTTGTAATCAGTAATTGATAATATTTTATATCATTTTTTATTATTCTACTTTGACATTTTTAAGTATATTTTTTGTATTTATACAGGATATTCTTTGGGCTAAAAATGTAGGCAAATTAAAAAGGTTGTCTGGTATAAAATCATTACCAAATTCAAATTATTTCTGAAGTATCTTAGCATGTTTAAATTATAAGAAGTTCATAGTAATTTGAATCCCAGTAAAACTAAATGACTATCAAAGTTAACTTAAATGTCTAATTTTAATACCATCACTGGCATGCTGCATGCATGTATATAAATGCACACATCTATATGTTTATTGTAAATATATCAGGCTCTGTAATAGGGTTGCTCAATTTTTTTCTCTACACAAAACAACACAACTGAGAGGATAAGAGGAGACTGAAAGCCAATCGATAATTTGGTTATCCTTGGCAGAGCTGTGTTCAATCAGACAAGGAAGCATCTTCCACATCGCGCAACTACTGAGTCACGGCCAAGCAGTGTGCCCATGGGTGCAAGTGCTCAGAAGGGACAAGTTTTCATAATTTGTCTATCTGGAGAGAGAGTACCATTTTAACACAAAATTCACTAGCCCTGACGTGTTCTTAAACACATTCTATGTATCATGCTGTGGTGTTGTGTGTGTGTGTGTGTGTGTGTGTGTGTGTGTGTGTATATATATATACACACACATATATATATATATATATATATATATATATATATATATATATATGTCTTCATTATTTGAATACAGTCTTTAGAAAGGCTCTCTCATAATTCTTTATTACAAGTAACAGGACTGGGTTTTAGCTAATTAAACCTACAAGGGATATTTTTAAAAAAGTATTAGGGATCTCACAGAATAGTTGGGAGGACTAAGAAACACAAGGGGCTAAGTTTCTAGGAAAGTTGGTAGAAACTGGCTAGTTAAAAAATGAAACAAAACAAAAACAAAAAACAACAAAACCTTGCTACTGCATGGAGCCCAATAGAAAAGGTCCACCTCTTTCACCTCACAAAAGCCACTTAGTACCAGGAATGTGACTTGTAACAACTGAGGCTGGTGAAAGCCAGACCTCTCTGTGACCACCAACCTTGAATAACTTAGACCCATCATGGACAGCCTGGCCCCTCGTGCTTATCCATTCCAAACTGCGGTCCAGTGGATTGGTGGTGCAGGTTACATGCCTACATTCTAATTCTAGGAGATTTACATGTTAAGAACATATAAATATTGGAATTACAAAACAACTAATCAAAAGATGATGGGTAGCCAATTGAATTATGTTACCCAGTACAAAATCAGTTATAAGTGTAACAGTTTTGGGAAAAAATAATAAGGTTAGTCTATGGCAAATGAATCATGAACTTGTTGCACACTTATTTCTCATTATGATTAATTTTTATTTTCATAGATGACAAAGAAAACTCCTAGTTTTTAAGAACAGTTGCAGAGCCCATGTTGGCCCAATAATTAGGAAATAGGTCTACAAATGTGGCACATAAAGTATATTACTATTTATATTAATTCCAAATAGATATAGTCTCTTAATTAAAATAAAGCAAAAAAGAAAAAATAACCAGTGTAACTATGAAAATAATATTTTAAAAAGATATAAAACCAAATAGAAGAAGAAAGGAAAACATAAAGACCAAAATTATAACAGGACCTCAGATGAAGTGGCAATTTTAATTAGGCTATTAGACTTTAAATAGGTTGAAGAGTTGTTTTCTAAGAGATTTAGAATATATAAACAGGCAGTCTGAATTATCAAGCTCCAAATACTGTTTTCAGTAAAGAAATCCCCATCTCTTAGAGACATTTGCATAATAAAATTTTGGACCCAAAAGACTACTATAACTTATTTAACCAAAGCCTCTCATCCTATATAATAAAGAGCTAATATGCAAATGGTCGTCACGACCTCATGCCCTCATGACCTCGCACCCTTGCACCGTTGTGCCAGGGCCAGGGGACCTGAAGCCAGGCTGGGGAACCTGAGGCTGTGACCCATGCCCCGGCACCAAGGCTGAGGGACTCAGCTGAGACTGTGGTGGGAGACCTGAGGCCACGCCCCCCACTCAGCACCACGCTGGGGAACCCGAGACTGCGACCTCCTATCCTGAGGGGTTTGACAGGGGTGGGGCTGGCCAGGTCTGGGTCTTGAGCGATTTCAAGGCGCATGTGGGTGGGCAGGGACTTAACTCTGGGTCCCACGGCACACCCCAGACTCTGACAGGAGGGAGATTTTCATATGCATTTTACTAATTTTCTCTCATCTCTAACACTTCTATTATAGAGAAAGGGAAATAGCAATATTAAAATATTTCCTCTAATTAATTTTCTTTTAATGTGCATGAATTTCGTGCACCAGGCCACTAGTTTTACATCATAATATTTGATTTATTACTTTATTTTACAATGACTATAGAAATGCTCACAGACATGTAAAGAGCAAGGCAAGCTCTCAAACACTTCACTGTGACTGTGTTAAACATTGGGGGAGGAGTGGAAGGGAAATGAGACACAATCACTATACCTGGTTTTATGGTTAAGAAATCTGTAATGTAGTTGTGAACTTGAGAAACAGACATTTGGAGTAGATCATGATATAAAAAACAGAATTAAATGATAAAGTGAGAGGTGCCAATTCAGGGAAAAAAACAAGCAGATTGATGTACACCACAGAAAGCAGAGAGGCCTCATGGAACTCTTGCCCCAGGACCACCCTCCAAACAGGTTTTTAAAATACATTTCTGATTTTTCCTTGAACAATTTCCTCATTGGGGAATAGCTTTTTCTGTAACCTGATTCTTTCTTTGCAGTTTTGAACAACTCATCATGAAATCGTAGGAAATTTTTGTTTTCTATCCCCACTTTGCTTTATCTTTGATGGTACATTCAAAGGTTCCAATACATATGGTCCTAGTTTTGATGTCTTTTTAAAATTATTTTTTTGAAACTTCAAACATATTTATGATCTTTTTTCAAGTGTCATAGGATATGTCTCCAAAACTTAAAAAAAAATCACTAGTATTTCTAAATGTCTATTGTGTCAAATGCCATATTTATCTAGGAAAAATGATTAGAAACCCTCCTCTATTAGCAGAGTTGGTTCTCAAAAAACACAAATAGATGGGCACAATTACTCCCGTTTTATGGATGAGGTTATATAATTGCCTATGTTTACACACCTAGCAAGTAGAAGCATAGATTTTCTATTTCTAAAATCATGTGTTGACAATCACATCAAAATTAAAACTAAACTATAGAAACCATCATTCAGAACCACCTGAAGTCAAGATGAATGGAAGCCACATTGATGGGTAGGAGAGACAAAGACAAGAAACAGGCTGGTCTCACACCTATGTGTGGTGGATAAAAATCGTGAGTAATATTTTGATTGCGGAGGTGACCCCCTTAGGAGTGAAGGGTCCCAGCCCTACAGCCCATCCCCCAGCACAGGATTTCACTGCCATTAAGAAAAGTCCCATAATTTCTCGCTGTAAAACCAGTGGGAATTGAAGGTGAGGGAGGCTGAGGCTGCTGAAGTCCCAGGGAGTTCCTCTTAAAAGGCCTGTGCACAGACTTACTGTGACTCACTCCATCTGAGATATAGCATCGGGGCAGCAGCTTGAAAGGCACTGGGGACATATGAAGAGGGACTGCATTTTTTGGCTTCAGGACTAGAGCTTGAGGGGCAACTTTCTCCCAGACAGAAATACTGGAACAGAAGCCATTGCTCCTTTGGTGAGCCCTCCCCCCACAGAGCCAAGAGATGGGTCCCATATAGGAGACTCCATCAACTTGGCTACCATTGTTTGACCTACTCTGGTGGTTCCGCCAGGCCCTGCCCTATCCAACTTTTGGGCCCACCCAAGCTGTTTCTAGTGGCTTTTCCATAAGAATGGCCTATCTTGGCTTATGTTTCAGATTTTCCTAAAATCTCTCAAAGAAGCAGCATCTGGATTCAGCAAGCCCCATACCTCTTACTAAGTAGTTCCAGGTCTGCCATTAACAGAAGCCAGCTTTGGTTCAAAGCTTGGTCTTACATGGGTCCCTCTAAGGCCAGCACATAAAGCAGTCACCTGCAGGTCACTTTGCAGCTTATGCAGAGTGGCCACAGGTAGAAAACAGGTGGTGGTTGACCTTGGCTTACACCTCACAGGAGATCCAAAAGCCAACACGCCCAGTGGAGAGCTTCAGACCACAACAGAGCACCACCATCCAACCACCTCTGTAAGTAACACATCAAGGTTGACTCAGCAGGCACTAGAGCTCTACTGACTAAGTCCTGATCTGTGTAATGGGTCTCTTCACAGCTGATCCTCCAAGGCAGTTAGAGGTTAGTGATCAGTGGTCAAAGCCAGTCCTTGTAGTTGATCAGCCTGGGTAAATCCCTCCCACTGGTGTGCGAACAGCAATCAAGACTCAATTACAACAGGAGGTGTACAGCTCACACAGAGGATGCACCTTAAGGACCCAGCTTGAGTAATTAGGGTGGCTGTGCAACTGAACCCCATAGGATACCTACTACATTAGGCCACACTACCAAGCCTGGGAAACACAGGGAGGTGTCCAAAATAAGGAGAAAAAGAAACATGTCCCAAATGAAAAAAAGAACAAAACTCCAGAAAAAGGCATAAACAAAATGGAGATAAACAGTCTACTAGATGCCAAATTCAAAACACTGGTTATTAGGATGCTCAATGAACTTAGTGAGAACCTCAACAGCATGAAAAAAAAAAGCAACAACAACAACAAAAAAACAGTCAGAAATGAAGGATAAACTAACTGAAATAAATAATAATTTTCAGGGAATCAACAGAAAAGTAGATAAAACTGAGAACCAAACTAGCAACTCAGAATATAAGGAAGCAAAAAACACCCACTCAGAACATCAAAAAGAAAAAAAAAAAAATAATGATGATAGTGTAAGGAGCTTCTGGGATAACTTCAAGAGTACCAACATTTACCTCATAGGGAAGCCAGAAGGAGAAGAAACAGAGCAAGGAAATTGAAAACCTATTTGAAAAAATAATCACAGAAAACTTCCCTAACTTGGTGAAGGAAATAATCATATAAGTCCAGGAAGCACAGAGAATGATGAAAACAGATAGTCCCATACATCATAATTAAAATTCAGAAGGTTAAAGACAAACAAAGAATCTTAAAAGCAGCAAGAGAAAAGCAGTTAGTTACCTACAGGAGAGCTCCCATAAGACTGTCAGATTATTTCTCAATAGAAACTTTGCAGGCCAGAAGGGAGTGGCAAGAAATAATCAAAGTGGTGAAAAGCAAGGACATACAACCAAGGTTACTCTACCCTGCAAAGCAAATTAAGAATCAAAGCACAGATAAAGAGCTTTTCAGACAAGAAAACTTAAAGTAATTAATAATCAATAAACCATCATTATATGAAACTAGAGGCATGGTGCATGAAAATTCATGCACTGGGGGAGGGGAGTCCCTCAGCCCAGCCTGCCCCTCTCACAGTCCGGGAGCCCTCAGGAGATGTCCTACTGACAGCTGAGGCCCTCTTCCCGCGGCCCTCATATATTCCCTTTTATTAGTAAAGATGTTAAAGGGTCTTCTTTAAAAAGAAGAAGAAAATAAAAAATATGAACAATAAAATGTTAATAAATACATACCGATCAATAATAGAATCTAAAAAGAAAATAAATGAACCAGCAGAACAGAAATAGGCTCATAGATACAGAGAACGTTTTGATGGTTGCCAGATTGGAGGGTGGTTGAGGGGGATGGGCAGAGAAGGTGAGGGTATTAAGAGTGCATATTAGTTGTTACCGGATAGTTTTGGGGATGTAAGTACAAAACAGTGAATATAGTCAGTATTATTCAAATAACTATGTATGGTGTCAGATGGGTGTGAGATTTATTGGGATGATCACATATTAAGTTATATAATATCTAATCATTAGGTATACACCTGAGACTAAGACAGTGGTTCTCAACCTTCTGGCCCTTTAAATACAATTCCTCATGTTGTGACCCAACCATAAAATTATTTTTGTTGCTACTTCATAACTGTAATGTTGCTACTGTTATGAATCGTAATGTAAATATCTGATATGCAGGATGGTCTTAGGCGGCCCCTGTAAAAGGGTCATTCGACCGCCAAAGGGGTAGCGACCCACAGGTTGAGAACTGCTGGACTAAGATACTATTTTATGGTAAGTGTAACTGAAAATAAAATTAATTACTTAATTTAAAAAATAATACAATAAAGCCCAGGTGTTTTTCTCCTCAAATCAATACAGCTTAAATTTTGATCTAGCTTAAGAGGCATTAGAGCCACCCAGCAAATTGATGTCATAATTGTCACATTGTCTAATTTACCAGGTATTCTTTTACTATTTCCCTGACTTCTCCAATTTCTCAAATTTCAAAGAAACATTCTTGTAGGGGGAAAAAATATCTTCATAGCGGAGAAGTCTCTCTTTAACTCTTCTTTAAATAAAAAGTTTTCTAAAGAGATAGTGTGTTCTTACCTACATGAATTGGGTTCATGAACACACGACCTGAACCTCATACACAGAATGACCCTGAGCTTGTTTTAACCATCTTGAAAATTTTAACTTTCATGTTTCTGAACATGTAATTTTTGAATGTTTATATCTTTAAATGTGTGCTTTGTAATGGTGGAGCATGAATGCCCAGCATTACTTGCTATATCATTCATATAGTGTTGTACTTACAATGCCCCATAAGCACAGAATTATGGAAGTCATAATGTGTGGAAGTTGAGCAACAGTCAAATTGAGTACAAGGTAAATGTGTTATGTCTACAACTAAGTGAAGATGCTGATAGCCGTAAGAGGCCATGCTCTCTATTTGAACCAGAACTTATTTGAATGAATAAAGAAACATGATTGATCAAGGGACGATATTGTATTATTTTTCACTTGTGTTACTTTCCTGTGTTAGTTGACCACTTCAGCTAAAAATAATGTCAATGAAAGAAAGAGTAAATCCCATAATTCCTTTCCCTTTTAAGTCCTGTCTAACTCATCATTAAGCCAAAGGTAGGCATTGTTGGCAGAATATGTTCATATCAAAGAGTAAAATAAAAAGAGCTAAATTAATTTTGTTCAGCATTTCCATTATTCAGTAAGAAAGAAATGTATCTACATGTACAAGCTAAGAAATGTGAATTGTATAAATTTAGCAATTTTACATATGAAAGAAAAACTCATATTTCATTTAAAACTGGCATTCTACAGCATAAGTACAAGTGCTAAAATACATGCTAATAATTTCAATTTATTTTTTCTTTATTTCAAATGATGCTAAATACCAAATAATCTATATATATATATAAAGCTAGTGACCAGAGCGCCATAACAACCAGAATGACTGTTTGCTATGATGCCCACTGCAGCCAGCGAACGAGCCCAACTTCCCTGCCCCAGCCAGCTCTGTCCCTGATCAGCCTCACCCTTCCTGATTGAGGGCGGGACATCCCTCCCCTGATTGGCCCACCCCACCCTGATGGGCCCACATCCCCTCCCCTTGGCGGGCCCTGCCCCTGATCATTCTCCCTACCCCAATAGGGGCCTGGGCCATCCAGCCAACCTCCTGCAGCCCCTCCCCCTGGCTGGCCCTGCCCTAGATCACCCCAGATCGCCCCCCCCCACCTCGATCAGGGCAGGGCTGGCCAGCCAAATGCCTGCAGCCCCTCCCCCTGGCTGGCCCCACTCCCAATGGGCCCCCACCACCCCAATCATCCCACAGCCCCTTCCCCAAGTCAGCTCCACCCCTGATCAGCCTCCCGCCCCCAACTCTGATCAGGGACCAAACACCCATGGCCTCTACCCCAGGCCCCCAAACAGGTCTCCCCTCCCCATTTGGGGGTGGAGCCAGCCAGCCCACCACCTATAGTTCCTCCCCACAGCCATCCCCACCCCCAATCAGCCCCCACCACCCTGATTGGTCCCTGGCCCTTCCCCCCAGCCATCCAGCCCCCAATTGGTCCCCCCACACCAATCAGGGGTGGGGCTGTCCGGCCAACCTCCCATGGCCTCTTCCCCAGGCCACTGGTGCCAGATAGCGCCCCCCCCCCCACCCCACTCAGGGGCAGGGACCATCCTGCCCACTGTCCACAGCCTCTCCCCAATGCCGGCTCTACTCCTAATCAGCCCCCCACCCCAATCGGGGGCAGGGCCCGCCAGCCAATCACTCTCAGGCTCTCCCCCAACCATCGCAGCCCTGATTGGGCCCTGATCAGGATGGGCTAGCTGACCAACCTCCTTCCATCTCCTCCTCCCCGCAGGCCTGACCCTGATCTGCCCCGAGTGGGGCGGGGCCAGCCGAACCCCACCAATGCACGAATTCATGCACTGGGCCTCTACTACTACTAATAATAATAAATCCCCAACACCATGACAAATTGATAAGTACACCATGGATGAAAGCAAAATGTATATAGTAGTCTCTTTGTCTTTTAATTTTTCAATTACAGTTCACATACAATATTATGTTAGTTTCAGATATATAAAACTGTGATTAAACATTCTATAAATTACTGTAATCACCCCAATAAATCTAGTAACCATCTGATACCATACATACTTATTACAATATTAATGACTATATTCCCTAAACCAGTGGTCGGCAAACTGCAGCTCCCAAGCCACATACGGCTCTTTGGCCCCTTGATTGTGGCTCTTCCACAAAATACCGACTTCTGCGCATGGGCCACGAAGTTTCAGTCGCACTGTACATGCAGGCCCGCACGTGGTATTTTGTGGAAGAGCCACACTCAAGGGGCCAAAGAGCCACATGTGGGTCGCAAGCTGCAGTTTGCCGACCACTGCCCTAAGCCATAATTTACATCTCTGTGACTATTCTGTAGCTACTATTCTGTACTTCTTAATTCCTTGAATTTTTTCACTTATCCCCCAACCCTACTCCCATCTGGTACTGTCAAAATGTCCTCTGTATCCATGAGTCTGTTTCTGTTCTCCTTGTTTGTTTCTTTATGTTTTTTAAATTCCATATATAATTGAAATCATATGGTATTTGTTTTTGTCTGGCTTATTGCACTCTACACAATACCCTCTAGGTCCATTGATGTTGCAGATGGTAAGATTTTATTTTTTATTATTTTTGGGTCATAGTCATATTTCATTGTATATATGCACCACTTTTTCTATATCAATTCATCTATTGATGAACATTTAGGTTACTTCCATATATTAACTATTGTAAACAATGCTGCAGTGAATATAAGGATGTATATGTCTTTTTGATCTAGTGTTTGGGATTTCTTCAGATAAATACCTATAAGTAAAATTGCTGGGTCTGTCTTTGTCTCTTGTTATATAGTCTTTTTTGTTGTTGTGGTGGTTTTTGTTTCAATGTTTTTATTGATTTTAGAAAAAAGAGAGAGTAAGGGTAAGGGATAGAGAGATGAGAGGGAAACATCATTGACCAACTGCCCACTGCATGGTCTCGACTGGGGATCGAGTATGCAACCAGGGCATGTGCCCTGAATGGGAATCGAACTGGTATCTACTGGTTAATGGGTCAACACTCAACCACTGAGCCACACCAGCTGCACTAGTATTTGTTTTAAAGTTAATTTTGTCTGGCATAAGTATTACTACTACACTGTTTTTGTTGTTGTTGTTTGCTTCCATTTTCATGAAATATCTTTTACTATGCCTTTAATTTAGTCTGTGTGTGCCTTTCCATCTAAACTGAATGACTCTCTTGTAGACGACATATGTAGGGGTTTTGTTTTATTATTCATTTTGATTAGAGTATTTAAATTAATTTTTGATAGATACATATTTACGGCCATTTTTTCATTGATATTTTTATTTATTTTTACTTCTTTTTTGTTAAGAAGACCCTTTAACATTTCTATTAATACTTGTTTGGTGGTGATTAACTCCTTGGCTTTTTATTTTCTAGGAAATTCTTTATCTGTCCTTAAATTCTAAATGATAGTTTTGCTGGGTAGAGTATCTTGGTTGTAAATTTTTGTTTTTATCACTTTGACTATTTCATGCTGATCCATTTAGCCTGCAAAGTTTCTATTGAGAAATCAGCAAACAATCCTATGGGAGCTCACTTGCAGATAACTAACTACTTTTCTCTTGCTGCTTTTCAGATTATGTTTTTGTCTTTAATCTTGGGCATTTTATTTATGCTGTGTCTTGATTTGGACTTGTTTGGGTTCATCTTGTTTGGGACTCTGTGCTTCATGGACTTGTATGTCTATATCCTTCACCAAATTAGGGAAGTTTTCTGTTATTATTTTTTCACATAGGTTTCAATTTCTTGTTCTCTCTCTTCTCCTTTTGGCAATCCCATAATGCCAATGTTCATATACTTGAGGCTGTCCCAGTGGCTCCTTATACTATCCTCATTTCTTTGGAATCTTTCTGTTTGCTGTTCTGATTGGGTATTTTTTGCTTCCTCATGTTCCAAATTGCTGATATGATTCTAGGCTTCATCTATTCTACTTTTGGTTCCTTATAAATTATTCTTTATTTCAATTGGTATATCCTTTGTTTCTGACTGGTCCTTTTTTAAGGTCTCTATGTCCTTTATTATTCTTTTGAAGAAATCACTAATTTTCATCGAATATCCTAATAACCAGTTTTGAATCTACATTTAATAAATTTCTTGTTTCCATTTTGTTTAGTTATTTTCCTGGATTTTTTTTCCTTCTGTTCTTTCATTTGGGACACACTTCTTTGTCTCCTCTGTGTTTTTGGTTGACCCTCTGTGTTTCTTTCTATATATTAGGTAGAGCTGCTACATCTCCAAACCTTGGTAGAGTGGCTTATGTAGTAGGTGTCCTGTAGGGTCCAGTGGCATAGATTTCAGTCACCCATGCTGGGCATTCCAGGTATAGCCCTGATGTGGGCTGTGCAAACCCTCCTGTTGTAATTAAGTCTTGATTGCTGTTTGCACCGCAATAGGAAGGATTTATCCTAGGCTGATTGGCTGTGAGACTGGCTGTGACCATCATGAAGGATCAGCTGTCCAGGGGACAGCTCCATGGAGCAGGACTTACTTCACTGGGTTTTGGTGCCTCCTAAGTTCTCCCCTTGTGGCCGGCCAACCTCTCACAGTCTCTTCCCCGCAGCCAGCTGGCTTGATCGCCCCAGTCACTGGCCAGGCCAAGGGAACCCACCTGTACACGAATTCATGCACTGGGCCTCTAGTACTATAAATAAAGGAATAGTCAAAGCCAAAAAAATATTTTTCTAAATTAATAGTTATCTACCTTTTTCAGTTATCTTTAAGATTCAGTTCCTATAGCTCTAAGAGATTTGTGGCACTCAAGTTAACTGACAAGGTCATAGCTCTGCAAACATCACATTGATTTGATTCAAACAGAATCAATTACTCCCTGGTGATTGATAACAACCAGTGCCCACCATGGATCATAATTTATAGATGATATTAACACTTTGAGGAGTGAAATATAGCAAGGCATAACTAATGTTTACTGTTAAACTAGAATAAACGTAAAAAGAGAGAGCTGTTAAGACATCTAATTCATCCTTAAAGAATAACAGGCTGTCAAGTAAACCTAAATCTGTTAGGAAAAGAGATTGGGGCAGAAAAAGGGCAAGTGAATGGGTCAAACCTGAGCCATTATGCTGCATTAACAAAAAGATACTGATGGGACGGTGGGAAGAAACTTCTATACAGTGCACATCAATTAATAATAAATTGTGTTTATTTTAATCAGTAACCATTGCCTTTTTCAGATTGCTGTTACATTTACTAAGCTTTCAGGATAGAGATATATTGTTAGCATTTGGATATGTACACCTTAACAGTACAGCAATCCAGAATAAGTGAATTCTTTCCTAAAAATATTTTATGAAATTTATCTTGAAAGACTAATATATCATTGTCACATAAATGTCATTAGTTTTACTGTCTTGGGATAACACAATAATTTAGATATCACATATAATGGTGAAAAGTGGTGGCATTTCAGTAAATTTTTTATATTCTATGTTATCTCAATTTTTAATATACACATATACACAGTCTAAAAAAGTTTTTTTAGGGGTAATATTAAAATGAAAACTTAATAAATAATAAATCCCTAACTAGAATTAGTAATTCTCTCTTTCACATCCAAAGGTTTATCATTTTCCTTTTTTAGGCAAAGATGCAAGATGAGGAGAAAGTGAAGTTTTTCATAACTTCAGAAAATAAAATATTAGTAGTCCAAAGCTACTTCAACCTTCAGTTTTTTATTACCCCAGAATTTAAACAAATTAGTAATGTCCAAATTTTAAATTTAAGCCTAAGAAAAAGCAATTCAAAATAGGAACAATATCTTGCAATGCATCACTGTTTTATTAAATTTCTCATAGTTAACACCCAATTTCCAAAGATTATTTTTTTAGTTTTTCTTTCCAAGTCTTCCCCTAGAAACTGTGGATTAAAAAAAAAGGAAAAAAATAATTTAAAAAAAGGCCACATGCTAATCTGACAAGCTCTGAGAAGGCCTGCATGGCAGTCTTGCAAACTCAAAGACCTAAAGAAACCACAAAGGATGGTCTGAAATTAAAATCTGAACTAAAAGCATTTATGGTGGGTAGTCATGTTCTAGGCTGGTATTTACCTTAACTGAGCCTATTGTCTTTTTGCATCTATGATAATATATCCTTAAAATATCTGGGTAACCTGTAACTTCCCTTTTTCCAGACCCCTTGGGGCATAACCTAATGTGCCTGGGCACCAGAACAGATACCACAGATTCCTTCATTTTTATTGTTATCATGTTAATTGTTGACTGTTAACTATCCTGCACCCATCTAAGTATGTGTCTATCATTTTACTTTTTATCCAATCCCAGGGGTCCTCTCCCCCTTCCGCTCCCCCCTACCCCCGCCTCTTTCTCCCACCTCTCTAATCTATCACCAATGAATTTCATGTAACCCAACTATGTCCCTTCCTTTGATTGCAATGTATAAAAATAGATGAAAAAACCTGCCATTCTCTGGGGCATTATCCCAGTCCATTGAGATACTGCTCCCTAGCAGTTGTCTACAGTTTGGCTCAAATAAACTCACAAAATTTTTTTATAGGTTTGTATGTTTTTACGTTAACAAAATTTATTTGTCTTGAATAAAGAGTTAATTCTCTGAAGATTACAATCAATTATGTGACCACCCTCATAATAATTTGTATATTTATTAATTTTCTTATTAATTTAAGCAAATAATAAAAATTTTAAATTTGAAAGGAATTTCTTAAAGGTGAACAAGAATCTATATAACTTGAGAATTTCTCTCTATCTACCTAAACAAATAGCTTAACTGAGCTATCTACAAGGAAACAGAGGATGGTGTAAACAAGATGTAAATAAATATAATCAATGAGAAAAACATAAATTGTGAGTTTATCAGTCTAAATTTATGTAACATAAATTTTATGTCTTTCAATGAGATACTTTTCTGAAGGACTTGACATAGTCTGATTAAAGCATAAAATATTCTGATACACATACGCTATTCATAAGCGTTTTTTAACATATAACTCACAAAGGTGCTGTTGCTATTGCTCTTTTTCTTCAAATCTGAGCTCCAAACTCTCAGTTAAAACTTTCAAAAGTGATTATTTGGCCAAATACTTATAATTAAAACTATCTAAAGGAGTTATGTATTTAAGATACTGTAAACATTTTAATATAAAGTAATATTGAAATCTAAATTTAAACCCACTTTTATCTCAATTGATGTATTTACAGAAGAACCAGAGGAAAACATCATAGAATAAAAAAGTAACTACTATACAAATATCTACTCAGAAGGAGAATTTACAAAGAAATCCTTAGAAAGAAATGGGAAAATGGAGAATAAATCTAGAATTTTTGAAAATTAGAAAATTTAGACTGACTTTCATGAAGAAATCTCACCTAAAAGTCAAAGTTGTGGGAATTAGCATCAGGAGATGGATTTCTCTATACTGTTAATTACTCTAATGAGTCTATCAGGTACTTCATCTTGTCCATGTGAACATTTATTGTATCTCCTTTGCCCTATGCTGTCTCAGTGGTGACAAAGAGGTCACACATTGGGATTGAAAAGTATTGATTGGTCTATAAACAATAAAGACCATTATCTTCACTTTTAATGGGCATCACACAAGGGATTCAGTTAGAATGTAGGAAGAACCGTGTTATTTTTTTTTATCACAACATTTTTAAAACAAATTATTCAATTTTCATGGTTTCTGTGACTACAAGAACAACCCACCACCAAATGATGATTTATTGACTTTTTTATTTGCTTAGGCAATCATTGTTAATTTGGTACCTTCTTGATCTTTCTCTATATTTATATTATTTGGTACTTCTCTTTTAAAAAACATTCCCCAAATAATAATTTAAAAAATAATTAAACTTTGTGCTTATTTTAATCAAATGTATCTATAAACACTGCAGTAGAGAGAAATTTCAGTAAGATTTTGTCTCTTCTGACCAAGGTGCATCTTAAAAAGACAATGCCCAAAATCTAATTTGCAGCCACTCACCCTGGACTCCAGTGGAGAGAGGGAAAAGTGGACTAGAGTCATGTGAAGACAGACTGAAGTTTGTGGCTCTGGGGAGAGAGCTCAAGGGACAGCAGCCATGGTCCCTGTGCTGAGTCTCTTTCTCACACTGCAGATGCCATCTTTCTTGGGTGGAGCACTCTCCTTGTTACAGCATCAATCGGCAGGAATACAATTGCCCTGCCCTCCAGACTCCATGTTGCCTAACACTGCCCTCTCGAGATCATGCCCTGTGGAGGACTCAGCTGCCTGATCCCTGGTTATAGAGGTATGGGCTGACTCAGGAGGTGTCAGTGACTGAGCTGTATGGCTCTAGTATGGAAGCTATTACCCCCACTTTCCCACAAGCATGATTGGGAACTCACTCTCATTGGAGATTCCCTAGCCCCACCCTACGAATTCCTATTGGCCTGCCCTGCTGAGCATGGATTCTACTGGAGGTATTGGAAGAATTTAGGACTGACTGAGTTGTATGACACTAGGTTGGGGGCCATTTTTCTCTTGAACACCTCACTGGTGCAAAACCCCCTTCACATAGTCAAATATTGGTCTGTTTGGGCCTGATAAACTCCGGGGTCCTCACCCTGACAACTCCTTGAGAGCCCACTCCACCATAAAAGAGATAGCAGAAAGAGGCAAGTGAAAGTGGATCTCAGGGTGGTTTGGGCTATTTGCTGACCTGCCACTGGGCATGATGCTGGTAGAAGCCAGCCCTTGGTGCACACCTTGGTTCTTCTCACACATACCTAGGCCTAGCAGAGGCAGCCATAAACTGGTCATTTGGCAGCTGCATATAAATTGCCCAGGGCCAGTCACCAACAGTATCTTACATTGACCTGCACCACAGTCTCTCCCAAGAAGTCCCAGAACAAAAACATCCAGAGGTGAGCTTCAGACAGTATCAGAGCAGAATCCAATTAGCTTCACAAGCGGTATATACAAAGGGAAATCTCAGCAGACATAAAATTCTGCTGAGGTGAATTCCACTTTGTGTGATCAGCACCTGCATTGTAGTTCAAACACTGTGGTTGGGGTTGGGTCAGCCATCATGGGGCTTGACTCTACACATGGACTGGTCAACAGCAATCAAGACTTAAGTACAACAGAAGGGCTCACATTATCCACACAATAATGTAGCACTAAGCTCAGGTGATCAAGAAGACTGAGCCACTGTATTCCACAAGAAACCTACTACATAAGGCTGCCCTACCAAGACCAAAGTTATAGCAAGTCTACTTAATACACTGGGGGGAAAAAAAAACAAAAACATAAAGAGGCAGCCAAAATGGGAAGAATGAATTATACCTTATATGAAAAAAATAAAAAAGGAGAAATCTCCCCCAAAAGAACTAATGAAATGGAGGCAAGCAATCTACCAGATAGAGTTCAAAAAAAAAAATGATATAAGACTTGCTCAAAGAATTTAGCAATAACTTCAACAAAAAAATAGCAAGTGTAAAACAGAGATATAAATCATAAAATAGAACAAGTTTGAAATGAAGAATACACTGGAAGGAATAAACAGTAAGTTAGATGAAGCAGAGGATAGAATCAGTGATTTGGAAGACAACATAGCAGAAAAAACCCAGTCAGAGCAGAAAAAAAAATCCAAAAAAAAAAAAGAAGATAGTTTAAGAAATCTTTGAGACAACATAAAGTATAACAACATCTGCATAATAGGATGTCAGGAGGAGAAGAGACAGTTCAAGAAATTGAGACTGTATTTAAATAAATATTGAATGAAAACTTTCTCAGCCATGTGAAGGATAAAGACACACAAGTTCAGGAAGTGAAGAGGACCCCAAACAAGAACCCAAAGAATCCCACACAAAGGCACATTATAATTAAAATAGGAAAGGTTAAAGACAAGGGGAGAATCTTCAGAGAAGAAAGAAAAAGACAGTTACCTACAAAGAAACTCTCATAAGATTGTCAGCTGATTTCTCAACAGAAACATTTCAGGCCAGAAGGGATTGGTGTTACAGTGATGAAGAGCAAAGATCTACAACCAAGACTACTTTACTTAGAAAGGAAATCATTTAAAACTGAAGGAGAAATAAAGAGCATCAGGGCAAGAAAAAGTTAAGGGAGTTCATTACCACAAAACTAGTATTATAAAAAATGTGAAGGTAAATTCTTTAAGAAGAAATAAAAAGAGAGAAAATTTATTTAAAAAAGTCAGTAAATACATACCTTTCATTAATCGCTTTAAATGTAAATGACTTAAATGTTCCAATCAAAAGACAAAAGGTAGCTGAATGAATAAGAAAAAGGCAAGGGCAGGCTGTGAGATGAACATGGGAGAAAAGGAGACATATGTAATACTTTTAACAATAAAAAAATTAAAAAAATAAAAGAAAGAAAACAAAATATATATATATATATATATATATATATATATATATATATATATGTATATCATATATATATGATATCTACAAGAGATCCACCTCAGAACCAAAGACACATATAGACTAAAATTTAAAATTTAAGGGATTGAAAAAGATATTTCATGCAAATGGAAACGAAAATAAAAGCTTGGGTAACAATACTTATATCAGACAAAATAGATTTTAAAACAAAGGCTATAGTAGGAGACAAAAAAAAGACACTAAATAACAATAGAGTGCTAATTCAACAAGAGGGTATAGAACTTGTAAACATTTATGCACCCAACATAGGAGCAACTAAATATATAAAGTAAATCTTGCTGTACATTAAGGGAAATATTGATAATAATAAAGTCACTATAGGGGATTATAACACCCTATGGACATAAATGGATAGATATTCCAGATAGAAAATCAACAAAGAGATAGCAGGCTTAAATGACACATTAGATAAGATGGATTTAATTGATCTCTTCAGAGCATTTTACTCCAAAGCAGCAAAATATACATCTTTTCAAGTACACAAACTTTTTCTAGGATAGATTAAATGGTAGGACACAAAAACAAGTTTCAATAAATTGAAAAAGACTGAAATCATATCAAGTGTCTTTTCTGACCATAATGGTATGAAACTAGAAATCAATCACAAAAAATAAATAAATTAATTAAAAACCACACAAAGACATGGAGGCTGAGTAATATGTTACTAAATAATCTATATATATAAAAGCCTAAGCGACGGAACAATGGAAGGACCTATCACTATGACATGCACTGACCACCAGGGGACAGATGCTCGACACAGGAGCTGCCCGCTGGTGGTCAGTGCACTCCCACAGCAGGAGCGCTGCTCAGCTGACCGACCCATCCTGGCGGGCCCACCAGCCTGACGGCAGCCACTCACTCCATCAGTAGTCCTGCAGGTCCAATCTCTGGAGAATGGGCCAGGCACCAACAGACCAGTGCCTCCCACACAATCCTGACAGTGCTGCCAGCCCCCTGGAAGTTGGCCTCCTGGAAGTTTGCCTCGGGCACCATGGCTCTTCCATTCCCTAGACACTCCACAAGGAAGAAATAATATAGAAGCAGCCTCCAGGTGGCTCCCGACAGCCAGTGTGAATGTCAGCTGGACAGATCTGGATCCTGGACTGGCAAGGGCACCCCACTGCTCACCCTGAGGGCCAATCATGTCCCGTCCCCCGCCTCAGGGCCCCAGCCGTGCACGAATTCGTCCACCTGGCCTCTAGTAAATAATAATGAATTAAATAGGAAGAAATCAAAAGACACTTGGAAACAAATGAAAATGAGAACACAAAAACCCCAAATCTCTGGGACACAACATAGCAGTTCCAAGAGGGAAATTCATAGCATTACATGCCTACCTCAAGAAATAAAAGATAGAAATAAAAATATGAAATAAACAACATAGCTTTACACTTTGAGATACTAGAAAAACAATAGCAAATAAAGCCCAAAGTGAGTAGAAGAAAATAATAAGGATCAAATAGAAATAGACAAAATTGAGTTACCTCCCCCCAAACACACACACACACACACACACACACACACACACACACACGCACACACACAAAATAGAAAAACAATAGGTCAATGAAACCAAGAGTTGAATCTTTGATAAATTCAGTAAAGTATCAGGATACAAAATAAATATCCAGAAATCAGTTGCATTTTTTATATACTGATAATAAATTATCTGAAAGGGAAACTAAGAAATTATCCCATTTACAATTGTATCAATAAAATGCCTAAGAATAAATTTAAACAGGGATATAAATACCTATACTCAGAAAATTGTATTATACCGAAGAAAACCATTGAAGAAGATACAAATAAATGTAAGCAAACACTGTGTTCATGGATAGGAAGAATAAACATTATTTAAATGTCCATATGACTTTTAGCAATTTATAGATTCAACACAATCCCTACCAAAATATCAATGACGTATTTCACAGAACTAGAACAAATAATCCAAAAATTTATATAGAACTAGAAAAGACCATGAATATTCACAGCAATCTTGAGGAAAAATATAAAGTTGTAGGAATCATGCAATATCAAAATATACAACGAGGCTATAAAGGCAAAAGATCATGGTATTCACATAAAAACTCACATATAGTACAATGGAAAAGAATAGGGAGCCCAGAAGTAAACCCATGCTTATATGGTCAATTAATATTTGCCAAAGGATGGGGTAAAGACAGTCCAGTCAGGAAATGATGTTGGGAAATTTGGACAGATGTGTGCAAAAAAAATTAAAAATGAATCTAGACCATCTTCTAACACTGTTTACAAGAATAAACTCAAAATGGATTAAAGACAAATATAAGATTCAATACCATAAAAATCCTAGATGATATACATAGGTGGTAAAATCTTGACATTTCTCTTCCTTGGGCAAGGGAAACAAAAGAAAAACAAACATATGGAACTACATCAGACCAAAACAGTTTTTATACAGCGATGGTAACCATCAACAATATGAAAAGGCAGAATGGGAGAATATATTAGCCAGTGATACATCTATAAGGGGTTAATATAGAAAATGTATAAATAATCCAATTATGAAATAGGTAAAGTACCTAAATAGACACTTATCCAAAGTTGGCCAATAGACATATGAAAAGATGCTCTATGTCACTAATCATCAGAGAAATGCAAATTAAAATCATAATGAAATACCACCTCATAGCTATCAGAATGGGTATCATAAAGAAATCAACAAACAGCAAGTGCTGGTGAGGATGTGGAGAAAAGGGAACCATTGTGCACTGCTGGTGGGAATGTGATTTGGTGTAGCCACCAGAAAAATTATAGAGTTTCCTTAAAAAATTAAAAATGGAACTGCCTTATGACTCATCAATTCTACTTCTGGGAATATATCTGAAGAAACCTGAAACATTGATTCAAAAGAAGATGTGCACCCCGTGGTTCACTGTAGTGTTGCGTTTAGCAGCCAAGATCTGGAAGCAGCCCCAGGGCTCATCAGTACAGGAATGGAATACTACTCAGCCATAAAAAGGAAGGAAATCTTACCTTTTGTGACAGCATGGGTTGACCAGAAGAGTATTATGCTAAGTGAAAGAAGCCAGTCAGAAAAAGGCAAGTACCGTATGATTTCATTTACATGTGGAATCTAAGGAACAAAATAAACAAACAAACAAAATAGAAACAGACTCATAGATACAGAAAATAGACTGATAGCTGTCAGAATGGAGGGGTTTGGGAGTCTGGGAGAAAAGGGTGAACTGATTAAGGAAAAAAAAAAAAAACAACAATTTATAGACAGAGACAACAGCATGGTAATTACCAGAGAGAAAGAGGGTTAGGGGCATGTAGAAGAGAGTAAAGGGGGGATAAATGGTGATCAAAGGAAACTGACTTTTGGTGGTGAACACACAAAAGAATATACAGGTGATGTATAATTGTACACCTGAAACATGTTTAATTTCATTAATCAATGTCACCCCAATAAATCAATAAAATATGAAAATATTCTATTTTTCCTAAATTTTAAAATAATAAAGGCAATTTACTTTAGTTTATTATTTTTATTGTTTGGTTTGTAGCCTTCTGTTGGGTATATTTAGAAGTTACTTTAAAATATTTTTATGTTAATGAAAGTTTGTAAAATGTTTATGATGAACTTAACACTGTGTAGGGCATAGTTATGCAGGGAGAGGCTGGATGTAACTCATTTCTAGTGTCAGGGAAACCAAATCAAGTGGACTGATGTGTAAAAAATTCTAATATAATAGATATGGTATAAGGAGACTATATTGGAGGACTTGATTTTTTAAATTTTATTAAAAAGAGGATTCTTAGAAAAAAATGTTGATAGTTTGCTGAGTAGAATTGGTATTCAGACTGAATTAAATCTGTTCTTAAGTATATGACTTTGAACAAGTCATTCAATCCCTCTATGCTATAATTTTCATAATAGTAAACTAGAAATACCAGAACCTTTGTTTTTTGTAAGAATTAAATTAAGTAATGCAGTTAAAGCATGCTGTAAAGTGCTTGGTCAGAAATCAATGAGAGGTACAGTAACAATCATTCTCCTCTTTTCACCACTGCATTATCATTTCCATGATTGCCATTATCAACATAAACTCAGGTTCCACACAAAATATTAAAAATAGATCTACCATATAACCCAGCAATCCTTCTTCTGGGTATTTTTGAAAGCATTTATTCATAAAGATACATATACCCTTATGCTCATTGCAGCTTTATTCACAGTAGCCAAGACATAGAAGAAACTTGTGTCCTTCAATAGTTAATTGTATAAAGAAGATATAGTACCTAGTATATGATGGAATACTACTTAGCCATAAAAAACAAAGAAATTTTGCAACAACATGGATGGGGCTTAAGAGTGTCATACTAAGCAAATTAAGTCAGATAGAAAAGGCAAGAACCATATGATTTCACTCATATGTGGAATATGAAGCAGAAAGCAACAAATGAACAAAACAAGCACAGACAACAGTAAGGCAGTTACTGGAGGGGAAAAAGTGGGTGGAGGTTGAAGAGGGTAAAGTGGGTCAAATATATGTTGATTAAAGGAGACTAAACTCTGGGTGGTGAGTTCACAATGCAATATACAGATGATGTATTACAGAATTGTACACTTAAAACATATAGTCTTATTACAAATGTAACCCCTACAAACTTAATAATTAAAAAAAAAAAACAAAACAAAACATAATCTTGCCTTTCAAGAATAGGGTTCATAAGATGGAAAAAGGAAAATTGAGTCATCTATGTAAAAGAAGTAGTATAAACAGTTAATTGTGGATAGAATTCAGTATATGTAAGGGGAACAGTAGCAGGAAATGAGGCTGTGAATGCAAAGTAAGGCACATTGATAAGAGCATTTATGGGATACAAAGGAGTTTAAATTTCATTTAAACAGTGGAGATTTCCCAAGCCATTTTAAAGTATGTGAATGACAATTAAATTTATAGTTTAAAAGCAAACTACTGGTACTATTGAAAATGGACTGAAATAGAATACAACAAGAGGAGATAGTTTTATCTCTCTCTTGTGTAGTCATCATGTGTTACTGTAAAAATGCTTTTAAATTATTTTTTCAACTTTTATTACAAAGATTCTTTGTTTCATCCAACTATCTGTTCCTAAAGCCCATACCTATGCCTCAAATACTTGAGCTAAATAGATATGCCTTTGCCATCATTTCCCTTGCTCTGTTTTTCTTATATTGTATTTTCTTTTGACCTTTTTCTTTGTACTCACTCCTTTCAATTACTTATAACAACAGTCTTAATTGGGCTTATCTTCCTCCAACTAAATAATGATCTCCTTTATTCATTGAATAAACATTTATTGTGTGTGAATTATGAACCAGACTCTACTCTCATTTCTGCTTTTCTCTCCTGTATCACTTGTAAAACATAATTGCAATATTCATTTTGAATATTCATTTTTTAACTAATTCCACAATTTCCATTCTTTAATTTTTATTGTGATGGTGTTTCTAGAAGAGATTAACATTAGAATCAATAGATTGAGTAAAGCAGATTGCCCTCATTGTGTATAGACCTCATCCAATCCACTGAAGACATGAATAGAACAAATGGTAGAATAAGAAAGAATTTTATATCTCTGTTTGACTATCTCCAAGATGCGACAGTGGTCTTCTTTCTTTGGATTCAGGCTAAGACTATAACTTAAATTCTTGACTCCCATAGTCCTCAAGCATTTGAACTTGAACTGAAACTATTCTATTGCTTTTCCTGGCTCTTCAGTTTATGGCTGCACATGCTGGGCATCTCAGTGTGCATAAATTAATGCTGCAATTTTTTATGATGAATATCTCTTTTCCCTCCATAATACATAAATAATATATGAATAATAAAAACAAGCACTATCTGTTTCCAGGTATTGACTGTCTACCATATGTCACATTCTGTGATATACACTTCATTTACCAAATAATTAATAATTTCTTTGGTTCTCAGTTTCTTCATCTATAAAATTGAAATAATGATTTTACAGAAATAAAACATTCATTGGGACAATTAAGTACATTACATTATCTAAACTACTTAGAAGAGTGTCCAGCATGTACTCTGTACTCTATTAATATTATATTTTTTATTATTTATTTTATCCACAGAAGACTTTACCAATAGTGGAGAAAATAAGGCCTTGAAGATAAAAATTAATGTGTCCAACATCACAGACAAAGTCAACTTTGGAGAATCCAGATTTGAAGTCACATAGTCTGACTCTTAGGGCATGCTCTTAACCTACAGATATCATTGACCTGATGGGCTTCAGAGAGGCTTTGAGAAAGGATCATTAATTTTTATAGCTAGAGGAGCACTGAAATTTAATTCAGTTTGACTCTGAAAGCTCTAAAAATTGAATATTCCATTATTTGCAAAACTTAAAAAAAACCTACTTACTCATGGACACTGCCTGCTAATTCTTGTTACAGTAAAATTCTCAATAAAAATAAAGGCTAAAAAATATGGATATAAGAATGCACCATTTCTCACCTTTTCCAACCTCTAAACAGTATGTTCAAAGTTGAGGCAGCAAGTAATCTCTTTTCTCTGATTGACATGATGGCATTACTCCACAAGTTATTCTTGTCATGTTCACCCTTTTATTATGTGTGGGAACCCTTTTGGCCTCCAAGATAGCCATTTCTAAAAATCAGTTGGCTCCTCTATTTCCAATTCTATGACTTTAAAATGAAAATTGGTTTTCTTCTTCTAATTGCTTAATAAAATTAATTAACTTTCTACTTGGGTGCACCATTTTAGAAGATAATTAAAGGAGGAAAGAGAAAGGAGGACAACAGACTAAATGAAAGGTCTCAGTGATGTTCTTAGAAAGCTTATAACATGACATTCTACCTTCATTTTCAGGACCATTAATTTTCTCCCAATTCACAAACTAGAAAGAGTAATTTACATATCTATTTCCATTGTACAAATAAGATTGGGTGAGTTGGTTCTCTTTTGTTGCTTATTTGTTTTATGTCTTTGTTTTTCTTTAAACATTTTAAAATATATTTTTATTGATTTCAGAGAGGAAGGAAGAGGAAGAGAAAGATAGAAACACAGAGAGAAAGAATCATTGATGGGCTGCCTCCTGCACACCCTACACGGGGGCTCAAGCCTACAACCCAGGCATGTACCCTGATCAGGAATCGAACCATGACCTCCTGATTCATAGGTTGATGCTCAACCATTGAACCACACCATCTGGGCTATTTCTCTTTAAATATATAGGTTTCAAGTGTATATTTTTATATTTTTATGATACATGATACGTATATTGCAATGTGTGTCCACAACCCAAAGTCATATCATCTCCCATCATTATATATTTGGTTCCCTTTACCCTTTGCTATCCTCCAACCTCTTTCCCAACCATAACCACCATATTGTTGTCTGTGTGTATGAGTTTTTGTTTGTTTATTTTGCTTGTTCATTTGTTATTTTCAGTTTTATAATGCACATGAGTGAAATCATATGACTCTTAACTTTTTCTGACTTATTTTGCTTAGCATGATATTGAAAAGGTCCAACTATATATATCTTTATCTTGACACAATACAAATATTAAACTTATGATGTCAAAAAATTACCAGTGAAACCTTTAAGATTTTCCTAGAAGTGATCACATTAGCAGGAAAGATTTCAGCAGCACACAATTTCAAGCTGAAGTGAATAGAAGGCATTTCATTCTATCCAACCACTCCTGAGAAAACACCTCATAGGCTAAAAGTCTGTGTCTTGAATTAACAAAACTTGTTAATTCAAAATCCATTCTTTTTATTTTTTATGTTTACTGATTTCAGAGGGGAAGGGAGAGGGAGAGAGAGATAGAAACATCAATGATGAGAGAGATTCATTGATTGGCTGCCTCCTGCACACCCCCTACTGGAGACCGAGCCTGCAACCCAGGCATGTGCCCTGACGGGAATTAAATCTAGTACTCTTCAGTCCATAGGCCGATGCTCTATTCACTGAGCCAAACTGGCTAGGGCAGTTTATCTCAACCTTCCTAATGCCGCTACCCTTTAATATAGTTCCTCATGTTGTGGTGACCCCCAACCATAAAATTATTTTCGTTGCTACTTCATAACTGTAATTTTGCTACTGTTATGAATCGTAATGTAAATATCTGATATGCAGGATGTATTTTCATTGTTCGCGACCCACAGATTGAGAACCGCTGGGCTAGGGCTTAAAATCCATTCTAAAGTGAAGCCATCAGCTAGGAAATTGTGTATCATTTCATAATATAGAGACAAGTTAGTACTGGCAATACGAAAAAATATCAGGTGTTTAAGTTTTTTGTTTTTTGCCAACAAATGCAAACATTCAATGAATTGACACTTATGAAACTGCAAATAGAAATTAAGTCTTAGTTCTTTCATAATGGAGGAAATGTGATATTTGCCAGATGACCTTAATAGTAGCCAGCCTCCTTTTCAGGTATTAAAGGTGAAAACAAAGTCTCATGGCTGATTAGAAGACAAATATAAGGAAAGAATGTAGGAGAAGGAATAGAGGTATATTTATTTTTTCACTATTTGAGTTAACAAAAAACTTAGGCAGTATATACTCTGAAAATATGGGGCACATTTCCACTCAAATTCAATAGTAGAGGGCATAACACAGAACACACAGTATTTAAAAATCTGTACAGTTGAGGAAATATAAAATTTAATTGGATCCTCTCTTTTTTTCACTACTGAAAGCAAAACACTATTAACCCTGAAGATTACTTATAAAACTAAGTTGATCTTATTTTTAAAAAGTAATCTAAAAGAATAAAAATATTAATAGGACATTAATCAATAGATTCCTAAAAAATCATGTTCCTGCCCAAACTGGTTTGGCTCAGTGGATAGAGTGTCGGCCTGCGGACTCAAGGGTCCCAGGTTTGATTCCGGTCAAGGGCAGGTACCTGGGTTGTGGGCACATCCCCAGTAGGGGGCGTGCAAGAGGCAACTGAATTGATGTTTTTCTCTCATTAATGTTTCTAACTCCCTATCCCTCTCCCTCTCCCTTCCTCTCTGTAAAAAAATCAATAAAATATATATTTTTTAAATCATGTTCCTATAAGCATTTTGAAAGAAGAAAAAAGATTAAAATAAAAAAATATGAATATAGCAAATTTTAATCTCTTTTGTAAAATGCATTTTATGAAATTAATATTAACTATGGCTTATATTATCTATACTAATAAAAGGTTAATATGCTAATTAGACAGAATAGACCAGACATCTTCCCGATGTCCTTCTGGACATCCTTCCGGATAAAGCCACAATGGCGGGGGCAGAGGCAGAGGTGGTTAGGGGCAATCAGGCAGGCAGGGGAGAATGGTTAGGGGTGATCAGGAAGACAGGGGAGAGCAGTTGGGGTGATCAGGCAGGCAGGGGAGAGTGATTAGGGGTGATCAGGCAGGCATGCAGAGTGGTTAGGGGTGGTCAGGCAGGCAGGAACGCAGGCAGGTAAGCAGTTAGGAGCCAGCGGTCCCAGATTGGGAGGGGGATGTCCTAAACCAGCAGTTGGACATCCCCTGTGGGGTCCCAGATTAGAGAGGGTGCAGGCCGGGCTGAGGGCCCCCCTCCTCCTCCGGCATGAATTTCATGCACTGGGCCTCTAGTTTTTCAGAAGAAACTCCCATTTTGCTTTGTTGACTGTCAATTCTATCAAAATCTATGATAATCCTTTTGATTGTTAACGGATTAAGAAAGTTAAGATGAGAGTAGCTCCTCTCATTTACATTGAACAACTGACCAGGCACTCAGGTCATTTATAAGTATTAATTGATTAATCTCTCCAAGGAAAGCTTTATCATTTCCTATCATTAATACTCTCAACCTTGCTGTTGCATCACCTGTTTCCTCTTTTCTTTCCCCAGGCGACTGAATTATCTCTAGGCTTTACTATTTTCTTTGTACTGATACTGGAGGAAAACATTGTTTAGGAGAAAAAATCATAATAACATGGACTCACTCGGGACTCACCTGTGCCATTACCTCATCTCAATTATTGCTTTGCTTTTCAACTGAGTTGGTGTCTCTACTCCATTAATCTATAAGTCTTGGCTCATTCTACCTTTGTTAGGTGCTAAGGAAACAAAGACAAATGGTGAGGATCCTCCATATGATTTTAAGGATTGCTTTGTTTTCCAACTGGTTTGGAATCTCTACTCTATTAATCTGAAAATTCTCACTTCATTCTACCTTTGCTATGATAGTTTGTCTTTGTCACCCCCTACCTGGTATAATTAACATAAATTAGTTAGGACATCTGAGGCTTCACATGGCTTTTTTGGAATACTTTTAAATAAAGAAATCATAAAAGCTCACCATTCTTCTAGCTCTGGTGGATCCTTTCCATTCATGGTCCCTTAAGTGAGAAACTGCTTTTATCTTTCTTGGAAAACTAGATTGGGGGAGGGAGAGGGAGGTCACTTGTTACCCCTCTAGACATATGGACAAAATAATAGCATAAAATAATTTATTCCTTCTTACTAAGAATAAAAGTGATGAGATGGCCTTCACTGGGTGTATTTAGGTATATACTTATCCAAGTTGTCACAGTCTTGTGTTTGTTAATTTATCTTTTATCATGTATTATTTTAACACAGTATTTATACTGTTATATTTTAATCTTTTTTAATCCCTACAGCAAATATATTGTCTTGGTTAATATAATCATACATCACTTAACTGCAGGGATATATTCTGATAAATGTGTTGTTAGGTGATCTTGTTATTGTGCCAACATTATAGGGTATACTTACGCATACCTAACTGGAACAACCCACTATACACTAAGGCTATATAGTATAGACTATTCTTCTATAGCCTATGTTACTGTATAGAATACTGTAGGCAACTGTAACACAATGGTAAGTATTTATATATCTAAACATTAAAATGGTACAGTAGAAAATATGGTACAAAAATTAAAAATAGCACACCTGTATAGGGCACTTATCATGAATGGACTTTTCAGGACTGAAAGTTGCTCTGTGTGAGTCAGTGAGTGAATGGGAAGTGAATCGGAAGACCAAGGACGCATTGTACACCAAGCATGTCAAACTCATGGCCCACGGGCCACTTGCAGCTACAACAAATAGTTTTGTGGCCCAGCCAATATAACAGTATGTAAGAAACGTTTTAATAAAAATTTTGTAACTAAATTTTTAAAATTTCCTGCTCTACATAATTAATAAGGAACTACAATATTCGCTAATGACTGATTACTATAATCACGTTGCATTCATTTTCCTTATGCGCCTTACATGCAGGCGCACCATTTCTCTCCACTAATACTAGCAGCAAATATTTTAGCAGCCAATTACCTTGTCATCAGTCTTGTACTGACTTGTTTGGTGTGCGCAACAGGAAATATTTCGCTTTTGAAAACAAGAAAAATAGGTTTATTTGACTTACGCTTATTAATTTGTGTAGTTATTCACTGTCTGGTAAGTTAATGTTCAAGAAAAATACTACTTTTTATTAAACTGTTCCATTATTTTATGTTAACAGTTACTCATTTATTTTAGCCCTTTGTATTCAGCATGTCTCTATCGAAATAAACCTACGTTTCTATGAAATGTAACTTCATAAAATTGAAGCTTTTGGTTTTTTTGCAGCCCACATAAACTTAAACCTTGATTATTTGGCCCATGTGAGCCTTTGAGTTTATTGTACACTATGGAAGACTTGATAAATGCTGTGCACTTAGACTACACTAAATTTATTTTTAATATTTTCTTTCTTTAATATAAATTAATCTTAGCTTTCTGTACCCTTTTCATGTTATAAACCTTTTGATTTTTAAACTTTCGAGTCTTTTATGATAACGCTTAGCTTAAAACACAAAAACATACAGCTGTAAAAAATGTTCATCCTTTATATCCTTATTTTATATATTTTTAAAATAAAATATTATTATTTTTAAATTTTTAAATGTTTTGTTAAAAATTTAGACACACACACACACATTAGCCTAGGTCTACAGGGTCAGGATCATCAACATCACTGTGTTCCTCCTCCACATCTTGTTCCACTAAGGTCTTCAGGGACAATATCAGGCATGGAGATGTCAACCCCTGTGCAGTCACAGATATTTTAATGCCTTCTCTTGGAACACCTCCTGAAGGACCTGCCTCAGGTTCTTCGTGAGGAGGTGTCACTTTTCAGAGCTATGCCCATGGTAGTTTGCTTGGTCTGTTTATTTTTTCATCATGCTTATAAGTAGGTAATGCGACATGAACATTCCACTCTATTAATTAAAACATTTGGGGTTGAGGTCCATGTTTTCAAACTTTTAAGAAGCTAGTTGACATCTGCCAAAAAATTCTACTAAACCTTTCACTTTTAATTTTATTGGAGTTCTTCTTTTTCTTCGCCTGCTGTTTCCTTTTCACTTGCCTCTTCTTCTACCAACACATTCCTATTCTGCTTCCAACAACTCTTCATTAGCCAATTCTTCAGGAATCACCTCTAGGAGCTCCTGAGTGTCATCCTTATCCACACCCAGATTAAAGTCATTGGCCATATCAACCACAGTCTTGATTTTTACAATCTCCTCATCTCTGGCAAATTCTTCAAAGTTATTAACAAACCTCTTGAGTGTATTCTTGCGGGTTGCATTCATATACTCCGTGGTGACCTCAACCCAAGCACAAGCAAGGTTCTTGATGCAGTCACATTAAAGAAAAGGTTCTTGATACAGATATTAAATATCCTTTCATAATTGCATCAGAGTCTTCTTCAGTTGCAGCAATGGGCAAAGGTCCTCCTCAGGTAGTAGGCTATAAAAGCTGCTATAGCTCTGGCTGGTGTGTCTCAGTTTGTTGAGAGTCATCCCATGCACCAAAAGGTCACAGGTTTGATTCCCCATTAGGGAACCAAAAATAAATAAATAAAAGCTGCTGTAACTCCATGATCCACTGGTTTGATCAAAGAGGAGGCATTTGGAAGGAAAAACATCACTTTCATATTGGAATAAAGATCACCAATAAAAGAAGTATTTCTGGGAACATTACTGACAATAAGAAAATCATGAAATGTGTGTTATTCTTCAAACAGCACTTCTCCATTTAGCTGACATAGCAATTCAGGCAGATATCTTGGAAGAGGACATGGTCATCCATGATATCTTGGTTTTCTTGTAGTACATTCATAGTGTGTGTTCACTGATATACTTGAAGGTCCTGGGGTTCTCAATGTGCCTAATCAAAGGATTTAAATGTTGCCCCCAAGCAAGTCTTATCTTGTCCTTAAAAAGCCTTGCAAACCCCATTGATTTGACCTCCTTATGGAATAAACTTATTTCAGGCAGCCATTTCCAGAATAGGGAGGTTCCATCCATATTGAATATTTGCTCTACTGAATAATTTTCCTCCACAATCAGCTTATCTAGAGTTTCCAAAAAGTATTCAGCTGCCTTCACATCAGCACTCACAGATTCACCACTCACTTTTACGTTATGTAATGAATTATGATTATTGAATCATTTAAACCACCCAGAGGTAGCAGTAAATACAACATCATGGTCAAGTCCAACCTTTTCTTTCAACATCACAAACAACTTTTATTAGTGTTGCACACAATCATCATGTTGTTCAGAGTGATATGTTCAGTGTCTGGTTTTCAATCCAGGTCATTAGAAGCTTCTCCATGCCTCCAACATTTTATTAGTCTTGCTGCTTCAGTAAAGT
Source organism: Myotis nattereri (assembly GCF_964212035.1). NCBI lineage: Eukaryota > Metazoa > Chordata > Mammalia > Chiroptera > Vespertilionidae > Myotis > Myotis nattereri. Next base: position 81,813,970 of record NC_138082.1, on the reverse strand, counting down.
CTTGTTGCTTTAGACCAGCCGTGGGCAAACTACGGCCCGCGGGCCGGATCCGGCCCATTTGGCTGTTCTATCCGGCCCGCGGAGCCGAAAGAGCGGAGGGTTCTCTTGCTCTCCCCTCTGCTCCTTCACCAGCAGCAGTGTTAACATGGCAACATCGGGAAACACGGCCGCATCTCCTTCTTCTGAGTCCAGTTTAAGAACCCATTGTGGCCCTCGAGTCAAAAAGTTTGCCCGCCCCTGCTTTAGCCTTTAGCAGCTTCCGTCACTTTGCTGTTGTTTTTGAAGATCACAGCGATGGTGAAATGGGACATGCCTTATTGGCAAACAATAACCATCACTGATTTTTCACTTTCATAGGTCTAATCACTTTTAATTTAATTTTTCAGGTCCATCACATGATATGGCCTCTTACTTGCAATGGTTTCAGTGGATTTTGTACAGTTAGGGGCCATGATGAACAAAACAATGTGAGAGTAAATGGAACACAAGAGACAATGATACAGTCAAGAGACATGGTAAACAGGAGATGTATGAGGCTGCCAGCATAACATGATATACTGCTTTATGCAAACTTTAAAACATATAACTAGGAAGAGTACACACTAAAATAATGATAAAATGTATAGTATGCTAAATATGTTAACCAATAACAGTTGTTTGTCATCATTACTGAGTATTGCATACTATATACTATACATAAAGTATAGTATGTGCTATACTTTTATATGACTGGCATGGCAGTAGCCTTGTTGTGCATCAGCATTACCAGAAACACATGAGGAATGTATTGCACTATGACCATATGACAGCTATGATGTCAGTAGGCAATGAGAACTTTTCATCTCCATTATAATCATACTAGAGGTCTGGTGCATGAATTTGTGCATGGATGGGATTGGGCTGGGCCAAATGGGGGAGGAGCCACAGGCGGTTGGCCAGCTGGCCTCACCCCCTGGTGGAACTCCTGGTCGTACTCCTGGTCAAGGGGATAATTTGCATATTAGCCTTTTATTATATAGGATGGGGTGACCGTCATATAGGGAGCCACTGGTTGACCAAAATGCTGCTATTGGTTCATGGCTTTATTATGTCTGAAGTCCTTATCACAGTGCCTGGCAAATACTAATCACTACATTATTGTCTGTAGATAGGACTAATGAATGAGTGTAATCATTGTGTAACTGCTTAGAGAGATTTAGAAATCTTCTAGTTATGTTGTTATTTCATCTTTTACTGCCTATTTCAGAGCCTGAAATTCTAGCATTAGGAATGCACTTCTGTGAGGAATGCTTACAAGGACACTCATTTAATTGGTTATACTGGTAAGAGAGGCAGTCTTCCTTCTCTGATTGCTCCACACGAAGAAAAGCAAAGTTTCTGATGCACCTTCAAACTTTTGAGTTACCTTCTTCCTTTTTTTTATGTTTATACTTTTGGAATCCGTAGAGATTGCAAATATAGAGATACACTTTTTATCTTCTGAGTAAGGTGAATGATTTTCATTCATCTCAATTTGATGGGAACATTTTTTATGGTTACTGTAAAATGAAAATTTATTACTTCCTATTCATAACCTATCAGTCATGATTAATTTATATACAATGACCATTCTTAGCTGTTGAGACTGATCCAGGAGTAGCAGTGTGTACATAATGGCAGAAAAAGAAAATTTTAAATTATCTAATTCAACTTCTTCAATTTAGAAAGGAAGAAATTAAGATTCAAGGTTGTCAACTTTCTCAGACTTGTATGAAAACAAATTTTTAACCAAGCTTCATTCAGAAGATCTAAGAATATTTTAAATTGGTGTCAAACAAAATCTATCAGTATAGCCATTCATGCAATATTATCTTACTTATTAGTCAAGAGGGGAAAAAAAACAACTAAATGTATACTAAACACACACACACACACACACACACACACACACACACTCATAAAAATACAAACACATTCTCATCTATATCTTAATGACATTGTATCTTACATAGGACATTGGTGTTTCAGCATAAATAATAGAGCAGATGGGACTGATAGAATTACCTGAAATTCAATGTTAATTTTTTGTTTGTAAATTTGTGCTTGCTTATCTCTTAATTTTATTGATGTGATTATAGAGTTGCCCATATGGTAAGTCCTCAAGTATTTTCTTACCAAGAGGCAGGCTATATTTCCATTCACAGTGCTAATAGCTCCATTGTAATAATCCTTAAAGATATAAATAAGATATGATATTTTGTCTTTCTTGGTCTTCAAAAGAATATTAGACTCAATAGTAACATGCTATAGTCTAACTTCTGTTACTCCCAGATAGAAGCAAGACAACTATATTGATTGACATATAATAAGCACTCAATAACACTGTTGAATAAAATAGAAAATATATATATTAGAGGCCCAGTGCACAGGTCATTGTGTAGTATGACACAATGCCAACCATTTTTTAAAGGGTGATTAAAAAATTAAATAGGCTATAAAAGTGTAAAGTATAAGACAAATCTAGATTATGTGCATATAGCTAAGCTTGTGAACAGGAACAAAGGTGTATATCTCCTGATACACAGCATTTTATTACAATGTCAGTAGACTGATCTCAAATCAGGCCTCCCTTTAATACAGGAGTTAAGACTCCTTTATCAAGCATGCTTCAGGATGCATAATGAATAAAAAAATCAAGATTCTTTTAGGACTTTACCCTTGCTCTATTGAAGAAAGGGAGGATAAGAAAAATTAAGAGTGCTGATTTATTTTTGAAACAGTTTTCTTAATAAAATATTTTGTGATAAAGACTTTTATAGTAAGGAAGACAAATGACATAATTACTTAGTAGACGTGAGTTTCATTTTTGGTTAATTTTCTTCATAACCCAAATATTTACATAGGAAAAATAAAGGATTTTAATTAAATAAGGGATGGCAAGCCCATATGATTACAGGCAGGTGGTGTATAAAGGAAGTGACTGGTGGGATGGTGAAGCTCTGGGTATCTCTGTCTGAAAGGAGAGGAAACTTCTCAGCTCCAATTGCTCATGGTCATGCAGGAATGTGCACAAGATCTAAATTATCCAAATTAATTTAAAATTTTCATCCTTTTGTCAAAATTCATCATTTTCTTACTTTCCTTTTTAAAAAATTCCTCACTGGAGAATATTTTTCCATTGATTTTTAGAGAGAATGTAAGGGGGAGGGAGAGGCAGAGAGAAACACTGATTGTAAGAGAGACACATCAATTGGTTGCCTCCTGCTTGCCCCTGACCAGGGTCTGGAGATTGCAACTGAGGCATGTGCCCTTGACCGGAGTCAAATTCAGGACCCTTCAGTCCGCAGGCCAGTGCTCTATCCACTAAGCCAAACTGGCTAGGGCAAAATTCACCATTTTCAATGTTGGTAACTCTAATAAAGACCTTTTAAACACAATGCAAGAAAGCAAAACACATGTGAAGGTTGGAGCTGACCTATCATAACAGCGTTTCAGATTTCAAGGCAATATCAATTCGGAGCCCTTCAGCTAAGATAGCTGTGGCTTGGCTTTCTATATTCCATCTCAGGGCACTTTTCCCAGCATCACCAGAAAGGACACTTAACAGGATGCAGTGCTCTATGCCTTTGGAATCTGATGCCTTTGGAATCTGACGCCTTTGGAATCTGATGCCTTTGGAATCAGACTTTGCTGTTCTGTAGATTTTCATCTGACATGCTCACCATTGCAAATACATATAGAACCCAATTATATTGTTGGACATGTTTATGCTTCAGCATCAATAATTACATCTTCGGTGGATATAATTTACCCCAACTGCATGAAATAATGACAATGATTTATATTGGCTGCTAAACTCCAACCCATACACTCTTATTCAAGGAATAACTACACTAATAAAACATTTAAGTTTTTCTAATTTACATGATGGTTCACCAAAGTTGGTGTGCAGCATGCAACTGGATTTAGAAATGTTCAATTATTTGCAGAGAATAAAATTCAACACACCTGGTCAGCCAGGTAGGGGCTGAGGGCTCCAATGGTTATGATAATGAAGGGAGAACCCAAACAGATGAGCACAAGAAGTGAAGCCTTTCTCATAGACTTATAATAAATCTCTCTTTAAAAAATACATTTTTATTGATTTCAGAAAGGAAGAGAGAGAGAGAGAGAGAGGGATAGAAACATCAATGATGAGAGAAAATCATTGATCGGCTGCCTCCTGCACACCCTCCCCCCCCCCCCCGCCCCCACCCCGAGCCTACTGGAGTATGAGCCTGCAACCCAGGCATGTGCCCCAGACTGAAATCAAACCTGGACCCTTCAGTCCACAGGCCAACACTCTAGCCACTGAGCCAAACCAGGCAGGGCAAATCTTTTAACCAAGTCAAAAATGAAGAGTTTAGAAGATGAAATGACTTGTCCTGAGCTAATTTTGACCGTAGAGAAAATAAATGATTAAGTCTATCAGTGCCTACTACAGAATAGGAACTCATAAGTATTTGTTAAATTATAAGCTTAACCAAAGCAAAAACCTGTGACAAGACTAATGATATGTCATGGAGACACACACACACACACACATACACAGACACAATCCTGTCATTGGCTTTCTAAAAGTATGCTGAATATAGCTCATTTGCAAGCCAAAGTAATGCTATCAAAAGTACAAGTAATTCTTGTAACTGAATAAAGCCTTGGTGGATAATTCTGTTGATATAACTTCATCTGTGTCCACCCTCCCAATCTCATCGACTATTCTGAGTTAGATACCTTACCTTTTATACTAAACCACCTTATCATGAGTTTCTATTTAACTCTTTGCCTGTGCCCTTGACCAGAATCGAACCTGGGACCCTTTAGTCTGCAGACTGATGCTCTATCCATTGAGTGAAACTGACGAGGGCTGTGCAGAATATGTATTTCAAAATTTGTGCAGGTAGAACTCTTGAGCCCTCAGTTTACTGTCTCTGCAATTTTTCATGCTACCACTGTTCTTTATTAGCAATCATGTTAACTATAAAATACAATGACTTGAGTCTTTAAACTCTATGCAGTCAAAGTAGCCAATTTCACAGTGGAGTGTCTTGAGCAATTAAAAAGAAAAATTGTGCTGAGCATAACTTTGAACTAGAGTAATGACTCATGCATGTGTTAACAGCTTCTATAAGACTAACCCACTAAGGCCAGCAATTTCACTGAATACTAATATTGTGTGTGTTACACTTGGCTCTTTCTACCTTTTTTCCCCCCAGATAATTTTGTTTCTAGATCCAGGACTGGATTTAATTGCTAAACCAGAGGAAATAAACTAAGTTGAGTTTACTCCTTCATTTTTCTTTCCTAATATATGTTAAATCACTTAAATAACTTCATACTTCATGGGAATTACTTATTATCTTTTGATTCTCAGTAGTAATCTACTTTCAGAATTGACAAATGGGGCCACAATATTTGATACTGAATATATAATTAAATTAATGACCAAATAAATATTTGGACAAGCTATACAAACTTTTCTCATTAGCATATTTTAAGTATATATGTATATATATAAAGGGGGGGGCAGAGATAGAGATTTAGTTTATGGTCATGGCTCTGTGGAGGCATGGAAAGTCCAAAATCTGATGGACTAAGCCAGTAGTCTGGGGACTCAGGGAAGAGATGCGCTTTGAGTCCCTGAGGCAGTCTGGTGGTGGAATTCCTTCCTGCTTAGGGGAGGTTGGTCTTTGTTCTATAAAAGCCTTCAACTAATTGGACGAGGCCCACCCATGTTATGGAGGGTGACCTGCTTTCTCAAAGTCCACTCATTTAAATATCAATTTAATTTAAAAAAAAAAAAAACCTTCATAGAAGCATCCAGAAAAATGTTTGACCGAATCTCTGAGCACTGTGGTCCACCTAAATTGACACATAAAATGAAACATTGCATCTCATCAAATTGTATTTATGAAGCATTGCCTCATTTCTATTTAAACATGTACACATTTTGAAAAGAAACCATATTTTGATTAGAGTTACATAACATGAAAATAACATTTATAATTCTCTTACCTAACTGCTGCAGATCCCCTGACTTGGAAACCAGTGCCCGTAGTCACCCTTTCTGTATGTGCCGGGGATTTTTTCTAAGTGATCAACTTAAATTCTGCCTGAGCTTTCTCCTCATTACTCCATCTGCCGTAGGGAGAGGTTCGTTCCAAGGCCAACTAGTATGCTCTGTTTCATTATTTTAGACCCTGTGGCTGCAAAGCATGATACTTTGTAAAACTATGATATATGGAATAACATAAAAAAGGTTTTCTTTGGAGCCATCTGTATCCCATAATTTGCCTGAATCTGTCCAGTTACTGAGCTATTACATATCAGAGAACCCCTCCCATTTATTCATTCATTTATTCAACTGTGTAGTAACCCAGTAGGTGACAGACACTCCTCTGGGAACTAGAAATACATGACAAAGACATCACATTGATTAAGCTTGCATTTTAGTAGCAGAAAAACTAATAACACACATACACCAATAAGTGAACAAACAGGTGTTATGAAGTAAATAGAATAGGATAACGGTAGGAGGAGAAAGTTTAGCTATTTCATTTAGGCTGATTTTAAAAGGTTTCCCGCCGGGACCGGTTTGGCTCAGTGGATAGAGAGTCGGCTTGCGGACTGAAGGGTCCCAGGTTCGATTCCGGTCAGGGGCATATGCCTGGGTTGAGGGCACATCCCCAGTGGGGGGTGTGCGGGAGGCAGCTGATCGATGTTTCTCTCTCATTGATGTTTCTGGCTCTCTATCTCTCTCTCTCTTCCTCTCTGTGAAAAATCAATAAAATATATTTTAAAAAAATAAAAAAAATAAAAGGTTTCCCTGAAGAAGTAATATTTGAAGGAATGGGAAGAGCAAAATAAAGGTGGAGATGAGTTGGGCACATTTGACGATTAGAAAGCAAGTCTGTGGTACTGGAATATGGAGAACAAAGGAGCACTGGTAGCAGATGTGGCTGGGAAACGCAGGTGAGGACAAATGACATGGGCCTGGATGCCTGGCCAGACTTGTACTTACTGCATGGGAATACCAGGATCAAATGACTGAGGAAGCAGACAGGACACAGCGGGGTAACTTAGGAGATTGGTAGCCAGGGAGAGAAGATGGCTTAGACTAGTAGAGATAGCAAAAGCACTGGATTGGGGATATTGGAAGAGAGACAATTGTTGCTGATGTAAGATTATTTCATTCTAAGCTGAATTACACATCTTATAATACATATCGCTTCACATATGTTCAAAGCTATTGTATAATTTTTATCTTGTTAGTCTTAAGAATTAATCAAAATATAGGAAGAAAGATAGCTTTCCTCTCATTTGGTGAATAAATCAGAAATAGAATTAAATTAAAGTTGAGGGACTGAAACTTTGTATTTTATAAATTAATTGTTGATGACATCCCTGAATAAAGACAAGGCCCTGAAAAAAATATTTTATAGGGAAGAATTATTTAATTCTCAAGACAACTCTAACCCCTGGGCCATCTCTGACTGTTGGAAAGGAACCCAGCCAGCCAGCAGTGCTCGGACCTCTAGCAGTGGTGCCTAAGATGGAATGCAAGGACTCTGAGCCAGCGCTCAGTGCCACAGTTGGACTCATCTTTACAGCTGATGTCTGATTTCACAGCTTTCCTATACTTATCTGCTCCCTCAACAACGTGATTAAATAAACGTAGCCAAAGTGATTCCATGGTATTGCTCTAAAAAATATACACAAAAATGCCAGATGTTGTTTATTAACTTTAAACTTAATATTATTATATATACAAGCCAGAGATTCCTTTTTGAAAATAAGTGTGAACATTCGGTACACGAAGGGCACACAAGATGAGGAGGGTCCACAGGGAGGGAGGGGGAGGTGCATCAGGAAACAGGACAAGGGCCAAGTTCTCAAGTTCTCCAGAGGGATTTTCTCAGACCCTCACCTTGCCCACCACTTGGTTGGTCCTTCTGTTTTATTGTTTTGTGGGGCTGGGAGGTAGGGGAAAGCTCAACCTCCTGGACTTCTCTTAGAAATCCACACACACTTAACTTAATGGCAGAGCAGGACTCCTTTTCCTTCCCTGAGCGGTCTCACTGATATTTGTTAAGCAAGTAAGTGAGTGAATCTGCAAGCCTGGCCCTTTTCCCATTCAGCAGCCTGAGGATGCACTTCCAGCCAAACAAATCTGAATTAGAATATGAACCAGGTCACTTGCTAGATGTGTGACATGAATAATTTATTTGCCATTTCTAGCCTCAATTTTCTCTACTCTAAAGAAACAACAACATCTATTCTATTAGTTTTGTTTGGGGTTTTAAATTTTCATTTATTCCTCTGTTCCATCAATCAGGTCCAGGTCTCAGTGCTGAAACAGCAGTGCTTGTGAAGGACCTGACCTGAGCCTGGCATGCATTAGTCACTCTTCAAGTTCTGTTTCCAAACTCTGCTGCACAGAACAATCTGAGAAGCTTGTTAAAATGCAGATTCCTCAGACCAAAGCCACCAGATTCTGATTCCCAGGTCTGCAAGGAGGTTCCAGAAATCTGCATTTTTAACAAGCAACTTTTTCAAAAGTTGCTATGATTAATCTCCTGCTAATTACATTTAAAGAAAAAAGGAAATCACAACAAATGTGAGCTTCATTCATCTATGACCCTTTGTCATCTCAGAAATGATTCTTGTTCCACTCTGGATCTTCGTACAAGCCTTCTAGCCCTTAACCTTCTACCTCCTGGCATAACCTATGCCATCAGGACAGAAGCCATCTGTTGGGACTCTTCTTTTCTCCTGCCTTCATCTGGGTGATAGAGCTTCTATATTCAACACCTGACTTATTTCCTTGTTTCTATTATCTGCCTCTTTATTCCCAGTTGGATAATGCTTTAGACTCCCAGTCATCCCAAATGACATGGAAATCTCTAGCTTCTCAATAGAGTAGCTGGGCTGCATGTCAGGCTAATACACTTGTGGTTGAAAGGGGCTACACGCTAACCTGACAAGTTCAGGGGAGGCCTGAATGGCAGTCTTGAAAACTCAAAGACCTAAAGTAACCACAAAGGATGGTCTGAAATTAAAACTTTAACTAAAAGCAGTTATGGTGGATAGTCTCATCCTAGGCCAGTATCTTGCCTGACAAGGTCAATCTTTATCTTAACTGAGCCTATTGTCTTTCTGCATCTATGATGACATATTATAGAAATGTCTGGGTAACTTGTAACTTCCCTTTTTTTCCGGTCCCCTCAGGGCACAAATGCCCTGGGCGCCAGGACAGAGACCACAGATTCCTTCATTGTTATTGTCATGCTAATTGTTGACTATTAACTATCCAGTACCCACCTAAGTAAAAGAAGTATGTGTCTATCATTTTACTTTTTATCCAATCTCAGAAGTTTCCCCGCTTTGCTTTCTCCTCTCTCACTAATCTACCACCAGTGGATTTCATGTAATCCACTTCTGTCTCCTACTTTGACTGTAATGAATCAAACAACGTGAAAACAAGGAGCATTATCCCAATTGGTTGAGATTCTGTTTTCTGGCAATTGTTGACAGTTTGGCTCAAATAAACTCACAAAAATTCTTTACAGGTTTGAATGTTTTTATGTTAACACATTTCCCCAATACTATTTTTTTATAGTTATAGGTTAAAGTTGAACAGAAGAGAAACACTTTTTAGATTTGGAAGATAGGGTAGCAGAAGTCACTATGTTCAGAAGGTGATCAAAGAAAAGGTGCAGAGGTGTATGGCACATCCCAGTTTATTTTCATTTTTCTCTCGGTCTCTCTCTTCTTTTCACTTGGTTTAAACATCTGACTCATTGTTTTTCTTTTTGCTTTCCTTTTTATTTACTTTATTGAGGTGACACTGGTTAACAAAATCATACAGGTTTCAGGTGCACAATTCCACAAGGCATCATCTGTCCAGAGCATCCTTCTCACCGCTGGCTCTGCTGGCCAAGGGCGGCCCCAGACCTACATGTCTGTGGACCAACAGAGGTGGCAGCACCTCAGGGCAACATATTCTTATAGGTCCTGCCTCAAGTGCCCCCTGGAGAGCTCCTCTTTGGTGATAGACATATTTGATTTATTTCATTTCCCTGCAAGCTCTTACCTGTCTACTGGGACCGTGCTTCAGACAAACCTGTGAGTGATTATTTTTCTAATCTCCCCACTCCCAGCGGAAGACCTTCACTTCCTCTGCTGCTCCGATATTTGTGTAAGATCTAATTCCCATACTAAATAAATACTATGCCCACAATGATTTAAGTAGCTCCGTTTCTTCACTAAAATCAAACACATTTGCTAAAATAACTCAACTCTCGGTCCAGTCTCTTCATATTTTAGTCCAGAGGGAGACATCAAGGGAAAACTCAGTAAGACAATTGAGACCTAACCTATTCCTTTTAATAGCACACCAGACTATTTTGAGTGACTTATGGGTAAAAAAATACACAATCCTTCAGATTCCTAGAAATCAATGTTAGTATTTTAGGCACACTTTTAACTCATATTTGGACCTAGAAACCAAGAAGGAAGACAGGAAAAAGCCAACTTCTCCCTCCTGAAGACTCTGGCTTACAGGCATTGAATCTAGCCTGAGAGATAAATGTCAAGGGTGATTGAAATGCATTGATGAAGGAGAGATTACCATTGCAAATTATGTTAACCTACTTCCTGCATGGTTAGCCATCACCAAAAGAGTTCAGCCTTCCAGATTGCAATCACATAAAATATCCAAGAATTAAATCACCCATCACCAACCCTTCAAGCAGTCTTAGCAAATGTACACTTAGAATTCTGAGTAAGTTTTGACTGAACAAGAAATGTGCAATCAACTGATAGACTTCAAATCTCATGATACTTTTCTTTCCAAAGAATCACAAAGCAGTACCCATTAAAATTAGGCAGAGCCACAGATGCATAAGAAACTGTATATATCAGAGATTTTTACAAGGTCTATTCAGAGGAAGAGAGGATTCTGAATTTAAAGGTTTTATTAACCCTCAGATTTCCCTTCTATGCCCTGTAGTTAAACCTAACATCGAAGCAAACTTTTGACTATTATCTACACGCCACCTTCTTATTTCACACAATTCTATGTCTTTACTCTTAACTTACATTTGAATTACAGCAACTGAATGTCATATATGAAGTGGTCACAAGAATTATGCTAGAGGTCACAGATTTGTAACATTCAGACTTAATCAGACCTCACACAAGTTTGATTTGACTAGCATCATCACCATTCATGTCAACTGGTGAAAGCTATGTGCAGACCTGCCTTAAGTAAGTAATGTAGGCCTCCCTACACTGATAAACAGAAATTTAATCAAAGTCTTCTGTCTATAAAACATGTTCTATTTCTGGGCTCACTAGTAGTTTCAATGATATTGTTGGTCTTAATTCTTATAAAAATAATCTGTATTCATGAGTTAGAGTTGCAAAATTGCTTCAGGGCTTAAAAACGCTCTCATAATATACTTCATTGATTCTTTAGAATCTAAACTCTGCACCTTGATCCTCTCATTATTGCCCAATCTTCCTCTATCACTTGCATTGTATTTGTCATGTTTTCTCAAGGCTCAATATTCTGCCTCTTCTTTTATTATTCTACTTTATCTACTCTAGTTTTTGATGTTTGTGCTTTATAACTTTCTTTTTCATAGTTATCCTAAATTTTTAAGTTCTAAGAAAATCATTTTTCATCTTTATAAACTTAAATTATTGTTTTATACAGTTATTGGTTTAGTTTTGAGCACATATGTACCAGTATCATTCCTTATAATTTCTTCTTGCATCTCTGTTACCTTTTCCTTCTGCCTAAATTGTACCTTTAGCATTAATTTCACTGATAATTTTTTTTGTGTTTATTTTGCATGTTTAAAAATATTTTTTTTTTCTTTTTAACTTTGCTCATTGTAAGGACAGGAAAAAAGCCTTTATTTATTTATTTATTTATTTATTTATTTATTTATTTATTTATTTTTCTCTGTGGCCTTACACATTTATGAGAAGCGCCCAGTAATAAAATCTCAATATTGTTAGCTCCTCTGATTCAAACAGCTCTCTGTTTTAACTGAGGGACAAGCTAAGTACTCTCAAGGCTATATTTTTGCATCTACCTCCTCTCTGCTATTTTCACAACACAGGGATAATTCTCACCAAGGAGTCTCTAATTAATAGAAAGTACCCTCTCTTCCTCTCCTTCAAACAAGTCTCTTTGAACTCTTCATAACATTTGCTCTAAGCATGTTTTATAGGCTTGATAAGACACCTCCCTAGGACATCTGCTGGACTGTCTCCTGATAAGCAAACAAACTAACTTTGCAAGAAGACCCACTGGATGTCTGCTCAACTTCAGCCCCAAATCCTCTTCTCTTCTGTGTCACCCAGCAATAGAAATCATTACCCTTTTAAAGGGGAGGCCACCCTTTGTTTCCTGCCCTGTATTGATACGCTATACTTGGTCCTTTTCCTTTAAGGAAAGTAAAATAAAATTCTTCCCTGCATCTCAATTATTAGTTGTGAATTCTTTCACAGCCTATGTCATTGGCCAAAACCTAACACTCATGAAAGATATATCACTGGCCTTATAAATATAAGCTATCTCAGCTCACTGGAAATATTATTATAATATATTTGGGTTTCTCCTGGTTGTTGGTGAGAGGACTGCTTAGTTTATTGCTTATGTCCTGTCGTCTGTCATTCCTCTAGAATCTTTTAAGATTCCATTTTCATTTTAGAGAAAAATTGAAAGAACAGTATTATCAAGACCTGAATAATCCTCACTTTGATTCACCAACTCTCAATATCTTGCCATATTATGTTTCATATCCTTTTCTTTCTCCACACAAACACACCAAAGCTCTTTTGTCAAACAATCTAAAATAGATAGTGTACATCACAAAATTTCAACAGATCTCTCTCAAGAATAGACCATATTGCTCTAGCCAGCGTGGCTCAGTGGATAGAGCGTCAGCCTGCAGACTGAAGGGTCCCAGGTTCGATTCTGGCCAAGGGCACATGCCTGGGTTGCAGGCTTGATCCCCAGTAGGGTGTGTACAGGAGGCAGCCGATCAATGATTCTCTCTCATCATTGATGTTTCTATCTCTCTCTCCTTCTCCCTTCCTCTCTGAAATCAATAAAGAAATATATTGAAAACAAAAAGTATGGACCATACTACCATTACCATATCTAAGAAAAATCACCTTTAATAAAATTATCTAACATATAGCCAATATTCCAGATTTCTCCATTAGTCATATAAATTATTTTAATTTATTTTTAATCCATAATGCAAAAACAGTTTATATCATGCAATGATTGTTATGTCACTCTAGCCTCCTCTATTTTAGAATAGTTGACCTGATTTCCTCTATTTTTCCTATAAAAATCCAGGCTAGCTATTCTGTAAAACATATTATTGTATTAAAAATGAGGTTTCCTCACCAGATGGGCTTGGTTCAGTGGTTGAGCATTGACCTATGAGCCAGAAGGTCATGCTTCAATTCCCAATTAGAGCACATGCCTGGGTAGAGGGCTTGATCCCCAGTAGGGGGCATTGCAGGACACAGCCAGTCAATGATTCTCTCTCATCATTGATGTTTCTATTTCTCTCTCCCTCTCTCTTTCTCTCTGAAATTAGTAAAAATATCTTTAAAAAAAAATGAGGCTACCTTTCCCATTTTTCTTTATCTTTTGCATCACTATGGGTACATGCATGACTTATTTTTTTAATTCAACATGTTATTTTGTCTTTTTCTTATTGACAATACATACCTCAAATTATGTCACTAAACTCCCTAAAAATAATATCTGTACCCTTTGGAACTGAGCTTGATAATCTTTGAGTATTCCTTTGCTTTCTAGCATAATAAGATGCCCCAGACTCACCTTGTTTTTTCCTGCTTCAGACCTGAAACCAGCCATTTAAGTTTCCCAGTTTTTAATATGTGTGAGGTGAACGGTGTTTATAAGGCATGATATACTTTAATAAAAAGGAAAAACATTGTTGGGATATAGAATAGTTAGATGGATTCAAGATGGATGGATATATGCTTGTGTTCAAAAGATATATTAAGTCTGTGCATGTGTGGGTGGGTGGGTGTTTTGTGTATAATAGGATTATACTGATATTTCTAAGTAAAACTTAATACCACAGTGTTTTTCCACTCTATCCTATTCCATATTTGAATCTTCCTTCTCCCAACAATATGTATGCATTTACTCATATGTTCTTTTCTACAATAAGACTCACATAGCTTCAGAATGACTAGACCAATACAGCTACAACAAATCCACAAAAATCAGTTCATATTTGTGCAATTATTTTGAATGTCATAATATATCTTTCTAAGCATGAGTTTATGAATAAACATACATACATTATGTAAATTAAATATTTTAGTTAACTAGTATACTCATTAGTAAAATAATTGAATTACTTCTTTCTTAGTGTGATATTTATTATTTTGATCTTCAGTTTGGATAATTTATTTCTATTTTAGTCAATTGCTTTTTTCAACTTCTTAAAATTTAGGTTTCTAAATATATAAACTATTTTCATACTTCCAACATCAAACTGTGTAAAGAGACTTTTTTGGAGAGGTCATACTCCCATTTCTATTCCCTCCACCTCATTTTCATCTACCACTCAGAGGTAACTATTTTTTCATTAGTTTGTTTAGTCCTCCTTTGTTCCTTTACACCAAAAGGTACAGAGATAGAAGGATAGCTGGATATATAGGTATAAAGGTATTGAAAAAAGAGTAGGAATCATAGTTTTATTTACCCTTATTTATTAAACAAAAGTTGGCATACTATAATCATTTTTTACACCATATATCCTGGAATTCACTTTAAATTGGTTTATAGAAAATATCATCATACTTATTTCACAGAAAAATAGGATTCGATTGGGTGGTATATAAATCATCTCACCAGCAACTTTGACTGTTTCCAGTATTTTATTGTTACAACTAATGGTGAAATTTAGAAGCGTGGGTATATGTTGCTTTTAAGTGTTGAGGACTATCTTCATTGTCAATACCCAGACAGAAGGTTACTGAAGAGAAGTACATGGTTAGATATTTTCAGTTACATAATTTCTGTAGTTGATTTTAAATCTAAATGACTGCCCTTAATGCCTTAATCCTCTTATCAACAGCTGCCACCAACTACTTAACTTTTCTTTAATACATTAACATTTTCCTTTATTCCTCAGTGGAGTGAGTACAATTGAGTCCAACAGTATAGTAACCAAGTCTAAATTAAGGAGGGCAATAATCACTACTGTTGTATATTTTGTATTTGTATAGTTGGGCTGGCTATAATAATAATCACACATGCATCTCATTATCACAGCATTCTCTTATTTTTATCCTATAGTCATTGTAAACTCCTAAGTATTTTCTACATTTACATTTTACATTTCATGGACTTAAAAGTTAATATGTTTATCCCAACAAGAATCTTTCTCTCATTTCTTTATTTTAAAAATTATCTCATAATTTAAATGCATTATGCACTCTGTCAATACAGTACTGCCATCATTCTGTTATCCAATATATTACTAAATCCTTACAACTTTAATTTAGTAATACATTTGGTTAAATTGCCTTCATATCTTTAACCAAGACCCTGATAAAGGTACTTACTGGACTAGACTGAGCACACTAACCCTCAGTGGATCCAGAGAGACTTCCTTATACATATCAAACATATCTTTTAAGGGTAGATTTACCCAGCTTTTAGTATCTGTAAGTATTCTACCTTCTAGTTCATTATTTCCTCATGATCATAACAATATCATGATACCAGCATTAATTAAGTCGTTTTTATTTCACTGACTTATCCATCTGGTAACTGACACAATAAAGCAAATGCATCATGCTTTAGGACACTATTAGTATTTTTCCCTACAAAAAATGTTGTCTTTCCAACAGAGCCTTATCCTTTGTTACACCAAGTTACGGATCAGTAATTCTATTTACTGGAGGACAATTGTTATATATCTCACAATAGGCTGAGATACGTATTACCAACCTCTTGATTACACAAGTGAGGAAACTGAGTTAAGAAGGAAGGCAGTTATTCATGCAAAGCATAGCTACTTAATGGCATTGTGGAAAACTGAGCTGAGTTTCACCTACTCCAGAGCTGTAGTTGGCTGCACCCAACATTTTAGATGATCTCCTATGCTTGCTACCTTCACTTCCAATCCAGGTGAACCACTTGGATGGTCACCTGGATTGAGTCAGTACTTGCTTTTGACTTAGAGGGGTTGTTTCTGAGGGGTTAGAAACAAACAAACAAACAAACAACCCAAAAAATGGCAAGGGGATTGCAATAGTACTTTTGAAAATATTATCCACCTATTAATTAGTAAAGGAATGAAAATATTAGAGAGAAAAAAGGGGGATGAAAAGATATGATTGGTCATCAAGACCCAAACACTTAACTGAAAAATGTATCTCTAAATTATATGGGGAGAAACTGGACTGTCTGGCAGCAGGCGGAATTAAGGGCGGCTTTCTCTCAGAGGTGCTTGAAGCGATTACCGGGACACTGAGACCGGGACCACTTTGGGCAGGACTGAGGATCAGCCATAGCTGTTTGCTCTGCCCTGTTGATTCCCCGAGACCCCGCCCCACGCAAGCTGTGCGCAGAGGCTTTTATATATGAAAGGCCTGGCCCTTTGCAATTTAAAATTACCTAACAAACTGCAGCTGGGTCAGAGAGACCCAGAACATCCAAAAGAAGGCCCAAGACCCCACAGCAGCTTGCATTGATTCACAGCAAGGCCTCATCTGGGCAACTCTAAACCCCAAAAAAGGAAGAGGAATCTGCAGGTTCCTGCTGGGTAGCCTCAGGCAGAGGCTAAATTAGCACCTCCTTAGAGATCCAAGTGCCAGTGTACCCAGTGGTCAGAGTGGGACCATCCAGATTACAACTCCTCAGATCCATAAGGGACACACTCAGGGGGCAGACTCAGTGAGCACCAAAGCCCCATTGAAGCAAGTCTTGCCCCATAAGGGTATCTCCAGCACAGAAGTTCTCCAAACATAGACACGGTTGATTCTCACAGCCAATTGGCCTGGAGGTCAATTCCTCCTAGTGATACCAACTACAATCAAGGCTTAACTACAACAAGACTGTGCACACTGCCCACAAAGGGGTGCACCAAGAGTGTCCATCTCAGGTAATTGGGGAGGCTGAGCCACTGGGCCCTATAGGACACCTAGCACAGAAAGCCACCCTATCAACACAGGGAAGCAGCCAAAATGAGGAGACAAAGAAACAGGTCACAAATGACAGAAATGGAGGAAAGCAAACTACTGGATATAGAGTTCAAAACCACAGTTATAAGGTTTTTCAAGAATTATCTAGAAACCGCCGATAAATTTAGTCAGACTCTTGAAGATATGAAAAAGGACCAACTAGAAATTAAGCATACACTGACTAAAATAAAGAATATTATACAGAGATCCAACAGCAGACAAAAGGATCGCAAGAATCAAGTCGAAGATTTGAAATAGGAAGAAGCAAAAAACACCCAACCGGAAAAGCAAAAAGCAAAAAGAATCCAAAAATATGAAGATAGTGTAAGGAGCCTCTGTGATAACTTCAAGCATACCAACGTCCGAAATATAAGGGTGCCAAAAGAAGAGAGAGAGCAAGATATTGAAAACATATTTGAAGAAATAAAGACAGAAAACTTCCCTTGCCTGGTGAAAGAAATAGACTTACAAGTCTAGGAAGCACAGAGAACTTCAAACAAAAGGAATCCAAAGAGGACCACACCAAGACACATCATAATTAAAATGCCAAGAGCAAAAGACAAGGAGAGAATCTTAAAAGCAGCAAGAGAAAGAAAGTCAGTTACCTTCAAGGGAATACCCATATGATTGTCAGCTGATTTCTCAACAGAAACTATGCAGGCCAGAAGGGAGTGCCAAGAAATATTCAAAGTGATAAATAGCAAGAACCTACAACCAAGATTACTTTACCCAGCAAAGCTATCATTCAGAATTGAAGGTCAGATAAAGAACTTCACCGATAAGAAAAAGCTAAAGGAGTTCATCACCACCAAACCAGTATTATATGAAATGCTGAAAGGTATCCTTTAAGAAGAGGAAGAAGAAGAAAAATGTAAGGATAAAAATTATGGACAACAAGTACATATCTATCAATAAGTGAATCTAAAATCAAGTGAATGAAAAATCTGATGAACAGAATAAACTCGTGTATGTAATAAAATCAGGGTCATAGAAAGAGAGTGGACTGACAGTTCTCAGGGGGAAAGGGATGTAGGGGGTGCGGGATGAGACTGGACAAAAATCGTACACCTATGGATGAGGACAGTGGGGGTGGGGGGTAAGGGCAGAGGGTGGGGTGGGAACGGGGTGGAGGGGAGCTATGGGGGGAAAAAAGAGGAACAACTGCAATAATCTGAACAAGAAAGATTTAATTACAAAAATAAAAATAAATAAAAAATAAATAAATCAATTATAGAAAACAAAAAAGGTAGGAAGTAATCTTTTAAAAGTGTTAGAGCCCAAGGAAGAATAATGTGTTATATTATCTTTCCTTGAACTTTCTTCTTCATGATCTTAAAGTGCTTTATAACAATTCATATGAAAGATAGATATTAAGTAAAGAAAAACTTAACTTCAAAGATCCTTTGAAGGAGGCATTGCCATAACTAATTACAGGCTTAATACCTACCTAAGGGAATGTTTTAAGACCTAAACGGTCACATTGTACTAGAAAACCAAAGGTGTTGAGTATGTGATCTCATTTTGCTTCCAGGAGCTTTCACGAATTTTTTTGCCATCTTCAACTCTATTTCTGAACAGCAAAGATCTAAATCTCCCCCATCCTCCCAAAATATTTCATTAACCCTTACAATGTGCTTGGAGTTCAAGGGACTCATCCTTTCCTCATGTCAATCAGAGGTCTGGTGCAAGAATTCGTGCACCAGTGGGGTCCCTCAGCCTGGCCTGCATGATCGGGCCAAAACCAGCTCTCTGACATCCCCCAAGGGGTCCCAGATTTCTAGAGGGCACAAGCCAGGCCAATGGACCCCACTGGTGCACAATCAGGGCCAGGGAGAGATGCGGAAGGTTAGCCAGCCGGGGAGGGACTGCAGGAGGGCTCCAGGGTGTGTCATGCCCATCTTGCTCAGTCCCGATCTGCTGGACCCCAGCAACAAGCTAACTTACTGGTCAGAGCATCTGCCCCCTGGTGGTCAGTGCACATCATAGCAAGTGGTTGAGTGGCCTTAGCATTTATTAGCATATTACACTTTGATTGGTTGAACAGCGGACCGGTTGACCAGACACTTAGCATATTAGGCTTTTATTATATAGGATTACAACATAAAGACTTAACCGAAGAAAATAATCACTAAACACTAACTGCATGAAAGTAGATCATGCTGCACTCCACATATGGAGAGCATGCTCTTATTCTCAATGCCCACTGGGCATTTTTTCTCCCTGTAGTGAATATATATTTTCCTTCAGTTGACTTGATGATCAATGAGAAATATATGATCAATGCCTTCAGCTATTCTAGAATGATTTAAAAGAAAAACTCAGGAGAGGGCTGAATCCATTATCCCCAATCATAATGATATGTGGTGATAACCAGTTTTTATAAAGCTCATGCATTAATTTAACAGCAGGAGTCAATCATGTGGCTCATTTTGGGGGGTTTTCTTTATGAGGTATATTTGAAAATGCCCCCAACCATTTTTTTAAAACTTTTAAAATATGTTTTTATTGATTTCAGAGGGAGAAAAGGAGGAGAGAGAGTCAGAAACATAAATGATGAAAGAGAATCATTGATTGGATGTTTGCTACACACCACCCACTGGGGGTGAAGCCCAGCAACTCATACAGGTGCCCTGACCTGGAATTGAACAGTGACCTCCTGGTTCATGGGTCAATGCTCAACCACTGAGCCATGTTGGCTGGGCTCCCAATCCTTTTAAATGAGCATTTTCTAAAAAGTGTCCTGTTTTAGATCTCTTCCAGGCCACTACTAAAAGGTATTATGAAAAACACATTTAACATTTCCTAAACATGATTATCCTTGAGAGACAGTTATTCTGTATTATACTTTGTAAAGCACTGATTTAACTCAAAGGTGAAGAATGAAAAATTATTCACAGCTCATCCAAGAAGGTTAAAATTAATTTTCCCTTATTAGAGATAAAGTAATGTAATAAAAATAATCTTAATGCAAAAGAGAAATAAACAACAGCAAAATATTTCCAACATTTAAAGAAACATTCATTTTTAGAAGCATTCCCTACCTTTGTCAATGATCATTTTTCTCTAGAATAAAGCTTACAGAACAGAAAAAAAAAATCCCAAAACAAATACAACATATTCAATTTTATTCCAAAGAGGGTCAATGCCATGCATGTCAGAAGTGTAAAGAAATATGAGGAACATATTCATACTTGCTCAAGAGCCACTTCTGGAAGAAAAATATGATTCAATTGATCTCTAGTGTTTATCAAGCGAGTACAAGTAGATGGCCCTCCAATGGTACCAGTTCACTTAATAAGCTATGTTGAGATTGAGAATATACCCTCAGAAATAATTTTCCCATTCTAATGTTTGTCTTATAGATTTTCCACTATAGAAATGTCCCTTACATGTTTAAAACTCCCTCTCTACCCTCCATGAAGCTTATAACCTAAAAAAAGGAAGTAAAGTAAATTAAAAAAATTCTAACTCTAAAATTAATAGGGCTCACTTTCCCTTTTCCCAAATTATAAGTGTTTTGTGTCAACTTTGTATCATAAAGTATTGCCTATTTATTATCAAAGACAAGTAAAACATCATGCATTTGATTTGTGGCTAGAAATAACTCCCATAATTAAAAGTATATTTTCTAATAAAAGGTTAATTGTAAATACAGTATTTATATTTATTTCCACTTTTTGGAACACTGTCACGTAATTTGAAAAGGTGCCCCAAATAAAATGTAAAAGTATTGGAAGTGGTTTCTAAAATAATTATGATTGAATTGCTGCTCTGTGATTCAAAAAGAGCTGCCTGAGCACCAGTTCTCAGCACCTTGTTTTCTTCATTGGGTGTGGGTCCCAACAACCAGATGTAAGTACAGAAAGGATTGCATGTCATACATCAGTGTTGTCACCATCTCTCTACCCTTGGATGATAACCATGTCACTTTGAAATATAAAGGGCAAATTAGGTTTTCAGAATGGGCTTGAAGTCTCTGGAGGTGTTTAAGATTTGTGTTATTGGGAAATATCGCCTCTTATTAAAAACGACCTTCAGGGAATAGGTTGACCATACATTTCAATTTATGCCAACCTCGCTGGTGTAATAACGAATAGAGCTTTCTTTATTCTCTGAGAGTGACCTGGCTTGGACATAAATTATATGTTCACTCTACCCTAATACCATATTTCTCATGGAAATTGTCTAAATGGCAAAGATCTGATTAGAGTTGAAGTTTCTGGGAAATAAGACATCACTGATCTTTACCGTATATGAAGAATGCAAATTTTAAAAGGGCATAGCCTTAAGCAAATGGATAGAGGACTATGGCTCTCTAAGCAGTCCAAAAGTATCGTCAAGCAGAATTGTTAGTATGGACAGGCAAGAATTATAGTTTCTCCATAAAATATGATGAACTTTTCATCTAGTTGACAGTGTTTTGCAGGCTTGATTTCTAACCATAACATTTTATCTTTGTCTTGCTTTATTGTTCTAGGTGACCTTGCAAGACTTTTTAATCTGAAAAGAGTGACAAACAAATGTTCTATAAATCCTGCTCCACACATCCAGTGGGGGAACTAAAAGTTGGTAGCTACAGCTTCTGAATATGGGCAATAAGCTGAAGCATAACATTCTTTTGAACATAAATAGCAGGATGGTGTCCATGCAGAAAGAGAAGAGACACGGTGGAAAGGCAGGCTAGTTCAGCACATAATGGTGCCTAGACTACAAGTTTGAACCTGGACCAGTGCTCTGTTTGGTTTTCAGGTGGAATCATCAATTCTCCTGAAGGATAGCTGATATAAGTCAATGGCAGTGAGCAAAGGTTCGGGAGATATGAATGCCCATCGTAAAGCAGCAGTGGCAGACTATCCCAACATGCTATACGTAAAATATGAAGATACTTCACCTTGAGAGTAAAACTGGACTCACAGAATGAATCTTCTTTTATAAATTACGTTTATTAAAAATATGGTTTCAGTGGAGCCCATTGCAATATCCTTTCCAATTTTTTTTAAATTACTCTTTAATCTACTCAATCAAATATTAACCACTTCTCAGGCATCCACTCTATCCATTTTTTGAAAACAAACTTAGAAAAAGTCCCATGTTCATTGGCACTTTCTTAAAGAATACAGAAAATTAAAGAGCGAGCTCAATAAATGCTAACAGGTGTTGTGACCAACATTCACACAGAGGAAAGCTGGGGCATTGAGAAAGTAAGTTCTGTGCCTGGATCAGAAAAGGCTTATGGCAGGGGTGGGCAAACTTTTTGACTCGAGGGCCACAATGGGTTCTTAAACTGGACCAGAGGGCCGGAACAAAAGCATGGATGGAGTGTTTGTGTGAACTAATATAAATTCAAAGTAAACATCATTACATAAAAGGGTACGGTCTTTTTTTTTTTAAAATTTTATTCATTTCAAACCGGCCGGATCCGGCCCGCGGGCCGTAGTTTGCCCACGGCTGGCTTATGGTGTACTTGACACTTGACTGAGCCTTGAGAGAAAGCAAGGAGACTAGAATAGCCAAGGATTAAACAGAGGAATCAGTAGGGGATGACAGAAGTGTTAGCTGGGCCTATTCAGAAAACTGTGAGGGGGTCCATACTTGAGTATTGATCTTTTATGACATGGATGAGAGAACTTAAAGGAAATAGTCATGCTAAGGATATTAGACTTGTTATCCTATATAATAAAAGCTTAATATGTAAATTGACCTAACAGTAGAATGACCAGTCGGTGGGGCTGGAGAACAGGCAGCGCCAGGCCAGCCTAGGTGTATGCCAGTGGGTAGAGGGAGGGCATGACAATGGGGGGGGGGTGGCGGCAGTGACCAGTGGCAGTGGAGGGGTAATGTGGGGGTGGCGAGGTGGGGAGATGCGCCGTCTCCTCATCGCCCACCCAGTGGCCTCCTGCAGAGGGAGGCCAGCAGTGGCGGCAGCAGTGGGGTGATGAGGGTGCCACCTTCCCCTGATTGCCTGCCCGGTTGCCTCCAGAAGAGGGAAGCTGGCAGCAGGGGCAGCAGCAGGGTGATGGGGGCGGTGCTGTCCCCTGACCGGCCCACCTGGTAGCCTCCTGCAGAGGGAGGCCAGATTGCAACTTAGGCCCGCTCCCTGCCATTAGTAGAACATCCCCTGAGGGCTCCCAGACTGTGAGAGGGCACAGGCCAGGCTGAGGGACCCAACCCCCCTAGTTACAGATAATGGAGACACAAAATATTTTAAGCAAAGTGCTAATATGTGCAGACATGAATTTTAGAACTACATATAGTATACACATTTTTTAAAAAAACAATGAGCAGGATTGCAATTAAAGGTACTTAACCTAGACTCCATGTAGGTGATATCTGAGCTAAAGTTCAAATAATGAATTAAGCTACTGAGATAAGATGTTATAGATAGGAAACTGTGAGAAACAGGACTACAAGAGAAGGTACAAGTAGATCAAGAAGAAGAGATTGTCATAAAGGATTTCTACCTCCCATTTATAATTGATGGCACCTGATTCAGGGTCATCAGGTCATAGCACTCTAGGGAGTGCTGTTCAAATCATAGTCTAAGTGAATGATATCCTTTGTTGTTTTGTGGTGCACAGTTGCACATAGGAATCCTAGAAACTTGGATGAATCAGTCACTTTGCTGCATAGTGAGTCAGATTCAGAAGAAAGATCAGAGCCTAGATAGAGATCCTGATAAGAGCAGTAGAGAAAACTATTTCAGGGAACAAATCTTACAATAAGTGAAGCCAAGAGATGTAGAACAATGACAGTGACGAGTTGAATCTTTGAACCTGCTCTTTGGACATGTCAGGATTTTTTAACTTGTTCTTCCCACTGCTTATTATGCTGTTTCTCCAACTCTTCATAAATTTCATTTCATCATTTATAAGTCTGACCAAATATCACCTTATCAAAGAAGGCTTTCATTACTCCTGATGCCTCAATGGCAATTTACAACAAGGACAGGTCAGTTAACTGACACATTTCACTCAGTGTATATTTTATATAAAATATTACCTCCTTTCGTTTTTGATCCAATTATCTATTTAATGCTTTTTTAAAACACTCATCCCATCCTGAGGAGAAATCATATTATTTATCTCTTTATATGTGA
Source organism: Myotis nattereri (assembly GCF_964212035.1). Lineage (NCBI taxonomy): Eukaryota > Metazoa > Chordata > Mammalia > Chiroptera > Vespertilionidae > Myotis > Myotis nattereri. Next base: position 81,789,594 of record NC_138082.1, on the reverse strand, counting down.
TTTTATTTATTTAAGGTTTTTTCTTTAGTCCATCGCTGAGGATATGTTTTTGATTTTGAAGAAAGAGGAAGGGAGAGAGAGAAATAGAGAAACATTCATCGTTTACTTCCCATAGGCACCCCGACCGGGAATTGAAACTGCAACAGAGGTATGTGCCCTGACTGGAATCGAACCTGCAACTTTGTGGTGTATGGGAAAACGCTCTAATCAACAGTACTACTTGGCCAGGGCTCTTTAAAGATTTATTGTTTTGTCAGCCTCAACCTCTCAACAAGAATACGAGCCTCATGAAGGCAGTTCTTAATCATGAGCATAATTATATCCCCATCCTTTGAAAAATTCTTAATATATACACTTTTAAAAATTATTAAAAAATATTTGTTTTGTGTTTATATGGATACTTGCATGATATACTATACTCATGATTTGTTTTCTCAAAAAGGCTTGCTTCTGTCAGGTGTTATGTACTGCATTCATCATAACTGTATTAAACACAATTCATATGTAAATAAATGTGGGGCATTTACAAAAAAGAAGTAATGAATACAATAAGGTTATATATATATATATATATATATATATATATATATATATATATATCCAGCAACCAGAACTGCAGAAAGACCAGAACAACTGGTGGCTACGGCACATACTGCAGCAGCCAACCAGCCTGATCTGAGCTCTGATAAGCCCCTCCCCCCCCCGCCACCCCCTGCCCTTCTGCTGGCCTAGCCCCCAATTGGCCCCCAACATCCCAATCAGGGGCTGGCCAGCCACCAACCACCTGTGGCCCCTCCCCCTCTCTGGCCCAGCTAAATAAGCACCCATCAGGGTGAACCGGCCTGACCCCATCCATGCATGAATTCGTGCACTGGGCCTCTAGTAAAGTTTAATGTTGGAGGCATGTGAAAAAGTGAGATGAGCTACGTAGAATTTTCTGGGTTTTGGTATGGATGATTGGGTAGAAGAGCAGGTTCATGGGACCAGAATTTACCAAATGTACATGAACTTATTGGATCAAGTTTATGTGCATCCGGCTTTTAATGGTAGTATCCGGTTGGATGTATGAGTCTAAAATTCTGGAGCAGTCTGGACTGGAGTTAATAGCATGAGATGGTGGTTGAACATGTGTAATTGCCCAAGAAGAATGTGAATGTAAAAATGAGACACTAGACAACACCAACATTTTTCAGAATGGCAGAAGAGAATTCTATACAGGAGTCAGGGATAAGAGGGCAGGTGTCTGGGGAGACAGGAACATAATGGGGTCCCAGAGAGGTGGTGGCCAACTTCATCAAATACTACCAAGACCGTCAATAAGACAAAAATCTGAAAAAGAATATGCACTAGTACTGCAAATTATAATTCACATTTTGGAAGATAAATAACTGCTGATAGGACATTGGGAATCTGCTTTGAAAAAAATTAAGGTGGAAATATATTTGTGCTGCTCAGAATATATACATTCTGACTTAAGTTAGAGCAGGGACACTGGAGGGCAAGCAGCTTTCCTACCTACCAGTAAATTGCCATGGTCATATTCTTAATTCTCTGTGACTCAGTTACCTCATTTGGAAAATGGACAAAAATATAACAGTACCTATCACGTATATTTTACAAGAATTAAGTGAGATAATACACAAAGTATTTAACATATAATTATCACAAATATATATTTGCTTTATTTACAAAACAATGTCTTCATTATTGTCATTTTCCAATCCCATTCCACAGCATAATACATGCTGTTGCACAGAATATGAGTTTCAAAGCTATCTGGAAGGGATAAGGTAAATGAAATTGGATGCCCTAGGTTGGAATCCCCAAGTGAATTTACACAGTTTTAACAAACTAAAGGTAGCAGCTGGCTTTTTTAGAAAAATCTTCAGCAGCAAATCACAGAAACAAACCACTGAACACTTTGAGAATAGAATTCCTTGATGTCTTGGTTAAGTATGGATACTCTCAGCAGCAAAGTATGAAAATCATGAAGCAGTCATGGTTGCAATCATTAAAAAAAAATGAACACATTCTTTATTTTATGATCCATTTTATACAATTGATTTATTAACTTCACTCTGCCTTGTGGTAAGATTATTCCTAAAATTACCAGCTGTGATACTGTTATTGTGATTGAATGAAAAGTAATAGATATGGTAAAACAAAACAAAACAAAAACAAGATACATGTGTTCAGAATTTTTAATGTATTCAACCAATATCTCTATTTCATAATTTCATATAAATTCACAAAAATAGTTAGGATATATATCAATATACACAGCTTTATGAATGAAGTGCTATTAGTCATATTTTATAGAAGAGGGAACTGAGGGTCAGAGGAATTAAGTAATATTTTCAGGGTCACTACAACTATGAAGTACAGACATGAGATTCCAAGCCAGGTCTCTGTACGCAAAGAAAATGCCTCTCACTTGCTACACTTTGACAGAGGATTTTAGCAGATTAAAAACCTGCTGGTGGGAACTAGAGAGATACAGTCTACTTGACTATACCCGTGGAAATAAATAAATAAAATTATGGTTATAATAATGCATTTTCTAGTAGATTTTACAAAAGTATATAACTTTAGGCTTGAGGTCATTTAGCCAAAACATATTTGTAAACTAATCCTGTAAATTGTTAACTAGAAGGATAGTCAGCACATTAAACTGAAGCACTGCTCTGTTCTAATTAAACACTCATGTTTGCAGAATGACTTTCCATCTTGGGTCCAGGGGAAAAATTCATGTCAAATAGCTACCAAATGCTCATAGTACTGGGTCTTATTTTTGAACTAAGATTCTGTTGTAATATTTTATGCTTCATCAAAACATTGATTTGGTCACATTTAAAAGAAGTCAAGTCAAGTACATAGTTAGAGGCTGATAGGGATGTAAAAATATGAATTTTGGTTAGACACATGTCTCACTATTTCTGCATGGTTCCCTGATGAAGGCCACAGGAAAGTAGCACAAGTGGGCATCACTTACCTTCCATATCTTAGTCTATCTCAGATGCCTGAAACTGTATTCTGGATTTACATTTCTCTACCATATGATCCAGCATCCCATTTCTAGGTATTTATCCAAAAGAACTGAAATCAGGATCTTAATGAGATATCAGCATTCCCATGTTCATAGCAGCACTATTCACAATAGCCATGTTGAAATAACCTGAAAGTCCATTATGGACAAATAAATAAAGGAAACATGGTATATACATACAATGGAGTATTTTTCAGCCTTCAATAAAGAAGAAATTCTGCAATATGTGACACAACATAGATGAACCCTGAAGACATTAGTGAGTGAAATAAGCCAGTCCCAAAAGGAGAGACTCTGCATGTTTATGCGTAGTACCTAAAATAGCCAAGTTCACCCAAAGTTACAGAACTCAAATCCAGGTTTTCAAATCCCCAAACCTTTTATTCCATCACATCTTTTCAACTGTACTCTGGATGCTGTTTTAATAGCCATCATCAGAAATCCTCAGCTTTTACATACGTAACCTTCTAACTGAGTACCGTGATAAAAATGCAGAGTCTTAGGCCACATCCCAGACATACTGAATTAGAATCTACATTTTAACAAAATCCTTAGGTGATCCACATTCACATTAAAATTCAAGAAGCGCTAAGTTAGATACCCCTCCTCTTTTACAGATCAAAAATCCTGAAAAACAGAGTTTCTGGACTCAGGTTGGGGACGTCTTTTCTAATGTTGTCAAGGAATTACAGCAGCACAGAATAGGAATGACTGCTCATCTCCCAAAAATTAAGTCAAAAAATGTATACAAATGCCCTGTCCTTGGTTTTGGCACACAATAGGCAACCAATGCAAGACAGTTGTTTTATTATATTGTTACAAAAGGCACAGCTATAGAAACACAACTTGTGTGTTTCTTGATGGTTTCTAACTGGATCCAGAGACTTAAAAAAAAAAAGGAAGAACAAAAGTCTTTCAAGAGACTACTGCTATGATAAATGGAAACATTGTACTTGTAATTACAGCAAAAGATGTTTGTGTCTAAAATGATAATGGAAAGCAATTTGAGAAGGTATACCTCAATTTCCATTTACTTAAAAAAATAGTAAAAAGAAAATGCTTTCATGCCAAAAACAAAAAGCAAAAATAAAATAGCCAAGTTCATAGAATCAAAGAGTGGAATGTTTTTTTCTAGGAAGAGATGGGAATTTACTAATCAATGGGCATAACGTTTCAGGAAAGCAAGATAAATACGTTTTGGAAATCTACTGTACAACATTGTACCTGTAGCAAACAACAATGTATCATAAACTTAAACATTTAAGAGGGTAGACCTTATGTTACCTGCTCTTACTAGGATAATATAAAATTAATAAAATGAAAAATAAAAGAGAAAAACACAAAAAAATCATAAATCTAATATGTATGAAGATATCAAACTAAGATTCAAGAGTATATTTTAGATTTTTTTCAAACCTTAACTCTCTATTCAACCTTGAGCAATGTTAGAGCCCATAGAGGTCTTTGAGAATCTCAAGTTCACTGCTCTCATTTTACAGATTGAAAAACAAACTTAGAGACTCCTGAGTGAAGTGACTGACTCGAGGCAGCCCAACAAATAAGTGGCTAGCTTAACACAAGACTTCTGACATTTTAATATATTTTATTGATTTTTTACAGAGAGGAAGGGAGAGGGATAGAGAGTTAGAAACATCGATGAGAGAGAAACACCAATCAGCTGCCTCCTGCACACTCCCCACTGGGGATGTGCCCGCAGCCAAGGTACATGCCCTTGACCGGAATCGAACCTGGGACCCTTGAGTCCACAGGCTGATGCTCTATCCACTGAGCCAAACCGGTTAGGGCTGACTTCTGACATTTTAAACATCATGCTATGGCTTCAGCAATATGCTTCTAAAGTCCAATTCTAAAATTAAACCCTTCGATGATATTCTCATCTCTGCAAGCATGAGAGAAGTCTGGAACCACACATATTTTCTTTGAAGAGATTTGAAAGTCATATTGTTATAAAAAGAGTTTCACCTGAAGAAGAAAAGAATAGATCAGCTATGTACTCAAAGCCTGGGCTAGACATTAAATTCTGCCACCAACAGGGAAAATAAAGTTTCAGAATCGGGTTTTGCACAGAAATGTTAGCAAAGCCGTCATTCCTGTGGCACTGGAGTCGACTCCCTAACATTGTACATTTCATTCCCTTGAAGATATTAATTTATTTTTTGAGATGTTAATGGCTTAGATTAAGATTGGGTTTTTGAAATGTGTCCCCACATAATTTATGCAGGAGAAAAAATGCTCTTCTCCCAAAGTGCGGAATACTAATTTGAAAATGATCTATTTTCTATAATCGTTTTACATTTCAGTCCCCTACTGAAAAGTAAGGCTGTTGGTTATTTATTTTCCTCTTTAATTTCCTGCAGGAAGTATATATATATATATATATATATATATATATATATATATATATATATATATTACAATTCAAGAATATTAGTCACACAACCCAGCTTTTATTAGAATTCTATTTCCTTTTTACTGTGAGGATTTATGCTGCATTGATTTGATATAATATAGATACGTAGAAGGAAAGATCTATCTCTTAAGATGCCAATTTCCAGCCATTGTCAAGTGGGTGAATTCATTTCCTGACATGCCTAGGAATATCAATGCTCCACTAAGAGGTATGCTTTCTAAATACATTCATCGTGCGCACTTTCCTTTCTTCCTTTTTCTCTTTCCTTTTCTTTTCTTTTCTTTTCTTTTCTTTTCTTTTCTTTTCTTTTCTTTTCTTTTCTTTTCTCTTCTTTTCTTTTCTTTCTTTTCTTTCCTTCCTTCCAATGTTTTTTTATTTTATTTTATTTCTTATTAGCTTTTCTCTACCATCCTACTTAGTCCTTGCAGTTCTCTTAAATACGTTAATACAAAACAGCCAATTCCAAGTACTCATAACCTGCTTGCGCCATGCCAGTGGTGCTGGGGAGCAGATACACAGAATTTATAGGAGACATATACCTTATCCTCATGTAACTCGAGACCCCCTTCAAAAAGTAAGCTGCTGACCATTCACAAGCATTTTAGAAAGAGAAGGTGTATGACTTGTTTTATTTACATAAATCACTACAGAATGAGCTTTTTCAAATCCTGAGTCCTCTGTTTCTGGATTCCGTGTTAGCTACGTTGAAATTGGTTCTACAATTTACCCCACCACACACACACACACACACACACACACACACACACACACACACACTGCTTGTGGCAGCTAGCCTCCAAGATGGCTCCATGAATGTCTCCTGCTGGTATCCTTACCCTATATCAAAACTTCTCCAACCCTGAATTTAGAGTTGATTTACATAACTACTATTTTAGGAGAATCCTTTGTGATGTCTGAGACTAGTCATAGTGACATTTCCTTTATAGCAGGCTTTCTCTCGAATCACTCACTCTGGAGAAATGGCAGCTGCCATGTGGTGAGTCTTCAACAGCCCTTAGGAGAGGCCTGTATCGGGGAGCCTGAAGACTCCCCCCAATAGACTACCTGCCACCCACCTGAGGGAATCCTTGCGGAAATGAATCCTTGAGCAGCAGTCAAGCCTTAATGACCACAGGCCTGGCTAACATCTTAACTCTAACCCATGAGAGGTCCCGTGCACACAGCCAAGCCACTCCCATATTCCTGATCCACAGACATGATGCTGTTTAAGCTACTAAATTTGTGGATAATTGGTTATGCAGCAATTGATAACTATTAAGCATCATTTTCTTAATGTTAAAATGTTATATATTCTCTCCTGATGTCCCAGTAAAGAAGATGAGAAAGTAGCTCACACCCTGATCCCACATTATTCCCCATCTGTTCCTCTACACCAGCGGTTCTTAACCTGTGGGTCGCGACCCTTTTGGGGATCGAACGACCCTTTCACAGGGGTCGCCTAAGACCATCGGAAAACACATATATAATTACATATTGTTTTGTGATTAATCACTATGCTTTAATTATGTTCAATTTGTAACAATGAAATTGGGGGTGACCACAACATGAGGAACTGTATGAAAGGGTCGTGGCATTAGGAAGGTTGAGGACCACTGGTCTAAGATGTCACTATTCAGCATTTCACTGTTAATGATTGGACAAATACTATTCAGAGCTGAGCCACTCAATACATTTTTTTTTCCACTTGCAATAATGTTGGTTTTACTAAAGCAAATAATTTGTTTTTTAATTTTTTATTTTTACTATTCTATGTTTGTTGGCTGGCTTACTTACTTGTTCACTCATGTATTTATTTATTTATTTGTTTGTTTGTTTTTATCTCATCATCTCTAAATCCCTCACATTTCAGAAAGTGACACTAAAGGCTGACTGGCAATCTTATCACAGACCTAGACTGAGGAACCATGATCATCACTGTAAAGTAACCAGCCAGAGTCACTTTATTTGGCATAACTATGTGGAGATATCTGTGGATCTTTTCTCTTCGATCGCTCCATTTTCAGATAAGAGCTTTCCAAATTCCTGCTTGAGATAGTATAATTAGGATTTTTGGAGCCCAGCTGAGGAAAGAAGTTGGAGATGTCTCATCATGCAGAAGAAATATTTTAGCTATTATTTTCTCCCTGTTTCATAAGCACCGATGCCCTCAGCTGACTGGTATCCAAAGCCAGATATCCAAGGCCTGGGGTGGGGTGGGAGCAATGGGGGGAAATACCAGGGGCCATCTGTAATACTCTCAACCATAAACATTTAAAAAAACAAGGCCTGATATACAGAATGTGTTTTAGTTCACCATGTTTAATCAGAAGTCCAGGCCACTCCATTCTGGAAGATCTCTAGGCTTTGAAACAGTTACAATAAAATGTGCTTAATTAAATTAATCTCTGCATGATTTCTACATTTTTATTCTGGGCCTTTGTCCTGGACTGCAATATATAATATACCAACCTAGGCCCCAACATTTCCATATTACACCCATTGAATTGTCTTTGGCCACTGTATATCAGACAATTTGAAGATATAGCTTGGTCCGTGTACTGTACCAGGCATAAGATGAACATGCACTGGTGAGTGTAATGGGTGTCATATGGAGCTTACAAGCTAGTGGAAAAGATAGGAATCAAACAAGAAATGAGCCGATAAAATAAGTTGTATTAAACGTTATAGGACACAAAAAGGGTAGAATGCAATGGCAGCACTAACTGCTTTTATTTTATACACTGCTTCTTCACATGCTACCTAAATTGGCTTCAGCATGCTTTCAGCAGCCACATCATGCTATATGGCTCATGTGGTGCTAAATGCACATGTGTTTTTTCCCCCTCATAAACAGTTGTTAAATAGCATCTCTCCCTAGATATTTGTGTAAATATGGTTGTTTCGGTTGTGTGTCATTACTAAATGTTGGCTTTTATATCTATCTACATTAAATATCCTCTTCTGAGAAAAGACAATTTCTTACAGTATTGATATATATATTTGAATTAATTTATTTTCTTTTTCAAATATTTTCTATAAATTAATATTTTTTAAGTATTTTTATTGATTTCAGAGAGAAGGAAAAGGGAGAGAGAGATAGAAACATCAATAATGAGCGAGAATCACTGATTTGCTGCCTCCTGCACGCCCCCCCCCGGGGATCGAGCCCGCAACCCAGGCAAGTGCCCTTGACGGGAATTGAACCTGGGACCCTTCAGTCTGCAGGCCGATGCTCTATTCACCAAGCCAAACAGACTAGGGCTAAATTAATATTTTTTAATTGATTTCAGAGAGGAAGGGAGAGGGAGAGAGAGATAGAAACATCAATGGTGAGAGAGAATCATTGATTGGCTGCCTCCTGCATGGCTCCTACTGGGGATCGAGCCCTCAACCTGGGCATGGGCCCTTGGCTGGAATTGAATCCAGGGCCCTTCAGTCTGCAGACCAACACTCTATCCACTGAGTCAAGCTGGCTAGGGCTTTTTTCAAATATTTTGACCAAGCATCCTATAGTTATGTTATCTACAAACACGATGAGCATCCCTTCTTTGTAATTAGTATACAAGTCATTGATGTACATAACTCCATGAGAGTACATCATTTCTTTAATCAACTTCAGGCTTTAGGATTTTTTAATATTTTCTGTTAATCTTTGGTTTACTTTCTTATAACTATTTTCTGTCTCACTTCTTTATTTTCTTATTGAACACATAAAAAGAAGTCTATTTTTAAAAAAATGATCATACTCTACTGTTATAATTTTAAAGGAATTCACAAAGCTGTTATAGATTATTATTTTTGAATAATTCAGCTTATAGTAAATGAGGATTTTTAATATGCATGTAATTATTTTAAAGCACCTATTTTAAGAGAATATACTGTGCAATGTTGAAACCAGTTTAGGTACTTGCTATAAATTGAATTATTGCAAAAGAATAATCTGCCTCACTTTTAGGTTCCTTGGAGTTACAGACCACTTAAAAGCCAGCTCAGCCTGTGATTAGCAAGGGCCCTGCATTGCACTGGACCGGTTCCAATAGAGGCAAAAGAGGTGTATTAAAAGCTCTCCTTAGGTCTCTTCTGTTTGCCTGAAATTCTTTAATCAACATTTTATCTCCCAAAGTACGAAAAGGACAAGGATTTTATGTGGGCTTAGAACATTGGAGGAGAGATCTTATTTTTACTGTAGAAACACTTATATCAGCCTCTCACCATGCAAGCAGTAACCTCCTTGAGAACCAGTCCAGGAAACCAGCACCGGCATTCACATCCTGTGCTTTTAACTTTCAATGATATCTCTATAGCAGGGATGAGTTGAACCAACAGACGCACCCACTCTTCTCACTGCTTGAGGGATATCCCTTCAGAAATCCGGGCTCATTTGAACTCAAGGTCCTCTGCTAGTAGGGATGTTGATAGTCATTCAGCCAAGTATTTAGGAATATCTATAATGCGCTGCCAGATCCAGCATTTCAATGCTCAAGAGGAAAGTGAGAGAAACAATCCAAATCAAATTAATCAGCAAGCAGTGACAAGTTACATGGGATGAAGCAGACTATAAAGAAAAAAAAAAAAAGTACAAATCCTATATACTAAAGCCCAGACACCGCCAAGGCCGGTTTGGCTCAGTGGATAGAGCGTCGGCCTGCGGACTGAAAGGTCCTAGGTTCGATTCCGGTCAAGGGCATGTACCTGGGTTGCGGGCGTATCCCCAGTGGGAGATGTGCAGGAGGCGGCTGATCGATGTTTCTCTCTCATCGATGTTTCTGACTCTGTCTCTCTCCCTTCCTCTCTGTGGAGAATCAATAGAATATATTTAAAAAATAAAAAAATAATAATAAAAAAAAGCCCAGACACCAAACAGTAGAATGACCAGCATGAACGATTGACCAGTAGCTATGACACGCACTGACCACCAGGGGGCAGATGCTTAATGCAGGAGCTGCCCCCTGGTGCTCAGTGCGCTCCCACAGGGGGAGCACGCCTCTCACAGCGGCCCATCCCCTTAGGCCACGCCCCCACCAGTGCACAAATCACAGCACTAAAAGCTGGAGGTTACTAAGCACATCCTTGTGGGGGGCGAAGGCCGCATACTCTCCACAGAATCTCAGATGATCCCAGAACCCTCTTCACAGGGTTGATCTAAGGGTTTCTATTACAGTTTTAAGAATGGAATGAGATCATCAGCTTTTGAGTAGTTGAGGGAAACACACACTCTGCTACTTTTTCATTCTCTCCCTCCAGTCTTCTTGCGAGAGAACAGACACTTGGCTCCCAGGCCCAGCCCAAGCTCTGTGCAGAGAGCTCACCGGCTCTTGGCTCCCAGGCCCAGCCCCAAGCTCTGTGCAGAGAACTCACCGGCTCTTGGCTCCCAGGCCAGCCCCGAGCTCTGTGCGGAGAGCTCACCGGCTCTTGGCTCCCAGGCCCAGCCCGGAGCTCTGTGCGGAGAGCTCACCGGCTCTTGGCTCCCAGTGAGTCTGCCTTCCAATGGCCGTTACACCCAGCGCGGCCGCCCCAGCATCTTACTCAACCTGCACCACTGACTGCGCACCTCCGTGTCCCAGGCGGCTGAGCCAGGCTCACCCAGGAGCCCACTGGGGCCCTCCCCGCCTCCACTGCCGCCTGCTGCCAAACTATGCTGAGTGGCCAGATTATTATGACCACCCCTTCAGTGCAATGAAGTGAATTAGTTATGCAAATAATAATAATAATAATAATAATAATACCTTGAGAGTATTTGCTTAGGAAGTTTTCAATAGTCAGTATTTTTGGAAGTGTCAATGAAGTACTGATGGGGTGGTCATAATAATCTGGCCACTCAGTGTAAATTGCAAAACTAAGAAAATATTTACCAAAATAAAAATTTAAGAATACTGGAATAAAAGCTGTTTGGGAAGGAAGGAAGGAAGGAAGGAAGGAAGGAAGGAAGGAAGGAAGGAAGGAAGGAAGGGAGGAAGGAAGAAAAGAAGGAAGGAAGGAGAAAAGAAAAGAAAAAATAAAGAGAGGAAGGAAGAAAAACCCACTGAATATAGTAGGGCTTCAGTGATAGTCACACTTACTAGTAATTACCAAGATGGGCAAAGAGTCTTCTAAAAACCATGGGTTAAATCAATGGCAAACCAAGTAATACATAAAGCATTTTCTAGAATTAAAGAAAGATGATGATAAAGATGCAGACCTAAGAGTGACAGATCTATTTTAAATTCTGTAGTATTTGTGAAGTTTTTTGTCAAGAAAAGAGGGTTTAAGAAATGATAAATCTGCCCTGGAAGGGTAGCTCAGATGGTTAGTGCGTTGTCCCTACACCCAAAGTTTGCAGGTTGAAGGTTCGATTCCAGATTGGGGAGCTGACAGGAGGCAACCAATCGAGGTTTCTCTCTCACATCGATATTTCACACACTCTCTCCTCCCCCTTCCTCTATCTAAAAATCGATAAAACCATATCCTTAAGTGAGAATTTAAAAAATGACAAATCCAAAATTATGTATGTTAAAATAATTTTCAATTACATACATGCCAACTTCAATTTCTATGAAGACATTCAGAAAGGAAATAAAAAGTGGGATTTTGTTCTGGGCGATGGGGCATGTGTGAAAGGATGATGTACACAGCTTCTTATCAGTTTGTTTATTTCCACAGATGCCTTTCACAGCCCGTCAGTTAGGACCCAGCATGCTGACCTCTGGATAATTGAGAGTGAAATCATTTTAATATTGGAGAGCTCAAAATTTTGCTTATGTGCTGAGGCATTAAAACACATTTTCTTTCTTCTTCTTTTTTTTCCTTCTTTGCCCTCTTTCCTCTTTCTCTCCATCTTTTCTCCTCACGTTTCTACCCTTCTCCCTCTTCCACCCCTCTTTCACCATCTTTAATTTTTCTCTCAGGTTACAAAGTAATACAAAGAGAGGAATGGCTTGCTCTTCTTTGGAAACATTACAGGAGAAGTTCAATAGAAAATTACAGAACCTATTTATCATGTCTCAGTAAGACTGTGGTAAATACTAAAATATACACTATACAGTGAAATGCTGTATTCAGAAAAAAAACACCATACAATTGTTTAGGATTCCAAGAGTAGGAAATTAATGAGGATTTGGCTAGATTGGAACTAGAGTTTATTAAAGAAGCAATGCCTTTTAAATAAACTTTTATCTTCAACATTTAGGGAGATAGCAGGAGGTGGTAAAAAGCATTTTGACCCTTCTGCTCAAAAATGGTGTCCTCTTAGAAAAATTATGATACAGCAATTCTTTAACTCATAGTCTTCTCAGCATCAAAATGGCAGACACATGCAACTAGTATGTTTCTTATCAGCATTAAATGATATAACATATTTGCTATCCCCAACAATGATTACATCCAATAAGTCATCTGCCCAAAAAAGACAATTCAAAAATATCTTTATTTTCCAACAGTATATCCATGACGTAATCCTCTATAGCAGGTGAATACTGGTGATTGTCTGCCTCCCTTATTTTATTATCATCTGCTCGTCCTTATATTCTCTTATATGATCATGAAAATCTCTCTAGAATTCATCTTTAAATAATAAGTCATAAAAATGAGTAGTGGGTCATGAAGTCACATATTAAATTACAATAAACATTTTAAAAATTAGAATAAAAACAATAGAATATAACAAAATTGATTGGGTCATTAATGTTTCCTAATTTTTTTTTGTGTGTGTGGTAGGAATGTGAGATACAATTAGACTTTCAGATTTCAAATGACTTTAATAGTCTCATAAACTTTGGACAATGTGGTAGGAAAGATGTGCATACTCACTGTTTACAAAAGCAAAATGACCTGCTGGAAAAGCATAATGGGCAAGAACATAGATGATACCACACTGGAAGACAGTGAAATAATATTTAAAAGTCTCTGTCAGACGTAGAGCCATCAAATGAAAAGGCTTAGATCTAGGGATGCTATTCCAGGTGAAATAGATAGAATAAATCCGAGGGCCATTTCCTTGAGGGAAGAGACCGCAGTTGTGAATTGTGTCAGTGATTATCTTGACAGAACAGAACTATTGGTGGCCGACCAGTTTGGGCTCAGAGTGGCTTATGTGGCTTTGAATGGGCCAGTGGTCTAGGTTGAGGGAGTTCCTCTGAGATCAAAGAAGAATGACAGCATCAGAATTGCATTTAGGCAGCTTAACTTTAAATCAGAAGCCGGGTAGTTCTTTATATAAGGCGTATTCTTAAGTCTGATGCCAGGAAACTGAAGTTCCCAAGGGTTATAGAGGGAAGGCTACTGTTGACAAATTCTGACAAATAAAGCTCCAGCTTACCCTGTCAGGAGGATAACCTTGAGAATCAGTTGTCATCACCCCATTGTATGAAAAAGGTAGTCAGGTCACATGATATCAATTTGTTGGAAAGGTATATCCTGAAAGATCGCACTGTTTCAAAAGCTACTATGGTCAAATAAAATAGCTTGAAGGGAGGTTTATTCAAATTGTGGCTTGTCCCTATCTTAATGTTTTCTCCACCAACCTAAAATACATTAACCTCTCTGCTTTGATAAAGACTGAAGGCATGTTCTTATTCAGCGATCAGTTGCTGATGCACTTGATGTCTTTCTTAAGAAGTAAGCTCCCAGGTGTTTACCTTAATTTGCATCGATGGCTGTGCACCAAGCATAGAGCCTGTTGCTGAATAAGTGCCTCCTGATAAAAACCAACTCCTAAATATTTCACATTGCTCAAGTAATGAACCTCTGTTTATCCCACCTTTTCGACAGTGGACCAAATCTGTTCATAGGTACAAATTTTGATGAAGAAATATTGCTGCTCTGAGAAGGTGAAGATTTATTGTGCACAAAGTGCAGCTTTAAAAATATATCAGCATTGCTCATAGCAGGGCTGATGCTTTTTCTCCTCTTCTGTGTCAGGCTGACCTGTTAATAGTTGTCAAGAAACCCAAAGGAAAACACAGCTGAAGGGAGGCCAAGTTCTTCCGGCCAAGCTTTGCTATGATTATGCCGAAAGGTTACACAGGAGCATGAGCAGGCGCCAGGTCCTACCTGCCTCCTAGGCCCTGGGGAGGGCTGAGACAAAAGATGGGATCTATCTTCCTGGTCCCGGCCAATGTCAGACTTGAGACTGGACTCTGTTTGGGGCCTTTTCCAAGTCACAATTCACAAACAATCTGGTACCCTTGTCACCAGAAAATTTTGATGCAAATCCAGACTTTTTTTTCCCCATTAGAATATATTCAAACTATCAGATGGAAAATATATATATGGATTTATTATTTTTTTTTTAAGAAATAACATCTAGAATGTTGACTACGATGAAAGAAAACAGGACTCAAACATTCCAGGTAGAATAGCAAATGCACCAACTCCTTGGAAGGTACTACGTCCCTGGGCCATAGGCACCCAAACACCAGCCTGGGTGTCATTGGACAGCCCCCTGAGCTGAAGGGAAAGGGCTGTGTCCTTCTGGGCTCCTGTCAGTCTCAGAGGAAGGAATTCAAACGAGTGACTCAGGATGATTGCTTTGTAGTAACGCCCACTGATTAAAGAAGTAAAGCACGTACATGTATGACAGAAGCCAGGCAAGTAGATCCACGAAACCACATCTGGCCTGGAGCACGGACAGGCTTCTCAGCTGGCCGAGAGGCAAGTCTGTGGGGGTTTGTGTGGTTCTATCTATACCCTTCTGTCTACAGGTTTCAAAACTCCTCTTCCGAATATCTTGGTGCAGATTAACGCTCAAGGCCTTCCTTTTGCTTTGTTATGGCTTTTCCAGAATTTATGAGAAGCATCTGGCGATTTTACCCTTAACAATCCCCGACACTGCTGGCTTCTCTGTTTAAACAGTGAGAGGAAAACTCCCTTTTCTCCCCTCCGGTCCTCCTCCCGCCTTGGCAGTTCCAGGGTGATTTACACTATGTTCTCTGGTTAGTGAGGAGAGACGTTTGTTCTCAAAATAAGGTTCTGCAGCAAGCTGGCTGCATGCTTGGCCTTGTTTAATTTTCTTGTCTCTGTTTCTCTGTTCCTCCTGCCCTGGCATTTTCCTAACTTCTCACTATCCTGTAACAAATGCACATAGAGAGCCTTTATAACAATTTCTCTTAAATGATATATCCGTAAGCTAGTTAATGATAATTATACTTCATGGAAATATCTCAAGGAGATAAAAAGAGAATCATAGGTTAATTCATGTAAATACGTATTCATTACAATGTTACTTGAAATTGCCAGTGACTAGCAGCTGGCTTTTTCAGGACACTAAAGGAATCCCTGGCAGATGCCATTAAAGACATTTGCAAAGCTCTGACTTCCCACAGCCATTGTTACATGATCTGTGTGTACCAAGCTGTGAAGTGGGTGACCCCTGGACGAGCTGACACCTTGCAAAGAAATTCTTTTTTTCTTCTCACACAGAACATCTGTGAGGAAAACCCTCTTTTCTTTCATAAAAACCTGTTCTCATAAGATCAGCAACTTCAGATGAAATAGTAGGAAGAAAAAGTAAAGGCAAAATGTGCATGGCCCAAAGGGGCAAGTAAATTCCTAAAAAAATATTTTGAAAATATGTTTTGAGATGAGATAGCCTCTTTCACTAGACGCAGAACTAAAGGTAAACAGAAAATAATGAGTTGAAATGAACTATTTAATGTGATGCAACTTGATTTTAAGTTCTTTACAAGATATTGTGTTAAAATGTATGTTGACTTTGGAAACAAATACATTCCTATAGCACTTTTTGAAACACTCATTACTTTTTTCATATGCAAAACCTTGCCATTTCATAAGAATAGCTCTTTTAAATAAATACCAGGTCTAATAATTCTTTGAATCCTCAAAATATATACAGGTAAATAAGATTAAGAAAAGCATCTTTCCTTAGAGCCTTCTATCCTATTGACAAACAGACTTGTACCTAGAAGACCGTCAAATTCCTGCTTGTATTCAGGGGTATTATACATGGAAATGTTAATGTTTGAGATAAAAAGAACACTAATGTGTGACTTAACCCAAAATAAATATAGCCCTGGCTGGTGTGGCTCAGTTAGTTGAGCATCATCCCATGCATCAAAAAGTTGCTGGTTGTGGGTTCAGAGCCCTCTAAGGTTGAGTGCAGTAGACAGGCAATTAATGTTTATCTTTCATCTCTCTCTCTCTCTCTCTCTCTCTCTCTCTCTCTCTCTCCCTTGCACTCTCACTCAAATCAATATAAACATAAAAAAATAATTTCTAAGTTTAGCGTTGAAGAAAAAGAAGCTTTGAGAATTCATATGATTTGCCTAAAGTTGTGAGATTAGTTAGTGTTGTCCAACTAGTTCAGAATTAAGCTTTCATTCTGGCCAGTGTACTCAGTGATTGGCGCATCAGCCTGCTCACCAAAGGGTTGCAGGTTAGATTCCTGGTCAAGGGTGCATACCTAGGTTGCTCGTTCAATCCCCAGTCCCAGTTGGGGCATATGTAGGAGGCGACCAATCAATGTGGCTCTCTCACATCTCTCTCTCTCTCTCTCTCTCTCTCTCTCTCTCTCTCTCTCTCTCTCTCACACACACACACACACTTTCTCTCCCCCTTCCTCTCTCCCTTCCACTCTCTCTTAAAAAAACAAAAATCAATGAAAAAATATTCTTGGGTAAGAATGAACAACAACAAAAAGGAATTAAGCTTTCCATCTCCCTACCTAATGACTATTAACCCAAGTAATGATTCCTTCTTTAATCTCTATAGGTTTCTATCAAATTAGATAGAACTCTGTCAAATGGTCAAATTTTATCATTATGATCAACTTTAATAGAAATACACTTATGTAATTTCTCTGTATTATAAATTTCAGATAGCAAACCTCAGTATTTAATGTGGAAAAAGCATAGGCTTTACTGTTTGATTTATATGTTGGTAGTTGGTATTATAATGCTGCTGTAATAATAATGATAATAATAATAATAACAAAAATAAAATCTTAGGATAAGTTAATACCATTTTGAAGTCCAGATAATGGGAAAAGTGAAATACATCATATTTTACATGAAATTGATTTTACCTGAATAAGTTCTATGTTCAATTCTGGTGAACACTTTAAGGTGATCTTTGGCAAGTTAAAACACATCTCATGAGAATCAGCCAAAGTTCAAAGAATTTGAATAAATGAAAGCTTTTCTCTTTTAAGAATAGGTAACTGGGTCAAATCAAGAAATATTCTAACTTCCCCTTGTGACAGAATGTCTCCTTAGAGTTTGAGTCATTATTGCACATTTATGAAATCTGAAAGTATTGTTTTTATCTAATCTTAGACATTTGGGTCAAAGTATTGAGTGAGACATTGTAAAGGTAGAGTAATTTGGCCGACTGAATGTGGGTGTTGAAGAAAGTTTATACCTGGAGGTGGGAGAGGGTTATAGAAAAAAAGTGTGTGTGGGTGGGAGGGGGGCATGAGGCACCAAAATTGAATTTTACTGTCTTTACCATTTCGCCTGACAAGTGAGTTCACAGGCACCTGAGGCTGTAGAATCCAATCCCTCAATAACCTTTGCAATTAGTCTCTTAGAAGGGGTTTCTTGTAGCCAAGTCCATGGTTCTGAAATTGGGGCCACAGGTCCATTTAATTGTAATTTCTGTATTTCTCACCCAAGTGCATCACCCATTCTCTTTAGTAATGAGAGTTATCTTGAGTGTAAGTTCTTGTTTGTCTGTTTTTGTTCCTATTTTTATTGACAAATATCAAGGGAATAGATGTCCTGTGCTGCTGGAGTCTGAGAGCATCTGGAAGACACCATGTGAAGGAGGCATTTACTAGTATCCTTATCTCTCAGGAGGAATGCATTGCTGGCAGCCTAACAGGGAGAGCCACAGCTGTGAACGCAAGCGATGGCCTTTGCATTTGCAAAACCCATAGATTCGTGAACTGCAATAGTGTCCTATATTTGGGGGGCAAGATGATAATTTACAGGCAGGGTGGGATAGTGCTTAAAGCAGATGTATGTGTCTTCAATGTGCCAGGGTAGGGGGTGGAGCTTGAGAATGGCTAATCTATAATAATAAAAGCATAATATGCTAATTAGACTGGACAACCTTCAGGTGGAAGCCGGGGCTGCAAGGGAAGCCTGGATCCCCGGTACCTGCTGGTGGCCAGAGGGAAGCCGGTGCCGGTGCTGGCAGCCAGGGGAAGGAAGGTCTACTCTTGCACGAATTTTATGCATCGGGCCCCTAGTTCTACCATAAAATGTTAAAATCTAAAAAACAAAGAAATATGCTAACCTCATAAATACTGAAAATGACATGGAGAAGATAAAAAACTGAATGAACATGAAATAGAATGGCTTGAAGTTTTTATTGCATTTCTGTGCACTAAGCATTAATTTTAAAAGGCCTATTCACATCCAAGTGACTACAAGCTTTGCCTATCTACAAAGAATGGGGGAACGTGACTCAGGGTGGCGTCACTTAATGCAGCAATTTTTCAACAGCAGTTATGCTTTTGTGTAAATTTAGATTCGATGGTATCTGCTTATAGATTATTAATCAAACAGAAATATTCAGCTATGGTTTTCCTTCACAATTAAACTTTTATTTTGCATAATATGCCATTTGCACTTCAGCTGCAGCTGCAATCTTACTGATATAAAAGAAATGTCAACTTCAAAGTTGCCATCACTTACAAATTATGAATTCAGCTTTGTAGATTAATGTTATAAGTGGCCTACTCCTATGATAATTAAATGTGAGGGAACCGTGCTTTAGAGGCAATCAAGCAGAAAGTGTTTCCCCAAAGGTGCACAAGAATAGATTACTTGAGCAACTCAGTCCTATGCATTTTAACACATATATTGAAACCAACTAACACATTTAAAAGGATTGATGTGTAAATAAAAATTTCAAGAAAGCACCATTTTTATTGTTGTTTTATTTTCAAAATATATGTTAATGAGCCTGATAAAAGTTATTAAAATCTGTATCATTCAGGTGAGGGAAAATTCATTTCATTATCCTTTTAGTTATTGGAAATTATTGAATATGGAGCTTGTACTTCTAGATAAAGAAGTAAGCTTCCAACAAACTTATCCTCACAAAAATAACAACCATAAATGCTGGATCAAATATAAAAAGCAACTAGCTACGGGCTTTGGAGACATAACGAACCAGGGTGTTTCTGAGGCAGGATAGTAAGAAGCTAGGAAAATTCCTTGTCAAGTGGGATGGGGAAACTGAGACAGATGGCTGAGTCAAACCAGCTTCATCCAGCACCCTGACCCTCCTGCCTCCTTCTCCCTTGCAGGACCACTCCCTTAGCATTACGCCCTCAAGACAATGAGGTTCTGATCAGTATCAAATAATGTTAGGAACAAAGCCTCAGGACTGCTAACTACAGAGATTGAGTTTTGATCAAACTACAGATAACATCTGGACCTCAGTTGTGTCTCAGGAGCTCCACGTTCAGAAAAGCAGAACAACCAGACTAATGGACAGCATGGCTGACATCAGGACCAGATGCAATGACCCCCTCAGTAGAGACCAAGACCCTTAAAGGACACACCTAGAAATTTGATAGTCTATTGATACCCTCTCCTAATGCCTCTCCTAAAATTCGAGTCTTTAAAAAACAGAAAAATAAAAACTTTAGGAATCCAGTGCATTCTCTCTCTCTCTCTCTCTCTCTCTCTCTCTCTCTCTCTCTCTCTCTCTTCTCTCTCTCTCTCTCTCGTCTCTAGAGTACACTGTTGCCTTTCCCCGACTTTTTCCTAAGGCTCAGAGCTTTGCTTTCTTTCTCCAAGGGCTCTAATGATTGCATGCAGCCCAGCTGGCTCAGTTCTGCCTCTGTGACTTTCTTTCTAAAGGGCCAAGGCAGCCTCGCTTAGATTCACTCCTGTGGCCATGACCAGGCCTCTTCAGTCCTAAGCTCTTCTTTGTTTCACTGTCCTCAGCTTTAATAAAAATACACTCAAAATCATCTGGATTTGTTTTGTGAAGTCTCTCCTATATAAAGTCAAGAACCGAGAGCCCACATTGCTGCTAACATTTCTAGAAGAGAGTCAAAACCTGGAGAAATTACCAGCGTGTAGTAAAACTCTATTTTGTAGGCATTTTACTCTTTGGCAGATTCAAAGGAGACAGGCTAAAATGACTTCCGGTCAAAGGAACTAGGAGAAGGACCCCTGGGGTAATAATGCTGCCAATGAGAAAAGGATAGAGAGACCGAGGAAAGAAAATCATTAATTCAGTGTTTAAGGCCAAGTTTCCTATTGAACACTGGATCATTAAAGTGGAGCGAGAAATGGTGAGCAGAATTAAAGTAACTTACAACTAGAAATTACAAGGTAAGGAAATGTGAGTCACTACGCACTGCAGGGATGCCAGGGTACAACTTGAGTCTAACCAAGAAAATTGCCTGCTAAAATCAAAAGCATAAAAAATCTTTGGGGACAAACATTAAACAGGATATAGGTCTAGAATAACACACACAATGTCCAGAATGCAATTCATAATTACTAGATATAGGAAGGCCAAGAATGTGACTAATTCCAATGTAAAAGATATTAAAAAGATGCCAACCTAGATGGCTCAGAGGTCAGAATGATCAGATTAGGATGGGAAAACAGCCATTATAATCGCCTGCGAGGTAAATGAAAATGTATTCATAATGAATGAAAATAGGAAATTTTATCCAAGATACAATCAATATAAAAAATAAATAAAAGGAAATGTTAGAACTGGAATAAGCAAATGAAGTCACTGGATGTACTGAATAGTAGAATGGAGAGGACACAGAAAAGAACTAGCGTGCTTGAAAATCTATCAATACATTTCATTAAATCGTAAAATGAGGAGGAAGATTTTAAAAATCGTGAAGTGAGGGTGAACTTATGGGACGCGTTGTGTCTTTAAATTCTGCCAAAAGGATATAGAATAAAAAAGAGCAATGCAAACAAAAAGTAAATGAAAAATTATATTAATGATAAGAGAAAAAAGTAAAAATAAAAAATAGAAAAGAAGCAAACAGCAGAGAACATTTTGTTCATTAAATAAAAGAAGATTAAAATTTTCAACAAAAATATACAGGCTAGAAATCACTAGTATTAAAAATGAAAGGTCTCTCAGACATTATCTTAATAATAAGGTAATATTACAAACAAGTTTATGCTGAACATTTGTCATTTTAAGTATAATAAAAAATACCGGGGACAATAAGAACAGAAGATTTGAGCTTGGGTGATGGGAATACAATGCAACATGCAGATAATATATCATGGAATCTTACACTGAAACCTATCTACTGGTAGTTTAACCAATGTCATCCCAAGAATTTTTTAAATATATTTTTATTGATTTTCAGAAAGGAAGGGAGAGGGAGAGAGAGAGAGAAACATCAATGATGAGAGAGAATCATTGATTGCTTGCCCCCTCCATGCCCCCCATTGGGGATTAAGCCCACAACCCAGGCATGTGCCCTTGCGGGCTCAATCTAACCTGGGACCCTTCAATCCACAGGGCAATGCTCTGTCCACTGAGCCAAACCAGCTAGGGACACCCCAAGAAGTTTAATTGAAAAATAAAACAATACCTATAACTTTTATTTTCATAAACCAATGATATAGTTGGTAGGCATCAATAGCATTTTCAAAGTCTAAGATAGTATAACATTTTGCCCTTAAAAAAAAGATAAGAACTGCAAAAGCTCACTCAGAGAGAAGCAAATAATCTGGGGGTAGCTCTTTATTAATTATAGTTAGAGGCCCGGTGCACAAAAATTTGTGCACTTGGGGGGGGTAGGGGGGGTCCCTCAGCTGGACCTGTGCCCTCTCGCAGTCTGGGACCCCTCAGGAGATAATGACCTGCTGGCTTAGGCCTGTTCCCAGCTGGCAGAGGGCAGGCCCAATCCCTAGGTGCAGCCCCTGGTCGGGCTCAGAGCAGGGCCGATTGGGGAGTTGGGGCACCGCCCCTGTCATGCACAGAGCAGGGCGGATCGGGAGGTTGCGGCGCCACCCCCTGTCACGCTCAGGGTAGGGCCAATCAGGGGGTTGGGGCGCTGCCCCCTGTCACGCACAGAGCAGGGTCGATGGGGAGGTTGGGGCTCCGCACCCTGTCACACACAGAACAGGGTCAATCAGAGGGTTGGGGAGCTCCCCCCTGTCACTCACAGAGTAGGGCCGATAGGGGAGTTGGGGCACTGCCACTCTCACACTCAGGGCAGGGCCAATGGGGAGGTTATGGCTCTACCCGGTCACACACAGAGCAGGGCCCTTGGGGGGGGGGAGGGTTGGGGCACCGCACCCTGTCACAAATAGAGCAGTGCGGATAGGGAGGTTGTGGCCCCACCCCCTGTCACACACAGAGCCACAGGGCGATCAGGGGGTTTGGGCATTGCCCCCTGTCACGCTGATCCTGGTGCTGGGAGGCATATTACCCTTTTACTATATAGGGTAGAGCCCTGTGCACGGGTGGGGGCCGGCTGGTTTTCCCTGAAGGGTGTCCTGGATCAGGGTGGGGGTCCCCCATGGGGTGCCTAGCCAGTCTGGGTGAGGGGATGATGGCTCTTTGCAGCTGTTCACACACCCTTCAGGGTGGGGTTCCCCAATGGGGTGCCTGGCCAGTCTGGGTGAGGGGCTGAGGGCTGTTTTCAAACTGGCGGGTGACTGAAGCTCCCAACTGCTCCTTTTTTTCTTTTTCTTTTTTTATTCTGGGCCAGCTTTAGCTCTGACTCCAGCTCTGAGGCCTCTGCTGCTGAAAGCAGGTATCTGGTTTGTTTGTGTTCTATAATCGAAACACTGTATCCACCCCAGCTCTGATATCCTGGCGGGCTGAAAGCAGGTTTCTGGGGTTTCGTTTTGCTTCTATATTTGTAACTATGTGTCAAACTGCAAGCTCAGAGGCCGCAAGGCAGGCAGGGAACGTTGGAGTCCTCCGTCACTGAAGCAAGCAAGCCTCATGTTAACTTCAAGCTGCCTGGCTGCTGGCTGCCATCTTGGCTGGCAGATAATTTGCATATCGCCCTGATTAGTCAATGGGAAGGGTAGCGATGTACGCTAATTACCATGTTTCTCTTTTATTAGATAGGATAAGTGAACTAATATTTAAACACTATCTTATAAGTAAAATTACAGAGTAAGCTGGTTTCATGAATAGATTCTGCCAGACATATAAGAAAAAGTAAAATCAATATACACAAAGTCTTGAATAAAATATAGAACAGTTCTTAACTCATTTTGTGACATTGACATTATCTAAAAACTGACACACTAGAAGAAAAAATACACTGCAACAGGAATGATAAATGTAATTTTTAAAATCAATAAAGAAGATGAACTATTTAAACATGGTGTAGGAACAACTGGAATACCAAATTAAAAACTGAAATATCATAAACTACTCCTCACATTACATACCAAAATAAATTCCCAATGGGTCAGATGTAAACTAAAGTTGAAATTATTCAAGTATTACAGAAACAGTGGTTTATTTTCTTTATATTCTTCGAGAAGAGAAATGTCCTATTTTATTCCAAAAGCATCAATGGGAAAAATAAACAAATTTGATTATGTAATTTTTAAAACTCTTATACATGCCAAAAATACCTAAAGAAATTTGACAAAATGGGACAAGTATTTGTATTTTCTAAAATATATTAATTACTGTCACATATTTCAAAAAGTGTTTTAAAATTACATGACAGACAAAAAGTTAATATGCTTAATAAATAAACAACTTCAATGAATTGAGAGAAATAAAATCATCAAACAGAAAAAAAAATGTGCACAAGATATGAGCAGACAGTTTACAGGAAAAAAAAAAAACCCACAAATTTTTAAATGTCCTCTAAACATGTAAAACTATGTCAATTTCTCATAAAAACAAAGTGATTAAAAATAAAACACAAACAAACAAAACAAAACAAAAAGTGATTGACATTCTACTGAGCCCTAGCTGGTCTGGCTCAGTGAATAGAGCATCAGCCTGCGGACTGAGGGTTAAGGGTTGGATTCCAGTTAAGGGCACATGCCTGGGTTGCAGGCTCCATTCCCAGTAGGGGCCTGCAGGAGGCAGCCAATTAATGATTCTCATCATTCATATTTTTACCTCTCCCTCTCCCTTCCTCTCTGAAATCAATTAAAAAAGGATTTAAAGAAATTTTACTGAGAACCATATTTCCCCCTAAAATTCTATGTTGGGTAATTGGATAAGCCTGTGGGAAGACTATCTTTCATAGCATTGTGAATGAATATGGAATGGAATTAGACATTGCTAGTATATATTGTATACTTATTTAGCTTTTGATCCAGACATCTTATATCTCACAATCTTTTAAAAAGATACATCAAAGTATAAGCTAATGTTCTTCATTGGCTATTTTTTGGTATTATTTAAGAGGAAAAGATAGTACATCAAGAAGTGACTGGTTATATAAACTATATTAATTATATCATCAGAATGAATTAGCATGCGATTATAAAAATGCATGGAGTTTTCTTTATATATTGCTCTGCAGTGATCTCTATGATACATGGTTAGGTAGCAAACAAATCAAGATGCCAGAACAGTGTTTAGAAAGCTCCTTTGGTATAAGGAAGTGGAGACATGGACAGATAAGAGGATTTACACCTGTATATTTAAATATGTTAATAAAAGAAACACTAGTCTAGAAATGTAATCCAAAAATCAATGAAAAGTTTAACTAAATAAAGGAGAGAAGGAAACGCTTGGGGAAGACAGCAATAAAAAGCAGAATTTCCCACTTAACTGTGGACAAGCTATGATAGGTCTACATCTTGTTGCTTTGAAAAATGAAAGAAAGGAAGTGAGAGAGGAGGGGGGAGGGAAAAATTGTATTTATTTACTTTGTTTTTTGTGAGGCTCACATGATATCACCCTTGAGAAACTGCAATGTTTAATAGGCCCTGCAATTACCAGTAATAAACAATAATCTTGATGAATTGGCTAAGTAGTAAAACATATTCCTATTTTTTGTCAATACTACTTGGTTTATTTTTTAGTTTATCTCTTTAAGATGTCATTAATCTGTATTATCTATCCATGACTGCAATTTAAATTGATATCTGGGTTATTCATTGGAATTTATTAAAATGAATATTATTGGATGATTGGTTAATAGTAATCTTAACTGATTAATTTACTTTGCAGCTCACACCTGCTTTGGGGACTTAGGAAATATTCCCTGAATGAATTTGATAACTGGCATGCTGCCCCTATAGCCATCAAATGACTATTTTTTTCCTTCACTACTCATTTCTATGGCAAGCAGGCCCATATAATAGTTATTCTGTATTAAGACTATTGCTACTATATCTCTGTCAGTGTGGATATTTTGATATAAATATGGTCAATGGGACACAATAGAAATTAATGTTTATGTTTTTATAAAACTAAAAATTTTTTATCAGATCATACTATATAGGGTGAAAAAATCTCTTATTTCCTTAAACATGACATCATCCAACTGGTAGACAAAGTCAAGAGATGAAAACAGATGGTAAGGGATGATGTAACCAGTACCTTGGACCCAGATGAACCCCCATCACTCTTGCTAATCTCCCATTGGTGTAAACTATTCTCAGAGCCTCACTAGATGCCAGGGCATGCAACAAGGGTCAGACTTGTAGTCATAGCCTGGATGGTCACTGCTTAGCAACAACTCTATACCATGGAATGAGGACACGGTATTTTGTTATTCACCAAGTAGTGTCAAACACAAGTTCATGATATTTTTGGAAAGACACAAGAAGAGAGACAGGGGTTCTAAACTGGATCAGCAAACATTGACTGTAAAGGTTCGCATAGCAAATATTTCATATTCTACAGGACATGTACAGTCTCAGCCTTCCTCCTTCTCTCTTTGCCTTCCTCCCTGTCTCTCCCTTTCCCTGCCCCTCTCCCTCTTCTTCTCCCTCTTGGCCTCTCTCCTTTTAAAAATGTTAACAATAGTCTTAATTTGCAAGTCATACAAAAACAGGCTACAGCCTTATTTGGCCAATGGGCCATAATTTGTTGACTACTGCTCTAGATCAAGGCTGTCTAATAGAGCCTTCTGTGAAAGTGGAAGAGTTTTATTCTGCACTACCCATTACAGAAGTCAGAGTGATATGTGGCTACTGAGAATTTGAAATGAGACTAGTGCAAAAGAAGCCCTGAATTTGAACATTCATTCAATTTTAATTAACTTTAGCCACCAATGTCTAGCTATTATTGTATTGAACAACATAAGTAACCCAACATTTTCCAAAACAATATCCCTATTTTATTTCTTGAAACTACAAGTAGCCTGTGTGTTATACCAATAAGTTTTTTCTTTAAAAAAATGTTTTTGTTGATTTTAGAGAGGAAAGGAGAGGGAAAGGGAGAAAGCAAATTGATGAGAGAGAGAAACATCAATCTGCTGCCTCCTGCACTCCCCATGACTGGGAATCGATCAGCAACCTCTTGGCAAGCGGGACAATGCTCAAGCAACTGAGCCACACAGCCAGAGCAGCTTTTTTCTCTTCTAGTTGCATGCTTCTGGCTAAATTTGATCTTAAAATATTATATAATACTCAGAGGCTTTGTTCATAAGCTTTTCATTTTTGATATATTTATTTCATTTGAATTGTCATCTTGGTAATAATTGGCTCTCACACTACATTGCATGGCTGAAGTGAAAGAGCTGACATCTGATTTGTTCACTGCTCTAGTCCCACGGTCGCACAGAAGTTGGCACATCATGAACATGTATTAGTCAACTGAAATATGGAAGATCCATAATAAAATGATGCTATGGTCTACCAGTATGTAAAACTGTTTGGTTTCTTTTTTACTTTTATATATTAATATGAGCTTTGTGAGTTTTCAAAAGGGTTGCTAATTATATAGCATTCCCCAACATATTGGGAGTCCTTTTATTTTGTTTATTTTCACAATACTTATAGAAACCTAGCTGAGCACTACTTCTTCATAAACTGCAACTTGAGAAATGTTGTTCTAGGTTTTATACTAGAGGGAAAAAGACAACAACAAAACATAGGTCCTGCAACTCACAGCTTGGCTAGCCTGCTTCCAGCCTTGAAATTAAAGCTTTGTAATGGTACACAGTATGTTTGTTTTTAAATAGGCTCAATAAAGTTAAAAATAAGTTTTAAAATGCTAGCAGGACTCTTGCTAATGGTCAGCATGATACAGAAATTTGGAAACCATTGACTTAGGAAACCTCATAGATAGGGCTGTGGCAGGGATTGGTTTCTGGAGGTGAATTCAGTTATTCGATATATTTGCCAAAAACTTCACTCCCACAGACAAGATTAAGAGCAACAATGATAGGCGAATAGAGAAGACCAACTTTATCTACTTTCTCACTTTGTTTTCCCTACGACAATATTTTTCCCTCACAGAAGAGAAGCCACTTCTAATGCTTACCAATCTCCACATTTCATCTACCCCTTCCCTATGCTGTGCATCATGGATTGATGTGTCAGATGTTAACATGCTCATCATCATACAGTAGAAATACACAGAATGTGAAGATTAAGTCTGGCCACAAATTCTGTGTCATTTTCCTCACCGAGAGGTGATGTCTATACCTCCATCCCTTGAATCTGAACTGGCCTGGACTGCTTTGACCATTAGAATATAGTAGAAGTGGTGCTGATAGTTTTTCTACTGGACTCTTAGGGACTATCAGCTTTATATTTTTTGGAACACTCTATCCAAGCTCTGAACTACCATGTAGGAAATCTAACTACCCTGAGAAAGCCATGTGTGGCATTTCGTCAATAGTCTCAGCAGAACACAGCCTCCCAGCCTTCTATTCTAGGCACCACCTACAAGAGGCTATCTCCTCCAAGGCAGCAAGGAGAGGCCTTCTCAGGCCTTCCAGACCAGCACATTTGTAACTGAATACCATCAGGTAATCTCTGTTGATGTCCAGTGGAAGAGAACAATCTCAACCAAACCCCCTGATCCATAATACCCTGACATATAATGCAATCCTGCTGGGTTATGCCCATAACCTTGAGGATGTCTTTGTCATGCAAAATAAATAACTAGAATACAATGAAAGAGTCCTCAGTGAAAATGATTCTGAAAGGGACAAATAGAAACTAATTTCCTTCTGGTCCTGACAACAAAGAAATCTGATAAAAGTCTTTTTGTTTGGAACATGGCCTGGAACATGTAAAATTTAAAGCATATATTATATTTTTCAGTTGTACTTAAATCTCGTTTATATTTAGGTTCAGTTACAAAAGCTTTCTAAGTCTCAAATTCTCATTCATAAAAATGGAGATTACAGCCTGGTCGACGTGGCTCAGTGGTTGAGCATCGACCTATGAACCAGGAGGTCACAGTTCAAGTCTCGGTCAGGGCACATGCCTGGGTTGTGGGCTTGATCCCTAGTGTGGGATGTGCAGGAAGCAGCTGATCAATGATGTTCTTTCATCACTGATGTCTCTATCTCTCTCTGCCTTTTCCTTCCTCTCTGAAATCAATTAAAATATTTTTTTAAATGGAGATTATATACTTGATCATCTCACAGAGGTGCAAGATGATAAAATAATTTACTAGTAAATGCAGAGCAGGGATAAGAAACAAGAGAACACTAATGTTATCTGAGAGTCTACACAGGGGTGGGCAAACTTTTTGACTCGAGGGCCACAATGGGTTCTTAAACTGGACCGGAGGGCCGGAACAAAAGCATGGATGGAGTGTTTGTGTGAACTAATATAAATTCAAATTAAACATCATTACATAAAAGGGTACGGTCTTTTTTTTCAATAGTTTTATTTATTTCAAATAAATAAATACAGCCGTGGCTGTAGTTTGCCCACGGCTGGCTAGCATATGGTGGGTCTGTACCAGTTATCTTCCTTCTCATTGCAGATTGGGCACAAGTGGCAGGCTCGGGAGACTGAGTGATACTAACACTGAGATATTAGATAAACTGTTAACATCTCTGATAAATTCTGTTATGAATTGACAATGAAGGACAGTGTTATTTTATCTACTGACCTCATTGGGTCACTTATATGGGGATTCAAATACATCAGCTGAAATTAACAGACTTTATGATGTTAAAAATCACTAGGAAATATAACATAGTCATGTTGGTCATGGGGGTTGACAAGGACTGCATCATTTTTCTTGACTGAAAACCTCTCCATGTTTCAGTTGCACATTCATGTGATTTGCGGTGAGCACCAGGGTGGCACCTACAGAAAATATACTTGATCCTTGAATTTTACTTCCCCTCAGTCACTCGGGAAGCCAGGTTCTGGACTCACAGTAAAATTCAGACTCAACTTACAACAACATGTCTATCTTCAAATGACCACATGATCTTGCTGAAATTCCTGGAAACTTTTAACACTGCTGAGTAAAATTAACTCAAAGTAATGGGGTCATTTGCAGGAATCATTGAGAACCCTGTTCTTGCTATACCTACAATTTTGTATGAGTCCATGGTCGGGTTAATCAGTTCAGCAGGTTATTTTGTATAACAGAGTTCAGTAGTACGTGTGGCTAAGCAAGAAACTTGGCAGTGAAAATTCAGGTCAGAAACGGGAAACCTGCACTCAAGTTCTAACTCTGTTCCTCTTTTGCTGTATGACTTTGAGAAAAATTACTAAACCCTTGAGCTTCAACTTCATCATCCATAGAAAGGAGATAATAAGCCGTGATTCATTGGTCCACTATTAAGTAAAATGACAATGCATATAACAATATAAGGCAATAGTATAGAGATCTGCAAATAGAAGGTACATTTATAATACTACTACTAAGAGTACTGATTATCTTAGAGTCAAATTCTTTCTGCAGCTGAGCTAGGCACTGTAACCAGGAAGAGTCATTTACATATGAGCATTCAGCTTTCCTACTAAGATAGAAACTGCACTACTTAAAACTCTAAAACATGACCCTCAGTTATGGTCCTTATATTTCTCTCAAGTGATTAGATATACAGAATGACTTTAAGTAAAACGACTATAACAAAATCGATTTACCACAGGCTAATTGATATAAACAAAAGCTAAGTACCTATGGCATATTTCTGGTCACAAAATTTTTAAATAAGAACTCCAAACAATCTAATATTAAACATTGCAATAATTGTGACAATATAGACATTTAACAAAGATTAATAAAAACAAGTAATATTCTTTCCCCACCTGCTTATTCCAGGTCAGGATTACAGGTGGCCAGAGCTTCTCCCAGACTCTCTGGGCACCAGGGGGAACCCCATCCTGGAAAGGACACTCTTCCATCACAGGGCCACTCACACATTCACATGCACTCAGGCTGGAACAATGGAGAAATGTCAATTTTTCTCATGTAATCTCTGAGATGTGGGAGGAAACCAGAGTCCCACACAGACATGGAAAGAACCTGCAAACTTCACAAGGGCAAGTGGCCCCAGCTGGGAATCTGTTTTTGTTTTTGTTTTTGTTTTTTCCTCTCAGGAAAACTAGATGCCCGGTGCACGAAATTCGTGCATGGGGGTGTCCCTCAGCCTGGGCTACACCCTCTCACAATCCAGGACCCCTGAGGGGATGTATGACTTCTGGCTAAACCAGCAGTCAGCCATCCCTCTTGCAATCTGGCACCACTGGCTCCTAACCACTCACCTGCCTGCCTGCCTGATCACCCTTAACCACCTTTGCCTTGGCCCTGGCCATGGCGGCTTCATCCTGAAGAATGAAAAATGTCTGGAATGAAGTCCGAAGGTCCTTAGGCTGTCTAGTTTAATTAGCATATTATGCTTTTATTATTATAGATGTTGTTGAGGGAAATTATGTAATTTGAGGACATGTGTATACGAACTTATGCTCTACAACCAATTACCTGTATATGCATCTGGCTTTGCCACTTTCCAGAAATCTGACTTTGGTGGAGTAATTCAACCTCTTTGGGCCTCATTTTCCTTATCTGCACAATGAAAGTTTGTTCAACAAATATTTATTGAGGACTCCTTATGTCAGGCACACTTATCAGGGGTGGGAGACAGAAGTGAACCGAGGAATGGGGGGGAAGAGAAAAAAGGAAGAAATAACTGTACAAATGTAGGAACTAATGAGGTAAAAAATAATAATAGTCGGTGGTTCTGTGTGCAAAATGTATGAGGGAGGGCCATTGGTAGTATTCTTATTCTTGCAAATCTATGTAGGCTTGAAGTTATTTCTAAATTTAAAAAAAAAATTAGGGCAAATTCATAAGTCATGGGTTGGATGGAACCCAAGCTTTTTATCCAGCGGCAGTTTGAGCATATGGAAAGAGAAACTTTGGCTTTCCATTTTCTACATCATTTGAGTTACTCATTAGGACCACAGAGAGGCTCAGTGGGGTTGAGAGAGATTAGCTGAGACTAAGTTAGGAATTTTCTTTTAAACAGTTCCCTTACAAAACATTCTTTTAAATGTGTCTGCTTATCAGAGCCCCTGACATGATGTAGGCATTCAATAAATGTGTGTGTTTTTCTTTTTTCCAAATAAGTATACATGACTGACAGGAATCATTTGTTTTATGATGTCGGTTGTTATATCTGTGTGAACATCCTTTTGGAGTGTTTCTCAGCGTGTGACTGCTGAAAAATTGGCATGAAAATGTGGTGGCAGCATAACATTGTACCTAAGTGGGTAGACTCTGAAACAAAACTGCCTGGGTTCAAATCCTGGCCCTACCCTTTACTAGTGCCATGTTCTTAAAAACAACTCTATCTCCACTTCTCTTGTAACACAGAGATAACAAAATGTGTTTTGTGACTTTAAAGAAGTGAGCTTTTATAAAATGCCTAAATCAGTGTCTGGCATGTAATAAACACTATATGTGTTTGTGAGAAAAATAAACAGATATCTCAGGGAAGAAAAGCTTGATGCAATGTAGGTTTCTGTGTCCTACTCAAGACTGGATAAATCAGAATCTCCTTGGCCTGGGCCATTTCAACAAGATTTCCAGATTAAGTCTTAAAAACATTAAAGTTGGAAAGCCACTGCTTTGGTTATTAGGAGTCTTGATGGACTGGTTCCACAGGAGCAGCTAATCTAGTAAAATTCAACTTTACTTTTTATGTCAACATCTTAGGTCTGAAAAATCCCCAAATCCCTGTGGGACATTTCTCCCCAAATCAAATTAAAAGGACCTCTAAAACTGGCCTAATGACCAGCATCTTAGATCCTGGTTTTGCGTATACAGGTTTCCTTGAATTGCTTTTTCAGGTGGCTATTCCTCCTTGCTCAGTTTTTCCTGGGTTAGCTGTTGTTCACTGCCCATTTGTTTGCTTGGCTGAGGGCTGAGTGTAAATGGTATTTCTGGGAATCTCCATGCAGCCCTTCACCCTAAATTACTCACTGGAGTCTCTGTGCCTAAATGACAGTTCCGTATGACAATTTTACCAGTGTTTTGTTTTTGTTTTTTCCAAGAAGGGAATTTAGAATTGCTGTAAAAAAAAGTTGCTACTTTCCATACTTCTTTTGTCATTGGAGTCAATGGCTATAATTAACCTGGATGCCCTCATGTAGTATGAATGGGGCCATATTTGAGGACAGTTTTCATGTTAAAGGTGACAAAGCTCACAGAGGCCAAAACTCCGGCTTCAGTGGCTATTCGAGCAAAGGGATGCACTGAAGCAACGCTGCCAACTTTTGTTGTCCCTGAGAAGTGGTGACTTTGTGACCCTGAGGCTCAAAGGGTCCTGAAATAGGCATTCACTATTTTTATAATGAAGCTCCCATAGTTCAAAAATACATAATTCAACTGCTGACCTGGCATCAATCATCATGGTCATCATCATTGTCACAACCACAAAATAACAATTATTATGGACTAGATTGTATCAACCCAGCCCAAATTCCATATGTTGAAGTTCTAACCCTAGTACCTCCTAATGGGACAGTATTTGGTGACAGGGTCTTTAAAGAGGTAAATCAGTCAAATGAAGTCAAGGGGCAGATCCTAATCCCATATGACCAGTGACCTTTTAATGGAGATGAAATGCGGATATAGATAGGCACAGAGGAAAGATCATGTAAAGATACAGGGAGAAGATGGCCATCTACTAGCCACAAAGAGAGGCTTCAGAAGAAACAATCCTGCCAGGGCCTTGTCCATCTTAAACCTCCTTATTTTTTTAGTCCTCTCACCTCTGACTGGAATTGTAGCATCACCTGGGGATCTCTCCTGATCCTTTTTGGGTTCCAACTTGAAATGGGTTAGAAACCAAAACACTAGTGGATCCTTTCCCTAAATTTATTACAATTCAGGCTCTACCTCTGTTGGGTCATGGGAGATGCATGAGAGATTACTTTGCATTCTGACTCATTTTCAGAAACTGTGTGCTGCTGACGGCTTGGGTAAGGGAGATGTGTGTGTGTGTGTGTGTGTGAGATTGTGTGTGCACTTGGGAGCGGGAAGAGCCACTCAGATTGTGTGGGTGCTTTTCAGCAAATGTATACTATTCTTAAGGTCTCATGAGGTAATGCAGACATTGTCCACTTTGAAACACTGATCTATGTGTGTGTGGGTGTGTGTTACTCTCTCTGGAATGGCTCTCCCTCCCTTCCCTTTCCAAATTAATCCTACCTAGACATCAATTAATTCTTAGTTCCTATTGTCTCCTCAATATTTTCTTGAAAGCTTCAACTGACTACTCTAAATTCCTACATTCAGTGTTATAAAATGTTCAAGGTAATTATGTAATGCCAGCTCACATAAAATAAAGCAATGTTTATTAGATTATCTACCAACTCTGTGCTTAGCCTCTAGTGTATACTTGAGGTCATGAGCTTGAAACTCATTTCTTTTGAACTCTTCATTGAGATGCTGCTAAAAACGTAGCAGAATTCATTTGGCAATTTATCATGCCCTGCTATATGACACTAAAGTAATTACTGTCTCAAAATATTGTCTTGTTCTTTCATCACTGTTAAAGTTTCCATGTATTTATATCTTTCTTGATAATTAAATTGCAATTTTCCTTAAGGCATTTTTGAACCTATCAAGGTTAAAGTGATCAATGTCTTTGAAAGATCATTGTACTATTATCCATGCTGCAATATCAACTTGTCATAAACATGGTGGCTTGAAACAACACAAATTCATTATCTTACAGTTCAGGGGGTCAGATGTCTGACATGAGTTTCACCAGAATAAAATCAAGGTGTGAGCAGGGAGTTTTTCTGGAGGCTCCACGAAGAATCCATTCCCTTGTGACTCAAGTTGCTGGAAGAATTCAGCTCTTTGCTTGCTGTCTTTCAGCTAAGGACATCACCTGCTTCTAAGCTTCAAAGCCTGCATTCTCTGGCTCATGTCCTTCCTCCAGCTGTGTAACATCACTTCGAATTACTTTTCTGCCTTCTTCTGATTTTAAAGGCCCAATGTGATTACATTAGATTCACCTGGGTAATCTGGTATCACTTCAGGATAATCCAGTATAATCACCCTGCTTTAAATTCAACTGATTTGCAATCTCAGTTCCTTTTGGTCCTGCATTGCAACTTATTCACAGGTTCTGGAGTTGAGTATGTGGACATTTTGGGGAGCAAGTATTCTGCCCACAGCAATCATTAACAATGGATAATTGTGAGGATAAGATCCTGTACTACTGAGGCCTAAAATTCTGTTTTAGGCAGTTCCGAAAACACATTGAATTCTGCCACAGAGTTGACATTTCAAAACTGTTTATTTTATTTTATCATTTATTCTTTATCATGCTTTCTAATCGGCAAGGGATGCATGTCCAGGATCTCCTATTTTCGTAACAATGTATAATAACCACAATAGAAGTATAAATAAATACATAATGACAAGTCAATTTTATGTTTCTAAGATTGATGTGCAAAGAAAACCTACTTTTGATCTTGTAGGAACAAGGACTGTAAGAAGTAGAGGAGCCCACGGCTGCTTCAGTTGACACTAATGGTGGTGCCTGGGAAATGCCTCCCTGGGCACTGACACCTCACTTAAAATACTTGTCAAGATGAAACTCTATTCAGGACATTTGCCTATTTTTAATTGGATTGTTTTTCCTTTTTTCTTTTTTTTTTTCCAGTGTTGAGTTGTATAAGTTCTTTATTAATTTTGGATATTAACCCTTTACCAGATATATCCTTGTGGAATGTGTTTTCCTATGGGTTGTCTTTCCATTTTCTTGATGGTTTCCTTATCTGTGAAAAAAAACTTTTTAGTTTGATGCATCTCATTCATTTATTTATTTTTTCTTTTATTTCCTTTGCCCAAGGAGACAGATGAGAAAAAATATTCCTGAGAGAAATGTCTGAGAATTTACTACCTATGTTTTCTTCTAGGATTTTTATGGTTTTGAGTCTTACATTTAAGTCTTTAATCCATTTCTGAGTTTATTTATGTGTGCGGTATAAGAAGTTGGTCTAGTTTCATTTCTTTTCACCTATCTGTCCAATTTTTCCAACACCATTTATTTAATAGACTATCTTTACCCTACTATATGTTCTTGCCTCCTTTCTCGAATATTAATTGACCATAAAGGCATGGGTTCATTTCTGGGCTCTCAATTCTATTCAATTGACCAATATATCTTTTTTTTTAAATGCCAGTATCATGCTCTTTTGCTGGGGTCCAGCCCCAGTGGGTCCAGGGGTTCCCAAAGGTGTGGACGGAGTCGGCAAAGAATGAATGACACAGAGGCAGTGTTCAGGTGATCATCATAACCAGGTTCTTCTCTTTATTGTCATCTAACATCTGTATTTATACTATTTGGTCCCAATCCTATCCATTCTATACAAAAGGCCAGGGGGCTTCCCATCTCCATTCAAAGGTTACTCTATTGTTCTATTAAGCTACAAGGAAGTAAATGAAGGAGGTTATTCTAAGTAAAGATTATGTAGTTTAAGCATGATTATTTGTAGTTAAAATGATTAACTACCCGCCTGGCACTTAGTTAAGGGGTTTTACTGATAAAAATTCCTCACCTGGGGAAACAACCTTTCTCAGAGAGGTGGTCCTGTTTAAAACACATAGCATTAAGAGGGGGAGCAAACATATTAAAAACAGTATGCCATATATGCCAGGTCCCTTGAAACATCCCTGCAGCGACTGCGTCAAGCAGCAAGGGTGGATCGGCTTCCAGCACTCTTTAGATTAGAATGGCCTTTAGTATAGTTTAAAAACAGGTAGCATGATTCCTCCAACTTTGTTCTTCTGTCTCAAGATTGCTGTGGCTAATTCCAGGCTTTCTATGGTTCACTGTAAATTTGCAGCGTTATTTACAATAGCCACAATTTGAAGTAGCCCAATTGCCCTTCAATAGATGAGTGGGTAAAAAAGCCATGGTATACTTATATGATGGAATACTATTTGGCCATAAAAAAGAAGGGGCTCTTACCTTTTGCGATAGCATGGATGGACATGGAGAGTGTAATGCTAGTGAAATAAGCCAGTCAGAGAAAGACAAATACAATATGATTTTAGTTTTATGTAAAATATAATGAACAAAATAAACAAACAAAATAGAAACAGACTCAGATACAGAGAACCCACTGATAGCTCTCGGATGGGAGGGGGCCTGGAAGGCTGTGTAAAAAAGGTGAAGGGATTAAGCAAAAAAAAACATAGAGAGAGACACCGACAACAGTTTAGTGATTACCAGAGGGAAAAGGGTGAGCGGAGGTGGAAGAGAATAAAGTGGGGATAAATGGTAATAAAAGGAGACTTGACTTTGGGTAGTGAACACACAATACAACATACAGATGATGTATTATAGAATTGTACGCCTGAAACCTATATAATTTTATAAGCCAATGTCACCCTAATTAATTCAATAAAAGTTAAAATAAAAAGATGAAACTCTAAAACAGTACCTAACTTTCATTTCCTTATGATGAAGTTTAAAGATATATTTTACAAAAGTAAATACAGTAAAGTAAGAGCAAGGGGTATTTATTTATTTAGTCATTTCTTCGTTTGTGTTTTTACCCCCTGTGTGACTATGCAGTCTGATCCCTGATGTGCCTCTTGTTTCTCTGCAGTCAGTCCTGGCTATTCAGCTACTTCTATTATATCAAAACACATTTTTCTAAAAGAGCAGAATTTCTTCCCGCAGAACAAACATAGCAAGCACCAACTGAAGAGTTCTTCTAGAAGCATGGTCAGTTACAGAAGGTGAAGTTGATTCTCTTTAAAATAAAACTGAAGGGGGATGAGAGGATTTTAACAAAACCCACTCTGAAAAAAAGCATGAAGGGGTTCCATTTATTCTACAGGGGCTCTTCCTAAGCCTCTGTGAGGCACAGTGCCAGCCACACCAGGTTGTGCACAGCAGGCAAGCAGGTAAGTGAGTTGCCATTGACAATCCTGCTTCAGAGAAGACGAAGATCACGTGGACACTGAGAGGGCTGTGGAGGTCATTTACATCTAAGGAACTGCAGCGTCAGTGATACATTTATTGGATAAAGATGTATTCATCACTGGCATTTCCCAGGCACTGTTCCAGGTATAATGTAAGCAGGCCTCATGATCCACAAGCTTACAGCTTGTTGCAAAGACAAACAATTGAGATATTTACTCAGTGAAAATTAATATGTGCAATGTTGGAAGTAGCATATGGAAGCCCAGAAAAGGGTCCAATCAACGTGTTTAAGAAAGTCTTCCTGAAGAAAATGTCCATTTAATTAAGTGTTGAAGAACAAGTAGGAGGTCCACAAGCAATTCAAGATGGGCGGGCATTTGAATCAACAGCAGTGGGGCAGGAAGTGTTGGAGGAGGCAAAGCTGGAGAGGGAGGGAAAAGCAACTCACAGAGAACTTAGGTCAGGGCAAGAAACTTAGGATAAAGCTTTCCTCATAAGAAGAGCAAGTAGTCATATTTATGTCTCATAACAATTACCCTAGATAAAATATGAAGGATGACAAGAAAAGGGTATCAGTGGGAGAGAAATAGTCCACAGGATCTCAGAATAGCTTGGGGAAGAGATATCACTCTGGTGAGAAAGTACTTTTAAGGAGGATGAGGGTTAATTAATCCTGAGAATCAGGTGGCAGGGCAGGGGAGTGTAATGGAGACAGAGGAAAGGAGGGAGTCGGTGAAGAGAAAAAAGTTAAGTATGATTTCCAGGTCCCGGAATTGTGTGATTGGCTGGTAACTAATTTAGCTTACAATAACTCAAGAAAATCATGGTACCTGGCATATATTATACTTAGAAAGGATATAGCTTTAATTAAGCTTTAATGGTTCATGGTGTAGAGACAAGACTAAAGAGAGGGGTTGTTGTAAGATATATAGAGAGCAATAAAAAGATGTGTATCACACTGTAAATTCAGAAGCTTAAAAATCCCATGAGCTGGGGCTTCCTGCAGTCTGTATGTCAGGCAGGGCTAGTACTTCAGACCTTCACGTTTTATAGTTCTGCTCATTAATATGACTCCACTACATTTGACAACTGGTCTATTTCCAATTCCTACTCACACGTTTTCTCACTCTCTACCCTGCATATGATTTCAGCATTCTAACATTTCTGCTTTCTTAGGAATCTGGTTAACGCATTTTGCTTAATGTACCTCCAAAAGGGCCATGAGTCTAATGCTAGCCTCTTTTTAGGACTTTAACACAGCATTTAGACATCGCTTAGGCAATAATCAGTCTACTTTTAGTATTAGAGATGAAATTTTTCATCCACTCTATTCTTCACTCTCTTTCCTGCCAATGACAACACAAAATAGTCATGGCTAATACAAGTCAGTTATTTCCCATAAGACCAAAAGGTATCCCCAGAGCTTTTCAAAGATAGTTGAAAGAAGCAGAATAACAATGGTAAACTTTGGTCTCACTAATAATTGAATGATTTCTTAATGACTATCAAACCAACAACCCCAACCAATGCTAAGGTCCTAGTCCCTAGAGAAATAGTGTCTTCAAACCCTCAGACAATTTCAAAAAATAAATAAATAAA
The DNA here is from genome assembly GCF_964212035.1 of Myotis nattereri. Taxonomy (NCBI): domain Eukaryota; kingdom Metazoa; phylum Chordata; class Mammalia; order Chiroptera; family Vespertilionidae; genus Myotis; species Myotis nattereri. The sequence goes on along the minus strand of NC_138082.1, from coordinate 81,750,255 downwards.
TAAACCAGTATAGTGGCTCTTATTTAGGTCAGTTGACCTTGATTCTGTCCCAAAAACACTACAAGAATTTTCAGGCTAGCACTATGTTCTCAAATACATAAGGAGAGAAGAAACAGCCCTGGCTGGTTTTGCTCAGTGGATAGAACATCAGCCTGAAGGGTCTTGGGTTTGATTCTGGTCAAGTGCACATACCTTGGTTGCAGGCTCCATCCCCAGCACTGGTCAGGATGCCTGCGGGAGGCAGACAATTGATGTGTCTCTCTCATATTGATGTTTCTCTCTTTCTGTCTCTCCCTCTACCTTCTACTCTCTCTAAAACTCAATGGAAAAATATCTTTGGGTGAGGATTAACAACAAAAGAGATAAGAAACAAATATTAATAAACAAACACACTTGTATGCACACATCATGTCTCTATATGTTTATAAATGTATATATGTACTTACATATATATTTATACCTACATGTATATTTATATATACACAAATGCACATATACACATATTACATACACACACACACACACACACACACACACACTTTGCATTGTCAGTCTGGCAAGCCACATTTGAAAAGTTTGAAGAATATAACTTTTTCACTGGCAATTCCAAACTGAGGAAATATATCAGTAGGGAGAAAGCATCAGAAAAACAAAAGACATGAGATTGGAAAATGTATCTATCTTACACCTATGTTTGTTCCACAAAAGATGAAAGACATGTTTGTGGGTGTTAAGCTATGGTTAAGCCTTTAGCATACTTATAAAACAAATGCATTTAGTGCTAATTTTTAAATTTTTGATATAATTTAGACATTTCTATAGCAACCCAGGTGTTTTGTTACATGTTTTGATCTATGAATATATAAAGCTTTTTAAAGAGTACAATGTGTAATACTGTAATTAGCTTTGGCTTGTTCAGACAATAGGTTGGTAAAATACTTTCTATTTACATTTAGTGATATAATTGTCCAGTGGAAGAATGGCCCTTAAAAATTTAGATGGGAAAGTTGAAAATGATTTATTTATTTCCCCTTTGGGGGTGCATATTTTTATTTTATAAGACATACATATTCACATACACATATGTGTGCATGTGCACTCAAAGATCTTATGGATCAGTACATTAAAAAGTTGGTTTTTTAGTATGTTGTTATTAGAGGTTTTGAGATTAGGAGTAATTTATTTGCTTTTAAAATTTTCTCCATTTTTCATGCTTTCCTTAATGGGTACACAGTTTTTCTAAAATAAGAAAAGAACAACTATACACATTGTTTTAAAACAAAAGGGCTGAGCCCTGTCACGCAGGCTCCTCATGGTTAAGGGATAGCAGGGTGACATGAGATCAGTGCCCACTTTCAGTATGCTGCTGCTCCTAGCTATTTCTACACACTGATGTTTGATTAAAGATATTGGCAACATTCAAGCTGATGTAATAACTGAATTTTTTTTACAGTTTTTTGAATGTCATTGACTTAATGTCTTAATGGATCTAATTATTTTGTTTCCTTAGTGAGTTGAGTAAAAAGAAGTAGGCTGAGAGTACAGGGATACGGAAACTAGACCTGACTTCCTCAAGCAATAATTATGTGTGTGAGTGCCCAGGGCAAATAACTCAATCTGAATCTCCACACCCTGACTTACACTGCTGCTGACAGCTCTCAGCTTGGCAGGGGGTAGAGGGAGGTGGGATCCAGGGAGTTAAAGAGTCAGCAAGGCCTTGAAATTGAATAGTCCAAGGCAGTAGGTGAACACAAATATCTTGAGGATTTGCTCAAATTATTTATTCTTCCATCATGAAAAATTACTGTATCCATTTTAGTAGTTAGATTAAGAAATGTAATTAAGAGAAAATCATTTCTAAATCTCTATGCTTTTAATAAAAGAAGTTTATTTTCAGCTCCTTTTCTCCTTTAATTGTCATTTATTTTCCTGTTTGGTTATTAGAATAATTGCACTTCAGCATTAACTTGGAACAAATAATTGGCATAGCTTTAAAGATGACAAAACAAGATGACAGATGGAAAGGCATGATTTCTTTAAGAGGAAATTCCTACAAAAGATTCTGAAGTTTTCATCAAACATGTGGCCAAAGAAGGGGAAATATAGGCACAGATTCTACATGGGATCTGAAGTAGAAACTCCATTTAAAATAACAAAACCTTTAATACCAGAAGTTTTAAACAAATATTTATTCCTGATAAAATGTAGAAAAAATTCTAACAGTGTAAAGAATAACTTTTTATACATGTGTCCTTGAAACTGTTGGTCCAATTTAGGTAAATGTGGACTTAAGATTATTCTCTGTGCCCCAGCTGGTTTGGCTCGGTGGATAGAGCGTCAGCCTATGGACTGCGGAGTACCAGGTTCGATTCCAGTCAAGGGCACATGCCCTGGGGGGGCGTGCAAGAGGCAGCCAATCAGTGATTCTCTTCACTGATGTTTCTTTCTTTCTCTCCCTCTCCTTTCCTCTCTGAAATCAATAAAAATATATTTAAAAATAAAAAAAGATTATCCTCTGTTATTTTGACTTTACTAAGTTCATGGGAGTAGTTTAAAAATCTCAGAACCTTATTTATTGCCCAGTTTCTATCAACTAACCTATGATAAATATCACCTGCACAATAAGAAAAGAGCAGGAATGAAAGGCAAGATTTCTTCCCAGTGGTCTTGCTTCTCTGCAGGAATGAAGATTTTTCAGAATGCAGAAATATATTCCATAACCTTTTCTCCTCAGACCACGATCTATCTCTATTGCACACAGATGACTGTAAGGTGATTGCAAATGCAGTGAGACTGATTGAAACAAAATTTGCTTGCTGATTATCTTTTATGTTATTTAATGTTTAATAGTTAGTATTCACATGTGGGACATTATAAATTTGTTTCTTTTTTAAAAAAAATATATTTTATTGATTTTTTACAGAGAGGAAGGGAGAGAGATAGAGAATTAGAAACATCGATGAGAGAGAAACATTGATCAGCTGCCTCCTGCACATCTCCTACTGGGGATGTGCCCGCAACCCAGGTACATGCCCTTGAACGGAATCAAACCTGGGACCCTTCAGTCCGCAGGCCGACGCTCCATCCACTGAGCCAAACCGGTTTTGGCTATAATTTTGTTTCAAATTAATTTTAGGTCAGATTTGTGACAAAATCGACTCATAATAACACTACTACTAATGAACAACATTTTGATCATGAGACAGTATCAGTGGAGTCTCTCAGATTCCCTGTGATTTCTGACCCAGATGACATCACAAACACCTGTCCTGGGCAGGTGTTTATGCAATTTGCATTGTGTAGCCAAGAATACATACTTAGGGTGGTCCATGACAGTTATGATTACTTCTGTTAAGTTAATTCATCAGGTGAAGGTGAAGGTGTAATTCCCCACTGATCATTTCTTGTTAGATCATATGTATCTTGCATCAAATAAAGCAATAATGTTACTCAATCATGTAGAGATGATCTAAGTTCATATTAAAAGCAATCAATGGAGAGAAACCAACATGGCGGCATAGGTAAACATCTGAAATCGCTGCCTTGCACAACCACTTCAAAAATACAACTAAAAGACAAAATGGACATCATCCAGTACCACAGGAAGGCTGGCTGAGTGGAAATTCTACAACTAGACGGAAAGAGAAAAGCACACTGAGACTCAGAGGAGGTACGGAAGTAAAGTGCAGAGGTACGGAGGAGTGTGCTGAAAGGGCTGGCAACTGAGGACGTGGTTGTCTTTTTCAGTCAGGAGGGAGACAAAAGCTCCCAACAGCCCTGACTCCAGTTCCAGGCAAGTCTCTGGGGACCCAGACTCATACAGGGAGAAACTGGATTGTCTGGCAGTGGGAAGAACTCACGGGAGGCTTTCTCTCTGAGGTGCTTGCAGCGATTACCGCTGGCCACTGAGACCTGGGACCTCTTAGGGCAGGACTGAGGATCAGCCATAGCTATTTGCTCTGCCCTGTTGATTCCCTGAAACCCTGCCCAACCCAAGCTGTGTGCAGAGGCTTTTGCATATGAATGACCTGGCCTTTGGCAATCTAAAATTACTTAACAAACTGCTGCTGGGTCAGAGAGATCCAGAACATCCAAAAGAAGGCCCAAGGCCCCACTGCAGCTTGCATTGCTTCACAGCTGGGCCTCATCTGGGAACCTCCAAATCCCAAACAAAGAAGAAGAATCTGAAGATCTCTCCATAGCTTCTGCTGGGTAGCCTCCTAAATTAGCACCTCCTTAGAGATCCAAGGGCCAGTGTACCCAGTGGTCAGAGTGGGACCATCCAGATTACAACTCCTCAGATCCATAAGGGACACACTCAGGGGGGAGACTCAGTGAGCACCAAAGCCCCACAGAAACAAGTCTTGCCCCATAAGGGTGTCTCCAGCACAGAAGTTCTCCCCCTGCAGACACAGCTGATTCTCACAGCCAATTGGCCTGGAGGTCAAATCCCCCCCCAGTGTTACCTATAATAATCAAGGCTTAATTACAACAAGACTGTGCACAAAGACCATAAGGGGATGAACCAAGAAAGCATAAAAAAAAAATGCGGAGACAAAGAAACAGAACACAAATGACAGAAATGGAGGAAAGCAAACTGCTGGATATAGAGTTCAAAACCACACTTTTAAGGTGTTTCAAGAACTGTCTAGAAGCCACCGATAAATTTAGTAAGGCCCTCGAAAAGACTGGTGAGACCACCGATAAATGTAGTGAGATACTCAAGAAATATAGTGAGACCCTCGATGTTGTGATAAAGGACCAACTAGAAATTAAGAATACACTGACTGAAATAAATAATATTATACAGACTCCCAACAGCAGACCAGAGGATTGCAAGAATCAAGTCAAAGAATTGAAATGCGAAGAAGCAAAAAACACCCAACCGGAAAAGCAAAATGAAAAAAGAATCCAAAAATACGAAGATAGTGTAAGGAGCCTCTGGGACAGCTTCAAGCATACCAACATCCGAATTATAGTGGTGCCAGAAGAAGAGAGAGAGCAAGGTATTGATAACCTATTTGAAGAAATAATGACAGAAAACTTCCCTTACCTGGTGAAAGAAATAGACTTACAAGTCCAGGAAGCACAGAGAATCCCAAACAAAAGGAATCCAAAGAGGACCACACCAAGACACATCATAATTAAAATGCCAAGAGCAGAAGACAAAGAGAGAATCTTAAAAGCAGCAAGAGAAAGAAAGTCAGTTACAGACAAGGGAGTACCCATACGACTGTCAGCTGTTTTCTCAACAGAAACTTTGCAGGCCAGAAGGGAGTGGCAAGAAATATTCAAAGTGATGAATGCCAAGAACCTACAACCAAGATTACTTTATCCAGCAAAGCTAACATTCAGAATTGAAGGTCAGATAAAGAGCTTCACAGATAAGAAAAAGCTAAAGGAGTTCATCACCACCAAACCAGTATTATATGAAATGCTGGAAGGTATTCTTTAAGAAGAGGAGGAAGAAGAAAAAAGTAAAGATACAAATTATGAACAACAAACATGCATCTATCAACAAGTGAATCTAAAAATCAAGGGAATACATAATCTGATGAACAGAATGAACTGGAGATTATAATAGAATCAGGGACATAGAAAGGGAATGGACTGACTATTCCTCCGGGGGAAAGGGGACTGGACAAAAATAGTGCACTTATGAATGAGGACAGTGAGTGAGGAGTAAGGGCGGAGGGTGGGGTGAGAACTGGGTGGAGGGGAGTTGTGGGGGGGAAAAAAGAGGAACAAATGTAATAATCTGAACAATAAAGATTTAATTAAAAAAAAAGAAAGAAAGAAAACCTATTTGGAGAAATACAGAAAACTTCCCTTGCCTGGTGAAAGAAATAGACTTACAAGTCCAGGAAGCTCAGAGAACCCCAAACAAAAGGAATCCAAAGAGGACCACACCAAGACACATCATAATTAAAATCCCATGGACAAAAGACAAAGAGAGAATCTTAAAAGCAGCAAGAGAAAAACAGTTAGTTACCTACAAGGGAGTACCCATAAGATTGTCAGCTGATTTCTCAACAGAAACTATGCAGGCTAGAAGGGAGTGGCAAGAAATATTCAAAGTGATGAATAGCAAGAACCTACAACAAAGATTACTTTACCCAGCAAAGCTATCATTCAGAATTGAAGGTCAGATAAATAGCTTCACAGATAAGAAAAAGCTAAAGGAGTTCATCACCACCAAACCAGTATTATACAAAATGCTGAAAGGTATTCTTTAAGAAGAGGAAGAAGAAGAAAAAGGTAAAGATAAAACTTTTGAACAACAAATACAAATGTATCAACAAGTGAATCTAAAAATCAAGTGAATAAAAAATCTGATGAACAACAAAAATAAATAAATAAATAAAAGCAATCAATGCAATTTCCTATTAATGAATTCTGTATTAATCCCTCTCCCTCTACAAAGTATAATTAAAATTTGGATATATGTCATTAAGCACAAATTAATTTTTAAAATTATTGATACTATAGAATTGTAATTATATAATGTACAAACTATAGCATACTATTTCCCTCCTAATTAAAAGGAGATATCTCTTTTAGCTAATATATTATCAGGCAAGCATCTGACATTTTTGAGCATAGGATACAGTATGTATTATATTTCTTCTAATTTTCAAATTAAGGAAATGCATTAGCCTTATGCAACACACCAATTGCCGGTTTTGAGTTCAGGCTTTGAAAGCAGGCTACCCAAACTTGTCTGTATCAGTTGCTAGCTATAGGCACTCAGTTGCTTCATCTCTCTGTAACTTGGTTTCTTTTTTTTATCTGTAACTCTAAACTAAGGATTAGTGAAAATACATACCTCATATAGTTGCTGCAAAGTATAAGTGATACAGTATAAGTGATACAGTTCAAAAGGAGCATTTGAGATACTACTTAAGCACATCTAGCAAATGAAGGACTTTTATGTCAGTATGTCATGGACAGTAGAAAGAAATGAAGGAAAGGGGAAATTGATGGCCAAGCTTAAAAACAAAACAAAACAAAAAAAAGCAACGGATTAGAGGTCATAAAAAATCTCCCTATTTCAAAAAAAAAGAAAGTAAAGAAATATGAGAGTACCATCTTATAAAGCATCAAAAAACTCCCGAATGACTACATGAAAACTGCATAAATATACAAAACACAATTATAATAAAATGAAAAATAAAATTGAGGATCCGAAGCTGATGAAATCCCACTTCCTCATATATGATTACAAAAAATAACCACAAAGTAAAAAATATATAAAAAAACTAAACAAATGAATAAACACCTAATAGTCAACACTTCAAAATGAATTAAACATTTCAAATTATGAGAAAAATTCTTAATTCACAAATTAAAATGTAAAAGATAAATTAGATAACAAACAGGAAGAAATGTTTTAAATGGTTAAACTGAAAAATAATTGAGGAAAGAAGACAAAAATAATCTCAGACATGAAATTAAAATTTAACAAATGTCAAGGGAGAATAGATGCAAATTAAAATCTAATAATGAGTTGAAGAAAGGCAAAAAAATTCTAATGTGATAAAAAGCTAAAATAGATTTTTGAAGAAAGTGGCTGAAATAGAATATAAGCAAGAAATATAACATAGAACATTCATAATATTTAAGATGAGATCCAAGAAAAGTTCTTGAAACCAATAGATCTAAATTTGCATATTGATAGGGTCCCTTTGATGACTGAAAAATTTGACAGAGAATGAGTCACTGAAAGATATGTGTGATAAATTTACTAGACTTAATTGATAAAATATCCTTGGTGTCAAGACTTTTTAGATCACATAATTCACAAGAGCAAAGGATTTATCCAGTTCTTATACTTCTCCAAAATATATAAAGTAAGGCAATAAAGGAGCAGGAGTCGGAAAAGAGAAAGAAATTATATCAAGTGTCTACTGTGTTTCAGATCACGTCCTTTAATTTTGTTTTCTGTTTGTTTGTTTTAACAATCTTGTAGAAGCATTAAAGAGCACAGATAAAATGTGAGCCTCTATCTGCCCAAAAATCCAGCATATTTTCAACATCATTTTTTATACCTATAACAAAATAACTTTCTAATTTTTAAATGTTTTAAATTTTAATTTTTGAGGAATAATTGACTAATATAAATGTATATATTTAAAATGTACAAAATGAGTTGCTATACATATAATTGTGGAGTCATTAAGATGATCATGATTAAGATCCTAGACTTTTCTGTCTATTTCCCTCATCAGTTAGGGAAGTTTTCAAATAGGTTTTCAATATTTTGCTCTCTTTTTCTTCTTCTTTTGGCCCTCCCAGGATAAGAATGTTGGTATGCTTTATGTTGTCCCAGAGGCTCCTTAAACTCTCCTCACTTTTTTTGGGGGGGTGGGGGTATTATTTTTTCCTTTTGCTACTCTTAGTGGGTATTTTCTACTTCATTATACCATATTCTAAATTCTTGATTTGACTCTGCTTCATCTACTCTACTGTTAATTTCCTGTAAAGTGTTGTAATCTGTTATGTTATTTTTTGCTTAATCCTTTCACTTATCTCAACCAGTCCCCCAAAATTCCTCTTCTCTAACAACTGTCAGTCTGATTTCTGTATTTATATCTGTTTCTATTTTGTTTGTTTATTTTGTTCATTAGATTTCACATATTATATGGTATTTGTCTTTCTCGAACTGGCTTATTTCACTTAGCATAAAACTCTCTAGGTCCATCCATGCTGTCCCAAAAGGTAAGATTTCCTTCTTCATTTCTGACTGGTTGTGTTTTATGTTTCTATCTCCATTTTTATGTTTCCTATCTCTGTTGAAGTTTTCACTATGTTCATCTATTCTGCCCTTAAGTTAATTGATTACTCTTATAACTAGTGCTTTGAACTCTGCATCTTGTAGATTGCTTGTCCCCATTTTCTTTTAGTTCTTTTTCTGGAATTCTGTTTTGTTCTTTCATTTGGAACATTTATCTTTGCCTCCTTATTTTGGCTGCTGCCCTGTGTTAATTTCTGTGTATTAGGTAGAGCTGCTGTATATCCAGGTCTTTGTAGAGTGGCCTCATGCAGCAGGTTTCATGCAGGGCCAAGTGGTGTGGTCTTGTCTCCCACCTGATCAGGGTATTCGAGGTGACTCCCCATACGGGCTGTGTACACTGTCCTTTGTAGTTGAGTTTTGATTGCTGTTGGGACATGAATGGGATGGATGTACACCAGGATCATTGGCTGTGAGGACTGGGCACAATCACCTTGGACGATCTGCTGTGCAGGGGCTGACCCCTTGAAGTAGAACTGACTTTATTTAGGCTCTGATGCCTGCTGAGTTCCCCTCCTTGTGTGTGTCCCTTGTATAGGTGGTTGGATGGTGCTTAGACATGGTTTGAAGATATCCACCATGTGTGCTGGCTTTGGGCCTCCCAGGAGATACAGCCAAGGCCAGCAGCTACCTGTACCATGCTTAGGCCCACTTAGCATGAGCTATAAAATGATTTGCAGATGGCTACTATTGTTCTGGGCTTACAGGTGCCCTGGAGTGGCCAAGCTGTGAGCGAAAGCCAGATGCTGAGGGTGCTAGACCACTCAGCAATGGGTACAGGGCATGCCAATGTTAGATGCTGCTTGTTTAAGAGATTTTAGGAAAGTCAAAGTATGAGCTAATATAGACCATTTGCATAGAAAAGCCACTGGAAATGGCTTGGGTGGGCCTGGAATTTCGGTAAAGTGGGCTGTCAATCACCAGGGCAGGGTGAACAGTGTTAGGCAGGTTGATGAGACTTAGATATGATGCCTGTCTGCTGGCTCTTTGGGGGAAGGGCTCAGCAAAGCAACAATGGCCTCTGCCAACACTTCTGCCTGGGTTAATGCTGTCTCTCCAGCCCTTGCCCTGATGCCAGACTTTTCAGATCCTGCCCTTATGTCCCTGGCACCTTTCAGGCTGCTGGCTCAGCACTGGAGCTCAGAGTAAGTGGGTCCCTTGGTGAATAAGACCATGTGTGCACCCTTTAAGAGAAACACCTGGGATTCCAGAAGCCTGAATCTCACTCAGACATAGTCCCCACTGAGTTTCACAGCCAGACATTTGGGGGACTTCTTTCCAGGAACCCTGTGCTAGGGGCCCTGGTGTGGGGCTGAAACCATCTCAGTACTCACTATTCAGGAAGGATTTCCACAGCTAAGGTGTTCCTCCTCATTTTAACCACAGGTATGTTTGGGAGCAGCCTGTTCCAACTCTCCACCCCTCCTACAAATCTTGATGTGGCATTTTCTTTATATCCTTAGGCGTAGTATTCTATTCAGCTAGATTTAAGGTGGTTCTGAGTGATGGTTGTTCTGTGTTTAATTGTAATTTTGATGTGGTTGAGAGAGGATGCAAGTACCATGTTTTACCTACATAGCCATCTTGAGCAGAAACATTTTTGGTCCTTGTTGTTGTTGTTGAGAATGTTTAAGTTCTACTCTCAGCAACCTGGAGAATATTATGCTAAGTGAAATAAGCCAGTCGGAGAAAGACAAGTATCATATCAGTTCACTCATATGTGTAATTTAATGAACAAACTGAACTACCAAGCAAAATAAAGACAAATTCATAGATAAAGAACAGGCAGACAGCTCTGATGTGGAGAGTGTTTGTTGGGGATGGGTGGAGGGATTGAGGAAAAAAAAGTAAGAGAACTCATGGACATTGACAACAGTGTGTGATTGCAGAGGGGTGGGAGTGTTTGAAGAAGGCATAGAGGGGATAAATGGTGATGAGAAAAATAAAATGAAATAAAAACATATATATATACATAAATAAAAACATACATATATATATATATATAATATATATATATATATTAGTTATACACAGATTTCTGACTACTCAGGAAGTTGGTGACCCTAACAACAACAGTACATAATTCAGAAACACTAACTATATCACCATTCTCTATATTACATCCCAAGAATTGATTATTTCCATAACTGAGAGCTTGTACCCATTAACCAGCATCTCTTCCACTTCCTGGCTGCTGTGAATAATGCTGCAATGAATACAGATGTACAGATATCTCTTCAAGATAATGATTTTATTTCATTCAGATATACCTATGTCCAAAGGGAAATAAGGTAATCCTATTTTTAATTTTTTTGAGGAACCATCATATTGTTTGTCATAATATTGTACCAATTTGCAGCTCCACCAAATAAAAGTGGTCTTTTTTTTCTCCACATCTTTACCAACACTTGTTATCTTTACTTGTTTTTTTCTTTTCATACAATTAGTGTCAGTTGACATCTCACTGTGATTTTGATTTGCCTTTCCTTGATGATTAGTAATACTGAGCCCATTTTTAATACCATTTGGCCATTTAAATGTCCTCTGGCCATTTTAAAATTGGACTATTTGCTCTTTTGCTATGGAATTATCAGTGCTTTCTATATTTTGTATATTAACCACTTATCAACTATAACAAGGTTTGCAAATATTTTCTCCTAATTTGTAGTTTGCCTTCTCAATTTACTGATTGTTTTCTTTGCTGTGAACATACAGTCCCACTTATTTATCTTAGATTCTGATGTTTTATATAAGAAATAACTGCCAAGGCCAAGGTAAAAAAAATGTTTTTCACTATGTTTTCTTCTAGGACTATTAGGCTTTCAGGGCCTACATTTAAGTTTTTGATCCATTTCAATTATTTTGTGTGACAGGTGTAAGACAGGAATTGTTTCATTCTTTTGTATTCAGATATCCAATTTTCCTAACATGTTTTATTGAAGAAACTATTATTTCTTAATTGCACATTCTTGAAACCCTTGTAAAACATTAGTTTACCCTATATGCATGAGTTTATATCTGGGCTCTCTAAAATAAGCCTACCTTTATACCAGTACCATGCATACTGTTTTGATAACTATCGCTTTGCAACATAGCTTAAAATAAGGAAATGTGATGCCTCCAGCTTTGTTCTCTGCCTTAGCTGTTCAGGATCTTTTATAGTTCAACACAAGTTTTAGGATATTCTTTCTTTTAAAATTTCTATGAAAAATGTCATTGGCATTTCCATATGAATTGCATAGATCACTTTAGGTAATATGGAAACAATTTTACAATATTGTGCCAATATAAAAATATGGGATATATTTACATTTATCTGTGTTGTCTGCAATTGTTTTCAGCAATGTCTTACAGTTTTGGGTGTACCATGCTTTCATATCCTAGGTTAAATTTATTCCTAGGTGTTTTATTGTTTTTGATGCTATTCTAAATGAATTTGCTTTTTAAATTTCTTTTTCAGATACTTTATTATCAATACATAAAAACACAGCTGACTTTTGTTCATTGATTTTTGTATCCTGAAACTTTATTAAATTCATTTTTTAGTTCTAACAAATTTTTTATTGACATATTTAGGGTTTTCTATATGTAATACCATGCAATCTTCAAAAAGAAACAGTTGTACTCCTTCCTTCAGATTTGATACCTTTTATTTCTTTTTCTTATTTCTAATTGCTCTGGCTAGGAATTCCAGTACTATGTTCAATAGAAATTTTGAGAGCTGGTATCCCTATATCGTTTCTGATATTAGAGACAAGGCTTTTAACTTTTCACCATGTAATATAATGTTAGCTGATATATATGTTCTTTATTATTTTGCGGTATGTTCCTTCTATTTTTATCATAAATGATGTTGAATTTTGTCATATGACTTTTATGTATCTACTGAAATGATCACATGGTTTTCATCTTCCATTCTGTTAATATGGTGTGTGAAATTATTGGTTTGCATATGTTAAAACATCTTTACATCCTAGGTATGAATCTTACCTCATCAGGGTTTATAATCATGCCCAGGTGCTCTTGAATTTAGTTTGCTAGTATTTTGTTAAGGAATCTGCACCTATTTTCATGATGAACATTATGATTTCATTTTCTTAGTAGTGTCCTGGTCTAGCTTCATCATCAAGGTCAGCTATTCTTATAAATTGAGTTTGAAAGTGTTTCATCCTCTTCAATTTTTGGACTAGTTTGAGAAGGATTGGTATTAATATTTTCTTTAAATGTTATGTAGAATTCACCAGTAAAGCAATCTGGTCCTGGGCTTTTATTTATTGAGATATTTTTTTATTACTGGTTTGATTCCCTTGCCTGTTCAGATTTTCTATTACTTCGTGATTCAGCCTTGTTGTTTGTTCACTTATCTAATTTCTTGGTGTGCAATTATATGTAGCAGTCTCTTATGATCTTTTGTATTTCTATAATATCAGTGGTAATATTTTTTCTTTTGTTTATAATTTTATTACTTGGGTCATCTCTCTCCTTTTCTTGTGTAATTAATGTAGTTAAAAGTATGTCAATTTTGCTTATCTTAAAAAACAAAACAAAACAAAAAACCTCTTAGACTCATTGATTTTTTCTATTGTTCTATTCCCTAGTTTATATCTATCTGATCTTTATTATTGCTTTCTTGTTGCTAACCTGGGGCTTAGTTTGTTTTTGCTTTTTTATTTCTTGGAGTGTATGGTTAGTTTGTTTATTTGAGATTTTTCTTTATTCTTAATGTAGATATTTATCCTATAGAATATCTCTTGGACTACTTTTGCTTCATTCTATAGGTTTTAGTATGTTGTGCTTCCATTTTCATTTGTCTCACAATACTTTTTATTGGTTTCGTTAATCCTCACCTGAGGATATTCTTTCCATTTATTTTTTAGAGAGTAGAAGGAAATGGGGGAGTGGGGAGAGAAACATCTATGTGAGAGAGAAACATTGTTTGGTTGCCTCTGGAAAGCACACCGAAGGGGCTCTGGGACCAAACCTGCAACTCAGATACACACCCTTGGCCATCAATCAAGCCTGAGATGCTTTGGTACACAGACTAACATTCTAACAACCAAGCAATGCAGGACAGGGCTCGCAATATATATATATATATATATATATATATATATATATATATATATATATATATATATAATTTTAATATTTATTTATTTATTTCAGAGAGGAAGGGAGAGGGAGAGAGATAGAAACATCAATGATTAAAGCGAATCATTGATCGGCTGCCTCCTGCATCCCCACCACTGGAGATTGAGCCTACAACCTGGGCATATGCCCTTAACCAGAATTGAACCCGGACCCTTCAATCCGCAGGCCAATGCTCTATCCACAGAGCCAAACCAGCTGTGGCCAATATATATTTTTTTTTATTTACCTCTGATATCTTTTTTGATCCATTAGTTGTTCATTTGTGTGTAATTTAATTTCCATATATTTGTAAATTTTCCAGGTTTCTTCCTTTTTTTATCTTTATTTAGTTTCATGCCATTGTGGTCAGAAAAGATACTTGGTATGACATCAATCCTCTTAAATTTGTTAAGAATTGTTTTATTGCCTAACATATGCTCTAAACTGGAAAGCGTTCCATGTGTGTTTGAGAAGAATGTGTATTTTGTTGCTAGATAGGATGTTCTGTATGTTGTCTGTTACAATAATTGGTTTAAAGTATAGCTCATTAGTATTATTTCCTTTTTGATTTTCTGTCTGAATGATCTATCCATTATTGATATTTGAGTTAAAGTCCCTTACTATTATTGCACTGTCATCTATTTTAGCCTTCAAATCTATTAAAAATTACTTAATGTATTTAATTGCTGTAACATTGAGTGCATATATATTTGTAATTGTTATATTCTTTTAATGAATTGGCACTTTTACCATTACATAATGGCCTGCTTTGTCTCTTGTTACAGCTTTCTACCTAAAGTCTTTTCTGTCTGACTTAAGTATAGCTACCCCTGCTTTCTTTTGGTTTCCATTTCCATGAAATATCTTTCTCATCCCTTTACTGTATTAAACCTATGAATGTTCTTAAAGCTGCTGTGAGTCTCTAGTCCTATCTTTTTGCCTTTCTAAATTCTCATTTGATTGTTCCTGCTGTCTTGGGTCTTATCAGAAGACATAGATGATATATTATTTTTAGATATATGCCAAATCACTTAATAAACATAAGATCTGAATTTTGTCACTCTCTTAGAACTCTGATATAGACTAATATTTATAAAACTTAACAGAAAAAAATATACATTTCAAATAAATACAAATTTAAGATTTCTACCATGAGTCAGGAATAGGAAAAATGCTGAGGTTATAATGATGCATAACAAAAAACACCTGCTCCAGAAGCAGTCATAGTGTCAAAGGTCACATGGGCATGATAACTGATGGACATGGCTAAAGGATGATTATTCTAAGTTTTTGTGTTTTGCATACAATATTCATTAAAGGAGAAATAAGTTAGTCCTGACACATGCACACATATTGCATCCTAAAAAGATAGCTTTTATGCATAAACTAGGGGCTCAGTGCACGAATCTATGCACCTTGAAAGTAACTGTGGGCCACGAGGCTGCGGTGGGCACAGGGGCGGGTCTCGGCCCATTCTCCACGCCCCAAGCAGGCCCCACTCACCGTGGGCCCCTGGTCTCCTGTCTGCCAGCAGCCCTGCTCCTGCAGCTGCTGCTCCCATGCGCTGACAAAGCCGGCCCCACTCATACTTGCTGATGGCACAAAGTGATTGGGACCAGTGCCAGCAGCGGGTGAGAGTGACTGCTGCCGCCCCGATTGCCCCTCAGGAGTACGGGGAGGTAGAGAAGTCCGCAGGGGCGATTGGGGCCAGCAGCCACTGCTCGCACCCGCTGTTGGCGCTGAGTGATCAGGACCAGCGCCAGGTGCCAGCAGTGGGTGCAAACTGTGGCTCTGGTGCCAGCTGCAAGTGTGAGCAAGGCCGGTGCCAGTAGCGAGTGCAAGAGGCGGCTGCTGGCCCCGATCACCCCTCAGGAGCAGGGGGAGGTGTGAGTGTCAGCTCTAGCGCAGGCAGCAGGTACAAGCACAGGGCAGGATCTCAGCATGTGGGAGCAAAGAATTTTTAGTAACCACCAGAGGCTCTCCCAATGGCAGTGACTGCACCCCACCTTGGTCTGGCACCCCCGCTCACCTGCTCCACCATCCCACCATGGCCGACACCCAACGTCGGACATGTTCAGTGCTATGCTGCCTGATGCCAACACCCGCCATGTTCAGTGTGGGCCCCCTGGTGGTCAGCACAAGTCATAGCGAGCAGTTGTTGGGTTGTTCTGCCATTTGGTCTATTTGCATATTAGGGTTTTATATATATATAGATAACTCATGTAGAAAGAGAGATAGCCAACTGGTTTCATATATTCATGACTTGGAATATTTTATTCATTTATCCCTGATCACTCAGCTTCCTGATTATCATCCAGTACTAATGAGTTGAAATTGACAACTATGGGATTTGACTATTCAGATCGAAAGCCTTACAGAAGGACAACGTAAAGTTACATAGGCAGTAAAAAGTATAAAATAATATTAGAAAGTGGAAAAATGAACTAGTCCTGTTCAGTAATATGAGTTCATATTGGGGAGACCTTATTTAAGGGGAAACTCAGCAAATGATTAAGAAAAACTCAGATGTGACAAATGACTATGATTCAGCGACAGAGACACTAGTAAATGAGGTGGTTTGCAGGGAGTGGTTATTATTTTAGACTTGGGAATCTATGCTGATTAAAGAGAGGTGAGAACTCTAGGAGATGATGGAAATTGAAAAGAGACAGAAATACTTAACAACATGAGAGTGATGTACAGATACAAATTGCTAAAGTGTGGAATTTTGGGGATCGTGATTATCATAAAGGAGTGCTGTTAATGGTGATGAAAAAGTATATGGTTTGACCTTTAAAATGATAAACTGAGTAAATGTAGAGGGAAAAGATTTCGGAGACAAGTAAATCAAGGGATTGAAAGCCTAATATTTTAAAAGCATTTTGATGTTGAAGTCAAGTAGAATAGAGACAGGAGTAAAGATGAAGATAAATACTGGCTCAGAATCTAAAGCCATAAATACATGGAAGTGAATGGCATATATGTTAGATAATGACAACTGGAAGGGGGAGAGATTTGCACAACTAGATAACTTGAAATTTAAAAAATATGGATTCTTGAAAGAGAAAAGGAGAGGTCTGATTTTAAAGTGGCAACGAGGGGCAAGAAATGTGTCTGTTGTACTTTCTGGCTCTAGAACACATGAGGAATAGAAGAAAAGGTTGTCATTCCTGACAGAGGCCTCAGAGATGTGTTTTTGACAGACAACTGTCAGAGTTTAGCAAAAGAAGGTGATGAAGGATATATTCAGAGAAGAGCTTAAAGACAGAAAGTAGTTTTGGGGATCAAAGAAGAATAATTCTAAAAGACCCCACATAATGTCTTCATTTGTTTGCTTTGCTTTGGGAAAGGTTGAGAAGAGGCAAATTGATTCAGAGTATATATGTAAATGCCCAAATGTAAGTAAGCCTACATATAAACATTTTTTCCCTCAAAATTATTCCTCCAAAACATTAAAAGATTGAGAAAGAGATCAATATGTGTTTGTATATTCTCCTTCCATAAGAAAATTTAACATCCAGTGTAAAATTTGGATAATTGTCATTTTCTCAAATAATTTAATTATTTTATTTTCAGAAATGCTTTATTTTATATGAAATAGTTATTTCTGTAATTTATTTCTTCATTAAAATACTTCTTACACATACTACAATAAATTTTTCATAAAATTGACTTAATTCCCTCAAAACAAAGTGTGAATATGTATACTGTTTTTGGACATGAGAACTTGGTGCTGTTCTTGAGATCTCAGTAGGCAAATTCCGCCAGCTCAGGATAGGTGAGGGGCTAGTTTCAGTCTAGCTCCTGTGATAAAAGAAAAACAAAACACTGAAAGGACTATACTCTTTGCTGTAAGAACTGCCTCCATTGACATCCTGCTTCTGTTCACTTTCACTGAGAGGTGTAAAGGGGAGAGTGCCTAATGGACAGGGGTGTCTGCCATATGAGACTCCATATTATGACACAAAGAGGGCTGGTGATGCACTTAAAAACATCCCAGTCATTTTAGGATGGAAGAGCAAACGGTCAAAATGGCCATGGCTAGATGAATTTAGCAATGAACATGAAAACATCCATTTCTTATTTCCTCTTTCTTTTAAATACTCGAAGTGTCATTTTGCTAGGTTCCCCCCCACCCTTTACCACCCCCTCCCATGTAATCCTGGGTGTCAGCAGATCCCACCATCTACAGGTCTGGGGGGAGGTTAGGTAACATACTATTGTAAACAAAGCTACCTGGAGGACTAGATCTCTGTGAGCTCTTCTTTTTAACTACTTGGCAACAACAACAACAAAAATAGTTGAAGACTGAATACATATCTGAAAAGACAATCTGTAGCTTGTCTTATCTAGAAAAGCATGAAGACACGGTAGGCTTTTTTTGTTTTGTTTTGTTTTGTTTTGTTTTGTGTTGTGTTTCAGCAGTGAGTTCTTTGAACAGAGACCTCAAGCTTAAAAGAATTCAAAGCATGCAGTCCCTATCAGTTCACAACAGAGAAATGACTTTTGTCTTTAGATTCAGGTGTATTTGCTCATAGATAAATCAAAGAGAGGATTCTAAAACCATAAAACAATGTACTGACAGGGTCAACTTGAAATGCAGGCAGGTAGGGCAGGGGTCCGGTGGAAAACAAAGGCAGGTGAACATGGGCAGGGGCAGACTGGGCAGTTTGAGCAGCCTAACCACAGAAACCAACCCTACTGGAAAAAAAAAAAAAAAAGTGTTTTGGATACAGAGCGGGAGGCATGGGAAACCAAGGGAGGGGCTGCAGTAACAAGCTGTAGGAAGAGGCATAGAAAATAGAAATAGAGAAAGTTTAGCCTAGGGATAAAGAACACATAGAAACAGGGAAAGTTTGGGTCCGTTGCTGGGCCAGAACAATGAGGGAATCAATCAGGTGTCAGCACAGGTAGACACAGGGCAGGCTGGTAGCAAATCTATACCCCTGGACTACAAGAGGGCGGCCCATTACTGGATCCCCCTCCCTTGCGGGGAGTCTGAACCTGCTTGTAATACATTTTCCACACTTTTGCTCTTTCTTTGGTGCCTCGAGACTCGGCTCGGGGAAATACCTCGGCTCACCGTCCGGCTATCAGTACCCTCTGTTGACACTGTGTCTAACAGAATCACCACACACTTACGTAAGAACATTAGAAAGAAACTGATATAAGGTTGTTTTTTGTTCACAAGAACTTAAAATGTTTTGACAAATTGTAATATCTGTTAAGTGCTTTGCCCATTCTCCGCCTGTGAACTTGGGATGTGTAAGATGAACTGCAGAGTACTGTCTGAGCACTGCGGTTGTCAAGTCCACAGGGACCCTTTGCCGGGTTGCACATCATTTGGAAAACAATCACAATTCTTTTTACTCAGTTATAAAAACAAAAGTGCAAACCACAGAATAATAATTTTGATTATTAATGGTCACTGGAATGGAGCCTAATGTGCCATCTATTATTTTAGCTTTATTTATATTACCCTAGATTAATCTAAGCACCTAAGAGGTCTTATTCAAGTCTGTAAACTAGAAATGAAACTGCAAAACAAATAATGACCTCTCTTAGGTCACTCAGTGATCTCCATGCAGGATATTGTCATAAAATTATAATTCTGTCAGTATTACGACTTTCAGAATACTGAAAAAATGTAAAGATTTTAACATTAAAAGTCATTTAAAAAATGTTTTATTCACATTAAACTGGTCACTTTTAGAGTATTTTACAATATTTTTAGAAAGCAATTTTCATTTATACTGACCCTACCTTTCATACAGTTTTCATTTTTCCATTGGAACTTGCATCCAACTTGAATACATTTTTGTGTGAACAACAGGGAAATGAAGAAGTTCAATAAGATAGTGAATGTTCCCAGTTATAGCATCTACAGTGAATCCAACCAATAGCTGAAGAACAAAGTAAGGACAAAAATACTGCTTAAAATTCCACATAGAATGATATGCTCTAATGATTTTCTCTTATCTCCCAAGAGATTTATCTTGTTTCTTAGTCTTATCTAGGAAAATGCCCTCTTTGACCTGGAAAGCTTGATCAACTAAACTAGCTCAGTGTGGGCAATTCATTTGCATAAGTACCTGTCTTTCATATATTCAGTGATTCATTGTGATTAGAGTAGATAATGGCACTTAGTGTAACAGAGAGATACCAGCTGAGAAGGGAAAATGAAGTCCTCCAAATGACTGTCAGTCTCTACTCTCACTGTGGACTTCCATAAAAATTGCTAATCTATCGATATCTCAGTTGCATGATGTCATACACCAAATAGAATTTTCTGAATAAATAAAAATAACTTTAAATCCACAGAGTAGATTTTTAAACTACAAAAACCTAACACATCTACTTTAAAAAAACAAACAAACAAAAAAAACCCCAGAGATATTTAAGTGAGAGTTTTGTGTATTCTAGGTGACTTAGGTAGGTTAAGTGTTCTTCACTGTGCATTACAGACATCAGAATCTGCAACCAGCATTTAAGACAGCGCTTGAGGTGTATTTGAAAACCTCTGACTGGAAGTTCTCATTAATAGTGACCTTCATCATCATTCGATCATTATTGAATCGGCTTTCCCACTGAATCCACTGTCAGGTTCACAATGTATTCCCAGAAGGCTATTCTCAGGAGGGACAATGGCAAGCCCGTTTCTGCAGGAGGCAGAATTCTGTGAAGGAAAACTTTGGCTCAGTATTCCTCAAGTTAAGCCTGTGTGAAAATGTCTCAGCTCTGCCCTACAGCCAGAGACACTTGCTAACTCTAACTTTGTCATTGCCCTTGCATTCTATGTGGAAGTGGAAAAAGATGGGGGTGGGGGGGTTTGGAGGGGGCTGAAAGAGACTGCTTGGGATGATGAGCATTTGATGCAATGTGCAGATAATGTTTTATTGAGTTGCACACTTAAAACCTGCATGGTTTTGTGAAACAATGTACTCCAAGAAATTCAATTTAAAAACAAACAAACAATTGCACTGAGATCTGAGGGCCCTCCCTGACTACTTTCTGCTTTTTCCCATTTATCCTCCTCAAGATTTTTTAATCCTCTTGAATATTAAATCCCATCTTGGATCTGAATTTTGGAAAAACACACACACTATAATCCTATATAATAAAAGGCTAATATGCAAATTATCCCCTTGACCAGGGGTTCGACTGGAAGTCCAACTGGGAGTTAGACCAGGGCGGGACCGGCCCACCAAGAGCCTGAGGCCCATCCCCCTGGCCGGCCTGGCCTTATTGGCCCCAATTGGGACGGGCCGGCCAGACCCCAACGGGGCATGAATTCGTGCACAGGGCCTCTAGTGAATACTATATATACAATATAATGTCTTATAAAGAATATTTGTTTTTATCTTCATTTAAGCAACTTGGGTAAGGCCCCATAAGTAGTGATGGAATAAAAAAACAAACAAAAACTGTACATCGGACTTCTAAGTCCCCAAGTCCATGCTTTCTTTTAAAAAACACATTATTGATTTTTTACAGAGAGGAAGGGAGAGGGATAGAGCGTTAGAAACATCGATGAGAGAGAAACATTGATCAGCTGCCTCCTGCACACCTCCCCCTGGGGATGTGCCCACAACCAAGGTACATGCCCTTGACCAGAATCAAACCTGGGACCTTTCAGTCCGAAGGCCAATGCTCTATTCACTGAGCCAAACGGGTCAGGGCTTTTTTTTTTTTTTTTTTTTTTTTTTTTTCACTAAATGTTGCTTCTTCCTTTGTAGCATTAATCTTGCATTTAGGTTGACACTTGAAATCTTCATAATAAATAAAATCCCGAGTACTCTCAGCACCTGAAAATGTCTTTCTAGGAATGAGCCCATGCATTTCAGAATCAGTGACAAACATGAGCAGGCTATTCTCGGTTTTTTCTCTGACCTTGATTCATCTTCTTTTTGTTGTTTGTTTGTTTTACCAAATGCCTTACAATCCATGATGAATCTGTTTTTTTTTTTTTTTAATATGCCTGAGCTGTTTATAATATGGCCACAAATCTTAAACCCAGTTCAATCAATTACAGAAAAGTGTGCCCTGGGGAAGGGGTCCCTGTGGAATTGGAGGGGTAATTACAATAAGTCAAGATTAAGGCAATAGAGAAAATACTGAGGGCGGTAGTGCTTTAATTTCCAAACTCTGTAAAGGTGGAGGGCATTGTTCTTGATAGAAAAATACCTCCCAAGAGGCCCCATAACAGACAATCCCAGTGGCCAGCTTTAGACAAGATGAGTAGAATCCAATTAGCTTTACAAGGGGCATAGGCAAAGAGAGATCTTGGCAGGCACCAGACCCTGCTAAGGCAAATTCCATTTTGTGATGTTAGCACATACACACCAGGTATTCTGTGGTCAGGGTCGATCCTCACAGTCAGCCAGCCTGAGGGTTGACACCATGCACAAACAAGCCAGTAACAATCAAGATCAATTACAATAAGAGGGCTCACATAACCTGCACAAGAGACAATGCTGGGGCACTGGCTCAGGTAGAAGACTGCACCACTGTTGTCCCACAAGTGACCTAAACATAAGGCTACCCTGTCAAGACTGGGAGACACAGCAGATCTACCCTATACATGAAACATACACAAAGATGCATCAAAAGTGGGGTGACAAAAAAAACATGTCCCAAATGAAAGAGTAAGAGACATCTCCCAAAAAGAGCTAAATGAAATAGAGAAAAGCAATTTACCAGATATAGAGTTCAAAAAATTGTTATAAGGATGCTCGTGAAACTTAGTGAGAATCTCAAGGAACTTAGTGAGAACTTCAAAAGCATGAAAAAGGATATAGAAAACGTGAAAATGAACCAGTCAGAAATGAAGAATATAATATCTGAAATAAAGAATACATTTAGAAGGAATAAACAGTGGGTTGGATGAGCAGAGAATCAAATTAAAAATTTGGCAGACAAGGTAGCAGAAAACATCCATGAGAGCAGGAAAAAATAATTTTAGAAAATGGAGATATTTTAAGGTACCTTTGGAACAACATGAAGCATAACAATATGTGTATCATAGGGTAAGGCTAAGAAAGAGAGCAAAGGATCAAGAACCTATTTTAAGAAATGATGGCTAAAACATCCCTAACCTGGTGAATGAAAAAGACACAGAAGTCCAGGAAGCTCAGAGAGTCACCAACAAGATGAACCAAAGAAGCCCCACTGAGATACATCCTAATTAAAATGGAAAAAAAGTCAATGACAATGTCACCCCAATATATTCAATTAAAAAATTAAAAATACAGACAATAGTGCAGTGAAGGCTTGGGGTGGGGAGCGGGGGTAGGATAAAAGGGATTAATGGGGAAAAGGGGAACATATGTAATACTTTTAACATTAAAGACTTATAACAATAATAATAATAATAAAATGTACTTTAATATTTTTCTGCTGCTATATGAAAGCCTCTCATCAATTTTCTCATAAGTGACATGTTGGAAAAAAATTGTCATACACTTAGAGTTCTATTGACAGCCTGTTATTACATTAGGAATTAACATACACACACATCCTTCTTGTGGTTAAATTTCAATTTTTAATATAATACAATTCCTGGAGTATTCCCAAGTTGCAACTGTAAAGTTACTATAAAGGTAATTGTTTACTTAGCAAAGTGAAAATGAATTGTTATCACAGTAAAAAAAAAAAAATGTTTGCAACTTTAGTTTAGCACTCCTCTGTGTCTTTGGGCAAGTGTTACAATATTTTATTATCTTCACCTGAAAATGGATTAACATGTGCATTACAATGCTTTTATGTGTTATAACTTCATAATAGTTCATAGAGTGGTAAGAATAAAACTGTTCTATCAATTTTTGATCCATTTTACATACAGTGCAAATAAGTCTAACATAAACATGTTTCTTTTGAGGAAAAAAACATTAGATATTAAAACTTTGGTCAAACTAATTTAACCAGAATGCCATAATAGAAATGGTATAGGATAGATTATATGTTTTATTCGTTAAAATAAGATGAGTGTATAATGCATGGAATGAATGCTTGAAAGTGAGCACTCACTAAAGCCTTTTTATGAGCAGAAAAATTCTAATTGTACTTTTATTTTACACACATTAATATTCTGATGGTATCTTTCATGAGCAAGGCACGTTCATAAAGGTAATGGCACCTCTTCTTTCACCTTCTAGCTAGTTTTCCTTTCCTATTTTTCCTATATTCATATTAATATTATAAACAGGATCAGTCTATTAAGACAAGTTTGCTCACTTTTGTAAAACAGAGTTAAAGGGACAATAAAGAAATGAAGTAAAAGTTAACCTTAGGTTATACTTTTAATACTCAGCAAAATTTTATTTCCATGATTAAAAGACTATGAAAGCTCTCAAGTGGCTATTGAAGATTTAGTGCATGCTACTGACTCAGACCTGGAAGCACACACAAAGAGAAAAATATGCATTGGCAATAGATTTGAAGAAAATAGAGAAATCCCTTCCATGTATCCTACCTCGGCCTCTCAAACATACACACCCACCACAAAAACGACATGCACATCGCATCAGTATCAGGCTCCCAAACATCAGCATTTTCACTATTTCCTCAAATGCTAATATATAAAGAGGTAGAAATGGTCAAGAATTATTTAGAGGACACAGATTTTAGGTAACAAACAGCAACATAATCATATATTTCGAATTTCTAAGGGATAGAACACAAAACAGTAAGTAATGCCTTTGAGAAAGCTCAATTTTGCCTCTGATTTTTACATCGAAAATAAATTCCCACATCAATATCCATATCGAACATCAGACACCAACGTAAGGGCAGCAAGGATGAGATACCGACTAGGGCCAGTCACCTTGTGCCCTGTCTCAGGGGTGTGAAGATCTGGGTATTCCTGCAGAGTTTAGACATTTCCTCCAGCCCCTGACAGGAGCGGAAGAGAGAGCTGCTGCTTTATTAGAGGAGAACGATTCTGGACAGAACACCAACAAAGAGCTCAATCCAATGTGTGGTGAGTGGTTTATGTAGTGAAATAGGCGATGTTTGCACAAGGGGCAAAGGCTACCATCAAAACCAATGGAAGATATTTTTAAAAGCTGATATGATGCAAAAAAGAGGCCTGCATTTGTTTTGTAATATAAAGATATTTTATGAATGTATTTAAATGTAAATAAGGACCCCTGTAGACTTGTCCCTCTGTGTATGTGTGTATGTCTTTATGAACAGAGAATTTTCTGGAAGAACCCATGAGGAACCATTACCAATATTTACCTCTGGGGTATGAGATTATGTTAAGCCCCTGAGATATCAGGATTGATTTGTGAACAAAGTATGGGCTACAGGGGTGGGCAAACTTTTTGACTCGAGGGCCACAATGGGTTCTTAAACTGGACCGGAGGGCCGGAACAAAAGCATGGATGGAGTGTTTGTGTGAACTAATATAAATTCAAAGTAAACAACATTACATAAAAGGGTACGGTCTTTTTTTTCAATAGTTTTATTCATTTCAAAAGGGCCAGATCCGGCCCGCGGGCCGTAGTTTGCCCACGGCTGGAGGATGATTCTGACCAGTGCAGGGATAACTGGTGTGGGAGACACTTGCATCTGATTCATTTATTTCATCTCCTCATCATAGAGGACATGCTCAAATTGCTATTGCCTATGAGTAAATATTGGTCTTCACTATACTTGTAAAGTCAGGAAATACCATCTCTTGTGAAGTCCTCAAAAATGATAAATGGCTGTCTTAGTGGGAAGAAAATGACAACATAACTGATAACAGAAATTTGAATCTCTCATCATCATTTGCTTTCCTTATAGTGAACTGATGTGAGGGCACATCTGCAATTTACATCCTATTTTCTCACATGAGATAAAGTTTCAGGACTTATAAATTTTTTCTACCCAAGTTTTGCCAAATATAATGCCAAATTTTCCATAGATAATGCACAAGGTTTGGGAGATGGACACAAGTAATCACTGGCCTTATACCAAGGTACAGTTTTTCAATAAGTATCTTTAAAAACCTGGACAAAGCTGCTCATTGTGTGTGTGTGTGTGTGTGTGTGTGTGTGTGTGTGTAAGAAAAAATGAAAGAGGTAGCAGAGCTAAATTAATCTGGATCTAGTCCTCTTGGACTGCTCACGGCAGCTAAAACATTGAATAATTTGGTTAGTGGTGGCTTATTTAGGCAGTTGCTTAAGTAGTATAATAAACATCATCTAAGGCAAAGTGCACTAAGCATAATTTTGGGAGCCAAAAGAGCTTTTGTAAGAGCATCTTCCTAACAGTCATGAATTCAAATGGTGTGCTTATGGGAGGTCTATATAAAAGAATCAAAAGAGATTATTTCGCTATAAAGGCCATAGAACAGATAAAGTAAAATGTTCTGTTTTGCTTTTGTAAATATTCGTTTCAATTTACTCAGTAATGTATTTAATCAATGTCCTAATCAAATTGGGATTCTTTCTTCCTCTAAAAACCCATGCAAATGTATTATACTCAATAATCAGATATTTTATGCTAATTTAATATGCCATATATTTATCCATTCAAGGTTAAAATGAAAACAGAGTTACACAATTCTTGAGGAAAAAAAATGTGTCCAATGAAAGTCTGAAATAGTTTATTAATATATGTTAATATTCTTATTAATCTTGAAAATTGTGCTAATTCCCATTTACAAATATAATTTATACTGGCATCATATTATGTTGAGGGGCAAGAAGAATAGCTATGAGGAAAGACACAATCTGCATTTGAATATAAAAATTCATGGTAATGTTATTGTGTAATTTCATAATTTATACCAACTATATCAGGCCTATGATCTCTACAAGACATGCTTTGAAAGTCAAATGACTAGAGACTTGCATATAAAATGATAATATCTGGATAGCACATAAATAATGCAAGAGTTTACATTGAAATGTTCACATTAACTTTATCTGAATTGCGTTTGGCAAAGTGAATTCCCTTTAAATCCACTCATTCCTTAGGCCAGGCAACAACTTTGCATCTTCTACTCTTTTTATCTTCTTTTGATTCATTATAGCTAAATCAACCTAGTTTCAAATTTTAGGCCTTTAAATATTGAAATTTAAAGTTTAAATAAACTTTTGCACAAATTGTATAATCTTATCTTGCCTAAAATCAAAGGAGAAAGAAAGTTTTAAAAAGGTAGAAGTCATAGAGAAATATTGGTCTTCCCTGACTTGTCTCTCTAGTCAATCTACCTTTTAACACTTTCCCTGACTAGAAATCATGATCTTGAATTTTCATCAATGATTATTCAATATGCATATTACATGGTGATTTTTTAATCAACAAAGGTCAAAGGTACTTTTTTAAAAATCCTTACTCTAGTACATGTTAAAAAATAGGGAGGGAGGGAGAGGGGGGGAGGGAGAGAGAGAGAGAGAGCTAGAGAGAGAGAGATTGGTTGCCTCCCATAGGGATCAAACACAAAATAGAAAATGTAGATATGTGCCCTGACCAGAGAATTAAGAGAGCAACCTTTCAGTGCACAGGACAATGCTCAACCAATTCAGCCACTCAGGCAGGGCAACAAAGGTGCTTGTAAAATTATTTTTGACCACTGACTTTTCCACATCCTGAGACAAACACTGCCTGAGAAAATCTCCTCCTCACTCAACATAGGTATCACTTGCCAAGGTCAACTGCAATACAAGATAAACAATGAAACCTACAACTCAGCAGCCTCATGTATCAGAAATATTGATTGTTTTGATATTAATTCTGTAAGTGCCAGACCATGGCTTTCCTGGAGGAAGTCTTCCTTCCTCAAGTAAAGACAATTTTATAGCGAAGTTCTTTTAATTCAGGGGCAGAGGAGGCTTTTCCCATTGCTCACACCAGAGGTTCTGAACCTGTGGGCCGCGACCCCTTTGGCGGTCGAACCACCCTTTCACAGGGGTCACCTAAGACCATCCTGCATATCAGATATTTACATTACGATTCATAACAGTAGCAATATTACAGTTGTGAAGTAGCAACAAAAATTATTTTATGGTTGGGTCACAACATGAGGAACTGTATTTAAAGGGCCAGAAGGTTGAGAACCACTGGCCTACATAGATGTCTTCTCCTCCCCCCATATTCTATGCTAAGAGAATTCTAGAAGATACAAGGAGGGAACACACACACACACACACACACACACACACACACACACACACTATGCTGTCCCACAGGGATGAATTATGATTGTTCTAAATGAATCATTACAATCTCATTCCTCTAGATTAATGGTTGGCAAACTCATTAGTCAACAGAGCCAAATATCAACAGTACTTCTTCAAAATAGACTCACCCAGGCCGAAAACCGACTTCTGCACATGGGCCACGAAGTTTCAATGACACTGTGCATGCGCCCGCACGTGGTATTTTGTGGAAGAGCCACACTCAAGGGGCCAAAAAGCCGCATGTGGCTCGCGAGCCTCAGTTTGCGGACCACGGCTCTAGATCATAGATTTCACCTTAATTAAAGTCAGTTAGGTAGCATTTATGTAATATATTGCTTCCTTGATAAAAAGATACAAACCAAACCTATGTAGGCCTTTGCCCTTTATAAAAAATAATTTGAAATTTTATTTTTTATCATCTTCAACTCTCTGTTTGGAATAGATATAAGAAACCTGGTACTATGGTAGCCCTCTTATAACAAGAAGACAAACATAAGTGAAAGATTACAAGCATTTAGAGACGCCAGCCCTGCCATTGTGGAGTCAGAGAATAAATGGCATTAACTGCCTTCTTATGATCCTCTATTTATGTGAAACTAATAACTCACAATTTTTATTAAACAACTATATTTGAATTTTCTTTTACTTGTAGCCAGAAGCATTTTTAGTTTATTTGATTTGTAATGTGCTACTCACTTGAGTGATTTGTTCTTAAGCTTGAAATTGATATTGCACATTGAGCTTCTTATATTGTTCCTTTTGGTCAATCCTTTTATTTAGAGGTTCACATTGTGCTGAGTAATTGTTATAATGTGAAAGCTCTACAAAAGTCTGTCAGGCAGTATAAATATGTGAAGTATGCAAGAGTAAGAATACATTACAAAAGGTGAGCATCAAGGTAAACTAGGGAGAGAATGGCCCATCCATGAGGGCCAATCACTGTTTGTCTGAGGAAATGTCATCCCAATATGCCAGATCTTCCAAGTTATCAAAAGAAATATGGATTTATATGCAAATGTTTGAAATATTCAAATAATGACAAGTAAATCTTTTAAAAAATATTTTGCCAATATTTGAACCAACACCACTAGGGTCAATTGGAACACATTGGTGGGCAGGCCAGATTACTATTTTTGAGTTAAATTCTTTAAACAAGAAGATTGAGGCAATGTCTTTTTGATATATATCACTTTGGAAAAATGATGTGACACACAGCTTTCTTTGATTATTTTTCCTACTTCACAATTACATAAATAGATCTTAAATTCTCTCAGGCCATGAGCATTTCAACAGAAAGTCTGAACCAGCTGCAAACACATATTTAGGTTTTTCACATTCCTTTAAAAAAGCTTTCAGCTGAAAAGTTGAGATAAAAAATGATCCCATGTTAAGCAGATGGCTACTGGGAACTTCATGCTAAAACCAAAAATGGGGGTCAGTTTCTGCATGAAAACCGTTAGAAAATTCAGCGGGTATTTCTGTGTTGTGACGTGCACTGAGGACTCTCTCTTCATCTGGTTCAGTCATGTGCATATCCCTGTGAGCATAGAATTGAGCCTATTTTGTACTATAGCTGTCAGGTTTGAAAAATATTTTAGAGATGTCGTGATGATAATGATGTGAAAGAGATTTGTGTCCTAAGAATGAAAACTTCTAAATGGGCTGAAGAGTCAAGACAGCTACTTTAGTCATTGGACTGATATGCACAATATATGATGATGAGCTAAGTCCTTTTTCACTCATATCTCACTAATTCACTATACAGCTCTGTCAAGAGCTTCTGTGACTATGTAACATAAAAGGCATTAGTGACTGTGGTGGAGTTTCACTGTTGCCTAACTGGTGTCCATTCTCTCTTTTTAATTTTCACAATCGCATCTGGACTTTCATTAGGAATTTTTGTCTATTTCCTTTTGTATAACTAAAATGGTTTGAGTGAGACTAATTCCACCCAAGCTGCATAGATGGATTGGATCTCTATATATTGAGCAACGTAGAGAATCTCATCTTCATAGTAACTGGCTCTGGGATGTCATGAGATAGGGAAGAGAATACTACAGCTCAGAAGTAGGATATGTAAATATTGGGGTAAGAAGGATTATGCTATATTAAAAAAATGAATTCCGTCTAATATGATTGGGGTATATAATGTAAAGAAGAATAGTGGGGAAAAAAACAAAACTAGAGATATAGACACAATCTAGAACTTGCAAATCATTGTAGAGCATGGAAAAGATTAAAACTTTATCCTAATGTCATATCATTGATTAATTTTAAGCAAACAATTCACATAGTCATATTTGTTTTTAACTAGAGAGGAGGTGAGGTGCCTTGGCTGTAAAGAGCCCACTTAGGAGGCTATTCTAGCAATCCAGCTAAAAGATGTTAGAAATTCTGACCAGTGCGGTACTTTACAGGTGGAATTAATAGACATGGCCCAGTGGTACATAGATGCTTTGCCTCCCACAAGTCAATATTTATAAATATGACAGGAGTGGGAGATAGGCTTGTAAGATTTCAATGACATAACAAGTCATCCTGAAGTAAGGAGCCAATGCATAGAAATTAATAACTTTGGACTAAACTTTGAAGAACAAAAAGTTTGATAAACAGAGATGGAGGTCAAAGAAGCAACACCTGTGAACATGGTAGAACTGGAAGGACAAAGAGCTTTGTGCAGGGCGAAGAGTAATTACACGCATTTGGGACACAAAGGGAACACTTACTGCAGATATAAAAAACAATGTCAGAAAGTCAGGTCTGGACTTACTGTGTTGGCCTTGATACCAGGTAGACTCATTTGTACATTATTCAATAGAAGACACTGGGTCATTTAAGATTTTCAGGAAATCAACTTAGCCAAACACAGCTATGCTTGATAGTTTGGATCTGCAGTAGTAGGGACATGGCTTCTGGAGTCCCCGGTAGGGAGGGGACTAAAAGGGGCCTTCTGTGTGGTGGAAATGTAGAAGCATTAGCTGGGTTTGTTGATATCAAAACATAACTGGAGCCCTAGCTGGTTTGGCTCAGTGAATAGAGCATCAACCTGCAGATTGAAGGGTCCTGGGTTCAATTCCAGTCAAGGTTACATGCCTAGATTGCAGGCTCAATAGGGGGCATGCAGGAGGCAGCCGATCAATGATTTTGTCTCATCATGGATATTTCTAATGTTTTTTTCTCTCTCTCCTTCTCCCTTCCTCTGAAATCAATACAAAATTATATTAAAAAAAATACTTAACTGCAGAAGTGGTAGTGATGATAGTATAAAGGTGAGCAAGGCTTCAAGTTTTATTAGTTAAGTGGGTACTGATACCATCCATATAAAAAGAAAAATCAAGAGAATAGTATATTTTGGTGAAAGAAGGATAATTGTACAAATATCTAAAGTTGTTATGATGCCATTGCCATATGTCCATAGAACCAAGTAACACTAATTGTAACTGACATGGGAACAAATGAGCATATAGCTGTTTCAAAGCGCACCTGTGCTTACATTGTGGACACATCAAACATGGGTACCGATGGCCATTTGCATGTGTCTAATTGCTGACCTTCCTCCACCATCCATCACTAGATGGTAAATTCACTGAGGCCAGGAATCGTGTTTTCTTTAGAATTATTAATATTTGGAACACTAAAGTGTCTTGAGATCTGTTGAGGAAATGGCTAAAGCCTCTTACACAAAGCTCCTCATGACATCCTTGACTTTTCTCCACTGAGTTTGAGGAGTATCCCCTTGCACAATGCCTTTGTCTCTGCACTTTGTATCCGATTTGTCTATTTCACTAACTCCCTTATCAGCTCCTCCATGCATGTGTTTTCAGCACAAGGACAGCAAAAGGGGAAGTTCTGCTGAACCCCAGTTAACTGAGGAATCATCAGAAACTTTTCTTTATTCTCTGCTGATTATTCTTTATTCCGCCTTCCTGGTTTGTAAGAAGAATCTAATGCGTAGACAAAAACGTGCCTAAGGATCCCAGAAGACTTAAATACCTAAATTGTGATTAAAAAAACACACATAAAAAGCAAAGGAGTCAGAATAGATGATTATAACCTTCAGCTCATTTCCCCCAAATTTTCTATTATAGCTTTCTAAATTCCAGGTACTTTTCGGTTGCTTTATAACTTAATTCTTTCTGCTTAATTGATATTTCTTGTTAGTTTGTTTGAACTAATTAAGATTTTATTGTGTGAAAGTTAAAATGACATTTATTTGAGTACTATTTTCAAGTCTAATTGGGTTATTAAGTAAAAGGCATTTGAACAGAAATAGATTTTATTTTAACAAGCAGAGATTCCAATTCTACTCAAGACTATTAGGAAAATGCTTTCCTTACAGGTAAAAAAAAAATATAAAACATGCCCAATTCTCTAACATTTTGCTCTACTAAAACCATTTATAAGCCATTTTAAGAAATGTACATCTAAAAAAAAGAAAAACGAATATCTGATACAGAATTCTGAAACAAATTTAGAAATGGCAAATAAGGCATTGTGAATGTGTGTTTTTTTTTTCTTTTCATATAAGCTACTACTGTATCATGGAAGCCTTAAATACACTCATGTACAAAGAGATTTTTCAAAGATCTTGAAGTTCTAATAAAAAAGATTTCAGTGCTATACCTGCAAAAGCATCCTTCCAAATTAGCTTTATACATTGAAGCCAAGCAGCTTTTAAAATAGTTTTTAAAATTATTTAACAAAATGAAAGATAAAGAATGACCTCACTGGGAATTTTATAGTACAATATCACTCACGTCTTTCTGTGGGACAATACTGAGATGGTAATGAATTCGAGGTGACAGTTGGTGTCAGGGATAAAGGGTAATATGCAGAACAAAAAATGAGTCAAGGAAAGCATATCAAATTATAAGCTTCTCAAGGGTTAGGGTCATAGCCTCTAAAGATTTCATGTTGATTCTTCACCAGGCTTAGCAGATGTTACTTCTATTAGTAAGAGCCTAATAAATAATGTTCAAACTAAATCGCATTTGTTTTTGTTTTTGTAAAACTGCAATGTTATACACCGAACAGGAGGAGCTGAAAAAACCTGTAGTCCAGCAATAGTGAAATAGACAAAATGTCAGTCTTCCCGGACACTTTTGTGCTGTCCAGTATGCCACCCAACTTCAACAGGTCTTCCAAAGAATTAGACCTTTAATTCCTCAAGCCACAGTCCCGAGCCCTTTGCTCTCTGCCAAGAAAGAAGCTGAATGCAGGTGACAGAGTGAATCTTTGAGGGGTTCAGTTGTCAGTCTTCCTATTTATCCTGCCCACACCCATATTTTATCAGGGCCATGATTATTTAACTAATCCTTATGATACTAGATACTAGTAATCTTGTTACCACTGCCAGGATGAAGAAAACACACAAGGATTTGGAATGCTGAGGGAAAAATAGGTGTATATATAATGTGGAGAATGGGAAGGAAATAAAACAAGTTTCCGATCTCATCATAAGGGAATTATGGATTTGTTATAGGTTTTGGTTTATCCAGATTAAGAACACCTGACAAATGCAACTGTGGGATGGTCTACATACATGAGGAAAATACATATATATGTCCACAAAATATACATAGTTAATATTGGGTTAGACAGAGTTTGATAATCAACTTATTTAAATTTTATTCAAAGAAGTGTTCATTTTACTAGAGTCAGCCACTCAAGAAGCTCCTGACTATTTGACCTTTGATAGTTTTCATGAACAATTGAGGAGGGAAGAAATGGAACCCGCCGGTGTCAGCCTCCTGAAGTGAAAACCCTAAAGCAGAGGTTACCAGCTCCTAAATTTAGGGATTGCTTGGAGTTCTGCTTGCCCCTTTTTTCCCCACTCCCTCATAGCAAGGGTATTAGCAAGGTCAAGACAGGATTGCCCTTTAAACTGCAAAAGAAGGAACTGGAAAAGCCCTGAGTACCAAGTATGAGAACATGAAAGATATGCAACAGGACACCAACTTCTACTGCTGGTCCTGGGTCCAAGGATGGGAAGGAGACACTGTAGTTTTCTGTGATCTTGCAAAGCTCATTAGAATTAGAGGCGCCATATGAGGCAAACACTCTCAAATACCAAATGCTCAACTTTGCCTGCTATCAAAAATTCATGCACTCTTAGCAATTTGTAAGTGATTGAGGATTTGCTTTGCCTGGTGTCAAAGACTCATGTACTAGCATAGGAAATACAGTCAGTAACATCATAATAATTATGTATGATGTCAGGGGGGCACTCAACTTATTGGGGAGGAATCACCTCATAAGTTATATAAATGTCAAACAACTCTGCTGTACACCTGAAACTAATATAATACTGAATGTTGACTGTAATTTTATTTTTTTTAAATAAAAAGAACACCATACTCTTTGTGAGCCTCTAAATGATTGAGGATTTGGGAATTCGTGACTTATATTTCATCACCACTAAGTTCAGAAATGGAGATGGAAAGTAATTAGCAAGTAGATGTATTACAATTTTTTTCTGAACCGCTTGCACACTTCATCTCCAGCATTCCTGCCACCCTGCCTCTCACTGCTCTGAACACATGCTCAGTTTTTTGGGATCCTGATTTCGTACAGCCTTGAGACATCCTCCCACTTTATGTTGTTGTTTTTTTTAAATACGTTTTCACTGATTTTTTTAGAGAGAGAGGGAGAGAAAAACACTGATGGGAGAGAGAAACATTGATCAGCTGCCTCCTGCATGCCCCCTACTGGGCATCAAGCCGGCAACCCAGGCATATGCCCTGACTAAGAATCGAACCAGGTACCTTCTGGTGCATGGGGCAATGCTCAACCAACTGAGCCAAACCAGCCAGGACCTACTTTATCTTTTCAACTGTAGAAAATTCCTACTTAAGTATCCACATAGAGTTTTGATGTTCTCTTCTAGGAATTTTCAGCTTTCTCACACTCTTGACAACCAGTCCTTGCTCCCAATGTTCCATAAATCATCTATTTATACAAATTTATCTATTATAGTATAAACTTTTCAAATGAAAGCCAGGAATTATCTGAAACTATTTTTATTCCTACTTCCTAGCACATTTCCTGATTTTTTTTTTTAAATGAATGAGTAGATGTGTGGGAAAAAAATGCAATTTGTTTTTGAAAGAGATTAAACTATATGTGACTTTTAAACTTTTTTGACGGGAATAAAAATTTTCCTTCTCCCCCTCATATGCAATATTTTAAAGAATAATGTGAAAAAGTCCTACACTTGAGAATTGGAAGACCTAATATCTAGGTCACACTCTACCACTGCCCTGCTTTATGTCATTTGATTTTTCTGGGCCTCACTTTCCTCAGCAATAAATCAGGGTGTCCTCAAGTCTGGTTGTGTCATTTCTTGGTAACTCTACCAGAGCACCCTCCTTTATTAGAAAGAAAGGCAACAAGCATTCATGGCAAACTTTCAGTGGACATTCTTTCTTTTTATCAAACAGAAAATACAAGATGAAATAAAGCAAAGGCAATATCCCCAAACTATAACTAACCTTATTCCCAATATTCAATTCACCTTGGGCGGCAGGCGAGGCACATTCTGCATCTGTTTCTAGGTGGAGTTCCAACTTTTAAGCAGCATATGCTTGTATATCATGTGTTATGTTGTCCTAAGGATAGCAAGTGCACGTGAGAACTGGTCTAAATATAATTGGCCTAACTTGGCTTTGACCCTGACAATGAGCCAGACCATCACTGAGCCAGACTGAAAGCTTTAATCAGAGTTCAACCCTTGATCAGAACAAAGGGGTGAATAAGTAGTTTTAGGATGTATGATTAAATTTGTGCTTTAATAAATACTGGGACAAATACAAAATAATCCCCTGAGGTTTACAACCTTGATCAAGCTGTCTTGGATTTCCTATGGTCTCTATCAAGAGTACACCCTCACACCTAATTTTTAAAGATATGAGTACTTAGAAATTAATACAAAGCAAATGGGAAACTTGATCTCAGCATAAAAGGACCTGCAGAAATAGCAACTGTTTGCCTTTCATCATATCATTCATGGACACTTATGTGGCAGGTCGGCCAGGGGAGATATATATATATATATATATATATATATATATATATATATATATATATGCCTAAGCAACCCGAACGCCTGAACAACCAGAACGACTGGTTGCATTGATGTGCACTGAACACCAGGGGCAGACGCTCAATGCAGGAGCTGCCCCCTGGTGATCAGTGTGCACCCACAGTCAACCTCCTGTGGCTGGCCAACCTCCCACGGTCCCTCCCCCCATCCAGCAGGCCCCGGCCGGCAGCCAGCAGCCGGCAGGAAGGCCCCAATTGGCGGCCGGAAGACCCTATTCAGCCTTGATCACCGGCCAGGCCTAGGGAACCCCACCCATGCATGAATTTAATGCACCAGGCCTCTAGTTTAAATATAAAAACAAGAAATCAAAACAAGAACATAATCCAGGCCAGTGTTGCTCAATGGTTGAGCATCGATCTATGAACCAGGAAGTCATGATTCAATTCCAGGTCAGGACACATGCCCAGGTTTTGAGCTCAATCCCCAGTACGGTGTGTGCAGGAGGCAACCGATTTACGTTTCTCTCTCATATCAATGTTTCTCTCTCCCTTCATCTCTCTCTAAAATCAATAAAAACATATTTAAAAAATAAAACAATAGCATCAAACACCTATAATTCCTGAAAACTGACTATATTAACAATTTTCTAAGGATTATTTAGTATCCTATATTTGAACACCATAAATAAGTTTGTATTTAAATTATTGCTTTTGTGACACAATATTATAAATAGATTAAAGCACATTTTAATTTGTCAGTTTTCACTGTCTCACACTTTGAGAAATAAAATAAGCATGTGAGAGTGTTTCTTCCACTTTTTCTTCCTTAACTATACAGTGGGGGTGAATCTTTAATATAATTAATTTTTCCTGTTTGAAGATACACTTGTTAAATAAAAAGACACTTAATATTAATGCCACTCACACAGCAGGCATTCAAATCAGCACAATGACTACTTCCGCCTATTGATTCTTGACAGTTAGGTTTCATCTCTTAATGCTTTGTTATAAGCAGGAGGGAGAATGATCAGATATCTGTGCTCATTAAAGGTGTTGTCTAGAATTGCTGACAGCAGCAGTCACATTTCCATGGGCACCTGCAAGTCGTCACTTACGTTCTTTGATGTAAAAGAATCATGGCGTTTTCACAAATAGTGACTGCATACACACCGGGTCCTACTACATCCTTGGCATGGTAGGGAAATAAATGAAAGGCAAACAAACCACAGTGTCTGCCCTCTGGGAGCTTATATGTGATGATGGAAATACAGCATAAGTACTGAGACCAGTAGGATTCCACCTGCATATTGCAGACCAGATTAGACAAAACTTGCATGCAGAAGCCAATCTTTAGCTGAAATAAATGAACCTCTATGCATTTGGCTTTTTTTAATATGTGAGTTTATTGTTATCAGCATGTGTGTGACTAAAATTAGTATTGTCAGCTCTTCCCAGCACCGGTTCAACTCAGTTTTCATTAATATCCACAACTTAACCACCTGCACTTTGTTCATTCACTGAGCTGCCTTTGGGCCCTATCAAAGGGAGTTACACCCCCTTTACTTAGACAGTATGAAAGGCTAGGACTTGGCAGGGCAATGTCATTTCCCAAATGGACCGGACTTTCTGGCAGGCCCACGGAGTGCCTGCCATCTATCATGACATCAAAGGACCACAGATACTGTCCCATAAGACTTCACCTCCACCCATCTCCCCTGCCTTCCATCGAATTTCCTGTGCTGAAGACCCCCATGCGGAGGCAGTGCCCTCTGACTTACAGGTGATGCCATCCCGTTCTTCAGTCAATGCTTTAAGACGTTTGTGTTCCCTGAGAGAGATATGCAGGCCCCAGTGGGTCATGGACGATGAAAATAAAAAATAGAATCCGTGTGCTTTCCGATTCATGCAAAATATACCCAAAGACTTGATAAAATCAACACAAACATTTTCATAAGTGGATTATAAAATTTAATTAGTACTTTTTAAAGATAAATTCCAGATATTGTGCTCAAATAAAGCACTCATTTTTACTCAACACTGGAGAGAAAAGAATCCCTTCACTCTTCCCAATGTTTGAAATTAACTTCATGGGAAAATGTCAGGTCACCTCAGTTGTATGATCAGTACAGTTATACCGTTATTGCAATTATTACACGGCTGTGGAGGATCATAGGGCCTTACGAGGTCTGTGCCCCTGTTAACCCCCATGTCTTCTCGTCACGCTTGCTGACTCTCTCCCACTGCTCTAGCCACATTGTGCTTCTTTGCTGCCCCAAACTTTAACTCAGGACCAAGGTCTTCTTATTGCCTCCACCTAGGAAACTCTTCCCAGACGTGCACACGAGCGAGCCTTTGCTCACATCCTTAATTGAATGTTCTGGTCATTTCCTTAGGAATGACTTCAGAAATTACTCCATTGAAAACAACACCCTCTTAATGGCATCTCCTTTTCTGTGTACTGCTCAGCAACAAAGAGGGGGGGGAAAGCTATTGATAACACATGGCAATTTGGATGGATCTTAAGGGCATTCTACTGAATGAAAAAAAAAAAAAGCTTATAAACTTTATAATCCCATGTCCATACCATGCTGGATGTAACAAAATTATAGAGATGGAAAACAGTGGTTGCCAGCAATCGGAGAAGGGGCAGGAGGGTGGGATGATAATGGAGCAGCATGAGATGTCCTCTGTGGTCACAGAGTAGATCTCCCTCTCAATCACAGGGCGGTGCTTGTTACGTGATAACGTGAACTAGAATGATACACAAAGGCATGCCGGAAATGAGTGGATGCAAAAGCTGGCAAAATCTGAGTGAGTAGTTGGCTTAATTTGACTGTGCAGGCAACTTTTGATAAATCCACTATTCCTGGTTTTGGTACTGCCTTATGGTTATGCCAGATGTCACCACTGGGAGAAGCTTGGAGATGGGTGTTGCAACTTTCTGAGTCTATATTTAAAAATAAAAGTAGTTTAAAAGTAAGATAAAAAAAAATTCTCCTTAGCGCTTACTACCATCTTACATGCCATATAATTTACTTCTTTATTTTCTTTATTCTCTCTCTCTCAGTATATAAGCTCCACGCAGACAATGAATTCTTAGTTGTTTTTGTTTACTGCTATGATCACAGCACGTAGACCAATGCTGGGCACACATGCACTCTCTATGAATAGTTATGATTAACGGATGCATTTTACTTTTAAAATCATCTTAACATTGTGATTAATATCATGACCTTTGATTTTGATCCCAGTTCTGCTATTATCTAGAAGGTCTTCATCAAATCTCTTGAACTTTTTCAACCAAAAATTAATAATGCTTAAAAGGTTGAATTAAAAAAGCATCCACATAAAGTAATACAGAGCTGGAGGAAGTATTACTTGAGATAAACTTCTTGGAAATAAGTACAGTAATATGCTTCAGTAGTCCTTACAGAATTAATATCATTTGACATGGTGATTTATCAGAAATGTGGACATAGTTGTAAGTGCAAGGATGTTCATCACAACATTATTGTATAGTGGGAAATGTGAAATAACCTAACTTTATAATAATAGGAAAAATGACTATCTGTTTTTATCTATTGTACATTTTTTTTATCTATTGGGCATTTTTCTGAAAACAAAGACCTCATTTTATTTTATAAAATGAATAATAAATACAGATGTAATCCACAAGTCAATTAGTCAGATTTTAAATTTCTATTCCTTATTAACATTATGCCTATCAACAACATTCACTATTTATAAAAATTCCCCTTTCACACTATCTTTTGCAACATGGCTATATTTTAAATCACACCTATAAATGCAACAATAATTTTGTCAATTATAAGGGAGAGTAAGTTAGCATGCAACCTATTTTGGTTTCAAGGCATGATTAAATCTACAAATAAATATAATTAAGTTACTAATAGAATGCCCTTCTCCAAGAATGTGTTATATATGATAGGCATACATATTGGGTGACATGAAATTTCAAAAAAAAAAATTACAAAATGTTTCTCAACTCCACATATGAAGGAAAGTAATGACAAAGTGATACCTCTATATTAAAAAGTATTGTTTTCATTTGAAGTAGTATAGGCTTTTTTTTTCTATTCAGAAAGAAAAATGATTAAAATCACTGTCATTTAGACACAATAAATTTAAGGGCAAAATTATAGTTGCATGAACTAATTTAAGGTTAAAAATTATATGTGAAGAACCTCAATTAATTATCTATTTAATGAGAATCACATTTCACATTAATATTCTGGATTTTCATCACCTTTGCAAAGTATGATGACATATTCTTATTCTGAGACAGGATATTAAAAAGTTGTGAAGAA
Organism: Myotis nattereri; assembly: GCF_964212035.1. Classification (NCBI taxonomy): domain Eukaryota; kingdom Metazoa; phylum Chordata; class Mammalia; order Chiroptera; family Vespertilionidae; genus Myotis; species Myotis nattereri. The sequence continues at coordinate 81,709,795 of NC_138082.1, read as the reverse complement.
GAAGAAGGGATGCTGCATATTTTCTTTTTTTAAAAAAATAGCGTTTTGGATTTCTCCATATATATTACCAGAGTGGGATCGCTGGGTCCAAAGGCAGTTCCATTTTTAATTTTTTGAGGAAACTCCAGACTGTTTTTCATAGTGGCTGCACTAATTTGCATTCCCACCAACAGTGAATGAGTGTTTCTTTTTCTCCACATCTTTACCAACACATTTGTTGATTTATTGAAGATAGCCATTCTGATATATCGGAGGGGATATTTCATTATAGTTTTAATTTACATTTCTCTGATGATTATTGACATTGGGCATCTTTTCATATGTCTATTGGCCATTTGTATGTCCTTTTTGTAAAAGTGTCTATTCAGGTCCTCTGCCCATTTTCTAATTGGATTGTTTGTTTTTGGTGTTGAATTGTATGAGCTCTCTCTATATTTTGGATATTAACCCCTTATTAGATGTATCTTGAAAGCAAATATATTGTTCCATTCAATAGTCTTTTTATTTTGCCGATGTTTTCCTTTGCTGAGCAAAACTTTTTAGTTTGATGTAGTTCCATTTGCTTATTTTTTATTTTGTTTCCATTGCCCAAGGAGATTATATATATATATATATATATATATATATATATATATATATATATATACATATATATTGCTAAAAGAAATGTCAGAGATTTTACTGTTTATGTTTTCTTCTAGAAATAGTATGGTTTTAAATATTACATTTAAGCTTTAATCTACTTTGAGATATATGCACCCCTATATTCATTGCAGTGCTATTTATAATAGCCAAGATATGAAAGTAACTAAAGGGCTCATCAGTTAACTAGTGGATATAGAAGATGTGGTACATATATACTACTCAGCCATAAATAAAATAAAATAAAATAAAATCTTACCATTTGTAACAACGGATGTCCCTATACAGTATTATGTTAGGAGAAATAAGTCAGACAGAGAAAGACAAATACCATATATACAAAATATATAAACAAAACAGAAAAATCCTCATATTTTTCTGTTCAAATACAGAGAACAAATTGTGGGTTGCCAGATGGTAGGGCGGTTGAGGGGCTGGGTAAAAAAGGTGAAGGGATTAAGAAGCACCCACTGGTAGTTACAAAATAGCAGTTGTTCTCAACCTTCCTAATGCTGCGGCACTTTAATACAGTTCCTCATGTTGTGGTGACCCCCAACCATAAAATTATTTTCGTTGCTACTTCATAACTGTAATTTTGCTACAGTTATGAATCGTAATGTAAATATCTGATATGCAGGATGTATTTTCATTGTTCACGACCCACAGGTTGAGAACTGCTGGCTTAGGGAATATAGTCAATAATCCTATATAATAAAACCCTAAAATGCTAAGTGTCTGGTCGTCTGGTCATCCATTCAACCAATCAAAGCATAATAAGCTAATGATATGCTAAGGCCATTCAACTGCTCTCTATGAAATGCACTGAACACCAGGGGGCAGATGCTCTGACCAGTAGGTTAGCTTGCTGCTGGGGTCCAGCTGGTTGGGACTGAGTAAGATGGGCCAGGCATGCCCTAGAGCCCTCTCAAGATCCCTCCCCAGCTGGCCAAACTCCTGTGTCCCTCCCCTCCCCCAATCCATGCACCAGTGGGGTCCCTTGGCCTGGCCTGCACTGTCTCGCAATCCAGGACCCCTCAGGGATATCAGAGAGCCAGTTTCAGCCCAATCCTGATCAACACAGGAGCTGGCCCCTGGAGGTCAGTGAGCTCCCACAGGGGGAGCACCACTCAGCCAGAAGCCCTAAGCTGGGCTCACAGCTGTTGAGTGCAGCAGCAGTGATGGGAGCCTTTCCTGCCTCTATGGCAGCGCTAAGGATGTCCAGGGGGAAAGGGCCTAAGCTGTCAATCAGACATCCCCTGAGGGCTCCCGGATGTTGAGAGGATGCAGGCGAGGCTGGGGTGGGGGGGAGGGGGGTCCCGAGTGTATGAATTTCGTGCACTGGGCCTCTAGTATTGTAATAACTATGTACAGTGGCAGGTGAGTACTAGAATTATCAAGGGGAACACTTTGTAAAATACATGATTATCTAACCACTATGCTGTACACATGAAACTAATATAAAATAATATAAAATGTCAACTGTAATTGAAGAAAAAGTAAAAAATACAAACTTTTAAAAAGCAGGAAAAGTGTCCTTTGTCCCTGAGCCATGAAGCTTTGTCTTCTACCTCCCCCAATCATTCACTTGTTGAAAAAAATAAAATGACAATAGTGGGCCCCTCCTTGGTTCTTGGTGTTGGGGACGCCACACAGATTAAGCTCCAGTTAGAGTCTTAAGTGATCTCTAAGGCACAAGGGTAGAAAACTAGGTAAAAATGTAAATTAAGTATAAATAAGTAAAATGAAGTACAACTGTGTAATACTCCATTATGTTTCAGGTATACTGGATTAAATCTCATATGTAAACACAACTCTAGCTCTTTAAAATGAAGTCTCGATGTTTTTACCACGAGCCTCGGTCATTTTCTGGCTCAGATCTTTTAAACAGTGGTAGCTTCATAACTGTAATTCCATTCTCTACCACTTCTTTCCTCAGAAATGCTGACGTCCTTTCCATTTGGCTAATTATACTACCTTTGAGCTGCTTAATTACCAACACACAAGGTTTAACTGTGTTTTTTTTAAACAGGCAACATAATAACAACTAAAAGTTAATAGAGAAAATTCACTCATACCTTATTTCTTGGAATAATCAGAAAACACTACTACTGGCTTTCTTATTAGGTGTCCATAGTCTGATTGTTGGTTTGTTTCTACTTGAAGTTTTCTATTTCTGTAAGAATTACTATTGTTTTATTGAAAAGTTAGCCTGTATTTGATCATATTAAAAATATATGTGACTAAATAAAGCAACTCTACTGTTTTTGTTTGAAATCTCCAGCGAAAGGAGTCAGAGACTGTATATTCTGCAAGATATCAAACTTGACACATTAGTTGGAGAGTCACACATCTCTTTCTTCCCGTGTTTATGGTATGATGTATTTCAGAGAGAAAACTGTTATCTTTCTTGGATGAAAGAAAAGCTTTGAAATTTCTCTACCCCAGCACAGTTTGTCCACGCAAAATTTTTTGTACAATGCCTCTAATGAACAGTTATCCATTTACCTTTTGGAAATTTCTAAAGGAAGTAGCTGCTGCCTCCCACACTGGCTCTGAATTATTGAACAAGTCATTGTTAGAGAAGTCTTCTTCATGCTGAACCCAAATCCACCTTCCCGATGCCATTTCATATCATTGGCCTTAGTTTTGGATTAAGAAACACATCTAATTTCTATCTGCAATGCTAACATATCTATTACTCACCCTATATTTTTCCAAATTTCTCATCCCACAACTACATATCTAATTCATTCATTGTCATTTCTAAATTTTTGAAAATTATTTTTGTCTTCTATACAAGTCTTCAGTTGGGTACAGGACCCAGGTGTTCTCCAGTTGGGACTTAGAGCCCCGGGATATGAGCCTCCAGTGTCCTAGAGCAGCTCCAGCAACAGAAATCTAAGGTTAGGCCTACACATGTAGGTTTAATTTTTTTGTACACACATTAATGAAAAATAAAAACAGGTGAAATCCATGACTAACATATTTTACTTAATGGAATATACATGAACATTATGTCAACATGTTATATTTATAATTCATTAGTAATATTGTGCTTTTTTTTTTACTAAGCTTTCAAAATCTGGAGTGTGTATATTTACACTTACTGCAAAACTCAATTTAAACTAACCATATTTCAAGTGTTCAGTAGCCATGTGTGGTCAGTGGCTACCATACAGGACAGCACAGTTCTAGAAAGTTTAATTTTATAAATTGGCCTAAAAACATATCAGTGCTTTTAAAATTCCTGCCAGACTAACTTTATACTGAGTTTATGGTCAATAAAATACCCAAGGTGGCATGTGAGTTACTTTCCCTCATCCTACATTTTAAGAACCACATTTTTATAAAACACATGTGTTGACTTGGACCAGCATTCCCATCTCTAGATCATCTGTAATTTTGCTTCTGTAGTCTGCTAATTCAACTCTTCAGTCTAGCTTACTTACTCAAAACTTTTATAGGGATTGATTGATTGATTGATTGATTGATTGATTTAAAACAGCTTAATTCACATTGAACAGGAAAGGACCATGAAAATAATACAGGCTTGTGACATACTGAAAGAGGCTGTCACACATAGTATTAATCAATCACCGGGTAGTTACCCAGCTTTAAAACCACCTAACTTCACCAGCATTCACATGTAATCTCCTCCTAATACCACCATGTTTTCACGACGTACTGTGCAAAGCCTTCATGCAATTCAATTCCTTCATCACAGGATCTGTGGCAGCCAATGACTCTCACCTCCTAGTTTTCCTGGCCTAGTGTGCTCCCCTCCCTCCTGGAATCCCAGCTACCCCTGGGTGATAAGAATATAGCAGCAGTGAAGATTTATGAGTCCAAAGCCTAGGCCAAAAAAGGCATAGCAGACTCCACCTGCTGCCTTCTACCACGCACTCTGGGAGAATCCAGCCGCTGTGCCATGAGGACATCTGGTAGCCCCGTGGGAGGGGTCCACCTGGAGAAGACCTGAGGCCATCAATCAACAGCCAGGATTAACTTGCCAGCCCAGTCCTGAGCCACCCTCGAGGCAGATAATCCAGCTTCCATCAGGGCAACATCTGAAAGCAAAGGTGTAAGGACACAGGTAGGACCAGTGTAGCACAGCCGTTCCAGAACTCCTCACACAGAGTCCATGAGTATAAGGTACTGTTTATGCTACTAAGTTATGAAGTCATTACACACAGTATTAGGTTACCAGAACAATACCTGAACGCTCAATTGGACAGTATTTTGCTAATACAGTGTTTCTCCAAGTATTCTAATGGTTCTGTCTATAAATGGAAAAAATATGCACATTCCTATGACATGAACAAGACTCAAATGAGATAAATGAATATATTAATAGTGGTTTTCCTCTGAAAGATAAATACAAGCATTTTAATTATCTTCATTTTTTAAGTATTTTCAGATTCTCTATAGTAAGCATATTATTTTCAAAATCAAAATAAAATAAATGCCTTGTGGATAAAATAGCAATAAACAGGTAAATATATTAATAGCTACTACAAAAAGGGAAAGTTGTAAAATACAATCTTCCAAAACTTAAGCTTTCTTCCCTGCCTTCTTTTCCCCCCTCCTAGGATTGTTCTGCTTTAACAAAGAAAACTATTCCCAAAAGGATATTAATATCTTTTTCATGCGTTATTACCCCTCTTCAGTAAGAAGGAGGGTAACTAGGAAGGCAGTTTAGCAGCAGCTACAACTGAACATAGAAAGTGCATTTTATGGTCCCTGGAAGGCAGGAGACTCAGAGAGTCAACTTCAAGTTCCATATATTTGAATACAGTCCCTTTTTTATGCTGCCGTTTCTCTGAGTTTGTTATTAATAGGATTATTTGAAATATCAGTGTGCCCAAGTATATGAATCTTAATAGCTCAGACAATCCCATGACCAGAACCTCTACGCCCATAGACTTCTTAAATATGTGTCTGTAATTGTAAAGCACTGAAGTATTAAGACCCAGAAATTAATTAGATAATTCACTAGAGAAGAGTTACTACTTCAGGCAGCAGTGTATGCAAAATTTATTTTACAGTGATTTCTTCTTAGTTAAAATAGATATTTATCATACAGAGGGTCTTGTCTACAGAGCTCCAGACCAGTAGGAACATAATTGAAATGAACGCTCTTTTCCATGCTTCTATGTACAGAACCTCAAACCTCAGAGGGAAGGTAGGGGAAGGTGGACGGCGGGTAAGAGCTCAACCAAAGGACTTATATCCATGCATATGAGCATGACCAATGGACAGAGAAAATAGGGGGGTGAGGGCATGTGTTGGGGGCAGGAGCAGGCGGGGAGATGTCGATGGGGGAAAAAGGAGACATGTGTAAAACTTTCAACAACAAAGAATTTAAAAAAAAAAGAAATGAACACATCTAGCTCTGGAGAATATCAACACTGCTTTTGCAGAGCATCAGCTCTGGTGGACGGGCACCCATACGCCACTCCAGCACACATACAACTGATCCAGTCCTTCCGGAGGAATTTCAAAAAGTCATTCCATTTTACTTTTCGTTTCAGAAAGAGCCTATTCTCCTGAAGATTTATGCCCCATTATAGATAAAGGACAGTTCTAATTATGCTAAAACAACAGTTACTTTAATTAAAGTGTCTGATCCCAAGCATAAGACATAATAAGGCAGTTTACAATGTAAAATAAATAGTATAAATAGTTAAACTATTCATTAGTCCATTTAATGTGCACTGTTAAATCAAATAATAAAAAAATATAAATGAGTATTATTTTAAAGAGTTTTTAGCCGAAACTGGTTTGGCTCAGTGGATAGGGCGTTGGCCTGCGGACTGAAAGGTCCCAGGTTCGATTCTGGTCAAGGGCATGTACCTAGGTTGCGGGCACATCCCCAGTAGGAGATGTGCAGGAGGCAGCTGATCGATGTTTCTAATTCTCTATCTCTCACCCTTCCTCTCTATAAAAAATCAATAAAATATAATTTTAAAAAAAGAGTTTTTAAAATTTTTGTTCTTTTCTAAAATATATAAACAATTGCCTTTTCAAGGATGGATTAAAAATGCAATTGTTTAATAATTTCAATGGACCAATAAATTTCAAACATATTGGGATAATACTGGATTTCAATAATAAATACTATTTATGACTTAACATGATTCAAGAATAACAGAAAAATATTTTTTTCTGATATGGGAAATGTCAAATACTAGATTACAATTCTCAACCACAAATATTCCGATCATCAAGATTTATAACATCTAGATTTCCTCATATTTGAAACATATTTTAATCATCTAAGAATATTTTTTAATTTATGGCATTGCAATGTGCTCTACAATAATTTAGTTTGCTATTTTTGATAAACAACTTCTAAGAAGCAGATATAAAAATAAAATGTATAAGTCTGGAGAAGTATAATACATGCTACCTGAGTGTTGCAAATAATAATATGCCATATAAATTCTATTTATCTTGTAGTTACTAAATTAGAATACAATTGATATTATTTGTAATGAATAGAAAAATAATTATACCAGAGTACAGAATAATTCCTCAAAGACATGTAAAAGCTTTTTCAAAATGGCAGTAAGATCCAAAGACGTGGGATGTTGACTAGAAAGATGGGCTGTGCCCCAGCTCTGCAACCTGGAGTGGGGCTCTTATGTTAGAGCATCTCTAAGTCTCCTGCCTGTGCAACAAATGATGTCACTGGCAAGGGAGCATGGACTTTGGGAGGTTTAAGTTGACAAACACTCTTTCCACAGAAAAAGCACGATTTGAATACTCAGCAGAGGTTTGTTCCCTCTACTACAGCCCCTTATTAAAATACATGCCAGAGGAGAAACAGGGCAATGGATAAGAAAGGGAGAATTAGATAAAAAATCTGAAGCCAAAATCTATTATTCATATAAATATACACATGGCATAGTCCAATCAGGAGTAGAATGAATAAACTATAATATAGGTAGTAGATTACCATAAAATAGGGAAAAGAATATGGGACTATCCAACTACTGAACTGATAAGAACAGATACTACACTTGATCTCAGCCAAAAGACTAAGAAGTGATATCCAACTATTGAATGATGTGGATATATTCCCAAACTTAAGCTGAATATAAGAAGACACATAAAATAATACATACTGTATGTATTTATCTATTGTCTATCATCTATCTATCTATGTATCTATCTATCTATCTATCTATCTATCTATCTATCATCTATCTCGTACATAAACAGACAAAACTAATCTAAGTTATTAGAAGCTTGAACAGTGATATCCCTTGTGCTGGGTAGTGACTGGCAAGGAGCACAGTAATGTTTTGCTTCTTGACCTGGCTGATGATTGCAGCGATGTGCTCAGTTTGTAAATATTCATCGGGCTATCCTCATAATATGTGCATGTGCAACATTCCAACCATAAAATTAAGAATGAATAGCTTAAATATAAACTCACATATTTTGCTCCAAACCCCATGCACTCCCCACTACACCACATGTACTTATAACATGCCAGATTAAGCACCAACCTGGAAGGGCAAATGAGGCCAGACCAGTGTCCAACTCCAGAAAGGAACAGTTGGACATTAAATCCAGGATCAATTTTAAAACACTAAAGAAAAAATTAATAGATGATCTGTTGTAAATGTTATTTTTTCCTAAACCGTTGTCATGTACATGGGTAACTTCTGGCAAATTATATATTTTCTCAGGTGCAATACTTTGGATTTTGAGAAATAGGACCCTCTAAACAGATGTGATTCTCAAATGTAAATATTCATCAGCATCCCCTAGCGGCCAAGTTAAACACAGAGTGTGGGCCCCACCCTAGAGTTTCTGGTTCAGTGGCTCTGAGCCGAATTTGCATTGCCAACAGCTGCCAGGTGACCCTGATGTGTCTGGGAACACACATTGAGAACTGCTATTCCAGGAAAAAAAAAAAAAAATCAGTCATATTAGGTAAGTTTGGGAATCACCTTTGTATTTCTACTAAAAATAAAAATATCAACTACTCTGAAGAGAAATTGCAAGAAATAAGGGGATACAAGTAAATACTTTGGCGCAAAATCGTTGCAGTATGAAAAAACTGGTACCCATGTTTATTTTTTATCTCTGGGCCTTCCCTTGTTTGGAGTCTGGAAAGTCTTCAGTAGGTGGAATCGACCAGTTCACTTAAATTCAGAGGCCTTCAAACCTCGCTGCACATTGCAACCTCCTGGGGAGTTTTAAAATGCCCATCTTTGGGCTGTTTCCCAGACCAGTTAAATCAAGATGTCTCCAGGGTGGGACCTAATAATTAATGATTTTTAATTTCTCCAGGTGATTCTCATGTTCAGCTAAGATTGAGAATCAATGCTTTATTTCCACCAACTTCGCCTGTTTACTATGTTCCATTTGCTGTAAAAACAAAAAACAAAACAAAACAAAAACTATTTGAGCATTAAAATAAATGAAGTCAAGTTGTTGACTTTAAGGATCTTATTGTTTAGTCAATGGGATCTACGCATAGATAGACATGTTGCATATAATGACAAAGACATTAACATGAAAATATAAACCAGATGCTAAGAAAGCATAGAAAATGGCCACTTACTTTTACCCAGAACTTTAAGAAAAGTTTGCTAGAGGTTCTGGTTTATTAATTCATATATTAAGGTTTCATTGTTGTTGTTGTTTTTAGTAACACTGTGCTAGGTACTGTGTCAGACAATTATAGCTGTGATAAATTTTTATAAAGGGGATGGACAGGACCATGAAACTTCGGATAGCAGATTTCACTGAGTCAGAAAAGTCTGGAATGGCTCTGGCATTTGAAGAAAATTATGGTTAAGTTGACATCTGAAGAGTAAGAACAAGTTATCTCTATGAAGGTGAGATGATGGGCAAGATTTGCTTCAGTAGTGAAAGCCCCATAATAGGAAGGGACATGGTGTTTCCAGGGACTGTAGGAAACCCCAAAATGCTGAAAGCAACTGGGGAGTCATGGGAGGTGAGGCTGGGAAGACAGGCACGGCCTTGTAGGTTGTGTTAGGACTTTTGATCTCTATCCCAGAAAGCCTTGGGAAGATTTAAACAGATAATGACAATAGGTATTCTTTTCATAAAAATCAGTTTAGCCTGAGTGTGGGAACTGATTAAAAGGCATGAGAGTGATTGAAGGAAAACTGCGAGTGGGCTGTGACAGTCTCTAAAACAAGAAGTAATATAAGCACATTACACCTCCATGCCCAGAACTCTTTTTTTTATTTGAAATATATTTGATATTTAACACTGTGCAAATTTAAGGTGTTCCACCTGTTAATTTGATATGTTTATATAGTAACATGATTGCCACTGTAAGGATAATTAGCACCTCTACCATGTTACAAAATTATCCTTTCCTTAAAGTAGTTGGAATAATTAAGTTCTAGTCTATCAAGTTTGATAATTATAATACAACTAGAAGCCCGATGCACGAAGATTTGTGAAAGAATGGGCCTTCCTTCCCTTGGCTGCCGGCACCACCTTCCCGCCTTCCCACGCTGCCCAGAGGCTAGAGCAGTGTGGAACACCTGTATCATCGCCATGGCGACAATGCAAGCATCCAGCCCCGCGCCCAGCTGCTCAGAGCTTGCACAAGAAAATTAGCCCACCATCTTTTGGGTTAATTTGCATGCTCATTCTTCATTGGCTGGTGGGCATCATGAAGGTACAGTCAATTTGCATCTTTCTCTTTTATTAGTGTCGATACTGTTGTTTAAGTTTATTGTGCTCTGTGTTATATCTCTAGGTCTTATTTATTACTTGTTCTAAGTTTGAACACTAAAAAGCATCTGTCCTGTCCCCCCACCTGCCATACTCTGGTACCCTCATTTTATTCTCTATTTTTAAAAGTTTGGCTTTTAAAATCCACATATAAGTGATATCATGTCTTTCTCTCCAGGACCTGTCATTCATCCTTCCTTCATTTTTTAGTCAAGAGTGAAGATGTGAGGATTCAGGCAGGAAAACTCCTGCTGAGCTATATTAATCAGTCTTCATATTGATGGACACAAGCCCGAGAGAAAAAAAAACACTGAGTGGATCTTCTTTTCTTGGTCAAATAATATAGTGTTTATTTTATAAATATTTCTCTTAAATATTTGTTACATCCCAATAAAAAAGAGTTGGATAATCCTAACAATCTGGATATAAGAAGTAGAACTTATTTTTTTCTATTTATTTGGCCTTTGATCATGCAAATTTAACACTTAAAAAACATAGGGAAATGTTAAAGATTATCTGATTTCCTGCTCCTTTCTCCAGTATTTCAGGGGCATGAACCTAAAGGTTTCTGCTTGCTTTGCTTCAGATTCTGTTTCTGTGTAAACAGAGTCACCAACTGAGATGCTACCAGGGTTAGCCAAGCACTGCAACCGTGAGAAGAAGACTGGGCATAAAAGAACTGAACTGTCAGAGAGATTCCCTCCCGCCACTAAGACCACTCAGGAGAGGCAGCCAGGTTTAAGCACCATCACCACCAGTAGACTATCTGAAAGTTGGAATCCAGCCTTTATTTGAGCTTTTCTAGTTCAGCTCATTTGCCTTGTAATGAAGATAAAGACAAATCATCTTACAAAGCCAATTTGCTAGGGTGCAGCTATTATTTCCTACTTGAAAGACCTTGGATAAATTTCTAAATCTGTCTGATCCTGCATTTTCCAGCTTTTCAAGGAGATTAACTTTTCTCCTTTCTGAAATCAGGATAATAGCATGCACCTAAAACAATGTGTAGTATATAGGGTAGCTCCTGTTTCCCCACTTTTATGTATAAAGGGGATAAAAGGAATTAAACACACCAAAATACTTTTAGAAGATGTGTTTGGGTGGTTGGATTTTGTGTGATTGTTTATTTCCATCTTTGTTAATGGGCATTATACACATGTGCATGTGGATACACACACACACACACAAGGTAACCATGACATTTAATTACTCTAAAACTGTCAATAATCCCAATTGCTGCCTTAGTATAAACTGTACAGAATAGAATGAAATTTCAAGTTCTTTTCTAATTTGGGCTTAAAATATTTATTAAGCCCAAATGGTCAACCTGTGGATAAGTCTGAATTGACTGCTATCCCTCAAAGACAAGGCTCCTCCCATGAAATCCCATGTTATCTTCACACCTGGAATGTTTTTCTTTCATCTGTCCTCATTTGACCTTCAAAGACTCATATACTTCCCTCTCCAACCTTGTATGTGGTAGATACGTTTGGTCATATTACTTCTACCTGAGTCTATATTTCTTAAATGAGCTGATTCACACACACACACACACACACACACACACACACACACAAACTTACACAATGCCTGTTCCAGTTGTGTACACCTAACAGTTGATGAATAAATAGAATGAGTAATAAATGAAGTGAAATAAGAGTGTGAAATTTAGTTTGATCATTTTTTCTTATTAAAATAATCCAGTACTGATTATCATAAACTATTTTTCCTGAAATTAAACAAACAAACAAAAACACAAAGAAGAGAGATAGCCAATATTAAGATTTTCTTAATATACTAATTTACATTTTTGGCATTAATTATATTCTCATATAATCTTGACATATTTTGCTCAAGCATTCAAAGTTAACCTAATTTTATACATTATATCCCAGAGCAGCCCTACCATTATTACATTCCAAACAGCAATGTATGATTGATCTAGTTTCCCTGAATGCTAGTCATTATTTGGTGTAATAATTTTTATTTTATTTTAGCCATTCTGATATGAGGGTAGCAGCAACCCTTCTTGTTTTAATTTGCATTTATTTAATGGCTAATGATGTTAACTGCATTTTTATGTTCTTATTTGCATCTGTATGTCCTCTTCAATGAAATGTCTCATGTCTTTGCCCGTGTTCTGATTATATATATATTTGTAATTCTTGCATTAGATAGTTTGATATATTCTAGGTATTAGTCCTTTGTTGAATATCTGAATTGCAAGTATTCTATTCCAGTCTGTACCTTACATTTTAACTAGAGACCCAGTGCACAAATTCGTGCACCAGTGGGGTCCCTCAGCCTGGCCTGTGGGATCAGGCTGAAACCGGCTCTCTGATATTCCCCGAGGGGTCCCAGACTGTGAGAAGGTGCAGGCCAGGCTAAGGAACCCCACCAGTGCACGATCAGGGCCAGGGAGGGACACAGGAGGTTGGCCAGCAGGGGAGTGACTGCAGGAGGACTTCATCAGGGGGGCACGGAGCGGGGTTGGCCCATCTTGATCAGTCCCAATCAGCCAGACCCCAGTAGCAAGCTAACCTACTGATCGGAGCTTCTGCCCCTGGTGGTCAGTGCACATGATAGTGAGCAGTTGAGTAACCTTAGCATATCATTAGCATATTACGTTTTGATTGGTTGAACGGCTGACTGGTCAACTGGGCACTTACCATATTAGGCTTTAATTATATAGGATCTTCATAACAACATCTTTCACAGAACAAAGCTTTTTTTCTTTGTACACACTATAAATTTGATATAGTGTGAGAACTATTTTTATAGCCATAGATCCCAAAGATTTTCTGCTAGGGTTTCCTTAAAAGTTTTATTGATTGACATTTCTACATTTAAATCCATAAATGAGTTTTTACATAGTGTAAGACTTAGGTCAGTGTATTTTTGTATGGTTTGCCTATGGAAGTCCAGTTGCCCCAGAACCATTTGTGGAAAAGACTGTCTTCCTCCCATTAAATTGCTTTTGCACATTTATCAGAAATCAATTAGGCCTATTTGTATGGGACTATTTCTGGATTTATTATTCCATTTTATTGATTTATGTGTCAATCCCTCTGCCAATGCCACTTAGCCTTAAGTTCTGTAGCTACTGAGATCTGATTAAAAAACACACAAAAAGATATTTATTATCAGTTTAATATAACACTTTTCAGTTAAAATTGTTTAAAAAGAATATTATTTTCAAAAAGTTGGGGGTGTTGTATATTTTCATTTACAAAAATCAAGTATTTTTTCTACTGTTACATGTGGTTTTCAAAAATGTAATTAAATAGAGATAACAAAGCAAAATTTGAGGTACAAAGGCCAGGATACATCATAGAATAAAAATGTCTTTGATTGCAATCTCCTCTACTATTTTTTTCAGTGTAAGTTGCTTATTTTAAATAAAAACATAAACTCATTAAAAATATAGCACATGTGTAATTCAAACAACTAAAACCATCAAACAGAAGGTCCTCTGAACTGTGACATTTTATGTGCTCAAAAGCTTTCAATACATTATATGAGGCTTTCTGCCTTAAGTCTATAAATTTTTATTGTCTGTCCTAAAGCACATAAAACTTTCTTGAATGATTTCCAATCACTTATTTTCCACAGAAACTAATCTGCTGAACTGGCTTTTCAACATTTACTTTGCTTTTTAACAGTGAGAATTACATCTAAGTACTAAATACTCAACCATAGTACTGCTCTAATTGTGCTGTGGAGCTGACATGGAATCATAAAACCCCAATTGCAATTAGAATATTTTATTTCTTCAGAATTAATTTCTTGGCTTGCCCTACTTTCAGAACATTTTACAATCATAAGGCTTATGCTTAAATGACACCAAAAAACACATTCACCATAACTTAAGTAAATGTTCTCACCAGTCCCTTCCCACTATCCACACTGCCATTCAGGGCACAGCCATTAAGAAAATTCCCTAGTGCATACACACATGAAACATTCAAGTACAGAGTAAAGCTATCCTGAAAAGGTCAAAATCTCCCATTATCAGACCAGCTAACCTGAAGCATTCCCCTCTGAAAGAGATGGACTTGGAGGACCACTGGACCAGGTACTTGCTAGTCAGGTGTGGAAGGACATTGCCTAAGAACTTCTCTTGTGCAATATTGGTCATCAGTGACCCCTGCAGCTATAGATGAGCCAAGCTTTCTCTAGATGAGTAGATAACCAAGGAAAACTATAAACGCCAGCTGATTGCATCACAAGGAAAAGTTTAACAAAAGAGATCACTTCTTTACCTGTTTGACATCATATGCCAGAAGAACATATTTCAAATCTGGTGAAACTGAATGTCTTGATGCTTTGAAGGTTCCCTATAAACAAAACAAAACAATTATCTATGTATATAAAAGCCTAAGCGACCAAACAACCAAACAACCAGTCGCTATAACATGCACTGACCACCAGGGGGCAGGCGCTCAACACAGGAGCAGCCCCCTGGAGGTCAGGGCGCTCCCACAGCCAACCTCCTGTGGCCAGCCAACCTCCCACAGTCCCTCACCCAGCCAGCCAACCTCTTGCGGCCCCTCCTCTGGGTCAGCAGCCCCCCCCAACTGTCCCTGATGGGGGGGCTGGCCGGCCAACCTCCCACAGTCCCTCCCTCTGGCCAGCCAGGGGACCCCACTTGTGCACAAATTCATGCACCAGGCCTCTAGTCTTATCTAATAAAAGGGTAATATGCAAATTAACCATCACTCCACAACAAAGATGGCAGTGCCCATACCTACAAGATGGTGGCACCCAGTCCCCTCAGCACTGCCGTTGGAGTGTCCGGTCCTGTCAGCCCTGTTTGCACTTTGGCGAGAGCAGACACCAGCGCCCTGCTTACCCCTTGCCACAGTGGCGAGCCAGAGAGCAGAAAGCAGGGCCCTGCTTGCCACTTATGGAGAGCAGACACTAGGCCCCTGCTTACCTCTGGCCGAGGTGGCGAGGGGCAAGCAGGACCCCACAGAGAGCAGACAGCAGGGCCCTGCTTGCCCCTGGCCATAGCAGCAAGCCAGAAAGCAGACAGGCAGGTAAGTACACAAAGAGCAGAGAACAACAGGGAGTGGGCCTAAGCCATCAGTAGGACATCCCCTGAGGGCTCCCAGATTGGAGAGGGTGCAGGTCGGGCTGAGGGACCCCCTCCCCCCATTCCCTGTTGCACGGATTTTGTGCACCGGGCCTCTAGTCTTTAATAACCGAGAGATTCAGGTGCATTTTGGATATATACATATTAAAAAAAAACCCTCATTTCTGTTAAATCCATAAAATTGTTAAATAGGCATTCTCATTCCAGCATTAAACAGGCACATACATGTATGTATGTGTGATTATACAGATGAGTAAGGAAATGTAGAGAGGCTATAGTAAACATTTCATTAATAAAATAATTGCTACCATATCTTTCCTCCATGTTATCACTATAAAACTATATCATGTTTTCGTTATAAGAAATAAAAAGCAAAAACTCACTGAACTTCTTAAGTAACCAAATGCTTTTATATTTGTATGTTCATCAAAATGACAAAAAATAGTGACATTATGTGGTATCATGATTTTTTACTGTATTTTTCTTACATTTATTTTATTTATATTGAAAAAAGACACATATTAAAGACAGACTCTCTTTAAAGTAAACTTCCAGAGTGAAACAGATTAAAACACAAAAAAATACATATAATTTTATCTTTGAATAGACTTGATGTCAGAAAAAGTTGAAAATAAAACGGAGAAATACATTTAAAGTGGAGAAATAATTTTATTTTAAATAGAGATTGCATTTAACTTTCTATCTAAAGAGAAGGCAATCAGCCCTGGCTGGCATTGTTCAGTGGTTAGTGTTGGCCTGTGCACCAAAGGGTCATGGGTGCAATTCCTGGTCAAGGGCACCATACCTTGGTTGCAGGTTCAACCCCAGTTGGGGCATATGCGGAAGGCAACCAATCGATTGTCTCTCTCACATCTCTCTCTCTCTCTTTCTCTCTCTCTCTTTCTCTCTCTCTCTCTGCCTTTCTCTCTCTTCACCCCTTCTACTCTCTCTAAAAAAATCAATGGAAAAATATATTCTCAGGTAAGGAATAAAAAAATAACAATAAGTAAAGAGAAAGCAAGCAAATTGAGTTGATGCATCAAAAGCCTACAAAATACAAAAAATATAAAGTGTATAATTTTAGACAACCTCCCTCGAATAGAGATATACATCTTAATAATTCTGTACACTTCATATCAAGGCAGTTTTCACAAGACTGTGCTCCATGATGAACAGAAAAGGGCGAAGTCAAGATTTTCTCATTTAGAAATCCCCAAAACACAATGGACAAGGTAAGAAACTCTGACTGCAATGACGCCTTGACTTATGAGTTTAATTCATTCCTTGATGGAGCTTGTAACTCAAATTACTCATATATCAAATCAAAAAGTGAAGGAGTGAGACACGTGATGCTGGGCTGATGTTGTGGCATTCACTGTGACGTTCGCTGAGCCAACTAGCGGTGGGGTATCTGAAGCTGGCTCGTAACCTGAATTTTAGCTCGCAACTCAAAACAAAAAATCGGCTGAGAGACCGCTCGTATCTCAAAAAACTCGTTAGTCGGGACACTCGTAAGTCAAGGCCCCACTGTGCTGAGTATTTGGGAAAGTTTGCATGGAATAATGAAAAAGATATATTTGGCTTTTTATTTCAGGTTCTGGGTACAGAGCTCCTAAAGTACTTGGAATTTCCTGAGCAATAGGAGTGTATTTTGTTAATAACGAATCCTCTTTGAACATCCCAGGTTTATGCTAATGAATGACTTTAGGTTCTGGCGCTAGGTGAGTGGCTAGAGAGTGTCTGGATGGGGGCTGGTCATCAGAGGATCCAGATCCCTCGTTAGAGGATTAGCATGTCCAGTCCTGGAGGTCAGGGAGGGTGGAAGGTCAGGAGATGTTCAGGCACTTGGTCAATGATTTAATCAGGTGCCGAGGTAGTGAGACCTGGATAACAACTCTGATGGATAAGATTTAAAGAAGCTTCCTTGTTACTAAACATATCAGTGGACTAGGGGCATGGCACACCCAGCTCCACAGAGACAGAGATTTGGGCCCTCGGAATCTACCCTACTTCACCTGGCTCATCATTTGTGTCCTTTGTAACCCAGTAATCACAGTACAACTGACCACTGCACAGCACTGGTTTGAACTATGCCAGTATACTAGTACTTGTATGCAGATTTTCCCCCCCAGTAAATATAGTTCACCCTTTTCATCCCTGGGTTCAACATCTGCAGATCGGATCAATCAGGATGGAAAACAGTATTTTTGCAATCAAAACTGTAGCTTCTGACCTGCAGATTTCCTGGGGATCAAAATTACTGGTTTCTATCCCCACTTGGTTGAATCCACTAATGTGAAGGACCTACTATAGAGTGAAAAGTTATACAAGAATGTTCCACTGAGTCGGGGTTGGCACCCTTAACCACATGTTGTTCAAGGATCAACAATATACAACTTTCTGTGAGTTAGTATAGAGCAGTGGTCGGCAAACTCATTAGTCAACAGAGCCAAATATCAACAGTACAACGATTGAAATTTCTTTTGAGAGCCAAATTTTTTAAACTTAAACTATATAGGTAGGTACATTGTTATTAACTTAATTAGGTACTCCTAAGCTGGCCTTTGCTAAAAACGTCCTCAATCTGAGGGGTCGACCTCAGAGAATGTACCCCCACTTCTTCTAACGCCACTTCTTTAAAATAGACTCTCCCAGGCCGAAAACTGACTTCTGCCCATGGGCCACGAAGTTTCAATCGCACTGTACGTGCGCGCCCAAACGTGGTATTTTGTGGAAGAGCCACACTCAAGGGGCCAAAGAGCTGAATGTGGTTCGCAAGCTGCGGTTTGCTGGCCACTGGTCTAGAGAATTATCAAATCTTAAGAGAGAACTGTGGAATTCGTGGTCCGGTTCCGCTGAAAGGCAGGGAACCTGGGAACTGGAGACTTGAAGCTGTTACCTGAAGTGGGGACAGTCAGAAGCCCTTACTCTGTGTGGCAGGCACTGGGTCCCGGTAGTTCGTATCAGAGTGGAATGGAACTGTAGGTCAACCAGGTGGGGTCAGAGCATGGTGGTTGAAACAGCACAGTT
Organism: Myotis nattereri; assembly: GCF_964212035.1. Taxonomy (NCBI): domain Eukaryota; kingdom Metazoa; phylum Chordata; class Mammalia; order Chiroptera; family Vespertilionidae; genus Myotis; species Myotis nattereri. Next base: position 81,691,299 of record NC_138082.1, on the reverse strand, counting down.
TAATCTCTGAGCCAGGTTGACAAGAGAGTTGAGGTCTGGGAGAAAATACGATGGTGTGGCAATGCTAACATTTAGATTTTTGCATATATACAGGGTGGGGCAAAAATAAGTGTGCAGTTGTATGAGAAACAGTTTATTCTTGTATTATTTTTATTAATTATTATATTATTTTCCATATGAACAACTTTAAACCTACATTTGTCCCGCCATGTGCATCCACCTTGTACAATCTATGTATAAGATATTTAGAAGGCCAGAATAGTCATATAATAATTCATTTTTTTTTCTAAAAGCAAACAAACAGTATTTCAAGAGCAATGACAATAACAAAAGCAACAATAGAGCTACCATGGGATCTATCATCTATCATAAGGCTATAAATTTCTTAGATTTTTGCAGTTTTCAATAATCCTCAATCCTCCTCATGACAACACTTATGTGGTAGGTTTCACCATTCTTAGAGTTTCATTAAGTTATTTTTGAAAATTGATTTTTAAAAGAGAGAAAGGGGGGGTGGAGGGAGAGAGAGACGAGAGAGAGGGAGAGAGAGATGAGAGAGAGAGAGAGAGAGAGAGAGAGAGAGAGAGAGAGAGAGAAATATTGACTTGTTCTTCCACTTATTTATGCATTCATTGGCTGATTCCTATACGTGCCCTGACTGGGGATGGAACCCACCACCTTGGCAAATTGGGATGCTCTAACTGAGCTACTCGACCAGGACCTCTCTCATTAACTTGCTGTACACTGAAACTTGGTAGACATTAGTCTGTGGGGAATATAGGGTAACACTGAAAACTCAAGGTCACCTCATTTAACATTATTATATCAGGAGGTGAACGGTTACACAGTAAAGGGAATTTAACTGTTATTTAAAAATCAGGTAAGCCCTGGCTGGTGTGGCTCAATTGGTTGTAGCATTGTCCTGTATAAAGAAAGGTCACAGGTTCAATCCCAGGTTAGGGCACATACTCAGGTTGTGGGTTCAATCCCTGGTCCCAGTGGTGATGCGTAGGGAGACACATCAATGTCTCTGTCTCTCTCTTCTCTCCCCTCCTCTCTAAAAATCAATGAATATGTCCATGGGTGAGAATTACAAACAAACAAACAAGGAAATACATGAAAACATATCAGTTAAGAGGGCAATGCCATCATTCTGTACTGTGAAGATTAGAAAACTCTAATGCCACAGTTAAACTTTTCTGAAGTTGACAAAGGAACACACATCACAAAAGTATACAGGAGTAATTCCTTTCATAAATCCTGCATTATCCCACCAGCTGGAGTGTCTCTCTCCTCCCTCCAAAGAACTTCCCTGTCTGAAGTCTGAATTATTTTAAGAGAAGCGCTCCTCCCTAGTCCCCACCCACTCTCCTGTGATGTTCCTCACACACATTAACTTCACACGTTCACAGGTGCTTCTGTGCCTCTGGTAACAACACTTTAGTATCTTTTATAGATTCCACAATTATCCAGTCGGGCACTTTATTAATTATCACTCTCCTGCCTCCAGCTAATGCAGGGCTCACATACTGGGAAACTTTCCAAATATCTTTCCAGGGGCCAAGCTGATGAACCATCTCTGAATTTAGAGAGTGGTACCCAGGTCACTGGTGCTGCAAAGAGACTTGCTGATGATAACATGTGTAAGAAACACATCCTTGCAGCTTAGTCAAGGAACATTGGAAGTCTCGGGCAAATCCCTCCCAGCATAAGCCATTAATGTTATCATCTGCTGTGGCTGGGAAATTAATTCCTCCTAGCAGCCACAGGAGACCTCTGGGTCTACACTCACCCAAATTATAGACATCAATATAGTCTGGTTGAGTGTCAGTTTTATATGGCTTCAAATTAGTGTTTCAGGAAATTCATTGTAGCCAATAATGCTGTTATCTGACCTACATATTTAATCACTTCATTACTATTGAAAAAAGGAATGCAAAAATATTATTTACATGTCATTATTGGTAATATTTAGCAATGATGCCCACTGGTGTATTTTTTTTTTTTTGGCACTGAAAATGGTACCAAGGGCATTAAAATGCATGAAATTGGCCATCTAACAATGTTCAATTAAAGTCAAGCAAGGTAAGGATAAACAGAGAAAAATAAACACACAGGTGGTTAACTAAACCAATTAAACAAGGAAGACAAGACATTTTATCAAGTTGAAAAGAAAATGCATGCTTTCATGAAGCTTAGGGATATTTGGTAATACTTCTTTTACGTATATCATTCTATTCTGCCAAAACTCACTATTGAACATTCACAATATGACAAGCCCCATAGTAGGCACTGACAGGGTTACAAAGTTGAGTAACAAAGTCTACTAGAATCTTCTCTATCCCATATTGGGCAAGATCAGACAAGTCCTAACAAGTCCTATGCTTCTCTGAAGTCCACAGTAGAGCAGGGGCTTCACACCCAAATGCCTTGATGGACTGAGCATGGAGTGGAAGAATTCAGATGTCTGGATAAATTGAGGATAAATGGAGCACTAAGGCTGCCTAAAAGAGGCAGGAGTCCCTCAGCTCCAAATAATTGTTATCTTACGGGAATAGTGTATATAGAATTTTTAGTTTTCCAAGTTTTTCAAGATAACCTAGAAATCATGTTTTAATTTAGAATCTCATGCCCTAACTGGTTTGGCTCAGTGGATAGAGCGTTGGCCTGCGGACTGAAAGGTCCCAGGTTCGATTCTAGTCAAGGGCATGTGCCTTGGTTGCGGGCACATCCCCAGTGGGAGATGTGCAGGAGGCAGCTGATCGATGTTTCTCTCTCATCAATGTTTCTAACCCTCTACCCCTGTCCCTTCTTCTCTGTAAAAAATCAATAAAATATATTAAAAAAAAAAAAGAATCTCATGAGCCCAATACTTTTAAATGTATATGTGGGGGGCAGATTCTGCCTAGGGGCCACCAGTTGCTAATTTCTGGTAAAGCAATAACAGCCATAAGAATGAGAGAAGGGACTGGCCAGTGTTGCTCAATGGTTGAGCATGGATCCATGAACCAAGGTTGATTCCCCTTCAGGGCACATGCCTGGGTTGCTGGTTTGATCCCCAGTAGGGGGCATGCAGGAAGCAGTTGATGAATGATTCTCTCTGACCACTGATGTTTCTTTCTCCCTCTCCCTCTCCCTTCTTCTCTCTAAAATCAATAAAAATATTTTTTAAAATATTTAAGAATGAGGAAGAAGAAAGAAGATGATATGGGATTTAAAGAACAGAATGCAGAATGGTATCCTTTTCATATATTTTGGTGGCAATGTACATAAACATTTCATGATAGAGTTTTTTTTCCAGTTGGTAAAATTATAGACAACACTATGAGAATAACTTCCACAAAATTCATAAGTAACTTAAAAAGATTCCTAGAGAGCCCTGTCTGGGTTCTCCATTGGTTGGAGCATCGTCCAATACATCGAAAAGGTAGCAGGTTCAGTCCCCAGTTGGGGTGCATACAGGAGGCAACTGATTGATGTTTCTTTCTCACATCTCCCTTTCCCTCCCACCTCCTCCCCCCGCCCCCCCCCCGCCCCCCCCCCCGCTTCATCTCTCTCTAAAATAAAAAAACATATCCTCAGGTGAGGATAAAAAGAAAAGATTCCTGGAGAGGTGGGGACCAGCCCCATGGATTCCTGTTGATATTAATGACACATGCATTATTACCTACATGAATGTGGCAGAGCGGATCACTGTTATAATGAATGCTGAAATTTAAAATATATATTTTATTATTTTTTTACAGAGAGGGAGGGAGAGGGATAGAGATTTAGAAACATCGATGAGAGAGAAACATTGATCAGCTGCCTCCTGCATACTCCCCACTGGGGATGATCCTGCAACCAAAGTACATGTGCCCTTGACTGGAATCGAACCCGGGACCCTTCAGTCCGCAGGCCGACACTCTATCCACTGAGCCAAACCGGTTAGGGCGAATGCTGAAATTTAAAGCCAAGGAAGCAACAGAATCAGATTTGAATTTAGAACAATTACTCTGGTAAATGAGTGGAAAATGAGTTGGATCTGTTGATATCTTAAGGTCCTGAGACATGGTAAGAGGCTCTCATGAAAAACCAGGTGATTTCAAGATATTAAGGGAGAAGCAAGTGCACAGAGGAGAGAGGATGTATGCAAAAAACAAGGGATTTAATTATTACGTTTGAAGATAGAAAGAAGGATGTATACAAAACACATTCTGGGTTTTCCAAGTGTTTATTACGCAGTGAATCTTGCTACAGCAAGGTAAGATGGAAAGAAGCAAAAACGTTGTTTTTTCAAAGTATGTTTTTATTGATTTCAGAGAGGAAGGAATAGGGAGACAGAAAGAAACATCAGTGATGAGAGAGAATCATTGATCAGCTGCCTCCTGCATGCCCCCTACCAGGGATCAAGCCTGTAACTCAGGCATGTGCCTTGACCAGGAATCAAATCATGACCTCCCAGTTCATAGGTCAGTGATCAACCATGGAGCCACACTGGCTGGCCTGGTTTTGTTTGTTTTAGAAAAATGTTAATTTAGACAAGTGCAATTTAGATCTGTTATGGTTACAGTTTCTTAAAACATCCATAGGGATGTACAGGACTTTTGTATAAAAGCCTGGAATTGAAGACAGCTACCTGGGAGTGTCATCATTAATCAGTTATGTGGAGTATGAGGTGAAAGTTTATATCCAATGAAAATCCACCCTCATCAGATAACGAGCAAAACCTCTCAAACAACACGCTCAGTAACACTGCAGTTATTATGAGAATTGCTTACTATTACTTTTATCCTTTAAATGTGTGTGTTTTCTTTCTCTTATACTTTTGTTCAACCTGCTCACCTGTTGCAATACCATCACCCTTACCTGCACCTTATTCACATTGCATTTCTTTTTTTTTTAAATATATTTTATTGATTTTTTACAGAGAGGAAGGGAGAGAGATAGAGAGTTAGAAACATCGATGGGAGAGAAACATCGATCAGCCGCCTCCTGCACATCTCCCACTGGGGATGTGCCCACAGCCCAGGTACATGCCCTTGACCGGAATCGAACCTGGGACCCCTCTGTCCGCAGGCCGACGCTCTATCCACTGAGCCAAACCGGTTTCAGCCACATTCCATTTCTTTAAGATATCATTTTAATTCTCCCCATTACCCTCCTCTGTCCTTTTCAGCTCAAATGATTCATCTGACCTCACATGTATATAATTATATGTGCAATTCATCTGATCATTGATCACTGTTTCATGATTGCTCTTCTAGGTTGTTTGAAATTGCAATTTACATTTTTTATTGCCACAGTAATGTCCCTATTAAGATGCTCCATTGCAATGATTCCCTCTTGTCAGTAACATTATAACTAGAAAAAGAAATAAGATGATAGTGTTCCAAGATGTCAGACATTAAAGTTCATGGCAAGAAATCATTAAACATAAACTTAAATGTCTGAAGTGCCAGAAAATGAAAAATATGCATCTGTATGACTTGCGGCCAAGGAAGGACTAAGCTAGGGAGAAGAATGAAGATGAGGCTACCATTAACACAATTTGGTAAGAAGGACTTGGTTGCCTTAAGACAGATAAACAGCAGAAGCACAGAAGCTGTGTAGTTCAGGTCAGTATTGTTCTAAATCTTGTAAGAAGCTGGTGATAAAAATATATAAAGACATCTCAATTTATGCTCCAGCCCCCCAAAATATACTAGTCCAAACACTTCAGCTGGTTAATTCTCTAAGCCTTAAAGTGTAAGTGGGCATATTTTCAATAGTTAGAGAATGATAAAAGCAAGAAGGTAGGTTTAGTGGGTCCTATGGTCTTTTCTTCCTGCTCTCTCCACTTCCACCCCACCAAGCTCTCTCTCTCTCTCTCTCTCTCTCTCTCTCTCTCTCTCTCTCTCTCTCTCTCAAATACACACACACTGTGTGGACTCTATTCAGAATACACTGGATGCTCATGGTCAATTAGAATGTGAAGGCCCTATTCAGAGTATGCCAGATATCCAAGGCCACTCTGAGCATGAGAATCTTAATCAAAGTGTTCAAGGTTGAGTTGCTACATGCAGGTGCAAAGCAAGGATGCAGCGATCTATGCACTGTGCAAGCATGCCCTTCTATAACCCAAAAGAGGGTCACTGAGGTCACTATTTGACAAAAACTTTCTTTTGTCTAGTAGTGTAAAATACGATACTGGCAAGTAAGTAGCCAGTTCAGATGCAGCTACTTAGTGAGGCAGCTCACATGATGGCTGGCGGGGCTGCTTGGTGAGGCTATAGCTTTAAGGATGGCTCCTGTATCACTAGCTCCTACATAGGAGGCTACTGCTTGGTAGGAAAGATGTATTGTTACCTAGCTGGTGTGCGGTATATGGGACTTTGCTTTGAAGAACTGTTTTATCTAGTGGCTCCTTGTTAGCAAAGGCTACTTGGCCAATGGCTCCTACAATAAAGATTCTCTCATACACCTACAACTTCTCATGGCTTCTCCATCTACCACCTGTCGTCCAAGAAGGTCCAGCCCCTGGCAGAGAGGCTTGGACCAATAGTTGGCATAGTGGAGCAGAGGATAAAAGAGGAACTGAATTACAACACACACACATTTTACGTTTAACTTATTTGGCTATAACTTCCCTCATTATCGAATTTCATTTTTAATTGATTGATACCTGAAAAAAAATTTTAGAAAAGGCATCTCTTATTCTAGAAAGGTAAAATATTAACTTTTCAAATATGTGATTAAGTATATATTATAAATATGTTTATTTTATTTTATTATTTTTAATAATCCTTTATTGCTTAAAGTATTACATATGCCCACCCCCACCCTCCACCCCAGATTCTTACAGCCCCATTGTCTGTGCCATTGGCCATGCATATATGTATACAAGGTCCTTGGTTGATTACCTCCCACCCACCCACCCTCCCCCCGCCTCCCTTCTGAGATTCCACACAATGTTCCCTGCTTCCATGTTTCTGGATCCACTCCATTTGTCAGTTTACTTTGTTACTTAGATTCCACATGAGTGAGATCATGTGATACTTGTCTTTCTCGGACTGACTTATCTTTCTTTTAGAGTGCAGTCTATACATGGTCATAAAGTAAGCAGAAGGAAGGGTTTTAGAAAGCTACTTTTACTTAAGGCGATGGGGACAGGGCAATGGTTACTCTGCAGTGGATGAACAGAAAAAGGTGATCAAGAGAAGCCAGAAAAGAAAGCATGGTGTATTCCAAAGCTGAACTCTCTCTCTCTGCCTGGCTTCAAATAAAAAGAAAAGAGAAGAGGCAAGTAGATTATTACTAGTGTATAGCTCTAAACAAAGCCATAACTGTGTTTATATACAAGGAATTTTAAAGTCAAATATTTTATTCATTTTTCTTTCCATGTTCTCTTTTCTTAACTGCCTAATTACTTAGTATAGCGCTTGAATGATATTTCTTTGTAAAACCTACAACATTCACTTTGTATAAACATATTACATGGCTTATCATTTTTTCTTGGCACCAGGAATTTTATTGATATTAGAATATTAAAAAAAAAAAAAAAACTATGCAGTAAATGCTCTGGTACAAGTCAGTAGTGTTTAAGACTATTGAATCAGTACCTACTAACATATGTAGACTGGTTCACATATATCTTTCTTACTCAATAAATGTGAACAGCCATATTAATAGTTTATTGATTTGGTTCATAGGCCATACACTAAAACATTTAAAAAACAATTTTTATTTTTAATAGAAAGTGAAAACTAATGAACTCTGGATTCTATTAACTTTTAAAAAGGGGGGCAGACAAGGTGACTTTGAGGAGAAAATTAATATATTTCCACCCCCAAAAGTCAATAAATTAGAAAAAATTTGCTGAAGAAAGAAAAAGGATATTGCAAATTGCATATTATGCAAATAATTTCTTTGAAGTTCAGTTCTTTTCTAGTCTAATGATTCTTCAAATTGTTTTAATGATTTCTCATCATATTTCAAACATTGCCTCTTAAATGATGCTGTTACATTCAGGTACAGCAGCACTAAAGAATATACCCTATATAAAGAAATTAAAAATAAGGGAAGTCTTAAAAAATTTCACATTTGAGTTTCAGGATAAGTTTTCTCATCATGGCCTAATATAATTCATTTAATATAATGCTTATAAGTTAAGACTCCATCAAGTAAATATTAGAGAGTATGATTTCATAGACTTAAATAATAGAGTTAAAATGTGATATGCATAGTTTAAGCATGTATGTCAGTAATATGATTTTATTTCTGGCATAGGTGAGAAGATGGCAACTGAGAACCTTGCAATCCCTGTATTTTTAAAAAGAAGTGAAAACATAATTACCAATATTGCTTTATGAAAATAAAATTGAAAGTTTTTTCTATGGTCAGAGCCCATTTAAAGTTGGTATGACATGATTAGTTTCGCATGACAACTTGTTGGGGAGCACAAGAAACTTGGTTGGAAAGTTGTAAGGAAGACATTCTGAGAAAAGGGAAGTGTGTGGAAGGCCGCCTGCCCTGTTTATCAGAATTCCGACTTAGGAAAGACTTAGGGGAGTGTCGAAGGTGGCACCCTAATATTCCTTTGACCTTACCAAATAATTCTGTGCATGTGCAGACTCTGGGTGTTTCCTGGAATCCTTATGCTTAATCCCTGGATGCCCTTGCCTAGAGGACAACGTAAACACATGTGTCCTCCCAAGATTACTTACCCTACTGATTGCATCTAAAGATAAAAATTCCAATAAAAGCCTAACGAGGCAGGCAACTGAGGCTGCCTGGCTGCTGTCAGTCAGGCCTTCCCTGAGTCCTCTCCCCCTTAGTCCGACTGTGTCGGAGTAATCTGTTCATCTGTCATCCAGGGGCTGCTGGTCAGCCCAAGCAACAACTAATAATTCCCTCAAAATAAAGCAGAGGTTAGTTGTAGGGAGCGGCTCTTGTATCAAGCCTCAGGCTGACCTGTGGCAGGGCCACAAACAAGTCCCAGCCTGGAGGGAAGAGCTCTCCTAGAATAATTAAGCCTGACCTTGTAGCTCTCCCTAATTCCTTCCTAAGTAGCTAATGGGCTGTGGAAGGTGCAGCAAGTGTTGCCAAAATAAGAACATTTGTATACATGTTAATCTACCCTTGTTTTAATCAGACTATAAAATAAAGCAACCACGTGTAGGCTGGGTCTTTTGTGTCCTCATCCAGGCATGGGAGATCCACCAGGCCCCAGCTGTATTATCTTGTCTGTCTTTTCTCCAATCCTTCACAGCCCCTCCTCAGGTTCACCCTTGGTGCGGCACAGTTAGTAACGAAAATGAATCTTATTTGTTACAGATTTGACATATTCTGGTATGTTACCCACTAATACCATGTTTACTATCTATGTGTTTATTGTCTATCTTTGATAAAATTATATATATATATATATATATATATATATATATACATATATATATATATATATATATATATATATATATATATTAGTGTTTCTTTATCTTAATGGACCTTGGGCACATAGAATTAGATTAATTATAACTTGTCTTTTGAAATAATGCCATTCCCAATAAATTTAGCAAATAAAAATATAGGAGGGCTAGTACAATTTTATTTATTTACTTACTTACTTATTTATTTAAAATATATTTTTATTGATTTCAGAGAGGAAGGGGGGAGAGAGAGAGAGAGAGAGAGAGAGAGCGAGAGAAACATCAAAGATGAGAGAGAATCATGGATCGGATGACTCTTGCACGCTCCCCAGTGGGGATTGAGCCTACAACCCAGGCATGTGCCCTGACTGGGAATTGAATTGTGACCTACTAGCTCGCAGGTCAGCACCCAACCACTGAGCCATGCTGGCCAGGCCAATTTTAATATCAGATAAACAACAGATATGTTGTAAATAATGGAAGTAATAACAAACCATATAGCCTTGAAAATAAAATGAAAAGACTGGAATCTACATATATAAAAGCCTAAGCAACTGTTACGACTGGATGACCGACTGGTAGGTATGATGCACACTGACCACCAGGGGGCAGACATTTAATGCAGGAACTTCCCCCTGGTGGTCAGTGCATTCCCACAGCCAACTTCCTGTGGTCGGTCAACCTCCTGCAGTCCCTCCCCCTGGCTCGCCAGCCCCAGTTGGCTGGAGGGACCCCACACATGCATAGATTCATGCAGTGGGCCTCTAGTATCCTATAGTAATCATGAACGTATGTGAATTAGAGTTAAATGCAAATATGCATAAATCAGTAACAGAATGCCAAGTTACAAAGGAAAAAGAAGATGATCATGGACTGCCCAATGCCTCTATTACAAGTTCAAGGCCAACTAAGATTAAACATTATGTTACATAGGCAAAAATATATACACATATATATGCACATATATATAAATAACTCAGTTTGATATATATGTATATGAATGTGTATAAGTAGAGTTTTCTGATGCATATGTGCAACTATCATCATGTGGTATTTATCTAGGGTGAGACATGTGGATAGCAGGACATGTGAATGTTCTACTTCACAGACTAAGGACAGCATCTTCCCAAAAGTAAAAACACAATTACACTCCTGCTAACAATGTGCAAGGGGCCCTGCTCTTCACATTCTTTCCAATTCTTGATAATTTCAGAGTTAAGTTTTGCCAGTGAGATAGGGGCAAAACATTATCTCCTTTTTGACCGCCAATTTTTAATGTATAAGTTATGTTAAGCATCTATCTACTTATTTATCAATAATAGGTGTTTTTTTTGTAAAAAAAAATCTACTTACATCTTTTTGTCATTTATCAATTAAATTTGATGACCTTTTTCTTTTTTTACATTAATTGCATTAACATTTTCCAGTTAAGTAATGCTTTCCCCATGCCTTTATTTACTTATTTTTAAAGTACATTTTTATTGATTTCAGAGAGGAAGGGAGGAGAAATAGAAACAATGATGAGAGAGAATCATTGATTGGCTGCCTCTTGCATGCCCTACATGGGAGATGGGGATCGAGCCTGCAACCTAAGAATGTACCCTGACTGGGAATAGAACCATGGCCTCCTGGTTCATAGGTCAACACTCAACCAATGAGCCATGCCAGCTGGGCTCACCATGCCTTTAGTATTAACTGCTTGGAATTATTTAGTTTGCTAAAATAGCCGCACACTCTAATTTTAATGAGATTATAATAGATATATGATGCAAACCACAAGATATAAAAATTAAGATTCTGAATATGTAAGTCATTTGAAAAACCAGAGAATAACAAGGCTCGGGTTTTTAGCATTGAACTCAGTATTTTTGAGTTTTTAATAGGTGGACTATCACCCCTATGTTCAGAATGCATAATAAAGAGATTCTCCAGCCCTAGCTGATTTGGCTCAGTGGATAGAGCGTCTGCCTGTGGCCTGAAGGGTCCCTGGTTCGATTCCAGTCAAGGGCACATGTGCGATAAAAAGGAAAAAAGTAATTTCACATTTACTCTCTGGTGGCACAGCACTTTATGATGGGGAAAGAAAGTCAAATCCAATGGAATGGCAATGAAAATAATTTCCAAGTGAATTAGTTTAAGAGTTGAGTTGTTACTAACCTTGCATTTGAATGGCCCAAAGCCAAAAGTCATGTTCCCTTTCTAAGAAAAGCTCATGAAGAGTTTCAATACTTTAATGAAATGCTAAGATCAATCCATTTTCTGCACATTTTTCAATGTCTAGATGGAGATTGCATTAAGTCTAAAGAAAAAGGTGTTCAGTTTACCTGTTTTTATTTTTCCTCCCTTGTATTAGTTTATTTCACTTGAAATACTGAGGAGAATTTTAAAGGGTACATTTCTAATACCTTTTGGGGAAAATATTCCCTCTATCCTTTAGTAAGTAGGTATTTACATCTGAATGGGTTCATTATATATAGTTACTTACAACTCCTCCTATTGTTCCACCTTCCCTAACACTCATCATTCATTCCTTATCCCACCTGTTAATAATAGATACAGATCTAGTAAGAGATTTGAAATACAAAAAAAATCTTTTCTTTGAACTTAACAAATGGTGGTGAATGAATAATTCCATTAAGTTTCAAGCTAAGTAGAAATATTTAAAGGAAAAATATTGCTGCTCATGAAAATCTCTTGCAAAGTCCCAATCTTAGAAGCTTATGCAAAGAAACTCATAGAAGAAGTATGAACCAATTGCCAATGCACATATAACAAGATGATGCTTAATTTCACTCAAAATTAGGTAACTGCACATCAATATAACAATTAAGTGTCATTTTTCATCAGCCAAATTGATAATAATTAAAATGTTGACAATACTCAATGATAGAAAGAGTAGACTAACAGGCGAAATCAAACACTATTGGTGGACCTGATTAATGCAATTTGATACAGTCTATTAAATTTCAAATTGACCTTTCCTTTGCTCCAACAAAACTGCTGCTATGAATTTAGCACACAAGTATATTTCAAAAAAAGGTTGCCTAGTGTATTTGCAGGTATATAATAGAAAATAAATAAATAGTAGTTCAAGGAAATTCTACATAGTCATTGAATGATATTAGAGGAAAACAAAAGGGTTCATACAAAAATATTTTCAATTTACATTATTAAGTGGATAAAGAGTGCAGACCATCCATACTGTTGAAATTAAACACAAACACACTTGAGTGTATATATTTTAAATATATGGCTTATGTACAAATTGAAAAAACATACAGACATATTTTTGGAGAATATTTTACTGGTACAAATATGAACATACTATCTTCAAAAGGAGTATGGAGTGATATGGAGGGAAATTTTTGTTTTCATTATATATGCGTGCGTACCAGCTGTGTCCAATAGAATTTTCTGTGAAACCACAGATGCTTTGTGTGTACATTTCCAATGTGGCAAGCACTGGTTTCATTTATCCACTTAACATTGAAATGTGGCTTGTGTGACTAAAAAATTTAATTCTCAATTTTATGTAATTTTAATTATTTTAGCAATAAATGTTAATAGCCACTTGTGGCTAGTGACTTTCATGTCAGATATTTCAATAGTCTTTATATTTTTTAAGCATATGTTTTAGTATTCTGTTCTTAAAAAGGGCAATGAGGGAGATTAATAAAACTATTTATATTCTTAATTTTACTATATTTTATGAAATATCAATTAATGTTAATAATTTATAGGACATTTATAAATTATGGATAGAGTGAGACATAACCAAGGATAAAAAAAGAAGAAGGCCATATATTTTATAAATAAAATTTAACAATAAAGCTCTGATTTATTTAGTACTTATAAAAATAAATGTAAATGTTTGCTTTCCTAATGAAGAATAATTACAATGTAAACTTGTTTGCCTTGTTTTTTAGAAAGAATTACTATATAAGTGTATATATAAAGATGAAAGATTACTCTGTGTATATGTATGAATTAAATTTGTATTGAGTATTTATTTTATAAATAATATGATATGATTCTAAGCAATTTGCTTCTATAATAAGTACTGGCATGGTAGTGTCTGGGTATAATGATGTGAATACATTTTCTCATTTGGCGTGAAATATAATTCTACCTCTTTTTTTAGGTAGAAATGCATACATTATCATAATATACTATCTAAAATTATGATGCAGTTATATATCATCTCAGATATTTTTCTTCCTTAATATTTTTTAAAACAATAATATACAACAGGCATATTTTTTTTCTAGGTTTTCTTTTAATGCTGGTTAAGTAAGTTCATTCACAATCATCATCAACACCCTAATAAAAATAGATTTAGAATATATGCATTCTGAATGACATTTTAAAAGTAGAATAAATAAAAGAGATCCTATTTTAGGTCGTCCAGGAATCTGAAGTAGTATGAAAAGGTTCATAATGTCAGATGATAGAGATGATAATAGAAGGTTAGGTGCAACGGGCTGGGATGAGCATGGTTAAGGGTTCCTCCCTGGCTGCCTGCCACTTGGCGCACTGCTACATCACTCAGGGGATGTCCGACTGCCGATTTAGGCCCCATTCCCACAGGCCCAAACCAGCAGTTGGACATATCCTGAAGGATTCCAGATTGCGAGAGGGTGCAGGCCAGGCTGAGGGACGACCCACCCATGCATGAATCCACGCACTGGGCCTCTAGTACTATATAAAGATATAACCTGTATGACAATAATAGTGCAAAAGAGAAAGATGTGTGGGGACATGACATGTCGGAACACCTTTGTATAGTATTTCCTTTTTAAAAAAATACCTAATATAAACATATATGCACTTAGTAACAGTGCCCCACAATACTTGAAGCAAAAATTGACAAAGTTGAAGGGAAAAGTGGACAATTCAACAACAATAATTGAAAATGTCATAACCCTAATGAATAGAATGACTAGGTAAAGATCAGCAAAAAAAGAAAGAATGAAAGAAAGGAAGAAAAAAGGAAGGAAGGAAAGAAGGAAGGAAGGAAGGAAGGAAGGAAGGAAGGAAGGAAGGAAAGAAAGAAGAAAAGAAGGAAAGAAAGAAGAAAGAAAGAAAGAAAGAAAGAAAGAAAGAAAGAAAGAAAGAAAGAAAGAGAGAAAGAGAGAAAGAAAGAAGAAAGACAATACTTGAACAACATTATAGGGCAAGAGGCTCTAACAGACAAAAAATGGAATTAGAAAACATATTCTGATGAAATGCATATGGAGTATTCTCTGGGCTAGACTATATATTAGGCCATAAAATAAGTCTCTATAAGTGTAAAATAATTGAAATAATAGAAAGTAATTTCTGTGACCACAATTGAATTAAATTAAAAGCCATAACAAAAACCTGAGAAATTCACAAATATTTAAATATTAAATAATACTCATTTAAACAATCAAAAGATAGAAAATAACAAGGTAAATAAAAAATAATAAATGAAAATAAAAATACAAAGTAAAAAAATAATAAAATGCCACTAAACTAGGGCTTAGAGGAAAAATTCTCGGGGTAAATACCTAAACTAATAAAAAAAGATCAGTAATGTGGCAAGATGAAAGATCCCTATACAAAAATCAGTTGCATTTCTATACAGTAGCAGCAAACAAGTCAGAGATGAAATGAAGATAGCATTCCATTTAGAATAGCTGCAAAATAATAAAATACATATGAAAAAATTTAACTAAAAAGTAGAAGCTATGTACACTGAAATTTATAAGATATAGGTTTAATGAATGAAAGACCTAAATAAATTGAACAAAATTTCATTCCATGGATCAAAAGACTTCATGTTGTTAAGATAAACATATATCCCAAATTTATCTAAAGAATCAATAGAATCCCTTTCAAAATTTAAGTTTACTTTTTTTTTGAAAAAAATTTTACCAGTTTATTTTAAAATTCTTATTAGAATACAAGGGACCCAGAACGTTCAAAACATTCCCAAAAAGAAGAATAAGCTGCAAGGACTTGCATCTCAATGTGAAGTCTTTTTACAAAGCTATAGTAATTAAGACTTAAGGATAGAAATATAAATCAATAGAATAAAGAGTCTAGAAATAAATCCAGACATTTGTGGTCAACTCATATATGATAAGATTGCCAATGAACTAGTTATAATGAACTAGTTATTAATAATAGGAAAGGAGAAAAGGGAAGGCCAGACATAGCCATGTCATTTGGGCAACTTCGCCAGGAAGCTACAACTTTACACTCTCTGGGGTTCCAACAAAGGGAAGACAGACACATGCCCAGTAATTCTGGGATGACATAGGGAAGATACTTGTCTGTCAATCACACCTGGGGACAGAGGTGGTTGGACATAATTGGTGTGACCACTGCAAGGGTGAGGAAAATCTGGGATATATAATCGCCTGAACAAAAAAGTTCACTCTCTTGGTTCCTCTTGGCAGGCTTGGCTCATGGCTCATGGCTCATGTGTGGCTTTCTGGCATTCTCCCATGTGGCCCATATCCATAGGGACCTGCACACACAGTGGACTAATGGACTGCAACTTGCCTATGCTGTTCTGACTCTGCTCCAACATGGAATCGAAACTGGGGACATCGGCTCTGACTTAGCTCTACTGAAACCCCACTACACTTCTTTTATGACTGGACTAAGCGAAATGGGACTTTGGGAAACCAGGGATGTAATTCCATGGAAATAAAGCTTTCTTTCCACCATATCACATCCCCCTGTGCAAGTCTCAGAAAATTCCTTTTCTTGGGATATTGCAAGGACCCCTCTCCCACTCGCAACAGGGGAAGACCAGGAACCATTGTCTCTGATAGCAGAACCATTCAGTTGGGAAAGAGTAATCTTTGCAAATTGTGCTGCATGGACAACTAAATGTCTATATTCAGAAGAATAAGTCTGGAGCCTCTATATATATATACAAAAGTAATGCAAAATGAATCATGGAACTAAATGTGAGAGCAAATAATACTCTTAGAAAAAAATATGAATAAATATTCATGACCTTGAGCTAGGCAACATTTTCTTAGATTAACAACAAAATAGATAAGAAAAAATATATAGATAAACTTGACTTCATCAAAATTAATTTAACAGGGAACTTGCATCTTGGATATATGAAGAACACTTAAATTCAACAATAAAGAGACAAAGAGCCCAATTAAAATAATGGACAAAGGATTTTAACATAAATTTCTTCAACAAAAATACACAGGGTCAATAAGCACATGAAAAGATGCTCAACAATCCTTAATAAATTAAGAAAATACAAGTCAAAGACAAAATGAGACCACTTTACATACACTGAGATGGCAAAAATTAAAGGACAAGAACAGGCATTAACAAGGATGTGAAGAAATCTGATTCTTCTTTTACTGCTGGAAGAAAGGTAAATATTTGAGATTGCTTTGGAAAATATCACAGTTGTTCAAAATGCTAACTGTAGGGTTACCATATGACCTAGAATTTCCCTCAAGACTGAAAATATGTCAACAGGAATGAAAACATGTGTCTATAAAAACTTGCATACAAATGTTTGTAGCAGCGTTATTCATGATAGCTCAGAAGCAAACTGCCCCAAATGACCAGTAAGTAATAAATGGATAAACAAATGTGGTATATCAGTATACTGGAATATTATTTAGCAATAAAATAGAAGGAGGTATTGATAGATCCTAAAACATAGATGAACTTTGGACACACACTAAGTGAATAAAGACAGTGGTAAATAACACATATATTAGAATTCATTGATCTGAAAGGTACAGAATATTCAAATCCACAATGATGCAGAGTAGATTAGTAGTCGCCTGGGACTATAGAGAGGGGAAGGCAGAGGCGGAGACAACCTACTCCTATACAGGTTTCTTTTGAGGCCTTAGAAAATGTTTTGAAATTAGGTTGCAGTGATGGTTGCACACTTCTGTGAATACACTAAAAACCACTTTGAATGATGAAAATTATGGTATGTGAAATATATTGCAATAAAGTTCTTGAGAGAGAAAAGAAAAAAAAAACCCACAAAAGTCAATAGTAGTGTGATACAGTCAGGAGTTAGTGTAATTTCCACACTGTAATTTCTTCCCCAATTGTTAAAAGTAAACTTTAATTCAGCTCTGATTTTCCCATTAGCCATAAATTAGAAAAAAATATTAATTACAAAAGTCATTTTACTTATCATACAAATGTCAGTTGATTAACAGATGAATAGATTTTACTAATTAATGCTTGAGAAACACTTCTCTCAATATCTACTAAGCAATGAAGACATTTGAGGATGAAGAGAAGCTTTTTATTGCACTTATAATATTTGAATATCCTACACATTAATGATGTTTCAAAAGTAACAAAGCTAGGTTATAAAGAATCAAGTAATTTTTTGTCCTTTGAGCTTTGCTAAAGATAAGTATTATTCATTTCAAATCCCAGGATCTCTTTACTTGCTTGGAATCTGATGGGCTCACACCCTCGGTGAGTGGGAAAATAATTATTATTTTGATATATAAATTACTTTTTTTTTTTGCAGTTGATTCAAATTTAAGAGAGGAAATTATATTTCTTTCTTTTTTTTTTCTCCAACACTTTCTCATGGGCTCCTCTGAATCAAATACTTATTTATTTCATTTTATTTTAATCCTCACCTGAGGATATTTTTCCATTGATTTTTAGAGAGAGTTGAAGAAAGAGGGAAAGACAGAGAGAAATATCAATGTGAGAGAAACACATGGATTGGTTGCCTCCTGCATGAGTCTGCACCAGGGCCCAGGCTGGGGAGGAGCCTGCAACCCATGTACATGCCCTTGACCAGAATCAAAACCAGGACCCTTCGGACTGCAAGCCGACACTCTATCCACTGAGCCAAACCAGCTAAGGCTGAATCAAGTATTTAAATAAGTAACGGTGTGTGAAAAAGAAAATAAATATGATTAATTTCTAAAATGTGCACTAGGTGTCTAACTTGTACTGTGCCACCATTACTCTAATCAGCGAAGACACAAATTTGACCAAAGTTTGGTTAGCCTCTT
The DNA here is from genome assembly GCF_964212035.1 of Myotis nattereri. Classification (NCBI taxonomy): domain Eukaryota; kingdom Metazoa; phylum Chordata; class Mammalia; order Chiroptera; family Vespertilionidae; genus Myotis; species Myotis nattereri. The sequence continues at coordinate 81,672,896 of NC_138082.1, read as the reverse complement.
CTCCTAAGAGATTCATAAACTGGTAAGAATTTTAATTAAAGATGTAAATAATGCATCATAACTACTTAATCAAAATATAGTAAAAAATACCTTTGAATAAGCTTACATATTTCTGGATTTCTTAACCAATAAAAACTTCATTAATTATGTCAGTCAACAATTTATTGACTTTTTTGAAATTAATGTTTTAATTTTAACCTTTCAAGAAAGGAACAGCATATCCTTAATAATGTTTTATAGATATCCCACTTATTTCCTAAATATTGCTTAATAAGTATTTTCATCCAACCATACCCTCAAACTTAAATCTCACTCAGCATTGTACATCTCAATGGTTAACTCCCCTATTCATTCATTAAGTCCCAAATATAAAATCCTAGGAATTATGACCTTGATACTTCCCCTTGTTACCTTTACCTCGCCACCACCATACTTATTTCATTATTTTCTCTTTAGTTCACTTCTTATTGTCTTTCAAATGTTTTCACTTCTCTCAATCCCCACTGCCACTGCCTAAGTCCAACTACTACTTATGATCTCAAACATAGGTCACTTCAATAGTGCCTGTTTTTGTCCGCTCCTGAGTCACATCTTTTAATTTATTTTCCAACTCCAACAGAGAGATCTTTGTTTCTAAAGGCAAATCTGCTCATCTTTAAAAATCCATCAGCCGTGACCTAAATGATCTGGCCCCCACCTATTTTCCAGGCTCATCTGGCTTCTGTCTCCCTGAGCTGTGTCAGCCATGCTGGCATGCTCTCAGGGCTCTAATGTCCCATGTCCCATTTTATTCCTGCTACCCCCAACCTCCATTTTCACCTAGTTAACTTCTCTTCACTCATCTTTGCTTCATTAGGGAGCATCTTATGACTTCTTCAAAGTAGAGCAGGTCAATATATTAGAAATTCTAACAGGAATACAACATTTTACTTTCAGACTTTTATTCTGACATATCACTTTCATTCCATATCACAGCTCATAAATGCTCATATATCTGTTATTTAATTAGTGCACTCCTTGCTTACAATACCATGAGATCATTGGGGCCAAGACTCTCCTATTTTCTCATGATCATATTGTCAGCAGCTGTTACAGTGTGTAGGATAAAATAAGCACATAGTAAAATATTGAATGATTCAATCAAATAATCATAAGTAAAGTAGTATATTTTTAAGCCTCGAGAATGATGGGTTGTATTTCTATAACCTATGTTAATTTCATCATTTTATTTCAAGTCTTTTTCAACCAGGCCATGAAAAGTTCCTTTATTGTACTGTTACATACAGAAAACACATGTAGACATATACATAGAGCAACTAAATACTAAATATATTCTATTATCAAGATCAGTTGGAAATATTAAAACAGAACTGCCAACTTAATGCCATTTGAAAATCTAATAGACAATGTTTATTCTTCTCTTCCTGGCCAACATGAAGCAATTCATCAACAAAGACCTATGCACATTATCCTCAAGCAAATCCTCAACACACCTACTTTTCAATTTCTCCATTAGTACCATTCAAGTGGAAAGTGGAAACCAGAATCTTCTCTTATCTGTAACACTGCTCTGGCCTTCAAAGTGGTTTTGGTGTTTCTACTTTAATTTTCCTTGAACATATACCTCATTTTGTAGACAGCATTCTTCTAAAATATGACTTAGATATCGTGACTTTCTTCAAATTGTGCTTATTGCTCAGAAAATAAAACCTATACTTTACAAAACCCAACATAATATTCCTCCTACTTATCCCACTGGGCTTATCTTTTATCATCCTCCACATCTTCTATTACTTATATATTTTCTGTTGGAATAGATCGATGCAGTTCCCACCCAAAGTTCTTTGTAATTATTTTTCTTTCAGCTTACAAAACTCTCCAACCTGACCTTGAAATGTTGCCTCCACAGTGGGCCTTTCCTAAGCACCTAATCATTCGCTAGTCCTCACCTTGTTACTTTTTATTTTTATTTTTTCAGCTTCATTTTTTTGTAGTTTTGCTTGATATTTGTTATATTTGGCTTATCAAGCCTGCCTTGTTCACCATGGATCCCCAGAACCTGGAATATTATCTGACATATAGCAGGGTCTGACAATATTGGCAAACAAATGAACAAACAAATTAACAAGACATATGGGTCATGTTGATAATAATGTAGAAAAAATTATGAAAATGGCAAGGGAGAAAAAGCAATGCAAGATTTTAAAGAAGGAAGAATATGAAGTGTAAAAAAGATTAATTCACACAAATCTATCATGGGAAAGAAGGAGGGAAAAGCAGAATGATGTATAACAGTGATATAAGAGTGTGTGTGTGTGTGTGTGTGTGTGTGTGTGTGTGTGTGTGTGATGCAGCCTAGGTTGTTTTTCTTTGTTCACACAGGCAGAATTCCCACAAGAACTGAAAATATTTATATATACATACATACATACTAAATATATGTATACACATGTATAAACACACATACATATATATGTTTAATTCAAGTAAAGTTTGTAAAATGTTTAAGTAAGAAATATACAAATCTTTATACAAAAAACTAAATAATTTTAGTTTATTTTATATTTCTTTGCAGGGGAGTTTGAATGGAATACTCAGCTTGGGATATGAGAAGCAATACAAGACCAGTAGTGAAGAAATTTATACTCTATTCTCAGGATTGCCCTAGATGCATTAAGCCACTGGATTTCTCTGGGTCTCAGTTTCTTTATGTTTAAACTGAAATGGGAGACATGCAGTCATTTTCAGCTCTATAATGTGCTGTCATTTCCATTAAAGATTTGCTGAAAATTAAACTTCTTTAAATGCTCATGCATGTTCCATGAGCAAACCAAAATACTAAACTATTTCTATTGTAACTTGAAAAAAAAATCTGTTTTGTATAGTATAGACAGTTCACAGAAGTTTTGCTGATGCACGGCTGCCCGTGAATAACGCTGCACAGACCAAGGTACTCTAAACTCCAAAAAAGGGAGAGGCAAGAACATATCTCTATGTCATCAACTTCAAAACCTTCAAAGTGCTCTTGTTAATGTCTTTTTTGCTTAAATGTCACCATAAATTAATAGAATAATTGGTGTTTTTTGTTTTTATCTTTAAATTTCTAACTGCCTTTCCATGACTAGGAGACAGCCAAATGTAAATGTATTTTTTCAGAAAAAAAAAAGAGCAGAAATATTCATCAAATGCTCAAGGAAATATAACTTATCTTAAATTAGTCAATAATGAACCTACAGGTCCTGGATAGAACCCAAAGCACTGACTTCTCAAGATGCTGAATTCCAAAACAATTGTACTTAAATGCATATCTGGCTGCCTCTTAGCATCCATCATCCTATCTGATATGGACTGAAGCAATTTACACCTCTAAGGAGGCTACATAAGAACCTTTAAAAAAGAAATACTGGAATTGTAATAATTTTATTGTCCATATTTAAGAGGATAAATCAGAACAGATTGAAACAAGCTCTTTTGAAATAGTGAAGAATATTATGTCTAATCTAATAATAAGAAATATTTATATCAGTGTTTTATTCCTATTCAAAGGAGACCTTTAGATATATTACTTAGGTAATTTTGGTTTCTCTCAAGGATAACTTATTCAAGAATCTGCATAATGATTTATATAGCTGATGATGTGGTTTTAGTAGCAACAATATATACTGTTGAGGAAAAAATTATTATACCATCTAAGTACTTTTTCCCAGTGAATGAATTCGTTAGTAGCATCTCTTTTCCTAGATTATTCACAGTTGTAATTTAGGATAAAACATAATACGGTATGGTCTCTTTGAAAACCTTTCTAATTTAAGGGGAAATGCATGAATAATTATATGGAATTATAGAGTAATTATGCCACACATTCAAAGCTATGGAGACAGGAGTATCTCTTCTCGCACTTCAAATTAAATTTTTACCTAAGTTGACTTCTAGGGTGAGAATCAGAGCTTTTCACCCCAATTTTCCTGTTTTAATGACCATTGCTTTAAAAATTATGCTGGAATTAATTTTCGTATCCATCTACTTATAGAAAAATTTAAACAAGCTAAATATTCATGGTAGATCTAATGTTTTTCTTCCTAAATAAATGAATATAAAAGAAATATTCCAATCTTTGCTAAAATGCATGTTACTTAATTTCTATTTACCTGAATGTACATAAATGGTATAAAGTTAGATCCTTCTTTATGACTAAACATTAGAAATTATATAAGTAAATAAATAAAATAATTTTCAAAATGAATAACGTAACTAAAATTTTTGTGATAGTTTCAAGATGAATAATAAAAAATAAAATAAATATAAATGAATCTAACAACAAGGAGTGGTGACTGCTATTGGGAAGGGCAGAGATATATCTAATCTAATGGCTGGAGTCCCTAATGGTCTTCAGTTTTTATCCTCTAAGTTACAGATGAAAACTTGCTTCCTGGTCAGAAAAGTTGTCAGTAGTCATAAAAGTGATACTAACTTATCTGAACAAAAAATCTCAGTAAGAAGTATCCCCCCAAAATTGTAAGAAAATGGGGGTCACACTTTTGGCCTGTACCCTGCACTATCCAAAGGGATGGAATTCAAGACCAAATGATTCTACTCATACATGCTGGTTTTCTTTGAAGAGTTGTCCATAAAACAAACAAACAAACAAACAAACAAATAACTGTCTTGAGATAAAGGAGCTGTACATCACACTTTAAGATCCTCCCTATCAATTCCTCATTGCAGAGCCGTTGCTTTCATCCCACCTTGAAAAAACTACCTTCTAACTATCAAATGGTTTGTCTTGTATCTCAGTCTAGCAGGATTTCTCAAACTTGGCACTACTGACATTTTCAGCTAGATAATTCTTTGCTGTGAGGAGCTGTCTTGAGTGTTGTAGAATGCTTCATGGAATCCCTGATCTCTACTCACCAGATTCCCTCATCTCTTCTTTCTACCCATAATAATCAAGAATGTCTCTAAGTTGCCAAATGTCTCCTAGGGGTAAGAGTATCCACACTGAGAACAGTGGTCTGGAGTAAGAAACTATACTGTCATGTACACAGCAGCATGGGTAAGTGTACAGTTCCTGTGACTTCACTGGTTAGTTAATATCCATTTCACTACTGAGGGCAATCACTCCTGGGTTACTGACATATACCACTGAGTCCAGATCTTTTAAAAAACACATTTTTTTTTTTCATTACTCTAGCCAGCATGTGAGGCCACTTGGCCAGCCAGAAGTTTGTGATAATCTTGATTTCAAAATTTAAAAGGTGAAATTTTAGTTGCCTTTATCCAGCAATTCTTTTCTCGTGCTGCTGTAATTTTTTATAGTGCACCTATTTCCTCAAACATGAATCAGAATATAAGTTTCTTAATTTCATGATTGCACATAGAGTTGGATCTATCCTCCAACCCCCATATGCCAATGGCAGAACAAAAATAAATAAATTAAAATACTACAATGGCATACAAGCCAATTAATTCTGTCTGTATGTATGGTAAGGCAATAAATACCTGCTGGTTCTAGTCAAACCTATTATCATGTAATGAATTATAAATAGATAGTTGGACAAAAAAGTTTATGACTAAAATTTTCCTTGGAATTCTTTGGTTACCATATATAAATTTCCTCCCTCTGTTTTAGGTTATTTATATAGCATGTTTTTAAAAGATTATGGATTTTCAGAATCAAAGAGATATAAAATTCTCAACTAGTTATCTCTTATTAGTGCATGAAATATATTTTTTGTAACCTTTACAATGTTTAAGCACATGGCTTGGGACCATGTTTCCAATTCCATTTTAATTTCAAAAAGTGATTTGATATAAGTATTTATGGCTCCTGGCCTTTTCTGTCAAGACAACAAGTGATATTCAATTTATTGACAGCAGAAAGAGGCCAGCTAATACTTGTGAAACATGTTCCTCATTATGTCATTATGAGTGAGCTTTTGTTTGAAATAGTTCTGTCTGTAAGACATAACATTTCCAAACACTTAGAAAAGATTAAGAGCAATTTGGGGGCTATGTTGCTTTTTAAATATAGTCCCCCTTCAAAAAGTTATGTACTCTTTAATTTCCTCCTTTATCAGAAATCCCACCTATGGTCCATCTCAAAGAATGCCTTAAGACAATTATTTCAGGAAAATGATTTAGTTTTGTTTTATTTTTGCCAACCATGGCCATTATTGTTATGGTCTGCTAACCATGACTACATAGTTAAAAGTAGCTACTATTTGTATTTAAAATATGTTTAAGCAGGGAACTGACAATGTGGTGTTATCTTAATTTTTAAAATAAATCGGCAATCACATCTTAGCAAAATATGTCTTAATAACAGGCCAATCTGTTATCAAATTTTTTTGAATAATGTGTTTATTGTTTCAGTTGACTTGGCACACTTCTATTATAAAGCGTTGTAGAGTAATCTGATCCAATTAAATATGATTATAATTAAAATATTGATAATTGCTCAATGAATAACCTGCAATCTGAATAAAATTCTTAAGCTCTGCTAATACATTTTGTTCCAAAAGAAAAGCCTTAGACAGAACATAAATCCAGACATTAGCCTAATGTAAGGTTTACAAACACAACTGTATTTAATAATGCTATCTTGGAATTGGGAGGAAATGATCAAATGAATTCCTCTGAAATCATCAGGAATCATGGTAATTTGTATTTTTGTTTTCAGTTTTGGGTTAACTGGCTGCAAATATCTATTTATATAAAAGGCTAAGTGTTCATCCTTCCTCTCACCAGTCACTATGATGCGCACTGACCACCAGGGGGCATACACTCAATGCAGGAGCTGCCAAGATGCGCACTGGCCATTTAAAAATAAATAGCACCAGGGAACTGGTGTTAACAAAGCAACACTCGGCTTCCCCCAAGTGGGACACAGGCCCCACTACCACCCTGGAGCAACACCCCACCAAATCGCAGCCAATGCTGCCAAGACCCCATGGTGCAAAATGTGGCCCACAGCCCAGCCCAGCCCAGCCTGGAAACGGTTGCTGTGGGCACCAGGAATGGTGTCAGATAGCAACGCCCAGCTTCCTCTCCCTAGTGACCAGCCTCCTTGGTGTTTCTTCAGCCCAGGAACCTGAATTGCTCAGGTGCAAACATTTTACAGTTTAACCAAATGTTTGTGAAGTGTTTTCACATGCATCATCTCATTTGATCCTCACAGAAGTCCTGGAATAGGTAGGTAGGAGACTCAGTAGAATCCTGATCATGAATTTGGTTTACACTTCTATTACAGAGAAAGGGTGAATAGAAATATTAAAATATTTCTTCTAATTAATTTCCTTTCAATGTGCATGAATCCATGCACCAGGACACTAGTATGCCACACACTTATCTGCCTACCCTTCCATTGAATTCTGACACCTCTAGGACTTAAAAATTGCTTAGTTATCTGTGTTGTGAGATCAATGTTTCTAGGGAATCTATGAATCTTAGAAGATCAGTGAATAAGATTATTTGCTTAATATGACTTTGTGGTAATTAAGAGTCATAAACTGCATAGAGGAGAGTAAAAAAAAAAAAATACCTTAAAAGGATTTAAAAAGACAACATACAGGCACAAAGATAAAATGGCCTAAATCAGCATATGAAGAAAAGTACAATGATATGAAGTAGGGGTGGTGTTAAGTCCCAATAATAAAACTGAGATAATAAAATAACCAAAAGTTTTGTTCTTGTTTCTTTTCTGATGTATCATAAATGCTAAGACAGAAAGAAGTAAATGATGAAAAATAATACATAATGTGAGACCAGAAGGAAGATCTCATTAGACTGTACAAGGGGAATGATCACTGAAGAACAGTCACGCCTGGCTAGCATGGCTCAGTGGTTGAGTGTCAACCTATTAAACAGGAGGTTACAGTTCTATTCTTGGTCAGGGCATATGCTCAGGTTTCAGGTTTGATCCCCAGCGTTGGGCTTGCAGGAGGCAGCCGATCAATGATTCTCTCTCATTATTTATGTTTTTATCTCTCTCTCCCTCTCTATTCCTCTCTGAAATCAATAAAAAACATATATTAAAAAAAAAAGAACAGTCATAATATTCGGTGACCTGCTGAGTGACTATAACTAACTAGCACGCGCATGGCCATTGGCAGCCTCTACTAACCCCCAAAGACAATATTTTATAATAAGGGGCATAAAATTAAAAATGCTTTTAATTTTTTTTCTCCAAACTAATTTTATGGAAAATCAATTCAGACTGACTTTAATCAGCAAATAATTACTATACCCTCTCATCATTACCAATTACTTCTTTCTGCCTCCTATTCAATCTCCTATTGCGGGCATTTTTTTCCATTGATTTCAGCAACTTTCAATGATTCCTTTATCCTCCTCTCTACTATCCCTGAGGTCTATGTAATTAAGAAATACTGGAGGGGGGTGGGGGGTGGGTAAGAGATCAACCGAAGGACTTGTATGCATGCATGTAAGCATAACCAATGGATGCAAGATACTGGGGGGTGGGGAAGGCCAGGGGAATGTCAATGGGGGGGAAAAGGAGACATATGTACTACTCTTTGTAATACTTTAAGCAATAAAATAAAATTAAAAAAAATAAATATTGGATCCTGCTGATACTGTTTATTGAAGTTTTTCATGAGGGTTCTTATCATCTCCCATATGGAAAATCATATTCTTAAAAAATGAGCAAATGCCTTATACATACTCAGCATTCCACAAGTGCTATAAAGAATTGCATCCAACTTATGTGTTCCTCTAATATCTATGAATTACCTTATTAGTTTAAAAATAAAAAAATCATTATTCTCTGTTAGTAATAACCCAATTGCTAAACCATGGCTGGTTTAAGGTAAATAGATATGTATCCATATAGTCACTTCATGATTTGCAAAGACCATTTTCTCTTAATATATAAAAACACCAGAATGTTCTAGTTTATCTCTTCCATCTGGCCATCCTACAATACACATGAAGACTAATAGTTAATTCCAAATGGATATGTAGGAATAAAAAAAAAAAAAAGGAGCTCATGGTTCACTCATTGCTTTAATTTGGTTAGGTCTTCTGAGTCCTTACATGATATTTTTCTAACTCGTGAGCTTATATAATAAGCAATATATTAAACCTTTAGTTATATAAAACAGTGAGCAAGTAACTTTTAAGTGGTATTTGATGGCTAGATTTTGAACATTTGCAACAGTTAATTTATTATCACTTACTCTACAGGTAGTCATAGTTAAATCTAACCTTAAGATGACTGAGTTTAAGAGAAAGGCAAAGTTTATACTTCTTTCTAAGAGTACAATACATACATTCATTTATTTGAACACTGTTAATCTAAACAATGATCCTGGAGTTGGAAAATGATACTGGTAGAATACTAAATGCTAAAAGTAAAACACATCAACTCCTACAGAAGACCAGTTTTAGAAAGGCTGCCTTCTGCTTGAGTTGGGAAACCAATACAGAATTGGAAAGAATTCAAAAAGAAGGAAAAGTAGAGGGAGAAAAAGCTAATGATAACTTGTTGGACTAGACATAAAAAAAAAATCTTGCATTAGTATGACTAATTTTACATAAAAATTATAAAAGAAATATTCATTGTAAGTAATATTCCTGGAAATATTATTTACTACAGTGGATAAGTGGGAAGAAAATGAAGCAGAAGGTCACATGGGTATTTTTCTATCACTCGATAAACTGATTCTAATGATATTCCAGCCCTAACTTTTCCCCTAAGTGCTTTGCAAGTGACAGACCTTAAAAAAAGAAAAAAATATGTATACCTAGAGAACATTCTAAACAATAATGAAACGCATATAGTAATTAAGTATTCATTACTTACAAAAGTTGTGTTTTCCAATAATAATGTGGTGGCATTTGTTTCTATATTCAGTTTAATGACATGTCCATTCTCGCTTTTATACACCACATCTGTATCTGCAACAACAAAGATATTAACAATAGACAATCACATTGACTAGGTAACATAATAACTGTGGAGGAGAAAATGTGCATCATTAACAGACACAGTAGAATGAGCATCGGTAGCCTTTAATAACCTGAGGTTTCTAGAGTTGGCTCACATTAATCCTCTTCAGCGATATGGAAGCCCACCTAGCATATGGCCTATTGTGCAACGAGAACAAGGTTAGTGAGAGGGCCACTCACAATCCTGATTTAACAAATAAAAATTAATTAAAATATGGGCAATCGGCAGCCCATTCTGAAATGAGAAAGAAGGAACAATGAGAAGTGCCTCCAGTTTTCTATGTAGGCTGTTACTGATTAATGATCTAGTTAAACTTGCAGAAAGGGCTGCCAGTTCATCATAACTACACAATTCCAGGGCTACTCATATTGAACCAACCTCATGCACGCTTTTTCGTGTATACAGTCTTACCACCATCCAATTCCTACTCTAATCTTTTTCCTTTGGGTTGAAATTTTGTCTCTGGCATTTTATCTGGTTCATGTGATCACAGATCAAAATCTTTAATGATAAGGCCCCTTTTGTGCATAACATTCTAAAATGAAGATATTTTAAGCTTTACTAATTACCTTCAAATGTGTATGATGTATGGGAAGATTTTCAATATTATGTACTGTATTCATGTACTAAATTCTGACCAGTGTTTCCCCCATTTAAAAGTCTTGAAAAAGGTTTCTGTACTTAGACGTTTACCCAGTATGTCAGTACAATGAAACTGACCTTATTTTAGAGGCCAGTTGAAGACTGCACTAATAAAATTTACTAAACATCAGGATTATAAAACACAAACAGATATTTCTGAAACTGTTAGCATACCACTCTATCTACTTTGTCAATCTTAGAGGAAGGGTGTCTTTATCTAAAATAATGTAATTGCTTCTGAACAGCTGCTGATTTTATATATTTTGGAGCCACATTCATCAGGAAATTAAATTATCATAGGAATACCTCAGACTAAAAGTATAACCTGAGGGAAAACTGTCAGAAAGGATACTCACAAGCTAATATATATATATATATATATATATATATATATATATATATATATATAGATAGATATATAGATATATAGATAGATATATAGATATAGATATATAGTTCTGCAAGATAGTTCTATGTGATCTTTAAAATAAGGCCTTGCAAATTGTTTTTGAGTAATTCTTTTTAATAATAATAATATCTTTCCAGTTTACCCACTAACCTTTCCTATGGTATTAAATATCCCAAACCCCCTGCCCTTCTTGGAAGAAAGACAGTATTGAAGAGGATTTAGTCCACTATTCATAACCAATGAAGTTATGTAAGTTACAACCACTAAGATGCCGAATGTCTTCATCTCTGTAACAGTAAGCAAGGACTGCATGCAGGGTGACGAGCATTGTATAGAAATGTCTGACACTTTGGCAAAGCAAGATTTTCTGACCTGTTTTCCACTTATTTCAATATTATAAATCCTAACACCTACAAATCACATGATGAGAATCAATCAATATTATTGAAAGTAAGTCTTGCTTTTCCTTTTTGTCTGTGTTTTGTGCAGAAGACTGAGAGGTCAATCTGACTCGCCTATTAGAGTCAAGGATGGCACAGAGAGGCAGTAGTTCCTTTGGCCTTATTTACATAGGGGCAGAGACATGCTGGACCTGTGGCCTGGGGGAGAGGGGAAAACAAATGGTGATTTAAAAGAGAAGGAAGACAGACAGAAATATTTTGAAGTTATTTTCGGAGGCAGACAGCACAGACTGCAAGATAGTTCTATGTGATCTTTAAAATAAGGCCTTGCAAACATAAATAAAAATAAGGCATCGCATCACCTTCTGAACCCTTGTTGTAAGCTATAAATAAATTGGGTTACTTTTATCATTAACTTCACCTGTTTTCCTTTTATTATGATGTTGACCAACTAACAGGTTTACACACATCATACATATTTATATTCTTTTCTATCTTTCCTTTGTTTTCTATCCCAAAATTGTGATGACAGCCTAAAGGCAACGATAGTCACCTCTGTTACTTGGCCTTGTCGGCTGACTCAATTAATGCTTGAATCAATAGTCCAAGCCCAACCAATCCCCTCTGTTATTTTGCTTGATATTCTCAATTCTATATCATTTCTTGATATTCGTTAACATTAACATTATAGATTAGCAAGAAGAGATAGAGTGCATGCCTTAACAAATCATCATTATAATAGTTTTATGATAAATTAAGAGGAAAAGGATTCCCCCCTTCTACATGGAGATAAATATAGGACAAAGTCACTTGATGGGCGATTTTTCTTGCAGAAGATAAGTACACTGCAAAACTCTAAATAAGGATGAAGTGTGTGGGCTGAGGGAGAAAGAGGAGCTTAGAGAGCAATTTTAGTGTGAAGGGCGGATCTTCTACAATAGAAGAGACAGAGCAACACGTGGCCTCATAGAAAGAGAAAACCCCAGGCAGGCGAGAGCTTGTATCGTAGGCAGAATAAGGAAAATTACTTTTGATTTCCTTTAGAACCAAACTGGAAGTGAGTGAAGCTTGTTTGAGAAGATAAAAATGTTACCTTAACATTTTTTAAAGTAAAGTTTGTTAGGTAATTATTTAGACTTGAACAAATCTACAGGATTTGAGATTGTGTAAATGCCACTAGCTCTGCCCTCCTGGGAATAATACTGTCAATGTTGTAGCAGCAGGAGAATTTGTTTTTTAAATTCAAGGGTAACTCTCTAGCTGAATATTTAATTCAGATTTCTGCCTAAATTATTTTAAAAGTATCTAAGATCTGCCATAATTAATTCTTCTTATTTTTTTCTGGTTTTTAAAATCTGGTCTACTGGGTCTCATATTTATCCTACTTTCCTATTTGATTTATAATCACTAGTGAAGTCTCCCAGTTTTGAAACTCCCATTACTGCACTTAATCAATCCCTTTAGGGAACCATATGTCAAAACCGTCATCTCATATTTTGTTTAATATTAGGTAATGAAATATGAGTGAACCAGATCAAGGAGTGAAGTACATTAACACAGGAAGATAAGGTAAGTGTTCTTAAAATATTTTTAAAACACAGTATTATGCATGTCTATACAGTATCTTGATTAAATAAACCATCTTCCTTTTCAACTCAATGAAAGTTAAGAGTCAATGAGTCAACTATCCTAAATATATATTCAATCCAGTCATGTTTTTTTTTGTTGTTTTGTTTTGTTTTTTTTGGTTTTTTTTCTTAATGAAAAAGCATGAAAGATGTAATCCCTGTCTGGCCTCTCCATCCCTGGCTCCAAGAATGCATTTTGGTGTCTGTTCCCCACATTGCTGTCATTTCTGTCCCATCCATTTTCCCTATTTGTCTAAAAAAAAAAGAAAACAATGGTATATCCTAGTTTAAGGTCTTTCAAGTAAACACAACCTTTTAATTTACACCTCTTCCACACAAAGCAGCCGGTAAAACACTTCGCGTTGCTTCCCCCCATGCATTCACCTCAATTGTCAAGACCAAGAACCAAAGCTGATTTTACTTTTAGTTCTTGAATACCCTTGCCCACGCGTCTGTAAATCAGTACACGAACTCAATTTTCTATTCTGAAAGTTAATTTAGCTGCACCATATGTTTCTAAAACTGAGAAAATTTCTTAATAATTAAACTGTTTACTTAATATTCACTTCAAGATGCTTCCCTCTCTGTGTTCACCAATCCTAAACTATTACATCCAGACTTTCATTGAAATAACTGTCTTAACAAGCAATATACATTATCTTCCCACAATCCTGCCACCCCTTTCTTCTGCACATTCTAAAGAGTCAAATTATTGTTCTCCCTGATTGCATTATGCAATAAACTTAGTTTTTCTTCATAGGTTATTTTGGAGGTCTTCTGGGAAATTGCCGTTGACAACATTTATCTCCTAGTATATCAATAAAAAGTCAACTCTTGGTAATTGTTGACTAGAAGCCTGGTGCACAAAAATTTTTGCACTGGGGTGGGGGGGGGGTCCCTCGGCCAAGCCTGTGCCCTCTTGCATCTGGGACCCCTCAGGGGATGACCACCTGCTGGCTTAGGCCCGCTCCCCAGATGATTGGGCCTAAGCTGGCAGTCAGACATCCCTCTGGCAGTCCGGGAGCCCTTGGGGAATGTCCACTTGCCAGCGGGGAGCAGGCCTAAGCTGCAGTCGGACATCCTTAGCGCTGCTGAGAAGGCGGGAAAGGCTCCCACCACCACAGCTGTACTGGCAGCTGTCAGCCTGGCTTGTGGTTGAGCAGAGCTCCCCCTGTGGGAGCACACTGACCACCAGGGGGCAGCTCTTGCATTAAGCATTTGCCCCTTTGTGGTCAGTGTGTGTCATAGTGACTAGTCATTTCCAGTTGTTCTGCTGTTAGGGTTAATTTGCATATTACCCTTTTATTATATAGGATAGAGGCCTGGTGCATGGGTGGGGGCCAGCTGAAGGGTGTCCTGGACAGGGTGGGGGTCCCACTGGGGTGCCTGGCCAGCCTGGGTGAAGAGCTGAGGGCTGTTTTCAGACTGGCCACACCCTCTTCAGGGTGGGGGTCCCTGCTGGAGTGCCTGGCCAGCCTGGGTGAGGGGCTGAGGGCCGTTTTCAGGCTGGCCACACCCCCTTCAGGGAGGGGGATCCTGCTGGGGTGTCTGGCCAGCCTGGGTGAGTGACTGATGGCTGTTTGCAGGCTGGCCAAGGCCCCCACACCCCATGAGGGTGTGGCCATCCTCGGTGAGGGGCTGATGGCTGTTTGCAGGCTGGCCATGGCCCCCAGCCACCCAAGCTCCCAGTGGAGGCTGGCTGGAAGCAGGTATCTGGGATTTATTTATCTTCTATAATTGAAACTTTGTTGCCTTGAGCCGATGCTACAGATGGCCAGGGCAGGCGGGAAGCTTGCCTTCCTCCATCACCGGGGCAACCAACCCTCCTGCTTGCTCCAGCTCCGTGTCTGCCGGCTGCCATCTTGGTTGGGTCAATTTGCATATAGTGGCTCTGATTGGCTGGTGGGCGTGGCTTGGGCATAGTGGAAGTGCGGTCGATTTGCATGTTTCTCTTTTATTAGATTAGATGCATTTGATAATGTAAGTATGTATTTAATTTTGATACAATATGCTTTTTAAAAAATATATTTTTATAGATTTTAGAGTGAGAGAAAGGGAGAGGGAGAGAGAGGGACAGAAACAGTGATGAGACTGAAACATCAATCGCCTGACTCCTGCATGCTCCCTACCTGCTATGTAGTCCCCTATCCAGTCATGTACCCTGACCTTGGATCAAACCTGGGACCTCTTAATGCCTGGGATGATGCTCAACCAACTGAGCCATACTGGATAGAGCTGACATAATTTTCTTTTAATGTTTCAAAATTAAACCTGTCATCTATATGTCTATCTATCATCAATCATCTACCTACACAGAGTTTTCAAAAAATGGAAAAAAAAATAATTATTTGAGAAATTTTAATCCATATATGACCTTCATCTTTTTTAAAAACCTATTTTTGTTATATCTAAAGTAAAAATTCTATAACATCATTTTTTTAAATTTATACTCAGACCAAAAGCTGAGTATTTTTTTTATTTATTATTTTTTTAAAAATATATTTTATTGATTTTTCACAGAGAGGAAGGGAGAGGGATAGAGAGTTAGAAACATCAATGAGAGAGAAACATCGATCAGCTGCCTACTGCACACTCCCTACTGGGGATGTGCCCGCAACCAAAGTACATGCCCTTGACCAGAATTGAACTTAGGACCCTTCAGTTCGCAGGCTGATGCTCTGTCCACTGAGCCAAACCGGCTAGGGCTTATTTTATTTTTTTAAAAATATATTTTTATAGATTTCAGAGAGAAGGAAGAAAGACAGATATGATGAGAGAGAAGCATTGATCAGCTTTCTCCTGCACACCCACCACTGTGGATTGAGCCTGCAATCTGGCATGTGCCCTGACTGGGAATGAAACCATGACCTCCTGGTTCATAGGTCCACACTCAATCACTGAGTCATGCCTGCTGGGCATTGAGTATTTTTTTTAAAGAGTAAAACAAAATAATGAAATATTTATCACAGTGAATGCCGTAATAAATATAGGAAGGATGTGTTAAATAGCAAGTTAATATTTTATAATTAATTAAAAATATCAAAATCTATAATTTTGAGCTAATCATAATTGAAATATATCTGGCCCTTCAATTGTCTCTCTTAAAGCACGGCTCACAACTATGGGAAAGCTGCCTCACCTTTTAAAGAGAAACAAGCTCCATACATTTACCTGATAAAATTGAGGCCATCACAAATGACTTCATTGTTTTTTTTCCTCTACCTCCAAATCTTGCTCCATACACACTCTTCTTTTCTCCAGACTTCTGGAAAGATGTGATCTTTCTCTTTAGCTAAACAAAAAGCTGTTGTATAACCAAATCAATATGCTCCAAGCACTTAAATATATTTTATTTCCATTACCCCTTGTCAACTAATTGTAATTTTTATCATGTACTGGTACATATTTCTTCATAATAATAATAACAATGATAATTACCTTCATTTAGCTCTTTTGCTCTCTACCAGGCTTTTGTCCTTTCACAATAAGCCCGAATAAACCTTTTGCATATGGGTTTTTTGCCTTATTCTGCCTGTCTGCTGTACATATTATTCCCCATATCTCCTTGCAGTACAACTTCAGTTCTCACTCTCCTGAAATTGCAAACTTCATCCCTGACCTGCAATAACCGAATCCATAGTGCACTCCCCCCACACTTAACCCCGCCTCACCCGACTTCACAGTGTGTGACAATGATGAACAGAAGAGTTTTAAATCCTGTCCTCTTGTCTTTGAACCATTGCTTTGCCCTGGAATTCTTCCTTCAACAATCTCTGTATTCCACCCCTCCAATCGCTATCTAAACAAAGACATCCTTCAAAGCTCAATTCTGAGCTTTATTTTTTTTTCAGCCACTATTCGCTGAAAGATCCTTTCTATTCAGACCTTTCTTTCATATTGATTTTTAAACTTTCAACTAAAGTTTGACCTCTCCCATATGCCAGTTTTAAATTTCCAATTCTATGCTAGATCTCATAAATGTCTTGCAGATACATAAAACTCAGTGGACTAAAATTAAACTCCTTATATTTTTGGATATGCCCTCCCTCAAAGTTTTATTTCACCTTCCCTATCTCTTCATCTCCTATATTAATATGTTGTACTCTCACTTGGAAAATTTAGGGTTTCTAAAATTTATTTTTTAAATCTTTTAATCCTCATTTGAAGATATGTTTTACTGATTTTAGAGAGAGGAGAAGTGAGAGAGAGAGAGAGAGAGAGAGAGAGAGAGCGAGAGAAACATCAACGCATGAGAGAAACATTGATCAGTTGTCTCCTGTAACCTGGGTATGTGCCCTGATCAAGAATCAAATGTATCCAATGCTCCAACCCACTAAGCCACACCAGCCAGGGCAGTTTCCTTTCTTCCTTCCTTCCTTCCTTCCTTCCTTCCTTCCTTCCTTCCTTCCTTCCTTCCTTCCTTCCATCCTTCCTTCCTCTCTCTCTCTCTTTCTTTCTTTCTTTCTTTCTTTCTTTCTTTCTTTCTTTCTTTCTTTCTTTCTTTCTTTCTTTCTTTTCTTTCTTCTTTCTTTCTTTCTTTCTTTCTTTCTTTCTTTCTTTTTCTGTCTTTCTTTCTGTCTTTCTTTCTTTCTTTCTCTTTTTCTTTCTCTTATTTCTTCCTTTCTGTTCGCTATGCCTCTAGCTAATTCTCATCACACAGCTTAACATTTGCTGTAATGTTTTGTATTCGCTCATATGCTCCAGGAACATATGGAGCTCTAATAATAAACTATAAAAATTAAAGTCTATCACTTAGGTTACTCACTTGTGACTTCAACATATATTTCCATAGTTACTATCACCTAATACCCTATAAAATAGTCCAGATTGTCTGTTGTTCACAGTTGTCCAGATATCTCCTACTTCACTCCCACCCAGTTTTGCTAATGACACCCACTAATAAATGTGCAGTCCTTGTCCAGACTTTAATCTTTTTCAAAACATTGTTAAATTCCCCCCAAATTCCAAAGTTATCACTCAGTCTCTCTCTTTTCTGAACTCTTATAGCAGTCATTTAATATTTAGTCATATAACTCCTTTCAAAACTTCTTACTATTTTTATTTAGTTTTCATGTGTTTGTTCTGGGTTTTTATTGACTGTATAAAGTCAAGAAAGGGCCTACTTATTGTTCCTTTCAGAACTGAAACTATTCACATCCACACATCTTATTGTCTACATCAACATGAGCTTACTATTCAACTGTCTGCAATAATATGATTTTAATACTTCAGGAAATTCTTGGCAGGGAAATGAGGTTGCAAATAACTTCAGAGTTTTTGTTGCTTTTTTCAGATACTTTCTTAAAACTCATTTATTTGAAAAGTGGACTACTTCACTAATATTAACTAAAGTAAATATGTCTTTCTCTAAGATCAATGCACAGCTCGACCAAATCACTGTTCACTATTCAAAAGCCTCTCCCAAACCTCCACCTCACTAAATTCACTAATCCTTACTTCTTACAACACAAACTTCACCCAATCCTGATCAACACTGCTTATTAAAATACCTGTCAAACTAGATCCAAAACATCTGTGATATCCTGCACCACAGGGAGCAGTAAACTCAGGTGTGCTTGATCATGTTTGACAGGTGATTTGGTTGGTATTTTGGGGGAACCAGCATTCAGCAGTTTGAAGAAGGATCCCAACAAACAGTTTTCTTTGATTAAGTCTTTTCACCGTATTTATCAGTCATATTTCATTTTGTTCACTGTTATAATTTAATTTAAAAATGCCTTTAGCACTACTGACAAAGACTCCCTCCTTAATTAAAATTGAGTCAAGCTCCTCAGATCCCTCTTCTAGACTAGTTCTGGACCTTCACCTGCCTTTAGCAAGAATCTGCTAAGTCAGTTTAGTAAGTATTCCCCTACCCTTAACGTGCTTGTCTTCTTAATATTTTACCAGTCGTTGCTCCCTGCATTCTGCTTCTTGGCTCTGAATCCCCGGGAATGTTTGCTGTATTCAGAGTAGAGTTCAGTCTCTCGCCCCTTATTGCAATAATCTTCCTTCTACTGTAACAGTTTTATTGATTTCAGAGAATAAGGGAGAGGGAGAGAGCAAAACATCAATGATGAGAATAATTGACCAGCAGCAGCCTTCTGCACACCCCACACTGGGGATCAAGCCCACAACCTGGGCATATGCCTTGATTGGGATTCCAACTGTGACCTCCTGGTTCATAGGTTGATGCTCAACCACTGAGCCACGCCGGCTGGGCTATTGTCACCATCTTAAATGAAGGCTTCCTTCCTATTTCAACAAGTGTCAGAATATTTTTTATCAAAAACAATCTTGCAACTCTAAATTTAGGTAGCCTATTTCATTATATCCTAAAATTAAAGTATATATTATAAGCCAATATATTAATCAAATTAATATAAATAATATACATTTACAATGTAATTAAAATATAAGACATTTGATATAATTTTAACAATGTATATTAATTAAATATAACTATATATTTAATTAATAATTTAATATAATTATACATATATAGAGAGAGACGGAGAGAGAGAGAGAAGAGTTAGTTTAGTACGCTAGACCAGGATTAGACAAACCCTGGCTATGGCTGTGGTCCAAATTCATGCCCACCAAATTTGGCCCATAGTCACATTTATTCATTTACATACGTCTATGGCTGTTCTTGCATGACAACGGAAGATTAGAGTAGTTGCAACAGAGACTCTATGGCTCACTAAGCCTGAAATACCTACTGTCTGGTCCTTTAAAGAAAAAGTTCACTGACTGTGTGTTAGATTATGAATCGTTTGCCTCAGTCAAGAACATATTTCTTACTTACTATACTTATGTTAGTCATTGTAGTGTCAGTAGAAGAATATTCTCTTATCTCCAAAATATCCATGTACTCAAAAGAGTTTTCATTTTCCAACCGGGCATGAGAAATATATTTGCCTTAAAATGATTTGAATTCCTGATAAATATTGTAAAGGTAGGTGTACAAAATAAATGCACTTTTTTTGCAAAAATGTAACCCAGGTTAAAGGCTATCTTCATTTCAAAGTCATCATAATTATAAGTAATCATCATTAATTCATAGGGAAGTGCCAATCCTGTGAATAGCACTTCCTATGATAAAGAGCCCTTTTTAGGCTTAATAATGACTCAGTTGATGGCCACTCAGCTCAATGATTTTTTTTTATTTGTAGCTAAAATATAAATGGCAGCAATTTTCACTTGATCATTTCATTCTTCATATTATTTGTGAAATAAAAGTTCACGTAAAAGAAAAATAAATGCCCCCTCTTGAGAATGTCAAATATCTCTTCTCACCATAAGGATTGTTTGCACAGAGTAGCAGAAGTGCCACTTATAACTGGTTTTAAACTTCCTTCATTTAAAACCTGCAGCTGTCACTGGGGCTTTACTAACAGCTGTCTTAACTTCAGATGCATATACACAACCATCTCTACTTGAGTGGTCCAATCCATTGAAGTCAGCAGACAACGGGAAGATGCAAACAGATCCTTACTGTCTCTTCACTGAATATCTCACATAAAATGAAGATAAACTTTGATTGAGTTTCCATGATCCTAAAGGCATAGAAGCCTACACTATAGAGACATGCAGAGAATAGAGTGTATTTTAAAATAACATGTAAACTGCAATTTACAGAGAATAAAATTGAGGCTAGGTAAATATCTAAACCACTCCTCTCTCCTTTACTTTTGTGTTCGTTTTGGTCAGATACAACCTTGTCAGTCTTTTTTTTTTTTTCCCTCTCATTCTGAAAAGATTCAACGGAGCTCATCTCAGCCTCCAAGAAGATGGGCACATGACCAGGAATCCTATCCAAGATGAGAGGGGTTTTTTGTTTGTTTGTTTTGGGCTTCTACTCCTGTAAGGCACCTCCCTGGATGTGAAGATACTGTCTGGCTGTCCCCACACTGCCTAACATGATTTTGTCTGTTGCTATGAGTAATAAATTCTCTTTGCCTCTGATTCACAGGCTACATTTATATATACTAGCATGTTGGTTTGCAAGCAGGGTGAAAGCTCAGATTCTTCATAACTACTCACTTAAAAGCTACCCTTCTTTATTTTTCAACATCTCTTTTTCTCTCAAGGTTTAAACTTGAACATTCATTTCTACATCACTAATCAAATGGTCTCAAAGTTCATAGTGGCATTTCATTAACTTAATTATAGGTCAAATAATCTTTAATCAGACTTGTAAATTAGAAACTCAAAACAAACAGTAACTCATCACATCCAATTTGTGCTTTCATCCTGCATCCCTGACTACCATTTAGAGCTCTGAATTCCACTATTTAAATACCTATATGTGTAGATTTAACTATTAATCACTTAGCTATTTTGTTACCCTTTTTGGAATCTTCCTGGGCAGTCCAAGCAGTTATTTAGTAAATTTCCATTAACTACTGACAATGTCACACTAACAAACATATTTACTCTTCAATATCTTTGATAAGGCTGTGATCTTCGATGAACATAATGATACCATTGTAATTATCCTAGTTATTAATAATAGGAAAGGCGCAAAGGGAAGGTCAAATATTATAGGCATGTCATTTGTGCAGTTCTGCCAGGAAGCTGCTGTTGAACACCCAGCAGGGTGCTACTGCACTGTTCCCCACAGATCACTGGAGGAAGCAACTGGACAGGGGGAGAACAGACAGAGGCCTAGTAATCTGGGAGAAACAGGGAAGGGACTTGTCTGTCAGTTACACCTGGGAACAGGCCATTGGGGAGAGTAGGCATGGACACTGCAAGCACAGGAGTATTTGAGATACTTAAGTCCCTAAACAAAGAAATTCACTCTCTTGGTGGTTTTGGTGGGCATTCTTGGTTTGCTGTTAGTCTCTCTTGGTTCCTCTTGGTTGACCCCTGACTTGCGGGACTCTTACACTCTTGCATTTGCCCACATACAATGGACTAGTGGACTGAAACTAGCTTAATGCTAAACTGGATCCAGTTCCAACATGGAATGGATACTCTAGAATAGTGGTTCTCAACCTTGGCTGCACATTAGAATCACCTGGGAATCTTTTTAAAATCCTGATTTCTGGGCCTCATCCTCCAGAAATTCTGTTTCTTTGTTATGGGGTGGGGCCACAACATTAGTGACAAAGAAACACTTTCTGGAGGATGAGGCCCAGAAATCAGGATTTTTAAAAAGATTCCCAGGTGATTCTAATGCGCAGCCAAGGTTGAGAACCACTGCTCTAGACACTGGCTTTTGCTTTTAGTTCTACTGAATCCCCAGCTGTACCCTTCCAGAACTGTATAAAGGGAAATGGGAGTTTGGAAATCCAAAGATATACTTCCACACAGGTAAAATCACTCATCCTACCTTGTGAGTCTCTGAAAATTATTTTTCTTGAGATATCAGAAAGACCCCACCCCCAGCACTCAGTGGGGAAATGGATACCCCACTTCCACCAATAACAATAGAAATATATATATATATATATATATATATATATATATATATGTATATATCTTTGCAAATACATGTTTTCCAATTTTGGGGGTAGATACTCAGATGAGGGGCTGCTGATTTATATGGTAAATTTATCCTTAACTTTTTGAGGAACCTCCATAATATTTATTATAGTGGCTGTACCAGTTTACATCTCCAGCATTGATGAACTAACAGCTGTGAGGTAAAATCTTAGTGTAGTTTTGATTGTATTTCCTAGTAGCTAGTTCATTACAACATTATTCACAATGGCCAAGACATGAAAACAACTGAAGAGTCCTTTGTTAGATTATCAGGTAAAGAAGATGTGGTACATATATATAATGGAATACTACTCAGTAATAAGAAAAGATGAAATACTTCCATTTGCAACAACATGGATGGACCTTGAGACTATCACGCTATTGTCAGTGGAAATCAGGCTCTTCCATGGGATCGCAAGAAAAGCATTCCATGGACTCATGCATGGAAGATTGTGGTCGGGCAAGGTTTATTTGGGAAGGCTGCCACTGGGTTTTCAATTTCCCCTCTCCTTCCTTCCATCCCACTGTGGGAAAAGTCCAACCTTGTCTTCATCATGGTAAAAACAAATGCAGCGTCCTAAGTTTCTGCTTCATATTAAAGCTTAGTCCTTTGGAGCCTGTGAGGTCTACTGGAGGCTCCAGGTGGCCAAGACCTGCAAGGCTGTATGTATTCCAATGTGAGAGAGTCTGCTTGAATGAAAGGGCTAGTGTGTTACCAGGTGAGCTAGAAATAGACAAAAAAAGGCTTTGTTCTCTTGGAGTTATGACCAGGAGCTTTTTCAAAACAAACAGCTTCCCAAACGTTCACAGGCTTCTGATGGGTCCACTCCTGATCAATGATCCCTTTCTCAGGTTAGGTTGAGAGACCTACATGGTCAAGCACTTCCTCCTGCACCGTTTTGACTTCTACTGTGCATGTCCTTTTCTCCCAGGCTCCCCAGACAATCCAGCGCTGGAGGGCGGCTGCTCCCTACATGGGGGGTGGGGGGGAGGAGGGGTGTTAACCCCCTTGGAGGGGCAATGCTGTAGCTTCCTGATGAAACAACATGCTCAGTTTCTGATTCCCTTTTCTTTCTTTCTAATATGCAGCTCCCTATGGTGATGATGCTAAGCAAAATAAGTCAGAGAGAAAAGTTATGAAGCATATGATTTCACTCATATGTGGAATATAAAACTGAAAGCAACAGATAAACAAACAGGACAAAAACCAAAATCTCATAGTGCCGGGTGGTAGGGGAGGCCGGGGGAAGGCCAATGGGAGAAAAAAAAAGAGACACATGTACTACTATCTGTAATACTTTAAACAATAAAATAAAATTAAAAACAACAACAACAACAACAAAAACCTCATAGACACAGACAGCAGTATGGTGGTTACCAGAGAGGAAGGGAGCTAGAGGATAGGAAAGGAAAGAAGGGGGGTCAAATAGATGGTGACATATGAAGATTTGACTTTGATTTGTAAACACACAATATGATACGCAGATGATGTATCTTAGAATTGAATACTTAAAACCTATATAATTTTATTAACTTATGTCACTTCAATAAATTTAATAAAAAGCTAAAAAGAATAGAAATAAATGCAATTCTTGCCATTGGTCATTTGGTTCAATGGACAGGTGAATCCGTTATCTTTATCTATCCAATGCCAGTTCATCTGAGGCATATTTTCTTATCTTATGAAAATGTTTTTCTAGTTATGCTTAATATCAGCACAGTCAAGATGACAAAAGGAAAAGACATGGGATGAAAGACAGTATCCTTCTGTTTCTTTTCTGATTATAAATTAATATATGTCATCATTAAAAAATCATATAATGCCAACACACTAAGGAGAATAACAGCAAATTTAAATGTGTTTTCTTATAAAGCACACAGTTGAGATCTCAAAAGTGTTCATGACTTGCATGCATTTTTCTTCTCTCATAATTATAGATTAGGCATACTCCTTCATTAAAAATTATTCATTGGTGCCCTAGCCAGTTTGGCTCAGTGCATAGAGCATCAGCCTGTGGACTGAAAGGTCCTGGGTTTGATTCCAGTTAAGGGCACATGGCAGGGTTGCGTGCAAGAGGCAGCCAATTAATTATTCTCTTTCATCATTGATGTTTCTATCTTTCTCTCCCTCTCCCTTTTTCTCAGAAATCAATACAAATATATTAAAAAATAAAAAAAAATATCCATTGGTTATTTCAAATGCCTAACACTTTCAACCCAAACTGATATTATAGAAAGAAAAATCAGTTGAAACCTGACAATTAGAAATGCAGATGTTGTATCCCTGAACATAGTTTCAGAAAGTAGCACTGAGGAATTTTTTAGTCTGATGAACTAATTCATACATTGAAAGAACAGATGGTGTGACTCTTCCAGTGCATAATGGCATACCTTTCCTTTATCAATTTCTGTGTTTTTCAATTAAATCTCTAGAGACTAAATTGATCACTACACTCCAAGAAGTATATAATTGAGCCATAAGGTAAGACTCAATTGAATTGAAAATTGACTTGGTTGAAAAAAATACAAGTATTGCAATTATTTAAGCAGAAAAAAAACACACACCACTGAAATAAGTGACAAAAGGAATGGTTAAAAATCCACATAATCGAAGACAATTAGACTTTGAGGTAAATAATGGAAAAATAAAATAGATTAAAATACTTACAGGATGATTATTAGTATCAGAAATATGTATTTAGTTCGATAGGTAAGTATAGTGAAAAAGAGGCAATAACTTTGAGCAATAGGTTTTTGTTTTTGAATTTGGATGAAAATGTTTCTCAATCATATACAGGCTTTTTTTTTTTAAAGTGTTAAAGTTCGGAAGAAAAACTTGTATAATAGGTGTATTCATATCTGTCATACGATATAACTTATTTATCTATAAACTAGAGGCACGGTGCAAGGTTTCGTGCACCAGTGGGGTTCCTCAGCCTGGACTGCACCTCTCACAATCTGGGACCCCTTGGGGGATGTCAGATAGCCAGTTTTGGCTTGATCCCCTCAGGCCCAATCCAGTTAGGAGGGAGCCTGATCCTCGCAAGCCTGATCCAGACAGGAGGGAGCTCCATCCTGTGCTTGAGCATCTGTCTCCTAGTGGTTAGTGCATGTCATAGCGACTGGGCGACCGGCCATTCAGTTGTTCGGTCATGTGGTCGCTTAGGCATGCATATATATATATATATATATATATATATATATATATATATATATATATATATATATATATATATATATATATATACACTAGAGGCCCGGTGCACAAAAATTTGTGCACTCGGGGGGGGGGGTAAGGGGGGGTCCCTCAGCCTGGCCTGTGCCCTCTCGCAGTCTGGGACCCCTTGGGAGATAACGATCTGCTGGCTTAGGCCTGCTCCCGGGTGGCAGAGGGCAGGCCCAATCCCTAGGTGCAGCCCCTGGTTGGGCTCAGAGCAGGGCCGATTGGGGGGTTGGGGCACCGCCCCCTGTCACACTCAAGGCAGGGTCGATGGGGAGGTTGTGGTGCCACCCCGTCACGCACAGAGCAGGGCCAATCCGGGGGTTGGGGAGCTCCCTCCTATCACCCACAGAGCAGGGCCAATCAGGGGGTTGGGGCGCCGCCACTGTCACACTCAGGGCAGGGCCGATGGGGAAGTTATGGCTCTACCCTGTCACACACAGAGCAGGGCCCGTGGGGTGGGGCAGTTGGGGCGCCACACCTTTTCACACAGAGAGCTGCAGGGCGATCAGGGGATTGGGGTGCTACCATGTATCAGGCACAGAGCAGGGCTGATCAAGAGGTTGGGGCGCCTTCCCCTGTCACGAACAGAGCAGGGCGGATAGGGAGGTTGTGGCCCCGCCCCCTGTCACACACAGAGCCACAGGGCGATCAGGGGGTTTGGGCACTGGCCCCTGTCACGCTGATCCCAGTGCCGGGAGGCCTTGTGGCTCTGCTGATCCCAGGTTTAGGAGGCATATTACCCTTTTACTATATAGGATAAAGGCCTGGTGCATGGGTGGGGCTGGCTGGTTTGCCCTGAAGGGTGTCCTGGATCAGGGTGGGGGTCCCCACTGGGGTGCCTGGCCAGCCTAGGTGAGGGGTTGATGGCTGTTTGCAGCTGGTCACACACCCTTCAGGGTGGGGCTCCTCACTGGGGTGCCTGGCCAGCCTGAATGAGGAGATGATGGCTGTTTGCAACTGGTCACACACCTTTTAGGGTGGCGGTCCCCACTGGGGTGCCTGGACAGTCTGGGTGAGGGGCTGAGGGCTGTTTTCAGGCTGGCTGGTGACGGAAGCTCCCAACTGCTCCTTTTTTTCTTTTTCTTTTTATTCTGGGCCATGTTTAGCTCTGGCTCCAGCTCTGAGGCCTCTGCTGCTGAAAGCAGGTATCTGGTTTGTTTCGGTTCTATAATTGAAACAATGTATAACTCCAGCTCTGAGCTCCCGGCTCGCTGAAAGCAGGTTTCTGGGGTTTTGTTTAGCTTCTATATTTGTTACAATGTTTCAAACTTCAGGCTCAGAGGCCGACAAAGCAGGCGGGAATGTTGGTTTCCTCTGTCACTGAAGCAAGCAAGCCTCATGTTAGTTTCAAGATGCCTGGCTGCCGGCTGCCATCTTGGCTGGCAGTTAATTTGCATATCACCCTGATTAGCCAATGGGAAGGATAGCAGTTGTACACTAATTACCATGTTTCTCTTTTATTAGATAGGATACATATATATTAGAGAATGTTTCAGAGATTTAAGACAAAATTCAACTCTTATACTTCCTAAGCATTTAATTTTATATGGTTATATTTGCTGTCTATAATTTATTTTATCATCTAAATATCCTAATATATAAAAAGCCAGGGGCCATCACGACTGAAACAACTGGACGGATGACTGAACAGCAGGCTGCGTGAAGCAACCAGGCCAGCAGGGGTGTTAGTGAGGGACGACCAAATGACTGAACAGCAGGCTGCATGGGGTGACCAGGCCAGTGGGGTTGGGGGGCAGTTGGGGGTGACCAAGCCAGTGGGGGGGTCAGTTAGGGGTGACCAGGCTGGCCTGGGGGCAGTTGGGGGCAATCAGGTAGGCAGGGGGGGCTGTTAGGGGCAACCAGGCCGGCTGGTGGGGGCGGGGGGCGGCAGTTAGGAGCAACCAGGCTAACAGAGGGAGGCAGATGGGGGCAACCAGACTGGCAGGGAGGCAGTAAGGGGTGACCAGGCTGGCAGAGGGGGCCAGTTGGGGGTTACCAGGTGGCAGGGGGGGACAGTAAGGGCAACCAGGCTGGCAGGGGGGGGCAGTTAGGGGCGATCAGGTCGGCAGGCAGAGGTGGTTAGGGGTGATCAGGCTGGTGTGGAGGCAGTTAGGCAGGCAGGCAGGTGAGCAATTAGGAGCCAGTGGTTCTGGATTATGAGAGGGATGTACGACTGCTGGTTTAGGCCTGATCCCACAAGGATCCCAGATTGGAGAGGGTGCAGGTTGGGCTGAGGGGACTCCTCCATGCATGGATTTCATGCACTAGGCCTCTAGTTAAGAGATAGAAATAAAACACATGCCCCAAATAAGTTATTTGAATATAAAATACTCTAATGCATGTAAAACATGCAGTATCTTATACAGAGCATGTGTCCAATATGTGATGCAGTGTTTGTTGAAGATACAGGGAACAATGCTGAGTATAATGATTTATTTACCATTTTTTAGTTCTCCACTTGACCTCCATTCTATTCTTACTATTATCAGACATTGTCATTAGTTTCTAAAATGTGCATGTACTCTTTCTAGAAGGACATATTCAAATTTTCTTATACACCACATTACTTAGACTAAAACTGAGTAGTACGTAGTTGGTATTTATGGGTCTTGTTACATCACCTACATCTTCCCATTTTGAACATTGTGTAATCACCATATACTTTAAAAATTATATATATATATATATATAGATATATTATTGATTTCAGAGAGGAAGTGAGAGGGAGAGAGATAGAAACATCAATGGTGAGAGAGAATCTTTGATTGGCTGCCTCCTGCATGCCCCCCACTGGGAATCAAGCCTGCAACTGGGGCATGTGCCCTTGACTGCAGTTGAACCTGAGACCTTTCAGTCTGCAGGCCGACACTCTATCCACTGAGTCAAACTGGCTAGGGCTCACCATATACTTTTGATGACAACTAAGCAAGAAGAATAGAGTGAATTCCCAAGGGTTAATTACTCACTTATTACTCACTCAATGATAAATAAAACATCAATGATGAGAGAGAATCATTGATCAGCTGCCTCCTGCACACCCCCTACGGGGGATCAAGCCTGCAACACTGGTATGTGTCATGACCAAGAATCAAACTGTGACCTTCTCATTCATAGGTTGATGCTAAACCTCTGAGCCACACTGAATGGGCCTTTTCCTTACTGCTATTAATGCAGAGCTTTAAACATAGTAATTTGTGAATAAACTATGAATATTTAAGACATTTGCCATGTAGATATACTAGATGATCTAATTGCTTTATCAGTAACTCTTTTACATTTTTTTTTTCTATAAGAGTCCTGAGAATAAAACTGACAACATGATTGGTTCCAAAATATATTTTTAAAGACATTTTATTGATTTCAGAGAGGAAGGGAGAGGGAATAAGAGATAGAAACATCAATGATGAGACAGAATCACTGACTGGCGGCCTCCTGCACATCCCACACTGGGGATCAGGCCCGCAACCCAGGCATGTGCCCTTGACCAGAATCAAACTGTGACCTCCTGGTTCATAGGTCGACACTCAACCCCTCAGTGTCACCGGCTGGAGCCCAAAATATTTTGAAGAGTTGGGAGGAATTTAAGAGATCATCTTGTCCCATCCTTTCATTTCATCAATGAAAAAATTAGGCCACTGCACATGAGGTGAACACAGTGAGGAAAGACTTACTAAAACTCGTGGATTAGGATACCACATCCATTCCAACTTCTGCAACACTGGCTGTCTCTTAATGATTAGTACTTATACTACTTCCTTAAGATCTGTGCATTTTTCTACCTGTCCACTCAGCTTCCAAGTTTCAAGAATTTCCTTTATGAAGCTAAGAGAGTCACTACTGAGTCATAATTAATTAATGAATAAGTAAGACTTTAGTTGTGCCGTGACATAAGCATCTTCTCTACTGCTGTCTCCAACATGGCTTCCGTTGACCCATAACAGTCTGTTGAGGGAGGCACAAGGGCACTAGTGCTCTATCTGCTCTTTGGGGTGAGCACACTGATGATAGAATTCCTCTGGGAAAATGTGAAGCAAATAGCTGCTTAGAGCCTTTTAGGTCACGTATTTCCACACTTCATCTTCTAATCCAGTCGATGGTTCACAATTCTCATCTTATTAATTCTTTAGCATGAAAACTCTGAGTTTTCTTAAATTCTACAGATATGATTTTTTAATAGTCAACATCACATTTCATTCAAGCCACCTGTGTGCACAGATGGCAGATTGTTCACTTTTAACAAGAGCTAAAGAGCTAGGCCTCACAAAACACAAGAGTTAAACTGTCACTGTGCTTTGCTTCTCCAAGTTTAAAGTGAGTTGAAGAATCAGAGAGAACAGATGTCTCTCCTTAAGCATTTCATTTCACCTCTTCTGTCTCCCAGGATGTTTTTGAAAACATGATATGAGATCCTTTGCACTGAACATTATGTTTTTGCTTCAAAAAGATGAAGCAAAAACCTGTCCCTCTTCCTAATATGACACTCACTGTACACATCATTAGGCAGATAAGAGCCACAATCTGTAGATCCTGCATCACTTCATCTGCATTTACCTTCATCACAATTGCTCTCGAGCGCAGCTAGAAGCACAAACACGATAAACTACTAGATAACCATGTTCACAGACGCAGAGATGATATAAAAATAAGCGCTATTTTTGTCCTTATCAGAGTGTTCTGATATAAGAAGTAAGATAAATACAGGATTTTTTTTTCAATATACGATTAGAATAGTCAACCAACTATTTTTTAGTATTTACCATGTTTCTTGGAAATATGAAGGGGAAGACAAATTCACCTAAAATCTAGTCAGTGAGATAAAATAAAGTTATGTGGTACATAAAACAACAACAACTACTCATTAACATTGATAATAGGAAAGGCATTTTGGTAGGCATTTATATTTACTTCATTTAATTCTTACAATAAAGGCCTTTTTTACATAAGGGGGATATTTAGCCTCAGGGAACTTAATTAACAGGCGTAACATAATTAAGAGAATGATGGAGCCAAAATTCTGACTGTAGACAGATTTTAAATACAATCTGGCAATGAGGGTTGAAATAGCTGCTCCAGGAGATGCCAGTGCCTGATCTCTATCCTCTCCCAGTGCACACACACCCTGCCCAGTGCTGACTGGAGTTCTGACCTGCAGCACAGAGGCAGTGGATGAAGGGACAGCTCCAGAAAGTCCTTGCAATGTGCCAATATAGGACATAACTGAAGTCTGAACCTGGCAAATTCATTCTGCACTGTGGATGCTACTGTTTCTTTTAGTCTTGTCAGTGTTAGGCATTAGAATCTTGTCAGCAACTGAGATAGCAGCACAGTAGCACTTGGCTAGCAAGTCCCTCCTTGACTGGCATGCATAGACCCACTTCCGAAGCTCAGCAAGGAGGTGCTAATCTCCATCCAATAATCTCCAACTCCAACAGGGGGAGCTCAAAGAGTCCCATTGAAACACATTATAATTAACCTATCAAAGCCAAGGGCAAGAGAGATATTTGAAAACTACAAGAGAGAAGAAACTCATCACATTCAATAAACCCTCAATAAGATTATCAGCAGAAACTTTGGAGGGCAGAAGGCTGATGTATTTAAAGTGCCCAAAGAATGTGTCAAGACAGAAGTCTATATTCAGTAAAACTGTCCCTAAAGGATAGTAACACAACTTTCTCTAAAAATGTTCCATAGGTAAAAGGGTTAGGACATTGTTGAACAAATCTAAACATATTTGTCTGTTAATACCTTCTGTAGTGGTATTCAGATTTCTAACCATGACGGAATATTTTGGATAAAGTCTATTATCATTACTTCCACATGTTTTCTTTCTTCTAGAAATAGGGAGATTTATTAACATTTCATAAAATAATAGTACACTATACTTTAGACATATTGCCAAATATATTTTGTATTTATGGAAAGAGTTTTGGTAGCTCCTTGAGGGCACTCAATATTTAATAACTATATTTTTGTAAACCAAAGTGAATGCTTACCAATGTGTCATTGTATTCAAAGGTATTGACTGCAATATGGTTATTTCTTATGCTTCCAGAATATTTGTGGCTCAATTCCAAAGAAGCACAAGTTCATGTGGTCTTCAGTATTTTTACTTTTTAAATTTATCTTTACTGTTGAAAGTATTGAAGATGTCCCTTTATTTTTCACCAATGACCCCCTCTACCCCATATCCCTCCTCCCATGCTTTACCACATTGTTGTCTGTGTCCATGGGTTATGCCCATATGCATAGAATAGTAAGTTCCTTCGTTAATCTCTTTTCATCACCCACCCACACCTCCTGCCTTTCCTCTGAGATTTCTCAGTCTATTCTGTGTTTCTATGTCTCTAGATCTACTTTGTTTATCAGTTTATTTTGTTCATTACATTCTACAGATGTGTGAGATCATGTGATACTTGTCTTTCTCTGACTGGCTTATTTTGCTTAGCATAATACTCTCCAGGACCATCCATACTATCTCAAAGGGTAATAGATCCTTCTTTATAACAACTGCATAGTATTCCACTGTGTATATGTACTTCAGCTTTTTTATCCACTCATCTACAGATGGGCACTTGGGCTATTGCCAATTCTTAGCAATTGTAAATGGCACTACTATAAATATAGGGGTGCATGCATTCTTTCTGATTTGTGTTTAGGGATTTTTAGGATATATTCCTAGAAGTGGAATTACTAGGTCAAATGGAAGTTCCACTTTTAATTTTTTGAGGAAACTCCATACTATTAAAAACAGTGCCTTCACCAGTCTGCATTCCCACCAGCAGTGTACTAGGGTTCCCTTTTCTCCAGAGTACATAAAAGGAGGAAATAATAAAGATAAGAGTAGAAATAAATGACATAAAGACTTAAAAAAAAACCATTTGCTACTGCAGCAAAAAATAAATAAAAATAAAAAATAGATACTTAGGTATAAACTTAACCAAGGAGGAAAAAGATCTGGTGTCTTTTAAAATTTCGACATTTATGGGTTTAAACCATTAAGAGCCTGGTTGAGAGGCAAGAGGACCCTTATGACTTCTCAACCTTCTGTCTGATCAAATGAAGTTTGTGCTGTAGTTTTTAGAGCAGTCTGCTGCTCAGATTTAGATTTTCGAAAGAAAGAAAAGTTTCCGTTAAACCTTGAGAAAACACTACTGCAATTTAATAAAGAATTTCACTTTTGTGGTTGTGGACACTCATTGAGTAATAGAGCAGCCTGTATTTATAAATGGTATTCCCCTTGTATAATGATCTACCTGAGTTACAAGGTCTAGGGGATGCTGGATACTGGCAAGATTTAGCCATTCCTGGGTACAAGGCCTTAATATTTCATAGCACTCTGAATTCCATTCCCAACAGAAACTTCAACTCCAATGCATACACACCAGCTCACTAGGAGTCCAGAGTTCTAGGCTCTTAATGAGCCCTTAGCCCATCAGTAGAAGGCTTTCTCTCTTCTGCAGTAGCTTTACGAGGGAGTCCAGGATACGCCAGCCTAGAAGCATTGCTACATAATGTTCACACAGGCACACACACAGCTGCAGTTCTGTACATAAAATTACACAGGAAAATATCCACTCTCCATATCTCACAAAAACAGTGCCCTACAACAACATTAAGTAGTTCATTTAGACTGAAAATATCTTTATAATCTAAGTAGACATAAAGTCAACCGATTCCTAGAGTGTTACATAAAACCACCCTCTTTATTGCTCCTGCATATACTCCACAGCAGTCAGAACACTCTTCCTGGAGCTGCTGAGGGTTATTCTGGCCTTTCTGAAAAACTGGCTGATGTTGATAATTGTTATAAAAAAGTTTACCCCGTGAGCCTCATAGGCTGCCAAGCATGTAATTGGGCTGAATGGAAGGTTGGTGTTAAGCTTGCATCTGCTTCTGAGATGAGGAGCCCTCACTCTGACTAGCATCGAAGAAGCTTCTTTCATTTAGAGAAAACAGATGGAACATTTTGACTATAATGGAGTTCATTTTGAGGAACTGTCCCAGCTTGTCCAAACTAGGGCACGTAGGACAGGATTTCAAACAATGATGAATACCTGTAGGAGTTAAATTTAGTATCCTTGGCTCAAATAAATAAAATTAGAAGAATATTTATTATACAACTACTATGTATGAGGCATGAGTCCACTCAGGATTTTACCAAACATGATGTCAGTTTGCTAATTTTGATCCCATTTTTCATTCAAAAAATGTAACTAACAAAGCACAGTATTCCCTAACAATAAAGACATTTTAGAACACCTTTAGACCATGTTTTCACTTGTTATGTTAATAATGGTTTTAGCAAAACTCAGCATTTAAATACACTTTTAAAGTGGAAACTTAAAAAATATTCTTGAAAGCTGCAACCACCTTCTTGAATGTCTTCCCAATCTTCTCACATATATTTTGATTGCATATGCCTTTATTTGTGATAGGAGAACCTATAACAATAAGTAACAACCAAAAATATCTGAAATACATTTTAACTTTGAGTACAGTTATTTGGTTGTCTTCCCCCTTAGTAAGATTCACTGCTCTGCCATCAGTGTCAAAAGGCGAGATGAAAGTCGCAGGTCTGTGCCAGCCCACGTTTTAGGACAGCCCTGAAGTGGGCATCCCCTGGTGATGACACCACAATAGAGACCCATCCTA
Source organism: Myotis nattereri (assembly GCF_964212035.1). NCBI lineage: Eukaryota > Metazoa > Chordata > Mammalia > Chiroptera > Vespertilionidae > Myotis > Myotis nattereri. The sequence continues at coordinate 81,638,479 of NC_138082.1, read as the reverse complement.
AATATCCCTTGGTGGGGTGTGATTAGCACACTCCTCAGAGTTGGTCTATGTTCCCTCTGTGGCACCCCACTGCTGTGTTGAGCGTGCTCTGTCTGTGAGTAAGGCATGTTCTTCTTCTCCAGTCTTGGCCTGTGGAGTCTCATTCACAGACCGTATTTGCCATTCATTCATGGTTCAACATTACAAACTCTCCCCCATTTATGTATTTTTATATTTGATTTGCATATTTATTGTCCTTAAGGTTTAAAAACTAATAGCACAGTCAACATTAATTTTGAAAAGAATAACATTCTAGGTAAGACTGAGTTGCATCTTCATATGAGTGAGGGAAAAAAGGTAAATCACCTTTAATACTATTTCAGGACGTAAGCCCCTAAAGCAGCCATGGGAAAACTACGGCCCGTTTGAAATGAATAAAACTATTGAAAAAAAAGACCGTACCATTTTATGTAATGATGTTTACTTTGAATTTATATTAGTTCACACAAACACTCCATCCATGCTTTTGTTCCGGCCCTCCGGTCCAGTTTAAGAACCTATTGTGGCCCTCGAGTCAAAAAGTTTGCCCACCCCTCCCCTAAAGGATCTATAGTTTTACTGACCATTTATTAAACTGCACATCTGAGACTTTTGCCAAGGAGAGTATTGAAAAACAAATTTCGGAAACAATAAGCAACTCAGAGAAAAGAATGACGCAAAAATGGCGTTGGTGTTGATGAAGCAGATTGGGCAATGCTCCAGCAAACAGTGATAGGATGTGATAGAAGGTATTAAAACCCAAATCCACATAGACACTCAAATCGTTTCTCATCTGGACACAGTTTCTTCTCTTAGTCTGAACTGCAATTGCAGTGAATGGGCTTCGCGAGAGAGGCCTGTTCACACTTTATGACATCGGGCGGTCTGCATGTCCCTGTGCAGGGGTTGATGCCCAGGTTTCCTGCTGTGCCATGGACTTCCGGTCCAGGAATAAACTGGGGAAAGATGGCAGGTCGACAAAAGAGGTCCACCCTGATAGAGAATGATTGTTCTCTTACATTGTTGGCAACAGAAACAGATTTACCAACATGTCGGCCCGGTATCACATTCTTCTATAACTAAAGTCTCAAAGCCAAACAGCCAATGCCCACATATACGAAGGATTAACAGGCAAATCTTTCTGTTAGACACCCAGGTTAAAAGTTCTTGTTTTGGAACAGGGGGCCTGTAGAGATAAGGATTTTGTCTGTTTGCTGTCATTATAACCAAATTCACATTTTAAAAATTACACATTGAAAGTATATATTAGGGAGTAGCAATTGTATTTAGGGAGGACTCTTCCCCTTAAAACAAGGTTTGTTCTGTTTCATTTTAAAAATTAATTCATCTAATGCATTTAAAATGCAGTAAAATGTACAGAATTTAAATAGTATCCAAAATTTTTTCATAACTTATTTTTTTTAAATAAAACCTAGAGGAGATTTTGTCAAAAATAATTTAATTTGTGATTGTAGAACTTTATAAAATATGTTTTTATTGATTTCACAGAGAGGAAGGGAGAGTGAGAGAGAGTTAGAAACATCAACAATGAGAGAGAATCATCAATTGGCTGCCTCCCACACCCCCACCCAGTAGAGACCAAACCCGAAACCTGGGCATGTGCCCCAATCAGGAATCAAACCCTGACCTCCTGGTTCATGGGTCAACACTCAACCACCAAGCCACACCAGCCAGGCATGATTGTAGAACTTTTGAAAGGAGGTTTATTATTTGAATAGAGATCAAATGAAAGTAACAAATGTTTTAGTTGTAAAGGTAAAGAGGCAGCACCTTCCAGATCCCAGAGCTGTAAAAGTGACTGTAAGCCGAAATCACAAAGGAAAGAATGAGCACCAGTAAAGCCGTCACGTGGTTTCATGATCTCAGTCAGATAGTTTATGCGTTTTCATCTAAAATTCAATTAACAGCATGTCACCATATTCAACTGCATTCAAAACTTATTTTGGAAACGTTTTAATTTGAAAATCGATTTAGTGTCTCCTCACTCCTTTCTAAATAACTTTAAAAATCATCACTTTTATTTAATGTTTCTGTACTTTATTTGTTTAATTCTCCTCATTCCTTCAAATTCTTCCAACATACATTTAGCAAAGATGGAACACAGTGTTCAAACAGAGCCTTGATTCTGTCTTCTCAGTTTAACTTTGCAACGTCTCCTGTTATATTATTGTTGTTCTACATAAGGAGCTTGCCACAGAAATCAAAAGTAAACACTACAAGTGGTATTGCTCTAATAATAATTTTTAAAATTTCATTATAAACGTGGTGTGTCTTTAAGCTTGCTGCAACAAAGAGTAGTGCAGTTGCATCACTTCCACAAGAAGAGTAGGCATCACAGTCAATTCTCTCCGGTTTTCAATGATACTTCCTTTGAGAGGGTGTCCGTGTTTGTGGACAAATGTGCATGTATGCATTAACATGTGTGCATGTATTTATACATTCTCTTCACTGCCACCAGTGCTGTTTATACTTCAGCTTTTCTTCTTTAGCACTACTCTAAATGTCCCCCAGACTGTCCACATTTCTGAGGAAGCTTTCATCTTTAATAACAAAGTTAGGTATTACTCAGAATAATATTTAGACTTTAAGAAAATGGATGGAGCGGAAAGGTAAACTGTATGTCCCCACCATGGGGCAAGTACTTTCCATGTGTAGGTCATCTCTTTATTAATACAACATTTTTAGGAAAATAATATTATTACCACCACTTTATCTATGAGTACACACTATAGACGTATATTAACCTGCCCTTCATCATACTGATAATTAGTAAAGAACCCAACACTGAACTACATTTCTGATAAGAACAACTATGCTTTAGTGCTACATTATAGTGTTTCAGAATTCTGTGTAAATTAGTAGCTATATAAATAGTTAGAAATCCAAATTTTAGAAAACAAGGGTTTTATTCTGTAGCCTTTTGAATTTTTCACAAATGTAACACAATTTATATAATTTTGTCATTTTAATTTCATTATAAAATTATTAGCACCATAGATAGACTACATGTAGTTTATTAAAGGATACTAGAGGCCTGGTGTATGAAAATTTGTGCACTGAGGGGGGATGGTTCTCAGCCCGGCCTGCCCCTCTCACAGTCTGGGAGCCCTCAGGGGATGTCCTACTGATGGCTTAGGCCCGTTCTCCTCTGTGGGAGGTGACTGGGCTAATCAGGGGAAGATGCCACCCCCATCACCCAGCTGCTGCTGCCACTGCCAGCCGCAGCAGCTGCAAGGCCTGAGCCCCAAGCCTCACAGCCACAGTGGCTATATCTGGATGGATGTCCGGAAGATGCCGCCCTAATTAGCATATTACCCTTTTATTAGTATAGATTTTTATGGGAAAGAAATTTTGGCAATCTTCAAAAAACTGAAATAAATTACTTTATTATCGATCAAAAATATGAGTAGGTTTTCAATATAATTTGAAAAGTATTGATATTCTTAGAAATGTTCTATTTGTTGAAAATGTTTTCATTAGAGCATTTCTCAATCTGTTTTCTGATGAATACTACTCTGCAAAATGTTACTTAGGTCTCTAAACTATGGGTTCCAAGATTTTAAAAGTTTAGAAATTCTTATCTTCAACATTTCAAAATGCAATTTTGAAAAAGACTCTGAAAGTTCCCTAATTGGAGGCAATATGATAAAGATTTATATGGTTTAATACCCGCACCTTAGTTTGAAAAGCATAGGTCTAGTATTATTTGGAGGTAGAAAAAATATTCAGAGATCTGTAGACAAATATCTTGGTGGAATTGTCACAAAACAATGTTTTTCAAGTTTTTAAATTAGTCCTTACTTAAATAGTACATAAAAACTATTTAAAATAAAAACATTTAATTATATTTATTTATAATAAAAGTTTATATTACACTTTTAAAAAAGCAAATTATTATAAACTAGAGGCCTGGTGCATGGAAATCATGCACAGGGGGGCGGGGGTGGGGAGAGTGTCCCTAAGCCCAGCCTGCACCCTCTCCAATCTGGGACCCCACAAGGGATGTCTGACTGCCCTCTCACAATCCAGGACTGCTGGCTCCCAACCGCTCGCCTGCCTGCCTGCCTCATTGCCCCTAACCACTCCCCTGCCAGCCTGATCAATCCCCTGCTGGCCCGGTTCCCCCCAACTGCCCTCCCCTGCAGGCCTGGTCCCTCCCAACTGCCCGCCCCTGTAGGCCTTGTTCCTCACAGCTGCCCTCCCCTGCAGGCCTGGTCCCTCCCAACTGCCCTCCCCTGCTGGCCATCTTGTGTCCACATGGGGGTGGCCACCTTTGACCATATGAAGGCAGTCATCGTGTGTTTTGGAGTGATGGCCAATTTGCATATTAATCTTCTATTAGATAGGATTTGAATGTATTTGGGGACCCATAGTGTTTGACTCATGGCAAACTCAAAACTTATGGACATATCAACTAAATGGCCAAACTGTTCTGTTTGTTATCTTACACTGCCTATTTAAGCACATTTAGCATTTCCTCAAATCTTTAAAACATAATATCCAAAAGTTGACAAGGATATGTGACTATTGCCATTAATCCTTATATTCTGCACTAAATAATTTGACAATGCATATTTATTTCAATATTTTTATCTTTCAGTGTAGAAAATATACTAGATATTTTTAGTTGATTGTTTATATTGCCTTTATGATTTGTTCTCATTTATAGTCATGCTTTAATATAAACTTTTATTTCAAAGTTCACATTGTACAATAGGATAACAATATTCTTTAAAGAAATAATCAACAGCATTATTTGCAGAGCTAGAGGAGTTAACTGATAAATTTGAGTTCATGTTATTGTAACTTAGAAAGAGTCAAGGCCAATCTTTTTAGATATCAGGGAAAATGTACTGCAAATATTAAACCATACCTCCTAATTGTATCTTTATATTGTTGTTTTCTTTGTAATATATATTTTTACTGATTTCAGAGAGGGAGAGAGAGAGAGAAACATCAATGTTGAGAGAGAATCATGAATTGGCTGCCTCCTGCATACCCCATACTGGGGATTGAGCCTGCAATATGGGCATGTGCCCTGACCGGGACTGGAACCATGACCTCCTAGTTCATAGGTCAATGCTTAACCACTGAGCATACTGGCTGTGCTATATTGTTGTTTTCTTAAATCTATTCTCCTCTAACATGGCATCAAAAATGTATCGTTACCAGGAAGATCATGCAGGTGATTTGTCCTTGTTAGTGATGAAAATGGGGAATTAGAGCATGGGTTGATTAAAGAGAAGACCAGAGAGTTACCTAAGGGAAGTGGTGGTAGGATAACAGAGCCTTTCTGTTTATAGGAAAAACACCTACATGCAAATCAGGCCCTGTTCCTAGATGAAGGACACTTGCTCTTGCACTTTGCAGCATTCTTCATCTCTTCTCTAGCTTCAGTTCTACTCATGGGGCAAAAATTCCATAAGGCATAAAAGATACATAATTATCTATTAATAATCTACTTGTCCAGAATCCATACCTATTCAGGACTAGAAACTTCTACCTGAGCCCTCTTTTAGAGCCTGCAAGAGTTCAATCCTTGGGTCTTTCCTTTTTAGCATGGATTGAGCCACCTGTATTGACATTTCTGGGTCTGATGAGTAGCAGGGAGTAAACACTTATGGGAAAGTGTCAGCATCTTCAACATGCAGGCTGGAGTATCCACATATGTTTTTTTTTTGAGGAACTAAGAAATGGAAGTGGACACAAGGGGGTTGGCCAAATGTCAGGTGTTGGTTCAGACACTGAGTTTTGGTTCAGACTTCTAAGGAGTCAGATAATTATCAATTCAATCTTGACTTTCCAAATCATTAGGGAAGTATATTTGTTAAGGTAAAATGATGTAATGCATTTTATTTTACAGTACATCAGCTTGATTGACGAATTACATATTTAAGGTAAAAAAAGTGTGTTCATTTATATATTCTTGCTCTGGTTTTAAAGACATTATGACTGTCCTTGTCAGATCACATGACCCTTGCTTGTGGGGAGAGGTACATTGTATAATTTGAATCACTTGGGGTGAATGATGAGTAGAATTGGATAGGCAAAGTGGCCTGGAGGCTGAACAGTGAAGACTAGCTTGAGACTGAAAACATGACTCAGAATATCTATAGAACCATTATGAGCCAAAGGAAGACTAAATAGGCAAAATAGAACTAGCTGTCTCTACTTAATGTAGATGAAAGATGCCAGTCTGGGCTCTACCACTTTTGGAACTGAGCAATTAAGAACACTAGAGAAAGCATCAACCACAGGAATATAAGACAGAAACAGGTAAGTCCAGATAAGTTAGAGTGCATTACAATGCATGGATCCTTTCTCCACACCATGAGATTAGAAACCCAACTCATCTCCAGATGCTACTTTATGAGTCATGAGGGAGGGATTAGCTAAGAAATTGAATATTTTAAACCAGGGATGTCAACATTACCTAAAGGGACAGCTGAATCTATTGCATTATAGGTTAGTGCAATAGATTAGGCATAAATGGACCCCCGAAAAAGTGTTTTCCCATTACTCAGAAGGTAGTGGCTCATAAGGAAGACCAAATCAATTAAAGGAAACTTCTCTGTATATTTAGGATAACGTATTTGCAATTTTGTGACATCAGTACACATAGATAAATATTTATTCTATATCACTCCTGTATATTTAACAGATGGGTGATGACAGTATTATGATCATTCACTCAAGTTCCTTCCCTTATAAAACCTCAAAACCAAATATTTTTTTTGGGTTTCATTGATCTTAAAAGGCTGGTATTCACATCTCTGAAGCATGATAATTATTTTTAATATGTATTTTTTATTGATTTCAGTAAGGAAGGAAGAGGGAGAGATAGAACCATCAATGATAAGAGAGAATCCACATAATTTTCTATCAGAGAGATACTATTTTTAAAATCAGCTTTCTTTGGGTGTAATTTATATATAATAAAATTCACCCAATTTAACATTATAGATGAATAGGTTTTAAAAAATATAAACAGGCATGTAATTGCCATCACAATGAAAATATAGAATATCTCAACTACTCTAGGACTTTCCCATTTAGTTGCTAGGTGTTAAGCTTTACCGAAAAAGGAAAACTATTTGTCCATACATTACCATGTTTAAGAATATTTTGGGCTTTTGAAATATATGTTTTTATTGATTTCAAAGAGAAAGGGAGAAGGAGAGAGAGATAGGAATATCAATGATGAGATTCATTGCTCAGCTGCCTCCTGAATATCCCACACTGGGGATTGAGTCTGCAACCCAGGCATGTGCCCTGACCAGGAATCGAACCATGACCTCCTAGTTCATAGGTCAATGCTCAACCACTGAGCTATGCTGTCTGAGCTATTTGGGGCTTTTAAGATGACAAATATAAAGACACACTTGTTTTATTCACCTTTTATCCTCTTGATATGGAAGCATAGATGAGCTAATCAATAAAAATGGTTTAATAATGAGTTTTGCATTATGAATATATCTCTGCTGCAATTGGTTCATCTCTCCTTTAGGGTATGTCCTCAAAATTCACTCAACAGTTAATCCCCAGAACTCTGACATTTAATCTGACATGCTCTCTTCCCTAACTGTTTATGTGAAAGGTCCCTGCTCTTAGATAGAATCACCATAGGTATAAGCAGGCTTTGATTAGGCCAGACAGCATCTCCTGGTCACATTCAGTTTGCAGTTCATTTGCTCATCATGTACATCAGCTCTTTTCTCTTTCCATTCACAAAACCTAGCAGTGACTAAGTCAGACTTATATTCATTGCGACCTGATGTGGCCTTTCTGTGCTTTTCCCGGGATTTTGACAGGCCAGCATGAAAGAGATCCAGAATCCAACAGTGCGGTCATCATTATGTAACTACTGTCTTGACAGAATGATGAAAATTTTCGAGAGACATGTACAGACAACTTGGCAAGTCAAGCAGCTAATTAAAAACTGAATCCTGGATATATTTGTAGAAAGAAACAATTAGCTTCACGTTAAACATTTTCAAGTTCCTGCAAGAAAAGCTCCATCGAAATCTACACCTAAATAAGTTAGTTTTAAAACAAAGAACCAAGAACACTGTCTGGTTAAACAAGGACTGTCACCTGGGGAAATATTACTTGAGTCTAAATAGATAAAACTCCTGGAACCTCATTATGTCTCTTCTACTTATGTGCCAAAGAGAATACCTAATAGAAAGAAAGGTTTCACATTCTCAGGTCATTATGAAAAATGCAATCTGTTCACACAACAGAATGTGTGATTACTTATGTGGACTCCAGGTCGAGTTAATGGGCCTCTGAAACCTATTACATCAATCACTAGAAAGTACCTATAAAGCTAAAATTTGAAGCCCCCATCATCACTAAATATTCAGATGAATACTATGGTTTCTAATTCTAAAAAGGGGAATGACTACATTTACTGTTATATGCTGAGAAGAAAAAAATAAATAAATGTAGTTTTCCATCCTTGAGGACAAATTCCATATTGTACTTGGCTTTATTTCCACATCGTCCAGCATAGTGTATGTAAACAAAGATGCTCAATATGTAGATTTCCTTATGTGAGTGAACCCTGCAACCCACGGTGGCCTGATAGCATGGTCATCTGTTCACATTTTTTTTTTCTTTAAACTCTAGTCATGGGACTAAAATTAAATCTCACAAGTTAAAAATACTTCTAATTATTCATTGTTGGAAGTTGACAAAATTGTATTTGGAATATCCTTACTAATTTGAATTCATATTATATTCAGTTTTTGTTCCTCAGAATTGTATTTTTGTTGATTCCTTTACAGGATACTTCAGGCCCACCTTTCCTTAAGATGCCTTTTTCATCCCCAGAGAGCATTCAGTTAAGGAAAGACTGGAAGGCATTCGGGAAAATTAAGTTTAGTACTTTTTTTTATGGATCATAATGCTAGCATTACCTTCAAAGAAAAATAAAATATGGAGAAAGCTTCATTGAATAAAACCTACAACCATTTTCTACATCCTTATTTCAATTATTAAAAGGAAGGAAAGGGAAGAGGAAAATAGGATAGGAACAGAGATTTCATTCAACTGATCACAGACATACCTCAAAAATATCGTGAAAACTGCATTTCATGTGGTTAAAAACTTTAAAATCAAACTTGCAAAATAAAAAAATTATTCCAAATTTTGACAACTGACTGCTATATGTCCACCCAAGTTGCCATTACCAAATGTCAGCCTCTCCCATAGCACACACCGAGTTACACAGGTTGTCTCTTCATCTGTCTCTGCTGGTAGAATGTGGGCACAAAGGAAAGGACTATATATTAATTAGATTAATATTTTGTGGGATTAGAGGAGAATCCAGCCATATAGAAACCAAGTATATACTAGTATTGTTTGTATGTATATTTTACAATTAATATTATTAGGGTGATCACACTGTATATTCTATAAGAATAGTAACACAAGTAATATATGTGGACATGCCATATACATATACAGGGTGTCCTAAAAAATGTGTACAGACTTTGAATGATTATAAAGTCAGTGTTTATTAACATGCAGTTCATTTTCAAAATTAAAAGAATCTACAGAAATGAATATTTTTTTGTGTCAATGTGTGTTTTCAAACTGGTGACCATTCCAGTCCAGGCACTGCTGATAACATGAAGCAATGGAATCACAAACATCAAGAATCATTTCATTATGCCCTGGATGGTATAACTCAGTGGTTAGAGCACCAGTCTGTGCAAGGAAGGGTCTTGGGTTTGATTCCTGGTCAAGGGCACATACCTGGGTTGCAGGTTTGTTCCCTGGGCCCAGTTGGGGTGTGTGTGGGAAGCAACCAATCCATGTGGATAGATTCTAATGTCACTTCTGGTTCCACCTTTCTGGGACTTACTGAACATCCACCACACACATTCTTTCACGTACAAACTCACACACACTAACTCACTCCTACATAGGTGATAGTTTATTCCTTAAAAATATGATACATTTGTCCTAAATTGATATATACAGAAACACATAAGTATTAGCACTGTATAATATGTGGATTTCTATCATCATTCATTATTTAATACACAATTGTCCCTTCTTAAATAAATAGTATTTAAACTTAACAAGTACACAAAACAAATACTGTTTATTGAATGTGAGTAACATAGTTAAAATATATAATTATCATGGTACCTAAATTCCGGAGACTACCTGTGCTTTTCAAATTTTCATCTGTCTTCAATTGACAATATTTTTTAACTAATTTCCCTCACATGTACAATGACAAAAATAGTAAAGTGGAAATTATGATTCTTGTAAATGCACTTCCAAATATTTTACCATATAAAGGAGCTAGCAGACAAGTGGCAAGATACTTTCAAAGAGTTTCCTGGTGTGTGTGTGTGGCGGCGGGGGGGGGGGGGGGAGGGGGCGGGGGGAGAAATGAGGGTCAATGGGGGCAAAAGGAGGACATTGACTACTTTCAACAACAAAGATAAATTAAAAATAATTAAAACGAAGCAAAGAGTTTGGCATGCTGTAAAAACCTTTGAGGATGCTTATTTAAGAACATTGATTTGTCCCAGTGATTCCACTTCTAGGAATATATCCCAAGAAACTAGAAACACCAATCAGAAAGGATATATGCACCCCTATGTTCATAGGGGCACAATTCACCATAGCTAAGATTTGGAAACAGCCTAAGTGCCCATCAGCAGATGAGTGGATTAAAAAACTGTGGTACATCTACAGGATGGAATACTATGCTTCAGTGAAAAAGAAGGAACTCTTACCATTTGCAACAGCATGGGTGGAACTGGAGAGCATTATGCTAAGTGAATAAGCCAGTCAGAGAAAGATAAATACCACACGATCTCACTCATTTATGGAATATAATGAACAACATAAACTGATGAACAAAAACAGATCCAGAGACAGAGAACCATCGATCAGACCATCAAACCTCAGAGGGAAGGTCGGGGAGGGTGAGGGTAAGGGGTAGAGATCAACCAAACGACTTGTGTGCATGCATATAAGCCCAACCAATGGACACAGACAACAGGGGGAGGAGGGCATGAGTAGGGGGGTGGGGGGCAATGGGGAGATAAGGACACACATGTAATACCTTAATCAATAAAGAAATTACGAAAATAACAAAATAAAAAATAAATTTAAAAAGAACATTAAAATTTTGGAAGCTAAAATTGAAATAGAGCTGTCTTCATTAAAAGTTTCCTAAAGACTAAATTATACATATTTAAACTATGGAAGTGTTAGCCTTTCTCAATTAATTATTCATCCTCAATAGTTTAATAGTTTCTTTATTATACTGTCAATTTTTAATGAACATATTTGACATAGTAATCCCATTTAAGCAGAGGACAGATTTTTTTTAACAACAATAATGTTGTGAACATGCTCCTGTCAATACAGTAGAAGAAGCACTGGCTTCTGAGGCCGAAGGCCCTGTTCTCTGTCATTTAGTAGGTCTGCCGCATGTGTCACAGCAAAATCTATGCGCCTCAAATTCTTAATGAGAAAGGCCACCCTAAGAACATTGGTCCTCACCCACAGCATTTACTGCTCCATGAGGAAGAACATTTTCTGAAGTAGAGAATACTGTGTTTATATTTTTATGTCCATTTTGAACATTACAACAAATACAATCTTCTAAAACTGCGTAGACATGTGGTTTCGTTCAGAAAGACAGACAGGTGGATGCTTGGCCCGCCTAGGAGACCCAGAGAGCCGACTTTTACACAGGAGTTAGAGAAGTGAGGTTTTCCCCAGACAGAACCAACTGGCAGCGGCTGAGTGTAGGGACCATCGGAAGGTGCTGACTGTCTCCAGGTGGGGTCAAGTCAAGCCCCAAAAGGAGAAGGAACTCGGGGAGTTTGTGCCGATCGCCCAAAACCCACAGCAAGACCTGCTCCTAGGAGAGGGCAGGGCCAGGCCTCTGGCAGGAGAGATGAGCACGTGACAGCATCAATAAGGAGGGTGGCAACTGGCTGCTGCAGCCCCAGCTGCCACCACCCCTGCCCTTCCAGACCAGCCAGGATGCACTCCCTAACCCGACAGCATGGATTTGTCCACACAGTTAAGTTCAAGTTCTCAGGTATTTGACCTTTTTCCTACTGTTAATCCTTCCGACCTTTCCTCACCTGCCAGGAGGTGGAGGTCTGGGAGCCCAGTGCACCGGCAGTGACCAGCCTTCCAGCCCCTGAACGCGCCCCTCCCTTCTTGCTCTGTGGACTCTTTAGAGACAAAAGAAGAGAGAGAGAGAGAGAGAGAGAGAGAGAGAGAGAGAGAGAGAGAAGAAGAAGAAGAAGAAGAAGAAGAAGAAGAAGAAGAAGAAGAAGAAGAAGAAGAAGGAAGAAGAAGAAGAAGACGAAGAAGAAGAAGAAGAAGGAGGAGGAGGAGGAGGAGGAGGAGGAGGAGGAGGAGGAGGAGGAGGAGGAGGAGGAGAAAGAGGAGAAAGAGGGGAAGAGAGAGTAGCTATGAAGCTTTCCTGCTCCTGTCTGACCCTCCACCATCAGACAGGGGACATCTTTTTGTTCTGCACCCTCTCTTGTTTCTGTGGCCCAAGATGCCAGAGAGCTGGTGACTGGGAGGAAGCAGGGTGGGAGAGTGGCTGCCTGCTGGCCCTCTCACCTCAACTCAGCCTCTGTGAATGGATGGGTAGGAGCGATGCCACCTTTGGGCCGGTGGAAAAGGGGAGAGAGCAGTGGGTTGTGCGGTAAGCTGGAGTCCTCTCCAGAGAGGCCCGTTAAGGACACGTTACAGCCCTCACAATGTCCCCCAGACCCATCCTTAGGTTGTGTAACCACACTAGGTATTGCTGCTCCTCCAACCTTAGCTTATTTACCTAACATTTCTATGCAGTTCAGCCATGGGCAAACTACGGCCCGCGGGCCGGATTCGGCCCATTTGAAATGAATAAAACTAAAAAAAAAAAAGACCGTACCCTTTTATGTAATGATGTTTACTTTGAATTTATATTAGTTCACACAAACACTCCATCCATGCTTTTGTTCCGGCCCTCTGGTCCAGTTTAAGAACCCATTGTGGCCCTCGAGTCAAAAAGTTTGCCCACCCCTGGGTTAGATCCTCCTTTCAATTGAGCCCCTGTGAAAATCTTCCCACACTCATCATTATTCTGAAATGGGAACCATCCTTCCTGGCTGTCCAGCTGCCCCCTCCCAGCAAAACTGACTCTGATTTGAATTTCCCACCTCCTAAGGATCCCTCCAAATTCAGCCCCCAGCCCTCTTTCCTGATTACAGATTATTTACCCTCCCAGCCCTCACCCCAGATTTCAGCCTCCTCTCCTGGCCTTCCTTTTTTGGAGCCTCTGATTCAGGCAGCAGGGGCTCTGAGATGCCTGTCCTTCTGGGGTGTTCTACAAATGCAGTGAAATGAGTTGGCAAAACAGTGGGGTGCAGGCCCCTGGAACAGAACCCTTCCAGAGGGATTGTGCCCCCGACTCCCCTAAGCCTTTCCTTGGTCTCCCCTCCCCCCCTGTCTTCTTCCTCCCCTCAACAGTGAATTAGACTCAAGAGGGTTGTTAATCTATGGAGAGAGGGATGACAGTTATCTATCCTGTAACATTTCTCCCCAGGACACCCAGCCTCAGCTCTGGCCTTTTTCTTTATGGCCTGTCACTCTTCCCCACTTCTCCCTCCCCTTGGCACACCATACCCTCCCTAGAAATAGAGCAAGGAGAGGCTGTCATGGCCTTGAGGTTCCGAAGAAGATTCAAGGGCTGAGGCTTTGCCCATCAGTATCCTTGGCTGCCAAACATGAAGGGGCTTGGCTCCCATGATCCCATCCCCCCCCCCCAATCCCCGTCCCCAATCTGGCCCAGCTCCAGATTTTGGTTTTGCCTCCTTACCCTGCCTTGCCTTGTGTTTCACCTCATGATAATTTTATTATGAGGCAAATTGATAGTTTTTAACATGGGGGTGGAGTAGGACCTCCATGCTTCTGGCCAAACATTCCACATGCTCATCGTCTGAGGGTCCTGCCCTGAACTCAGACCCTTCTTATAGTTCTTTCCGCCTTTCCTGGTTTCTAAAAGGCATGTGTATCTAACTTAGAACTGAATGTTGCATGTGGCCTTGTGCTCATGTGAGTGTGGGAGCTTCTGCAACCTCCTCCTGGGTCACACTGGCAATTGAAGGACACCCTTGGATGGGAAATACTGTGTCTGAAAACTGGATTCCTCCTCAGGCTCTCTTTTCTCCGGCTCTGAGTGTCTCCTGCTCTGTCCTGACTGTCTAGGCCCCTCTGGTTGTGTCTGGCAGTCTCCGGAAGGTTCTTTACTAAGTGTCTCTCACCCTCTCTTTTCTCTGCCGTCTTTTAATCTGACCTTTGCATTTGTCTCTTTTCTGATGTCCTTGATCCTCCAGCTGTCTTCTGACTCTGGTTGATTAGATAAATTTTATTTTTGAAAGTGAACCTGAAGGATCATAGATTTTTATGTTTAAGAATTCAGGGAGCTAGTGTGAGACTGGGAGTTAGGGACTACCTCTGCCGACCACAATTCATTTAACCACCCACCCCTCACTCCATGCTCTGTGATTCTCTGTTTGTATGCTTGCACCTTCCCTGAGAGGTTAGGGCTGGCTGACCCTGGGCCTCTAACCTCGCTGCATGGTTCTGCACTGTCACCAAACAATGGCTCTTGGAAAAAAAATCTAGATGATATATCAAAAATCTTCTGTTCAATATCTATAAGATGCTATGTTTTTTCATATATCATCCGTATCTTAACAACCCTCTGTTTTATTTGAAACATACCTGTCTATAGCTTGTTCAAAATATATATTATTTACTGTCATCATTATCATCACCATATCTATAATCTCTTAGTATATATTGGCATTACTGCCATCCTGCTCCAGAATCTATTAATAGAGAAAATTTTTTCTTGACCCTCTCTAACCCTTAATCGGTAAGCATCAGCCAAATGTTAATGAGAACTGAATCCTGTAAGGGCCTGTAGCGTAAGTAACCGTGGAAACATCCAGGTCTGTCGGTCTCACTATCTTAGCAAGTGCACACCTATCACAGTGCCTTACTGCTGCACTGGAAGTGATCTCAGCTTTCTCATTGCAACTAGTTTTATTCCCTTGGGGCCAAGCAATCTGCCCTCACACAGGACCGCTTATAAGGTGAAAACTAGAAAACTGAAACACATTAGATTCTGGGACATCGTCCCGTGCCATAATGAGGGCTTTGAAATAGAATGAATAGCTACATACAAGACTTGAAAAAAAATAAATTCTCAAGGCAATCCATGATTGACAGAAGATTCTATATAATGTAATTCTTCAATGAGAATATTTTGATGTATTATTAATATGAGACAAAATGAAAATTACAGCCTTCACTTTCTTAATTATGTTCAAAGAGCAGGTGAGTCGGTCTAATTTATATAAAAATAAATCTCATTTTAATTACATGAGATTCATCAAATTGCTAAGTTTAGAACATAAACAGAATAAATTACTATGTAAGGTCAAAACAGTAGTAATCTCTGAGTATTCATTCCCTCCATACTTTGGAAAAATAGAGGGAAAAGAAAAACACAGTTAGGGAATTGGGGGAAAGTGAGAAGGAAAAAAAGAAGTTGAAAGCAAGAAAAAATAAGATGAGAGACTAAAGTGGCCAGAGACTAAATGTGAGATGGAAGTCCTCTAGGACTCCTATGTGGAATACACATGGTGGGATCCCTTTTTACTGACAGGGGATGGCACTGGAAACGTAGATATGTGCCCTGACCAGGAACTGGCTCCAACCAGCTGAGCCACACTGGCCAGGGTATGCTGTGCTATACTTGTTAAAAAGACAGATTGCCTCAGTATTTTTGACTCATTACGTCTGAAGTGGGCTCTAGAGTTTGCATTTCTAATACCTTGGTGTGGCTAACACTACTTGTCTGGGGACCGCATTTTGAGGACTCATCATGACTTAAGTCACTTTCATATAACCACTCATAAAAGCCTATCCTTCTCCTAACATTAGATATATTGTACCTACAATCACAAATGAAATACCCTTCTTCCCTTCTAGATTCTACTCTCAATTAGAGCAAGGGCACTGTCTGTTCAACTCAGTGCTGCTTATTTGCATAAAAGCACTCAGATTTCTAGTGCATAAAAAAGTCTTGAATTTAAGTGTTTGAAATACTACCACAAGATTTCGAAATCTAAGAGTTTGAAGGCCATTTTCTTTATTGAACAACAACAAAATGCTTGGTAATCGTATCTTTTTTTACATTTAGAGATAAAATCTAAGGGTAACATTTACTATTATTTGTAAATCTTCTGACTTGAGGATTGAAAGTATCATGGAACTGTGCTCAAATTATGTTAAGCCTTGACGATTCACTTTAAAATATTTACACAAGTCATTGATATTAATGCAAATCATGTGAATATCTCATAACTCAGGTTCATCAAAAAGAGGACTTATTAGAAAATATTGTTAATTTTTATACATTTTTGTTAGCAGGAATGTAAAATAAAAAAAGATAAACTAAAGAAAGATAGAGTGAAGTAGTTTATAATACAGTCAATAGCCACAATCCTTGTTAAACCCTCCCTTCTTTAATCCAAAAAGTATTATCCCTAGTTTTGTAACCTTGCATTCTCAGATAAAACTAAAGTCACACAGTGTACAGGGCTGTGAATGACAGCTCTCCATTAATAGATAATGGATCAAACATTGATAATTCTGGCAAATGTTACTGGTTCAATTTTTCCCCTTACATGTCTCTCAATTATAAAGCCTTTTGAGGGGAAAATAGTTTATAATACAGTTGCAAGTGATACATTCAAACAAAACAGACTGCTTTTAGTAATTTTTTTTAGATTTGTGTTCAATTTAAAACTTGATATCTCTCAGTAATTTTCAAAGACTTTGATAAAATAGCATCTTGATATACTGTCTTATATTTTGCAATCTACTCACATGTGAGTAATCAAAAATACTTTGATCTCCTTCCTCTCTTACAAATCTTAAATAATGTTCCACTGAACACTGAATACTATATAGAAAAAAAATGTCTCTTCTAGAAAATCAAGATTTAGGGGAACAAAGAAGCATCTTTACAATAACACCTAGAAATACACACACACACACACACACACACACACAGCTACAGTACAGTTGTGCTTGCAAGATTGAAATAAAAATGGAAATCTAGACTAGTAGCCAGCCAAGCCAACTGGTAAAAGCCCTGGTGTGAAGGGGCAGGACACTAAACTTAGTTACAGTAAAGGAATTGGATTCCGATGCCCATACAAGGCAGAACTGAAACTACTGCATTAAACCTAAGACTTTACTGCAGTGCAGGCCAGTGAAGAAAACACTTTCACTGAGCAATGCAAAAAATTAAGAAGAAGCTCATCTTGACCTGGATTTAAAAAGGATTAAAAATAATCATAGTAAAAAAATAAAATAAAATTAATCATCATAGTAATTATTTACCCTAAACACAAACACGTGGATGTAGAAACCTTTCGTAGAAGAGATCATTGTTCATCTCACTTCAAGTTGCAAATAGACATATATTGGTCCCATTGAAAAGCCCTTCCCAACTTCACCCTCACAACCTCCTGTAACAGAGTCCTTATCTACTATCAAATCCCACATCAAAGAGCTAAATTGAAGTCACACAAATCACAGCAGAGGAAGGTACCCAGCTGGAAGTATTTGCTCCTATCTCTGGATTCACATAGCAGAATTAGTTAACCTCACCCTTGGCTCTTAACACTGCATTTATTTATTTCCATTTTTATTTCCTGGGGACTAACTTCATACTTTTATTTTATTGGATTTGGCTATTCCAGTTATCTCAAATTATTCTTGGAGTTAAAATAAGAAACTGAACTATGCAATAATGAAATCTGCCTAACACTACATTATAAAGCAAAAAATACAGATAAAAGTAGAATATATTTTTTAAAAGGGGAGAAAGGAGCACGGCTGGTGTTGCTCAGTGGTTGAGCATTGAGCCATGAACCAGGAGGTCACAGTTTGATTCCCAGTCAGGGCACAGAGTTAGGTTGCAGGTTTGATTCAAGGTCAAGGCACATGCCAGATTGCTTTTGGACTCTATCCCCAGTATGGGGCATGCCAGGCTCAACTGATCAATGATTCTCCCTCATCATTGATTTTTCTACTCCTTTCTCCCTTTCCCTTCTGCTCTCTGAAATCAATAAAAACATATTTTTAAAAAATGGGTGAGTGGGGGAGAAAGGATTCAAATAGATAAATGAAGCTCTAAATGGCGCATATAGTTGAAAACCAATGTAAGAGATAAAAGTTTCTGAAATTCTGTTTTGTTAACTATGTTATGTAGAGTATATTTTTTTCAGGATAAAAAATATTTTCACTATTTTATTGTGGTAAAATATACATAGCATAAAATTTCCCTTTTTTACAATTTTTAGTATATAGTTGAGTGATGTCATTGGAAACCATAACCACTAACCATCTCCACCAGTTTTTCGTCATCCCAAAGTAGAATTCTGTACCCATGCATCCCCTTTCTCCTGCCCCCTCCTAGTAAGTACTATCCTACTTGTGTCCTATGAATTTGATTGTTTTAGGTACCTTGTATAAGTAGAATCATACAATATATTTCTTTTTGTGTTTGGCTTAATGCTAGCATAATTTTTATTTCAAAAGCCATCCATGTTATAGCATGTATCAAAATCCCACTGCTTTTTAAGACTGAATAATATCCCGTGTCATTTTTGTCCAGTTTTAGTGAAAGCTTTTATAACACCAAGGTAGTCATTTATCACCTTCAAACTTCACATAGATTTCCTATTAAATGAGCTTAATCATACTAGTAATATTCTTAATATATTTCACATACTGTAGTGCAAGCTGTTGCTTATTACATGATTAAGGTAGGGGACACAGGTTAGGAATATTTAAGTTGCCATCTGCTTTCCTATTCAGCATAATTTCTGTCTATAAAAGCACCACAGAGATATTTATCTGTGAGATTGTTGTGGTCCTAAATAACTTAATATTATAGCTATGCTTATCAATCTGAACATTTGAGGAATGAAACTGCTCAGCTTTCTTAAACTCAACCCAAATCTATAAACACACCTCACTCTCGCAATTAATGTGACTGAGAAAAGTCCAATTCAGCCCACTGTATGGGAGAATATATCCACCAATGATACATCTGATAGGGGGTTAATATACAAAATATGTAAGGAATTCATACAACTCAACAACAGGAAATCAATCCAATTAAAAATGGGCAAAGGTCCTGAATAGACACATCTCCAAAGAGGACGTACTAATGGTAACAGACATATGAAAAAATGCTCAAAATCACTACTCATCAGAGAGATGGAAATTTAAACTACAATGAGGTACCTACCACCTCACACCTGCCACAATGGCTACCATCAATAAATCAAATGTTACCCTAGCACAATGGAATACTATGTGACTGTAAAAAACAAAGAACTCTTACCCTTTGCAACAGTTTGGATGGACCTGGAGAGTATTACGCTAAGTGAAATACAGTCAGAAAAAGATAAATATCATATGATCTCACTTATATGTGGAATCTAACCTACAGACACCTTTTTCAAAAAAACCTATGTCATGATTTGAAATCTCTAGGAAAGAGCTGATATGGATTACAACTAATTGGGCCAATAAATGTTATACTCCAAATAAGTAGCGGCTGCAGAAGAAAGTTCTAGGCATGAGATGAGACTGGGTAGAGCTCTGGGTCAGAGCTCAATCCGCTCTAAAAGGCGCAGACACTGGTTAAATCAAAGGGTGGTTTGCATTTGCAAACGAGCTACACAGCAGACACAGAGCTAAGTTTGTTGCCCTTTACACACTAGAAAAGTGAAATTCACTAAGAATCTCTTCAGTAATAGGGACTAACTTGCCATAATTTGGAGTTAATTCAAACATCATATTTTCCATGGAAATTTCTCATCAGATAGAGTCATGTAGGGGACTGGATTAGATGACATTTATGATTCTAAAAAGTATGCGTATTTGGTACACAGTCATCAATAAATATATGCTGATTTAATTCATGCAGTCACGTGTTTAATCACCAGTGTGACCCTATGCTTTCTTTAGAGAAATACTGTATCTTGTACCTTGTGAAACTGTCATATCTTATAGATTTTTAATCTTACAATTGGAATTGATTGTTGGTTGGTAGAATAAATTACTGTTATTTAGGGAGAAAAATGATTAATTGGACTGAATGCAGTTCATTTGGAAAATGTTTCATATTGACCCCAATCCTTGCTTCAGACGAGTTGTGCACATAAACTGGATGAACTTTTAGAACTAGAAACTTTAAATTAGACAAGTAGCTTTCCATGTTTTTAAAACACTCCAAGTCTTAGCTCGTTTATTTCTACTTTTATTATTGTCTTTTTTTTTTTTCAGTATTTGCCCTCCCACCCTGTGCTGTATTCAAACATCAAAAATATGCCCAGGCCCTAAATGGCCTCAATTAATGGCATTTAGAGCGGCTGAGATTCTATATCTAACCTTTGAGCACTGACAAACGTGCCCGGGATTCCATGAATTCTCTAACATCAGGTGTTTTCTAATGGAGACCCACAACCTATCACTTGATTCAACATTTTAATCATTACATCACTCAACCATTTTGACATAGTGTTTATTTAAGTCATATTTAATAATATTTCATAAAAATATATTGAAAGAATCTAATTACAATTTGTCTAAAAAATCAAAAACAGTTAATAATCACATCAAACCCTAAGCATTTACAATGAAATTTGTAGAAAAAAATTTAAACCAAATGCAGTGAGGCCTTGACTTACGAGTGTCCCGACTAGCGAGTTTTTTGAGATACGAGCTGTCTCTTGGCCGATTTTTTGCTTTGAGTTGAGAGCTAAAATTCGGGTTATGAGCCAGCTTCAGATACCCCACCGCTAGTTGGCGCAGTGAACGTCACAGTGAACGCCACAACATCAGCCCAGCATCACGTATCTCACTCGTTCACTGTTGATTTGACATACGAGTAATTTGAGTTACGACCTCCGTCATGGAACAAATTAAACTTGTAAATCAAGGCCCCACTGTACCATGAATTTTATTCACTGCACTTCCTTTATTTTGACTAGAGGCCTGGTGCATGAAATTCATGTCATGGAGGGGGGTGTCCCTCAAAGTCTGGGAGCCCTCAGGGTCTGCCACTACTGGCAGCGCAGCCTTGGCTGGCCCTGGTTACCTGAACCTTGGGTGGCCCTGGGTGGCTGGGCAGCTGCCATTTTAGGCTTGCCTATGCCTCGGACCTACCCTGGGCAGCTGGGAGGCTGAGGCCCGGTCTGGCTTCACAGTGTGCCTGCCACCAACCCCCCAGTGGGGCTGAAAAGACTGGGGGACTCCAGCGGGTCTGAGGGGACTGGGTGCAGCCATCTTGTGGCTATGGGTGCCGCCACCTTTGTGATGGTGTGATAGTCAATTTGCATATTCCCTCTTTATTAGATAGGATGCTGAACATAGAGGTAGGCTCATAGAATAAGCTAGACATGTCACTTAGAGTGATCACTTCTTAACTGAGATTCCAGATTTTATAACAATTCCACACCCAATATGTTCATTTTACTTTGTATTGCAATAGATTTTTATTGATATCTTTCAGGGGGAAAAAAAATTGCTTGCCCTAATCTTTCCATTGCCTGAGCTGTTTTGGAAAAACAAAAAATAATATTTTCACTTCCAATATTATCTAGCCAACCACTTTTATTAATAAATTAAAATTCATCTGCTAAATAAAAGGAACCCCAGAATCTCATCTCTTTTAATATTTCACCTACTTCCTGTGACTTTGGCTATCAATGTTCCCTTTGCTCAAGCAATGATGCAATGCCTTTCTCATTTTTGTCCATCTGTCCAGAATGTCTGTGTCCCATCAAACTCAAAGTTTGGGATCACTGCTAACATCTATAGTCTGGCACTTGTGTTTTTTACTGCTCCAAAGGATTTCTTTCACTTTCTTGCAAACCCAGCCATATCATATAAAGAATGCACAGGCAGTCCTTTCTCTACACTGTATGTGGGACTGAAGGAGTACAGAAATGTACATGAAATCTGAAACTATACAAAAATTGTAATATTCAGTGGGAAAATTATGATTGTTGTATAGCCTTTAAAAATATTTTCACAACATTAAGAAGTATCTTATCATTGGTTATTAATATATGAGGAAATGAAAAGTAAAACTAATATTTATTTAGGACAATGCAATTTAAAACATTAGAAACAGCGAGGTTTACATTTTTGTATTTTTGTAAGAATGTCATTAATAATACTTTGAACAATGCTTGCCATTTTTTTTCTCATTGTATAATTTAATGATACAAAATATCTTCTCCATGACTTGGCAAATTACCATACTCCTTCTGTTTGGATCTGCTTCTAACACTTTATCTCCTGCACCGTGGATATTATGGAAAATCTCAGAGTTCCTTGAATGTGAAGTTTTTTAGGCCTTATCACTCCCACTGGGACACCTGCATCTGTGTTTTCAAAGCCACTTTCCTTGTTGTTGTCAATAAGTTTCCCTCCACTGAGTTCTTCTGGCTTCAGAGAATCTTGAATGGCAGTGACATCAACATTCCCACATCAGCAAGTTCTTACAATTCCATTTAATTTTCACTTCAGGCATTATCAGTTTCTATTTATTTGATTACTTTTGTCTTTGTTTACATTCCTTTCTTTTGATTATTCATTTTTTAAGATGCCATATGTGTTTATGAATTGACCCAAAGAAGCAACACCAGTACGTGCAGTGATCACTCACAGGCTGTGAAGAAGTAATGCGATTGTTCTTTGGTCATGATGCACGTTTTTTATTTACATAGTGAACTGAGGACTGAGGAGCTGCCAGTAAAATGTGAATGTTATGCAAATTACACACAGCTACTATGGTAACTAAAATTTGAACCATGCTGTTTAGCTACTTAGCTAATCCAGGATAACTAAGCCCATGCCTATCAAAAACTGTACAGAAAGAAACTAACTCTGTGTGTGTGTGTGTGTGTGTGTGTGTGTGTGTGTGGTGTGTTTTGTGCCAGAATAATTACTTAGCCAGTCTCTCTATTGGAAATAGAACTCGGGGGACAATTTCTCTCTCTTGCCTCATGCTTTGTTAGCTGATCCAAAGCATTATCAGTGAGGCCGCTTCCCTCTTAGTCAATCCACCCAATAGCACGTGTCTTTAAATAGCTGCCCCATCCTAATAACTAAACGGTACACTTTCCTCTCAGTAAATTAAAAGGATAAACAGTAAAAAAAAAAAACAATTATTTTCTAAAATCAGCTCAATGCAAAGTATTTTAGTTATGTATTAGCTGTTTTTGTAATAAGAATGTAATACATAGCCTCAAAAATCAAGGAGTTTCTAGTATCTCTTAAAATAAATGACACAAATGAAATTAATTGAATCAATAAACAAGTAAACTATATTATAAGAAAGAGGACAGTATTTAACTGGAAAATATACTTCTGACTATCACCCCGAATGATGATCAAAACCACTTGGGTCCTAGGTTCAAGGGAGGAGTAGTCAACTCTACAAGGCTGGGGATAAAAGAAAGAAGCAAGAGGATGACAGATTAAATAAAGATCTGATAAAAAAAAAAAAATACGGCCCTGAGTAGCCATGAAAAATGAATTAGTGCTTAACCAGTAGCTAAGAAGTGGGCCATTTCAGGGAGAGAAAGCCATTTGAACAAAGGTTTAGCTTGCTTTTTTTAAACAAAGACAGCTACTCTTCTTCCTTCCTGCATCCCCCTTGGACATTATATCATCTTTATATTGGCACACCCTTCCCTTCAAGGTTATCTAGGATATTCATTTCAAACAAGTGACATTTGTATACATCTAGGGAAGAGAATATATTATTTCTGCCAAATATATAACATTAACAACAATGAAACAATAATCTCTATATATAAAAGCTTAAGCCACCAAACGATTGAATGACCAGTGGACTGATCGCTATGACATGTACTGACCATCAGGGGACAGACGTTCAATGCAGGAGCTGCCCCCTGGTGGTCAGTGCACTCCCACAGCCAACCTCTCCTGGCCCCTCCCCCCTCCCTCCCCCACTGGCCAGCCAACCTCCCACCCAGCCAGCCTCCTGTGGTCCCTTTCCACTTCGGCCCCCCCAATTGGCCCTGATTGGGGAGGTCAGCCGGCCAACCTCCTGGGGTTTCTCCCCCCGGCCAGCCAGCCCCCCAATAGACCTTGATCACTGGCCAGGCCAAGGGACCACACCCGTGCACGAATTCATTCACCAGGCCTCTAGTAAGATAGTAATAGTTAACACTAATGAGCCACTCTGCTAAGCACACACACACACACACACACACACGCACACATGTACACACACATGATCTTACTGGATCTTCTCAACAAATCTTTTAAAAGGTATTATGTTCAGTCTGAAAATACTGAGTAACTTACTGAAGATTCAGAAGCCAAGTGATATGCCAACACATAGTTAATTACAGACATGGCAGGAATTCAAACTTCCGTCTATCTACCTTTGGAGTTTGAGCTCTTAAACATTTTGCATACTGCCATAGGAAGAGACTGAAATTTGAAATTCAACTGATGGTCTTGGCTCTGAACAGAACAGTGACCCAAATATTTCAGATTAAGCTTACAGAGCATGTTTTCTCATTTTAATTGATTTCCAAAGAGCTTCTCTCTGCTAAAACTATCATTTTATGTTCCTTAATTTTTTTCCATAAAGTTAAAAAATGAGGTTTGTTTTTTTTCTCCACAACCTGTCCAATACTTGTTATGACTTGTCTTGTTGATAATAGCCTTCCTAACAGGTGGGAGATGGTACTTCATTGCAGTTTTGATTTGTAGTCCTTAATAGCTAGAGAAATTGAGTATCTTTTCATGTATCTGTTATCTATTAGTATGTCTTCTTGAGTGAAGTGTCTGCTCAGGTCTCCTGCCCATTTTTTAATTGAATTGTTTGGTGCTGAGTTGTATGAGCTCTTTATATATTTTGGATATTAACCCCCTGTTGGAGCTGTTGTTTGCAAATATCTTCTCCCACTCAGTTGGTTGGTCGCCTTTTTATTTGTTGGCAGCTTTTTTGCTTGTTTGTTTGTGTTAGATATAGTCCCAATCATTTTTATGCATTTATTCCCCTTGTTTTGAGGATCAAATTCCTAAAATCTTCTCCAAAACCAAAGTCCGTAGTTTAGTATGTTTTATTTTATGTAATTTATTGTTTCAGATCATATATTTCTGTTCTTTGACCCATTTTTAATTCATTTTTGTACATGGGGACAAATTATAGTCTAGTTTCATTTACTTGCATATGACTTTCAAAAATTTCCAATTTATTGAAGCCTTTTTTCCCCACTGTATATTTTTGGTTCCTTTGTCAAAATGATCATGCTAAGTCAAATAAGTCAGCCAGAAAAAGTGAAGAACTACATGATTTCACTCATATTTGGGATATAAAACTGAAACTCATAGACACAGACAAAGTATGGTGGTTACCAGAGGGAAGGGGTTGGAGGGCTAGTAAAAAGTAAAGGAGTACAGATATACGGTGACAGAAGATGATTTACGTTTGAGTGGTGGGCACACAAAGCAAATACAGATCACATATCATAGACATGAACACTTGAAATCCATATAATCTTATTAACCACCAAAATTTAATAAAATAAAAAAAAATATAATTAAAATGCTTCGTGCTTTTGAAGTTGATACCAGATTTACTCTGGAATTTAGAAAATAAATTTAATATAGAATTAGAAGAGGCATATATATCTAAATAGTGTAACAGTTTAGGTAAGCATAAGGGGAAAACAGCAATTGGCAATATGTGTTACAATTCCACTCGTATTATTGACTATCTTAAAAGGAAAAAAAAGAACAATAACTGAAATTTCCTACATATTTCCTAAAAATAAAGAACAAGAAATAAATCTATTCTTACCAAAGTGTGTGTGTGTGTGTGTGTGTGTGTGTGTTTGTGTAATAGCAAAACATCTTTTCTTGGTGAATACAATATTCCTAAAGAAAATAAAAAATAATTCATTTAGTATTAAATATGAAGATAATATTTAAATTGTTTTCAATCTTCATAACCTCTAATCCCAAGAAAACTCTTAATGACTTTTTGTACAGTTTTTCAAATTGAGGCTGATATCAATAATGGCCTAGGTAGACCCACAGCTCAGAAAGTGTTGACAGACACCATTCTTGAGTCTTGAGTCAGCAGTGGCAACATCAGCCCTATCTCCGTAGCTTCTAAAGCATTTACCAAAGACCTTTGTTTGAACACAGGGAAGAGTTTCAAAGTTTTTACATGTTCTTGAAGACAAGCACAGACAAAATATTTGCATATGCCTGAGCATAAGTATGCACACATAAACCATGAATTACAATGTTTCCTCCACTCCGAGTCTTGCCTTGAGCCGTCCTATGAGAAGGGTTTATCAGTGCTTCCATTTGCTCCACTCTGCTGTGTGTGGCTGCACTATGGGCTCTGTCACTCCACCTCACCATTATCAGCTGCTGCATGAGGACAAGGAACCAAGGTGATTCACCCTGATGTTTCCCAGGAGATATTTCAATGTGTGGGAAGTAGTCAGTGTTCATATATATGATATTAATATTTTTCAGAGTCCCTTAATAGATATTATTGCATGCTATTTCTGTGGCAAATTGAGCAGAAAGCTATGACCAGATTATTAAAAAAGAAAGGGAGGCATATTATACATATGGTATTTATCTATATACACTGAGTGTCCAGATTATTATGACCATCTGACGTTTGTAGACAAATTAGCTATAATTTCGCGCTAAACGTGGGGTATATATTATTATGAGTGGCCAGATTATTATGACCACCTGACATTTGTAGGCAAATTAGCCGTACACTGCATTGTATGGGATATGGAAGCCGAAGTCCTGTTCAAACACCTTTTCTGTCTGCAATTACCAAGATAAAACGTCTCCAATTCACACAGGAACACAAGGATTGGACATTCGAGCATTGGAAAAAAGTCATGTGGTCCAATGAATCGTCTTTCCAGTTGCATCATGCAGATGGCAGAGTGAGAATTTGGCGGAAACAGCATGAAAGCATGCACCCCACATGCATGAGTACAACCCTTCAAGCTGGCAGGGGCAGTGTTATGGTTTGGGGCATGTTTTCCTGGCATGATTTGGGCCCTAGTCATGTGGAACAATGTCTGAATAGCACAACATACCTAACTATCGTTGTTGATCAAGTTCATCTTATCATTTTGATGGCATGTCCCAATGGAGATGGCTTCTTCCAACAAGACAATGTGCCATACCAAGGTGCTCATGTTGTGCAGGAGTGGTTTCAAGAACATGAAGGAGACTTTACCTTGCTTAGGTGGCCCCCACAATCACCAGATCTCAATCCAATTGAGAATTTGTTGGGCGAAGTTAAAAGAGCCATCAGGCAGCTGGTTCCACAACCATCAAATCTCACAGAACAGGACAGTTCTATTCATCAGGCATGGTGTCAGATTCCTCGTATCACCTTTCAATATCTCGTGGAGTCAATGCCAAGAAGAATCGCTGCAGTATTGAAGGCAAAAAGTGGCCCAACGAAGTACTGGTAGGGTGGTCATAATAATCTGGCCACTCAGTATATATCCCATGATCAAAGACTGTTAAATCGCATTGTTTATCCATATCTTCAGAATAAAATCACTTCTACTGTTGTGGTAAACAACCTGCTTCCCTATTTATAATGGTCTGGCCCTCTAGCAACTTCAGTGTGAAATTATAGCTAATTTGCCTACAAACATCAGGTGGTCATAATAATCTGGCCACTCAGTGTATATAAAATGCAAATATGTAAAGTGTACCCTTGGGAGTTCAACCAGACCAGTTTGATCACTCGCTATGACATGTGCTGACCACCAGGGGGAAGTTCAGAATGAAGGAAGGCCCTGGCCAGCAGCCAGCAGCCGGGGCAGGGAGACCCCAGCCGGCAGCCGGAAGGGCCTGATCAGCCCTGATAGCAGCCAGGCCTAGAGACCCTACCCATGCACGAATTTCATGCACCGGGCCTCTAGTCTAAAGATACATGATAAAAGACTGTTAGAGCCAGGCTGAAACTCAAGTCTGTTAGAGTCAGGCTGAAACTCAAGTCTCTAGAAATTGATGACATATCATAAGACAGAAATATGAATTTGAATATGAGCAAGTCAGTCATGATATCTGAATAATACATGGAGGGTGAATCTTAGTTAAAGTTAAATGAGAAGCTCACTTAGAAAACATCATTTTTTGAAAATGCCAATCCTTTTGTGCAGGGCAAGGGTGGGGAATGTCTGCCATGTGGGACATAGAAAGCCTGAAAAATCATTTTGTCTGGCCCTGCTTAGGCCTTAGGGGTGAGTTAATTGAGCAAATATAGCAGGTTAATTTTAAAATTGATAATTTTCTATGGCCTCTGAATCATGTTATAAATATCCAAATGGCCCTTGGCCAGAAAAAGGTTCTCCACCCCTGGTGTAGGGGAGTAAAGAAATAAATGGAGTTAATAAAGGAGACGGGAGCAAAATACTGAGTATATGCAATTTGGGGGCCCTTTGGGCAGATCTAGTGGGAAGGACAGCCTCATGATACCTTGATGTTCTGTTTTTTTAAGTGAAATCAAGAGAATAGGAAATATTTAGTAAATGTAAATCTTAACGAGAAAAAACTGTTTTATGCAGAAAAAGATGGGATCTTGCTAAGGGATTTAATAATATTGAAGTAGAAAATTTAGTTTTTTTATTTATGAATGCACTTTTGCTTCTGTGCATGTGTGTACATTTCCACAGACATATAAAAATAGCTAGGTCAATCCTGCCCAAATAAAATTATTAAGTTTATAGAAATCAAAGTATCTTTATTGATTTTTAATCGGCTATAACACATAGAAAACTGAAATGTCAATCTATGATATCAATTGTACTCATAAATTTCCAATGCAATAATATGGGAATGGGGAATTCACATCTTTCATAGCCTATGAAACATTTATAAAAATTATATGTTAGGATGCAAAGAATGTATTTAATAGTAAAAAGACATGCACAGAGCAGATTCTCTAATCATGACCTAACCTCGTAATGAGGTGGGACCTCAACCACCGGGACAAACATGGTCTCCAGCCTTTCAGTGCTTCAGACAAAAAACAGAAGCCCTTTCCTTGTGGAGGGACAAAATAATTCTTCTCTCTCTGGTTTAGATGACAAGCCATTTCTGGGCTGATCACAACATCCAGAAGGCCATAGCTGGATGCAGGATTTCTCACCCTTGACACTATTAAAATTGTGAATAATTATTCATTGTGGAAGGGCCGCATGTTAGGATGTTTAGCAGCCCTTTCTGTCCTCCACCAACTAGAACCCCATAGCACCCTCATCTATGACCATCAAGAATGACTTCCAACACTGGTCAATGTCCCCTCAAACACAAAATTGTTCCTCTGTTGTTAAGCACTAACTAAAAAGATGCACATTCACATACAAACACACTCACTTCTATATGTGTTTTAAACAAGGAACACTCAAAAGTAATTCAAATGACTTCGGTATATAAAATTAAACTACCCACAACCAGTCAACATTTTGTTCAACATCAATAATCTGTGGTATACTATACAGGAATGGCCCCTCTACATTATCGTCAAATACACCAATGTCACAGATGAGGAAGCAAAGACATATTAGTTGAATGGCTTCCCTAAAGTCCCTCCTATAGCTAGTAAAGGGTCCTCAAACTTTTTAAACAGGGGGCCAGTTCACTATCCCTCAGACCGTTGGAGGGCCAGACTATAGTTTTTTTAAAAAAAACTATGAACAAATTCCTATGCACACTGCACATATCTTATTTTGAAGTAAAAAAACAAAACAAAACAGGAACAAATGCAATATTTGTATTTGCATGTGGCGCGCGGGCCATAGTTTGAGGACCCCTGAGCTAGAGTGTAGCAAAACCAGCCAGCCAAGCCCTTCTACTTACATATATCTTTCTCATTTAAAATCAAGTCTCTCATTACGAGCACTATTTCCTAGAAAAAAAAAAATTGGCTCTCCTTTGATTCAGATTTTAGCAAATTCTATAACAGTTTAAGTAAGAGACTAGTCGGCTGGTGAGGCCTGCCATGTAACTGAGCATTCCAGCTCACACAGTTAAGTAGACTTGTCCACGGGCTTGGTGTTTGCTCGGGAAAGGCCACTGACAGACAAGAGTGAACTCCGGCACAGGAAACTGAGTCCAAATCATGACTATGTCCTCTAGAACCCTTTTTAGTTAACTGTGTTTTGTCTGCTTTTCCATGTGGAGGATGAGTAATGTATACAGCTTTGATTATTATGCTTACTGGCCTGATTTTATCAGAATAAACTATATGGGTTTCCTGCTCAGCTTTGAAAACAGCTTATTTACCTCTTTAGCAATAAGTCTGGCAGCATTCTAATCAAATTCCAAATCCAGCTTCATAGACACCCTGCAGTAATGAAGATTCAGAATGCCAGTGTTCAAAATGTAGTTCATGTGAATATGTAGGCAGATGCAAGTGCCTGCTCGCCCTACTTTGATTTATTTATTTCATTTTGTCGCCACCATAATCAGACTCATTATTCCAATGGTACTAATACAGCTGGAGATGCTCCCGGTGGCATTGCACAAGACTTCCTGCCTTCTAGTGCTGGTCCTAGTTTTAAACTCTGATCTCCCATAAGTAAAGAGATAACGTTGGGCCTAGAATGGACAGGCGATACCCAGAGCATGTGCACTGGGGCAAGGTGAGTTATAGACACACCAAAATGTTAGAGACCAGCCATGAATAGGGTTAGCACCAGGGAGAGGTCAAAGCCTATGGACAAGAAAAATAAATTGCTGGATTGCCCTGTAGCATTTAGATTCCCAGTCCTAGAGCAAAAAGGAGCCTATTGTCTATGCGCACCCAGAGACCACTGGCCTCAGGCAGAATGGTTTAGGTACCACCTTCCCTACATCACTTCAGTATCAAACTTCATTCTTCCAACCCGAGTGGACTTTGTACATCACCTAGATCCTGACCTACTAATACACAGAAGGTTTTGCTGGGTGAGTCCATGACATAAACCCGTGCAAGCGTCACTGACCCCATAGTGGTCACTGATCTTTTATCCCTGGGCCCTTCATGTCTACCCGTTGTCACCTGAACCCATGCCCAGGTGCTAGTGCTTGCATTTCTCCAGGACTAGTGACATCCATAGGCTTGTCCCTGGGCTCCAGAAAACATCTCCTGCCTGGCTTGATCCCTTAGATCAGTGGTTCTCAACCTGTGGGTCGCGACCCCTTTGGCGGTCGAATGAACCTTTCACAGGCCTAAGACCATTCTGCATATCAGATATTTACATTACGATTCATAACAGTAGCAACATTACAGTTATGAAGTAGCAACGAAAATAATTTTATGGGTGGGTCACAACATGAGGAACTGTATTTAAAGGGCCAGAAGGTTGAGAACCACTGCCTTAGATCCTCTCAGGACAAGCCATCTAATAGGATCACAGCATCCCTGGATCCTTTTATTTGTAGCCTATTAGCTCATGAAGATTCAGAGTATACTGGCAGAAATAATAGTCCGGGATCTCTACTTTCATGTCATCTGATTTTCATGACCTTTAAAAACTAGTACATATCTGTTTAACCAACCTAACAAAATGTGCCTGGCAGAGTTTGCATGCAGATTGGATCTTAATAAATGAGGAGGAAAATTTATGCCACCTTAGTCCTATATGTTTCATTTAAGTTTTCAAAGTAACTGCCCCCTGTAAGAAAAAAAAAGAAAGAAAGAAACTCCTACTTGTAAAGTGCTAAGAATGCATGAGTCCAGTGAGCAGTAAAACCCAGAGCAATTTGTTCGCCTACCAGTCCAAGGATCTTGGCAGCGTGCTGTCTTTATTAAGCCATATCTCAAAGGAACACCATTCTTGAAAAGTACTGCCCGAGGCTTTTCAGTTAGAAAATTCACTAGAAATCACAAACATGGGCTTATCAATTTAGCTGTTTCTTCATACATGTTGTAAAAAGAATGCTATTTTCTAACTTGTTTAAATGAGAATATATTCAATTGTTTGTTTGCTGTTGTTTTATTTTTAGTAAATAACGGAATTTCACAAATATTTGAACATTTTAATGGATTAAGACATTTAAAATCTACCTAGAAGAAAAGGAGTAACAATGTTACTGTTATCCATTTTTTCAATGCTAAATAATCTCATTTTCCCTATCTTAGATTAATAAAAATCCTATTTGTGTTTATGTGTGTGTGTATGCTTTATAATGTTTCACATTTATTTCCTATCTGTCAATTACTAAGCATGAAAAAATATCTGATCATAGGTATGATAATATTTTAAAGATATTAGAGCTGTTTCCAGTTCCAAAAAAGGTCTCTAGTATTTGAGCCCTGATCTGGAGTCGTTCTGTTAAAGCTAGGTAGCAAGCATCACTTGGTGAGGCAAGTAACTTCACTAGTGAGCCAATCTGGTGATTATTAGGATATTTTTTCTTAAACCAAACCCAGGTCTACTGCCTTCTGACTTCCAACTGCAGGTCCCAGTTTACTCATTTATTTGGTTCCGTTTCTACATGGCAATATATCTTTAAGTACTGAAAATGGGCACACACAGCCCTCATGTCCATTCTTTTCTTTCTAGAACTCTGCAACAAAATACTTTCTGCAACCCTTTGTCATACATAATGGCTTTACTATTCCAGACACACTCCTCTGAACATGTCCAGGTTGTTTATGTAAATACTAGAGGCCAGGTGCACAAAAATCGTGCACTGGGGGAGAAGGGGTGAAGTCCTCGCAGCCCAGCCTGCGCCCTCTCACAGTCCAGGACATCCCTCTCACAATCCGGGGCTCTCAAAGTTCGGGACCCCTCACTCCTTACTGCCCACTCTCCCACCACCACTGCTGCAATCACTGTGCTTGCCAGTTGTGAGTCCAGCTTCTGGTTAAGTGTTGCTCCCCCTGTGGGATCGCACTGACCACCAGGGGACAGCTCCTATGTGGGGCCGGGTAGGGACGCGGGAGGTTGGCCGGCCAGAGAAGGACCACAGGAGAGCTCTAGGGCATGCGCAGCCCATCATGCTCAGTCCCAATTAGCCGGACCCCAGCAGCAAGCTAACCTACCAGTTGGAGCGTCTGTCCCCTGGTGGTCAGTGCATGTCATAGCGACTGGTTGGCTGGTCGACTATATGCCCCCTGGTGGTCAGTATATATCATAGCGAGCAGTTGAGTGGCCTTAGCATATCATTAGCATATTACGCTTTGATTGGTTGAATGGCCAACTGGATGACAAGACACTTAGCATATTAGGCTTTTATTGTATACAATTTAAAAATGAAAAGAACGGGCTCTGTTGCGCAATGGGCAGCGCATTGGACTTCTAAAAATGAAAAGAATGGAGCACAGTACTGCAAGCGTGGCTTTTTCAACAGAGTAGTGTGATGATCATAAGTCATTCAAGATTCCCTGTGACTGTTAGTGAAACCTGCACCACTGCCTTCCTTGTACTTGTGATGCTCTCAACCTAATTGTGGACTTGTTTTTCTGAGGGGAAGGCAGTGACCAAGTGGACCAAGGGAAGGTTCCAGACAATATTTGATGCTGGGCATATAGGAGAGCTGCTTAGTTAATACTTATGCTAATTCTAAAGTATGCATGAGTTTATAGACAATCTGGAGACACTAGGGATATTGCGTCTGGGGAGTGTCATTTGACTTCTATTAATATGCACATAAAATAAATACCTCCTTTGTTAAGCTCTTCTTATATGCCATGCAGCATGGAACTACACTTGTGGACATTATGTTATGCATTTTAAGTTTCATTACTATTCTATTTTATGATCACATCACCCTGCCTTATTGTTTCTTTTTCCCCAACATTATATTTATGCTAGCTTGTTAAATTTTATGCATCCCTGTAAGCCTTATTTTTTTTCAAATTAAGTGAAGGAATATACTAATAAATATAATTCAGTATAGATATCAAAGTAACCCCAAATAAGAAAAGCATATGCATGTATAAATTATTTATTTATTTTATTTTATATATTTCAAAAGTATTATTAGGATTTGGAAAAAATGCCTTAAATGTATAAAGAAAAAAATAAAATTTCATCCTTTGTTCACAATAATTTAATTCACACAAATCACAGGTGTGTACCATTAGCATGTACCATTTTAGTTTCTTTTTATGCACATTTCCTTCCTTCCTTCTATACAGTCAACGACCCTTCCTACCTTTCCTTTTTTTCTCCTGCTTAACTACTTAGCAATCAATAAATTATCTATATTTTGCCATCTTGTCATATATACATGCTTCTTTTTTAAGCAGAATAATATTCTATAATAAGAAGTTACATATTATTTAGCCACTTTTTTATTTGTAGAACTTTAGTTTTATTTTTTTGTTAAAAATAACTTGAGAAATATCATTTTGAAGGTTCCTAAAAGTGACACTGATAATTCAAAGTTGGCATATTCAGTGAACTGCAATATTAGATGATCCACTTCCTTAAAGATTATAATTTCATAAAAATGTATATAATAGTGTCTTTATCATATGTATTCTGTACCTATGGGTCCTATGGGTTTTTTGTTTTGTTTTGTTTTTGTGTTAAAAAAGAACTCGATATATTTAATAAAGCTTGGTATTACCAAAATAGAAGTACAAACATCAAGTCACATGCCCACGCAACAGAGCTCCATGTACAAAACGTCCCTGGGGAGGCCCCTGCCTACACCCCCTCCCCGGCCTGTGGTCCAGGGGACAGGGAGGCCAGAACGGGGGAGTGGAGGAAGGTGAAGACTAAAATCAGTCCGTACAAAAGCTCAGAAAGAGCTAGCCGTGGTATTATCCCAATGATACAGGTACAAATAAACCTGATAGAGGCTGTGAGGCAGCCTACGCTGCCAAGACCCGAGACGGCCGCCTAGGAGCGCCATCATTTGCACTCGGGATGGCTCGCTCACACCCCCTCACTCTCACTCACTCTCCCTATAAAACATGGGAGGGGTATTCTTCATCTCTCTATATTCTTAATCAGTTTTAAATCGCTCCCCTTTTTGACAATATATATCACCTAGTCTTCTCCTACAGTTCATTATATGGATGAGAAGACTCAGGCCCTCCCATATTTATCGCCCTTTTAGTCGAAGCCTCACAGAAAAAGGTGTGGCCTGTAGCAGCCCTTGGAGATAAAATCGTCCCTCCTTCCTTCACCATGACCCCTCTCTTTCCAACACTGAAGGGAGAACAAAACTAGCGCTGATGTAAGACAGAGAATCGTTATTTTAGTTCAGTTTTGGTAACAAAATTTTAAGAGACAGGATAGATGAACTTGCAGGAATTATGTAATATCCAGAGGTTTTATGAGGAAAAGCAAGATGTTCATAAATGCCAGTCACCATGTTAGGTATTTATTATCATGAGAATTTGAATTCAGTTTCAAAATCATTTTCAATACTAGCGCAGTTTCTGGTCATTCACAGATTCCTTTAACTACCCTTTCCTTATGTAACCTTCCATCTCATTCAATACGGCAAACTCATCGCTCGTCTCCTGAAAGCAGTCGATAACATAATGGCATAACCCTCTCGGGGGCCAGCACCTCTGTCACACTGCAATTTCTCCTGAAGCCCTTCTTCCAGTGTGCCCTTTGCTCTCCTTGGAAATTAGTTATGGAATTGTTTCCCAGCAAAGCACAATCTTCATCCTCCACTCCCCAGCTGTAGCACTGGTCCTTTCTAGTTAGCTGAATATGCGCATATTTTGCCTTCCTGGTTGGTAGGCAATCTAGAGTCTCCCTTACAAATAGCCAATCCCTGCAGACTCAACACAGTCCCCTTCTACAGACAATTGATTACATGACCTATTAATCAGAACCTCAAATCACTTAAATTGACATTAGCAATAAATAACATGGTTTCTGTCTTAGCGACTTGATGCCAGCGAAGCCAAGACCAAGGTATTAATTATTATTATAGGAATCAGGTACCTCTTTTCTATCATTAATACATTTCTTTCATCCCCAGCATAATTAAATTTTAAAATATTAAGGCACATTCCTTCCGTACCCAATTAGTTGAGAGTTTTTATCATTACAATATGTTAAATTTTGTAAAATGCCTTTCCTACATCTATTAGATGATCATATGATTTGTATTTTTCATTTTGTTAATGTGGTGTACGTATCATATTTATTGATTTTTGTATGTTGAATGAACTTTGCATCCCAAGGGTGATTCTCCCTCGATCATGCTATGTGATTCATTTAATGTACTCTTACATGGTTTGCTAATATTATTTGCATCCATATTTATGAGGAATATTAGCCTTTAATTTTATTTTCTTATGGTGTCCTTATATGGTTCAGTTTCAGATCATAATGGCCTCATAAAATAATTTGGAAATGTTTTTTCCTGTTCTTTTTTTTTTTGGAAGATTTTTAGAAGTATTAATATTAATTCTTCTTCAAAAGTTTTCTAGAATTCATCTGCAAATCCATCTGGTCCTGAGTTTTATTTGTTTGGAGATTTTTTTTATTTTTTTTATTTTTATATATTTTATTGAGTTTTTACAGAGAGGAAAGGAGAGAGATAGAGAGTTAGAAACATCGATGAGAAAGAAACATCGATCAGCTGCCTCCTGCACACTCCCCACTGGGGATGTGCCGGCAACCCAAGTACATGCCCTTGACCGGAATCGAACCTGGGACCCTTCAGTCCGCAGGCCGACGCTCTATCCACTGAGCCAAACCGGTTTCGGCTCTTTGGAGATTTTAATTAGAGATTCAAACCCCTTGCTTGTCATTTGTTTGTTCATATTTTCTATTAGTTCATGACTTACTCTTAGTAAGTTGTATGTTTATAAGAATTTAGCCATCTCTTCTAAATTATCCAATTTGTTAATGCATTGTTGTTCATAGAAGTCTCTTTTGAACATCTGTATTTCTGAGGTGGTGGTTGTAATGTCTCCTCTTTCATTTATAATGTAACTAAAGGCCCAGTGCATGAAATTCATGCACTCAGGGCAGGGGCCCTTAGCCCAGCCTGCACCCTTTAAAAGTCCAGGAGCCCTCGGGGGATGTTTGATTTAAAGCTTAGGTGCACTCCCCTGGGTGCTGCCACGGAGATGGGAGAGGCTCCTGCCACTGCCGCTGTGCTGGCTAACATGAGCACAGCTTTTGGCCGAGAGGTGCTCCCCCTGTGGGAGTGCACTGACCAGCGGGGGAAGCTCCTGCGTTGAGTGTCTGCTCCCTGGTGGTCAGTGCACATCATAGTGACTGGTTGTTCTGCCGCCCAGTTGATTTGCATATTAGCCTTTTATTATATAGGATTATTATTTTTTTTTAATTTATTGCTTAAAGTATTACAAAGGGTATTACATATGTGTCCATTTTACCCCCCCGCCCTAGACAGTCCCCTAGCCTCCCCTATCCCCCAGTGTCTTATGTCCATTGGTTATGCTTATATGCATGCATACAAGTCCTTTAGTTGATCTCTTACCCCACTACCTCCTGCCCCCCAACCCTCCCCAGCCTTCCTGCTGCAGTTTGACAATCTGTTTGAGGCAGCTCTGCCTCTGTATCTATTATTGTTCAAAAGTTTATAATGGTCTCTATTATCCATGAATGAGTGAGATCATGTGGTATTTTTCCTTCATTGACTGGCTTATTTCACTTAGCATAATGCTCTCCGGTTCCATCCATGACGTTGCAAATGGTAAGAGTTCCTTCCTTTTTAGAGAAGCATAGTATTCCATCGTGTAGATGTACCACAGTTTTCTAATCCATTCATCTACTGATGGGCACTTAGGCTGTTTCCAGATCTTAGCTATGGTGGACTGTGCTGCTATGAACATAGGGGTGCATATATCCTTTCTGATTGGTGTTTCTGGTTTCTTGGGATATATTCCTAGAAGTGGGATCACAGGGTCAAATGGGAGTTCCATTTTCAGTTTTTTAAGGAAACTCCATACTGTCTTCCATAGTGGCTGCACCAGTCTGCATTCCCACCAGCAGTGCACAAGTGTTCCTTTTTCTCCACATCCTCTCCAGCACTTGTCGTTTGTTGATTTGTTGATGATAGCCATTCTGACAGGTGTGAGATGGTACCTCATTATTGTTTTGATTTGCATCTCTCGGATGATTAGTGACTTTGAGCATGTTTTCATGTCTCTTGGCTTTCTGAATGTCCTCTTTTGAAAGGTGTCTATTTAGGTCCTTTGCCCATTTTTTGATTGGATTGTTTATCTTCCTTTTGTTAAGTTGTATGAGTTCCCTATAAATTTTGGAGATTAGGCCCTTATCAGATATGACATTGGCAAATATGTTTTCCCACACAGTGGGTTTTCTCGTTGTTTTGTTGATGGTTTCTTTTGCTGTGCAGAAGCTTTTTATTTTGATGTAGTCCCATTTGTTCATTTTTCCTTTAGTTTCAAGTGCCCTAGGAGCTGTATCAGTGAAGAAATTGCTTCGGCATGTGTCTGAGATTTTGTTGCCTTTGGATTCTTCTAGAATTTTTATGTTTTCCTGTCGTACATTTAAGTCCTTTATCCATTTTGAGTTTATTTTTGTGTATGGTGTAAGTTGGTGGTCTAGTTTCATTTTCTTGCATATATCTGTCCAATTTTCCCAACACCATTTATTAAAGAGACTATCTTGGCTCCATTGTATGTTCTTGCCTCCTTTGTCAAATATTAATTGAGCATATTGGTTCGGGCCGATTTCTGGGCTCTCTATTCTATTCCATTGATCTATATGCCTATTCTTGTGCCAGTACCAGGCAGTTTTGAGAACAGAGGCTTTGTAATACAACTTGATATCTGGTATTGAGATCCCACCTACTTTGTTCTTTTTCAGGATTGCTGCAGCTATTTGGGGTCTTTATTATATAGGTTTATTTTGAGTTATCTCTCTTTTTTACTTTGTGTAACTAAGGTTGATCAATTTTTTAAAATATTGAACAACCCTGGAGATGTTCCATGTCCACTTGAGAAATATGTATACTTTGGTGCTATTGGATGAAATGTTTGTATATGTCTGTTAAGTCCATTTGCTCTAAAATATAGTTCCACCCATCATTTCCTTATTTATTTTCTGTCCAGATGTTTATCCATTGTTGAAAGTGGGGACTTAAAGGTCTCTTAAATCACTGTATTGCTGTCTATTTTTTTTTCTCATTCTGTTAGTAATTGTTTAATATATTAGGTGCTCCAATACTTAGCATACATATATTTATAATTGCTTTATCCTATGGATGAATTGACCCCTTAATCATTGTATAATGACCTTTCTTGTCTTTCGTTACAGCTTTTCACTAAACACTTATTTTGATTGATGTAGTATAGCTACCCCTGGTTTCTTTCGGTTTTCATTTGTTTGGAATATCTTTTTTAATCCCTTTATTTTCAGCCTAAGGGTGTCTTTAAAACTTAAGTGAGTATCTAGTAGACAGCATATATTTTGGTCTTGGTCTTTAATCCATTCAGTGACTCTGTCTTTTAATTAGACAATTTAAACTATTTACAATTAGAGTAATTATTGACAGGTAAGGATCTACTATCATCATTTTGCTAATTGCTTTTTGGCTGTTTTTGTTTGTTTGTTTGTTTTTGTAGTTCCTTTCTCTTTTTCCTCTCTTGCTGTTTTTCTTCATAAGTTTGTAGCAGTATACTTTGCTTGTTTTCTTTTTATCACTTATCTATCTATAAAAGATTTCAGCGTTATGTTTACCATGATGCTTTCATAATACATCTTATAGTTATAATTGTCTATTTTAAGCTTATAATGACTTAATTTCAATTGCATAAAATGTTTTACATTTTTACTTTTCTTCACCCAATTTATGTTGCTGATGTCCCAATTTATATATTTTTATGTTGTGTATCTATTAGCAAAAAATGTTAAGAGTTCAAGGTGATTTAACACCACTTTTGCAATAGTAGAATATTTTAAATATGAGTATATATCTATCTTTACCAGTGAATTGTATACTTTCATATGTTTTCATATTAACTTTGTCCCTCCATTTCAGCTTGAAGAGCTCCTTTTAGAATTTCTTATAAGACAGGTCTAGTAGTGATATGTTATCACAGCTTTTGTTTATCTGGGAAAGTATTGCTCCTTCATGTCTGAAAGATAACTTTGCTGGTCAAAGTATTCTTGTTGACTGGTTTATGGGTCTATGTGTGTATCTGTGCTTTTTTCTATTTGTTGTTGTTGTTGTTGTTGTTGTTGTTTGTTTGATTTTGTTTTGTTTTTCCTCTGAGTGTTTTGAATACACTCTCTCCTGGTCTATAGTTTTTCAGCTGAGAAATCTGCTATTTTCTTTTATCAGGAACCCTTTGCATGTAATGAGTCTTTTTTTTTTTTGCTGTTTTCAAAATTCTCTGGCTTTGATTATTGATACCTAGATTATAAGGTGTCTTGGTGAAGTTCTCTTTGGGTTGAACCTGTTTGGGCATCTTTGAGAATACCTGGTGGCTATATCTCTCTCCACCTTTGGAAAGTTTCCAGCCATTATTTTTTAAAACAATTTTTGTCCCTTTCTTCTGTCTCTTCTCCTTTTGGGATGCCCATAATGAGAATATTATATTGTTTGATTGTGTTGCATAATTCATATAGGCTTTCCTTACTCTTTTTCATCCTAATTTGTGTATGGCAAAGCACCTTGGCATCCTGAGTTAAGAGAGTTTGGCATGGGGGACCATGGGGGCAGGACTCACTATATTTGTAGCAACAGCTCTCGCCTGGGGAGCAGATGCCTTAGAGGGGACTCAGTGCAGCTCCATCAGATGGCAGCAGCATTGGTGAAGACTGTGGAAGTCCTTGGTATCAAAGGCTTCAATAGTTCACAGCAGTGGCTTGCTGGGGTTCCCCTATACCCCTGTTCCCTTTGGGGTGAAATTCCTCTGAGGGAATTCCTCCTGGCACCAATCTGCACAGGACTGGAGAATGGGGTGATACAGATGAAATGATTCCTATGCTTTTCTTGTGACAATCCTCCATGTTTGAGCTACACAAACTTTTTTTTCCTGCTTCTTTGTGGTAGCCCAGAGCTTTCCTTGAGGTATTTTCATCAGTTTGAAGTTGTTTATGTATTGTTTTTGTTGTTTTAGTGGGGGAGACAAACATTGACTCCTCCTACACTTCTATCTTGCTAATGCCATGCCTGGCTATATTCTTTATTTTTTCCTTCTGCCTACCTGCTAAGAATTTATCTTGATCCAAAATCATGGGAGAAATATCTGTGGTAAAAATAATAACATTTTAGAACACAATAGCATAAAATGTTTGAAAGCCATTAAGTTGGGTATTCTAATTCCAGTTATGTATTTCATGGTAAAGAAAGTAAGTTAATATTTTCACACACAAAATAATGCTGGTTGAATGTAAAACTGCTGCCACAGAAAACCCAAATCTTAACTATAGTAATACCATTGTTTCTATCACACTGACAAGTGCAACATTTAATTGCATTTAGAGTTTTGTTTAACCTTACTGGTCACCAGCTCTTTTGACTGTCTTTTTAATAGGTATTTCCTATTGCAATGTCCCAACACTTGATTAACTATGGTTCTGGACAGAATGGAATAAGATTAAATAGATTCCAGCAAAAACTCTGGTTTGATTATGAATTATCAGGTCTTCAAGGCGCTTGGTACCAGAAGGCGATGGCATTTGACAGCTGGGCCTGGGGGATCAGGCATGCCTAGGAATACAAATTACACATTTGTTCTTCAATCAGCTTTTGCTAAAGACAAACCCATAACAGTTAAGTAAAAACAAAGCTAAATAGATATGACAGGCACTATATAAAATCACCTTGCATTTGGTCTTGTCCAAAATGTCCATGGAAATATTTGGTTAATAATTAATATAACCTTCTGAACCCAATTCTTATTCAAGATTCAAACCCTGACCTATCTACCTGAACCCAGCTAGGCTACTGAGGCAAAAAGGGTTATTATTGGCAATATAGCCACATCCCAATTATTTTGACCAACAAAACATAATAGTATTTTTGTATTAATCCTGTAATAAAAAAAAAAAAGAAGAAGAAGAAGAAGATAGCATTATGAGCCACTTAAAAACAGGTCATTTTCCTAAGTTTCCTAAGAATGCTTTTGACAAGACCAAATATCAAGGGCCATTTGTTGTGGACCAATTATGTTTAGAGATGTTTTGGAGAGAACCTAATGCAATGGACTTCTGAGCTTGAACCAAATGTCTCCATCAACAGAACCAAGTGTCCTGCAGTCTATATACAACTAGAGTCCTGGTGCACAAAATTCATGCACTGGGGAGGGGGGTGTCCCTCAACCA
Source organism: Myotis nattereri (assembly GCF_964212035.1). Lineage (NCBI taxonomy): Eukaryota > Metazoa > Chordata > Mammalia > Chiroptera > Vespertilionidae > Myotis > Myotis nattereri. Next base: position 81,596,018 of record NC_138082.1, on the reverse strand, counting down.
AGCCTGCACCCTCTCCAATCTGTGACCCCTCGGGGTATGTCCGACTGCCTTGTGGGATCGGGCCTAAACCGGCAGTCGGACATCCTTCTAACAATCCGGAACTATTGGCTCCCAACTACTTGCCTACCTGCCTGCCTGATTGCCTCTAACTGCTTCACCACCTAACCGTTCCACTGCCAGCATGATCGACACCTAACTGCTCCCCTGCTGGCCCGATCGCCCCAAGCTGCCCTCGCCTGCCAGCCCGGTCACCCCCAACTGCCCTCCCCAGCTGGCCCGGTCGCCCCCAACTGCCTTCCCCTGCTGGCCATCTTGTGGCTGTGGGTGCAGCCATCTTTGAGGGCATAGCACTCAATTAGCATATTTCTTCCTTATTGGCTGTGGGCACCACCATCTTTATGATGGCGTGAGGGTCAATTAACATATTCCCTCTTTATTAAATAGGATTTCCTTGCAGATAAGTTTGGTTATAATAAAACCAGCACTCATACTTCTCAAATATTATTTTATTCGTATTAAATAGCAATTCCACAAGGCATTGCCACTTTACCGTAAATGTAATACAGTAATACTTCTCTCATTAAATGTTCCTTAAATAATTTATGATGTCCAACATCTAAGTTAAACTTGGCTTCGCCCAGCTGCAGTGATTCAGTTGGTTGAGTGTTGCCCTGTGCACCAAAAGCTTGCTAGTTTGGTCTAGTTTGACTCCCAATCAGGGCACCTACTTGGGTTGTGGGTTCAATTCCTGGTTGGGGCACATACAGGTGGCAAAAAATTATGGTTTCACTCTTACATCAATGTTTCTCTCTCTTTCTCTCTCCCCCCCCCCCCCCACCTTCCCTCTATCTAAAGCATGTCCTCAGGTGAGGATTAAAAAGAAAAAAAATTTTTTTTGGTTAAATTACTTTGGGACATCCTTTTCCTAAAATAGTTTTCTCTGCCACTATTCCAGGTCAAGCCATTATCTTTCTTATCTCAGTTCTTTCCTCTGCAAAACCTTTCTACAGGCAGAGATGGCTATCTACACAAATAAAACATCATTTAAAAGACAGGACTTTGTCGTGTTTACTATATTATATTGTACAAAACACGGCGTGTACTAGTATCACTTTTAATAAGCACTGTAAAAATCCTATGTCTTATGATGCTCCTACAGAATAATAGTCTTCTATGCTAATAAAAACACACATCCTGGAACTCTCTTTCCAAATAGAGTAGATACCTTAGCCACATTTGATCATTGAGAACTTCATATATGGCCAGTATGAGTTGAAATGTACTTTAAGTATAAAATATAAACCAGATTTTAAGAAATGTAAAATATATTGTTAGTAATAATTATTCTGATTCCATGATAAAACACTATATTTTATGAGTTTAAACTGATGGTCTTAATAAAATTAAATTTACCTGTTTTCTTCTTTCTACTGTGGCTATTGACAATTTCAACATCATGTGCTTGTATTTGTATTTTTTGCTACACAATATAAGGGAGTGGCATTTAAAGGAATTTTATTGTCTCAACTGGAATGATTAAAAAATTGCTATATGTGTAAATGAATCTGAACAAATGGACCCAATACTGAGAAAGTAATGGGAACATGAACAAATTTATAAAGTTCTAATTCATCCTTCTTAATTGAACTAAGACCATGTCTGAATTAACATCACTGGAAATTATTTATTCTCCTCATTATCAACCAAAGTTTATTTAGGAGTGTAAGAGTAAAGAAAGTCAGATGTAGAAAGTGTGATTATTTGCTAAAAATATATCAAGTCATCCTCTAATCTGTAAGGACAGGAAGAAAGTCATGAGGAACTGCAGTCCATGGGTGGTATAGCTTTCACATTTGCAATTTCAGTCTTCCAACAATGCTTGCTTATCTGGAGTAAATCATTGTGTCATTTGCTTCACAGAATGATGCACCTTCTTATCACAAAAAAACATGCAACTGGCATAGTCACACAGACTTCTTATTGAAACTGTCAAGCTAAGATCACCCCCAAAATGGAACTGCTTTCTCAAACACCCCTGACTGAAGTAATAATACTGAAATGTATTTAGTGAGAAGGAAAAAGAAAAAAAAAAACACTAAATCAAACTGAGGAATTCTATGTTGCCTGTTCTATAAATATCACTTAACAGTTTATAATATTAGGAAATTTCCATTTGGCCTCTCACAGTGACCACTCCTGTGTGGACTGAGCTCACCTCAGAGAAGCAGAACTCATTTAACAACTTTGCATCAACAATTTTCTCCCGCAAACTCATTGGCCTTTGCTAAGGAATCTCCCATAGAGACCCACCACAGGGCAGGCTCTTCTCATCTGCTCCAGGAAGAAAACATAGTGAGTTGAAGGTCCTATTTATATCACATGATCTCTAAAGGGCTTGGAGGTGGTGGGGGTAAGGATTTAAACTTGCTGAGAGGTGGAAGGGAATTTTAAAATAGAAAGCAGTCACTGAATTTGACATCCTTACATTTTATGAGATGTGAATTTTTTTTTAAGAAATATTTTATTGATTTTTTACAGAGAGGAAGGGAGAGGGATAGAAAGTTGGAAACATCGATCAGCTGCCTCCTGCACACTCCCCACTGGGGATGTGCCCGCAATCAAGGTACATGCCCTTGACTGGAATCAAACATGGGACCCTTGAGTCCTCAGGCTGATGCTCTCTATCCACTGAGTCAAACCATTTAGGGCGAGATGTGAAAATTTTTATGCATGTCTATGTAACAGTACCCTCATGGAATTCCCTTTTATTTTTCACAATTTGCTTAAGTCTAATTGATTCAGATTAATATAAATAAATGGATGTTGCTGAAGATCATTTTCCGGTTTGACATTCTATGAATATATGCAGGTATAACATTCTTAATGATAAGAACAGGATAAGGATTTAATAAATAATTGGTGAATTAAATGTAATTGAGAAAGAGTGACCAAAAAAATAAAGTAACAAACTTAGGTAGGGCCACTACGTTATAGACTGAAAATGTGCTTGCTGCCCCCGGGTGTTGGGGAAGCAGCAGCCCTGTGTGTTTGCCACCAGTTCCGATTTTAGATGAGCCCTGGGAAAAAGGTTACAAATTGGCTCATGCTAACAGTAAAGTTAATGATGTACCTCTGCCTTTTATTTCCACATACCATGGTGATGTCTCAGTACTCGATGACTCATTTCTTAGACATTTTCTTAAATATCTGATCATTTCTCCCAACTCTGCCCCCTCATCCTCCCACTGATACCTTCCCACGAAGTTCCTGTTGCCACAGAGCTGCTTGCTGGTCTTTTTGATAGCCACTCTGCTACCTAGAGAGGAGTGAGGACCACCCTTCTTTTGGATCCCAGAGGAGGTTTTCATCCCAGAGGAGTTCCTCACTCGCCAGCCTTTGCTGTCAGGAGCTTCCGAGTCCCTGGTCCATGAACCTAAAAGTTGTAAACCTGCAGTGTATTCTTAGAAACCTTCCGCATGTCTAAGAACAGGATGCCTTGTGCCAAAGAGGAAAGAATCCTGCTCTACTTTTATTGAACCGTTGGGCTGAGACCGGCAGTATAACCTTGGAGCCTTATGTCTCACACGCTTTACAGTTGTCATTGTTACACACAATTTCTGTTACACATGGTTTCTAATTCCTTGACCTCTAGAGCATGTGGGAAGTGACAGAGAAATTAATGGGAATCACAGATATTCAGCTGCTTGGACAGTTTACTTCCTGACATCACCGCACCCCCATTTAGGAAAGCTCTATCAAACTCAGATTTAATTGTTGGACAAAACCATGAAAGAACTCGCCTCAGGTACAGTTCTCCAGCAGGACTCATCTCAGTCATCATGTGCAATAGACTCCTGGTGGTATGTTCCCACCAACTGGCCAGACATTTCTAAAACCTATCAAAACAGCCCGAGCTTTTATATATGAACTATATGAACTGGAAACACTCACAAGGGAAGAGTCTAATTGGGGTTATGATTCTATTAAATTCCTCTGAACCTCTGAACAAGTCAATAAAGCCCTCTGGATTCACATTCTCTCATGGATACCATCAGTGAGTTAAAGCAGGTGTCTTATAAACTAATCGCCATCTCCCAAATACATCAATTGAGGTCAAAATGCAAAGAGGCCCAATATCTTCGAAACATGTGGCTTCTGGCATACTTCTCAAACTGGTCTTGTGCTGTGCAGCCCTTCTCCGGATCTGGGAAGGATGAGTTGCAAATCCTATTGCTCAGACTATACGGCATTTGTTGGGATGCAATAGTGCCATAATAAGCAATCATCCACAAATCCTTCCTTCCTTGCCCTTTCCTTCCCATTTCAACTCTGTTCTGTGCCACCTGTGTAAGTGAGTTCTTTTTGGTTCAGTCTTAGCTCTCTCTTTCTTGTAAGCATGTTGTGTATACCTGTAACAAGACACATATTCAGGGGAAAATAGAACTTTCCAGTTTCAGACTCAGGTTTTGAGTCTAGGTCAGTTATGCCAACTCATTCTTTGTCATATCTGACCTGCAGCATAGAATATCAATATGGCTATTGCTAAGGTGTTACTTTGATACCCAAATGTACAGCTTCTCCAAATGCACAGGAGCTCCATGAGGAGAATTTGTGATTGACAGGACAGGATTTGGGTTTTTTATTTATTTTTTGTTTTTAAAATATATTTTTATTGATTTCAGAGAGGAAGGGAGAGGGAAAGAGAGAGAATGAAACATCAATGATGAGAGAGAATCATTGATTGGCTGCCTCCTGCACACCCCACAATGGGGCTCGAGCTTGCAAACCAGGCATATGCTCTGACCAGGAATAGAACCGTGACCTCCTGATTCATAGGTTGATGCTCGACCACTGAGCCACACTAGCTGGGCAGATTTGTTTGTGTGCTTTTTTAAAAAAATATCAAACCAAAATAATTTGGAAAAACACCAAAGTCTCACCTTTACTTCTAATAATTTGCATTTGGCATTTCACCTAAAGTATGTTAACCTGAGTCAAGAGTATGTCATAGGATATCCTTCATTTCTCAGCTAACAACAATATATGCCATCTCTGAATATATACAATTTCAACAGGAAAGTCCCAGAACCCAAGTAGAGTAGAAGATTCAACTCATGTCCACATTATTAGTACACTACCTAAATAAGTAGCACCCTAGTTTTCATTATAAATATCACCAGGGGACATTTTAATGGCTTTAGGTATTTAAAAAAATTATTTCAGTACTTTCTTTTCAATAGAATTCAAGCAGCACATATACTTTTGAGGAAAACATGGACTTATTTAAGTTATAAAAAAAGGAAAAAAAATGGCCTAGTTAAAAAAAAAATTTTGAAAACTTACTTTAATAATTTGGGTACTATGATACATTGGGCAAAAGATTAAATCATGAAGCCATGGGTGGACTTTATCTCTTAATCCCACTCCTAATATTGGTATATCTCAAAGAGTAAACTGTAAGTATAACCTTTGTCCTGCATTTCAAATTAAATAGATCTCATTAGTTTCCTTTCAAGGGAATTATCTTCTTTCTATTAAGTCACTCAGAAAATGAATACCAGGCTCTCTTACTATGACCACACTGTCAAGGACAGGTATTTGTGAGGTGCCCCTTACTGTAGAGGGCACCCTTGACATTCAGTCATTGTAGGTTTCTGTCTTTAAAAATGAATAATTTCTAAGTTGTTCAAATGCACTAATCTCTTAGAGTCTAAGACTTAGACAATCAATTCTGATATTTTCTCCCCTCAAATATGCAAAACCTCCTTCTTTCCTTTCCTTTCACCAGATCTCATTGTTTCATAGAGAAAATAGAAGCCACGAGGACAGTGCTACCTCATTCGCCCAGGACCCTGTATCTGTGCTCCTGTTTGCTGCATTGTGCTTCGCCTTCCCTCTCACTGTGGATCAACCATCTTGTTCCATGCTCTGAAAATGCCTCCTTTTGAGACAGAAGTCCTAATATTTGCACCTCCTCAAGGACAGACCTCTAGCAATTGATTAATTGATTAATAGATTTTCACTACCCAATATCTAAGGAGATTTCCCAAGTTCCTTTTCTTTATTTACGCTTAAATTCATAGTTAGGTATTTGATACAACTACTGGTAAACAAAGGAAAATGCTACACAGTAGAATGGCCCAGGATCTTCCCGAATGTGTAGCTATCTTTCAAGATGCTTTATCTAGACTTAGCTATGATTCCAATGCTACCAGTTTAAAGCTGTTTATGTTTTACTTGAAATGGGCATGGCACTAGTATCAGCAAACTGTGAGACCATAGAGAGCAATATCCTGATTAAGCCACTTCCAAAATCACAACGTGCACTGGACTGCACACCAGGGAGCCAGGACATATGGATTGGCTGTTGCATTCTATCAACATTGTATCCACCTTGCCACTGCCCTCTGTGACTTGGCTAAGAACAATGTCTACTGGACAGCCATTGGGGTGGCCATTCCATGGCAAGATACTATGTCGTGCAGTCCAGCTGCAAGCAGCAAAATTTCTAATTTTGGAAGGTACAGTGCTGTCTAATTAGCTTGATATTCTCAGAAGATAGAATAAATGCAAAAATTTCAAGTTTGCTGTTTTGCTTTCAGATTTTGTAATGATTCCTTTTGAGGCTGTACAAAGAAATAGCAGCTAGAATTAGAATACTACAATATTAAAGACATAGTGCATATTCTCAAACATTTTGTCATTAAAATTAATGTGAATGCACATATATTTACATAAACACATAAGGTATAGAGACAGACCCATTTACACAATCAGAATTGTTTCCATTGGGCATCATGGGTACTGTTTTACAACATACATATACAAACTCCACTTATGGCCCATGCATATCTATTAGGCAAATGGCAAAGATAAGCAGGACCCCTGTTTTATGCATTAGCACAAAATTAAGGGAAGACCAGATGTTTGAGAACTGCAGTCAATAGCACTCTTGCTAAAGGAAGGTGCAATTAAGATTCAGGCTCTGTGCACTTGGCAAGCTTTTATCTACCCAGCTTTTGGCATTGAGCCCTTAATGGAACTTTCAATTAATACAGACCTGTTACTTCCTATTTTCATTTTTACCAGAGATCATATACACAAGGGTAGACTTTAGAGGTTAAATCTTTAGAAACAACTATTGATATAATATTAATATACATGGGCACAGATACCAAAGATAGATATAGATGCAGCTGTTAGTGTAAATGTCAGGGCTACGATGGAGCCATGGAATTGTCCAGCAGGGCTCACACTTAAACTCAGGATATAGGTGAGCTGTTAGACAGACATGAGTAGAGCAAGGACAATGGGCCAGGTACCCAACAAGGGCAGAAAGTTCTAGATGCCTAGCAAGGGGCAAAACTGGGAAAATAAGAACCTCGCCCCCAGGGTAAGCTATGCTTCCCTAGCACATTATTGGTCATGTGGTTTATACCCCTGATCTTTTCTTCCCTAAAGATAATATTTAAGCCTCAGCTGTGTTTCAGCTCCAGGCCCAGAAAATCAGCAAAACAGACAAATGATGCCGCGGCTGCCTCAGGTCCAGCTGCATTGCCTAATGCCCCCTGCCCTGGCACTGACCCGTCAGTGGAGACCATGACCCTGAAAGAGCACACCTGGAAAGCTGGTGAATATTCTATTAAGATCCTGCCCTAAGATTTCCACCTGCAAGAGAGAGATAAATACAGTCAGGATGAAGCACCCAGTGCACGCTCTCTCCCGGGAGAGACACCAGTGCCATTTCCTTCCTTCTTCCCTCTAAGGCCGGCATGTCAAACTCGCCGGCCGCTTTGACATGTTTGCTCTAAGGGACCCCAGGAAACTTGCAACCAGGGGAGCAATGGGCAGCGACAACTCATCCCAGGCTAAGCCCCTGAACCTGTCTCCAAGACCCCCCTTTTCTCTGACTTCCCAGTGAGCCACAGCAGCCCAGCCTAGGCTCTCCTGTTGTTTCTATGCACCTTCCTTGTTTCACTGTCTTCAGTATATTTTTGCTGCCATCATCGACCCAATATTCTTTGGCTCAATGCTGTCCAGCCCTTTCTTTTGGATATCCCTATCCCACATGCCCTTTTCTTTAAATAAATTCAATTTTTCTTTATTCACCCTCTGAGATTGCTATTTAGCATGTCCACACATCACCAATTTTAACCTTTCACAAGCATCAGAAACAAATAATTTGAAACAATGAAACTGGCCCAAGCCGAAACCGGTTTGGCTCAGTGGATAGAGCGTCGGCCTGAGGACTGAAAGGTCCCAGGTCGATTCCGGTCAAGGGCATGTACCTGGGTTGCGGGCACATCTTCAGTAGGAGATGTGCAGGAGGCAGCTGATCGATGTTTCTCTCTCATCAATGTTTCTAACTCTCTATCTCTCTCCCTTCCTCTCTGTAAAAAATCAATAAAATATATTTTTAAAAAGAGAAAAGAAACTGGCCCAAATTCAGCCAGACAAACAAGTGCTGAAATAGAATAATAATAAACAGAAAGAAAGATTAAGTCTTGTTGGACAGTAAAGAGGGGAAATTTGAGCAAAATTAACAGCTCTTTTACTAGGCAAACAGAAGAGTAAAGTTACATTAACAACAGGACTACATCTCACAGGCACAAATGAGATTTCAAGAATAGAAAAGGGCACCAGAAATGCTAAGATCTGAAATAATGATGAAGCCTTTCAGTGACACAGGAGGGCTCAAAGATGATCTTGACAATAATCGCGCATAGAGAAATCTGTACCTGTCCTAACAAACATGGCTTAGCAGTGGGGATAGGAAGATTGTGGATCAATGACATGCCTTTCCTTTCAAGTCTCTCCCTAAAGACAGTCTTGATGTTGACTTACGAAATAGTGGTTCTGCATTTTGGCCTTTGGTATGTGCCTTGCCCAAGGTATTCAAGATCTCAGCTTTCTTGAAGTTTCTCTCTCTTTCTCTATCTCGCTCCCTCCCTCCCTCCTTCCTTTCTTCCCTCCACTGTGAGGTCCATTAAATATTTAGAAGGGCCAGGCTAATTTTGCTATATTTTCTTTAGACAGAGCCTGGCACAGTGCCAGGTATGATTTTATAGATATTACTGAATGGTATTTGATGTTAAAAATACATTAGTCTCATGCCCTAGCTGGTTTGGATAGCGTGTCGGCCTGTGGACTGAAGGGTCCCAGGTTTGATTTCGATCAAGGGCACATGTCCTGGTTGCAGGTTTGATCCCCAGTAGGGGGCATGCAGGAGGCAGCCAATTAATGATTCTCTCTCATCATTGATGCTTCTATCTCTCTCTCCTCTCCCCCTCCTCTCTGAAATCAATAAAAATATATTTAAAAAATACATTAGTCTCAAAATTGCCATAACAACATATACTGTGGAGTTGCATAACGTTATAAATGCAATTAATGTCACTGAATTGTATATTTAGAATGGTTAATATGGCAATTCCATGTTTTATTTTGCCACAATTTTTAACAATTAATAATGTAATATAATAAATCATTAAATCATAAAAAAAACATATACTGTGGAAATAAATCTCATAAAATCTTCTCCCAAAACAAATAGCATATGAATCTGATATTTGTTACGGATTGTAGTCAGTATTCAATAAGACATCTAAATGACATTAATTGACCTCCTACTGTGTTTCAGGAACTATGTTAAGCATTGGGATGAAAGATGATTGGGAATGTGCCTCTCCTAGAGCAGGGCAGAACAAGCATCTGGTGAAAACAGGAAGAGATGGATGTAGACTATGCTCACCCATGAAATTTGTGTGCAGTCTTGGCAAGTAGGTTGCTTGTCTTCGACAACATTTACTCATGTCTTCAATAATAGATTAAATTACTTGTAAAGTCTACGTTTGCACCAGGGTTCTGAAATCTGATTCCACATTGTAGAACCTGGCATGGTAGTTATATGTCTTTATTGATCATCCAGGTGGCACCTGGCACACACTTAGTTTACACTAATTGACGGAAGAGGCCCAAAGCTTTTCCTCAGAATAAAATGTGCACCTCTAACACCTTGGACTACTGAATCGGAAGCATGTATCAAATCTCTTTAGTTGCAGTCAGAATGCCAAAGACATCTGTTATGCCAGAGGAATCTAAATGGATGATCACCACCGAGGGATGTAAAATTATCTTCTTTACACAGAATCAAAATGGTTAAAACAGTCAGCTGGAGGATGAAACTTGATGACTAATGTGCTGAACCCCCCACCATCCACCACTGCCCTGAACTGAAACGTAGAAAGGTAGAAAGCTAAGTCTGGCTTCTACTCAGAAACCAGGCTTTCTACAGTGCCCTAATTCTGAGGTCTGGGAAGCTGTGTTTTGGCTTGACCAATCAGTATTTCATTCATAAAGAAACAGATGCAGTAGCTCTTGCAGAGCCTTAATGAAAAAGAAAGAAAAATCTAGTTTAGTCAAGCTAGTGATTTTTTTTCCAAAATGCTAGATGCATTGATGTTATCGAAATATATTGTTCTGATCATGAAAGTTACTCTTTCTTATTGTAGACCATATAAAAATAGAGAAAACATTTACAAAATGAAATCTAACGTATACAAATCTCAGGCCGCACGGTCCTCTTTTCTGCTTTTTGACACCCACCTCACTCCATTTCATGAATTTTACTGACTCATGGTCTATGTTTACGGACATTTCCTGCGTTTCCTCTTGCATCTGTTCCTACATGCTCTCATGCTCTACACACAGAATCCATACGAAAGAGTATCTGAACAGCTGCCAACTACTAATCATCAGAGTGACCTTGTTAGGAACACGTGCAAGGCCCTGTCTCCACGGCTGCAGCTCTCGTCTCACCCACTTCCATCTCCCACCTGACCTGCCACGATGACCTCTGCCAACCATCCCAGTTCTACCCGTGCCCTCTGACAACTTCCCGAGGCCAAACTGATCTCTTCCACAGGAAGTTATTTCATGTTGTTCTCCTCCTTTAAAGCTTCCTCATACTCGGAGTACAATCCAATCGCCATTCACAGCACAGAAACTGCTAATAACCTGAAACCTAGCTGCCTCCTACTTGATCAAACAATACCCTCAGGACACCCCAGAGACTGACTCCTCACCTCAGTCTCCAGGCAAAAAGAGTGACATTTGTTCCTGCCTTAGAAAGTTTACATCGTCAAGCCCTTCTTCTTAAAACAACACTGCTGAATATTTACAAATGTGTGGGTGCTTTCCGCAACCTCACGGGCAGGTCGCCCTCCTTCCTGAGAGAAGTCCCCTTAGTGGGCCTGGCACCCCCTTCCAATCACATCCACCACTTTTCTGTGTTCCTTCTTCATGGCCTTGGTCAAGATCTTGTTCACCTAATTCTTTATTGACTGATTACCATCCCTAATTATAAAATGTAAATTCCACAAGAGCTTGACTATCTCATTATAGTTATTACTGGCAACTGAAGCAGAGCTTGGTAAATATCTGTCAGGATAAAAACATAAAAGCCAAGTGAAATCTAGAATGGCTGCTAGCTTCATCAGATAAAACCACAAAACATCTAGTTACATTTTAAATCAAATAAAAATAGAATTTAATATAAATATACCCCAGGTATTGTGTAAGGTATGCTAAACTGTAGGGACGTTCACAGCTGCATGGCTCAAACAAATCAATTATAAAGGATATTTAGGAATTGGTTGATTTTAGGATAATTAGGAATATTTAAAAAAACTAAAATAATGGTATTATAAAACTATTACTAATTTGGGTAGATGTGATAATGATGGTTTGGTTATGGGAAAATATCTTTATTTTTTCCAAATGCATACTGAGCTAAAATAGCTTCTCTGTTATTTATTTGAAATTATTTAAGTAAAATAAGTTAATGAGGCAAATATGACAACCTGTTTATATGCTTAAGCCAAAAAGGTGTGAAGGGAGACGAAGCAACATCCTGGAGTTCTCTTGCCCCATCCCTCAAGTCTCCCACTGGAGCCTCCACTGCTAGAATCAGGCCGAGAGGGAGAGGCAGAGGATGCTGGGAAGCAGAGGGAAGGGCTGCCTCCCTCAGCTCAGCACAGAGTGAGCAGACACAGGGCTGCCGGGTAGGTAAGGACAGACTCGGCCTCCAGAGATTTCACTATACTCTTCCTCCAGATCTTTGTAACTTTGAAATGTTTCATAATAAAAAGAAAATTAAGATATATCTATATTATAAAAGGCTTGTGGCCCTAGTGCCATAACGACCACACGACTGGTCACCCTGAGGTGCATTGATGGGTTTCTCCGGACAGCGGATCTGGGGTCCACGTCTCGCATGGCGTGTTTGGGGTCTCTTGGGATTTCAGCTCACATGACCTGGCCCACAGGCTCAGATCTCAGCAAGGCTGGCAGCCAGCAGTCGGGCAGGACAGCGGACGGGTGGGCAGGGCAGCGAGCAAGGTGAGGCACATGTGGGCGGGCGGGGCCGCGCGATTTCTCGTGCTGGGCTTCCAGTATCTCTATATAATGCCCTGTAGGTACATTTGAAACTTTTAAAATTACAATTTTGTCTCTACTTTGTAAGTTTAAAAATTTTCATAAAAAATAAAGATATATAAATATATATAACTAAACGGTGAATTTGAAACTTTTTAAAGAGGATGCACTGTTTCCTTCACATTTTGGTATTTTTTTTTCAAAAACTTAACATGTACTAGATAAAGATTTATTGACTGGTAAAAATATAATAAAATTATTCTATACTGTGACACAGAAATTTCTACTTTTACTTGGAGCAGAGGTCACAAAGAACCCTGCTTAATCTGTTCACTGGCTTCTTTTAATTAATGGTATAGCAACTACCCTTGCCTCCAAAATAAAGTTTGACTAATACAATTAATTTCTTAGCAGATTTTCTAACCACTAATTATTCCACATTATGACACACATTTAAAAAATAAATTTAGTAAATCCTAATATTCATACCTGCCTATATGGTCAACTTTAATTGCTGCTCCAGGTGGCAAACCATTCTTAGAATATCATTTCAGGTCATTGTTTGTCTTTGGAAATTTTATTTATGAAATAAAAAAGTCTATATCATATCTTGTGTTACATAGGTATACAGGTATATATATATATATATATATATATATATATATATATATATATATAGAAAGGGCGAGTAGTCGCGGGGCCTGACCACGCTGCTGGCGGCTTAGGGCACCGATCCCCAGCCCACGGCGGGAGCCCAGCGCAGGCTGCCACCCGCCTGCCACCCCCGGACCGGACCCACGCAGCAGCAGCGGTGGCGGGCGGGGCGCGTGCCCTTGCCCAAGGAGATGGAGGAGGAGGCGATCGCTGGCGCCCCCAGGAATGAGATGGAGGACGTGGACTTCCTGTCTGGGCTGGAACTGATCGATCTGCTGGACCCCCGGCAACCGGACTGGCCCCTGGAGCCCGGGCTCAGCTCGCCCTGGGGGTGGCGAGGACTGCGCCCTCCATCTTGCCCTGGGTCCTCCATTTTTGGGGCAGCCACCATGTGCTCAGGAGAGTGCCTTCTTCCTGGAAGCCCAGGCCCCTGCTGGCCATGCCCAGGATTTCTTTAAACTAACCAATGACAGTCAAGGGACGTGCGTGCCAGAGAGATGACCACATCCTGTGTAACAAGACCCGACTCGCGCCTGGCCAATCGGCGGGGCCTACAGTCCCCTCCCCTGCCCTTACTATAAAACCCACAATCCCATCAGGCCTCGCTCTCTCTCGGCCACTGGGCTACCGTTGTTGTATCGGTGAGTGTGGTCGGGGAGCCGAACTAGTTCGAAATGAAGGACTCTTTGCTTTTGCATCGGACTGACGGGCTCCCTGGGGGTCCTGGGAACCTTGAAATCTGAGCACAAGAATATATACATTTCTAATCATTAGAAGTATTTGTTTAATGGTTAAATACTTCATATTTGACCACATTTCTTATGCTCTGTTTTGGGGTTAATGTTAGAAAAACATATGGGGCTGTCAGCAAAGCAGTCCCACATTGCGGGGAAGTTATCCTAACTAACATTTTCTCCTTAACACAATGAGCAAATGCAGGAATCAAAACAATTTGCAGTAATTGATTATAATATGTTCAAAGTCACTTTTCCTACAAAAAAATTAAATTATAAATCAAATTTTTAAATGTTTTTAATATATATGAATTGAGTAATACTGTAGCAAAAACAGGCATCTATAATAATAAAAGCATAATATACTAATTAGACCAGACGATCTTCCGGTGGGTGGAGGCCAAGCCAGAGGCCCCCGGCCACCGGGCAGTGGGGACAGAGCCCCTTGCACGAATTTTGTGCATCGGGCCTCTAGTGTTGACATCAAACTGGAAACTTAGGCAGACCAATTTGGTATAGTTGCAAGTGACAACAGCCTGGCTTGAACCAGCATAAGCTAAGCAGGATTTCCAGGCTCATTGACTGGATTGTTACTTATCCCACTTGGATTCCATGGGATTCTCTGATCTAAGGACTCAGGTGTCCATTCGTGCCATCATCCTTGAAGAATTCCCACATTGTTTTGGTGATTTTTTTTTTCCAGATTTTCTCCACAGGGATCAAGTCATTTGTGAACAAGAACAGTTTTGCTTTGTTTTTTTTTCTTTCTGCCCAATCTGTATACCTTTTATTTTTAGGTTTTTTGTTTGTTTGTTTGAATATGTTTGTTTTTTTGTTTGTTAGTTTTGGTGTTATTTCATTAGCTAGGATTTACAGTATGATGTTAAAAGGAAGTGGTAATAGGGGACATCTTGCCTTATTCGCTAACTTAATGAGAAAGCTTCAAGTTTCTCACCATTAAGTATCATGTTAGCTGTAAGGTTTTTTAGGTGCATGGTGCTTTATTGTTTTAGATTTTTAAAATCAAGTTAAGGATTTATCCTTCTAGTCCTCATTTATTGAATTTTATCATGAATGTATTTTTCTTTTTGTCAGTTACTTTTTAAAAATTTTATTTTTATTGATTTGAGACAAAGAGAGATTGATTTGTTGTTCCACTTATTTATGCATTCCTTGATTGATTCTTATATGTGCCTTGACATATTGGGACAACACTCTAATCAATTGAGCTTTCTGGCCAGGACATCAAATATTTTTTCTGTATCTGTTGATGGGATCATGTCATTTTTTCTTTTTTAGCCTGTTGATGTGATGGATTACATTAATTGATTTTATAATATTGAGCCAGTCTTGCATTCCTAGGAGAAATCCCACTTGGTCATGGTGTATAATTCTTTGTATACATTGTTGGATTTGACTTATTAATATTTTATTGAGGATTTTTCCATTTATGTTCAGGAAAGATATTGGTGTGTAGTTTTCTTGTAATGTCTTCGTCTGGCTTTGATATTTGGGTAATGCCAACCTCATAGAATAAGTTATGAAGTATTCCCTCTGTTTCTATCTTCTGAAAAAGACTGTAAAAAATTAGTATAATTTTGTCCTTCAATTTGGTAGGAATCACTAGGTCTGGCACTTTCTGCTATGGAGGTTATTAGATATTAATTCAATTTCTTTTGAATACACCTATTCAGATGGTTTATATCTTCTTTTGTGAGTTTTGTTAGATTGTGTCTTTTAACAAATTAGTCTATTTCACCTATGTTACCAAATTTGTGGGCATGACATTGTTCATTGTATGTATTCCTTTATTATCCTTTTAATGACCAATGAATCTATAGTAATGCCCTCTTTCATTTGTCATTAGTAATTTGTGTCTTCTCTGATTTTTTCTTAGCATGGTTTGAGGATTATCTATTTTATTGATGTTTTCATATAACCAGCTTTGATTTTGTTGCTTTTCTTTATCCATTTCTTGTTTTTAATTTCCTTGATTTCTGCTCTAATTCATATCATTATTTATTTTCTTCATTTTTTTTCCTTTCTGGATTTATTTATTCATCCATCCATTCATTCATTCATTTAGTGACTTAATTATTTACTTATTTTTAATTCTCACCCAAGGAGTGAGGATATTTTCTCCATTGATTTTTAGAGAGAGTGGAAAGGAGAGGGAAGGGGAAGAAAGGAGAAAGAGAGAGAGAGAGAGAGAACATCTATGTAAGAGAGACACATCAATCTGTTGCCTCCTGCTTGAGCCCCAACTGGGGTCAGGGATTGAACCTGCAAACCAGGCATGTGCCCTTGGCTTGGAATTGAACCCAAGTCCATTCAGTCAAAAGGCCCATGCTCTAACCACTTAGCAAGCAAGCCAGGGCTCTTTTTGGATTTAAATTGCTCTTCTATTTTTAATTTCCTAACATGGAAATTTAGATTATTGGTTTTCCAACATTTTGTCTTCATTCTCTTTACATCTCAATTACTTTCTATAGCCTATTTTAAAAGTATAATTGAATGGGTGGGAATAAATGGACAGAAAATGCAACTGGGGTAAAAATTATCCTAACTCATAGTTATTTTTTACATCCAACTTAAACTCTGCTTGACAGTGAAATATCCATACTTTCATTCATAAATCTTCATTCAAAGGAATTTAGTTGGGAGAGGAGACCTAAAAATATGAAATTAGTACAGAGATAGCATTGAAAATAAGACCATTATAACCACTGAGAACTCATTACTGAAATTCAGGTTCTGGAAGAGCAGAACTAAATAAATTTTAAAAGTGATAAGCTCTCACCCTGGTAATATTTTAAAATGCCAGTCCTACTAGTCATTGAAAGGAACCATGTAAAATCACACCTTTTCCTAACACTGAGGACAAACTCAAAATACTTTTACGTGTTCATACATAAAACTCATGCATTATATTTTTAATTTCAGAACTTATAATCTAAGCAATACACCCATTCCCATCACAACTCAAAAAATTTAGAACAAAACAGCATAACAGTAACAAGAGAATCACCTGTCTTTCTTTTACATGTCCCTGCCTCCTGCTATAGGTCCACCAATATGTCTTTAGCAAGACTGAGCTCCACTTCCTGTATTTACTCCTTCTCTCATCATCCACTCACTAACACCTGTTACCAGACTTCACCCTCAACAGTGTAATGAATTTCTTCTATTAAACACTACTGCAAAGTGCTATATTCATAACAATTTTATGCTATCTTTCACACTATACTTTATTGAAACATTCTTTCTATTTCTAATATTTCCATTTATTTTTTTCTCTCTTTTTCCTATTCTTAGATCTTAAGGGAAGGAGTTCCCCTAGCATAATGCTCAGATCTCTTTTCCCCTCGTTCAATTACTATTAGCATTCTAATCCATTTCCAGAGCTTTAAATGACCTTTATAGGATTGACTGACAAGTCCACTTGTCTATCACTCTGCCCAGTATTGCACAGGGACTGATAGCATTGAGTTCCGTTTGACTTTCAGCTCAGTTGCAACATGGTTGTATTCAATCAATGACACTGTATCACCTCCCTAAGCATCTATGTTCTCATCTGGAGGAAGAGGAACAGTAAGATTTCCTATCTCGCCAAAACCGGTTTGGCTGAGTGGATACAGCGTCGGTCTGCGGACTGAAAGGTCCCAGGTTCGATTCCGGTCAAGGGCATGTACCTTGGTTGCAGGCATATCCCCAGTAGGAGATGTGCAGGAGGCAGCTGATCGATGTTTCTAACTCTCTATCTCTCTCCCTTCCTCTCTGTAAAAAATCAATAAAATATATTAAAAAAAAAAGATTTCCTATCTCATCGATGGCCCTACTAAACTACATAGTTAATTTATATCATTATTATCAGAGTATTTGACACATATAGATAAGCATACAATAGATATTTACTAAAGAGTTATTTCTATTTTTCCTGCTGGTTTTAACTAAGTTGTTCTGCCCTCAAAGAAACTTTCCCTGTTCTCCTGAAATAATCAGGCAAGGCCCCGTAGATTCCAAGGGCTGACTGTACTATCGTTATCATGGAACTGTCAACTCTGTTACACGTATATTTATCTGTAGTACAGATTACATATTATCATATCAATAAGTGGACTGCATTAACAATGATGTTGGTCATAAATTTCTTAAGGGCAGGCAGATATTGTCTTACTTGTGTTTATATTTCTAGGACTTAGTATAAATTAAATAACTGGCATAAGGACAAAGTAAAGGTCTAGGCTAGGATTGGAACACAAGCCCAGTGCCAACACTGTACTCCACATACTCTATGGGCTCAGGTCTAGGGATTACATTACTTTGACTTTAGTGATGGTTTTATGTTTACTGTATAATCCCAGATTAATAACTCCAGGAGCTGGTCAACTAAATTAGTCTCTTATCAGGTTCATTAGTGACCCTTTTCTCTGGTCCAAAGCAGAGTCAGTAACCAGGGCTTCTGGCTGTGTGATAGTACCACTGAGAGGATGTGGGCCAGGTAAGAGGGTTTCATACTTGCTAAGAAGAGTTTCTCATCTTGCTGAGCTCAGAGCAGAATCAATCTTGGCTTTACATTGAATGTGGGATACAGCGAAATTTAAAAAAAAAAACAAAAAAACCTTTTTCTACTTATTGAAACCATGGACGCTCTGTAAAACCTGCAGAGATGTTTTTATGTTTGAAGGGTATGATACCTTTTCATTCACTGTCTTAAGTGATACCCAGAACCTAAAGAATTGCAGTTTTCAAAAACAACCACCAGAAGTGGATTTTTGGTATTTCTAACCCTAAAAGATCTTACATGTACTGTTATTGTTCTTTCTAATGTTTTTTATTCAATTGTTTTCCATCCATAATTCATGTTGAGAATAGAATTTCTTCAATGTATAGTCCCACTGATTTAAATATGACCAACAGCCCTGACCGGTGTAGCTCAGTGGATAGAGCGTTGGCCTGTGGACTGAAGGGTCCTAGGTTCGATTCTGGTCAAGGGCATGTACCTTGGTTGTGGGCACATCCTTAGTGGGGGGTGTGCAGGAGGCAGCTGATTGATGTTTCTAACTCTCTATCCCTCTCCCTTCCTCTCTGTAAAATATCAATAAAAATATATTTATAAAAAAAATACATATGATCAACATATTACATATGTTAATGAAAAATATTTTCAAAATGCAAGACCCTAATTTTATACTCTTAACTTCATAAATTTTAAAAAGACTTAAAAAGCTATTTATATTACAAGAAAACAAGCAGCAGAAAAATTGCTTATATTATAATAGGGTCATTGTTAGAGGCATAAGGAAATTAAGAACCAACACTCATTCTAATACAATGTCTTATAAGCATCCATTCATAATTTAAAGACATTTATAGAAAGAAGCAACATTATTTAATTGTCCTACTACTCTGTTTAATTTTTTTTTCTTTTATTAGGGTGAAATATGGCTCCCTATAACTTTCCTTCATGGATGCTAGGCTAAATTAAAATATAATCCTTTCAAATGGTATTCCTTAGAATATTTGAATATCAGGATTATTCTCACTTTAGTACTTTTCTCATCCACTGTGAGAATCGCAGCATCTTAGTAAATTCAGATTTGTGTCCAAATAATAATACTCAGCCAATTAACACTCAGAGAGAAATGCACTAATTAAATTACTCTGAGTATGTTATCCAACCAGAAAAGCAAAACACTACTAAAAACAGCAAAGCAACCTATAACATTGACAATCATTAAGGAAAGGAAAAGGAATCTGATAAGGTAAGATTAATTTGTCTGTAAACCAATCATCCTTAAATGTTATTTGATAAAAGAGCTTATGTTCATGTATTTTAATGAAAAATCTTCGTTTGCTCTAATTATGAGTGCAAATATTTTCATGAGATGCTTATTTAAGACAGCGGTTCTCAAGCTGTGGGTTGCGACCCCTTTGGGGGTCAAACGACCCTTTCACAGGGGTCGCCTAAGACCATCGGAAAACACAGATATAATTACATATTGTTTTTGTGATTAATCACTATGCTTTAATTATGTTCAATTTGTAACAATGAAATTGGGGGTCACCACAACATGAGGAACTGTATTAAAGGGCCGTGGCATTAGCAAGGTTGAGAGCCACTGATTTAAGAGGTTATTTCTGCCATCTGGTGGCTATATACTCAAATTACAAGAAAAGTGTTTGAGGGACATAAGATTTCAAATGGAGAGTTCATCTCAAAATCTAAATAAAATGCACACAATAGGCATACTACAAGAAAAAGTACAGAATAAGTTAAAATTACAAACTGATCAAACATAGCTCATATTTTGTGGAAAACAGTAATAGAAAGGGGTTCTGGGAACCAAAACATTGAGTTAAAATTGTAGTAAATGCTGTCATACTCATTTGGATAAACTTCATAAACTTCTAATTTCCAAAACAAAATTAATTTAATTTGTTCAATAACAAAGGCCTCCACAACTCCTTAGGCAGAACAGTCTTCATGTTATCTTCTTATTTGAAGAAGACACTTTCAGGAATTCAAAGGCATATGCCTTCTTTATCTTCAGGTTCTCTAAGTGGGAGCAGCATCACCTGCCGCCTGTGAGAGGTACACATTTCCACACCTACTGAATCGGAAAGGGGATGAGACCCAGCAGCTCCTGCTTTAACAAGGCCTCCAGGTGCTTCTGATGCATGCTAACCTTCGGTTTATCTTAGATCTTCTGAGCTTATATGGTTGGAATATGTGATTTAGACAGATGAAGAGCTCCAGGACAGACACTGGTTGTTTACATTTACCTTCTTGTTTAAATCTATCTCTGCGTTTTACAAAACATGCAGTGCAGGAATTAAACCTCAACTTCCCGTGTTCATTTTGTTTACAAGGAGCAGAGTCGGAACCAGTCGTTGACACTGTACAGCTTTTGCTCCATGTGTATACTTCTCCGTGCTTTTACTTCCTTCCTCTGCAAATCGTCAGCCACTACAGTTTTTAAGATCAAGCTTTTAATTCTTCATGCATTAACTCCATCTTAATATGATCAACTACTATGTCTTTCCCCTGACCTTTTCTAAGATTATCACAGGGCAAAAATGAATGACCTTAAAGGAAATAAATGAGAATTCCAAGGGATAAGTGTTTTCAAGCCTATGCACAAACTCACAATTATCCTGTCACCTAGAATAGGTTAAACAAGAAAAACAACCACCAAGCTAAGTCTGCGATAGGGGGTTTCAGTTACTTGCTTGTGCATTTACTTTGTCCAGTGGAATATTTTATTTTATTTATTTTAATAAGAAAGCCGAACATTAAAACCAGTTGAAAGTGAGACTGTTCGGGTTGAAGCAAAAAGAGCCTGTCATGTAGCTGTTCCTTGCAAAGCTCCACAGACCTGTCTTAGGACCAAGTGTTGGCATGGTCAAATCTGCAAACGCTGATAGAAAACATTTCCTTTGCTGAGCACCTCTGCATATATTACAGGTAGACTTATAAGAATTACTACGAACAGAAAAGCACTTTTCTGCTTAGGCTGAATAATCCGCCAATAAAGTGGACCATGGAAGGAAAAGACAGGCCCTCTCCGATACTGAGGAGAAAGCTGCACTGTGCCTGCGGAGCTGCCCTTGCTCCTGCAGCCTGAGGCTCGCTCATCCTGTCTTGTTCACTTAGCATCTTCTATTCCTCCTTAAAAACCTCACTAAAGTCCTATTTCCTTAATAAAGGCTCCACCACAGCAACTCAATCTTTCTACTGCTATAGTTTTTATTTTGAACAGATTTCTAACATTAAATGATACCCAAACATTTTACTAAAATTATTTGCCTGTGACTCTATCTCACCCTTGAGTTAAGGTATAGTCCCTCATTCATCTTTCTATCTCCAACACCAAATATAGGTGCAGCATGTGATAGGCACTCAGTAAGTGTGTAATTAATCAAAACTACAGAGGAAAATTAAGGCAATTATTCAGGTAAAATAGTTTAAAAGCTCAAAAACAAACAAACAAACAAACAAACAAACAAACAAAAACAACAATAAGAAACTACCTGATTAGACTTGAAGCGAATGATATTTTATTCATAATAATCCAAACTTCAATTTTCTGCTTATTATGAGCATACAGAATACTTTATATGATAATCTTGATTTTGAGATACCTTTGAGAACACTCCCTTTCCAATCAATGTTTGCATTGATTTATTTGACTACGCTTTTAGTCTAACAAGGCTACAGATAAACCACACCGTCTGGATAGAAGTCTGATCATTTGCCATTACATAACGTAGAAACATTCAAACTTGTAAAGAACTTTTGTGAGTTTATTTGAGCCAAACTGTCGACTATTGCCAAGAAGCAGAATCTTAATGCTTTGGGATAATGCTCCAGAGAGGGGCGGCTTTTCATCTTGTTTTGTGCATTGCCATCAGAGGAGGAGATCTAAGTGGGTTTCAGGAAATCTATTGGTGGTAGATTAGGAGGTGGGAGAAAGCAAAGCGGAAGAACCTCTAAGATTCTATAAAAAGTAAAATGACAGACACATACTTCTTTTAGCTAGGTGGGTACAGGATAGTTAACAGCCAACAATTAACTTAATAACAAGAAGGAATTTATGGTCTCTGTCCTGGCACCCCCAAGCATTTGGTTGTGCCCTGAGGGGTCTGGACAAAGGGAAGTTACAAGTTACCCAGACATTTCACAATAGGCGCAGGTAAGGTAAAGATTGGCCTTGATCAGGGAAGATACTGGTCTAGGAGATGACTACCCACCGTCACTGCTTTTAGTTAGAGTTCTAATTTCAGATCATCCTTTGTGGTTGCTTTAGGTCTTGGGGTTTGCGAGACGGCCATGCAGGCCTCCCCGATCTAGTCAGGTCAGCACGTGGCCTTTTCTTGCACCCCAAAATTGCATACATGCTTTTCTGTAGATTCTATGACATTTTGAAAATGAAATGTACTTTAATGAGCACTGCCTTTATAATTATTCAAAGTATGTCTACATTTTTGGAATACCCTATAGACCTACTGAAATATGAACCTCCAGCTGTTTTAGGAAAAAATTTCCTCTGATACGCAATCAAATCTTAAAAACCATTTCAATGAAAACTCAAACAACTCTCTGTTAATGTCTACAGATCCTATGCTTATTTAAAGTAACTGATATAATTAGTAAAAAAACAGCCCATTTTCATTAGCAGGTAAAAAATAAAACCATATATTTGACTAGATAGTTGTCATAGAAATAATTAGCTATAAACTTACCCTACAGTAATATTACCATACTAGTGTCCCAGTGCATGGATTCATGCACATTGAAAGGAAATTAACTAGAAGAAATACTTTAATATTGCTATCCGTGTCTTGCTAATGAAAAGAAAATAGCATTCTACTGAGTCTCCTATCTACCTACTCCAGGACTTCTGTGAGGATCAAATGAGATGAGGCATGGGGAAAATGCTTCACAAACATTTGGTTGAACTAAAATGTTTGCACTGGCTATAAAGCAAGTCAGGTTCTTGGTCTAAAGAAACTCCAAGTATGCTAGTCGCTAGGGAGAGGAAGCCAGGCATTGCTTCATGACATCATTACCCAGTGCCCATAGCCACCGTTTCCAGGCTGGGCTGGGCTGGGCTGTGGGCCGCAATTTGCTCCATGGGGTCTTGGCAGTGCTGGCTGCGATTTGGTGGGGTGTTGCTCTGGGGTGGTGGTAGGGCCTGTGTCCCATTTGGGGGGAGCTGAGTATTGGTTTGTCAGCTCCAGGTTCGTGGTGCCACTTATTTTTAAGTGGCCAGTGCTCATCATGGCAGTTCCTGTGTTGAGTGTCTGCCCCCTAATGGTCAGTGCACGTCATAGTTATCGGTCAGACAGATGGACACTTAGCCTTTTATATATATAGATAAAGGCAGTTTGTTATATAAATTTCAATAAAGGTGTCAAATTTTACTCAAAGAAAATACTTTGAATTACTTTAAGTTTAAAAGAGAAACACCCATTGCACCACCACACATCTGCATAAACACATAACAACATGCAGGTCTTCATTGAAAACAGGTTAGTGCATTAAAACATATCGACATGTCCACTGGCCATGCCTTAATGATAGTTACATTTCTACACATTAATGTTTCTTCTCATCCTTTTGAACAAATTCAATTCAAATTAATGACAATATAAATGTTGCAAAAAAGAGGTAATTAGAAATAAGTATCTATAATAGTAAAAGTATAATATGCTAATTAGACTGGACGTCCTTCTGGAAATCCTTCCAGACGACCTTCTGGAAGAAACTGGGGTTGTGAGGGAAGCCCTAGTCCTGAGTGCCTGCTGGCGGCCAGAGGGAAGCCCAGGTCCTGGGTGCCAGAGGGAAGCCGGTGCCAGCAGTCGGGAGAAGGAAGGCCTACTCTTGCACAAATTTCGTGCATTGGGCTTCTAGTAATAAGGTAAGTTGTTTCAAAGGCTAAAAGAAATAATAAATTGAAAAAGAAGGTTGTAGGAAGGTAGTAAAGTGTAAAGGGGGTCAAATATATGGTGATGATGGAAGGAGACTTGACTTTGGGTGGTGGGCACACAGTGCAATATATGGATGATATATCATAAAAATGTACACTTGAAATCTATATATTTTATTAATTAATGTCACCCCAATAAATTTAATAAAAATTAAAAAAAGAGATGCTGGATACATTATAATAAAATATCAGGAAAATAGAATAATACTGAGCATTACATTTGCAGGCTCTCACATTGCTGGAAGTGTTCAAGTGCATCCCTTGATCTCAAAACAGTATGAGCTGTAATTTGCATCCTGTGCTCCTTAAAGACTGGAGATTTCACATAGGCCCCTGGGGACTGCCAGGAAGAAAGAAGAGGAATGCAGCACACTCCAGACTGCCAGCCCCTGAGTTAAATCTTATTCAGAGGAGCTAGTTCCCTCTTCCTCTTCCTTTTCCTTCCTCCCACTCCCAGGCTCCATTCCCTCCTTTCCTCTTTCCATGTATGTTTTTGTTCAAACAGTCTCATGACTAAATGAGATAGAAAACCAATGCTATAAGGAATCCAGGAAATTTTCAATAATTATTACAGACCTTAATTTATGATGAGACCTTAATTTATGATGAGAGTTGAACATATTGATGACCTTTAACTAAGTGATATCCCTGAGATTAAGTAACATTCCAAAACTTGCACAGCAAATAAAGGCCAAACTAAAAAATATATTTATTGAATTCTAAATTTTTGTCAATTGGAAATATTTAAATCCAATCCAAAACCTAGAATAATTGCTATTTTTTCTAGTAAAACTTCTGATTAAACATCAACTTCTGATTTCATAAATATAAAAGCTAGCTTTATTAGCTATTGCATAGAACTTTACAATAACTTCAAAACAAAGAAATATTAAACACAGACCTTAAACAAAGGTGTAGAAGAGGCTCATTGTGAATAACTAATAATTTTGATTCATTTCTTTTGAAAAAGGTTATTAGATACTGCACCTTACTAAAGGTTCAGTGATTTCTAGATCCCCAATTCCCTTCAAGTTACAAGAAAATTTTTATTGCTTGGAAGGATTTTAAAACAGTCAAGACAAAAAAATTGGCATTGAAAACTTAAAAAGTAAAAATATTAAATGATATTAAATGGCATTAGCAGTACTTTCCACATGCTCTCTCAAACTCTACCAAGTTTTCATAGAAACAAACATAGTTGCATTTAGTTGATATCACACTGTACTGAGACGTAGAACTGTCAGCTCCTAGGAAACTGGGAAGAGCTTCCATTACCTATAATGCCTCCGGGGTTGGATTGAAAAAAGGTGAAGCGATTAAGCAAACAAACAAACAGAAAACCCACAGAACTCATAGACACAGACAATATTATGGTGATTATCAGAAAAGGGGTTGGAGGAAGGCAGGAGAAGATAAGGAGTGGTTAAATAATGATGGAAGGAGACTTGATTTGGAGTGGAGAACACACAGCACAATATACAGATGATGTGTTATAGAATTGTACACTGGAAACCTATGTAATTTTATTAACCAATGTCACCCCAATAAATTCAATTAAAAAAAAAAAAAGAATCCACAGTATTTGGAACATCAGGCTATAATGCCAAAAAAAAGGCTAAAATAAAAACAAAAATACACAAAGCCCCCAAAGAGTCCACATTTTGCCACCATTGCCTGTCCCTTGGATCTAGAATTCAAGTGGTTATTTTAACCAGATATGTAGGCCAGCCACATATCTTCCACTTAGGTGCTTCTTGAAGTGGCCCACCAACGGCGCTTTATTCCCCAGTTCCCTCCTCCCTACAGTATCACTCTTACAATGTCCATTAGAAATGTCAACTTCCAGAAAATACCTTGGAACATAATATGTTATGTCATTAATGCTATTTAGAGTGTTAAGAGGCAATCATTGAATGGATGGGGAAAGATGCAATAACAATACTCATATGACTCCTGGTTGGAATGTGCATAGACATTGAAAAGTAATCCGGGAACCCGACAGACAGCTCCACCTGTTTTAAAAATGAGGATTTTGGCCTGGCCAGTGTGGCTCAGAGGTTGAGCCTGGACCCAGGGCCCAGGACCCAGAAAGTCCTTGGTTCAATTCCTGGTCAGGGCACACACCTGGGCTCAGTTCCTGGTAGGGACAGTGCAGGAGGCAGTCAATCAATAAAATTCCTCTCTCATTGATGTGTCTATCTCTCTATCCTTCTCCCTCTCTTCCTAAAAATTAATTATAAAATATGTCTTTTTTAAAAAAAAAATGAGGATCTTAGAAGACTCAGCAAAGTCAAAAGGAATTAACAGAGTCTAGATAGAGGATCCTTCCTCCAGAGATAAGCGAAAAAAAAAAAAAAAAACCCAATGTTCATGAGTAGAAACCTAGAACACCATCCTGAGGCCTCCGGGAGAGGCAATGACTGATTTTTACCTATTTGAAGAAGACAAGATATTTTTTCTAAAAAAAATACAAATAGTTTAAAAATCTGTTTAGAAAGTTAAAGGATCTTTGAAAATGTGTGTTGTGGCCTAACTGGTTTGGCTCAGTGGATAGAGCGTCGGCCTGTGGACTCAAGGGTCCCAGGTTCGATTCAGGTCAAGGGCATGTACTTGGGTTGCGGGCACATCCCCAGTAGGGGGTGTGCAGGAGGCAGCTGATCCATGTTTCTCTCTCATCGATGTTTCTAACTCTCTATCCCTCTCCTTTCCTCTCTGTAAAAAATCACTAAAATATAAAAAAAAGAAAAAAGAAAAGAAAATGCGTGTTGTATATAATCACAGCATAAAATTGTAAAGAATAAAATAGAGATAAAAAGCTTTATATTATGATATAAAGAATAAGGAATATAATTAAGATCTTCAAAGACTCGTAATTTATATAGCCACATTGAAAGCAGAATTAATGCCCAAAAAGAAAAAAAAGGAAATCCATAAAGTAAAGGTAAATTTGAGATGCTCTCAGAATATGCAGGTTAGCCAAGGGATACAATTACTAAGGAACAAGAGCAGAGATTAAAAAGACGGAGAGTAAGCAGTCACCTTTTTTTTTTTTTCTCTCTTCAAGATACTGATTTTATTCCCTTTGACTATATAACCAGAATTGGAACTGCTGGATCGTATGGTAGCCATATTTAAAAAAATAAAAGTATATTTTTATTGATTTCAGAGAGGAAGGGAGAGATAGAAATATCAATGATGAGAGAGAATCATTGATCAACTGCCTCCTGCACAGCCCCCAATGGGGACTGAGCCTGTAACCTGGGCATGTGCCCTGACAGGGAATCAAACCGTGACCTCTTGCTTCATAAGTCTATGCTCAACCACTGAGCCATGCCAGTAGAGCTATTTTTTTGAAATTTTTGATGAGCATCCATACTTTGTTTCCATAATGGCTGTACTAGTTTATAGTTTCATCGAGAGTGTACAAGGACAGAGGGGAGTGTACAAGGGGATCGGGGGGAGTCTGAAATTGTGTCAACATTAAACAATTTTAATTTAAAAAATAAGCATTATAGATGTCTTTGGGGAAGAAACCAGATAACTCTATTATCAAAATATCACTTCTCAGCAAAATCCCAGATTCTGACTACTAATCACTATTGGTGTCCTCTTCCTTTGATAGCCGTTTCGATTGCATGGAATCAATAAATCTATATTTAGAAATTTTCATTATTAAAGGTAAAAAAGACAGTAATATATTAATACTAATTAATAACAAAAATAAAATCACTTGGTTGATTTTAAATATGGCTCTGTGACTTTGTGACCCTGAGAAACACAAGTCAGCTGAGAATTCACTGCCTTTCATTATAAAATAGGGCTTGTGATGATGATTGTGGACAGTGACAGTCAATGAATATGAATCCAGTCTATCTCAAAAAACAATTAAGTACCTAAAAGGTGACAGGTACTGAGCTGGGAGTTATAGGATTAAAATGAAAATAAGCAACATGATCCCCATTCTCAAATACCTTATGGTAAACTGAGGAATACCTCTCTAAAACCTCTCCCAGTATCAGCTTTCTAGAATGAATTGTCATTGTATTGAGAAGTTTGAAAGACAAGGATTAAAAAAAAGTGAATTAATCCTATATAATAAAAGGCTAATATGCAAATTGTCCCCAAGGGCAGAAGTTCGACCGACCAGGAGTTAGATGTATGTTGACCACCAGAGGTGGCTCAGAACATGGCAGGCATCGGTGACGAGGCGCTGACAACAGGCAGCAGTGGAGGTGCTGCTGTCCCTGATGGGCCCCAACAAGAGCAGTATGGCTCTGATCACCAGCCAGGCCTAGGGACCCTACCCATGCAGGAATTTTATGCACCATGCCTCTAGTACAGCCATGGGCAAACTACGGCCCGCGGGCCAGATCCGGCCAGTTTGAAATGAATAAAACTAAAAAAAAAAAAAAAAAAAAAAAAAAAAAAAAAAAAAAAAAAAAAGATCGTACCCTTTTATGTAATGATGTTTACTTTGAATTTATATTAGTTCACACAAACACTCCATCCATGCTTTTGTTCCGGCCCTCCGGTCCAGTTTAAGAACCTATTGTGGCCCTTGAGTCAAAAAGTTTGCCCACCCCTGCTCTAGTATATATATATAAATACAGTCTTAAAAACAAACAAAAAATAAGAATTTTATAAAGATTGAAATCCTATAGTTATTCATCATGAAAATGTGGTGTGTCCTAAGTAACCCACTTATTTCCTTAGAACCTGCCCCAGGAATTGTAAAAAAATAACATTAGTTTTCTTATATAGAGGTTACTTGATACAGAATTTTGCCCATCAGCAATCACACCACACTCTATGACACTGTTGGTCATAATAATTTAGTTTTTGTTAATATTTAAATAAATTGAAGGATATCTTTCCTTTTAATTGGTTAAAGAAGAAATAATGTCTATATATATATATATAATATATATGTATATTTCATCTAAGACTACAAGGAAATATTGTAAAGTTTACCTTCCCAATTGTGTCTATCTTCTAATTAAAATGAGGGTCTGTGTCACCAAAGCCCTAATTCATTGTTGAAGTAGCTACATGCCTAGACATTGCTTTTGACGCTGGATAAGCAAGGGCAAAATGTAGTGCTCCTGCCTGAGAAAACCTAGGGTAGCAGTGCGGGGTCCAACATGGCTGAAGGGACGTTCTTAGTGTAGGGAGCTTTCTGCAAAACCAGAGAGGCCAGCATGAGTCACAGTTGAATTAGAGTAGAACTGACGCTTCCTAAGGAAAAGTATGCATCTGATTCTGGTACCAGAATAATAAATGAAAAAAGCCAAACAGCAAATAATTATTTCTTTGGCTTTTACTCTCTACCAACACATGCCTCACCTAGGCATACTTTTAGGACTATTTTAAAGTGATTTTTAAAAATTGTCTCCCCCCCCCAACTTTTGAGATATAATTGACAAATAAAATGTGATACATATTTAAGGTATACTACTTGATATTTTGATATGTGTAGACATTGGGGAGTAATCACCATAATCAGACTAATTAGCATATTCATAACTTCACAAAGTTACTGTTCTCTGTTTTTCTTGTATGTGTGTGTGTGTGGCGGAGGTGGTGGAGGGTGGGCAGTGAAAACCCTTAAGCTCTGCCCTCTATCGAATTTCAAGTATAACAACGATACAGTAATATTAACTAGAGTCACACTGTTGTACATTAGCTCTTGAGATGAGAAAACAGCTGTTTTGAGTTGCTGCCTGGGCATTTCACAGTATGACAACCTTGCGCACACTGAGTCCAGGCATTTAGCTAAGGACCTGAGCTGAGGATGCCCACCACAAGCTTCAGCTTTGCTTTTCCCAGGGGCCCCTTCTGAAATAACCACTTAGAAGTGAGCCCATGAAGTTCGTGACCACCTCCTGAACCACCTCATCTGCCCTGGTCTCTATCTCCTGCTCACTGGTGACCTAGGGCAGAGGACTGCCCTCCCTTTGGCTCTCTGTGGCCAATCCCTCCGTGTCTGGCATTCAGGATCTGTACGTAATAAACGTGGGACTTTACTTCCTTTGCATGAGTGCACTGAAACCCAGCCTTCAATCAGACGGCCCTGGGTTCTCACTTCCTCATGGTGGGAGCTTATGCTGTTGACCGCTGTGGATGGCTTGTGCCTTCTCATTCAACATGTCATAATCTGCGTATTCGTAATTTAATACACCAGCTGAAGCCCACGAGACAGAGCTGCAGACTTTATTGAACTTGCATAACTTAAAACTCTGTACCCTTCATCCCTCTTCATTAAATAACCTAAGAAACCTTCCTCCAGCTGTTCTTCTTACTAGCTGGGCAAATTACTAAACCCTCCAAGCTCAGTTTCTTCAGCTGTAAAGTGGAGATCATAAAAATAATTCATAGGATTGTTGTGAAGATTAAATCACATTGTACACTACAAGCAGTAAGCCCAGTGCCTGGCACTTACCCAACACCCAATGACTAGTTATTATTGCTGTTGTGATTCTCACTCTGGTGCTTAAACAAAAGTATTGCCCAGAAATATTGGCTGACTTGCCCACAGCCATACAGTGTAGGGAAGTGAAAATCAATTTTCGATCAATAAATGCATAGCCCATGGACACAGACAACAGCGTGGTGAAGGCCAGCGGGTTAGTGGCTGGGTGGGGGTAGGCAAAGAGGGGGGAAATAGGAGACATTTGTAATAGTGTCAAGAATGAAAAAAACACCCACACAAACAAAAATAAGTATAGAGACAAAAATTTATAAATGTTTTAAAGTTTTCACAGGACGTATAGCCCTTGTGATGCTCACAATGACTGTGAAGGAAGGAATAAGATAAATTATCCTCTCAGTCTAATGGATGAAGACTTAGAGTTAAGTCAAGTTGCCCACATCAACCAGTGACACAACTACAGTTCTAATGTCTGGGGGCCTAACCCTTCCCTTGTAAGACACTCTAACACACAGTGGCTGCTTTTCCGCCTGGATATTGGGAAGGCCATAAAAACAACACATCTGGATGGTTCTGAGCCCCAGTCACTTAATCAGCAGCCCAAGAAAATTGTGCAGTATTTCTGCTCTACAAGGCCTCCTGCACTTTTCTACTTAAGATATTTTATAATTTTAAAACCTTTTGAATATCATAAGATCTTGATGCCATTAAACTCCAAAGAGTGCAATATAAAAACGTATTTCATCATGGGTGTGGGGTGATGGTAGAAAAATTAAATCAGTAAGACTGGTAATGTCAGGAAACCAAATGAACATTCACACTCCTAGGAAAGAGTGTGAATACACACACATACACACACATGAATTAATGTGCATTTTCACTTACAAATGAAATACCTTCCAAAACCAGGTAGGTGCAAGCTACCTGCTTTCAGACGCTTTTGGAAGAACAGGGCGGTGACGGGTCGATGGCCCGCGTCCACACACAGTCCTAGTAATGAATGTTCGCGCTCACTCAAGCTGGCATCAGTACTGACAGCACAGAGGACTGTAAGGTGTTATCAACTGAAAGTGCAAAATGAGATCAGCTTTTAAATTATTTTTCAGCAACGTCATGTGGCCAGTCAAGACAAAGAGACAAGGGCTTCACGTCACATAATGGAGGTTTCCTGTGTGGAACTACGGAGCAGGGAAACTTCTGTGAAAGCTGACACCACTCCCTAGGAACTCTTTCCGGTCAATGTATCAATGGATTCCTAAACCAAAGATCTATTAAAGCAGCGGCTTAAACCATACCTCGATGTTGATTTAGAGACAAAATAATAAAATCTTACAACTAGCCCAGCCTGTATGACTCAGTGATTCAGTGTTGACCTATGAACCAGGAGGACATGGTAAGATTCCTGGTCAGAGCACATGCCCAGGTTGTGGGCCTGACCCCCAGTAGGCGGCATGCAGGAGGCAGCCCATCAACGATTCTCTCTCATCATTGATGTTTCTATCTCTCTCCCACTCCCTTCCTCTCTGAAATCAATTAAAAACCGTATAACTAAAGTTGAACTAATAGTTCAAATGTTTACAATCTCATAGCAATTACATGAATCCCATTAAAGTGTCCTTATCACATGATCATCCAACCACTTTAGAATATAAGCAAGAGTGGAGAGCTCATTACTTCCTACCCTAGATTAACCAAAAGCTGTAAAACTACATTTTCCAATATGACTTACTGTAGGTAAGTAGACGTATACTGCCCCCCCCTAATTTACGTTTCAGTTAATTCTAAAGTCTACATGATAAATCTAACCCTTACTCACAGGGTGCCCTTTCATAGCTAATGGTGTTTCTGAAATAACTCTTCCCTGCTTCTCTAGGTCTGACTTGCTTCAACTATTTATCAGGATTTTTAGCTCATAATTCTGATTTACTTCCTTGTATACCTCTTAATGGTAAACTATGTCATTCAGTATTAGTCCAATTTCAGAAACCAGCTATGATCAGCACATCTCTAATAACTAATCTATTCTTCTCTCTGCTTGAAACAAATGTATTCCTTTACCTGTTCCTATTCTTATAATTCCACACTTATATGTGTATCATTACATGAAACAAGATTCATAAGATATTAGTAATCATTCACAAATTGGTGATAATTACTTGGAGGTTCATTATACTGCTCTTCCATTTTTTATGCTTAATGAACAAAGTTTCATTAAAAAGTTACATAAAAGAATATTCCATCCTCAGACTTTCCATACTTTCAATTACTCAATTACTCTCAATTCTCATTTGAAGCAATGCATAATTAACAGTTTAACTCATAAATAGATGTGTAGTGCATTAAGTGCATTAAATCATTAGGGGTGATAAAAAAAAGTTTGCATCTTACTTAGCAATATAAACTGGGTTGTCAATTTCACTCATGTCATTTAGCAAGTCTGTTAGAAGTTGAATCAAGTTTTGAAAGTGATAGCAGAGAACTGTGAAATACTGATATTAACAGTACTTACAAATAATAAAATTCACCAAATTCCACTACTACCAGGTGCTATGACGTTACCTGTTGCCATATTGTCATTTGCTTTAAGACCTATTGTTCTACATTACTCAAATTTGAATTATTCCCAAATTAAAAAAAAACAAACAGAATTGGTCTCCTGTGTCATTCAGTCAAACCCTCTAATTATGCAGATGAAGGATCTGAGGTTCAGGAAAGTGATGAGGTTTACCCAAGGTGAGCATTCACCTATTATAAGCTAAGATTCCTGAATTCTGGTACAATACTTGGTTTTCTATTCCACACTAAGTTGTAAATTCCAGTTCTGTGGGCTCTTATTCCAGAGTTCTTGCACAAATTTGTTTGAGGAGTTTCACTTTTCCTACCTTAATTATATAGCATATGCTTAATCTTATATCTAAAGTTTTAATTATTGTCTCTTCGTGTTGTCTTTCTCTTAATATTGTTCTCCTTCATTTATATGTGTTTACATTTACTATGCTCATTATTATGGGAAAGTAACATAATATGTCTAATTCTGCCTCCTTCTAGCTGTGTAGACTTGAACCCATTTACAAATGAATATATCTTTACTTAAGCATTAGATATAATGAAATAAAATGCAAAGCAGAGTTCCTGGCAACTATTAGATGTCTCCCCAACATAATGTTTATTTAATAAATAACGTTAATAATAAATTGATGAAGGCAGATATTACTTCATTTTTTTTTCATCTCTAGAGTACTATGGAAAGGGTATATAATTCTCATCAGATAAATATAGAAAATAAAAGGCAAATGTAGAAAATAAGTAGAATTAAATCTGCTAGATCTACTATGGTGTATGTCTCTATGAACACATGGCACCAACCACTATGAACAGGATGGAAATTTCAGTTGACTAAATGTTTGT
Source organism: Myotis nattereri (assembly GCF_964212035.1). Classification (NCBI taxonomy): domain Eukaryota; kingdom Metazoa; phylum Chordata; class Mammalia; order Chiroptera; family Vespertilionidae; genus Myotis; species Myotis nattereri. The sequence goes on along the minus strand of NC_138082.1, from coordinate 81,561,867 downwards.
GCATGAAATGACTTTACCATAAAGAATCTTAGCAATTTAATAATAATAAAAAAAATCATTGTTAAAAATTCTTCTACCTAAATGTTTCCTGAAATGTACCTTCATGCTTAGTATATATTTATTCAATGTAAAAATTGAATTAGTTGATTGTGTTTTATCTAACTATCTCAATGGGCCATTTAAACTGACTAAATTAACAACCTGATTAGGTTAAATTAGTCCATCAGAAAGAAAGAAATACACACACACAGCAAATATAACTCCAGTAAAGTAATTTGTATTATAAGCTTAATATGTAAATATGAGTTCATTATTACAGTTACCTACACAACTCTTTTGTTTTACAGTTACAATCAATGATATAAAATGATTACATTTTCTCACGATCTGCTAAGAATTCTAGTCAAATTCAAACAGTCCAATATAAGTAAAATAACTTCTTCCCTTATTATCTGTCTTTTCCTTAACATTTCTTTCCTTAAGGCATTAGGTATGTTTCTATTAATTGATTTATAAACACTGTTAAATGTTAGTTCGAGTACAACACAACAAAATTCACTTTAGACATTTCCTGTACTCCAGTGTCTCCTCCCCAACATCGAATATGAAAGACCTGGATTCTGGCCAGAGCTAATTACTGATATGATTGGAAAGTGAAGAAAGCCTTTTTGTAACGCAACTTACTCATAGCAAACAATTAGTGCCCACCAGCCTTTCAAACAAGGGTTTTCAAAGAAATGCACATAAATAACATACGTTGAAAAATAAATGTGAATCCTGTCATACTACAGACATATAAAGTGAAGTTCCTAACACCAGTATCTCCCATTTTAATTCTAAGGAAAATAAAATAGCTGATAATCATGAAAGCAACTTCAATTTTTACTTCCAAATGAAGATGTAATAAAAGGGTGAATCTACTGAAAGAGATTAAAGGGTAACAAGTACGGTAAAATGAACGAGTATTAATATCCTAATGAATGCCAATATTGAGTTGATCAACTTTTCACCATTAATTTTGCACACATGCACACAAACAGCATTTTTCTTAGTCATCCTTACGTGCTATGCTAATTCCTATGACTGTGTCCTAATCAATCCTTTTCTCCCCATGATATCCCCTTTTTCCCCCTAGGTTCCTCTGCCCCCTACAGTGAAACTGAACTTCATTTCTTCCATAAAGAGTACTCAATTATTCTTAACTCAAACTGATCTCTTATATTTCCAATGTATTAAAAATAAAACAATAATTGAAAAATGTATTACCCAATGTTGTATAATTATTTCAGATCTATTATTAGCAGTAAGTTTCTAAATTCTGTAGGTACCGTAATTATATTTCCTTTAAGCATGTCAGTGGTCCATGCCTATATTAGTTATGACTATGAATGTATATAAGTAAAGAATGTATCAAATAAAGAAGAAGAAAACATAATAAAAAGAAGTTCAATAAACAAAATGTGCAAGTGTGAAGAGAGAGATAAGGGAGATGGAAATGTATTTTTGATTCTGGGGAAAAGAAAGTTGATCAAATCTCATTGTAGTCTTGATTCAATACGTTTTGCACCTCTCTACTTAAATTCTACTTCCTGTGCCATCACAGCCTTTGATTACTAATTCACTCCTTTAACCCATAGATATGCATAAAAATACTGTACACAACGAGGGAAGAACCTTTATATTCATAATTCCCTTTAATGAAAGGACTGCATCTATTCATCTTATCTAGAATATTTTCGCTATGTTCAATAAGCACATGTTGAATAAAAGATAGGTGAACACGTAGATGGAAAAATAGATGTCAATGTCAAGTGTCTATTGAATCTACATTTGTGCTGACAAACCCAGGTCCTGGGCCAACAAAAACAGACCAATCATAATTTTGTACAATTTATTACAGCTATGAAAACACCATTTATTTTACTACAAATCTTTCAAATGGTAACAGATTTCCACTTAAAATATACAAAACTCTGTATTGTAGCTGGAACTCAGTAATTCTTGATGAACTCGAAGCATAACTCTTTCATCTCTCTCAGACTTTTTTTCTTTATTATAAGTTAAAAATGAATTTATTTTTTTTGTCAGTTGATTTTTAATTGAATGTATTGGGGTGGCATTGGTTCACAAAACCATGCAGGTTTCAAGTGTACAACTCAACCTAACATCATCTGCACACTACATCGAGCAAATTCTCTTTACATCCCCATTTTCCCTTCCTTTGCCCACCTCCACCTACCCCCAACCCCGTGTCCCTGTGCCTATCACCACACTGTTGTCTGTGTCTAAAAGTATAAAAGTATATATACACTTTTATATACTTACTTAATTCTTAATTTCAGTCTAACGCTCTCCCAACTGAGCTATTTCGGCCGCTGCTTAATTCTTAATTTCAAAAATCAAAATATAGTTTTCTTTCACAAAGTAGGTTGCAATATGAAAATTTACCTATCCTAATCTAAAGTTTGTTTTCTATTTCCAACTCCCTTTAAATACTTTAAAGTAATCATTATATGTCTAAAACATAAAAATATTATTTTTTTCTCTGAAATGTTAACACTCAATTTTATGGGTAAATACTTTTCCCTACTCTATTTGCTGTTTACTATAAATATTATAATTTTAAGGCAAGCTGGAATCTTAAAAACATTTCCTTAAAGAAAATGATTTAAATTTCAAACAATAATTTAAATATAGGCTAAGCAAAATAAATCAGAAAGAGAAAGACAAATACCATATGATCTCACTTATATGTGAAATCTAATAAACAAAATAAACTGAGAAACAAAATAGAAACAGAGGCGTAGATACATGGAACAGACTGACAGCTGTCAGAAGTAAGGGGTTTGGGGGGCTGGATGGAAGCAGGTAAAATGATGCAGCAAACACATGCATACATATACAGTAGATGGGGTTAGGTAGAAGTTGGCAAAGGGAAGATAAATGGGGAAAAATGATTTTGCTTTGGGTGTTAGGCGCATGATGCAGTATGCAGATGATGTTTTGTTAAGTTGTAAACTTGAAACCTATATGGTTTTGTGAACCAATGTCACCCCAATAAATTCAATAAAAATGTATGTGGGGAGATGAATAATTTTAAGGAAGATGGCTTTCTAGGTTTCAAGGTGACACAACTAGAAAAAAAGATGCTATAAAAATGTAGATTCAAGCTTATGAGCAGATATGGGGGAAGGCAGATGTTAAGCTAACCATGAACATGAGTCCCCGTCAAAGGCTGCAATGACATTCAGTTATTTTATTTGGGAACCAGTATAAGAAATGACATTGCTGCACTCCCATCTACCTGTGGTGACCTCCAAGACTAAATGAAACTTCCAAATGAGCTTAACTTAGGCCTCTTCAAGAGACGTACATACTAAGAAAGCCTGGCGAGACACCTCATGAGAGTAAAGAAAAAATTCAAATTTTATATTTAGATACAATCTGTGATAATGAGGCCAAGGTTACACCTTCTATTCATATAGTTCCCACTGTGTTTCCTGGCCATGTGAGGAACCAGTAAGTAGGCCAAGTATCTAGTGACTGCTAGGAAAGCGATCTGGGTTGAATAAGAGGAATGAAGAAGCACAAATCTACACTCTCACTGGGAAAGCAGCACAGTGAACACAGTCTACTGGCAGCGAGTCGATTTCTTCAGTGGTATTTACAAAGCCTCTGAGAGCTTAAGCCTGTTTAAAGGTTTGTTTCTAAAATATTTTTATTGTTTTCAGAGAGAAAGGGAGAGGGCGAGAATCATTGACCCGCTGCCTCCTGCACACCCCCTACTGGGGATTGAGCCCATAGCCCAGGCAAATGCCCTGACCAGGAATTGAACCTGTGATCTCCTGGTTCATAGGCCAACACTAAACTACTGAGCCACATCAGCTGGGTGAAAGGGTTGTTTTTATCTCAAATTTCAAAATAAATATTATAGCCTATGTTTCAGCTAGAATATAATGATAACACTGCAGCTTTGTCCCAGGATGTTTCTCAAGATTAGGTTTACCAATAGTTAAGAATGAAATTATTTTTTAAGCTTAAAATGATTAACTCCAAATATATGATTTTGGTATCTCGTGAAGAGTTAAAGGAGAATGTTAGAATGTGTGCCCTAGATAATGAAATGGCTTAATTTAGCATGCAGTTCACTGCTTAAATATCCATCCAGTCCTTTGGCATTTCAATATCAAAGTGTCATTTATACACAGGAGTGAATGTCTCTTTAAATAATCCAAGCTAACCTGAGAAGGGAGATAAGGCCCAAGATTTTTGCTTGCTTTCCAAAGTCAAAGACCACAGATTTCTAACGCTTTTCCAAAATCTTGGTGGCTAAAACAGAATATCATTTAGCAATTCAAATCTAATAACACATTTTTTTCACAATGTTGTTGTCCTCTTCTTTAATAGAAAATAAGTGTTAGCAAATAAAAAGATGACTTGCAGAATTACCATAGCACATTAGGAGAATGATGTGTGAGAAATCTGTGTATTAGAACAATGCTTGGTAATGATACCTCATTTTTATTAATCTCCTTTAGTTACAGTGCTCATCTGAAATAATCATAGTGCAAAGGCAACACTATGGCAAGTCCTTAATTTGTAAACATTTCAAATAAAAATATACAAATAAATTAATTAAATTATTTATTTATTTATTTATTTATTTTTAAAATATATTTTATTAATTTTTTTACAGAGAGGAAGGGAGAGAGGTAGAGAGTTAGGAACATCAATGAGAGAGAAACATCGATCAGCTGCCTCCTACACATCTCCCTCTGGGGATGTGCCCGCAACCCAGGTACATGCCCTTGACCGGAATCGAACCTGGGACCTTTCAGTTTGCAGGCCGATGCTCTATCCACTGAGCCAAATTAGTTTCGGCAAATTATTTTTATTTATAATAGCAACAATTTTCAACCTTTTTCATCATAAAGTATTTAAACAATTCTGCAGCACACCAAAAAATATAGTTTTTGCTGATATCACAAAAATATAGGCATATTTTGATTTATTCACCCAGGATGGCTATTGCTGTGTTAGCTGTTGTCATTTCTTAATTTGATAATCTAAGGAAAAGAGGTCAGAGCCCTTTACTGAATAGTCAGGGACTGCGTGTTTTAAAAATTCTTGTAGCACACCAGTTGAAAATCACTGCATAATACCATCACCATGATTCATACTCGTCTTCCAACTGATTTCAATTGAAACTTAGTTTCTTGAAAAATAACACAGAACATCAATGAAATGCATTCATTTATTCAAAGACATGTCTTGAGTGCCAGGTGACCTCCAGGAACTGTATTAATGCTAACCAAACAGTATGATTTGGCCTCTTCCCTCATGAAGTAACTTCCCTTCATTGTATAGTTCCCCAAAATTACCATTTACTTTTCAGGTATACAAGCACTTAATTAGAATATTAGAGAAGAAAGGACTATAAGTGAGGTAATTGTTATTAGATAAAGGGCAAAGCTTATTTTATTTATCATAAAATAATCTACTCTATGCCTTGAAAACAAGCAAAGATATTATGTCTAAATAAATTGAAGGGCAAAGATGAACTGTATTCTGACCACAGAGATTAGTATGGTCAGGCAAATCGGAATATTCGCCAACACATTTCTTTTGACTGGATAATCCACTCACTTTCCCTATCACCTGCCATAAAGAGAAACCATGGAACCACTCAATGATTTTACTTTTGGTTGTTTCTTTTACAATCTAAATGCTCTTTTAAACTCCTTGAAAATAATAAAATCTGAAATTACTAAGGAAAGCTGAGATGGTTTCTTTGCCAGGGCAGAAAAAGACAAAGTGCAATATATTCCCATGTGATTTCTCAGTCATTTCAAGTTTGGAAAGAGTCTCCCTAGTTTGCGGCACTTTAAAAAGAAAAGCCACCAGAAGGAAAAGAAACTAATTTGTTAGCCACATTTGCAGCATATACATATGCAGTCTCTCAAAATCCATCCTTTACACCAAGAAGAGTGACCTAGAGAAATGCTGGAGATGTAACACATTTAAAGTGACATGGCTAATAATGACCATGAGGGAACCACAGATACCAAACAATTGATCTAACGTGTGGAGGATATTTCTATTGATGACCTATCTTAGGAATTGGTTTCCTCACATGAGCCAAGATACTGATTAAAAAGTTGATGCAATCTTTGAAGAATGATGTCGATTCAAATACTAACTTCAAATAGCATTATTTGCTTAGGCCAGTGGTTCTCAACCTTCCTAATGCCGCGACCCTTTCATACAGTTCCTCATGCTGTGGTGACCCCCCAACCATAAAATTATTTTCGTTGCTACTTCATAACTGTAATTTTGCTACTATTATGAATCCTAATGTAAGTATCTGATATGCAGGATGTATTTTCATTGTTACAAATTGAACATAATTAAAGCATAGTGATTAATCACAAAAACAATATGCAATTATATATGTGTTTTCCGATGGTCTTAGGCGACCCCTGTGAAAGGGTCATTTGACCCCCAAAGGGGTTGCGACCCACAGGTTAAGAACCACTGGCTTAGACTGTAATTATATAAAACTCAATAAATATCACACATAAAAGGCACACACATACCATTGATCCATCGGGCTTCAGGATCATGCAGCACGAAGTCCTCCCTGAAGAGGTCTTCCAAGGACAATCTGGTTTCTGATGAATTTGTAAGTTCATCTAAAATTAAGTAAATCTCAGATTAGGCACTTATTGCATGTTAATTTTTAAAATGAATGAATCATAAAAGTTGAAATACTTTGTTTCAAAAATATGTTAAATAGATGAGAATATAAAATGATCATTTACACATGGGTTTTGGCATTTGAAGTTAGTCTGTTTCATAATATCTTTCAACATATAAAATTATTTTTAACATTAAAATTGTCTTGATCTAGTACAAATTTAATAGATCAACCCCTTGTTAGGTATTGATATATAGTATGAAAAGAAAGTCCTTAAAATTCCCATTGTGTATTGTGCTTCTAAGGGCATATTTTTCACTGTTCATAATCCAGGCAATTACTTTCCAAAATCACTTTAACATATTCTCTTTAATGATACATTTACAGTATTATAAATACCAAATGTGAGAGAGTTGAGGACACTGAATATATATTAAGAAAACTTCCAATCTAAGAAGAAAGTTCATCAAATTAACAGAATAATACCAAGTTCCACCAAATAAATACCAGCCAACAAATAATAAGTTGATTTAAGAGTTAAATATAAAAACTCAAATAATGCAATACCCGAGTTTTAACAAAAAGCACCATTTACATTAGTCCCTGATGTATAAACTAAGTGTACTCCCTTTTTAAATTCCAAATTCTAGTACATGCAAGGACAACATGATTTAATTACCGAAATTAGGCATCGCAAACTCATTTTTAGATAGTAAGAAACCAGGAAGGAGTGAGCAATATTTCATTTTCTTTGACAAATAATAGCATTGTTTATTTACTGTATAAAAGCACAGCTGTGCCCTTTCATTTCTGACCTTCACTTTGGTTGAAAATAAAATGTCAAAGGTACATACAAACCTCATTAGATATTGTTTTTAAAAGGTTCAGAACTTATTACAGCAAGCGCTTTGTTTCTTCCAGCTGAAAAGCTGGGCCAAAGAATCAATAACTTCAAATGAAATTTCCTTTAACATGAATCAACCATGTATTTAACCATAAAAAAAAAAATGCTAAGGAGCACATAAAGAAATATTACTAGTGGTAACAGTGTGAATTGTTTGATTCCAAGCCTAGTAAAAGACCTTGTGATTATGTATAGATTTGCAAAACATAATGCTCCATTTGACAGTCTGACACACCACAATTTGAACTTTCTTTATTCATTGAACAAATATTGGAACCATTACTTTTCAAGGTATTGAGTGAAGTATTGTAAGGTGCTGGAGACATATCTATGCATTGCTCTTAGGGGCTCACACTGGCAAAGCATGAAAGAATGTGATACATGTCAGCATAAGGATAGAGAGTGCTAGAAGAGTAGAGAAAGGAAGGGAAAATCTTGCAAAAACAACTTTAAGAGGCCAAAGATAGAAATAAGATGACTAACTTTCACCCATCTCTATTGAGAATAAAAAATAGTACAAACACTTTGGAAGACAGTTGGGTGGTTTGTTACAAAAGTAGTTGTAGAAGCCATCAATTGCACCAGTATTTACCCAAATGAGTTGAAAACTTATGTTCACACAGAAACCTGCAGATGGTTATTTAGATCAGCTTTATTCATGATTGCCAAAATGTGGAAGCAAAGAAGATTTCTTTCAATAGGTGAATGTGTACACTGTGGTAGATCTAGATCAGTGATGGCAAACCTATGACAGGCGTGTCAGAGGTGACACACGAACTCATTTTTTTGGTTGATTTTTCTTTGTTAAGTGGCATTTAAATATATAAAATAAATATCAAAAATGTAAGTCTTTGTTTTACTATGGTTGCAAAGATCAAAAATTTCTATATGTGACACGGCACCAGAGTTAAGTTAGGGTTTTTCAAAATGCTGACATGCTGAGCTCAAAAGGTTCGCCATCACTGATCTAGATAATGCACTGTTCTGCATTAAGACATGGAGCAAGCTTAAGTGTACATTAGTAAATGAAAGAAACCAATTTAAAAGGGCTATATGACTCCAACTTCATGACATTCTAAAAGGGCAAAGTGTGAAGAAAGTAACAATATTAGTGATTATAATAGTGATGCATGTCATGATATATTTGTCCAAACTTACAGAAAATACAACAGCAAGAGTGAACCCTAATGTAAGGCATATAGACTTTGGCAGATAATGACATGTCAATACAGAATTATCAATCGTAACAAATATATAACTCTAGTGTGGGATGTCCAGAATGGGGGAGGTCTTGCCTTGTGTGAGGGCCAGGGGCAAATGGAAAAATCTCTGTACTTTCAGCTCGATTTTTTTGTGAACACAACCTCTCTCAGAAAATAAAGTCTATGAATTTTTTTCTTTAAAGTTAAATGACCTGGACTTCACAGAAAGGAAAGGAGAAGCAGCATGTTAGATAAAAGTATCAGTAATTTATTTATTTATTTTTTACAAACCAAAGAAGCCTTAATTCTAGAATTCATTTTCTGTCATAGGAGTTTGGGATTTTAGTCAAATGAGCTAATTGTATTAGGGTTTCACTTATTCTACGAGATGTCTCAATAAAAACAGATGTTTCAAAATTTAAAATTTTCCAAGATTATATATAATGTACCATCAATTCCCCTTCTTCCTTTAAAAATTATCTTTATTGTTGAAAGGATTACAAATGTTCCCCTTTACCCCACTGACCTCCTCTACCCTGTTCCCAGGCCTTCACTGAACTAGTATATGTGTCCATGGGTAATGCATATGTGCATGTAAGTTCTTTGGTTAAACTCTCACCCTTGTCCCCCCACCAAGATTCATCAAAACAACAATGAGGTACCATCTCACATGTCAGATTGGCATTATGCTAAGCAAAATAAGGCATTCGGGGAAAGGTAAATGTCACATGATCTCACTCATATGTGGGATATAATGAGCAACATAAACTGATGAACAAAAATAGATCCAAGACAAGGTAACCCTGAACAGACCATCCAACCTTAGAGAGAAGGCGGGGGGGGGGGGCAGTTAGAGAGCAACCAAAGGACTTGCATGCATGCATATTAGCATAATCAATGGGCACAGACACTGGGGCAGTGGTGGCTTGTACTTAGGGGTGGGAGTGGCTGGAGGGTGGGGGGGTTAATCAGGAAAAAAGGAGACATAGTAATACTTTAAACAATTAAAAAGTATTAAATAAAATGTTTTTATGCTTTCTTTCCCAAAGTTTAAACAATGTGTGTACGCATATAATAAAATATCATATACATAATGAATAAACTATTCAGGTAATTGCAAACTCACATACAGTTGTGAGAGTGATCCTGTATACCTTCATTCAGTTTCCCTCAATCACAGATAATCTCTTGAATAATCATATCATACAAACCACTGATGTTGATACTCAATCAACCTCATTCAGATTTCACCTATTTTACATATATTTATTTGTACACGTATGAGCATGTATGTGTGTGTGTGTGTAGCTCCATGCACTTGTATCCCATGTACCAGCACCAGTGAGGATACAGAAAAGTCCCAGCACCAGATCGCCCGTGCTGCCCTTTAACTACCACAGCCTCCCTTCTGCAGCCCTCGGTAACCACTCATCTATCTTTCATCTCATCATTTTGTAAGTTTCAGCACAGTATGCAAATCAAATCATATAATATTTAACCTTTTGAAATTGGCATTTCTCAAACAGTATACTCCTCTTTGAGGTCCATCCTAGCTGTTGAGTATATGGATACTCCGTTCCTTTATTACTGGTTGGTAGTATTTCAGGGTATTCACTAAGCACAGTCTGTTGATCCATGCACTGTTGAAGGACTTCTGGGTTATCATTTGCAGTTTGGGGTAATTATGAATAAACCTGCTGTGAACATTTTGTATAGATTTTTGTGGGAACATACATTTTCCTTTCTTTGGGATAAATGTCAAAGTGTGCAATTGCTGGGCCATATGATAAGCACATTGTTAGGTTTGTAAGAAAATGTTATATGCTTTTCTAGAGTACTTGTAGCATTTTCCATTCTCACCAGCAATGTATAAGTAACCCACTTTCTCTTCATTCTTGCCATATTTGGGGTGTGTGTGTGTATGTTTAAAGTTAGCTATTCTGGTACTTGTGTGCTGATATTCCATTGTGGTTTTAATTTCCCTCTGTCTAGTAGTAATGAACATAATTTAATGTGCTTATTTGTGATCTGTACATCATTCTCAGAGGAATGTCTGTTCAGGTCATTTGCCAATTTCTTAACTGGATTGTTTTCATTTGTGTGTGTGTTTACCTTCTTAGCCTGGAGAGATCTTTATGTATTCAAGATACAAAAAAATCTCATATATGTCAACTTAAAATGTCCTCAAAATCTCTCCTCATCTTTTCACCCTCTTAAAAAAGACTTTTACAGAGAAAATTTTTTAAATATTGATGAGGTCCCGTTTATCACACCTTCCTTTTATAAATCATGCTTTTGACGGCAAAGGAAAAAAGACTTCCACCTAATTCTCTGTCCTGAAGATTTTCTCCTATATTTTTTTTCTAAAATGATCAAGTTTTATATTTTACATATGAATCCCTGACCCGTTTTCTGTGACCTTTTGTATATAGCATGAGGGTTAATCATAGATCCATATTTTATCTTTATTTTATTGCCTACTGAATACCCAATTGCTCCAGCACCAATTGCTGAACAGCATTTATTTCATTTTAGTGAATTATTCTATTAGATTAAATATTGAAATAATGTTGAATGATACTAATAATAGTGACAGTCTTTTTTCTTCTATTATGGCAGTATCTTTACTATTTCATTATTTAATAAGATTTTTTTCACATTTTTAGGAAGGAATCATTATCATGCGTATGTAATTTTTTTTATTCCAGTGTCACTTAGAATTTTTATTTGAAATTATTACTGTCATGATATACTTTGAGCCTCTTTTATATAAACATATTTCCCCCTCTAATGTGATGACATAAAAATTGTATAAATGAAATTTCCAATTGCTTATCACCCTCTATTTATATAACAAAATCCAACTGCTTATGGTGACTTATTATTATTACTATTTTATACTTCTAGATTAATATGTAAATGGTTGTTTAAATATTTTTATCTGTTTTGATGAATGAAATTATATGACCCAAGATTTTTCCACTTTGCACTTTATTGGTTAGTTAACATTTCAATATTTTTTTAAAGATATGTTTTTATTGATTTTAGAGATGAAGGGAGAGAGAGATATAAACATTGATGTGAGAGCACACCCCCGTACTGAGGATGGAGCCTGCAACACGGGCATGGGAAACTAACCTATTGGTACGTGCTCAATCCACAGAGACACATTTTAATATTTTTATTAAATATTTTTAAACTTTTATTTTATGTTATGTTATCTGCAATTATTTAATAATTTTAATAATAAGGATTTTTATTTTATCCCAATTGTCCCTAGTACTTATTTTAAAAGTAACCCATCAAAGTAATTATTATAATTAAATATGCTCTTTAAACAATAATTGGAGAGAGATATATATGAAACTTAAAGATCCATTTCTTTGGCTTCATTCATTACTGAGAGTGAACTTTATACCTCATTGCTTTTTTTTTCTTTTTTCTTTGTTCTTTTCTTTAATTTTCTTTAGCTGCTATGCCCTATCCCTGAGGTCTCTTGAATTTTTCAGTCCTAGAATAAAGACTTCTTTCTTCTACATATAATGAATATTTAAGCTTCTCTTTTACTAGCCTCCCAGGCTGGCTTTTATCTCCTATAACCCTTTATCTGCAAGTCTCATCATAATCCTTTTGGTTGTTTATCCATTGTAATCAAATCTCTCTTTTCCAAATGTCCCCTCTCCCCCAAACCCTACTGGATATTAGTATCTTTATTTCACAGGAAAAAAACAAAATAACTTAGGATCAGCAAAGTTAAATGTCATCTGACAAAGGTCAGATGGTTAGAGTCAGGACTGAAACTGGAACCTATATCTCCCTGACAAATCAAGCTACGCTTCTCCTGTCTCTCAAAATGTTCTCATTCACCATTCTCTTTAATTACATCTTTTTAAAGAGAGACAATATACGCTTTTATAAATGATATTTTAAGAATAGTTTTGCCCTAACCGGTTTGGCTCAGGGGATAGAGCATCAGGCCTGCAGACTGAAGGGTCCCAGGTTCGATTCTGATCAAGGGCATGTACCTGGGTTGCGGGTACATACCAAGTAGGGGGTGTGCAGGAGGCAGCTGATCGATGTTTCTCTCTCATCAATGTTTCTAACTCTCTATCCCTCTCCCTTACTCTCTGTAAAAAATCAATAAAATATATTTTTTTAAAAAGAATAGTTTTAATGAGGTTAGCCAGAGAACCCTTCATCCAAATGAAATTATACTCCTCAGTGTACCCTCTCTGGGCCTTATTAGTGCCCCATTCTGCTCCAAATTGCCCTGAAGGGACATTGCCACAACCTTCTCTTTTCTGAAGCAGAGTATTGTCGCAGCATTCACTAAAATGTGGTGAGTTTATTTTGTTTTCCTCAAGAAAATTACCTAGAACATGCCAGTCTACAAGTCCAAATGTACACCCCAATCATTGTTACACACTATTTAGTATTAGAACATGTATGACACATATTACCATCTGATTACTCAGGAAATTAATTTATTTTGGAATCTTATTATTTGATATATTTTAATAATTTTCTCTATATTTTAACTTCAAGGCTATACTTATCAAACTGAGAATCCTGGATTATCACAAATTTATCCCAACAACTCATATTGAAACATAAGAAGGTAGTTCAGAAGAAAACTGGCATTAGGTTGTAAATCAATAAAAATATTTAAAAAAAAAACAAGACACAAGGTATGCCCTGGTATGCCATGGCTCATATGCTTAGAACGTCAACCTGTGCAATAAAGGGTCACAGGTTCAATTCCTGATCAAGTGCATGTACCTAGGTTGCAGGTTTGATCCCTGGGAGGCAACCTCCTCTCTCTCTCTCTCTCTCTCTCTCTCTCTCTCTCTCTCTCTCTCTCTCTCTCTCTCCATCTTTCCCTCCCTCCCACCTTTCCACTCTCTTTAAACATCAATGGAAAAAAAATCCTTGGATGAGGATTTAAAAAATAAAATAAATGAGGACATAAAGTACTCAGCTCACTAAATGTCAGCCACTGTCATTATTATTATTAAAACATTACAATGTATTAAAATATATAGGTCTTTATGATGCACCTTTGAATTTTACAGTTTCAGAACCAAAAGAAAAATGGTTTTTGTTCCTTTGGAATATTCATCTCTTTCATAGTTGTTCCCTTCAGCCCAAATACTTCCACTTTGTTCTGGTTTTATGTTACAAGAAGCACATTACTGAGTTGCTTCTTATAGTTAATGAAAAAGTTCACTCATAAGTATCTTCTTTAAGGAAGGGCATTTGACCAGATTGAATTTAAGGTAAAAAAATGTGAATCGCACAAAAAAATAAATGATAAATCAGTCTTGTCAATGAAGGAAGCTTCAAGCAGCGTGCTACCTACTATTGCTGTGAGCAATTCATCCATTCAAACAGAAGCACGGGAAGAATTAGTGCATCACATCACATGTAGACGCAGAAAATTACCTTTGTTCCTTTTGGCATGCTGGGTGTTTCCTTTTTGTATTTTTTTCTTTACCCTTTTCTTACTCTCTAGTATATTATTTGGCAATAGCTAAGTTTCTTGAACAAGAGCCCAGTCAAACCTCATCAACTCTACTAACTAAAACCAGTCCTGATTCAGATTAACTCTATATCTTCTAAAGTCCATACTATATACACTTATAATTGAATTTATTTCCTAAGTAAGGTCATCATCCAACTGATGTTCTATATTGCTTAACTACATTTCTAGCATGTGACAGTCATATGGAAAGGCATTTTAATGATAAAGAAATGCATTTTAAATTTAACTACGTGGGGAATAGCTAAATTCTGACCAAAGCCATGTGTCCACTGAGTAGAATGAAGAGGCTAGCTGGAAAATAAGTTATCAATTATATATTTGTTTATGTGCCTGTTTCTCCCCTTCCCATCCATGCCTTTTTCTTCACCAAACATGGAGACGATATTCAGGAAACTCACATTAAATATGAAATACTGAAATATGATTTCCAAGAAACATGCCTCCTGCAGTGCACTCATCTTCTCATAGTTTCCCGACAAAAAGCTATGAACCTATTCTCCCATTCCCTATTCTCAAACAGGAACACGCAATAATGTTGCAGCAACAGCAATGAGAGTTAGGAGGTCAGATTCCAGCCCTAACTCAACCGTTAACCAGCACATATGCCCTAGGCTAGACCTCTCAGTCCATTTGGGCATACTTTTCATCATTTATACAGAGAAAGGCTTCAGTGGAAATCACACTATTTCCAGCTGTGTTCTGGGGACTCTGACAAGCTCTCTCAGGACAAAGGAGGGGAAAGATGCTGGTTATGTGGTTAGTGCTTTTCAGCCAGAACAGAGAACAGCTCTTCTTTGGCATGTTTGACTTCTTCATATAGAATTTTACTGAAGCACTCTGCACACACAGTGGAGAGCACAGCACACACACACACACACACACACACACACACACACACACACTATAATAAAGTAGCTGGCATTTCTAAGATCCCCTAATTTCTGTGACAGTTTGAACTAGTTCCCCTTGTTTTCAGAAGAGACTCTGAGTGCTCATCAAATAAGAAATGCATTTTTGGGTTCTGAAGGGCTTAAATTAAATTCTACCTCAAACTTGTCATCATTTAAATAAATAAATCAAGAACTTTAAAATTTACTCATAGACTTAATTAGTCAAAAGAGTCAATTACTCAAACATGCTAATCATTCTCAAACCTCTTTCTAGACCTTTATTCAAATTAAATCTCCTGAGTTTTAGTAGAAAACCTAAATATGAGAAATGTACTTACACAAAGGCTTTTCACATTCTGAGAAGGAAAATTACACAGTAACACACACACACACACACACACACACACACACACACACACACACACGCACACTGGGATGGTAAGTAGTATGGCCCTGCTTGAGCCTTTGAGCCTTTACATAGCCATGTTTAACTTGCTTTCTCAGGTATATTATTTATTTCAATCACATTACCATGAGAAAATTTTTGTATCATATTTTTATAACTTACAACAGAGGTCTGCAGAGTGTGGTTCAGGGAAAGATGGTAAATTTAGGTCCTAGAAGTCAAAATTGTGCCAAATAATACTATTATTTTTAATGATACTACTCTTTTACACAGGGTTAAAATCTTCAATCTTAGTACAGACCAATGGTGGATGAACTGCAGGCACCTGATAGTCCTCATTTGGGCATCAGATCATACTACTGTTATTCTATTCTTTACTGCATTTCTGATCAAGTAAAAAGAAATGCAGGAGCCCTGACTGTTTTGGCTCAGTGGATAGATAGAGCGTCGGCCTGCAGACTGAAAGGTACCAGGTTCGATTCCAGTAAAGGGCATGTACCTTGGTTGCGGGCATATCCCCAGTAGGAGGTGTGCAGGAGGCAGCTGATTGATGTTTCTCTCTCATCAATGTTTCTAACTCTCTATCTCTCTCCCTTCCTCTCTGTAAAAATTCAATAAAATATATATTTAATAATAAAAAAATGCAGGGGTGGGAAAAAACATGCTTATAGTTAAAATACAAGTAAATAATATAATGATTATAAATAATCAAATAATAAATTCTATGTGTCACATACTCATAACTGTGTACTACTTTTGCCCAACCCTCTACAGCTAACCAAAACTTATGGGATGCAGTGAAATCATATATATAACTTTAAAAATCATTAAAAAATATTTTAAATCAATAGCTTAAACTCACATGTAAAAAAGCTTTAAAAAATAAAGGCAAACTAGCTGAAAATTAGCTAAAGAAATAAAATAATAAAGGTGAACGATAAATGAAATAGAGAATAGAAAAACAATAGAGAGAATCAACAAGATAAAAAGTTGAAAAGATCAACAAAATTGACAAACTGTTGCTAACATAAAAGTGAAAGAAGATGCAAATAATCAGTCAGATATAAAACTAGGAGCATTACTAAAAAATCTTACAGAAATAAAACAGATTTTGCGAGAAAACTATGAACAATAGTATGTCAACAAATTCGGTAACATAAATAAATTGGGAACATTTCTAGAAATACAAACTACCAAAGTAACTCAAGAAGAAATAGAAAATCAGAACAGGCTCATAACAAGTAAAGAAATTGAATCATTAATAATAAAGAAAATTTCCAAAACAACAACAAAAATTCAAGAGCAGATGGTTTCACTTATGAATTCTACCAAATATTTAAAGAATAATAAATACTAATTGCTAGGTCGCTGAAGGAGGAACACACGAGGCCAGAATGGTGAGGGGATTACAAATTTATTTGATCATCCGCACACCAGGTGGCTGAACCCCAGATGGCTCCAGCACCAAGTGACTGGAGTCAGTGGTTTTTAAAGGACTTTGGCAGGCTTTTTCTGGGCGGAGAATTCTCTGTGCAGTTCCAGAGAGGAGAGATAATGGAATGTGGTCTCAAAGTAAAGAGTGGTTTCATCAAAAGGGAATGTCCATACTAATATGGCCTGAAAAGTCAGTTTCCAGGGAAGGGGTATCGATTCAATTGCTCGATCAAACCTAACACTAATCCTTCTCAAATTCTTCCAAAAACAAGAAGAAGGAATACTTACTAACTCATTCTATAAGGTTAGAATTATCCTGATCCAAGTCTAGACAAGACAACAGAAAAACAACTAATTAATTTTCTTGATGAATACAGATTCAAAAATCCTCAACAAAATATTAATAGAGAATCTCAGAACTATTTGTTTCTATTTTTAAATTACACACCAAATTTATAAGCATATCTAAAGGATTATCTAGCTTTAATAAAGGCACTTTACCCAATGAATGCAAGGGTAGCTCAACAGCCACAACAAAGAAAACCCACCAATATACCAAAACATTAATAGAAAAAACACATAATCATCTCAATAGATGATAAAATATATGTAAGAAAATCCAACACTCTTTTTTTATGAAGACATTAAAAAATAATATTAAAAGAAAACTTTCTCAGTTTGATTTAAAGCATTTATAAAACAAACAAACAAACAAACAAAAAAAACAGTTCAGATGACAGTCAGTTATGAAAAACTAAAAGCTTTCCTCCTATGATCACTAACAAGACAATGATGCCTACTTTCACCATTTCACTTCAATATTTTACTGGAAATTCTAACCAGAATAATTAGGTAAGAAAAAGAAATAAAAAGTAGCCACAATGGAGATTAAGAAGTAAAACTATCTCTACTTGGATATGGTATTAGCATCTCTATATAGAAAAGCCCAAAGACTCTACAATAACCTACTACATCTAATAGGTTAAGGTTATAGCCTCAACACTCAAAAATCTGTTGCATTTCTATATACCAGTAATGAGTAATCAAAAATGTATTAAGGAATCAATTCTATTTATAGTATCATTCAAAGGAATAACTCACTCAAGAATAAATTTAAACAATGAGGTAAAAACTTTTACACTTAAATTTACAAAAATTACTGAAATGTGACAATGTTGATGAGCCTCTAAAATATTATGCTAAGTGAAAGAAGTCAGACACAAATGTCACATATCACTTAATCGCCTCCATATGAAATATGCAAAATAGGTAAATCTATAGAGACTGGGAGGGGATTGTCAGGAGCTGGGAGGAGGAGGAAACTGGGAGTAACTGCTTAAGGGGCTCCTTTGGGAGTGATGAAATGTTTAGGAGTGGATAGAGGTGGTGGTTGCACGCAGAATGCAACATGCCACTGAATTGTTCACTTTAAAATGGATAATTGCATAATATGTGACTTTCATTTTATTTATTTTTTAAAAAATATATATATTTTATTGTTTGTTTTTTTTTTACAGAGAGGAAGGGAGAGGGATAGAGAGTTAGAAACATTGATGAGAGAGAAACATCGATCAGCTGCCTCCTGCACACCCCCTACTTGGGATGTGCCCGCAACCAAGGTACATGCCCTTGACCGGAATCGAACCTGGGACCTTTCAGTTCGCAGGCCGACACTCTATCCACTGAGCCAAGCCAGTCAGGGCGTGACTTTCATTTTAATAAAATTGTGATCAGCAGCATACTTTGAGTCAGAGAAAAAAAGATAATAAATGTGATGGGGTGATAAGGTAATCTGAGTAACTAGAATTTCTGAGTAGTGA
The DNA here is from genome assembly GCF_964212035.1 of Myotis nattereri. Classification (NCBI taxonomy): domain Eukaryota; kingdom Metazoa; phylum Chordata; class Mammalia; order Chiroptera; family Vespertilionidae; genus Myotis; species Myotis nattereri. Next base: position 81,542,972 of record NC_138082.1, on the reverse strand, counting down.
ACTGTAATGGATAAAAAAGTAAATTCCTCATCCTTGTTCCCCTAATGTTATCCTATATATTAAAAGGGTAATATGCAAATTGACCAAATGGTGAATGACTGGTTGCTATGATGCGCACTGACCACCAGGGGCAGATGCTCAATGCAGGAGCTGCCTCTAGCCCACAGGCCCTGGCCACCCGATTGGGGCCTGTGGGCCAACCTCTCAGCCCCTTTCCCCATAAGGCAGGCTCCGATCACCCAATGGCAAATGGGGAACCCGGGGAGGGTAGCGGCAGATTCAGGAGGTGCCAGGCCAAGGCCCCCGCCCCACCAGTCACCCCGCATACCAGTGATGGGGGACAGGGGCAGCGAGGGGACGGAGGGAATGGCCAACCTCTTGGTCCCTTCCCCCAGCCGCAGGCTCCAATTTCCCAACGGCGAATGGGGAACTGGGGGTGGGTGGTGGCGGGGGCCAGCTGCCGGCAGCCAGGAAGATGGCCTTGATTGCAGGCCAGGCCTAGGGACCGTACTCGTGCATGAATTTCATGTGCCGGGCCTCTAGTATAACTATATGATGTCTCAGAAAAAAACAAGGTAAGCTGTGAGTCTAGGATCAGAGATACTCTACACCCCAAGCAAAAGCTAAATTGTGATGCCCAGATTCAAGGCACAGTCTTCCATGTAAGCAGGGATGTTTCCCAAGTCTAGTTTCCCTGATTCCAGTTTTTTAGAGTTTATACTCAGATGAATAATCTTTGTCCAGGAGAAGTACTATGGACGAACAAACCAAAACATGGAGTTTTTTCCAGCAAAACTATTTTTTCCAGAACAAAGGCAGGAAGTGACATATTATTTAGTTTAAAGTGTTATTTAACTAAGGGTAATTTTTTTTCTTGTTTTACAGATGTTTCTTCTTATATCTTATAAAAAAACTTTGGAATGGGGTGAGTTAAGTTACAGTTCAAAGCATAGGATGTTAAAATCTTTGGCAAATAATTACATATATTAAAATATCCCCTTGTACAAACACAGGGCCACATGTATGTTAAAAAAATATTTTACCCCAGGAACATGCAACCTCTCCTTTTAAGGAAACCTTGCTTCTCAATGATCAGGCTCTCTTGTTCAGCCTTTCCTATTTATAAAGTAAGTATTTATATTAATGAGAGCAAGTAAAAATATGAAAAAAATTATTAAGGTTGTACAGTGATATAAAAGCATTTTTTATACAATGTGGTTTAGGATAAAAAATATGTCCTTATTTTTATCGTGGGCATTTATTGTCCCTTAAAAAATATGATTTCTGGAATAAAAATTCATATAAAATTTTCCCACTCCTGTCATTTCCTCCCTATCTATCCCTTGTCTATCCCAGCCTAATTCTTTCTGTGCTGTGTATTCCTTTTAAGAAATGTACAGAATCTATTCACTAATTTTAAAAAATCTAGAGGCAGAATAACGCAGGGCTCTTTTTTTTTTTTTTCTGAAATGTTTCTTGACCGTACTTTCTTTGGCGTCATCATGTATCTTAATCTATATTTCAAAAGTTAAGACATGTGCTAAAGCCATAAAGGCCTGGCATAGTGACCCCGCTTCTTTGTGGTCCAGTTGTATGACAGGCAATCTACTGTAACAGCAAGATTCAACTGAATATAGATTATGAATAAATTAATAATAGCTATTTCACGTTCATGGTGTGAGGGTAAATAACACAGTACATGTAAAACACTTAGTACAATATCTGGCATGTGATAAGCAGTTAATAAATAAATGCTATTCATTAAAACAAATTCTCTCTTGTAAAACAAAACACTTTGTAATGTAAGCTAAATACATGATTTATCTATTGGAGAATACCAAAAGAGGAGAATAAATAAGGGAATCAAATCTGAGTCATTATTGAAATGTAGCTGTATAGCAAAGACAATACAGACAAATGCTCAGAGAAAATTATTTTCATTGAACATCAGAGATAAATCTACTAGAAAAGTAACAACAGTACATGTTATCCGGGGGAAACTGTTAGAATCTGTCCGTTTCCCTTTGGCCGGTGACTAGGTTGCACCATATTCAAATGTGTTCATCTGTGCTGTTCCTGGGAAAACAAGCAGAGACTATTTAGCTTATGCCTAGCAGTACAACAGGCCTCCTTTTTTAACTTAACAAAATTGAATAAGCAATTTGCATTTTGGTTGATGTTGATGTTTACAAGTGAGTAATGCAAATCTCAAATTCTGCAAAACATTATTTCCCCCTCTTAAAGGATAATGGGATAGTTTGATTGTTGCTTTGACATTTTAAAACACAGGTCAGATGCTTAAATGACACCTTTTAAATTATAGCTGCCAAGAGATTGTTTGTAACATAATATAACATGACATTTTAACTAACTATAACCAGGAGCAATTACTTTGGTGGAATATAAGAGTAACCAGAATAAATTCATTTTTGTATAACAAAAACAAATCAGCTGTCACCAGGCCAATACAGTACTTCATTTTACTGAATGCTGTTTGGAAAATTGTATCTTTTTTTATAAATGGGGACAGATTAACTTTTTAAGCCTCATGTAGAAATCTGGTGTCGAAGACAATAGGAAGAGAAAAGTCTTTACTACATGGTCACGTGGTCTTCTAGTTTTCTGTCTTGCCTGTTTATTTTTCTGCATAGGGTTACTTAAATTTCTCTAGTTCCCTTCATTTCCTTAGTTCTAAATCTTGGCTCAAGTGTACTATTTGAGCATAACTTCATGGATCAAAACTCTTATCTGACATAAGGGTTTATTTAATGAGCATCGCAGTGGCAATCTCAACCTGTGTAAATTATTCCCCAGAATGGCTTCTGAGCCCACTGTAAAATTACCACTATTCGAGATACTTCAAAGAGTGAAAATAAAGGCATTTATATAGAGGAACTGAAGAATCCTTACTTAATTCTTATTTAACTGAGATTGAGCAGAGTTCGGATGTCTTTGACATGAATACTTGGCTTACTTTATACTCTGATTGACAGATAATGACCAACCCAGAATGCTCACCTAAGGAAGAGAGTAAAAGAATGAGTAATTGTCTAAAAAGCAAGAACTAGAGCGAATGATAAGACACAATTTCACTGCTTTACAACTTTGTCTTTAGTCAGCCACGCTAGTGAATTAACCTGATGACCCTGTTTTGACACTGACTAATTACACACATCAAGCCAAGGGCAACAGGTCACTGTTGCTGAAGAATTGGGGGAATATACACCGTCCACAGGTGGCAAGGGACTGAAGAGCTTGATCAATATCCTCGACCAAATACTTTGTAACTCATAAAAGAGGCATCTCCCTTCTCAAACAGCTCCATATAGGTAACTATGGTACATGAGCTGTCTCCTGACAATGGTCATTCTCATTCTACATATTAAATAGGAATATGATACTGCAAAGTAAATGCATAGCTACATAAGACTGCTTTCCACAGCTTTAAGCATGAACACACACTCACACATGTGTAGAGTATAATTACTGACCTCATAGGAATATATTATGAAAATAAATGCAAGTACTCTTTCTTTTCTTTAAATGAACTCAGTACAACAACAAAAAGAGTGGGCTTGATCAATACATTCAACAGAGTCTGTTTCTTAATCAGAAAAAAATTGGACTGAATAATTTGTTCCTTTCAGAAATAGTCATTTGTTAAAGAAATACATGAATGGTTAACCCACTCTTCAAAAATAATTAGGACTTCTCTTCACAAGGCAGATAATTTGTTGACAATTTGGAAAATAAGACACCTGTGTCAAATTACTTCTGTAATAAGATTTGCAATCAAACCAAAATTACAATGAACATGTGTTTCTTTGGTTATAGGCTGGCATTCCTTAGCACTTACCTGAAAAATGTGATGCTATTTTGAGCAAAACAGTTTCTAAATCCTGTCTTAGACTAGATAACTTTTTGTATGGGTTCCACACCCCCCAGGAAAAACCCCACAAAAGATATTTTCAAGGCAGAAGAGGCTTAGTGAAAGAGCTCACCAGGTTTAATCTGCTATTATATCTGTTATCAAACAAGCCACTATTATTGTTGTCATTATTATTATACTAGAGGCCTGGTGCACGAATTCATGCAGCAGTGGGGTCCCTCAGCCTGGCCTGTGCGGATCAGTGGACCTCTGTGCTGCTGCAGCCCAGCATTACCCACCAGCTCATCGGGCCTGCTGTTTGCATCCATCCCACACTACTTCATGTTGCAGCAGGAGGCTGGGGAGGAGCCCGAGCCCAGGCTGGGCGCTTTGCAGCGCCGACAGGCGTGCAAGGGGAGTGTCCGCGGGAGAGGCCGGTGCTGCCATAGCTGCTCTAGCCAGCCATGAGCCAGGCATCTGGCACCTGCCTGTCAGCTGAGCAGTGCTCCCACTGTGGGAGCACACTGGCCAGCAGGGGGCAGCTCCTGAATTGAGCATCTTCCCCCTGATGGTCAGTGCACATCATAGCTACTGGCGGGTCGTCTGGTCGTCCAGTCACTTAGGCTTATATATACATAGATTAGATCATAGACATTAAAGCTGTGATATTAAACTTTAAAAGGTCACTTCCCGTTGCCACAAACCAAGGATGCCCTTTTCTTCAACAAAAAATCTTGAGGTTAAAGGAGACAGTTGATTTGCTCAAGCTCATATAGCTATGAAATACATATACATTTCTGACTTCTATCCTAATTGGAAGGATCGTCCTTGAGTCAGCCCTTTGTACTAAGGTCTAGTTATATTTTTACCTTACTGAATAACTTCAGGATCAGAAGTTTCCTCTTCTGATATGTATTCCCCTTCCTGGTTGAAAGTTTCCAGTGGTTTTACCTAGAAAACTGCACCTTGGGAACATATTGATGAGCAAAGGGTGCATGAGGAAGGGGAGGGAAGGTGTACCTTATCTTTCTGTGGAATGTTTTCCCTGGTGGATCTATTCTAGCACAGGTGAGAGACTTCAAACCAGAGGGTAAGAAGAGGAAGTCTTGGTGCAATCAGAGCACGCAAGTCTGTGCACAGACAAGCACAAAGTGTTGTGCCAATTCAAAAGTCCATGGTAATGGTCTTGATGCACATTCTAGTCTTTAGAACTAGAGGTTAAACAAACTCAGATTTTTTTCCCTAATTTGATAACTTCTAAGAGTGATTCCAGGCTTCTGACTCCGGTCTTGGGCGACACGCCTCATTAGGTTTCTGGCCTTACATTTCACTGATATGTTTTGTTTGAGCCCTTCATGAAGGCCATGTAACTAGGCTAATATTTATGCTTGTTTATAACTCAAGCACATCCCTAACCACTGCCATCACACCAATCCACTTCAACTTTTTAATCTTATAGGCCCTACCAGCATTGAGTTTACAAACACAGAGTGTAGAACACAGGTTGTCCGATCTCTGTAGCAATACCTTTCCCACCCCAGCATACTGACTTCTACTTTTCATTTCATAATATATCTCCCAAAATTAATAGTGAAACCTAAAGACAATTGGACATGTGGTATGTGAAATGCACTTAGTACATTGTAAGTCTAAATAATAATTTCTACTTCCATTTATTAACCTCATATGAAATTAAATGCTTAGGTTGGGGATGTGTGGGTTGTTGTGTTTTTGTGTAGTTGAGAAAGAGGAGGATAGGAGGCAATAAATATAATTCAAGGGGTGATCAGCCAACTACCAGAGCACCTATAACATTGTAAGAACTCCATAATTACCTACATGAATGGACAAACAGACCACTGAAGACTGACTCCAGATTGCTACCTGTGATAATTTAACATGGAAATCACAAGTCTATATCCCCAAAATATTTTATACTTTCATTTGAAAATCTCCCTCATGTAACACAGTGTTTGGTATTGTGTCAAGTGATCAATAATTACTGAATAATAGTAATCATAAGAGGAATACCAGCAGCAGTGCTAGAAACTATGCTAAATGCTTGAAGTATATGATCACATTTATTCCTCATAATAATACTGTAAATTTGGCATTACATGTAATACCCATAATACAGATGAATGAAATAAGGGACAAGGCCAACTAACTAACCAAGTTCCCAAAACTACTAGTAAATCATAGAGCCAGAACTCAAACTAAGGTGTATGTCTTGCCAAAGCCCTTGCTTTAATAAATGAATAAGTATATGACAAAATGAGTGTAACTATACTGTGCTTTTATATTGAGACAACCTGAAAAGGGTTGAATAGAGGAAGTTTAATTCAGTGAATGGCAAATTCTACAAGGTCTTTTTTATACACTCAAGGATCCGAAAGTGTCAGTATGGCCTCAGTGAGTAACAAAAAGTTTGGAGAAAGAGAGTTACCCACCTGGAAAGATACTAGAATCAGGATGGAAGGAAACACACAGGCACCATGGCACAAATTTCCTCCTTCTGGTTAACAGTCACCAATAGGAGGCCGTTTATCTGACTCATTTTTTTTTTAATAATTGTGCTAAAATTCTTATGTTTAAGTGGAACACTTTTCTAAATGAAAGCTCATCTTCCATTAACAAAAATTCTTGGCATTCTGAAGCATTGGAGCCATTGCCCAATTACACTGAACTGCAGATGTACCAATGAGGCAATTAAGACAGAGTTCCTAAAGAGAACGCTGGATAAGCCAGCTCTTACCAAGAAATGTTTCCTTTCTCTTTTAAAAATATTTGTCTTTCCTTTTCTTCTTCCTGATTGTCTCAATTTCTCAATCTCTTCATATGTTAATTAAGAACTACAAACTATATTTTTTAGGAGTTATACATTTCAAGTCTATATTTTTATAAATAAGGTATATTTCATAAGTACCACATTAAGACAATTGATATTGCTATTTGTATAATTAGCCATCATAATTGTTGACTAAATGACTCTGAAAGAAATCTATTTTTAATCACATTTTTTACATAAGGCAACATGTTTAATGAACTCTCAAGCAACAAAGCTGGGAGTAGGAACTACATAATAACAGAACAGAACAGCAACACAACATTCAACTACATGCTACAACTTCATAATACCAATTGACTTTTGAACTAGCTCAATTCTATACCAGAAATGACCATGTTTTGTAATTCCAAGTTGTATATAGTGTCCAGTCTTTGAGGAACCACTGGGTGGGTTGTAGAAGCATGCCAAATTTATTTGTTTCTGGAAGACAGTTTGGGAGTTTTAAAAAGTGAGCAGCCTTGCCTGGCTGTCATGTCTTAAGTGGTTGAGCATCAACCTATGAACCAGAAGGTCACAGTTTGATTCCCGGTCAGGGCACATGCCCAGATTGTGGGCTCGATCCCCAGTGTGGGGCATGCAGAAGGCAGCCGATCAATGATTCTCTCTCATCATTGATGTTTCTATCTCTCTCTCCCTCTCCCTTACCCTGTGAAAGCAATAATAAAAACATATTTTTTAAAAAGTGAGCAGCCTTTCTCTGCTATGCATATTAGACCTACTAAAGTGTAGTAAAACTTCTGTGTACTGAAATAATCCCCAAAGAAGAATTAAACCTACTGAAAATTTACACATGTATGTTAAACAGTGTAAAGGAAATGACACAGTCCAAAGATCATTACAAGGGCAATCTGTTCTTTGGACAGAGAGAAACTTAGACTGTGAAAAGTATAGGGAAAGGGAGAAAAAGAGCGTTTAGAGACTTAGCTCATTGCCTTTGATCTAATCCTCTTTGTCCCTCAAAGCCTCCCTTACCATTGTCACTACAGTTGAGCTATTAACCACATATGGAAACTTTCAGACTCCACTCTCTCATCTCCAACCCACAATAAAAGCCCAGTGTCCCCTGAATTTATTAAACTAGCAAACAGAAGTATCTAAATAGCAATAGAGTCCAAAGATCTTGGCATTCTCCATGTATATATTTCACATTTCAGCTTCCCCAAAATATCTTGCATGATATTTAAACAAAATCACTGTGCCATTTGCAAAATGTCTGGTTGCACATTTTTTTTTATTCCAACCAACACTAATATACCCTGAGATACCACATACGGCTACCCTGTTAAGGCATTTGTATGTGAAATCATCATCCACAATACCGTCATAAGAGAGGAATAAAGACTGATTACCTGGGGTTAAGAGGATGACTGACATAGTGATGAGTGAGCATACAACTAAAATCACCAGCAGGGCAATAGCAATCCCCTTCCAGTTTCTCTGTGGAGGGCTGTTACTTCCCAGCTCCTACCGAGATAAAAAAAAGTTTCATAATTATACATGCTCCAAGAGAAATGCATTCATAAAAATATGATTTGGTGCATGGCACAATCACAGTTTGAATGCTGATTAGAATCCTTTTCCTCTTAGGTACCTCATCTATTTATTCTAAGGTGCATTTATTATAAATGGCTATCTTTGCGGGAGGCAATCTTATTTCTCTAGGAGATAAACCAGGAGAGCTTTATGCCTATTGTTCAAAATGTAGGTGATTTTAAATGCATTGACTATAAACACTAGGATAATAGCCAAAATACTCTGCAAAATAATTATGGAAATAAAGCGTTCCCATTTACGTGTTGTTTTTTTCTTGCAACAAAGGAACTTACAATAAAGATTTAAATACAATCATTCTCAAAGCACTATAGACTACGATTTAACTAGATGAGAGGTACCAGATGAGAGATGGGGAAATCATTCAAAATGCTGCTCACTGCAGAGCCTTGCACAGTTGTCAACACAACAGGTCTTTTTAAACAGTTCCCCCACCACTCATAAAAGCAACAGGGTGCAGGAACTAAATTCAATGAGTGCTTCTCTATCAATGGTTAACAGCATCCTCTCCCTGGGCAGCATGCATGATATTGTCAAGGAGGTGATATTGATGGGGAAGGATGAACATGCGCATCTCTCACAATGCACACAGTAAAGCTCTTTATTTCAGATGATCTGTGTTCTACTCTCTTGACTAGAAATGTGCAAGCACCATTCACCAAAGTGCAGAACCGACCGCACTGGTTTGAAATGAGGGCCAGGTTTTCTTTGCTATATAGTTTATGAAACACCGAGCCTCCTGGTACTTCCTGCCCCACCCCTCAACCCCATTATCTCCTTCCCCTAGAGAACCTTCTTTATTCAGAAATATTTAAGTGAGTTGGGGACAAATAAACAAAATATGAAGTTCACTATGTGATCATAAATCACCCAAGAAGCTATAGAGGAGCACCGATTTAAACAAAGATAAATGGTATAGAAAACATTTAATAAACTATAAATGGGTTCCTGTGACTCACAGATTAAAAAGCATTGAAGCCAATTTTCATATAGTGGAGTTGGCATTCAATTTTTTCACAAACGCTTTGGACTTGAACTAAGCTCTAAATAAACCTAAGAAGCCCTGGCCTGTGTGGCTCAGTTGGTTGGAGCATCATCCCATGCACCAAAGGGTTGGAAGTTTGATCCCTGGTCAGGGAACAGAGCTAGGTTTCAGGCTCAATTCCTGGTCAGGGCATATAACCAGGTTGTGGGTTCAGTTCCCGGTCAGGATGTATATGGGAGGCAACCAGTAGATGTTTCTCTCTCACATCAATGTTTCTCTCTTTCTCTTTGTCCTTCTCCCTTACTCTCTCTCTCTCTCTCTCTCTCTCTAAAAATAAATAAATAAACTCAAGAAGAAACCAGGTATTTTGTTCTTGTTTGTGTTACACCATCTGAGATCAACCACTTTAAGTTTGTCTTTGAGGCCATGAACCAAATGCAATAGATGGCAATTCCACCTTTTTTAAGTGACTGTACCCACATCTCTTTTTCATGCTTATAAATGCTTGTTATTCAACGTCCCTTGCATTTTGGTTAACATTTCCATTCACATTTCCCATGTAAATCAAGACAGTAGGTCCTCAAATCATCAGTGTTTGAGTAACAAATCAAGACAAGTAACAGTTGTATTAAGATCATCAACCATGTTCTGGATGCAACGATACTGCAGATTTCCAGGTGAGTTTGTTGTTGGTGTTGTTGTTGTTTGTTTTTGTTAGAATCTGCATGGTAAGATGATCAGTTATTCTCTATGGAAAGACACCATACTCAGAAGTCAGCAGCAGGTGAAGAGATCACCGCTGTAAATCAAAGCCTGGGATGGTCAGAAACTCTCATCTCAGGAACTAAGAGAGAATGAAAGAAGGGCAGCAAACATAGAAAGTGGGTGTCTGGGCCACAAATCAGAAACACATTTGTATTTGTTGACTCAAAGAGAGGTGAGCCCAGTACCACCGCTTCATAGTGTAAGAAAAAGAAAAAGAGAATAATATTAAGAAACTGGAACTGACTTCTCAGTCCAGTAAAATAATCAAGAGTAAATATGAATTTAAGTAAACTAATTCTGATCTTGATTCAATTTTACTTGAATTTAAAGCAAATTATTGGAGAAATGACTTTAGATTATTATGTAATTACCATGTGCTGTGTACCTGACATTGTCTAAGACAATAATAATAGCTTAGGAATCTTACTGTGTGTTTGGTATTATACTGAGTACTTTATATTCATAATCTCACATAATCCTCATAAAGATAATGTGAAATAACTATTATTTTGACAGATTTACGGATTAAAAAATGGGATTTAGAGAGGTATTTATTCAAAAATAAATCCACTCTGTATTAATAAGTGACAGATCTCAGGGCCCAGTCATGAAGTCTGGGCCCTAAGTCTGACTTCAGAGGACATTCATAACCACTATCAAATGCTGCTCTAAAAGTCAATATTTCTAGAATAAATTCGTGAGTCAATAAAAAAAATCAAATCAAGGAATGATTTGTACACCAACATAATAATGGTTGTACTTTAATACTTCTTCTTTAAGAAAATCCACAGTTATATAAAAAGCTTTCCTGAATTCTGGAATGTTTTCAAATCAATTTAAGTTTCACCAGTCATACCAAATTGATAAAATATACCACTTTCAAATGATAGAACATTCTTGAATGATAAATAATCTTTCTTCTGAAAAGACACACATAAGAATATGTGGCTCCTCTGGAATGACCCATCAATGCCAAGGCTTGTGCAAGTCTGCAGTTCACTAAGCTTGGGGACTGCAGACTTGGTGAACGGACTGGAACTCTGTCTTTTCCATTCCACCGCATGTCCTGTTACCTATTCTCCTCCCTCCAACCCCTTTCCTGTGCACCCACTTACAGACATGCAACCATTCAACACCCCTGCTCAACTGTCTCTTCTTTCAGGAGTTTCCCCTAATTATGAAAGCCAGATATAATTTTCCTTACTCTGAAAATCTTTTAAAATACATTGTATCCGTAGGTTGTATTTACTACTTAATAGCAATGACATTGCAAATATGCTTTGTAAATTTTTTAGCCTCAGATTTTTTAAAAACTGTGAACTGTCATAATGGTAATTATTTTAGAATCTTGCAAGGATTGATACAAATGATTTAAAAACTCTTATTACTTCAGTGTGCAGTAAGGAAGCTCACACTAAGCGAACTGCTTGGGATGGTCCTCCTCCACACACTGGGCGGACCACACTCACTCAAGTCTCATCTCAAATGCTCCCTCCTCGGGAAGCCTTGCCCAACCAACTTCTCTAAAAGCACATTCCATTTCCCTTCTATTCCCCTCACTTAGCTTAAGTTTTCTTCATGAAGCTATCATTTGGGAGCATATCATATGTCATATTATATTTACTCATGTATATGACAATATGTGTTAAGCTATTTGTTCCTTTTACCTGCCACAATTTTCTAGAAGGGAAGCTTTATAATGTCAGATACCTTGCTCACCTTGCTCTCTGCTATATTTTTTGCACTTTGAAGTGTTTGGCACATACAGGGTAGACACTAGATAACACAAAATGAATGAATGAATGGATGGATGAATGAGTGCATGAATGAGTGAATGGCAGCAGCTATGATGATGATAGTTGTGATAATAATGGTGGTGGTCGTGATAGTAATGATTAGAACCATGTATAAAGAGCCATCATATCTCTGTTGAAGGTATTATCTTCTTAAAGTAAGAATCACATCTTAGACAGCTGTCGATTACCTGACGTGCTTAACAATCTCTGGTTCTCTTAAAAGGTGCTTAGAAAATGATCTACAATTCACTAAGCGGCATACATAGAGTCCTGAAAGGGTAAAGAGATACACTGCCACCAGCTAAGTACAAGTTTTAAAATGTAGCTACTTGCTAAAGATTAATTCACCAGCGAGTATTTTAGCCTCATTAATCTGATGCTTGGATTCCAAAACCCATTTGCGGTCCTTAAGTCACCTTCTCTTCAACTATCTCCTGCACACTACTGTTCACTGCTGTGGGAAAGGGTCCTAATTAGCTTGGCTTTGCAATGACTTCCCACAGCACACACCTGGAAGCAACCAATGCACATGCCAGGGCCGCGGAACGGGGAAGGCGCTATGGGCAGCCTGAGAAACACGGAAGGCACTTGCAACATGGTCATCTGGATGTGCAGCGGTTCTCAACCTGCGGGTCATGACGCCTGAAAATACATCCTGCATATCAGATATTTACATGACTATTCATAACTGTAGCAAAATTACAGTTATGAAGTAGCAACGAAAGTAATTTTATGGTTGGGGGTCACCACAACATGAGGAACTGTATTACAGGGTCGCGGCATTAGGAAGGTTGAGAACCACTGCTAGAGGCAGAAAGAATGGAGCCCCTGAGACAGTATGTTCCTGGGAGGTTTGGAGGGACAAGGACAAATATTGCATATTTCATATATAGAGGTGATTTGAAAGCCAGACCCTTGGTGGATGGATGCATCTGTGTGAACATTCGCTGCAATTGCCTAGAGACATGTTGGTGCTACAGACAAAACCAAACTCCATCAGTAGCCTAGTTATTTATGTTGTAGTTACCGCCAATGCAAAAACTTATCACCCTTCAGAGGCCAGCTTAGTTTATAAGACAAAATGTCCAGGACACAGTGTACCTAAATCCAAGTGCATTTTTAATTTGTTCACAAGCAGAAGACAAAATGTTGAACATCATAAGCAGAAAACAGATGAGATTTATATGTATTTTAATGTGTCAAAATAAGAAGAAAAAAAAAGCCTAGCCACCAGTTTCAATCTTCTTAAAAAGCAGCTTATCAAATGTTTGTAGTATTCCATTTACTTCCCCATAGAGAACCCCCATATTCACCGCCATATGCATCATGAGAAGAAATATGAGTGCTGCATATTAAAATAGTCTCAAAAGTGATAACATTTAGAGAAAGATAAAAGGGACAACATTGTTATGCTGAAACTATGTCTGTAGATTGGATGTGGGTGTTTTAGAAAAAAATAGGTTTTCTTCAACGGCATGTTTACTTTTTAAGAACAACAGTGAAAGTTCTTTAAAATGTCTATTTTGCTCCTTGAAAAGGAAAATTAGATTTTCAGGTTAGAGTAGTAACATTTAACATGTCAGTTCTTAATTTGATTCTCAACACTATCTCATCCATCATTCAAAAACTCATCTCTTCACTTTTCCTATAATCCCTCCTTGTTTTTATCTATTGCTTCAAAACCCTTCTGTTGTGCTTGAGTTTTCACAAAAACAGACTGTTAATGTTTTCTGAAATAAATTTAATTAGTTCCTCAAATTTAAAAAAGGGTATAACACATCCCACAGTTCATTTTCTGTTAATCAGCTCAAAAGGTTGCATTTCCTTTTACTTAAATGATTTTACTTTACTCATGGTATTCACATTCATAACACTGAATAGTTTCAACTGTGACTAGAAATAGTCCAAAGACATTTATGCTGCATAGCTGGAAAATATCTAAAAGGTAGTTAAAATACTTTTGTATGGTCTATATTGTTTCATATAAGAAAAATAAAGACTTCTGAAGACACCTAGCAAAAATTCCAAATAGATGAAAACTTCTCTTACATCATTCCTAAGAAATGGTTAGCCAGTTCTGGCTTGAAAACCCTGGAGATATGGGGATTCAACAGTTGGCCAAATCTCTTTAAATAATCTTATTTAACAATATGTTAACTATTGATAATTATCAACATAATAAAAGTTTAAAAAAGAAAGATAGAATAGGAAATCACCACATTTTTATATGAAAATGAGGAGGAAATTTTTAATTTTCTTGTATTGTTACAAAAATTACTTTGAACATCAAATCACCATTGTCTAAAAAATTGAGGTGTTGGATATAGTGGGATTACTGTATAACTGTAGAAAATTTGGAATAAAAAAGTAATCATTTTTTTATTTTTTAAAATAAGGGGACAGTAGGTATAAAAATACACACTAAGGTATTTGGAAAGTACAACAAACCACATGTTTCTTTTTTCCTAGCAAAATGATAATTGACAAAATTTATAACCTGAAATAAACCAATAAACATAAAAGAAATTGAGATAATTTTAAAGGAGCTCCCCAAAAGTAAAAAGCCACATATTTTGCCTCCACAAAACAATTAATTTCTGTACCATTAAAAACATTTTATAGTTATACTGAAAGCACTATACCTAAATTTTATTAAGTTCACATTGTCTTGATAGTGTATCTGAAAATGAGAGCACATAAAAAATACTTGTAATACCTACTACTTCTTAATATTGCTCCATGTACTCATGGATGTTCACGGTTTCCTCATTTACCATGGTTCCCTAATTTGAAGACTCTATGCTAAGCAAAGCATGTATTTTTTGGTAAATAATTGCAAGTTATACATTTTTCAAAATTATGTGTGTTACAATTTTGTGCTGTTAATGTACATGAGGTGGTGCTGAAACAGTGCTACTCTTAGTATGAGCTATGGGACAACAACATCACCTGGAAGTGTGTTAAAAATGCAAAGAAAGAGTCTTTATTGCTATTTGCATTACTTTTTAATATCAGTTGGTTTTATTTGTTTACCATTAATTTATATAAGAACTAACATTTATCTCAATTGTAATTTGACATTTATCAAATTATATTTTGATTGTATGGGACACATTCTAGAATCTGGATGGATCACCATTAAATTAGAAATAAAACAATGATGACAGCTATTATCAATATATTATGCAGTAATAGTTTTACATTTCTAGTATCATGATTTGGAGGTCTAACTGAACATCTGCGACTCTGAATCTGTTTAGAGATTGAAACCATAACTAACACTATAAAAAAGCAATTAAAAAACAAACAAACAAATATGATATCAGCAAGATGGCAAGCTAGGAAGTTGTAGGCCCTCACTTCCCCCAGGGACACATCAAGTAAATAACCAATTAAAATAGCTATATGGGAGATCTTCAAAGCAGTTACGGATCTGTAGCAACCAAGCCAATGTCCACTCAAGAGAAAGCCACACTCATCAGGTTGGGAAATTTCATAGTACTTTTCAGCGCCCCACTCTCTTCCTGGCACTGTGCAGGATCAGGAGAAAGCGGCCCAATCCCCTGTTCCTCCTCTCAGATGAAAGAACATGAGTGGAATTTCTTTGCATGTTCTGGCCAATCTGTGAGCTCCCTAGGGGTTTCTGTGCTGCCTGCCTTGGAGATCAGACAGAAATGTCAACATAGTTCACACCTAGGGTTGGAAGCCATGGAAGGCAGTGGCAGTTTCCATACATCATGGAACTGTAGACATGCAGAATATGAGGGCAAAGGATTATAGGTAGGGGAATATAGTAGAACATCTAAGGCCTTATGAAAAAGCAGCTGTGAAACTTTTTTTTGGAAATTAAGATATTTACAAACAGCTATGTATGTAGACAGGGGGACTTGGGGGTGCAATACACACACAGGCCCAGGGAAGACAAATGCTGCAAAAAGACCTGATCCCCATGGTAACCACAAAAATGTCTGTAAAATACACACAAAAGGAAATGAGAAAGGATTCAAAACAGTGGATAGAGTGTCGGCCTGCTGACCAAGGAGTCCCGGGATCGATTCCAATCAAGGGCATATACCTAGGTTGCAGGCTCCTCCCCAGCCCAGGCCCTGGTGAGGGCTCAAGCAGGAGGCAACCAGTCAATGTGTTTCTCTCACATTGATATTTCTTTCTGTCTTTCCCCTCTTTCTTCCACTCTCTCTAAAAATCAATGAAAAAATATCAAGTAAGGATTAAAAAAAAAAACATGTCACACACACCAAAAAATCCGCTAAATACAAAGGAAGGTAGTAAGAGAAGAAATGAGGAATCAAAAGCTGTAAGACATATAGAAAACAAACAAAATTTCAGTATGCAGTCCTTCTCTATGACTAATTATGTTTAAAGTTAATGGAATAAACTCCCCAAACAAAAAACATAGATTCCAAAAATGTATTCAAAACAGAATTCAACTATCTGCTGTCTACAAAAGATTCCCTTTACATCTAAGGACACACATTAACTAAAAGTGAAAGAATGGAAAATATATCATATGCAAATAATAACTAAAAGATAGCAGGGCGGGGGGGGGGGAGGAGGGCTATAATATTATCAAACAAGTTAAATCTGAGGCAACAACTGTTGCAAGAGACAAAGAAGGATATTATATAATGAAAAAGTAATAGGTAAAACGCTCTCCCCCCAAAGATATACACATGGCCCATAAGCACATGAAAAGATGCTCAACATAACTAATCATTGGCAAAATAGAAGTCAAAACCATAAAATACCACTTCATATATGTTAGGACAGCTATTAGCTAGAAAACAGAAAGTAACAAATGTTAGCAAGGATAGAGAAAAATTGGCTACCTCTACCTTGCTGGTGAGAGTGCAAATGGTGTAGCAGCTGCTATGGAAAAACAGTATGGCAGTTTCTCAAAATTTAAAAATAAAATTACCATATGACTCAGCAATTCTAATTCTGGGCATATTGCCCAAAGAATTAAAAGCAGGGATTTGAACAGATATTTGTACCCCCGTGTTCTTAGCACCATTGTTCACAATAGCTAAAAGACGAAGCAGCCCAATTGTCTAGAGATGGGTGAATGGAAAAACAAAAAGCAGTATACACCTACAGTGTAATACTATTAATAATTAGAGGCCCGGTGCACGGGTGGGGTCTGGGGTGGGCCAGCTGAGAGGAGGGGCCGTGGGAAGTTGGTGGGCCAGCCCCGCCCCCTGGTAGAACTCCCAGTTGAGGGGAGAATTTGCATATTAGCTTTTTATTATATAGGATTAAAGAGGAAGAATATTCTGGCATGTTATAACATCTACAAATCTTGAAGACATTACTAATTGAAATTAATCCATCACAAAATGACAAATATTCTATGATTTCACTTGTACAGGTTATTTAGAAGAACCAAATTCATAGAGATAGAAGTATCTATCGCTATGTGATTGCCAGGCACAAAGGATAGGAAGAAATGGGGAGTAATTGCTTAATGGGTATAGAGTTTCAGTTTGAGATGAAAAATGTTCTGGAGATGGATGGTGGCGATGGTTGTACAATAATATGAGTATGCTTAATGTCAATGAACTGTATACTTAAAAATTGTGAAACTTGTAAATTTTATGTTATGCATATTTTGCCACAATTTTAAAAACATATATAATATCCACATTCACAGTAGTACCAGTTTAAAAAGTTTTTGTGTACAAAGAAAGAAAACCACAAAACTTTGTATAGGAAATCACTGAATTTCTGTCAGGAGGATTCAATGTCATAAAAGTGGCCATTTTCCAAAATTAATCTAAAAATGTAAAATACCAATGAAAATCCTAACACAACTCTTTTTAAACTGATAAAATACATTTCTCATTCATCCTTTAAAATAATTATATGGAAGTATAAACATTTTGAAAATAAAAATAAGATGGGTGTCAGATATTGAAATGTAATATAAATATGTGCTAATAAAATATATGATATTTATAAAAAATTTAGAAAGAAAACTATATTTCAAAGAAGTTAAGTTCCGTGCACACAAACAGACAAAGTATTTATATTTTGATCTCCAGTATATCATTATTCCTTCTTTCTGTAAGGAAAGACCATTGGGGTTTCACACCGCACTCCAATTAGATATCTTTATGACCTTTCTGGTGCCGTTATCTTTTCCATTACCTTCCTTGCCGTCTTCGCATTTTAAACCACTAACCTGCCAATCCTCCCAGAAAAGTATTTTTTTGGAGCCTGCAACACCGCACTCTCCTGATTTTTGTCCTCCATTGCTAGCAGCTTATCCATTTCCTTTACTGGCTTCCTCTTAGGCTTGCCTCTAAACCATGAAGTTCCCCAAACCTGAGATGTTTTTCTCTATATGAGCACTATTTCCAGTGATATCATCCAACGCCACTTCTTATCATCCAAATTTTAAATGAATTTCATATATTATATATTAATGCTAAAAAGAATGCATATACAAGCTATTTTGAAAAGAAAAAATAATCTCTAAGGAGACAGCTAAAGGTGTCACCATGTCCTGCAAACAGCCTATCTTCTCCCTCCCTATGTATGTCTCCCATATGTTTCCCATCGTAGCTACTTACAGTATCTATTGCTTCTTAAAATTTACCATTAGACTCATGGCATTCACAATTTCCCACATTTTTTTTCTGCTTCTCCCATGAGAAGATTACATGTTAAGTAGGGTACATGTTTTGATCAAATATTTTATATTTTTCAAAACTGAGTTTCTTATTAGGTACCTTCTGTCAACCTATTTAGATAGTTCCTTAGCTCACTCCAGTACATGAAGCAGCAGAGTGTAAAACTGACCTTTAGATCCTGGTAAACATCATCATCTGAAAGTTTCTTTGAAATAAAAATAATTTAGCTCCATCCCAGACCTTATGAATCTCCATGGCCAGGGCAGGCCCAGCAGCGTCTTTTAACAAGCTCTCCAGGTGATTCGGCAAAAGTCTGACAGACATTCGCCTGAATCAGTGATACTCAAAGAATGGTAATCTCACCTCTGAGATCATATGAATGTCAATAAATCAGCCTCACACTGAACTACTGTATTTCAGTGGAAAGGCTGAGCAATCTTTGTGTTAACAGGCTTCCAGATGATTCCTGTGCACAGTAAAATTCAAGAACCCCAACCACAGACATTAAGTCATTGAATGACACAGTTCTGGAATTGCAAAAATGACCCACCTCAGCCTCCAGGAACCTGGTAGACATATGGCTTATTGGCTTTGGAGTCAGTACATCTGGATTTTAGTTTTTAATTATCGACTTACTAGCTCTGCAACATATGAAATTGGCCTAATATTTTATGATTATAAACCCAACTACTAATATCTGAGACATACGGTCACTTTTATTTTGTTCACCTGTTTGTTATTTACCAAATCATGCACAGTCTCAATATCATTCCACCTAATCAGACACTATTTCACACTCATCTTTGTATCCTCAACACCTAGTACAGCACATAGTAAGGGTTCACAAAATATCTGAACCAAAGCACTGTGCTCAGCATATGCTCTATGACACGAGAATAGGGTATTTAATCTTGACTGATTCATCTCAGCCACATGGGAACTAGGAGATAAACTGGCTACCTGCCTCTGAAATCTAAAAAGAAATGACATCACAGGAAGGTAACTGTCAATTCATTTTAGGATCTGTATATTTGTTGTTTAAAGTGAAATAAGTCATATGGAAAAGGACAAGAACCATATCATTTCACTCATTTGTGGGATATAAAACAAAAACAACAAATGAACAAATGAAACAAACAAACTCATAGACATAGACAAACAATATGGTGGAATGCAGACTGGTGCAGCCACTGTGGAAAACAGTATGATTTTTCCTCAAACAGTAAGAAATGGAACCAGAAACACCAATCAGAAAGGATATATGCATCCCTATGTTCATAGCAACACAATTTATAATAGCTAAGATTTGGAAACAACCTAAGTGCCCATCAGTTGATGAGTGGATTAAAAAACTGTGGTACATCTACACAATGGAATAATGTGCTGCTGTAAAAAAGAAGAAACTATTGCCATTTGCAACAGCATATATGGAACTGGAGAGCATTATGCTAAGAGAAATAAGCCAGTCAGAGAAAGATAAATATCACAAGGTCTCACTCATATGTGGGGTATAATGATCAAAATAATTTGATGAACAAAAAATAGAGCCAGAGACAAATGGCAGGGGAGGGCGGTTAGAGAGCAACCAAAGGACTTGTATGCATGCATATTAGCATAACCAATGGACACAGACACTGGGCAGTGGGGGCTTGCCCAGGGTGGGAATGGCTGGGCGGGGGTGGGGGGTGGGGGGAGAGGGTGTCAATCAGGGGAAAAAGAGATATAATGTAAAACTTTAGACAATAAAAAAAGTATCTCAGCAGGTACAAATTGGATCAATAACCATAAATTCCTGGTGTTGTTTTGCCAACATGAGTTGCTAACAAGCCAAACAATAATCTTCAAGCTTGATTTCAGATGAGAAAACAGCAAACATAATCTGCTAAGTCGTCCCAAAGCTCTAATATTTTATTTTGCAAACTCACTTCCTGCTTCTGAAAAAGGCAAGGAATCTAGTTATTTCTCATTGTTTCTGCAATGCCCAACACAGGTTTGGGTACACAACGCATCCACCAATATTTATTAAATATATATATATATATATAACAAACAAAGCTTTAATTTGTTTTTTTTAATAATATTTAATCTTTCTCTTTACCTTGCAGTTACTCAGGATTTCAGTTCTTAATTGTTAATGCTCTTGTACCAATAGATATAAAGCTAACTTTATATCAGGGTGTGACATAAAACTAAGTTGAACACATTCTATCTTTGTTTAACGTGGCATATATATTCATTATAGAGAAATAGAAAATAGAAGCTTACCAGCCTGGTCTTCCCACATTAATAATTACTTGTGTGATTTAAGGTAAGGCTTTCATTTTCTTAAGCATCAAACACAAAATGTTTGCTCAAACAATGCCATTAGTTAAGCATTGTCTGATGCAGCAGTAATGTCACAAAACCAATCCCTAGTTTTCTACCTGCTCGATAAAACACAGCCTGTTTGCTTCAAACACACAGTAGAGGTGATGTTACCCAGTGCATATGATATCTGTGTGTCTTCTAAGAAAAATGCAGGTGAAAACTGTCATAATCTCTTTATTCAGTATAAATTTAACTGCTGCAACCATGTGTCTCAAATTTGAAGAATAGTGATACTCTACATAATTGTTCATGTACTCTCATTGAGTCAGGAAAATTGTTCCTTTGAAACAGACAGTTTTACAAGACTTCTGTAAACTCCTAAAGACATATACTGGTACATTTTTGAAGCCTAATTATGACCTCAGCCTTTTGCTAAGATAGACATCAATTTATAGGTTTGGACAAAAGTAAGTTTACAGAAAACCAAGATGGCAGCATAGGTAAACACCTGAAATTGCTGCCTCGCACAACCACTTCAAAAATACAACTAAAAGGCAAAACAGACATCATCCAGAACCACAGAAAGGCTGGCTGAGTGGAAATTCTATAACTAGAAGGAAATAGAAAAGCACACTGAGGCTCAGAGGAGGTGCGGAAGTAAAGTGCAGAGGTACGGAGGCTCGAGCGTGCACGGAAAGGGGCTGGCAATGGAGGACACCAGTGTCTTTTGCAATCGAGGGGGAGTCTCAAGCTCCCAAAGGCTCTGAACTCCAGTTCCGGGTGAGTCTTTGGGGACCCAGATTCATATGGTGAGAAACTGGACTGTCTGGCATCGGTCGGAACTCGAGGACGGCTTTCTCTCAGAGGTGCTTGCAGTGATTACCAGGACACTGAGACCCAGGACTTCTTAGGGGAGGACTGAGGTTCAGCCATAGCTGTTTGCTCCACCCTGGTGATTCCCTGAGACCCCGCCTCACCGGAGCTGTTGCCCAGAGGCTTTTGCATGTGAATGGGGTGGCCCTTTGAGATCTAAAATTACCTAACAAACTGCAGCTGGCTCAGAAAGACCCAGAACATCCAAAAGAAGGCCCAAGGCCCCGCAGCAGCTTGCATTGCTTCACAGCTGGGCCTCAGCTGGGCACCTCCAAAACCCAAACAAGGAAGAGGAACCTTCAGATCTCTCCATAGCTACTGATGGGTAGCCTCAGGCAGAGGCTAAATTAGCACCTACTTAGAGATCCAAGAGCCTGTGTACCCAGTGGTCAGATTGGGACCATCCAGATAACAACTCCTCAGATCCATATGGGACACACTCAGGGGGCAGACTCAGTGAGCACCAAAGCCCCACTGAAACAAGTCTTGCCCCAAAATGGTATCTTCAGCACAGAAGTTCTCCCACTGTAGACACAGCTGATTCTCACAGACAATTGGACTGGAGGTCAATTCCTCCCAGTGATACCTACAACAATCAAGGCTTAACTACAACAACACTGTGCACACAGCCCACAAAGGGGTGCACCAAGAGTGTCTACCCAAGTAATTGGGGAGGCTGAACCACTGGGCCCTATAGGACACCTAGCACAGAAAGCCACTCTACCAACACAGGGAAGCAGCCAAAATGCGGAGACAAAGAAACAGATCACAAATGACAGAAATGGATGAAAGCAAACTACTGGATATAGAGTTCAAAACCACGTTATAACGTTTTTCAAGAATTTTCTAGAAACCGTTGATAAATTTAGTGAGACCCTCGAGGATATGAAAAAGGACCAACTAGAAATTAAGCATATACTGACTGAAATAAAGAACATTATAAAGACTCCCAACAGCAGACCAGAGGATACCAAGAATCAAGTCAAAGATTTGAAATACGAAGAAGTAAAAAACACCCAACTGGAAAAGCAAAAAGCAAAAAGAATCCAAAAATATCAAGATAGTGTAAGGAGCCTCTGGGACAGCTTCAAGCGTACCAACATCTGAATTATAGGATTGCCAGAAGAAGAGAGAGATCAAGGTATTGAAAACCTATTTGAAGAAATAATGATAGAAAACTTCCCCTACCTGGAGAAAGAAATAGACTTTCAAGTCCAGAAAGCGCAGAGAACCCCAAACAAAAGGAATCCAAAGAGGACCACACCAAGACACATCATAATTAAATTCCAAGGGCAAAAGACAAAGAGAAAATCTTAAAAGCAGCAAGAGAAAAAAGTCAGTTACCTACAAGGGAGTACCCATACGATTGTCAGCTGATTTCTCAACAGAAACTATGCAGGCCAGAAGGGAGTGGCAAGAAATATTCAAAGTGATGAACAACAAGAACCTACAACCAAGATTACTTTATCCAGCAAAGCTATCATTCAGAATTGAAGGTCAGATAAAGAGCTTCACTGATAAGAAAAAGCTAAAGGAGTTCATCACCACCAAACCAGTATTATGTGAAATGCTGAAAGGTATTCTTTAAGAAGAGGAAGAAGAAGAAAAAGGTAAAGATACAAATTATGGACAACAAATACACATCTATCAACAAGTGAATCTAAAAATCAAGTGAATAAAAAATCTGATTAACAGAGTAAACTGGTGAATATAATAAAATCAGGGGCATAGAAATGGAGTGAACTGACAATTCTCGGGGGGGAAAGGGGTGTGGGGGGTGTGGGAAGAGACTGGACAAAAATCGTACACCTATGGATGAGGACAGTTGGGGAGTAAGGGCAGAGGGTGGGGTGGGAACTGGGTGGAGGGGAGCTATGGGTGGGGGGGGAAGAGGAACAACTGTAATAATCTGAACAATAAAGATTTATTTAAAAAAGTAAGTTTACAGTTGTGAGTACGGAAACAGATTTTATTATTATTTATTGTATTATTCCCATATAAACAATTGTAAACCTACTTCTTTTCCCACCCTGTATATTGGATAATAGAAGAAGGAAAAGAAGGGGTGGAAGGAGGGAGAAAGGGAGGGAGAAAAAAAGAGTGGATGAAATGGAAAGGAATCCATATGTTTCCCTCACATGAATGACAATCTATCTGAGGAAATCAATAGTTCATTTAAGAAAAAGAAAATTAAATTCAAAATTGTAGTGTCAGATGCTAAATGCAATAGGAATCCAAAATAGAGAAAACATCTTATCATATATATATATGATATATATCAGATATATATTATTGATTTCAGAAAGAGAGGGAGAGGGAGAGATTGAAGCATCAGTAATGAAAGAGAATCATTGATTGGCTGACTTCTGTGTGCTCCACAGTGGGGATAGTGGGGATCAAGCCCGCAACCTGGGATATGCCCTTATTGAAAATGGAACTGTG
Organism: Myotis nattereri; assembly: GCF_964212035.1. Taxonomy (NCBI): domain Eukaryota; kingdom Metazoa; phylum Chordata; class Mammalia; order Chiroptera; family Vespertilionidae; genus Myotis; species Myotis nattereri. Next base: position 81,518,887 of record NC_138082.1, on the reverse strand, counting down.
ACCTCCTAGTTCATAGGTCGACAACGATCAGCCACTGAGTCATGCCAGCCAGGCAAGGAAAGATCTTGATGGTGTTAAATGCTCAGGATGCTAAAGACCAGATCTATTTTGACCCTTTCTTAGGTTAAAAAAATTCAATCAGGAAGAGCTTAAATACTAAAGTTGAGAAAGGTCACCAGGCTGAGGTAAATCCCAACTCCTTGCTATTGCTTCAAGTTGAATAAGGTACATTGAATTCACTTCCTTTTCTAATGGTTAAAGTTTGCAATTGCCCAGGAATCAAATAAGATTCCAAACAAAGGTTAAGAAAATAGTAAAGCTTTGGCAAGGGAAGACTGCTGGGAAGAATCAGGGGTGTACAGCTTCAAGCCAGTTCAAAGCCGCATTAGTAATTGGCTCTTCAGAACACAGCTGACCTTTGGATGCTGCTGAGCTTGGGGGGAAATGAGGCAATTCATCCGATCTCCGCATTTAACTAACTGCTATTTTAAGTAGATGTATTTCTACAACACCACCTCCAAATCCCAAGCCAAAAACCTTCCCTGTAAGTCAGCATCAGGCCGGATCTGGAAATCCCTTTTCTCCTCCCGGGCCAAGGCCTGTCTCAGCATGGCTCCCGGAGGGAACAGTGGCTAGCGAGAATTCACCTCTTAGAGAAAGGCCTTTGGGTTTCTCAGGAATAGAAATCAGTATTGAAATGGAAGAGACACATTTAATGTAGCTCAAAACAATATTTTTCACCTATTTACATACCAAATAAATATTTATTAACTCTTAAAAAATAAAATGTAATAAACTTTAAAAATTAAGCATTTCTTTCATTGTGAAAATTTTCAGCTCTGCCTTTTAAATGTTAGGTATGGAGGATAGCCACTTCTTTCAAGTTTGAAGATAGCTTGTATTTTATTTATTTTTTTAAAATATATTTTATTGATTTTTTACAGAGAGGAAGGGAGAGAGATAGAGAGCTAGAAACATCGATGAGAGAGACATCGATCAGCTGCCTCCTGCACATCTCCTACTGGGGTTGTGCCCGCAACCCAGGTACATGCCCTTGACCGGAATCGAACCTGGGACCTTTCAGTCCACAAGCCGACGCTCTATCCACTGAGCCAAACCGGTTTCGGCAAGATAGCTTGTATTTAAGAGAATATCTAATTCCCTCTTCACATACAGAAATCTATAATAATAAATACGTAATATGCTAATTAGACCAGACGTCCTTCCTTCCAGACAAAGCCGCAGTGGGTGGGGGCTGAGGCAGAGGCGGCCACGGTGGTGGTGTGGGGCCAAGGTCCTTGCATGAATTTCGTGCATCAGGCCTCTAGTTTAATTTAAAAAGACAGCTATAGCTAAGACACCAATTTTACTGCTTTTACTTCAAAAGAAAAAAAAACAGAAATTAATGAAATGAGGCAGAACAGGAACTAAATGTGACTTTAATTGTTTTTATTGCTTTGGTTATTAAAATGCTAATAAGCATCATATAGGTATTTAAAAAGGAAAGAAGTGAAGTTCCAACATGGCAGTCAGCAGGACAGGAGTGAGGGAGTGAGTGAGAGGGCGAGTGTGTGTGTGTGTGTGTGTGTGTGTGTGTGTGTGTGTGTGTGACAGTCAGACTGCTCAGGTGTCTCTGGGGCAGGTGGTTCTGGCTCTCCTGGCCAAAGAGCCCCAACTACTACCACAGGCACTCCCAGGGCGGCTCTGGCTCAGAGACCACCCATAGCATCAGGAAGGGCTTACCAGGTCGTCCTTGGGAGGGGTGCAGAGGCCAGTAGTGGCTAGGTGCCCAGCCTTGCCACCACCCAGACTAGCCATGAGCCTGGGCCTAAACCCACAGACACCTGCCCCGAACCCTGTGAGTCCACAGAGGTCACAACCCAGAGCCTGCGTCCCTGCAACAGACCCTAGCAGGACCTCTGCCCCTGGCACACATCCAGCCAGGCATCTGTCCTTCACCTTGAGACCACCACTGACCCTACATGACTTTTGCCCCTGCTGTGTATGCACCCACTGCCACTGCTGCCCTAGAGTCCAGCTGCTGGGCTCCACTGCCAGGGCTAGGGGGCAGGAACTATGCTGAAGGTCGGGAGGTGCATAAAAAAAAAGCTGTGGGAAATTTACACAAAGGAATACTACGCAGCTGTGAAAAAGAGGGATCTCTCTTATCCTTTAGGACAGCATGGATGGACCTGGAGACTATTATGCTAAGTGAAATAAGTCAATCTGAGAAAGACAAATATTGCATGATCTCACTTATTTGTGGAACTTAATGAACAAAAAGAATTGGCCAACAATACAAGCATGGGAGAATAGAACAGACTGGCATATCTCGATGTGGAGCTGGGAGGAATGGCAAGAGATAAAGCAAAGAACTTATATACTTCTATGCATAGCCCATGGACATAGGCAAGAGGGTGGTGAAGACCTGGGGGGTTAGGGGCTAAGAAGAGGGGGGTAAGTGGATGGGATGGAGGGTGTGAGAGACATCTACAATGCTATCAATAATAAATAAATATCTATAATAATAAAAGTATAATATGCTAATTAGACCAGACAGCCCAATGACCTTTAGGATGTTCTTCCCAATGTCCTTCTGGATGACCTGCTGGACAACCTTCCTGACGAAGCTGGGGCTGCAAGGGAAGCCCAGGTCCCAGGTGCCTGCTGGTGGCCCAAGGGAAGCCTGGGTCCCGGGTGCCAGAGAGAAGCCGATGTGGTAGCCTGGGGAAGGAAGGCCTACTCTTGCACAATTTCATGCATCAGGCCTCTAAATATATATATATATATATATATATATATATATATATATATATATATATATGGAAAGAAGTAACAAATTATATATTAACTGTGATAATCAATACTCCAATGCTCCTTTTAATTGGAAATGCTAAGAATATGTATGCTTTAACTTTTCTACTACTCTGTAATGTTCATAACCAATTCTAACACATATATGCTATACATTGCACTATACAATGAAGAAAAAACAAATTAACGGAGATTTTGACTTTCAAAAGAAAATCTATGTTAAGGTAGTACCCCGGATATTTTTCAGAAACAACTGGACCAGGAATAATTAAATTAATCCTAGGTAAGCTACACTATATATGCATAAGTATGAATCATGCATCCTTTGTGCTTTGCTTAAAGGAGGACTTTACTGGCTGGAGTTTTTTGTATGGGTGAGTAAGGCAATTACTTGCCTCAAAGCCAATCAATGTTTCTATTCATCTGCTGAAGACAGTCTTTTTTCCCCTAGTCTTTGTGAATAGGAACACCAGGATCCACAGCAGTTCTCAGAATGCCCCCTCAGTGCTGCTGGTTAAAAATAGACCATCCCCCACACACTTTCAAAGAGGTTTGATGCTTCATTTTGCCTGAATTATTAGATTATGGGTAGTTTAAATCTTTAAATTAGAATTTTCTCTTATGTTGCATGTCTTACATTTTTTATTCTGCAGAAGAAGGGTAATAAAATTCTATCAGCCTTATATCTGAGTGGGAGAGGAGGTAGGGAGTGGCAATCCATTGGTCAGGCAGAAATAACCAACCTCATGTCTGTTCCTCTTGTAAAATCATCACTGCTTTGGCCACATAATAAATGTGGACTTATTTTCCGGTGATGCTTATTAGCATGATAAAAACATGCTGGGAATGAGAGGATGTTTTATTGCTGTCTCAGGCCAACAGTAAGCTCTCCCCTCATAAAATAGTATTGATGTAAGCATTCCATGTTAATAATCACAGCGATAAGCTTACCAACTCAAGCCTAGTCATTTTTCATTTCGTTAAGCTTTTCAAAAGAGATTTGCAAAGATAACTTTAGAACAGTTCTTCAAAGAAGAAGGGCTATAAATACCATTTTGGGAGCTCCCTTCCTCAAAAAAAAAAAAAAAAAAGCATAAAGGGGGGTGGTCAAAGGCTGAGAGAGAAGAGAACAAAGCAATAATTCTTTCAAACACAAATTTATAAAATGATACAAAAATTATCAAAATCTACCTACCAGCATATGAACTCCATGGGAGCTAAATCTTACTTCTTTCAGTCATTGGAGCCACTGTGCTAAAATAGCCCCATGCCTAGTAGAATCTGAGTGTGTATTTGGTAAACAAATAAATGAACCTCTAAATCCAGAAACACATTTCCTTCATCGATCAGCTTCCTACTCAGCATGTGTCCCTCTGTGTCAGGGTGGCCTTTGTACCTCTCCAGAATGATCCAATGATTCCCCAAGGCAGAACAAGACCCCCTCCCAGTGGACTCATGGCACCTTGACTTACTACCCTCCTGGCAGCACTTACCCAACTGCATGTGATTGTCGTATTTTTAAATATCTCCTCCCCTGGAACATACCTTTAATCAGCAAATACTCATTGAACAGGATGAGAATGGCAGTGAGGTTCCTTTTTAGAAAAGATATATTTCCTTTTTCTTTCCCCAGCTTTACTGAGATATAATTGACATGTAACATTGTGTAAGATTACAAAGCGATGATAGGATACACTCCCACGTTGAGAAATAATTACCACAGTATGGTTAGTTACCACCTCCATCATCTCACATCATTACCATTTTTTTGTGTGTGTGTGATGAGGCCATTTATGATCTACTTTTCTGGCAACTTTCAAGTATATAATACAGCATTGTTAACTGTAACTTATTCATTTTTTAAGTGAAAGTGTATAGCTTTTGACCAGCGCCTTTCCATTTCCCACACCCAGTCCCTGGTAACTATCACTCGACTCCCTGTTTTGTGAGTCTGGCTCTTCCAGATTCCACATCTAACTGATATCATACAATATTTACCTTTTTCCCTCTGACTTATTTCACTAAGCATAAAGCCCTCCGGTTCAATCCATGTTGTCGCAGAATTTCCTTCATTCTCATGGTGGAATAATATTCCTTTGTACACACATATATACCAGATCATGTTTATTAATTCTTCTGTAGACAGAAACAGGCTGGTTTCATATCTTGGCTATTGTGAATAACACTGCAATGAGCATGGGAGTGCAGATAGCTTTTCAAGATTCTGATTTCATTTCCTTTATGTCCCAGAAAAATGACTGCTGCATCCTATGGTAGTTTTATTTTGAAGTTTTTGAGGGACCTCGATACTATTTTTCGTAATGACTGCACAATTTACATCCCCACCAATAGTTCGCAAGAGTTCCCTTTCTCCACATCCTCACTACCACTTGTTAGCTTCTGTATTTTTTATAATAGTCACTAGAGGCCCAGTGCACAAAATTTGTGCACGAGTGCAGCCCCTAGGCCCTGGACAGCAATCGAAGTGCAGGCAGGCAGCGTGCTCTCTCCTGGCTGGCCTTGCAGATCAGCTCCTGCACGAACCCATGGTGAGCCCAACCGGCCACTGCGGTCCCAGCGGCTGCGTCCCAGCTCACCCACAAGACACTGTGCAGGTGCAGGCAGGCTCCTTGCGGGCACCCGGTACCTGAGTGCAGGGGATTCCCCAGCACTGGAGCTCAGGGGATACCTCGCATTCTCACCGCACCTTCATCCCCATCACCTCCACCCCCAGGTAGCCGGCGAGAGGTCGCAGCCCCCCTGCCCAGGCGCCACATCACCGACGCCCACCATGTTCCGCACTGCCCCCGGGTGGTGGTCAGCACACGTCATAGCGAGCAGTCGAACTCCTGGTCTCCTGGTCGAACAACCACCAGAGAGGACAATTTGCATATTAGGCTTTTATTCTATAGTATTGTAACAGGTGGGACATATTTCATTAAGGTTTTGATTTGCATTTCCCTGATCATTTGCAATGACGACCATCTTTTCATGTACCTGTTGGCCATCTCCTCTACCCATTTTAAAATTGGATTGCTTGTTTTTTGCTATTAAGTTCTCTGATTTCCTTACATATTTTAGATGTTAACCCCTTATCAGATATAAAATTTTCAAATATATTTTTCATATTAGAAAACTGCGGATTAGTTTAACTCTTTGAATTCGCTATTAGGGAAAGGCAATGGGCATCAGCAGAAGTGCTCCTCTCAGCCTCAGTCTGCACCTTAGCAAGAGCAGAGGCTGACAGTCATTTGTGCTGATGTCGATTTCAATGGTGAAATAGGAACTTTCATGGGATCACCAGGGCACGAGAATCTAGCATAACTATCCCTTGCATTTCTCTCCCTCTTTTCTCCCCTTTAAAAAATGATTTCTGAATCCCCGTTCTACACAGCTGCCTGCAGGTTGGATGCTCCCTATGTTAAGTCCCAGAGTTTATGAAAGGCTGAATATGTCCCTTTATTTTTCCTTACCAGAAGCTTGTCTGCAGTGCATGGTGGCAACACAGTGAATTTAGGGGTAGGGGTGGGGGGGGTGGGAGGGAAGCACTGCTTTCTCAGAGTTGCCTCATAATACATAGAACTGGTCCCAGTCTACAGAGAAAGATGCTGCCTATATCCTGATTCCATTACTGGGCCCAGAGACACCATGCAGCAGTCAGAAGAAGGTGTGTACCTGCAGTGCCCTCCCAGTTCTTGACCACTTGATTCTCAAGGCACACAAATTCCTATGAATAAGTGAACATATAAGGAAATACTAGCCTCAGATTATTAAGTATTGTAATTGTAAAACCGATTTCCCTTACTCTGATTCTGTGTTCCCCCAGCAACTTCCAGCTGGACATTTAGCTCCCCTGCCATGCCTCCAACAGGGACAGAGAGGCCTGACCAGACGGACCCAGTCCTGCAGGCTGCATGGCCATTTTTCTTTTTCTTTATCAACTTGTCCTCAGCACTGTGGCTTATCTGTTCATCTCTGTGCCCTCGGATAATGCGAATCTGCACCTAAGAGATGGATCCATTTAGTGTGATTATAAATATCAAAGTACCTGTGCCTCGAACCTGAGTGACAGATCTTGTACCGAGGTGATTCAATCAAAACTAATGGGAAGTTATGAGAAATGTGGACAACTATCCAGTTGACTTTGCTGAGATATAGCCTGACCTTGACATCCACCTGTCTTTCGAATGTTCACAACAGACACATTTGCAGGATTCAGTCAACCATCCCCAGAAGGGTGTTTAGCAGCAGCACATTTTAAGATGGATGTGACAATGCTCAGATACTCAGGAAAAGTACAGGCTGCAATCTGAGACCTACCGGTTTAGCAGTAGCAGGGAACAATTTTGGGGAAAGCCACAACGACACTAAATACGTTCTACTTGTGACCGACTAAGGCTGTGTTCCCCAAGTTTGGACACCCAACACGCTGGAGGACACAGCAGCGTGACAAGAATATGACGAGCTACAGAATAAATTCAAAGTGCACTCACAGAGAAGCCATTCTACCTGGGCATTTGATGAGAAGTTTTCTAATTAGTTAATTAAGATATGGTAGATTTAAAGTAAGTAGAGATTCATCAAGGATTATGTGGCATGTTTTAAAGACAAATCATTTAGATCCAGAGATATCTCAAGAAGCAGTTTCTACCGAGTTCCCAGACTTCCTTATCACTATTTAGCAGGGAAGTTTGAAGAATGTTGTTCTGAAATAAGATCAAAAGAGTTCAATTGGACATTATGGTCTTTACACACATAGTAAATGCAGTTATTTACATGCAGTTACTTAGTTTTATATTACACAATTTCTACTATATGAAGGATATTATTAGGAGGGATTCATTCCTATGGAGGTAACATTTAGATTAATAAAGATTTAAGTAGCACTAAAGAAATATTAGATTAATAACTGGCCATAATAAAAGATTGCATATATACATGGTGTTGTTTAAATGGAATAAAGATTTTCTTCAAAGATATTTTTGCAACAGGCCCTGATGGAGCCTGGTTTGAGTAGTGGGGGAAAAAAAAACGTTATGCAAGGAAGCAAATCTTTGGCCTGAATGACCTAAAACACTTAACAGTTCTAGATTTTTTGATTGTATAAACTTATAAGAAAAGCAATAATTTTTTCTTGTCTTAAGTTTGGAAACATAGCTTCTACTGTGTGATTTGGGGAACTGCACATTGGCACAGTGCTATAGATTTCTTAGTCCAGTCACTACCAAGGTCTTGGCATAGATGAATGTGTTGAAAAGTAATGAGTCAACGATGAAGATCAGGTCAGTGACCATTTCATCATCATAAAAGATCTGAAATTCTCATGCCTATATAATGCACAAAAGTTTCCAAGGGGTAGCAATCCCATGCCTGCTGATAAATGGGCTTCAGAGTCAACACATCTATCATTCGCATAAAGGTAGTGGTGGAACGATATGGGAACAAATAAAATATACTGATACAATGGCCACATCAATGTTCAGAAGACAAGTATTATGATACCAGTAGACAGCAAGACTGTTCTTCATCCAATATTTAAAGAGAAAAACAAAACACACCATTAATTTACCAGATATTGAAAACCTGTGGTGAGTAAAATTCAATATGTTACGTTGGTTAATAAAGCTTAAGGTCAGAATGTTTATGTGTCCAAATTTAATAACACCTTAGCAATGACCTTGGATTTTATTCTTGGAAATACTGAAGAAGTGGTAAGTGATAAAGGGGCAGAGTCTGATCTGCAATGGCTTAACAAATATCAGCCTCGCCCTCGTGGGTCAGAGGTAGAAAGTTAGGGGCAGATCAGCAGTGATGACCCTGCCTCAGGCACTGTCAACTTAATTATGTGCTTTACCTCCATCTCCTTTAAAAAGGCAGAAGAGCTCACTTTGCTGGCCAGAAAGAAGGGTCTCTACATGTGGGAGTGTCGGAGAAATCAGAGACAACCTTATTACATGTCCGTGATTATTGATGCAACTTTTAGCAAACAAAGGAAGTGTGTCCAAATCATAGACTGGAATACCTCAGAGAGATGCTGACTACACCAGTGTCAGGGATATTTTGTAGGATAAAGTTAATGTCTCCACTTCTGATTTGCAGATCATGTGACTTAAGGAAATGTTCTGCCAGATATTTTCATTTAACAATTCCTTGGGTATTAAAAAGTATTTCAAAACAGGATACTCTTGCTCAGGCGTACTGTTTATCCAGTCCAGGATTTCAACAAGGTCACAAAAACGTTGGCATCTTCATAGATGTGAACATTGTTTAAATCAGCGGTGGGGAATCTTTTTTCTGCCACGGGCCATTTGGATATTTATAAAATTATTCGAGGGCCATACAAAATGATCAATTTAAAAATTAGCCTGCTATATTTCATCAAACGTTTCATTCACTCACCCCTCATGCCTTGGCATGGCCAGACCAAGTGATTTTGCAGGCCTTATATGGCCTGCGGGCTGGATGGTCCCCTCCCCTGGATTAAATAGTCCATGGCTATAAAAACTCTTTGAGCTGAAACCGGTTTGGCTCAGTGGATAGAGCGTCGGCCTGCGGACTGGGGGGTCCCGGGTTCGATTCCGGTCGAGGGCATGTACCTGGGTTGCGGGCACATACCCTGTGGGGGATGTGCAAGAGGCAGCTGATCAATGTTTCTCTCTCATCGATGTTTCTAGCTCGCTCTCTCTCTCCCTTCCTCTCTGTAAAAAAATCAATAAAATATATTAAAAAAAACACACACAAAAAAACTCTTTGAATAATTTCACTTAAAACTATCCTTACTTGAGCAGTCATTATGGACGTTTTCACCAGTGTCTCAGGTAGCTTTACATTTCCCCAGCATCTTATTATGAAACTTTCAAACACACAGGAAAGTTGAGGAAGATGCACTGTGACCAACTACATATGCAGCAGCTAGATCCCCGGATTATTATTTTGCTATAGATAATGTTATTTTAGGTAAAAAAAAAAAATACATTGAGTGAGACGTACAAGTCTCCAGATGAGTCAGGTATTGTTACTTTCCATTTGCCTTGGTATCTGTTCCCTTCAAATGTCAGTGCAGTCTCCACTGGCACCCACCTTGCTCCATTGTCTGACACACAGGGACTTGCTCAATGCATTGTTCAGTTTATCCGCATCCTTAATAACTGCCCAAATGCTGACTATCCAGTCCTACATTTTCTGCCATTCCAGAGTGAAGAAATCCACTTACTAAACTCTCACCAATTCTTCTAGCGCTTGCATTTGTACTTCAAATGTTTCGGGAAGACTTTAGTGAACTCTCTGATAGACTATCACTGCTCATCAGGTTGTAGAATATTAGTGTAATGTGAATAAATAAAATTTCCTCACAAGGATTTTCACACTATAATTCCTTTACTATTGCACATCAAAATTGACTATGTTCCTAGTAATCTTATTCAGGTTTTTATTAAGTTTATTGGGGTGACATTGGTTAATAAGATTATAAAGTTTCAAGTGTATGATTATATAATACATCATCTGTATAGTGCATTGTGTTCACCACTCAAAGTTTTGTCTATTTCTGTCACCATATATTTGATCCTTTTTCTTTCTTCAATGTCTCCCCATCCTGCTAACCCTCACGTAACCACCATACTACTGTCTGTGTCTAAGAGGTTTTATTATTTGTTTGACTTATTTATTTGTTGTTGTTTTTATACTCCACATGAGAGAAGCCAACGGGTTTTTATCCTCTTCCATCTGACTCACATCACTTAGCATGATGCTCTCAAGACCCATGGCAGTCAGAACAGCAGCAATAGATTTCACTCCCCCCTCCTCTATCACCTCATTCCCAGTACCCCTAACCTGCACCCGCACCTCAGTCTTACACACACACACTCTGATCCCTTTCCCCAAATCTGTTCCAATTGACATTGTTACAAATGAGTCCGTACTGGCTCAATTCTGAGCCCTCTGCATATAGTTTTTTCACTTTAAATTTACAGGTGACCTGACATAGCACAGGAATATAAATCATATTTTAAAATGTCAAAATAAAAAAAAGATGTCACTATAATGTATACCTTAGAGAGAAATTTCATTAAATGAGTCTAAATATACATTTATGTATAACATCACCATTTCCCAAGATCCCCAAGGGATTAAACCCAGTTTCTCTTATCTTGAAGCAGAAATATTAGTACAAAAACTGCATCAGCCCAAATCTCTCCAAATGTTATTAAAAGCTATCGCTGTGTAAACTTTAATGATATTTGCATACCAGTATTAGGACCCATAATAACTCTTTCTCAGAGCATTTTATTATAAAAGTAAAGCACTGGGGCTTTCTCCTCCTGCAGTAATGAAAAAGAGTAAATGTAAATAAATTAAGTAGAGCAAAGATTATGATTTAAAACCTAAGTTTATTTATTACAGCTAATGCAAGACTTTCCCTAAATAATATATAGAAACATAACTGCAGCATGCATAAAGATTAACATAAATATGTTAACCTGTAGGAACAAAAAAATAACAAAGGCAATGAAGAAAACAACACAGAGGGAACATGCTTCATTAACTCCAATGTACCATTCCTTTATTTCCACTAATACTTTCATCGCAAAGCGCAAATGTAACTAGAGGGCAAAGAGGAACAGCTATAATGTAATTACACGTGGAAACCACAACTCAGATTGTTCCTGGTTTTTATTTGCAGCAATTGTACCCCACGGTACAAGACTGTGAGACAATGGAGAGCAAGGCTTTCTCCTTTTCCACTCTTAGGAGAAAGCGAGCGCCAGAGAGGAGGACTGGCCAATTTAACAATGCTTTCTGCTTGCTGAGATCCATCGATCTTCAATGCACCAAGCGCAGAGCTTCTTACATGCTCGAAATGGAAAGTGTGGCATCTAACAATGAATGCCTTTCCTCGTCGGACGTCTGGCTAGTAAGGTCACCAGTGCGTAACCTGCACACCTTCTAGTATTAAATATATAAGGAAAGAAATGTTTAAATAAATCAGCGCATATACAGCCATCCTCCCTACTACATCCTCACATTTGCTCATGATATGTTTATTCTAACCTGCAGTGGGATATATGGCAAGTTATATCACAACTCCACTATTATAGGCACTGTATATCTCAGCTTATGAAACAGCAGGTACTAACTCTTCTTAAAGACAGAGTGCACTAGAAAGACTTCATCATTGACGGGTGAGAGAGTAGTGGTTAGGACCTAGGTGTCACTGTGGGAGACATGAGCACTGGACCTGCTCTGACACTGGCTTACATTTATGACTAAATTCCTGAATCCTGAGCTTCTTCATTCGCTGACAGAGTGATGCTGAGAGGTTTAAGTGAGATAATGAGATAATGGGTTTTAAGCCTGCCAGAGAGCCAGGCATGTTATGTTAGTTATGATAATTAGTCACAAACCCACACTTCAGATGTTAAAGCACAATGGATAGCCCTAACTGGTTTGGCTCAGTGGATAGAGCGTCAGCCTGTGGACTGAGGGTCCCAGGTCCGATTCCGGTCAAGGGCATGTGCCTTGGTTGTGGGCACATCCCCAGTAGGGAGTGTGCAGGAGGCAGCTGATCAATGTATCTCTCTCATCGATGTTTCTAACTCTCTATCCCTCTCCCTTTCTCTCTGTAAAAAAAATCAGTAAAAATATATTTAAAACAGAAAACAGAACACAATGGATAAACATCATTGGGATGCTGAGAACTTGAAATAATTATGGGCAATAGGTGGAGTTTTAGAGAATGTTAAATTTTAAAGGAAATAAGGGAGAATGATCTAGAGGGCAAAGTATAAAGTAATCTGATGATGACATGCATCCCTGTAGCCCACTGGTCCTGACTGTAGCCTCTTCCTATGTGTGGTGCCTTAGATGCACACATGTATAAACCATATATTTTAACTCTTTTGTTTCCTATCCCCATGTCTATTTCAGAAGTATCTAATTTTTCTATAGCAACCCTGTAACAGAGGTCATTTTCCGACAATAACAAAATATATTTACATTTTCTTTCCCCACTGAACCAAAAGCTAGTTTTGTCCTGGCTTATCAGAACTGTTTAACGTAACTGCTTCACAGATAACATTTTGTGTCATTAATTAAAAGTGCTGGAAAATGACTTGATGCTTAAGGGTCTGACAAGTTAGAATATGAGGTCACCTTTCGACCTACTGAGGCCACCTAGAGATTATAAACAAAAATTAATTAATAGGGTTTGAAAGATAATGCATTATTTATAAGCTGATGGGCCCTCTATTTTTAATTGGTTTAAGAGAAATATGACCAGGTTAAATAAATCGGAGTGTTACAGAAAGCAGGCATATTGTAAAAGTAATTTTCATTTGTCTTCCAAAATTAACAGAGTATATCATTAACATGGTTGCATAAGAACTACATAGAATTTTTTAGCATGTTGATATGGATTTTCCTTCTGTGAATTCTATACATAGAATTGCTTAAGTTTGATACCGTGGAGAAAATTGAAAGTTATTTTATTTGTAATTAAGAAATAATCAAAACCTGTTATTATACACACTCAGGGGAGCACATTTTTAGCAATGCTTAGATTAGATAGGAATCAATGCTAGTTATTTGGCCCCTCCCTGGCCTCATCACAGCACCCTTCTGACTGAGTTTAAACGCTGAGCTTAGAGTAAAAACCAATCATTATAACCTTCAATAAAAGTATATCATATATGGCACCTAAAATAAAGAAGCAATAGTTATCAAAAGCGACTACTTATTATTTAAACTTAGAAACATCCCAACCAATATAAAACAATAAATAATAAGCTCAGTAATATCAAGTATGAGGAAGGTAAGCAGACATACTCCTTCAGCAGAAAACACTTCCTACCTGCTACAACGCCAATGAAGTTGTCAATCCAAAAATACAACGCTCTATGTCACAGTCTGTTGTTGTTGACATGCTACAATCTGATCATGCATTGAAGTTCCAGTTATTAACATGGTTCTGTTATTATTCTATGCTTCAAAAAGACTACTTCTTATAATGTAATTGAGTGGTGATCTTCATCAGCTCTGGGCAGCCCTAAGGTATAGAAAGCTACACTGTCTATGCATTTGGGAAAGAAGTCAGGACCAGAAATGAAATTAGAATAGGAAAGAGTGGGCTAGCAACAGGGCAGAGAGAAAACCATGGCCAGATTACAGAACCCAATCCCAGAAAGGCACATGGATGGGGTTCATCCAAAGTTAAGAAATATTCAAATGTCCAAATTAGATTGTAAGTACATAGGTGCTCCTTACCCAAACATTTTGGAAGGAGAGGGGTGAAAAGAGGGTATAAAATTAAATATGGAGTCAAGACTCTGCTGCTGAATGTAAGAAATAGGGCACAAGAATATTATTTTGCTAAGGAGACCTAAACAATCCCCCCTCAAAACAAACAAACAAAAACAAACAAACAAAAAAAACCCCTCCATATCTGCAAATGCTATTAGTTTAAAATAATAGCTTAACAGTGGTTATCTTCTATCTTCAAACAAACAGTATTAGTCTCTTGTTTGACACTCACTAGGCTCTGGAAAATGGTAAGAAAATGTAGGGGTGAGTCACTAGAGTTGTGGCTGAGGACTACTTCCTGGATAAGATCTTCTGAGGAGCAAATCCTCTTGCTCTAAATACCAAATGGAAGAACTGGCCTTTGAAAGGCCTTATTCTGTAAGTTTTTGTAGGTTAAATGCTATAGAAATGAAGTATAATAAATATACTCTATAATATTAGTTGAAGTAGGCTTCAGAGGAAAAAATGTATGACTCCATTTTTAATTCAGCTTTCAGAAAACCAAGAGCAAATATTATGTACAGGGTAAAAAATATCAATACTAGCCACTCAGACATTAGAATGAATAATATAAAACTGCCTGTATTCACTGAAGAAATGATTGTCTACACAGGAAAATAATCCCAGTGAACATAGAAGAAAAGTTCTAGAATTAGCAAGTCAGTTTAGCAAGGTTATAGGATATTCACTATGTAAAAATAAATTATGTGTATACCTATTGTATTTAAATGTTAAACATATTGCCATTTATAATGGCATAAAATATATAAAGTACTTAGCTCAGCCAGTGTGGCTACTGGTTGAGCATCGACCTTTGAACCAGGAGGTCACAGTTTGACGCCCAGTCAGGGCACATAACTGGGTTGCAGGCTTGATCCCCAGTAGGGGGTGTGCAGGAGGCAGTTGATCAATGATTGTCTCTCATCATTGTTTCTAGCTCTCTCTCCCTCTCCCTTTCTCTCTGAAATCAATAAAAATATATTTTAAATATATGAAGTACTCAGAAATGCATTTAATGTAATTTGTGCAACACTTATTTACTGAAAACTGTTCACTGAGAAAAAGTAATGAAAACCAAAATAACGGAGATATGTAAGAATACCTTATGTTAATCAACAGGGAAATCTCAATATTAAGATACCATTTCTTCCCATATTGATCTACAGATTCAATAGAATCTTCATCAAATTACTAAAAATTGACAATACAAACAGCCAATAGCCATATGAAAGATGTTCACCCTCACTGGCAATTAGGGAAGTGCAAATCAAAACTACAATGAGATACCACCAACCACCTGTTTGAGTGGCCATTATCAACAAGACAAGCATTAACAAGTGTTGGAGAGGTTGTGGGAAAAGGGGAATGTAGGCTGGTACAACCACTATGGAAAGCAGTCTGGCAATTCCTCAAAAAATTAAGAATAGGGTTACCATATGACCTATCATTCCCTCTCTTGGGTATATACCCCAAAAAACTCAAAATCATGTATTTACAAAGATATACACACTCCTATGGTCATTGCAGTATTATTCACAGTGGCCGAGACATGGAAACAACCACAATGTCCTTCAATGGAGGACTAGATAAAGAAAATGTGCTACATATATACCATGGGATACTACTTGGGTGTAAGAAAGCACCATTGGCAACAACATGGATAGACCTTGAGAACATTACGCTAAGTGAAATAAATCAATCAGAAAAAGCTAAGAACCATATGGGATTTCACTCATATGTGGGATTTAAAACTGAAATGTGCGAACACAATCAGCAGTGTGGGGTTGTCGGATGGAAGAAGGTGAGGGGTGAAGGGGGCACTAATATATGGTGGCGAGAGAATATTTGACTTTGGGTGGTGGGCATTCACTACAATATGTACATGTTGACCAATTTACCCCAATAAATTTAATTTAAAAAGAGAAATTGACAAGCTAGTCTAAATTTTATATTTAAATGCAGCAAATCTAAATCATCAAACTAACTTTAAGAAGAACATCACAAATGTGGAAGGCTTGCACTACCTGATTCCAAGACTTGTTATAAAACTAAAATAATGGAGACAGTATTTTACTAAGATTAAGGCACATACATAGGTAAAGGGAACACGATGTAATACAAAAAATAAACCCATATTAAACGGCCAATTATCTTTAAACAGTGGTGCAAAAATAATTTACTGGCTAAAGGGTGGTATTTTCAACAGATTGTGTTGGAATAATTGGCAACCCACATGCAAAATAATGATCTATAATCATAACCATGTACCATGTAAAAATAACTTGGAATGGTTATAGAGTTCAATATAATGTCTACACTATAAAACTTTTAAAAGAAAACGTAAAAATAATTGAATGAAATGCCTTATAAATGATACAAATATGGTTACATGATTACATATATTTGTCAGAAATAAACAAATTGTGTTTTTTTTAAATTGGTGAATTTTATTTTATATAAATTATACATCAATAAAGCTGAACATAACTATATTATGCAATTGGGTTTGATGTGTTTATCTTCTTAAATTCAGGTATTAAAATATCTGTTACAACTTGACAGACCTCATAAATCCATTTTAATAAGTACTAAGGTTATTCAGGTTATACTTTGTTCTTACAAACTCCTGAGCATCAGATAAATTACAAAAATGGATTCTCTTTTCCTCCTCTTAACAACCTACTCACCTCCAACTCAAAGGAAAAATATTTTGGAAATAATCACGCTTTATAAATATAATAATAACAACAGTCAACAACAATAAACATCAATACTAAATTTCAAGATTATTTCTAGGTTGGGATTCTAGTAATCCCAAAACACCATCTTACCCTGTTAACATCTTAGCATTTTGAATATTTTATTGTGGACATACCTTACCTTTATCATCATAAAGCTCAGCAAATATTCTCCACATTAAATTTAATAGTGTTTTAATATAGCCACTGTTTTTTTTTTCAGGAAATATTGATCATATATATTTATATCCTATGGACTAAAATCTTATACCATATGGACTAAAATCTTATACCATATGGACTAAAATTTTCATTAATTCAACTAATATTTAGAATGCTTTCTCTTGCTAGGCACGGATATAGACAAAATATCATTTATAACAATCTCAATAGCAAAACAACAAAAGTTGAAAGATCAAATGCACTTTTAAAAAAATAAGTTATATTCATTCCTACAGGCACATCTTATTCTGTGGGAATCATGTGATTTTACCAAGAGGCACGGCTACACTGGGCATTCCATTTCAACCCAGGGCAGATCATGCAGCACGACATCTACTAGAAAATGGGCTCCACTGCGGAAGGAACATAGTTTTCTGTGAAGTTTTTGTTTTTGTGGTGTCTCAGATACAACTACTCTATGGGAATTGTCTCACTTCTAACTGGCAGAAACAGAAAAGAAACAAGCAGAGGAAAGAAACAGAAAAACACAGAAAGGCACACACCAGCAATCACAGGGTCTTACCTTTGCTTCTAAAATAGAAAACCAAAGTTTTACTCAGTTCTGAAATGGAATCAGGAGCTGCCTCATTAAGGCACCTATTCCACTGAAATCACGTAAGAATTCCACTTTATTTTCAGAGTGAACAGTAAGAGAAAACTGAACTGAAACTTAGGGGAAATGGTGGAAATATATTTAGAAGAAATCAGATAAAAAGTGAAAACCTTCTTGTTCATGGTTTAACTGACTTTAAAAAAGCAAACACAAAGAGTATGGGTACGATTGTTTATGAGCCCCAATTTCCAGGTTCATCACCATGTGATTAATCTTTCTATGTTTTATAGACACAACTATTTCCATTATAGCTTTTGTGGGGGATAGAATCCTTATGTTTAAATATATGAACAAGTCAGATGAGAACAGATATAAAGTTAGCTATAGAAATCAGTTTAGGCTTTTCAAAGGCATTTCCTTATGTAACTTTTTCTAGATAACCAAGAGTAGAATAGCTAGTCATCTTCTCTCACAAATCCAGAGGTGGAGTATGGGTAATATAACTCATTAAATAAAGAAAATTATGAGTTTTCCAAATCTTATAACAAACTCTAATTATACAAGGTTAACTGATGAAATCTTCAAGAGATATAATTTCTCAACACATGTGGGATACATAACAAAAGTTACATCTTGCTTGTTAGTGGATTAGTTTCCCAATGCCCACTATTCAGGAGTGTCCATCTAGTTAGCATGATGTTGCTCATATGGGCAAAAGTGTAAAAGGTGACCACTGAAGTAGGAGACTGAAATTTATTTATTGTGTAACTAGAGGCCCAGTGCGCGGATTCGTACCCTTGGTGGGGTCCCTCAGCCTGGCCTGCACCTGCTCACAATCCAGGACCCCTCAGGGGATGTCAGAGAGCCAGTTTCAGCCTGATCCCCAAAAGCCAGGCCGAGGGGCTCCACTGATGCGTGAATCAGTGCACCGGGACTCTAGTATGCATATAAGATCTTTGGTTAATCTCTTCCCGGAGTCTCCCCTTCCCCCTTTTCATGTTTCCATTCTTGCATTGACTGTCTGCCCCCTGGTGGTCAGTGTGCATCATAGCTACTGGTCAGTCGGCCGGTTGGCTGGTAGTCCAGTTGCTTAAGCATATATATATATATATATATATATATATATATATATATATATATATCTTAAGAATTTCTCCTAGGAAAAGCCTAAATTCCCACACCTTAGATCAGTGATGGCAAACCTTTTGAGCTCAGCATGTCAGCATTTTAAAAACCCTAACTTAACTCTGGTGCCATGTCACATATAGAAATTTTTTGATATTTGCATCCATAGTAAAACAAAGACTTATATTTTTGATATTTATTTTATATATTTAAATGCCATTTAACAAAGAAAAATTAACCAAAAAAATGAGTTCCCGTGTCACCTCTGACACGCG
The DNA here is from genome assembly GCF_964212035.1 of Myotis nattereri. Lineage (NCBI taxonomy): Eukaryota > Metazoa > Chordata > Mammalia > Chiroptera > Vespertilionidae > Myotis > Myotis nattereri. The sequence continues at coordinate 81,499,862 of NC_138082.1, read as the reverse complement.
TGTCATACATAGGTTTGCCATCACTGCCTTAGATTCAAGACTCCCAGGCTATAAGTTTTTGTGGTTTATTTTAATAGACAAAATGTCTTTCTGTATTTTTACCAATATTTTCACTTACTTGCTTGAAAGTAAAAGACATAGATTTTCATTTTTTTCCATATCTTAGTACAATAGTAATAAAGTTTGCATTACAAGTTCTTATTTCTAAGACAATGTGAACTCATGTGATTTTACCAAGAGACACAACTGCACATGGTATTCTGATTCAAACCAGGACAAGGTTCCACAGAGACCTACTGACTCTAAACACACATCTTTCATTATGTCACTTTTTTTTTGCCTCAAAAAGCATATAATCCTAAAGTCAAAATCTTGTCCTCTATTCACTCTCCCACAATTAATTCAACCAGTACTCAGTGAGCACAATTAGGACAAGCAGATTGCTACCACTGGGCATAAATGTGTAGGAGTACCTCCAAAAGGATTAATGTCCCAATAACCTAGAACAGTGGTTGGCAAACTGCGGCTCGCGAGCCACATGCGGCTCTTTGGCCCCTTGAGTGTGGCTCTTCCACAAAATACCACGTGCGGGCACACACGTACAGTGCGATTGAAACTTCGTGGCCCATGCGCAGAATTCGGTATTTTGTGGAAGAGCCACACTCAAGGGGCCAAAGAGCCACATGTGGCTCGCGAGCCGCAGTTTGCCGACCACTGACCTAGAAGAATGCCATCCCCAAAACTAGTCCATAATAACAAAATCACATGCAATGTAAATGAACATGTGATTCTTTTAATTGGGCAGATCTTGCTGCCGAGAGGAAATGTCTACTAAACTGTCATGTTCCAGCACAACCTCCTTCCCACATGGAGACCAGCAACAAGCAGTTCATGGTCCGATTCTGGCACACACGCAGCATTTCCAGTAGCACCCTTCTAGACCGGACTCTTCTCTCCTTCTCTCCCTCTTCCTAATTCTCCTTCCCTTTCTTCACTGACTTTCAGCTCCAAGTCCCACAGAGTGAGTAAAATATGGTGAACGTAGTTTTCTAAAGGTATAGATCTACAGAGATTCTGTTAGTGGCATACCCTGTGTTTGTCTCACACGCCTACATGAGAAACACTATGTCAGCCTACCATGGGTTAAATGCTATTTCCAATCTAATTGACTATGGCCATGGCCATGGGAAATTTGCAGGGTGAAAGAGTGGCTTCTGATGTTATACTTTAAAGCATGAAATTTTTTAATTTTGATTAAATCAACCCTACCTATTTTCTTTTATCTCTGGTACTTTTGATGGTAAATCTTAGAGATCATTGCAGAACCCAAGATAATAAAGATCTATCTACTCTTACATTCCTTCTAAGGATTTTATAATTTCAGTATAGTAAAAGAACTGCACTTTGTTAATATGCTAAAATACACTGAATTATACACCTTGAACTGGATAACTATATGTAAATTATCTCTAAAGCTATTTAAAAATTGGCCTCTGAGTAGTCAGACTCAAAAAGGCATCTGTTACAATGAATCCAATAGGCAAATAAGTGGTATAATCAATAATTGTTCCAGAAATTCAGAAAGAGGTTGACCTCCAGACAGAGCACATGGGAACAGCTTCACATCAAAACCAGGGAGTAGATTGGTTTGAGAGGCATTATAATAAGATAGCAATCATGGTACTAAGATTTGAGAATACTTTATTCCACAGGTACTTTATTATGGATATATCTGACAATAGGAGTTTTAAATCTGTTTAGAAAGAGACACTATCAAAAATTGTTCTCAAGTTATGCTATCATTTAATTCAGTTTAAAGTACTGGATATAAAAATATGAGGACTTGCCCTAACCGGTTTGGCTCAGTGGATAGAGCGTCGGCCTGCGGACTGAAAGGTCCCAGGTTCGATTCCGGTCAAGGGCATGTACCTTGGTTGCGTGCACATCCCCAGTAGGAGATGTGCAGGAGGCAGCTGGTCGATGTTTCTCTCTCATCAATGTTTCTAGCTCTCTATCTCTCTCCCTTCCTCTCTGTAAAAAATCAATAAAATATTTAAAAAAAAATATGAGGACTCCAACAAAGTATACATTTATCAGTAAAACCAGTGACCCAGTGCACAGATTCATGCACACTGAAAGGAAATTAATTAGAAGGTGGCCAGCGGGGTGGGACTGGGAGAGACAAGCTGGACACGCCCTGGAGCCAACTTCCCACTGTTCCTCCCCAGCATCTGCAGAGTGAGTGGGGTCCCTCCAGCAGGTGGGGTCCCTTGGACTGCCTGTGGGGATTGGGCGGAAACCAGCTCTCTGAACATCCCCCGAGGGCTCCCAGAGCGTGAGAGTGCACTCTGCAAAGTTGCTGTCATACAGGGTGTGGAATGCAAATGCAAGTGTGCAATAATCCAGATTCAGGGCCCATAGTGCCCCAGGAACAACATAACCCATGGCCGAAGGTGGAACTGCATGGCCCCGTGAGGAATCTGGCTCCCTCCTCTCTGGTTTCAGGGTGTGTCACCTGAGAACCGCCTTTGCCAAGTCACTGCATCTTGGCAACTCCTTCATTGAGCCTCTGACCCTGGTGGTCAGTGCGTATCATAGTGACCAGTCAGATGGTTGGACACTTAGCATATTAGCCTTTTATATATAGACTAGGGGCCCGGTGCACGAAATTCGTGCACTGGGTGTGTGGGGGGGGGGGCGGGGGGGGTGGGGAGAGTGTCCCTCAGCCCAGCCTGCCCCCTCTCACATACTGGGAGCCCTCAGGCGTTGACCCCCATCACCCTACGATCGCCTGATCAGCCCCTTGCCCAGACCTGACGCCTCCGCCCGAGGTGTCAGGCTTGGACAGGGGACCCCCATCTCCCCCCGATCACTGGCTCTGGCCCCTGCCCAGGCCTGAGGCCTCTGGCCCAGGAATCATGCCTGGGCAGGGGACCCCCATCTCCCTCTGATCGCTTGCTCCACCCCCCGCCCAAGCCTGATGCCTCTGACCCAGGCTTCAGGCCTGGGCAAGGGGACCATCATATCCCCCCAATCCCCGGCTCCGCCCCCCACCCAGGCCTGATGCCTCAGCCAGAGGAGTTGACCCTCATCACCCTCCAATCACCAATCACCGGATCGGCCCCTTGACCAGGCCTGAGACCTCCTGGGCAGGGGACCCCCAGCTCCCCGTGGTTGCAGGCTTCGCCCCTGCCCAGGCCTAACGCCTCTGGCCTAGGCATCCGGCCCAGGCAGCAGGGACCTGCAGTGGCAGCGGGGGGTGCCACGATCGTGGGCTTCGCTTTGGGCCCAGGCAAGGGACCCCTAGCTCCCGGGACTGCCAGCTTTGACTGTGCCCAGCTACCATCGCTGGCTCCACCCCTACTTCCTGCTATCACTGGCCAGGGCGGCAAAGGCGCCTGATTCTCCAATCATGGCTGGGGGGCACGGCAAAGGCGGCCCCAGGGCCGCCTTTGCCCTCCCCCCCAGCTCTTAGCTCCCCCCCTGGGTTTCCAATCACTGTCAGTGGCAGGGGGCTTCTTCCTGCTTTCCCTTTCGCCTCCCTGCATTGTGCCTACATATGCAAATTAGCCGCCATCTTGTTGGCAGTTAACTGCCAATCTTAGTTTGCAGTTAATTTGCATATAGCCCTGATTAGCCAATGAAAAAGGTATCGCCGTACGCCAATTACCATTTTTCTCTTTTATTAGTATAGATAGATAATAGATAGATAGATAGATAGATAGATAGATAGATAATAGATAGATGATAGATAGATAGATAGATAGATAGATGATAGATAGATAGATAGATAGATAGATAGATAGATAGATAGATAGATAGCCCTTATTACAAAACTAGCTATTCTTTATAAGTATAAGGGACATAGTGAATGAAGTGCCTAGATGACTTTGTTATAAAACATTTTACCCTATAATATAACATCATGTATGGAATACAAAGAAAGTGCTGTTGAGTAGAGGAAAAAACCTGGCAGGATTTAAATTTCATTATCAGTCTCTTACATCCCTTGAGTAACATCAAAAAGTACATTGTGGTAAAGGATAGTGTAGCATTCCAATCTGAGTGCCTTTAAAAGCTAGAAGTTTTAAGGTGATTCACTAGCAGTGTGCTGTACTGTCTGCCTGGATCACGGATTTCACTGGTACCTAAGAAATGGAGGTCAGGGAATGAAGGATGACCACTGTAGAGAATGGAGGATGCAGCCATTACTTCAGTTTAGAGTGGCTGTGTGTCCTAATTCTGTGACAGTAAAAAGTGGAAAATATTATCTTTTAAGAATTGACTTCTTATTTTTCTTAATATCTAAGCTATAAATACCATGAAAATTATTACCTTGTGTAATTTTCTTATATGAAAACACAAAATTTATATTTTTAAATCTTACTGAAACTTCAAAAATGTTAAATTAGAATCTCTTTTGGGAAAACAGAAATGAAATGATTCTTTAAAAATGTAAACTTGAAACTTTTGTTGGCATTTCTGTGCTGAAATATGATTTGGATCAACCTAGAAATGGAGGGGCATAGGTCAATAGGACATCTGAGCCAAGAGCTTTATGAAAACCATCCTATTAGTTACAAACGTGGGAGTGAAACAGCAGAATCAGAAACATTATTAGCACCTACTTAATAAAGGATACCAAAAGGAAGGAACATGACAAATGTGTCTTCGGAAAAAAAAGATAATCTTGCCAAAAATCTCTCATCCTTGCCTTTATAGTGCCACCAATAAAGGTGATTGTATCTCACTGAATCTTACAGAATTCTCAGAGCAATCCATCTAAATGGGGGCTGCCTCAGAGCACCAGGAAATAAATGGCACCATTAATTTGCTCTGAAGTAATGTTTCCATCTCACTAATGTACCACCCCCTGGGGCAGCGACCCCTTGGACACTCAGCTTAGCAGTGTTCTCTCCCTGATAGAAGTGGCTTTAGATATTTGGATATAACCCATATTCAGAAAAAAAAAATGCATTTGCCTGTTGGATTATAAAATCATATTTTTAAGACAAAAAATAGCTCAATAAAACGTGTTTTCTGCTTTTCAGAGAAGAGAGTTTATTCTGGCTGTGTCATCATCAGCCATTTGCAAATTGTCCTCTTGAGCGAAGCAAGTGATAGGATTCATTAGCAACCTCAGTGAACTCTCCACTTCTCTAAAGATGACTGTCTCCAGCTTGGATTGGATGAGTTCTATGGGTCTTCAGTCCCTCTTCTCCACCTGGCCACATGCCATGAGAGTGTTTTCTCATTATCAGTAACTATGCTAAAAGCCACGGGCAAGGTAGAGCTGTAAGTGGCCTCTCCAAATACCTATTAAGAAAAAAAGAGATGAGCATACAATTCATTTCCCAGTGAAAAATGTGACGGAACCTGGAGGAGTTGTTCTTATGGCATAGCATGAGCCTATGAAGAAATTTGTCTATATAATTTTTATACAACACCCAGGAAAAGAAGGAAGTCTAGCAATTGCTGTTAAACTGATGGATATAGTAACTTTCCCCCCTTACTACGTAAATATAGGAAAAATCTCTTAAACTCTTTGAACCTTGGTTTGCCAGATACAAAATTTTCACACTACTCTTTCATAAATTTTTACAAAGTATATGTGAAATACCATGCCCTAAGCAAGTACCAGATACATAGTAGTTATTGTTAATATGCATTAATTGATAAATTATGGAAATATATTTGAGTGTGTCTTTACATACACACACATGTAGAAGGTGGCAATATAGAGATTATTATTTTTTAAAATATATTTTCATTTATTTCAGAGAGGATGGGAGAGGAAGAGATAGAAACATAAATGATGAGAGATAATCATTGACTGGCTGTCTCCTGCACGCCCCCTCCTGGGGATCAAGCTGACAACCTGGCATGTGCCCTTGACCGGAATCAAACCCGGGACCCTTCAGTCCGCAGGCTGACGCTCTATCCACAGAGACAAACCAGGTAGGGCTAGAGATTATTGTTTAATCCAGGAACCCAACATAGTGCATGATTTATCCCAGAGTGTTTTCTCAAAGGTGCAAAGCAGCCCTACTCTGCAGGAGCGGTCAGCCTGCCGGTTTTGAACATCCTTTTGTGAATACCTGCATGAGGATGAAGTGCTTTCAATTACAGGTGGCTGTTAAAATGCATCCCAGAAAGCCAAGAAACAACATACATATAGGATTTTACTAAAGCATGTTTAAATCATTGACCTTTCCTCTTTGGTTCATAACACCTTGTCAAGATGCAACAGACCGTTTCTAATATAAAAGAAAACAAAATAGGATTCTATTCTGGGAATAGAGCTCTGCCTGCCCAAGATGCTGAGGACTGGAGAACGAACAGAGTAATATTAAAGTTAGAAAGTTAGACCATGCTGATTTTACACATATTATTATGCTTTGGGAGGTGGGGGAAGACAAGAAGACACATGCTACAACAAATTGGCATCCAATTATACGTTTATCAACTAATGAGGTGCATAAACAGTTTGCAGTCTCAGTATTTTGTATTGTGTCTATTTGCATGGATTAAAATTCTATCTGAAATTCCGGCTTTGCCATTTAAAAAGCTGGTGATTGGTAATTTTTCTTCCTATGGTCCACAGCTCTTGTTGCCATAAACTTCTAATTCCCTGATGGATAGCTGCCAATGAATAATTCATTTAACCACGGTCTCCACTATGTAAATTTATATTAGATCATTTGGCAGGGGATACACTTTACAGTTCTTCCCATCAGAGCTCTGAAGGGTCTCAGAATGTCTCTATAGATTAAACAAAAATGGAAAGATAAGAAAAAAACTGCTCTGACCATATATCCAGAGCAGTAAGAAACCAGATCTCAAATTTCACCTATGAATTAAAGAAAGAGAGAGAGGTGATGGAAGTGCAATCGTTTTAATATCAGAGTTGGAAATAATTCCGCAGGTTCTAGTGTTAAAGAACTTCAACATGAAGTGGCACGTTCACAATCGGGGGCATTTTAAATCCCTTTAAAAATAAAATGGAGACATAAAACAATTAGGCTGTATTTTCAAGTATGATTATCCAAGTATGTCATAGGAATGACATTCAAATGTAAGGCTGATTTAGGGAACGACTAATAACTGCAGATCCCAAATGTGTGCACAAGAGCACCAGTTCTGGGGCTGCTCTCCAGAGGGAGGCAGGGGCTCTGTGCTCATTCCAATGAAGGACAATCGCCCAGGACACTACCTTCATCAGAGGCAGGTGCATCATGCATCCCGGCTGGGTAGTAAAGACACAGAAATATTCCACACACAAGTGGTTTAACTCTCATTGCCAAATGCATTTGGCCGTGGCACCCTAACAAAAGAGTACACCCCCAATGTTCTCCTCAGAACAGCTCAGAGAAATGACTTAACTGGCTTCATGTTCCAGTTCATCTTCAGAATAAATGTTCACTATTGAGCTTCAGAAAAACAGCAATGTTTAATGATTTTTAAGAATATTATTTCAAACTTCTAGTAATATGTTCTGAAATATCACATTTGAGATCAGAAGGCAATCAATCATAAATGCTGGTTATTTGTGAGAGCTCTTTAAAAGCAGACAGTCTAAGATAACTGTGGGGGGAAAGTATACATAATCTTGGTCAAACAGGAAAGTAATAAGAGTAAATTCAAGAGGATATTTAGAGAGAAAAAATATCTGTCTTAGAAAACAAACGTGCTCCATTCTAAATATCCAAGTAACTAACACTGAAAGGGGAAAAATGAGCATTTCCATAGAATCAAGGCAAAGCTAATATTCACACAGGTTCTTTCTCTCATTTCTCTGTCTCTCCATATCTGTCATCTATCTATCCATCTATTATCTAAAAAATCTTACCTTATATAAAAGAAAAAAAATTGTTTTTAATATAGGATTTGCTTGTTCATTTTTACTAAATAAACCTAATGAATAACAGTGAGCTCAGAGCAAGCCCACTCTTCCAGATCCTTTCATACCACAGTGCACATATAGGAGGTATTCTTGTTTCCTATCATTGGTACATATGTGAGTTAAGAAAGATTTTGATCATGACGCACTTTACACCTACAAAAACCTAGATTCTAGTCGCTTTTCCTTTCAGCAGCTCAAAGTAAAGACTAGTTCAAATTAGCATAAATCTGATATACTTATTCTTTAATGAATTCATATATTATAGATCAAAAATAGAGCTTTTGTATTCATTTGTAATATTTCTACAAAGCAGACAAATAAAATGTTTTTTAGAGAAAATAAAACACTAGAATGTCCCATTTTAGGCATCAAGAGCACGGGCAACATTTCTGTCAGTCTAAAAATACATACTATTATGCCACAACAGATATTCATTTCTTCATCTAACAGCCCGAAATCAAGCTCCTACTATATATTCTAGGCACTGATGTTGAATTATTTCTCAGAAAACAATTACAATAAGATTATGTTATATGAAGAAAGATTTATACAAATACTGTCTGTACAACCATAACATCAATTTACTTGAGAACATTTCTAGTTCAATTTTATTATGTAAGTATTTATAAAACACATTTCATCATTCACAGATCATTTCCAAGGCACATGAATAAAAAGAGTTGGTTGAATGTATATGCTTATATTGATTGCATCTATTATTAAACTCCAAAGGCATTATAAAGTTAACAATTTTCATACATTTTGATTAAATCAAAATATTGTTCTCAACACAAATGGAACACATACAAAGTTTTTAAAATACAGCCAACTTCATCTTTCTCAATTATAAAATAAAAATATAAAAAATGTAAAAATACCTCCCCCTAATTTTCATGTTTACACTTCTGTTAATATTTTTTAAATTTTAATTAAGTCACCTATACTTTACATTCTTCTACAGGAGCCACCAAGTTTTCTTCCAAAGTTCTTGCCATTCTTTTTCGTACTAACTACTCTAGCATTGTTCACCTATAGCTTATTTAAAGCCTGATTTTGTTTTCAAACATATTGTAGCTTTTAGGTGGGCTTTGAAGTTTCCAGTTCAGGAGAATAAATATTTTCAAAAGACATCAGAGCGGTTCAGGGTAACCAGGTGTCTCTGCTGCTCATGCTTCTGTGAGAACTTAGAGCTTGCCTCCACATTTCTGAAAGCAGTAAGGGAGGGGGTGGGCGGGGAGCATGAACAAGAAAGTGTTCAACAACAAAGGAAAAATGCAACCACTTCAGAGCAAAGACTCCAGAAGTCAATTTTCAGCCTGATCCCTCCTATGACTTTAAAATCTACTCTTAGGAAACCGTTTCACAGTTTAAAAGGGTGAAGAATACCCTTCTCAGAATTTCTGTCTAGATTTCCTTACCCCAAAACTTCATCAGCTAGTTAAAGACCCAGCTATCTTAAAACTGTCAGCGATTGTTCATAAATATAGCATATGGTTAATGTTTCTTTTAATTCTGTCCAAATCAGCACAGTCAAATCAATGTCCTCTAAGTAACATGTTGGATGTACTTGTCACACCAATTTGTTGACATTTTACATATACCAAAATGCAAATCCCTTTACGCTGCAATAAAGTGATAATGAAAGCACTTAATGTGGTGGAATGAGCTCGAGCATTTTTTAGAATGTTGAACTGGGTTTGAGAAGAGCGACTGGCAGGGTGAGTACTGTGGTGGGCGGCCTCCAAGATACCCACAAAGTCCCCCTCCTGGTGTGATGCCCATCTATAATCCTCTCTCATTGAACATGAGCTAAACTTTGTGACTTGTTTAAAACCAACAGAATGTGGCAGAAGTGATGAAATGTCACTTCCAATTTAGCTTTTAAGAAGACTCTGGCTTCCATCCTGGTCTCTCCCTTTCCCTCCCTCCCTCCTTCTGACTGCTCCCTCTGGGGAAACCAACCAGGTGTCACGTCATGACAATGCCCTGTGAAGCAAGCAACTGACAGAAGGCTCTGGACCACAGCACCAAGAAGCTGAAAATCACATGAATGAATGTGGAAGTAATTCTCCCCTGGCCTTCTGATGAGAGTGCAGCCACTTTCAACAGCTTTGCTGCAATTTCATTAGAGACCGTAAATCTGAAGCCCTGGATTCCTAATGGAATAAATAACAAGATAATAAACATTGGCTGTTGGAAGCCATACATTTTGGCATAATTTGTTCTGAAGCCATAGATATAATACAACTCCCCATGTCCTTACACTTGGTGCTCTATACATCTTATTATAGCCTCAATAAATGATAGCTTTCATTAACTTTTAAAGCACAATTGTGAGTTGTTCAAAATCCTGAACTTAAATCAGATAATGCTTTCTCCCAAATAAAATTTAGTGAGCACCTATTTCATGCAGAACACTGTGTGCAAGTCTGGTACCTGTTAAGGTGAATGAATAAGGTGCCTTGCCCTTATGATTATATCTAATGAAGTTGCAGTAGAATGGAAATAGGAAAATTAACAGGAAAATAAAAATTTAAGTATTCATAGCATATAAATAATAATAAATCATTTTGATATATAATAAACAGACCCACTGTCACTCTACCATTCCATTTTCCACTAACATCTTTGACTCTCATTGATTCCAATACTTGTTGAGTAGAATTAAAGCATCATATTTTAGTAAGTTTCATGGAGAGATCTCTCTCCCACTGGACATATGTCATATAAATATATATATATATATATATATATATATATATATATATATATATCATCGCATATAATATCATAATTGTTCATTCATTATATTGTTCAGGGTTTAAAGAAGGTGATGAAGCTTTTGAATCAGAATTCTCTATGTTTTCATTCTAGTTCTGTCACTTACTGCTCTCTAGACCTTAGGAAGTAAATTAAACACGGAGCCATAATGTTTTTCCCCTATAAATTCAAGATATTAATGCCCACTGAGTTCAGAGGGTTATTCTGGAGACAAAATAAGATGAGTCAAATAAAGAGCAAAGAACCAAGTAGTAAGTCTGTGCCGGTGACCAATTCCAGCATGTCATAATTTCAAGAGTTTCATCAAAAGGTTGATGAGACTTGGTGACTCAACAGGGTTGAGTCACACATGTAGTCACCTGTTGGGGATGGCTAAAGGCATTTCCCCAAACCTGAATAGGAAATTGATTGTGGCTGCCAGACAGTTAAAGGACATCTTAATCTACATGTTATTGCCTCCTACTGGCCAAACACCTGAACAGCCGTAGGCTAATTCCCCCATTCTGACAATGGACTCTGTACCAAAACTTGACCCTTTGAAGTGTATAACTCTTCCTCGCCTCAGGAAAAGTTGTGTTAATAAAAAGCATGGGGTCCTGGGGACAGAGAGAACATAAGACCTTAGACTTAAGATCTTGGATCTTAGCCCTTTAGCTAAGCTCCTCTGACCCCCAATGCCTTTCAAACTTATATTTCATCTCCGGACTCTTTATTAGTCTCTGGATTCCTATGTAATCTACGCACAGCCCCTTCTCCAGATTCCTGAACCCTTCCTGATGCTGGGACAAGAACCCTGGAAAGTCTGTAATACAATTAGAACTAAATAAATGTTAGTTGACACATGGAGATACAAAGATGACTGAGACTACCAACACCAAGGTACACATAACATAGTTTTTAAGAGACTTCCAAACGAATCACAACATGATGAAGCATAGTTACAACCACTTCTTAGAACATTGGAAACTGATTTATAGTCAAAATTAAACTTAAATTTTTATAGAGTGGCAATTCTGTGCAAATCTGTGTGCCAATAAACTAAGATGTGTGAAAGGGAGACAGAGCCATTGACCTACAGTAGAGCAATTGGAAAGGATGGGACATGCATACATTACTGTCAATTAGCAGAGAAGGATAACTACAATTAAAAAAGTACAGGCTACAGTGAAAATGAGGACATAAGATTAAATCGGATGGAAGCTTTGGAAACTTCTTGAAGGCTCTGTGATTTTAAATGGATTATTAAAACATGGTTGAGGATTCTATTTGCCTGTAGGAAGAAAAGAGGCATGTAATATGACCTAAGTTCTGAGGATGAGAGTACCTAAAAGCAATAGTAACAAGATTAGAACCCAGAGAGGAGGGGGAGAGGAGAGAAGAAGAGGAAGAATAAGAGAGGGGTGAAAGGAAGGAGGGAGTCAGGGGAGTAAAAGAGAGAAAAAGAAGGAGAGAGAGTTTCCTGGGCATGCATCACAGATTGCTAAAAAGCACTGTTGAAATGCAGTTATATGATAATGAAGGTGCCCACATTTTCAAGAATCAGATCCTTTATGTGCCTGAAGACATCACTTTTATATATAATAGTGCTTGCTAATGTGAAGGAGATTTCCTTCCTCAAGACAATTATCTGCCTCTTCAACATATTCCTGTTTGTAAAATTAGAAAAGTCTTCAATAATTATATCTCACGGCACAGAGACATGCCTTTCTATTGTTATCATACAATATATGTTGCACATGTTTGTATGTTAGAAATGAGTTAAGCTAAATACCTCCACAGAGTCAGCCCCATGAAGGCACAGCCTTTGCTTCTGATATAGGCACTGAGGGATGTCTCCCAGGAACATGTTTGCTTCTGAGATAATCATCTAAAAATACAGAAACAGTTCATCCCAACCTCCTTTGATTCCACCTGCTGTATAAACATCAGTGCCTTTTGAAACACCAGCAAACACCACATGGCACCTATGGTGTTTCCAGCTAGTGAACCCCCAGGGTGGATGTGGAAACAAACTCAGCAGCCCTCTGGCATTGACAGTGACCTGACCTCTGGAGAGTGAACACATTTCTATCTGTAGTAAAACAACCCCGTACCTTAAAGCACAACATAATGAATCTGAAGGGAGTGTTTAGGGGTAAAATAGTCAGGTTTAGGAAGCTTTAGGAACTAGGGGGTCCATGGAGGAGAACCACAAGGCTGCAAAGCTGGGAGCTGCCAAAAGGTATACATTCACAGAATAAAGCTCTACAGAAAGTATACACTCACAGAATAAGGGAATTGCCAAAAGGTATACATTTATAGAATAAAGGAGAGGAAGCCACCCATTTGCAGAATAAAGAAGGCTACAGGGAATAGAAAAACAAAAAGGGAGAAAAAGAAGGGAACCCCGAATGGGGTTCGGGCTCTGAAGCTGCTATAGTGACCAATCAGAGGGGATATCAAGACGCAAAGAACCGCAGCCTTTATAAACCTTAGGAAAGAGGGACATGGTGGGCCTCTCTCCCCCTCCCCATGTGGGAGTCTGTGCTTGTTTCTCAATGAACTTCCACCTTTTCCTATGCCACCTTTTGTCCATGGCTTCATCCTTGGAGCCCACCTGGACAAGAACCCGGGAAATCACCTTTGCATCCTGCCCAGAGGAAAAACCATGCGATCCAGTTAAATTTCTGTGTTTCAGACCTACTTAATACCTTATGAGAATAGAAAAATCTCTCCCACTATTTTTTATTATAAGTTTAATAATAGTATCTCATGCTACTTTCTAAGTAGTTTTGTTAATTAATTTCTTAGAACATAAAATTTGACAAAATTATTGCCATTATCAAATCTGAAGCTGGTCTGCACCGCCCCTAAAAAGATTAAGACCGCCAAAACCGGTTTGGCTCAGTGGATGGAGCGTCGGCCTGCGGACTGAAAGGTCCCAGGTTCGATTCTGGTCAAGGGCATGTACCTGGGTTGCGGGCACATCCCCAGTGGGAGATGAGCAGGAGGCAGCTGATCGATGTTTCTCTCTCATCGATGTTTCTGGCTCTCTATCTCTCTCCCTTCCTCTCTGTAAAAAATCAATACAATATATTAAAAAAAAAAAAAAAAGATTAAGACCAAAAGAGTAATGAGCAGAGTTGAGATCTATTGGAATAATGCCTTTGAAAACATTTAAAATTCTCAGGATAAACTTATGATCTGAGACATGAATGCGTCCTATCTCCATGGATACGTTCTCAATATTGTACCTACTTTCTCGTCACCACAGTGAAAGCACTATTCAATTTAACTCCTGGTAAAATTCAGTAAGTCGCCCGGGCAGTGGGGCAGTGTCATTCAGTGGCTGTTAACTTATGAGCCAGGAGGTCACGGATCGATACCCAGTCAGGGCATATGCTCAGGTTGCGCCTCGATCCCCAGTGTGGGGTGATTCCCCACTGTGGAGTGTGCAGGAGGCGGCCAATCAATGATTCTCATCATTGATGTTTCTATCTCTCACTCCTCCCTTCCTCTATGAAATCAATTTAATAATATATATATATAGATTTTAAATGCAATAAGTCCAAGAAAGGTGTGGTAGATTAACTTTGGTCAGCAATTAACAATCTTAACACCAAAGGGCTTTTTAAAGAAAAATATGCAAACATACAAAAGCACATAATTGACCTTACTACACTAGTAAGTCACCTATGACATTCACCTTTTTAAACATTTTTATAGTATTCCAGACTCTAAATCAGAAACTCAAAGGAATTCCCATTGCCCAAGGAATAAATTTTAAAATCCTTGACCTGAAATTCATGTTCAGACATACTTTACATGAATCCGCAAAATAACTACTATATGTAATCCATCTCATAAAATTCATAGTCTATCTCCAAGTATGTCTTGCTGAAAGTAATGTGAATCTAACAATTAAAATGCTTTCTTATGTTAATCCTCTTAAAACTCCCATAGGAAATCCAAGTTCCACCTTTTTACCCTTAATAAGGTCTGGCATCACTATTTTAACCAAAATTAGTTTATTACTTTTCAAAACATGTTTAGTGCATACTATGAGTCATTTTTTTTAGCATTTAATGATAACACCGTGTTTATGATATGTGTGGATGCCTCTTCCCTGCTTTTAATACTGGCCACAACCTAGACCTAAAATTTTTAAAGTAGCATTTCAGAGTGAGTTGAGACATATTAGTGGGATTGATGTTCATTTAGCGAGCTGCTCCCAGCACTTATCTGCAATGAAATAAAATAAATCAGAATGTATCATGTGTACTAAGGGTAACTATCATTTGTGAAAATTTTGTTTTATGTATGTGTTTAGTCGGTTGCAATGAACATCTATTTCTTACGGTGTCACAACTTTAAAAATAATTGCAACCACCATCCTAGAAATCTATGTATCCTACTTATTTAAATAAAGTGTCTAATAAAAAAAATTCTATGTTTAAAATTCTATGTTTAAAATGGGTAGGGCAGGAGACTGAACAAAATTAAGGGAGAATCAGGTATACATAAGGGAAAGTCAAAACTAAAGACTGAAGGCTGTGGGATGATCACTGAGTACGTACTGAATGAGGAAAAGGGGGTGTGAAATGGCCAAGGTCAAATTTCATTTTCAGTGCTGCCTGGAGTTGGCTGTGATTTGGCACAGAATGATGTGGCACATTGACTACAGCGCTCAATGAGTACATCTTTGTGGATTGTCATAAAACTCAAGTCTATTTTACAGCAGGTAAATTACAATATGCAATTGTAATGTGCATATGACAGAGGGGCTTATTTTTCTTCAGTGTGTAAGAGGGAACATTTGGCACCCTTAGTAAAAGTCATAAATGGTACTTATCCAAATTCATAATTTTCTTATGCCCGTTTCCTTTCTTGTTCTATTACACCACCCAGAATTGGGTATCCACTTTGTTACATACATTATGTAAATAGAGCTTTACATTTTTTTAAACAAGGATGACATATGAACAAAAATTAAATAGTTTACAGAACTGAAATAGCACCATATGTTCGAACAATATCATTCTAAAAATAGATGACATCTTTGTCTATTCTATTTCTCAAAGTACATTTTGAATTTGGTATGTAAGGTATTCAAAAGCAATACAAAGTATTACCAAGCATATGTCATGTGGCAGATAGTATTGCCTGTTCACAATGCTTCCTTTCCCGTCTTGAAATGGCTTTCTTGTGGTTGTACACAGTGTGTGTATACCTCTCCTCATCACTGACTTAGGGATTGACCTTGTGACTTGTTTTGACCATTGAATGTGATTTGATATAACAAACCATATCAACCCAGGCTTTACATGTGCATGTGTGGTTTGGTTTATATGTATTCCTGCCCTAAACCATGCAAATATTACCCCCAGGTAAGCATCAGTTGCAGAATGGAACACACATAGAGAATACATAATCCTGTCCAACAGTCTGGAGCAGAGCCACACGTGGTCATCTGAGTGAAGAATACATTTTATTATTGTTAGTCATTGAGATTTTTTGATGGTTTGTTATGCAGCATTATTTTAGCAAAAACTGACTAATACATTTCATGGCTCAGAAAATCATGATATAATAATCAAATTAAAGTCCTAAAAATTTATCACAACAATCCATTAGGACTCTTGAAAAGTCTCAGCAGTACAGGTTTTCAGCATAATTTTCTTGCTGTTTATACTCTTTTTAGTTTATAATCCTATTGGATATTTAATATGAAAATCTTTTTTTTCTATTTTTCATTTTCTTTTCATGAATTAAGACCAATTTTCCTGGTCATTTCAATTGTAGCCTGATATAATTTATAGTTACATGAATTTAGACATGTATAATGATCAAAATATGGAAATAAATATAAACTTATGGGCTGCCATCTAATGTATATAATAACGTGTGTGTGTGTTGTGAACATCTTCAGGATTTTTGTGATACCATTTTTCTTTTTTTAAAAAATATGTGTTTATTGATTTCAGAGAGGAAGGGAGAGGGAGAGAGAGATAGCAACATCAATGATGAGAGAGAATCATTGATTGGCTGCCTCCTGCACACCCCACAATGGGATCAAACCCACAACCTGGCATGTGCCCTTGACCGGAATCAAACCTGGGACCCTTCAGTCCGCAGGCTGACACTCTATCCACTGAGCAAACCAGCCAGGGCAATACCATTTTTCAAATAAAAAGTAAAGTTTCTAAAGTAATCTCAGAGAAATAGCCTCTCTAGCATGTATATAAGAAAGACATCTGAAAGTAAATACTAAACCAATAAAGGGAATCCTGATTTATTGATGAATAACTCTACCAAAATATAATAGTTTTGAATGTCTTCTATATGAGAGTAGGATGTTTATGGATTTGTAGTTGTTAAAAGAATAAAGTCTTTAAAGTAGCCCATTCAGCTATCATTTTTAAAGGTGTCAAGGTTGTTTCTGGGAAGATCTTTAAAAGATAGGATATCACATATTGTCATGTACTGAACTAAAAGGACAATGCTTGGCCAGGTGAGCTCCAGTGAAAACTAGGCAAAGGCATCTTTAAAGCATTCCTGGAATAAAGAATCAGAGATCATGGCTAAATATATCCTTAAAGATCATCCTAGGTCAGGAACCAAGGCTGGCTTCTTACTAAACGATCACTTTAATAAGACAAGAAGTGTATGATTCCTGTTGTAGATAAGCTCTATGTGATATTTTGTAAAATATAAAACCATGTTCAGGGAACTGAAATGACAGCTCTAGGACACAGATCTTATTTCTAGAGTCCAGGAAATGCTAATCTTTTACTGGTTCCTTTAATCATTACTGTGCAAGGCACAATCTGCATAAATCAGATAAGAGGTTACTATCCAAAATATAAAGAACTCAAACAGCTCAAGAGAAAAAAAAAGCAATCCAATGAAAAAGTTAGCAGAGGACCTGAGTAGAGATTTTAACAAAGAGCAGACACAGATAGCCAACAGGTACATGGAAAGATAAAATGCTCAACGTCACCAATCATCAGGAAAATGCAGAGCAAAACCACATATGCTTCTACTGGGTGATCATCTGGCTCATTCCATCGGTTCAACATTTTCAAGTGTGAGGCCTGACGGGATGTGAAGAGTTTGAAAGGGATTCATAACTGATCCTCATCTAAAATAAGGAATGCAGCTCCACCAATTTTCTCTGAAATGCTGACCAAATAGGTCATCATTTCCCCCAATAGAAAGGGGACAATATTAGTTCTTTGTATCTTGATGGCTTTGAACATTTTCTAAATTCAATGTGGTTTTGTGAGTTCTATTGAACATCAATGTGATCCACCTACTGCCTCACTCAGTGGTTCCATACATCATATAGATTTCGTCTGAGTATTTAGTCTCCAATCAAGGTTTGATGGCGGAATGCTATTATAGTCAGGAGGTTACAATAACCCCCTATAGAAAACTGAAATCAACTAACTCAGTGACCCCAAGATTTTCCTCTCCATTCAGTGAGGCTGGGGCTGTCCTACATAACACATAGCATGTTCTCCAAAGCACCAAAAGGAAGGCTTTCTCCTTCATGTTACTAATTTATATTCCAAACCGACTTGTTCTGTCTTGGTTCCTTTGCCTCCTACCTGGTTTCAACCTTACTGCTCAGCATTTTCAGATCAGTGTTTCAATAAGACAGTTTTATTTCAGCTGCAGCACCAAGGCTCTCCTAAAGATTTCCTGAGCATTAGTCTGCAGGCTGCTTGCCAGATCCTCTCTAATCCCTTGTCAATTGCTTACAGCTGAAATCCCAAACTGATAAGATATCCCAAGACCCTGTTTATCGGAGGTCAGGTTAAGACAGCCACTACCTCCTTAGTAAAAGCTGATTGGACGGCTGCCTGTTCCTTGTGAGAAGTGTTCCAATAAAATAACAAAATATTGGAAAAGGCATGACAATATGGAGATAAGTTAAATTCCCCTGCCACATGGTGGGTAGAATATGGGAAAGGTTAAAAAGAGAGATGAGAAAAGCTTTATATAAGCACTGGATGAAATACAAGAGAACCACACACTTTTCAAACCACTCATCACCTGTAAACATTTGCTTCTGATCTTACAAAAGACAAGATGCTGGCTTTCATACAAATAAACTCCCTTCTTGTCCTCTCCAACACATGTACTCAAGAAATGTGTGGCAATTTTATTTCCCTTTAACAACAAGAACAAAAATGCAAATGAGAGCTTGGATTGCAGAAAGTGTTGGAACAGAAAAGTCAACATACGTTAAAATGTTCAAGGCCAGTGGGAATTCCCCATGAGGCCAAGGCAACTGTCTTACCTTCTGGGTCCACTTAGTACCGTTTCTTCACCGTGGGTTTCTGGAAACAGTCAAAGGGTTCTCAGCAGAATCATTCAGAATGGAAATGAACCACCCCAGTAATTGTATGACCCACTGCCTTTTTGGCTCACCAAAATTGGGTAATATAGAAATTTAAAAAAAAAAATTTAATTCCTATACAGCTTTTAATTAGTGGCAATGAATTCCTGAACAGTATAGGTTCAACTGATTCCATGATGATGCAAGTCAGAAATATAGAACAAGATGTACTCTGATGTCTTTCAAATGAAAAGATTATAGACTCTCCTCTTAATTATATTCCGCTAAGGTGGTTGGGATTTATTGGCTAGGAAATGCACTGTACCCAGCCAATATTTCTATGCAGTTTTTTTTCCACTGTTCCACTTCTGCTAACAAGGACAATTCAAGGGCAAATACTAATTATGATTTTGACACAGTTTCACTTTCCTGTTTAGCTTTGAAAGTAATTCCATGATATGCCCCAATTCCCTTGTTAATTTTCTTTTCTTCTAATTTCTAATTGAATTAACTAGTGAATTCAAGGAGAGGTTCTGACTTTTAAAGTATTTTCTCTTCTTAAAATTTTAATTTCACTTTTCAAAAGAACATTTCCAATGAAAATTAATATAAAGAACAAACTAAAAAAAATTAAAATTTTTTAGAATGGCACTACAAAAAAGCTTAAAAATTATACATTTATCACTTTTGACATGGTAATCACTCACTATTATTAATTATAGGAGACATTGGAGGTCCAGTTCTCTGAACTACAAAATATATTCATGAATAAAAGTGCCTTACATTCAAGAAGAAAATGGTATCTGTCACTGAGATTTTGAGAAACTTGTAAGTCTACTTACTCTCTTGAGGTCTAGCAGATATGTATGGGATCATTTCATAGCACATAGATATATTTTATGCTTAGCCTTTGTTGAGTCAGACATCTGACCCTCAACTGAAAAGCAAAAAAAAATCCCATAATCTTAACATGTCTCAGTTCAGAAATGATAAAGAGTAAACTGTAAAACAAAAACTATCTATATTAATAAAAGCACAATATGCTAATTAGACCAGACATCTTTCTGGACGAAGCCAGAGCTGCTAGGGAAGCCCAGGTCCCAGGTGCCTGCCAGCAGCCAGAGGGAAGTGCGGGTCCCGGGTGCCAGAGGGAAGCCAGTGCTGGCAGCCAGGGGAAGGCCTACTCTTGCACAAATTTCATGCATCAGGCCTCTAATCATAGCATAAAAGAGACAGCAAGTCCAAATTACCACCAATTTTTTAAATTGTACTTTCAATGCCAATAAGCCAGGACAGAGATTGCTACTTGGCCACCCAAGAATTATACTTAACAGGTAAGTTTATTTATTTCCATTAAATGAAACATATTAATTGTATTTTTATCACCAATTTTGTATCTTAATAAGTCAATCACTGAGAGAAGTACACTAAAAGATTACACTCTAAAGGGAGATTTGTCAATATTCCTTGTATTTTGAGCTAGAAAATATTGAGACTATTATGTATATAACTTCATATTTTTACATTTAACAATTCATATTTGATATTTGTAAGTCTATTGTTAAAGTTACAATATCTGTTAAAAATTGAACGTATCCAATCAAAAAATGGGCAAAGGACCTAAATAGACACTTTTCAAAAGAGGACCTTCAGAAAGCCAAGAGACGTATGAAAACATGCTCAAAGTCACTAATCATCCAAGAAATGCAAATCAAAACAACAATGGGGTATCATCTCACACCTGTCAGACTGGCTATCATCAACAAATCAGCAAAAGACAAGTGCTGGAGAGGATGTGGAGAAAAAGGAACACTCGTGCACTGCTGGTGGGAATGCAGACTGGTGCAGCCACTATGGAAGACAGTATGGAGTTTCCTCAAAAAACTGAAAATGGAACTCCCATTTAACCCAGTGATCCCACTTCTAGGAATATATCCCAAGAAACCAGAAACACCAATCAGAAAGGATATATGCATCCCTATGTTCATAGCAGCACAATTTACCATAGCTAAGACCTGGAAACAGCCTAAGTGCCCATCAGCAGATGAGTGGATTAGAAAACTGTGGTACATCTACGTGATGGAATACTATGCTGCGGTAAAAAAAGAAGGAATTCTTACCATTTGCCACAGCATGGATGGAATTGGAGAGCATTAAGCTAAGTGAAATAAGCCAGTCAATGAAGGAAAAATACCACATGATCTCACTCATTCATGGATAATAAAGACCATTATAAACTGATGAACAAAAATAGATACAGAGGCAGAGCAGCATTGAACAGACTATCAAACTACAGCGGGAAGCCCAGGGAGGGTTGGGGGGGGGGGGCGGGTAAGAGATCAACCAAAGGACTTGTGTGCATGCATATAAGCATAACCAATGGACATAAGACACTGGGGGTAGAGGAGGCCAAGGGAATGTCAAGGAGGGGGAAAAAAGGAGACATATATAATACTCTTTGTAATACTTTAAGCAATAAAACAAAATTTTAAAAAAATAAAATAAAATGTTGATAAAAAATTGAACATAGTTAACTTTATCACTAATGATTATTTTTTGCCTTAAATTGGACTCTGTCTCATGTGATATACCCAAAAGTGATCTTTTCATTGTTGCTTTTAATATTTGCTTGATGTATTTTCCCATCCTTTTGATTTTCTTTTAAGTATCTTTTTCTGAGATATAACTGACATTCAAAACATTGCACATACTTAAGGAAAAACTATACTTAGGGCAACAAGACTTTTTATTTCCTAGAATCTGTTATAACTAAGTGTGTCCATATCATAAAGTTCTCAGTCAATGAACAGTAAGCAAATGTTTTTTGAGGTTGACGCCAAGTAGGCTCTTTAAAAGGGGTATAGAGAGCCGAAACACACTTCTTTTGCACTCTTTCCTCCCTTCTGCTACCTGGAATGCAGGAACAATGAGTAGAACTTTTGCAACAATTTGGGACATGAGCGTTAGCAAGCGCATACACTAAGGAAATAGAAAACGTCCGCCCATTCTTCCCCTGCAATTCAGGCATCCACTATATTACTTAAGCCACTGGTTTTTGTGGTATTCTGATAAATGTGGCTAAACTTAATTTTCAGTGGCTGTGTGTGTATATATATATATATATATATATATATATATATGCATTCAATGTGAAAATTTCCCTATTTTAAATACTGAAAATATTTACATAGTCTTACATATCATGTTATAAACAATTTAGTTTCATCTTTAATTATTATTTATTTAAGTAAATATTATGGAGATTTAATTTGCCAAATTGAATTCTGGAGGTTTAATTTGAACATTATTCAAATTTGATTTATTCATAGATTATTCTCTTTACTCTCCTGCTTTCCAGTCAATTATTTAAAATCTGAATAGTTTTGTCATCTGTAAAATGACCTATTTTGGTGGGTTGCTGTGAAAATTAAGAGATAAAAAGGCATGGAGTTGGCACGGACTGAGTTTTCAATTAACACCAGGTACTGTCAGCATGCTCACTGTAGGCCTGCTTACAATGTAATAATTTCGGACACATAAAATAGAATAAATTCTATTTCAGTGTACCACCGCACTAACAAAAATGTCTTAAAAGTACTTTCATTTTATTAATGTTTCTGGCATCAATAAATCATATTTACTTTTTAAACAGAAATATTTTCAAGTTTTAATGGCAGCTGTTTCCATTGAAGGATTTAAGGAATAATAATAGAGTAGACAGAAGAAGAGTCAGGCTTCCTACTCCAACTCCATGTGAGTTTCCCCTTTCCACAGTTTTACTCTTTCCCTGAATAGAAACCCCTTCTAGAACACTTTGTAACTGTAATGCAATTTCATTGACATTATTACCCTGAACACATCCTATTAAATAATTTTAAACCTGAATACAAACTAGAATATATCATCAAAGCAAACATATGTATATATGACTAAATTACAGTTTTATTTATTTATAAATTATGCAATTTTATGTATCAAAACACTCGACATGTATTTGAAAATGATAGTATTTCTACTATAGGTTTTCAACTTTTTTAGATAAAATGCCACATTGAGAAGCATTGCATTCATATAACTAATAAAATGAAAATAAAGCTGGAATGATAGGTCAGAAATAAAAATCTTTAACAACTTCACCTTGAGCAAAGTCCCTGTAGCTCAAGCACGTCAAACTTGGCCCACAAAGAATATTTTTGCAGCCCAGCCAATATAACAGTATGTAAAAAATGTTTTAATTAAATGTTTCATAACTTAATTTTTACAATATCCTGTTATACATAATTATTAACAAACTACAACTTTCGCTGATGACTGGTTACTATAATTGTGTTGCATTCATTTCCCTTCCACGCCTTCCACGCAAGGGCACCATTTCTCTCCACTAACACTAGTAGCGAATATTTTAGCAGCCGATGGCCATGTCATTAGCCTTGGACTGACTTGTTTGGTGTGTGCAACAGGAAATATTTCACTTTCGGAGAACAAGAAAAATAGGTTTATTTCCCTTTCGCTTAATAATTGGTGCAGTTATTCAGTGTCTGGTAAGTTAATGTTCAAGAAAAAATATTAATTTTTATTAAAATGTTCTATTATTGTATGTTAACGATTACTCATTATTCCAGCCCTTTGTAGTCAGCATGTCTCCATCGAAATAAACCTATGTTTCTATGAAAATTGAAGCTTTTGTTTTTTTGCGGCCCACATACCCTTAAACCTTGTTTATTTGGCCCATGTGAGCCTTTGAGTTTGACATACTTGCTGTAGCTAGACGATTAGAAGAGATAACCAACCCTCTTTTTTTTTCATGGAATGCAATTAGGAAAGAGAAGTATTTCACCAGAGAAACCAATTAATCTGAGAATTTGGAGAGTTAAAGAATTGCAGCAAACTTCATTTAGGTACATAAAGAAAAATCTGACAACTCTTTATTCTTAGGACTAAAATTAAAATAAAATTGTGGCCCTGACCGGTTTGGGTCAGTGGATAGAGCATCAGCCTGTGGTCCCAGGTTCGATTCCGGTCAAGGGCATGTACCTTGGTTGCAGGCACATCCCCAGTAGGGTGTGTGCAGGAGGCAGCTGATTGATGTTTCTCTCTCATCGATGTTTCTAACTTTCTATCCCTCTCCCTTTCTCTCTGTAAAAAACCAATAAAATACACTTTAAAAAATAAAATAAAATAAAATTGTGATTAATTATGTGAGACCAACAACTACAGTGAACATCAAATCTATCAGAGTTCCTCTGCTACCGGCTCAATGGACTGAAGGAAACACCAGAAGGAAAGGGCTGCTCTCAATAAACTAGGATTAATTAAATGAGAAGAATTAGAATACAGTTAACAAACATAACAAGGCAGCAGTTTCTCTGAGTTAAACTCGGGTTGAATGAAACAATAAACTTGACAGCTATTTCAGATGTAGTCCTCAGGTCTTATAAATCAACAGCCCATGGGAATCAACTTTGGACAGATGCAATTATCCAAATAAATAAAGTAAAAGTCACTCATTGAAATTTCTCAGACAATTAAGAGGAGTGACTCAGATAGGAAGAAAAAAAGAGTTTTTTGTGTTACCTATAATATTAAAACATTATATATTTGAATCAATCTTTCGTTGAAGCAATAGTATTAGAAGCAAACTTTAGACCATAGTATCTGCTAAAAATAGTTTATGTATATTTTTAGAAAAATATTTCTGGCTCAAATAGAAAGTTGGCTTCCTTAGGACACATTAACTCTGTATGTAGAAGGAATGGAATGAGTGGTGTAAGACTGGGGTCCAATTTTATTCTTTTGCAAATAAATAGTTTTGCAACAACATTTATTAATGAAACTATCTTTTCCCTACTGAGTATGCTTGGTTCCATAGTAAAATATTAGCTGATTACATATACTAGGTTTATGTCTAGGTTATCAATGCTGTTACATTGGTCTATGTATTGTTTTATGCTAGGACCATGCTATTTTGATTACTATAGACTTGTAATAAATTTAAAATAAAAGTATGTCATGCAGCCAGCTTTGATTTTCTCCTTTAGAACGGCTTTACCTAGTCAGGGACCTTCTGTGATTACATATGACTTTTAGGATTTTTTTCTACTTTGTGAAAAATGCCATTGGAATATTAATAGGGATTGTGTTGGATTCATGTCTTGAAATTTAACAATCTTAATTCTTCTCATTGATGAACATGAGATAACTTTCCATTTATTTCTCTCATCATTATCACATAATTTTGAATGCACAAGTTTTCCACCTTCACGTATAAATTTACAAGTATTTTATTATTTTGATGCTACTTTAAATGGGATTGGTTTCTTGATTTGTTTCTGATAGTCATTGTTTATGTGCAGAGTGTAACTAATTGTGTGCAATAATTTTGAATCCTGCAACTTTACTGAATTTATATATTTGTTCTATCAGTTTTGCATGGAGTCCTTAGGGTTTCCTATTTATAAAAAAAATATCTGCAAACAGATGCTTTCATGTCTAACTTTCCACTTTAGTTGCATTTTATTTCATTTTCTTGCCTAACTGCTCTGACCACCACTTCTAGTACTGTGTTGAATAGGAGTGGGGAGAGTGGGCAACATCATCAAGTTCCTGAACTAAGCAGAAAGCTTTCAAACTTTCACCATTGGGAATGGTACTGATTGTAGGTTTGTCAAATATGGCCTTTATTGTTATGAGGTGCATTCCTTCTATACCCAATTGGTTGAGTATTTTTATTATAAATGTATATTGGATTTTATTATATGTTTTTCTGCATATATTAAAATGATCATATGATTTTGATATTTTATTTTATTAATGTGGTATATCCCATTTATTGATTTGCATTGATGAATCTCCTTGCTTTCTAGTGACAGTCATTTGGTTATGGTGTATGATCCTTTCAGTGTGCTGTTAAATTTGGGTGGCTAATATTTTATAGAGAAAATTTGTATCTATATTCAGGATATTGTCATGGAGTTTTGTGTTTTTTTCTTGTAGTTTGCATGTCTGGCTCTGGTAGCAGGGTAAAGCTACACTCATATGAGGTTAGGAATGTTTCTTCCTCTTCAATCTTTTGTTAGAGTTTGAGAAACATTGGAATTAATTTTCTTTAAATGATAGAATGAACTGGTGAAACCATTTGGTCCTGGACTTTTGTGTATTGGGAGGTTTTTGATTACTGATTCAATCTCCATACACATTATTGGTTTACTCCATTTTTTTATTTCTTCATGATGCAGTCTTGGTAGGTTGTAAGTTTTTAGAAATTTCTCATTTTTCTTCTAGGTTATCCAGTTTGTTGTGTATAAATATTTACCTAGTCTTTTTTATTTCTTTGGTGGCAGTTGTAATATCTCCTCTTTCATTACTGATTTTATTTATTTCAATCTTCTCTCTTTTTTCTTAGTCTAGCTAAAGGTTGACAAGTTTACTTATCTTTTTATCTTTTTATTTTATTTTATTTTATTTTATTATTTTATGTGTGTGTGTGTGTGTGTTCCAATAAGACTTTATTGACAAAAACAGAAGGTAGGGCCAGATTTGGCCTGACCAAGTTCAATTCCTATAAAACCCTTAATGAATGACTATTTCCTACCAATCCCAAAAGATAAACACTATTGTGACATATATACTAATTGTTACTTTTCTTCATAATTTTACCATTGAAGCATGAATCCCTAAATACAATACCTGTAGTTTATTTTTTATATCATCCATGTTATTGCATATAGCTATAGTTCTTTGATTTTCATTGTTGTAGAGTATTCTATTATATAAATTTATTTTTTATTTTGCTGATAATGGATATTTGGTTGATTTTAGTTTTTTATTGCTATGAATTATTATTATGTAGCTATGAACAATCAAGATATATATATCTTGATAAATAGGCACATATTTCAGTTTCCAAATTAATGGTACCAATTTATATTCCATTAGCAGTGTGTGAAAGTTCTAGTTGTTCCACATCCTTGCCAATTCCTGCTTTTTCGCTTTTTTAAATCTCAGCCATTCTGTCAGCTGGATAGTGGTATCTCATTGCGGTTTTAATTTGCATTTCCTTCTCTGATTAATGAGGCTGAGCTCTTTTCACATTTGTTTTGACCATTTGGATATCTTCCTTTGTGAAACTTTGTCATTTTACTTTTTTTTTTTTATCAAGGTCTCTTTTATATTTTAAAATCTTTATTGTTGAAAGTATTATATATGTCCCTTCCCCCCAACCCCCGTTAATCCCCTCCAGCCCACTCCCAACCCCTTGACCCAGGACTTCAGCACCCTATTGTCTGTGTCCAGAGATTATACATATACACATACAAGGTCTTTGGTTGATTATCTGTTACCCATCCACCCTTCCTCGCCTTCCCTTCAAAATTCTGCACTCTGTTCTGGCTTCCATGTCTCTGGATCCACTCTGTTCATCAATTTATTATGTTAGTTAGATTCCACATATGAGTGAGATCATGTGATATTTATCTTTCTCTGACTGGCTTATTTCATTTAGCATAATATTCTCCAGGTCAGTCCATGCTGTCTCACATAGTAAGAGTTCCTTCTTACCATGACTCAGCACAGAGAACCAGATTATAGTTTACTAATTCTTTTAGCTGCTTGATCAAGTCTGCTATTGAAGTTCTCTGTTAAATTCTTCAATTCAGTTACTGTGTTCTTCAACTTTGGAATTTTTTTTATGATTTCTACTTCATTGAACTTTCCATTTTGTTCATGTACTATATGCCTAATTTCATTTAGTTGTCTAACTGTATTTTCTTGCTGTTCATTGAATTTCTTTAAGAAAATAATTCTAAATATTTTGTCAGATAGTTCATAGATCCCATTTTTTAGTCATTGGTATTCTATATGTCTTTTGTTGGGGCCATGTTTCCTTAATACTCATGATTTTTGTGGGGTTTTGTTTGCATCTGTGCATTTGAAGATGTAAGTATATCTTCCAGTATTTATGACTGGCTTTGCCGGTAAATCCCTTCACAGTCAGCCCATTCAGAGACTGTGGGTGTGCTCGCTGCTGGAGTCCTAGAGGAGGCAGGTCTGGTGGCTGGATCAGCAGGTGGGCACACCTGGTGCTTGGGTAGATGGGAATCAGCCCAGTGCCTTAGTATGTGGATATAGATCCTGGATTTACTAAGGTAGGCCTGGTGCTTGAACCTGTAGTGACGTTCCTGGGACCTGTGTCTACATGGTAGAATCTAGGTTCTGGATCCAGAGAGGCCATCCATGTGTTAGAGACCACTTGGGAGTCTCTGATGTCTGGGTCTGCAGGTCAGTTTGGTAGTAGGTGGGATGGGAGCCTGGTTTCCAGGGGCTGGGACAATGGAGGTTGGTCTGACCCTAGGGCAACCCTTCACCTGGGGTCAAGGGATTAGGCTAGTAAATTAGGGCCTGGAGGACTGGCCTGATGGTTGGTTGCAGGAACCAGTCTGTCTCAGGAGCAGGCGGGGTGTCTGTGGGAACTGGCCTCAAAGCTAGAGCCATGGGGGATAGGCTGGCATTGAAGTAGGCCAGCAGCCATGTCTGTGGGAGCCAGTCTGGATCTAGGACAATGAGGGCTGAGCTCTTGCTAGGGTAGGTCGGAGGCCTGGTGCTGTGCAAGCTGGGTTGGGGCTGGGATAGGTAAAAGTTTGTGTGTGTGTTACTTGGCATGATGCTGGTCCTGGCTAGAAGCCTGTGTTCATAGGTTCCCAACTGGAGCCTGAGTTAATGGGGCTGACTGGGGCCACAGAAGCCACCTCAAGTTGTGAGAGATGGCTGCCCCTGGGATGTGCTAGCAGCCTGGATTTGTGGCAGTTCACAGGAGCCTGGTACCATTGGAGTAAATGGAGGACACTGGAACCCCCTGGATCAGCCAAGGGTTTGTGTTTGCAGGAGCCCAAAGGAGCCAACCAAGACCTCAGGAGTTGGTCTAGTGCTGGGGTGTGCCAGTTGTTTGGTTTGCAGTAAATATGGATACTATTCTTTCTTCCACAGCCCATGCTGGGCTACCAGGATTGGGTGAGGGGTGATGGGGGTAATGTGAGCCTGTCTTTCCTACTTCAATACACCTTTTATTTCTGTCCACCCCTCGGTGTTGTAAACCCTCACCTAGAATCCTTAGCTCATGTAAAAGCATTTTCATGTTTTGGAGGGGGTGAGCACGAGAAATAGCTATGCTACCATTTTCAGACATCACTGTTCCCTTCTCATTTTTTTTTTCCTATTACACTTTTTTTAAAAATATACTTTATTGATTTTTTACAGAGAGGAAGGGAGGGAGATAGAGAGTTAGAAACATCAATGAGAGAGAAACATCAAACAGCTGCCTCCTGCACACTTCCCACTGGGGATGTGCCCGCAACCAAGGTACATATGCCCTTGACTGGAATCGAACCTGGGACCTTTCAGTCCGCAGGCTGACACTCTATCC
This sequence comes from Myotis nattereri, assembly GCF_964212035.1. NCBI lineage: Eukaryota > Metazoa > Chordata > Mammalia > Chiroptera > Vespertilionidae > Myotis > Myotis nattereri. The sequence goes on along the minus strand of NC_138082.1, from coordinate 81,470,438 downwards.
ACTGCGCCAAATCTGTTAGGGCTCTATTACACTTTTGCACTTCAATTCACCTCCACAGATATTTGGTGAAGAGACTTAAATATAAGAATTGGGGATTTGGGATCTAAATAAAAGCTTTCTAATAAGATGATTATATTAAGCTCACTCTTCCCTAGTGATTGAATTTAAAAACCAACAGACACATTGGAAACAGCAAAAGAAGGTGGCAGAAGAGTGAGACATGAGTGTATGTGAGGAACAGAGTTTAGAGAAGAGAGGTGTTGTGTTTAGAAGTGACAGCCTCAACTTCAATACACCTTAATACCGTCATTAATAAAATTAGGCCAATCACACCGAATTCTCAAATTTTTCTTAGGGCAAGTTGTGGATCTTTTCTTAGTAATGTTTTTGGAAAGGAGGCAGACGTGTTTCAAATAGCTGTGGATTCCAATCTAGATAAAGCAGCAGATGCAAGTGTTTCAGTTCCCAAAGTACAATTACCATTATTCCTAATTATATTTCCTATGACAACTGTAGTGGCATTAGTGGCATTTCCCTCAAAGCCACTCGAGAAGAAACCATGGATCACTTTTCCAGACCATACCCCTGCATCTCTCTCACAGTCATTCTCTGGGCCACTGATGCCAGAGAGGAGCCCAGCCTCTGGAACCTTCTCCAACGGCACACAAGGGTCACAATTTGGACATATACTAGTGTTACGCTGACATTTCACTAGAATTTACTGTGTATTTCTCCATGGAAACCATGTTTTAAGTAGAAAATTACTACTGTTCATTAACATAATTCTAAAACTAAGTTATAAGAGAAAACTTTGGCAGGTCAAAGTAGGAAACTTAAGACCACGGAGTACTTTTTTTGAAATAAAGATTTTCCTAATTATCAATAACTGTCAAATACCACTTGTGGAAAAAGCTGTTATTAGGTTGGCATCCACAACTGTTTTTTTTTTTTTTTTTCTGGGTAAGCTTTGCAGGCATCTGGGAAGAATCCTGAAAGCCCATGCTCCTTGCTATGTCCCAGGGCCCTATTATTTTCCCTGCCCTGCACACTTTTTGATCCCCTGTTACCTACAGGCCCACCCATACATCTCTGTTTCATTCTTCTGCCCCTGTAGACCCTTCTGCTCACCCATCTTGAACTTGGTCCAACACATCCTTCAGTGAATTTCTCTCCTTTACACAAACTTTTAATTTCAACTTCATTAAAGGCGCGATCTGTGTCTTGCTTAAGATTCATGGGAGACAGGCTGCCATTATTGTTCATTAACTGGATGCAGTGGATCCATTGATCTTGGGTAACATTCTCTCAGTACATATCTCTTTAACAGAAAAATTAAACAATGGGCAGTGCTTGTAGAATTAGGCCTTGCCAGGAAGGTATATAAGTAAAAAATATAGCCCTAACCAGTTTGGCTCAGTGGATAGAGCATCAGCCTGCAGACTGAAAGGTCCCAGGTTCGATTTCGGTCAAGGGCATGAACCTTGGTTGTGGGCACATCCCCAGTAGGAGGTGTGCAGGAGGCAGCTGATCAATGTTTCTGTCTCATTGATGTTTCTAACTCTCTATCCCCCTCCCTTCCTCTCTGTAAAAAATCAATAAATACACACACACACACACACACACAATGGGGCCTTGACTTACGAGTTTAATTCGTTCCATGACGGAGCTCATAACTCAAATTACTCATATGTCAAATCAAAAGTGAATGAGTGAGACACGTGATGCTGGGCTGATGTTGTGGCGTTCACTGTGACATTTGCTGTGCCAACTAGCGGTGGGATATCTGAAGGTGGCTCGTAACCCGAATTTTAGCTCGCAACTCAAAGCAAAAAATCAGCTGAGAGATGTCGCGTATCTCTAAAAACTCATTAGTCGGGACACTCATAAGTCAAGGCCCCATTGTGTGTGTGTGTGTGTGTGTGTGTGTGTGTGTTTAATATAGGCCTGGTGTTCAAAAATTTGTGTACTCGGGGGGGTCCCTCAGTCTGGCCTGTGCCCTCTCGCAGTCTGGGACCCCTTGGACCCCTCGGGGGATGACCACCTGTGGGCTTAGGCCCGCTCCCCGGGCGATTGGGCCTAAGATGGCACTCAGACAACCCTCTGGCAGCCCGGGAACCCTCAGGGGATGTCCACTTGCCAGGGGGAAGCAGGCCTAAGCTGCAGTCAGATATCCTTAGCGCTGCTGAGGAGGAGGGAGAGGCTCCCACCACCACCGCTGTACTGGCAGCCATCAGCCTGGCTTGTGGCTGAGCAGAGCACCCCCTGTGGGAGCGCACTGACTACCAGGGGGCAGCTCCTGCATTGAGCATCTGGCCCCTGGTGGTCAGTGTGTGTCATAGTGACCAGTGATTCCCAGTCCCTCTGCTGTTAAGGTCAATTTGCCTATTACCCTTTTATTATATAGGATAGAGGACTGGTACACAGGTGGCTGCAGGCTGGTTTGCACTGATGGGTTTCCGGGATCAGGGAGGGGGTCACGATGGGGTGCCTGACCAACCTGGGTGAGGGGCTGATGGGTGTTTTCAGGCTGGTCACACACCTTCAGGGTGGGAGTCCCCACTGGGGTGCCTGGCCAGCCTGGGTGAGGGGCTGATGGCTGTTTGCAGGCTGGTCAAACCGCACCCCCCAGTGGGGACCCTCACCCCATGGAGGTTTGGCCAGCCTGGGTGAGGAGCTGACGGCCGTTTTCAGGCTGACCAAGTCTCCCCAGCGACGGAAGCTCCCAGCCTCTCCTTTTATTCTTTTTTTTTTTTTATTATTCTGCTATTTATTTACTTTCTATAATTGAAACTTTGTAGCCCGGAGTGGAGCTCAGAGCCGGCCAGGACATGCCTCCTGCTCGCTCCAGGTCCATGGCCATGGCCAGCTGAAAGCAGGTATCTGGGGCTTACTTACCTTCTATAACTGAAACTCTGTTGCTTTGCGTGGAGCTCAGAGCCAGCTGTGGCAGGCGGGAAGCTTGGCTTCTTCCATCATTGGGGCAACCAAGCCTCCTGCTTGCTCCAGCTCGGTGGCTGCCGGCCGCCATCTTGGTTTGGTTAATTTGCATATAGTCACTCTAATTGGCTGGTGGGCATGGCTTAAGGCAGCCATGAGCAAACTACGGCCTGCGGTCCAGATCCAGCCCATTTGAAATGAATAAAACTAAAAAAAAAAAAAAAAAAAAAAAAAGACCGTACCCTTTGATGTAATGATGTTTATTTTGAATTTAGAAGTTGAAAAACCTAGTGCTTCTATGAGTACTTAACTAGTGAATTCAAGAGCCAAAAACATTTCACCTCTTTTTATGTGTGTGTTTGCATTGATTTCAGAGAGGAAGGGAGAGGGAAAGAGAGATAGAAACATCAATGATAAAAGATCATGGATCGACTGCCTCCTGCATGCTCCACACTGGGGATCGACCCCGCAACCTTGGCATGTGCCCTGACGGGAATCAATCCAGGACCTGCTGATCTGTCATTATTTTAATACTGGATCAGCTTAATGGACAGAATCCTTTACTGTCTTGTAACCCACCCATTGCAAAAATTCAATAAGTACAAGATAATTGGAGTGATACCCCATAGCCATACTACCACCATTCAGGGCTGGCTGTCACTTTCATGAAGCTATTCTTTCCCACAACAGCCTTCCTGACCCTAGAGATTTACCATTTCTCTCCCGGAACTAGGCGGATCTCATTCACTTCCTTCCGCTGGAGGAAAAATGCAAAGTTCATTTTTCTTTAAAGTTTGTCCATGAAAAAGTGGTTTTAAAAAGATGCATGCCTCAAAGGTCTTAATATCAGCAGTAATTTTTTTTAAGTCCCTGATTAGATTGTATAACAGTGTGGCTTAAAAACACCCACAGAAATTCTTTAAGATAAAACTCAAACTCCTTAGTATGCTATGCAATGACTTAGCCTCAAGCACTTTCAGATTTATATCTCTTAACTTTGTCTCATAAAAACTACTTGACTCTCTAAAAATAAGTCACACTTCCTATACTCACTGACTTTCGTCACTTTGCCTATGTAGTCTTTCTATGTACTTGGAATCCACCACATCTCTCTCCCTGCTTTGCTAAGTGCTACCTATTATTAAGGTCCAGTTAAAATGCCATCTTTTACAAGGCTTTTTGTGATAACTTTATATAGGCATCATCTGATTGAAACTCCCAACAACTTCCCATAATATGTAATATGTTTTACAGTGCGTTTCATATCAAGATATTAGTTAAATAGGAAAAGCACAGATTCATCTGTGTATCACTGCAGTGCCATTTATTTTACATACTAAATGCTAAAATACGATTTCTTCTCTGGGGGGGAAATAATATTCTGAACAACTAGGTTTAATCTCCAGCATATCAAGTACTTAAAATGACTGATAAGTTCCCAATAAGATATACTGGCAAAATTCCATCATAATTTGGAACCATTTCCATTTTCAAATTATGTCTTTTTTGTGCTGTTCATGTCTAACAAAACATTTCTATATAGTCCTTCTATTCCAAATGTCACACAAACTACTATTGTGATTTTCTACTGGTTTCATCACTGATTTAATCATATGGCTGGTATTATATCACCTTCTCAAAATCATGGTTCAGGGACAGAAGTATAATTTGTAAACATGTGCCCTATAATATTAAAATTTATCATATTATCTTGCTTACAGAGAAAATTATGTATGCTCTTATTTTTAGGTATTCATGAGAGTAGTACCATTCTTCCTTTTTATTCTCATTAGAACTTTAACTCAAATTTTATTACCATTCCAACCCTTATTCATTGCCAGACAGGAGTACACCAACTTGAACTCTACCCCCTTCACCATTATTTCTGTCATAACTAATGTAGCAGTTTACCCATAGGGCAGCCTAATCTGTATACATTGTAATTCATTCGTTTCTGCATGTTTGTGATGGACAAGTGGGATTGCCTCACAAGGGATACATCTGGGAGTAGTTTCGGAGAAGCCCCTAATGAGAAATCTCATTCTAAGGAAAAGAGGGCGGGGGGGGGGGGGTTCCAAGTATAGTGTCAAACCATGAGTCACGTCTGACTGGAAGAATATGCTCAATAGCCCCTCATCCAGCACTTAATACAGCCATTCTCCTGTGGGACTCATACCTAGAGAGAGGAAGTTGCTAAAGCATAAAAGAGCATATGGAAACTAGGAGCGGCTTTCCACAAATACCTGTCAGACACTGAAAGGAGAGGCAGATCTGAACAGTGCGGGAGTGTGATGGCACAGAAACCCTGCCTGTGGGGAGGGCGTCACCCACTCAGCAGGCCCCGGTGCTTTGGGGAATCACATTTCCATCTCCAATACCGTGTTTCCAGACAATGACATAAAACACCATCACAACCCCCAAAACTGGAATAAAGAAAACTGGCAACTGGAGAGGTAGTATTCAAATGATTTGCCTCCTTGGGGACAACCTAACCTACCCGATGAGGCCTAAGAAGAGGCTAATGAACCCCCTTAGTTAACTGGAATGGGACCAAGGGAAACCATAAAACAGAATATGAGTTTGTTGTCTTTGCATGCGAGCCTTACATGGACTCAGTTTTCTTCTCAAACTCTACTAGGACAGCCTCTTTCCCTCATCAGCAAACTTCTTGAGTCCATTATATTTCTGTTTCTTCATTCCTACCCCATATATCGCCTAACCTCCTGCAATAGCATTTCATCTCCTACCACTTCACTGAAGTACTCAAACCAAGACACCCTAGGCCAGTGGTCAGCAAACCGCGGCTCGCGAGCCACATGCGGCTCTTGGGCCCCTTGAGTGTGGCTCTTCCACAAAATACCACGTGCGGGAACACATGTTCAGTGCGATTGAAACTTCGTGGCCCATGCGCACAAGTCGGTTTTCGGCCTGGGCAAGTCTATTTTGAAGAAGTGGTGTTAGTGTCATGATTTAATTTTATGGATATTGTAAGGTAAATTGTAAGGAATTTAATTTTATCAATAAATAATATCTTTATTAAGTATGATATCAAGTTTTATTCAAAGTACCTATAGTTTAACTAAGACTTAAAACTTTAGGTAAAGTTTATTAAGTTAATTTTAGGAAACGTTGTGGAGTGAAAGAAGATGTAGTGTCGAGGACTGAGAAAGGTATGTTGAGATGGTTTGGCCATATAGAGAGGATGAACGAAAGGAGATAGACGAAACAAGTATACAAGACAAGTGTGGATGGTAGGGTTGGAAGGGGTCGACCTCAGCGAAGGTACCTCAATCAGATTGAGGACGTTTTTAGCAAAGGCCAGCTTAGGAGTACCCTAATTAAGTTAATAACAATGTACCTACCTATATAGTTTAAGTTTTAAAAGTTTGGCTCTCAAAAGAAATTTCAATAATTGTACTGTTGATATTTGGCTCTGTTGACTAATGAGCTTGCTGACCACTGGCCTAGGCTCTTTGAGGGCAAGATCGATCTCTTTTTTCAGCTCTCATTCTACTCATTTCCCAGGCAGTGTTTACACCATGGCACCTTTTAAGATCTTTTCATCCTTTCTTCTATGGCTTCCTTTGCTTGCTGGTCAACCTCATCAGTATATTCTGGTTCTCTGAGGTAGATATTGCTCATGAATTTATCTGACATCATTTATTTGCTTTATGCATTCAATAGTCAAGGTTTTAACCCATGACATGTCACCACAAATTCTAGGACATCACATCACCTCCTGTGAGTGTAACTGCCTCCTGTACATTGATGGTGGTCAAAATTAAACACCTAGTTTCTATGTCTTGGTTGACTTCAAAACAAAATTAGACCTTCTCTGAAATTGCTCCTCTCCTCTGCATCTTCCTCATCTGTTCTTTATCTTTTTCATAGCATTACCATCCACTAAAAATTTAAGTTAAAAACTGGGGCAGTTCTCAATATCTTCCTCTCCCTTTCCTAATTCTAGTCACTCTCTTCCACTAGTAAGCACAAATTTGTACATTTCCCCTTATTGTATCATTTTTAATTCAAATATTGGCTTTATTACTGACAAAGAGCTATTTGGTTTTTGACAAGAGCAAGCAATCTGTGCTCTTTTCTCACTTATCCCTTCACCTGTGCAGCTGGACAAAGGCAGCCTCCCTCACTGAGCATCGGCTACCTGGCTTAGTTTACATCCTGGCGTAGAGAAAGCTCTTAGGCGGGTCACGCAGTCTCTTCACCTCTCTCCATTCTACAAGCGTGATAGATAAGGTTATAATCCTCTTGCTATCAGATTGCATAGCATTATATAATAATAAGTAAAATAAGTATAACTATATGTAAACCGCAGTAAAACAAGAGTTCAAATCCAGGGCCAACGGCCTATGCATCAACAGGAACACCTGTGTGTGTGTCCCAAGCATCCAATTCACTCTCTTCCCGCTCTGAAGCGCCTCCTCTATCACCTCTTTTCCCTCCTCTATGCCACTCTTCTAGTTCAGTTTCTATTCATAGTTCAGCCCAGACAATTAGAACAAGTTCCTAACTCGTGGCCATTTCCCCAGTCTCTGCTAGGCCCCTTAAGGTCCATGCATTTGTTCACACTGATCGTTTAGTTTAGAATGCTCTCAGCAAAGTCTACTCAGAAAAATCCACCAATTTTTTCAAAGCTCGGGCCAAAAGTTACTTATTCTTGAAAACTGTACTGATCTCTCTAAGCATAACAGTATCAGTATTTCTCTACCCATCACAACACTTTGGCAATTCCACTGGTAAATTGCCCAGGAAACTATCTGTGTCCCTAATTCTGTTGTGAATGAGCTTTATAATCATTACAGAGCTAATATGTAGCATAATGTCTGTCATATAGTGAAGGCTTTCTAATTGTGTAGTGAATTGAAACAAATATTCCCAGCTCTGTGGATAACTGGCTAGACATTGTAACCCACACAGCTATTCATCCCCCAAAAATATCCAGGAAGAGGTGGGCTTTGAAGGCTATTAATGAAAACAAGTTGGATCTCTCTACTCCAAAAGGGGTTTTCTTTAGGTGCACATCTTTCATGTCAATGTTCTATATTAAATGCCCAGATATTTCTCACAAAACATACAAGCATAACTTTTAGCTTCAATGAAACATTTTCCCTAATAAAAACTAACACCAGCAAAAAATTTAATTAAAAGAGAAACAGTTAAATAGTTAATATACTTTTAGACCTAAGATTTAGTTAATTAATATTGCAATTTTATTGTTGGGTTGGTCTAATTATGATACTTATAAGGAGGCCATAAGAGTCAATCCTTTTGTGACTGACTTTCACATGATAGAAAACCCACCATGCGTTAATATGGCACCATTTCTATTGCATCGCAGAAGGTTGACAACTCTGTAAAATGAAATCTGAAAACAACAGTAAAGTCAGGATACAGAGAAGAAAATAGCACATATGTAATTATGTTAATAATTTCTTTTTATTTTATTACCAATAAAATGTATACAATATTGTCAGAACAAAAATTAATTCTGACAAGATTTTCTATGTATTCCTTCAAGCTTTTAAAAACAATACAGCTTCTCTTACAGTATCATTTTATGAAGTGTTTGCAACTATTTTGTTCAAAAATTAAGACATATGTTACATTACTAGCCCAAATATTTACCACAGACAGAGCTCTGTTTTAATTATGCAAGGTATTTATTTCGGCTTTAAAATTTAACTCCTCCATTACAAATGCCAGAAACACTTTTATATTTCTTTTATCCTGGTTAAGTATTATGTTATGCCTATGTGTATGGCTTAATTATAATACTAGTTGTAGAAGTAATTTTTGAAAAGTCAATGTATCATATTAAACATTTATATATATATATATATATATATATATTAATGTTACTTATATATTAATAGACTGCCAGGGCTTTGTTTTCAAATCTGATACTAAAGTACAAAAAATAATGTCACAGAACTTCCTTTTAATGTCAAATGGTTTCTTGATCTACTTATTTGTGATAGGCAGTTGTTTTCTTATTTTAATTTATCACTTTTTCTAGATTAGTTAATAGCCAATATCTTAAAAGATGATACTAATAAAAGGGTAATTAAACTGGGAGACCTTCTGGATGACCTATACAAAGACATGGTGGCAGGGCCAAGGCAGAGGTGGTTATGGGTGACCAGGCCAGCAGTTAAGGGGATCAGGCCAACAGGGGAGAGCAGTTAGGGTTGACCAGGCTGGCAGGGGAGGGCAGTTATGGGCGACTAGGCCAGCAGGCAGAGGCAATTAGAGGCGATCAGGCAGGCAGGTAGGCAAGCAGTTAGGAGCCAGCAGTCCCAGATTGCGAGAGGGATGTTTGGCAGTCGGGGGATGTCTGTATACCAGGCTAAGGGCCCCAAAAGTGCACGAATCTGTGCACCAGGCCTCTAGTTTCAAAATAATAAGACAGATTCTATAAGTGGTCTTTTAAACTCAAATATTATTTTAAACTGTAGAATATACACTGCAGCCAATACATTTCACTGTTTCACAGAAATCCTTCTAGCAAGCTCATACATTGTTTGAAATTCTGTCTAAATTCTATCTTTTAACTTCCCATAAGCATTCTCTGGTGACTATAAGGAGAGAAATGGTTAAAAGAAAAATAACAAGGAGGGGACTAGAAGTAGAGAAATCAACACCTTGAGTTATTGGACATTATTATACAAATTTGGATAAATCAAATACTTGGTGGTTACCTTGCTTAAGGTTTTCGAATTTATATAAATTGTTTTCTATACCTCATATTATTAACTAAATAAGAGATCATGATGATTTTCCCACTCAGTAATATGCTGTTATATTTAGCAGTGACTACTTTTATACATGTTTCCATTTTTTTTATAATTCTATTAGAGGCCCGATGCACGAAAATTTGTGCAAGAGTAGGCCTTCCTTCTCCTGGCTTCCCGGCACTGGCTTTCCTCCGGCACCAGGGCTTCCCTCCTCCAGCCACCCGCAGGCACCCGGAACCTGGGCTGGCATCCCTCTGACCGCTCACAGGCACCTGGGACCCCAGCTGGCTTCCTCTGGGCTGCCTGCAGGCTCCAGGGACCCGGGCTGGCTTCCCTCCTGGCCGGCTTTGTCAGGAAGGATGTCTGAATGATGTCCGGAAGAGATTCAGTCTAATTAGCATATTAACCTTTTATTATTATAGATAACTCTTTAGAAGTGACTAGTTTTATAGTTAACTAGAGGCCCAGTGCCGGGAGCCAGTCCATCCTTGCTGTTTCAAGGGACCTGGCATATATGGCATACTGTTCTTAATATGTTTGCTCACCTTGGCACTATGTGTTTTAACCAAGGTCTCTGAGAAAGGTTGTTTCCCCAGGTAGGGATTTTCCCCTGAAGTTAGGGAGGGAATAAAACCTCTTAACTAAGTGCCAGGTGGGTAATTAATCACTTTAACTATGAACAATCATGCTTAAGCTACATAATCTTTACTCCCTGGAATGGAGATAAGAAACGCCCTAACCTTTGAAATAGAGATTGATAGGATTGGAATCAACTGGTATAAATACAGATGTAAGAAGACAGAACGAAGACAGACAGAAATTGGCACAGAACCTACACTGAACGTTCTCTAGAGACAGAAGAACTTCGCTGGAGAGAACATGGCAAAAGATCCTGGACAGAAACTGGCCTCAGAACCTAGAGACAGAACCTAGCGAGAGAACATGGCAAAAGATCCTGGACTGAACCTGACTACAGAAATTGGCAAGAGAACCTGACTAGAACCTGGTGACTGAACCTGGCTGGAGAACCTGGACAGAACTTGGCTGGAGATCCTAAGCAGAACCTCTCTGGAGATCCAGACCAGAACTTGGCTGGAGATCCTGGCTGGAGATCCTGGCTAGGCTGCTGATCAACTGAACACTGTCTCCGTGTCCTTCTTTCTTCGCCGACTCCGTCTACACCTTTGGGAACCCCTGGACCTGCTGGGGTTGGACCCCGGCAGCCCAGTGCACAAAATTCATGCACTTGGGGTGGGGTCTTTCAGCCTGGCCTGTGGCCTTTCACAGTCCGGGAGCCCTTGGGGGCATTTTTTTTTGGTTGATTTTTCTTTGTTAAGTGGCATTTAAATATATAAAATAAATATAAAAAATATAAGTTTTTGTTTGGGGGCAGTCAGACATCCTTAGCATTGCTGTAAGAGTAGCAGTGAGCCCAGCTCAGGTCTTCTGGCTGAGGGCCGCTCCCCCTGTGGGAGCACACTGACCACCAGGAGGCAGCTCCTGCATTGAGTATCTGCTCCCTAGTAGTCAGTGTGCATCATAGTGACCATTCATTCTGCCATTGGTTGATTTGCATATTAGCCTTTTATTATATAGGGTTATGTCTTACAATATAATATATAATTAGATGAAAGTGTGAGAAACTGAAACTACAGATAAATAGATTTTTTTTTTTTTTTAATGTGAGCATAGTTTTATTTTCAGACTTTGAGAGAACGTCAGCCTTTAATGTTCAGTCACTGAAATGTTCTGTCCCTCGGGTCAGTGTGCATGCCATGATTGACCTTATACTGAAACTGGTGCCAAGGTGGGATATTGTCAATATTAAATAAAAAGAGTTGCCTTGTGCCCTGCTGGGGTGGCTCCATTGGTTGGAGCATTAACCCATACACCAGTGATGGCGAACTTATGTCACCTCTGACACGTGAATTCATTTTTTTGGTTGATTTTTCTTTGTTAAATGGCATTTAAATACATAAAATAAATATCAAAAATATAAGTCTTTGTTTTACTATGGTTGCAAAGATCAAAAAATTTCTATATGTGACACGGCACCAGAGTTAAGTTAGGGTTTTTCAAAATGCTGACACACCGAGCTCAAAAGGTTCGCCATCACTGCCATACACCAAAAATCTGAGGTTTAAATTTCTGGTCAGGGTACATACCTAGTTTGGAGTTTTGATCCCCAGTCAGGATACTTAGAGGAGGCAGCCGATCGATGTTTCTCTCTCACATTAGTGTTTCTCTATCTCTCTCTATCTCTTTCTCTCATCAATTAAAAAAAACAAAAAACAGTTGTCTTGCTCAGCAGTCAGACAGCTGCTGCCAAGACACTACTGTTGGAGGCTGGCAAGATTATTTCCATAGCATGCAAAGGCCAAATTTGGGAAATGTCTTAACATGCAGTCAATTGGAAGTCAACATATATGCCCAGAACTTAATAAAACACAGAAAACATTATGCAGCCAAACACAAATATGCAAATATATAAATATACATATGCATATATAACCATTATTATAATTTATTCGAGAAATAAAGGAAGTTCATGTGAGGTGATAGAAACATCACCAAATACTGTAAAGATGTACATAATATTACCATTTACATATTAAACATTTTATCATGAGAATATTAAAATATTTATGACAACCCAATGACTTGAATTCATCTCCATTTTCAAGATAAAATTCTTAGGCACAGAAAGATTGGCGGGTTTAAAAATATATTTTTATTAATTTAAGACAGTGGAAGGGAGAGGGAGAGAGAGATAGAAACATCAATGATGAAAGAAAATCAGCAGCCTGTTCACATGCCCTGACTACGAATCGAACCTGGACCTCCTGATTCATGGGTCAATGTTCAACCACTGAACAACACTGGCTGGGCAGGATTGACTGATTTGACCAAAGTCTAATAGTTCATAGTTGAAGACTAAACTCTAGACCAGCGGTTCTCAACCTGTGGGTTGCGACCCCTTTGGGGATCGAACGACCCTTTCACAGGGGTCGCCTAAGACCATTGGAAAACACATATATAATTAAATATTGTGTTTGTGATTAATCACTATGCTTTAATTATGTTCAATTTGTAACAATGAAATTGGGGGTCACCACAACATGAGGAACTGTATTAAAGGGTCGCAGCATTAGGAAGGTTGAGAACCACTGCTCTAGACAGTACAGTTCTACTTCAAGGTATAAGGTGTTTTTGCATTTTATGAAGCCAAAATGAATCTAATGACAATTCCGAGATAACTGTAAGCTGTTTGACAGCAGAAGACCTCCTTGCATATTACTCTCATCATGATGCCCATGCTTGAGTTCCCAGCACAAACATCACCAAGGCCAGTGGAAAGGGAGGAAGACCAACATGTTATTAGTGATTCACTGAAAATTCCAATAGGTAAGAATATATTATACTTTATGTGTAAGTTCATTACTGTTTTATATCACTAATCTGTACAAAAACAAGATCTGAGGACTATGTTTCACATAGATCCTTATGTCAAGTTATGCATTGTTGGAAATTTTGTCCAATATATCTTTTAACTTCCCATAAGCATTCTCCCATAAAACTCTAAGGAGAGGAATGGTTAAAATCAGATGGGTTGTGTTCTTTCAGAGAAAGAATAGAGAAAGAAGATAGAGGAAACTTACAGCTACCAAGAACAATCAGAATATTAGTATAACAAGACATGGAAACAGGCAGTTTGTAAAAGGTTAGTCTTGGAAATACTAGAAGCACTGCTTATTTTTATGTTTTCTGTGAAAAGCTGCGGCGTTCATGAAGTTCTCTGTTGTGTCACAGCTTTAGAGATGGAGAGGCAGACCTGCTCAGTGTGGACTTGGCAGCTAATAGCCGTGTTGTTGATGTGCAAGTTGCTGAAGGGTACCCATAGCTACTTTGATTCTATTTATAAAGGACGGCACTATTTTACAATTGTTTTGTGGAAACTGCATTTTAGTGTGTAGGGAGGACCTGACACAGAGCTGAGCTTCAAAGTAGGAAGCCAGAAAAGTTTTATGATGGTGGCAGTTTGCTACATGAAGGGGCTGCGAGGAAAACAATGATTTGTTAAGCTCCAGGAGAGTTTCCGAGGAGTGAACTGGCTTATTCCGCATAGTGCATACTAAGCGCCTCTTGCAAATCCACATGCTTCTTACTGAGTTAAAAATTCAATGTTGTCTTTTCAATCATCAGAGGAGGAGAGTCATAAAACAGAAGATGACCAGAATGGCACAATAGTTTCATTTTGATGTCATCAATAACTGATTGGTGGTGACTGGATAGAGTGCTGTTGGTGAGGATTTTGCTGAGCACTTTTGTTCCACTGAAAAGAATGCTATGCTCAGTTAGTAATGCCTGCCGACTTGTAAGCATATATACATAACCCATGACACAGACCATAGGGTGGGGAAGGTCTGGGGTGGGGGTGGGAGGGCTAGAAGAGGTTAATGGGGGTGGGGAGAAGGGGGACATATGTGACACTTTCAACAATAAGATTAAAAAAAAAAGAAAGAAAGCAAATGAGAATACCTGATGTTGGACTGCGGAGCTAATTATTAATAAAAAATGTTGTTTGGAAATAAGAGGACAGAAAGAAAACACTGTCCCACACTTTGACATTTCTTGTGAACAGAATTCCCATCAGCTGCCTAAACGGGACCCTCCCATGAACTAATGAGGGGCAGCTCTGCAGTACTACTGCCATAGGTCCAGAGTAGATGCATACAAACTTGGGTTAAAAGCATAAAGTGAAATAGTAAGAAACTTCTTGAACCTTTTTATTTTATGTATAAAATGTTCATACTATTTATCTCAAAGTTTTTTGGAGAATAACAATATTTAGCGTAGTGTCAGGCGCACACACAAAGCCCTTGATATGTGGTTACAGTTATCATCACAAACACTTCAAGACAGCTCAGGGTGTATGTGTGTGGAGTGTTTTTTGGTTGTTTTTTCCTGCCCTCCTTAGCCAAGAGTAAAGCTTTAATATTAGTCATGAGATAAAGGATGAGAATTGGGCTTAGAGAGCAATTTAAAAATGTCACTGAGGAACTGCCCATGATGCAGATCCACGCAGAGTCCATACCCCGATCATTCAGATGACAAAGGATTAACGAATAGTCGAGGCAGACTTCATGATTGTTTTTACTATCCAGCTCATTACTTCCACTCTCCCATTCTCATCGTATGTGCATTTTTCTGTCCCAATAAACCATTTCCAGCCTGCATTATTTTTACAAAGAGAAGTCTGTTTTTTAAACTTTCTCACATGGAGGTTTTCTGGAGTAATTTTCCTTTCCCTGTGGATATCTTAGAGGTCACACTGAGAATAAAATTAGCAAGTGTACAATAAAAGCTAAAAAAAGGGAAACCTAAGTATTTATGTTAAACGAAAGAGAAGCTGGAAAAAGCGAACAGTTTCTAAAGACCATGTTCTCATCTCAGCGAGATCATTAATTTACCCTTCAAGGCGAGAGGGAGGGATCAGTTTAAACTTTCAAGCAAGAGCTAATTTTATTGCCAAGGTCATAGTGTCTATGATGGTCACCTTCTAGAATAAATAAAGCCCTGGCAGAAATGAATAGACGACTAAAGTATAAGTGTGCACGCATCTGTGTGTGTGCCGTGTAGGGCCTGAAATAGTGGTTACTCTGCAGGAGTGAGAAAGAGTGGGCAATTTCTTTATTTATGTATTTCAAAATAGCATGTGTTATTTTCACATTTAGCAAAAGCACTGAGATAAGTCTAATAAACATAAGTGCATGCGTGCACACACACAGATATCCTCTATTCAAAGCATACACAGCGAGCAGTTGGCATGACATATTGACTGCTATTTTTCTTGCCTCCAAATGTTCTCCAAGAGTGCAGGACTTCAAACAGAGGAAATTCCTGTTGAGAATAATGATTCTAAAAAAAGGTCGGGCCAACTTTAGGAAAGTCCATCTATTGATCTGAGAATCCATTGTACTAGGGAGGGAAAGGCCAACATGTATTTTAGTCTTTACATTCTACAGCAGTATTTGATGAACTGTGAGACTTGACCCCTCCAAAGGTTAGCTAATCGTTTGGGTCACGAAACAAAAGTCTTAAAAACCTATAGGTCTGAGTAGACAAAAATAGAAATTATAGTGAATGGCATATGGTATACAAAAGTATTGGTTTTTAAAAAATAGAGAGAGAGAGAGAGAGAGAGAGAGAGAGAGAGAGAGAGAGAGAGAGAGAGAGATGGGGAGAAGAGCAGAACTTGACTATGATGCAAAATGTATTTCTTATTGTGGACTGGAGGGTAAAATTAAAAATATTGACCTGGATAATAAAATTGAAAGGTAAGTGAATTTGAGAGAAAACAGCCTTTTCTTCATCTTCATCCTATCATTTATTAGACTTCTTCCTTTCTTTAAGATTGAAGTGTCCTGAAAAGCATCTCCCCCAATCTCTTCACTCAAATTACTATGGATTTGAGGACTAGTTTATATTTCATACCTGAAATTTTCTGTTAAAAATTGATAATGCTGGGGCAGGAGAATGCTCAAGAGAAAGAAGGGCAGAGAGATGGGGTGTGTGTGGAGGGGGGGCGGGGTATGAGACAGAGCCTGCATTCGACACCTGGTGTGGCAGATAAGTGAGTCTGGCATGAGTCAGTGGCTGCCATGGAAGTTGTGTGGGATTCACACCCTCTACATACCAACCAGAAGACAGCAAACTGGAGGAGGGATTCCCATCTGTGACAGGAGTTTCATATCTTTCCATATCTGCTAAGTTACCTGCCAGGAAAGGCAAAGGGGAGACCCAAAGTCCCTAAGAAGACTTATCAAATGTACCCCCAGAGGGAACTCTCATTGCATTGTTCCCCACAAAGTGGGACACCAAGGAGGAAAAGTAGGGAACAGAAGAAGGGGGTGGGCAAATGACAGGCCAATGGCGTCAAGTCTAGCCTGAACCGAGAAGCTGGAAGGGAGAAGGAGCAAATACTTACACACGGGACTACCTCATTAGTCTACATTTTAGAAAGAGGCCTTAAAGAAGAGATAGATTCTTTCAAAAACAAAAAGTGCCTTAAATGTGAGACCCAATTCTCCTTACAGAAAGCACAGCGGGAGCAGGTATTGGAGAAGATCAAGCTACCTATCTAGCTCCAGCTGAAGTGCATGGAGAAGCAAGCACACAAAAGCATACCCATTCACACATGCCCAAGGCTTGTACACAATTACAAAACTTCTCTAAAGTGTTTGAAAGATCACCTTCCATTTTGTATAACAAAATAAAGTCTGTCACTGTAAGCCTTTACAATATAACAAAGTTGTCATCTAGTTGCTTTGCAGTTTAAAGAAATACATGGCACAATCAAGAGTAAGCTGATTATGGAGACTATCAATAAAGTTGCTAAGATTTTTGTATTTCTGACCCAGCTCCAGTTCCTACTAGCCATTGCAATGCATTTTAGTTATTTAATTTCCGTGAGTCTCAAATTGCCCCATATATGACAAACCTATACCTCAGGATGGTTGTTCTAAGGACATGTAATGATGGTAATGTACATAAAATACTTAGCAAGGCTGTTACATGTTACCCAGTGAACACACAGCAGCTGTTATGATTAGTAGGAAATATTAATGCCATAAAGATTAACAGCTCAAAATGAGTATATTCACTCCATTCAGCATGCATTTTAGGGAGCTTGTCATGTGCAGTGATTATGAAAGGAATCAAATTAGCTCCCTTGTGTTTTGGGAGGATAATGCGGAGTGCGCACTGACCCTCACTTATGGCAGAATGTCTTTCAGAACGTGGCTGCATGACAATTTGCACACATGTGCTGAGAAACAAGAAAGCACGTAACGGGGAAATCAGCAGGCTCAGGGAGTGTGAAAACACAACTAAAGGGTGAAATGTGTGAAAGTGCAAACAGAGAGGCAGTCGAAATTCTGTGAGCAAAATAATTAACTGTGACTATGTGGCTTTTTAGGGGACAGCCCTCTCATATGAACATCCCCGATTCTTTATTCAGGGACTTCTTCCATATATATATGCCTTGTGTTTTGTGTGCCCCCCCCCCCAAAAAAAAGAGGTGAGACCCATAAAAGTTCTACTAGGAGTAACTATGAGTTTAACTCAAGTCTCTGAGAGAAGAAGCCATACTTTAAAAATTTATTAAATTTTTTAACATTGCCTCACAAAGAGGAGGTCAGTTGCACTGGAGTAAACAGACACACAGCCAGAGAGTTAGGCAGGTATCCTTGAAAGCTAAGGTAGAAAGTGTGACTCAGCCCATGGAGGCCAAAGACAGGCTTAGAACAACAACAAAATGGATTACTCATGAAGAAGGCTGCTGCCAGACGAGGCCTGTTGTCTCTACTTGAATAGAGTGAGAAAGGCAAAGGTGGACAACCCTGTGGATATGCATGC
Source organism: Myotis nattereri (assembly GCF_964212035.1). Lineage (NCBI taxonomy): Eukaryota > Metazoa > Chordata > Mammalia > Chiroptera > Vespertilionidae > Myotis > Myotis nattereri. Next base: position 81,452,331 of record NC_138082.1, on the reverse strand, counting down.
GGGATTCTAGACCAGCTATTCTTCACTTTACCTTGTATCAAGTCACCCAGAGAATGTGATAAACATCTCCTGGCCCTCGTCCTAATGTACTCTGACAAGCCCGGGCCTCTGTCATATAGTATTAACTCTCCAATGATCCTCATCCCCATCACAGCTTGAGAACCACGAGCCCGGCAACAGGTAATGTGGGCTTGATGTAGAACAATGGCGGTTGGCGTATGAGGGGCTACGGGGAGAGTCCCAGAAAAGAGTGAACTATAAAACTGGATTTAAATCATAGATTTCTACTTCGGGATGAAAAGTGTTGGGGTTAGAGTTTTTTTTCCAAACAGAAAGTATAGAAAATTATCCCTAGTGGGATTCATTGCATGTTAGTTATGCAGTGAAGGACAGGGGACAGTCTCCTGAACTGAGACCAGGAGCCTGTATCTCTGGAACTCTTGTATTCACTCTCCATTTGAGAGGTGGGCGTCTTCAGAAAAACTAGGTACGGGGACCGGGAGGATTTCTAAGGGCGCTTTACTCTCAAAATGTAGATATGACGTACAAATACATAAATATTAATATGAGTCATACTGTAATATAGGTACTTTAAATCCTTCATGGGAAAATGTGAAGAATATAACAATAATGAGAAAAAGGTCACAAATATATGTACCCTAAAATAAGCATACCCATTTATTAGTAGAACACAGGTTATTATATTATTCCATTACTCATATAATGGGATAATAGTAAAATAATATGTCCATTCTTGTTTTAAGCTATTGGGTTTAGAATTATTTTTCTATACTTCACAGCCTTAGATTGGTAATTACAGTTCTCATTCTTCTTTTTTATTTTATTTGATTTTAACACATAAGCTCTTTTGTCATCCCAACTTCATAGCCTCAGCTTGATTCTTCTAACTTAGTTAACTAACTTTAATTTTGATTTCAGTTTTTAAAACTGCTGAGTTGAGCATAATTAGTTCTCAATCTTTGAGTCTGAAGCCACAGAGATTATGTATTAAAAAATATTTATTAAGGGAAAACTGTCCCAATTAAACTAGATTAAATAAGGTGGTTAAAAACACTGGAAATTACTTTCCTCACTATACCTTAATGCAAGGAATGTGACACTACAGTACAAGGTGTTGTCAGTGTTATATGATGCACAAAATATTTGAATAAATGTTAGTTTTTAATCAATATGTGCCTTAATAGTGACCAATTATCTGTAAATACATAACAAATACAGATTGTATTTTTTGTGTGGGTTTTTGTCCTTTTAGTGATTTTTTAAAAATGAGAGGTGGAATTAAACATTGAAAATGGGAATTTTTTAAACTAATCAATCCTATCTAATAATAGAAAAACAAGGTAATTGACCATACCTTCACTATGCCTCCCATTGGCTAATCAAGATGATATGCAAATTAACCACCAACAAAGATGGTGGCTAATTTGCATACTGCAAGCAGGGCGGGACAGCGTCAACCGCCAGCGTGCCACCATCCAGGGCAGGCCGGCTGCCTAAGATGAGCAGGTCCCAGGGCAGCAAGGCATGCCCACACGAGAAGCTCCCAGGAGCCGCCTGATATGGTAGTAACTCTATCAGTAAGCACTCTGAAAGTCAGTGGCATAAATGCACCAATTAAAAGACAGATTATGAGGGTGAATCAAAAACAAAACCCACTTTAAATATAAAGACACATATACATTAAAAGTAAATGAATTAAGCTGCAGCCTGTTTTGCTCAGTGGATAGAGCATTAGCCCATGGACTGAAGGGCCCCAGGTTCGATTCCAGTCAAGGGCATGTACCTCAGTTGCTGGCTTGACCCCCAGTCCCTATCAGAGCATGTGCAGGAGGCAACCAATCAATGTGTCTCTCCCTTTCCCTTCACTCTCTCTAAAATTCAATGGAAAAATATCCTTGGGTGAAGATTAACAAAAACAAAGTAAATGGATTAAGTAACATTAAAGAGATTATAAGAAAAATATATTCCAAATTCTGTTAGTTGTATAATGGTTATGTTTAAATTATTAACACCTAAGAAATTGGGTGAAGGGTACATATAATATGCTGTAGTACTTTATAGTTTTTTTACATGTATAAGATTATTTCAAGTTGAAAATTAAAAATTAATAAAATATTAATTGAAATGTGTCTGCATTACATGAAAAATCTCCTAATTGCTTCTAGCATAATTTATTAAATTGTGCTGAAATTTACAGGGTTCAATGAAAAGATATCTTAATTCTAAATGATATAATAGAAAATATACAATAGTGCAGTTATAAGCACTTATCTGAAAATAAAAATTTAAAGAAGTGAATTTAAAGAAGGGATTAGCCAAAGAAAATATATGCACAACCCATGGACACAGACAACAGTATGGTGATGGCCAGAGAGAAGCGGGGGACAAGAGCTGGGTAGAGGAGACAAAAGGGGGGAAATAGGGACATCCTATATAATAATAATAAAAGGCTAATATGCACATTGACTGAATGGCAGAATGACCAGTTGCTATGATGTGCACTGGCCACCAGGGAGCAGACGCTCAATGCAGGAGCTGCCCCCTGGTGGTCAGTGCACTTCCATATGGGGAGTGCCACTCAGCCAGAAGCTGGCTCATGGCTGGCCCCCACAGTGGTGGTGGCAGGAGCCTCTCCCACCTCCATGCCAGCACTAAGAATGTCGAACTAACGGTTTAGACCTGATCCCTTCGGGACCTAAGCCTTTAGTCAGACATCCCCCGAGGGCTCCCTGGCTGCCAGAAGGATGTCTGACTGCAAGCTTAGGCCTGATCCCCCGGGGAGTGGGTCTAAGTAGACAGGTGGACATTCCCCAAGGGGTCCTGGACTGTGAATGGGTGCAGGCCGGGCTGAGGGACCCCCCCCCCCGCCCCCGCCCCTAGTACACAAATTTTTGTGCACCGGGCCTCTAGTTGTTATATAAAAAAATAAAAATAATAATACTTATTATGTTTCTTTTCCAGAAACTTCTAAGCAAAGTTAGAGCTCTGTAGATTTTCCTGCTGATATTCTTTTATATATGTCTATAGTTTTCCAATTTTCACAATTAATTTAATACCAAAAATAGTATCCCAAGAAAGTATAACAAATACATTATTAACAGGCCTGGGGGTTTTAATAGAATTTTTATATGGTTAATTTTTCAATTATTGTAAAAGTTACTAACCTTTAAATGTTTCCAAATAATATAAAAATCATAAGAGCTTATTAGGAAAATGCTAAAAAAAAAAAAGCAAGCACACAAAATGATAATTAGTCAAATTGCAAATAGAATGCTAGTGTCCATAGCAGGAACACTTGCTATAACATCAAAATAAATGATAAAAAGGCTGAACAAACTGTGGCATATCCATATCATGGGATGCTACTGGGCTGTGAAAAGTAGTAGACTGCTGATACCCACAATAGCATGAATGAATCTCAAATGCAATACGTTCAGTTAAAGAATACAGTTGCATTTGTATGATTTTATTGATCTGACAATCTGAATAGAGCAAAACCATAGAGACAAAAACATGGCAATGACAGTCAAGAACTGAGAGTCAAGAGCGGCCAGCGTGGCTCAATGGTTGAGCATCCATCTAGGTCATGGCCTGATTCCAGGTCAGGGCACATGCCTGGATTGCAGGCTCAATCCCCTATGTGGGGTGTGCAGGAGGCAGCCGATTAATGATTCTCTCTCATCATTGATGTTTCTATTTTTCTCTCTCCATTCCTCTCTGAAATCAATGAAAATGTATTTTTTAAAAAAGAAAGAACTGACAGTCAAATAAAGAGGCAAGGGAAAGTTTTGGGGACTCTTCTGTACCTTAATAGTGGCAGTAGTTACATGGTTGCATGCATTTGTCAAAACTCAGAATTCACTAAATAGAATGGATTATGTTGCATGTAAATGACGTCTTAATAAATTTGATTAAATAAAAGGAGAAAAAAAAGAAAGTTTAAATTCCAACTAGAATAATCAGCACATCCCTGTACTGAAAGATTCTCTGCAAAGTAACCTTTCCATGAAAGTAACCTTTCATGTACTCTGGAAAGCAACCTCGCACTGGAAAATAGTTACTAAAAAGAGTCTGTACTGAAAGGAAAAATACATGTTTTTTAATTTAATTAACTTCCTAGAATCATACATATTCACATAATTCAAAGTATTCAGAATATTTTATTTTATGTAACTTACTTTGGATGTAATTCTAAGCAGCAATTTAAAATTAAATCTTGAGAATATCAGCCTCATCCTCATGTCATGGTGTCATACTAATGCAAACTGTGGGGTCTGCTTGCATTCATGGACTATAAGAGTGTCCGAGGCCCATGACTATTTACAGGGAGTTTCCATATATTTATTTGACATGCTCCTTGACGTCTACAGTCAATGCCTATGTGCCTTGATTTGGTAATTTCTTGTTTTGTTTTCATTTACTTGGAATTTGCAGGTCTTCAGACAGGAACACATCTATTATGCTACATGGAAAGCTAAACCTATCACAATCTATAATAAGAAAAGTGTAATATGCTAATTAGACGAGAGGACCTTCCGGACAAAGCCAGGGCTGTGAGGGAAGCTGGGGTCCCAGGTGCCTGCTGGCGGCTGGAGGAAAGCCCGCATCCCAGATGCCAGAGGGAAGGTGGTGCTGGCAGCTGGGGGAAGGAAGGCCTACTCTTGCATGAATTTCATGCATCAGGCCTCTAGTTGGTTATAAAAAGGTAATTCTATTAACAAGAATAATCTGAGGCCCAGATAAGTAATGTGAAATAGAAACTTTTTCTCTCAAATCAATCTTTTTCTTCCAGATAGTTAATTAACTTGTGCTTCCTCTAATTACTATTGGAAAAATGAAATTGATATAACTGTTATAAGTAGTAAAAATGACCGTTTTAATAAACTCTATTATAGATAGAAGTCTTCAGTAAAGTGTCATTTCAAAAGTATTCAGTATTTTATAGCTGAATATGATTACTTGACACCGTATTATATGACAGTTCAAAGACTTCGTTCATTCTTGGTAAGTTTAATTTTGCTATGTGGGTAACTGACAGTATATTTATAAGCATTAAATTTTAACAATATGAGTTTATTATATATCAGATAATTTTCACCTAAATATAGAATAGAACCTCAGGAGGACTGAATGGCAACTTTTCTGACACAAATGGCAGTAGATCTTACTGAATTATTTTTCTGACAGTGTCTATAGAAATTTATCAGACTCAACAAAACAGTGTGACATACATTCATATGTACGATTCACACAGCATAGAGAGTTTTTAATAGAATTCACCAAAGAGGGCATGATAAACTATTGTGATAGGAAATAATACATAGGGAGTCTATCTCACCCACTACCAGATTGGCTCCATGCATCATGATAACAAAATCTGCAAACCAGACACATGACAACAGAATTCTAAGTGACAAGGTGTTCAGCATACACACTCTACTGAAGAGTAAGTCAGCTGAATGGGCCAAACAGTATAAAAGAATGAGAGAATAAAAGCCTCTTTATCCAGACATGAAACCCTGGATCCAACGTTGATCTCTCACCTCTTCCCTTTGCAACATTTACAATGATATCTGTCCTATCATTACAAGTGTAACGCTTTCCCCAATATTTTTAAAATTTACTTACATAGAAGAAATGTATCTTACCTAGAAGAAATGTATAAATTCTTGAAAATACACAAACTACCAAGATTGAATCATGAAGAAATAGAAGATCTGAAAAGACCAATTGCTATTAGACAGATGGAATCAGTAATCAAAACCTCCAAACAATGAAAAGTCCAGGACAGAATTCTTTACTGGTGAATTCTGGCAAACATTTTTTTTTTAAAAAAATCTAGTACCAATTGTTCTTTAACTCTTTCAAAAAATATAAGACTAGGGGATATTTCCAAACTAATTTTATGAGGCTAATATTACCCTAATAGTAAAGGCAGATAAGGACATTACAAGAAACACACACACACACATACACATGCGCGCACACACACACACACAATCCCAGGCTAATATGCTTGCTTAACATAGGAACAAAAATCCTCAACAACATATTATCAAACAAATTCACCAGTACTTTATATTTTTAAAAATATAATTTTATTGATTTCAGAGAGGAAGGGAGAGGGGGAGAGAGAGAGAGAGAGAGAGAGAGAGAGAGAGAGAGAGAGAGAGAAACATCAATGATGAGAGGATCATTAATCGGCTGCCTCCTGCTTGCCCCTCACTAAGGATTGACCCCAACAACCCAGGCATGTGCCCTTGACCGGAATCGAACTCAGGAATCCTCAGTCCTCAGGCCAACGCTCTATCTATTGATCCAAACCGGCAAAGGCAACAGTACTTTAAAATAATCATACGCCGTGATCAAGTGGGATTTATTCCTGAGATGTATGGTTCAACATATGAAAATCAGTAAATGTGATATACCACATAAACAAAAGAATAAAAATCATATGATCATTTCAACAGCTGCTGAAAAGCATTAGACAAAATTCAACATACTTTCATGATAAAAACACTAAAAAGAAGTACATGTGGATGAAACGTACCTCAACACAATAAAGGTCATATATGACAATCCAATTGCTAACATTATATTCAACGGTGAAATCTGTAAGCTTTTCCTCTAAGACCCAAGTTAAGATAGGGATGTCTATTCTCACCACTTTTATTCAACATAGTAATGGTAATCTTAGCCAGTGCAACTTGACAAGAAAATAAAAGAAAAGGTATCTATATCAGAAAGAAAAATGTAAGTCACTGTTTGAGTATTACATGATATACAGAAAACCAGAAGGATCTATAAAAACATTGTTAAAATTAATACAGAAACTCAGTAAAGTTGCAGGATACAAAATCAACATACAGAATTCAATTGGATTTCTACATACTAATAATGAACTATCAAAAATACAATTAAAAAAACAATCCAATTTACAATAGTATCAAAATAATAAAAATTTTGGAGTAAATTTAGCTAAAGAGTGAAAAATCTGCACATTGAAAATTACAAGATTGGGATTCCGAAGATGGTGGCGATATAGGCAGACGCGTCCCAGGTTGTCTCCCGGAGCAAATGGAGTAAGCAGCTGAAACTAATAACACCCACCCCAAATTGGCGAGACTACTCAGCTAGTGAGACGGTTTGCAGCCGGGAAGGGCAGAGCTCCCCTGGAAAGGTAAAAAACCAGGGATCTGGGCAGCAAAGATTGCCAGACCTCTGAGCCCAGAGGGTTAGAGGGAGACCGCATGGAAGACAGCCACGTCCCTTGGGACAGGCACAGCCCCTGACTGGGGAAAGGAGATCCGCGGGAATCCTGGTGCTACCGGGGGATTTGAGAGCTGGGTTCTGTGATCACGGAGGGCTGAGCCTTAAAGGGGCAGCCTGAAGAGCTGACCAGAGCATGCAGTGCCGGTAATAGAAGAGCTTGTAGAAGGTCAGCCTTCCCCGTTTCCGCGGCTGGCGTTTGCTTGTTTATTTTCACTGAATCCCATTCATGAGACATTTTGGATACAGACACTCACCTGTGCTGAAGAAAGGGAGAAGGTGTGGACGAGTGGAATCTGGGGAGAGACTGAGGAGAGGGGGGGGCCGGGAGAGGTGGCAGCAAATTGAGTGCTGAGACACCCCTGAGCCCAGGATCCGGGCAGCCATTCTCTCCGGAGGGTGGGACTCCCCAACCTAGCCCCCAGGCAAGGAGCACAGCCACACCCAGATTCCACCCTGAACGAGATCAAGGATTAAAATAATCTGATCAGTCCCTGGGAGTTAACAGGGTCTGGCCTATAGAGGGATTTTCAATCCCAGAAACAACACAGAGCAGGGTAACGATTAAAGACACAGCTCTGGATAGTTGACCTCCCCAAACCAGTTTTAAGTGCGATAGAGAAGCTGTATAGCCTCAGAGGCCAACCCCAGAACACTGCCACCCAGAGGCTGAGCCACAAACTGACTCTTTGCTAAACACAAAATAAGGCAGTCTGGGAAACAAATACGGCCTGCTTTAAAATAAGGACTGTGGTTTACAACACAAAGGAACAGTGTATCGCAGGGAAATTCAACACTCTCCTGAATACCTGGCAGGACTAAGGCAAGCCAGACTGACTAGTAGAAGAACTGAAGGACCTTCACTACTGCATTTTTTTTTTTTTTTACTTTTTTCACCTTTTAAGTAAAAAACCATTTTTTTTCTTCTTTTTCCATCACCTGATTTTACCCTTTTAATTACTACATTCTTATTTTTAACCAGTGTTATTACTGCTACCATTTTATCATTTTTTAAAGTGCCATTTTATTTTCTCTTTATTTTATTTTGGGATTAGTGTTCTCCATTCTATTTTCATTGTTCCTTTAGCAACAATTTTCCCTACCTCAATTTTACCTCTATGCTAAAACCCTCTCCCTCACTTTTCCCCTTTTGTGGTCCTGTTTCTCTTACTCTATTCCTGCTTTAGATTTTCCCTATTCCTTCTGTTTACCTCCTGTCAAAATTTCACCCTACTTATATATCCTATTTCCAATCCACTGCTCTAAATCTTTATACACATACCCCTTATATTTCTTCACTATCCAAATTTTTTTTTCTCTTCTTTTATCTTTCTATTGTTTTGTTGAAGTTTTCTTGATTTTTGAGTATATTGTTTTTTTGTTGTTGTTGCTTGTTTTTTTTGGTGTGTGTGTCTGTGTGTGTTTTAGGACTGGTTGTGAGGCTGTTTTTCTTTTTCTTTTTATTTTTTTTTCTGCTGGTTTTTCCCCTCCCTCTACTCACCCCCCCCCCCCCCGCCCCGGTTATTTTTGTGCTTCTGTTTTCCCTTTCCTCTCTTTATATTATTGGTTATTTCTAGTTTGTATTCATCTCCAGGGAGCTGTTGCTGGAATTTGTTGGGATTAGTGGCGGCTCTATAGGAGTTTTCTCCTCATATAAACAGTCTCTTCCCCTCTTCCACTTCATTCTCTCTTTTCACTCTTTTTGTTTTCTTTTCTTTTCTCTCTTTTATTTTCCCCCCTCCTTTTTCCCAATTTCATTTTTGCACTCCTTTTTTTTGGTCCCTACTTTTCTTTTCTTTTCTTTTCTTTTTTCTCTTTTCTCTTTTTCTCTTCTTTCTTCCTTATCCCCTAATTCTCTTAATTCGGGTGGTCACCTTTATTTGGGGTTATTAATATCGTGAATATATTTGTGTTTAGTGCCTGGTACGTGGTGCCTTGTTGTGTTGTATTTTGTGCCTTTAAATCAATGCAGCAGATCCAAGAAACAGCAGGCTCCTGAGCACCACACCCTCTGTCTGAGGAACAGCAGCTGTATGTGAAACCTCCCCACACCAGCCAGAGGAGCCACCACAGCTGTGAACACCACCCACCAAAGGAGCTGCTGCCTACGGAGGAGCAGCTGCTACTGCAACCACCAGAAGAGCAACCACAGCCCAAGGAGTCACTGCCACCCAGGGAGCAGCCACTGAACGACTCAACGTCTAAATATGTCAGTGAGATCAAACATGTGTAGACAAAAAAAACCCCAAAGGAAAGAAAAAGAGGACTCGCCAGAAAAGCAGCTAAGTGATACAGAGGCATGCAAGATGACAGAAAAAGAATTCAGAATAAGGGTCCTAGAGTGCATAAACCGGACGGAGGAAAAAATCAATAACATATGCAAGAAGCTAGAAGAAACAGATGAAAAAATCAACAACTTAAGTAAGACCCAAGAAGAAATGAAGAGCGATATAGCTGCAATAAATACACCATTGAAAGTATCAACAGTAGACTAGGAAAAGTGGAGGACTGAATTAGTGAATTAGAAGACAAGGAGGCAAAACACACCCAAACTGTACTGCAATTGCAGAAAAAAAAATTAAAAGACAGGAGGAGAGCCTAAGGGAGCTTTGGGACAACGTGAAACAAAACAACATACAAATAATAGTGGTGCCAGAACAACAGAAAGATGAACAAGGATTAGAAAACCTATTCGAAGAAATAATATCAGAAAACTTCCCTGAGGTGGGGAAGAAAAAAGTCACACAAGCCCAGAGAGTCCCAAACAAGGTGAACCCGAAAAGACCCACACCAAGACACATCATAATTACCATAGCAAATGTTCAAGACAAAGAGAGAATCTTACAGGCTGCAAGAGAGAGATGGAAAGTTACATACAAGGGATTTCCCATTAGATTATCAAATGATTTCTCAACAGAAACACATCAGGCCAGAAAAGAATGGACAGAAATTTACAAAGTGATGCAAAGCAAAGGACTGAATCCAAGAATACTCTATCCAGCAAGGCTATCATTCAAACTTGAAGGGGAAATAAGAAGCTTCACAGACAAAAAAAGGCTAAGGGAGTATATCACCACCAAGCCAGCAATGCAAGATATGCTAAAGTGACTGGTGTAAAAAGAAGAAATAAAAAGCTTAGAAAGAAAAAAGCCACACAAAAAAATAAATGGCTACAAACAAGTACCTTTCAATAATAACTTTAAACGTAAACGGACTAAATGCTCCAACCAAAAGACATCGAGTGGCTGAATGGATAAAAACACATGACCCATACATCTGCTGTCTACAAAAGACCCACCTCATTAGAAGGGACTCACACAGACTGAAAGTGAAGGGATGGAAAAATATCTTTCAGGCAAATGGAAAGGAAAAGAAAGCTGGGGTAGCAATACTTATATCGGACAAAATAGACCTCAAAGTGAAGGCCATAACAAGAGATAAGGAAGGCCACTTTATAATACTAAAGGGATCAATACAACAAGAAGATATAACTCTGGTAAACATATATGCACCCAATGCAGGAGCACCCAAATTCATAAAAAAACTGGAAGATATCAAAGGAGAGATCGACAACAATACAATCATAGTAGGGGACTTTAATACACCAATGACATCACTGGATAAGTCCTCTAGACAAACAATCAGCAAAGAAACAGCATTCGTAAATGACTCACTAGATCAGATGGACTTAATAGACATCTTCAGAACATTTCACCCCAAAGCCATGGAATATACATTCCACTGTGATGCTCATGGGATATATTCAAAAATAGACCACACATTGGGTCACAAGCAAAGTCTGCCCAAACTCAAGAAGATTGAAATCATACCAAGCATCTTCTCAGACCACAAGGGCATAATATTAGAAATAAACTACAATAAAAACAACCCAAAATACTCAAACACTTGGAAGCTGAATAGCATGTTATGAAATATTGATTGGGTTAACAATGAGATCAAAGAAGAAATCAAAAAAATCCTGGAAACTAATGACAATGAAAACACAACAATCCAAAACCTATGGGACACAATGAAAGCAGTCCTGAGAGGGAAGTTTATAGCTCTACAGGCCTATCTCAAAAAAAAAAAAACAAGAAAAAATGGTAGTAAATCATCTAACTCTACAACTCAAAGAATTAGAAAGACGGCAACAAGAAAACCCCAGAGTGAGCAGAAGGAAGGAGATAATAAAGATTAGAGCAGAAATAAATGACATAGAGACCAAAAAAACAATACAGAAAATCAATGAAACCAAGAGCTGGTTCTTTGAAAGGATAAGCAAGATTGATGAACCTCTAGCCAGGCACACCAAGAAGGAAAGAGAGAGGACCCAAATAAACAAAATCAGAAACGATAGAGGCAAAATAACAATAGATCCCACAGAAATACAAATGATTGTTAAAAAATACTATGGACAGCTCTACTCCAACAAACTAGACAACCTGGAGGAAATGGGCAAATTCCTAGAAAAATACAACATTCTAAAACTCAATCAGGAAGAATCTAAAAATCTCAATAGGCCAATAACTATGGAAGAAATTGAAGCAGTCATCAAAAAGCTTCCAGGAAACAAAAGCCCAGGACCAGACGGCTTCACAGGGGAGTTTTACCAAACATTCAAGGAAGAACTAAAACCTATCCTCCTCAGACTAATACAAAAAATTCAAGAGGAAGGAACACTTCCAAGCTCATTCTATGAAGCCAGCATCACCCTAATACCAAAACCAGGTAAAGACAACACAATGAAAGAGAATTACAGGCCAATATCCCTCATGAACATAGATGCCAAAATCCTCAACAAAATCTTAGCAAATGGGATCCAGCTTGACATCAGAAAGATCATACACCATGACCAAGTAGGATTTATCCCAGGAATGCAAGTATGGTACAATATCCGCAAATCAATAAACGTGATACATCACATAAACAAATTGAAAGAAAAAAAAACACATGGTCATATCAATTATGCAGAAAAAGCATTTGACAAAATCCAACACCCATTTTTGATAAAAACTCTCAGCAAGGTGGGAGTAGAAGGATCATACCTCAACATAATAAAAGCCATATATGACAGGCCCACAGCCAACATCATACTCAATGGACAAAAACTAACACCATTTCCCCTAAGAACAGGAACAAGACAGGGTTGCCCACTCTCACCACTCCTGTTCAACATAGTACTGGAAGTATTAGCCATTACAATTAGACAAGAAGAAGAAATAAAAGGAATCCAAATTGGAAAAGAGGAAGTAAAACTGTCCTTATTTGCAGACAACATGATATTATACATACAAAACCCTAGAAACTCCATCCAAAAGGTACTAGACTTAATACATGAATTTGGCAATGTAGCAGGATACAAAATTAACCCCAAGAAATCTGAGGCATTTCTATACACCAATAGTGAACTTTCAGAAAGAGAGATTATAAAAACAATCTCATTCACCATTGCACCAATAAAATTAAGCTACCTAGGAATAAACTTAACTAAAGAGGTAAAAGACCTCTACTCAGAAAACTACAGGACGTTGAAAAAAGAGATAGAGGAAGACATAAACAGATGGAAGAACATACCGTGTTCATGGATTAGTAGAATCAACATCATTACAATGTCCATACTACCCAAAGCAATCTATAAATACAACACACTTCCCATTAAAATACCAACGGCATACTTCACAGATCTAGAAAGAACTCTCCAAAAATTCATCTGGAATAAAAAAAGACCCCAAATAGCTGCAGCAATCCTGAGAAAGAACAAAGTAGGTGGGATCTCAATACCAGATATCAAGCTGTATTACAAAGCCACTGTTCTCAAAACTGCCTGGTACTGGCACAAGAACAGGCATATAGATCAATGGAATAGAATAGATAGCCCAGAAATCGGCCCGAACCAATATGCTCAATTAATATTTGACAAAGGAGGCAAGAACATACAATGGAGCCAAGATAGTCTCTTCAATAAATGGTGTTGGGAAAATTGGACAGATATATGCAAGAAAATGAAACGAGATCACCAACTTACACCATACACAAAAATAAACTCAAAATGGATAAAGGACTTAAATGTACAACAGGAAACCATAAAAATTCTAGAAGAATTCAAAGGCAACAAAATCTCAGACAGATGCCAAAGCAGTTTCTTCACTGATACAGCTCCTAGGGCACTTGAAACTAAAGAGAAAATGGACAAATGGGACTACATCAAAATAAAAGGCTTCTGCACAGCAAATGAAACCATCAACAAAACAACAAGGAAACCAACTGTGTGGGAAAACATATTTGCCAATGTCATATCTGATAAGGGCCTAATCTCCAAAATTTATAGGGAACTAATACAACTTAACAAAAGGAAGATAAACAATCCAATCAAAAAATGGGCAAAGCACCTAAATAGACACCTTTCAAAAGAGGACATAGAGAAAGCCAAGAGACGTATGAAAACATGCTCAAAGTCACTAATCATACGAGAGATGCAAATCAAAACAACAATGAGGTACCATCTCACACCTGTCAGACTGGCTATCATCAACAAATCAACAAACGACAAGTGCTGGAGAGGATGTGGAGAAAAAGGAACACTCGTGCACTGCTGGTGGAAATGCAGACTGGTGCAGCCACTATGGAAGACAGTATGGAGTTTCCTCAAAAAACTAAAAATGGAACTCCCATTTGACCCTGTGATCCCACTTCTAGGAATATATCCCAAGAAACCAGAAACACCAATCAGAAAGGATATATGCACCCCTATGTTCATAGCAGCACAATTCACCATAGCTAAGATCTGGAAACAGCCTAAGTGCCCATCAGTAGATGAATGGATTAGAAAACTGTGGTACATCTACACAATGGAATACTATGCTGCTGTAAAAAGGAAGGAACTCTTACCATTTGCAACGTCATGGATGGAACTGGAGAGCATTATGCTAAGTTAAATAAGCTAGTCAATGAAGGAAAAATACCACATGATCTCACTCATTCATGAATAAAAGAGACCATTATAAACTTTTGAACAATAATAGATACAGAGGCAGAGCAGCCTCAAACAGATTGTCAAACTGCAGCAGGAATGCTGGGGAGGGGTGGGGGGCAGTAGGGAGGGGGGTAAGAGATCAACCAAAGGACTTGTATGCATGCATATAAGCATAACCAATGGACATAAGACACTGGGGGTAGGGGAGGCCAGGGGATTGTCAAGGGCGGGGGAAAAAAAGGGACACATATGTAATACCCTTTGTAATACTGTAAGCAATAAAAAAAGAAAGAAATAGATGTCAAAAAAATAAAAATAAAAAAAATAAAACTGACTACATAGTGAATTTATGGCCAAATTAAAGAATCTTCAAAGATTAAAAAAAAAAATTACAAGATTGGTGAGAAAGATTGACGAAGGATAGAAATAAATGAATATTACCATTTTACACAAAGTGACCTACAGATTCAATGCAATTTCCATCAAATTCCCAATGCATTTTTTTACAGAAATAGAGTAAATAAGCCTAAAACTGATATGGAACCACATATAACTACCAATAGCCATAGCAAACTTGAAAAATAAGAAGAAAGCTAGAAGCATCAGACTTCCTTATTTCGAACTATATTAAATAGCTATAGCAATCAAAAGAGAATAGTACTAGTTTAAAAATAGACACATAAGTCAATGGAACAGAATGCAGGGCCTAGGAATAATCCCATGCATATATGGTAGATTAATTTTTGGTAGGTTAATTTTAAACAAAGAAATCAAAAATATAAAACAGGGGAAAAATAGTCTTGGTCAATAAGTGGTGTTGGAAAAACTGAATATTCAGCCCTAACTGGTTTGGTTCAGTGGATAGTGCGTCAGCCTGTGGACTGAAGGGTCCCAGGTTCGATTCCGGTCAAGGGCATGTACCTTGGCTGCGGGCACATCCCCAGTAGAGGGTGTGCAGGAGGCAGCTGATCGATGTTTCTCACTCATCGATGTTTCTAACTCTCTGTCCGTCTCCCTTCCTCTCTGTAAAAAATCAATAAAATATATTTTTTTTAAAAAGAAAAACTGAATATTCATGTGCAAAAGAATAGAGCTACACCCTTATCTTACACTACACACAAAAAATCAATTCAAAATGGATTAAAGATTGAACATGGTTTTCTATTTCTCAGCATTTCCTCACACTTTCTAAGTATATGGCTGCTGCCAGAATACATTCTTATTTACCAGCCTAATTTTAGTTTTATATTTTCATTTAATACTTTTTGTCATTTAGTGTTCAGTCAACATCTTGAACATAGTCTTTTAAAACTACTTACTCTTTGATTTCTCAAAATGCAATTTCATGAGTTATCTGATTTACATATACTTTGTGGAATGCACTTAGATATGTTAGTTTATACATTTTCAAAAAATCTAGCTGGGGTCTAAATTTAAAGTACTTTCAAAAGCCTCCATAACAAGCAATTACCACAGCCCTGATTAAACCAATGGTTTCTAGCTCTTTCATTGGGCCTTGAATCTCTCACCTGTACACTGTGAAAAAGTTAATCTCTCACCTGTACATTGTAGCTTACCCTAATCCTACTTGTTAAAAAAATACACACACACATAAACACAGAGGTAGATACTATGCAAACACCAAAACCTTTAATTTTAATGGAATATATTTGATTTTCAAGACCACTGAACCACCATGTTTTTATTAAAACAATCACTTCTGCACAAATAGAAGCATTCCAAGACAAACACACACACACACACACACACACACACACACACACACACAGTTGTCATTATGCAGTCCAATATTGTCAGATTTCAACAGATTAGTTTGCAAAATCTCTTAGTTTTTTAAATGTTGTCAATGAAATTCTAACAACCATAGAATCTATGCTTTGGGAAAACACACAAACATACGAATGCACGCGTACACACACACACACACACACACACTTAAATCCACATGCAATACATAATGCATTTAGACGAGGTTAGACAAATTATAACTTCTGATATAGTTAATATTTTTGACATTTTAGATTCAAAATAAACTATAATTTAGGCTCTATCATTTAATAACTATAATATTTGAGTTATATAAAACTAAATTATATCTATCTATAACCTTATCTATCTATATCTATATACATATCTATAGCTATATTTATACTATATTTATATATATATATATAATACCTATATATATCTATGCTATATATACATGCATACATATGTACCAGCCACTAGAATATGTATTTCACATAATTTACATTTATTTATCATACTTATTTTTATGTATAAATATAAACATAAACATAAACGTAAATATAAATATAAAATATATAGATAATTTTCTAGCTAGCAGATTGAAGAATGGGCTAATTTAGAAGTAAATTATCTGAACTACATAGTACAGTGCCTGATACAGTGGTTATGATCTATTGTTATTATTTCTTTTTTAATTTCTCAAGAATCATCAAAAACACACTGCTTCGTTTTGTTTTTAGAAATACTGGTTAAATTAACCCCAAGTTAAAGCAGGTCAAATAAATTCTCAAGCTCATTTGTGTTGATGACATATAGTGACATATTTCTTCCCTATCAAGCATTGGTACATGTCTACACCACACATAACCTTCTGCAAACAGATGACTTGGTAGAACAATTCTTCCTGAATGCATTTTCCTTAGAATAATATTAAACTCAACATATCCTTCATAAGATCACATTGGAAATCTATACAAAGTAACTAATTGGAAATATACCATCTTATCTTACCACTGTCACACACTCTCATAAAGGCAGTATTTTGTAGTAGTAGCACCTACAATTGTGATGGCTACCAGTAGATTCAGTGTTACATATAAGAAGTAGGCAATATTAAAAATTATTAGAAATATAGACTTTGGTATTGGAGGAGGAGGAGAAGGAGAAGCAGAAGGAGAAGAAGGAGAAGAAGGATAAAACATGTGAACAATAAAATGCCAATAAATACATATCTATCAACAATAAATAAACAAACAAGGAATCTAAAAAACAAAATAAACTGATGAATAAAATAGAGCCACACGCATGGAAACATGGAACAGACGGACAAATCTTAGAAGGGAAGAGGGGCAGGAATAGATTAACCAAAGATCTTATATGTATATATACATTACCTAGGGACACAGACAATAGGATGTTGAAGACCTGGGGTGGGGAGAGAAACAGGAAGAAGGGGCAGTGGGGGAAAAAGGAGGACATCTGTAATACTCTCAACAATAAAGATTTTAAAAAATATTAAATTGCATGATGCTTATGAAAAACATAGTGAACACTCAAAAATGCCAGTCATTGGTGGCATTATGATTTTCATGGTCATCACTCTAACACAGCTAGCAAATAGCCTAACTAACTGGCTTTTACATCTCTGATTACTGATGACAGATAATAAATTCTAATAAAAATTTAATCATTCACATTTTCCATGACATATTTTGTCTATCTTATTATAAAAGCCATGGAAAAGTAGCATCATTAAAGTTCATAAGAATAAGGCAGTATATTTGTGTTTTCCTACAAGCTCAATTCCAAGTTCACAGTGAGACTTTGGCCAGTCTCTAATTTTTAAGGTTATTTTATGCTCCTATTTAAAAAGTTTTACTTTAAGAATTTAGGGTAAGATTAAAAAATACATACATCCCTTTCTTATGTGTCATGTATGATAAACATCAATCATCTTGATGGTTGATGAAACAGCACATTTTTACTGTTATTGTTGTTGATACTGTATTATTCTTTTATGGACTAGCTTCTTGTCTTCAGGACCATGGACAGAGAAGGAGCAATAATAAGAATGGAAAATATATAGGTGTAGCCTGCAACATGCAAAATGAATATGTAAAAGTACTCAGAATCAGAACTATAAATCTTAAATCACACAGATATGACCATATTCTCAAGAATCATATACAAAATTTAATTGCACCCTTATTATATAATAAATAGTGGGGAAATAAATGCAATATGATTTTGCTCATTTTCAAGAGAGTACACCATCTAGAAACCAAAATCACCCACCCTAGAACCTCAGGAAAAAACAGGTAAATGCAAGCCTGTGTTATGAGTCTTTATTATCTAAGGCTAAAGAATTAACACCTGCTTCCACTTTCTTCAGCTGTGTAATTGTACTCTCTGTACCCCGATTATCATTCATAGAACGGCAATAAAAAAGTTGCTTAGATACATTCATAAATAAGCTAATGCATGTTATCTCTAAACACAGAGCCTAGTTTATCGTAAGCATGCAATGTGATTTGGTTGACAAGGATGATGGATATTAGAATGTGTAATATTAATGCTTTTAACACGAATAGATTAATCAATTTCATTTTGAACATGCAATATTGGCTTTCTTTAGTAAAATAAAACATGTTTTAAAAACTACATTATGTTTTTCTACATTAAAACATAATTTAGCCCAGGCCTGGTGGCTCAGTTGATTGGAGCATCAGCGGGTACACTAAAAGGTTGCATGTGCGATTCCTGGTCAGGGCATATATGTAGGTTGTGGATTCAATCCCCCAGTCAGTGTACCTGTGGTAGGCAACTGATAGATGGGTGTTGTTTCTCTCTCTCTCTCTCTCTCTCTCTCTCTCTCTCTCTCTCTCTCTCTTCCCTTTCTAAAATCAATTTTTTAAAAAAATCCTCAGGTGAGTGTTAAAAAATAAAAGTAAATTTAACTCAGTAGTATTTAGTTTTTTAAATTTTGGTCAGAAATACAATCATCACAAAACTTATTTTTAACTCGTAATTATTAGAGCAACAAACATCACACCTGGAAAATCAGGTTCATTTTTATTTTAATAATTTCCAATATTCACTACTCTACAGAGGATTTCCTTGGCATGGGAAGAAAGTCAAGGGAATCTTACAGCCTTCAGAAAAAAAAAAATTAGCTGGAATATTAATAAATTTAAAGGAGACCAGAATCTTTATAGTATCAACATTATTTACATTATGCTTTTTTTGGAGGGAGTAAGTAGAGGAATCTTGGGGAAATCTTCTAAGGAATCAATTAATTTCTTGGTTTAGTAAAGGACCATTTCTTTCTTCACAAAATATTATATGGGTACTTCTTTGAATCCAATGCCAATACAATAACTGGAAATTATATATCTTAACAGAAATACATTTTTCCTAAGGTACACAATTAATTTAAATGCCATACTCTAAGAAAGGCAAGTATAAGTAAAAATAAGGAAATAAAGTTTTTCTAGAAAATGCAAGGATCCATTGGAACATTTTGCTACATACTGACTGACATCACAAGAAAGATATGATATGTAATTATAAAATAAAGATCACACTCCAGAAAGAACCAAATCTTTTCTCACTTTCCCCAAACCTCAAATCTACTTATCTCTTGAGTTCAATATTTTATATATATTTAACAGGTAACATACAAGGGCCTTAACATAACATTTTACACAGTCAAAAGCTAACATAGGAATTGTATCGTTTTGAATACAAGTCAATATCTGTATTGAGAAAGTAAAACTCTACATAAAATATCCAGTTCAGCTCAGCACATGTTTAATGAATCCTTTTAAAGAACTAAGAACTAACTCTTTGACAAAACATTCATAATTAATTATAACACTAGAAACGTGCCTGCCCTTGAAAAGAATACAACCGAATGGATAAGAGACAAAAACAATTACAACAATCAAGGTTAAATTACATATGACAAGTAGGCAAAGCAGAGCATGGAGGAGTGTGCCTAAGCCTAGGAGAAGGTTTAAGAGAAGGTGACACATGAGTCTTGAAGTAAGTAGGTTAAACAAGTAAATAAATCAAGGACAACTCTAGACATAAGTAACCAATAGTTGTATAAGCAAAGACAAAAACGTACTTGAATCAGCAGCGAGTTCTAGGAGACTATAGCTCAGTATAAAGATTGTTGGAAATGGACCCAGAGCTAACCTCAGTAATGTAGTTTTCCAAAAGTGCTTGATTTTCATGGGCAAGAGATTAGATGCTTTAGGGTGGGTGATGGGTTGTATTAAAATAAAATGAGATTGAATGTTAATCTGGTAAGTCCTTCCGGCAGCATTTTGCAAAAGAATGGCATTCTTTCTTTCTTTACCTTAAGTTAAGTAAGCCCTATTATGTTTAGGAACCATGTTAAGCTACTAAGGAAAGACTAATACTTACCAAGTCATTGCTGGCTGGAAAGAGTCCCAGTATAATAAGGGAAGTAGTCATAAAAGCAGAGTTAAAATGTCATTGTCTTGAGTAAAAAAAAACTAATAACGGACATTCATAAAAAGAGAATTCTCAACTGAGTCTTAAGTGACAAGCTCTCTGTACGTGTTGATATGGAAGAAATAAAACGGAACAAATATTGCTAAGAGACTCATTTAAAACTAGAGTCGGGAGGCTATGAAGGAAGTGGGGTCCAGGCACACCTTGGGCCTCAGTTCTCAGAGCTGCTAATAGGTAGCTAAACCTGTAGCTAAATGGAGGTCTTGACATAATCATCCCGGCACAACTGCTGCATGGACACAGACAGACTTCAGCTCCTTCCTTGTAGTTCTAGTCTCCCTCATTTGCATACTGGAACTAACCAATCCCTGCTAACCTAGCCAGCGATCCTTCATTTGCATAAAAGAATTACATTTTGTGTGTTTTACAATCCCTTTGCTCAAATAAATGCTTTTTATTGTTTATCACAGCCAAAACTTTTCTTACTGACATTTTTTTTTACCACTCATTATGTCATTTATCATTCACAAAAGAGGGGCAGTTGCTGTTAATAAATAGGTACAATTGTATCATTTTACAGAAGAAAATATAACATGTAAAGCCAATACATGATTATTCTAGGGTCAAACAGATCATATGTAGCTGATCCAGAATTCAAAATAAATATTATGTTGTATTGCTCCTAATTATAAAGTATCTTGGTAAAATCCTGAGATGAAAACAATTCACTTGGAAAATGATGGGAAATTAATATTTGAATTAGATCCTGAAGATGAATAGAAGCATTTCAGATAAAGGGATAAATCCAAACAGATGACACATAGCAATTTGAGAGGTATACTGCAATTAAACTCAAATATAAAATGCTTTGATTATGCTAAATTAGACACATGTGTATTTATAAAAATCAGGCTTTGAAATTCTTCAAGTTCCATGGTCTCTCCATAAGATTGCAGGATTTAAATTTTCCCATGTTCACATCAGCTGCAACAACATAAGGTCTATTTTAAAATTGGAGGTTCTTCCATGACCTCCACAGATATAAACTCCTATGGCATCTATACTAATAAAAGGGTAATATGCTAATTAGACTGGGAGACCTTCTGGATGTCCTTCCTGACAAAGCCATGGTGGCGGGGCTGAGGCAGAGGCAGATAGGAGCAATCAGGCCAGGAGGGGAGGGCAGCTGGAGGTGATCAGGCTGGCAGTGGGGGTAGTTGGGGGCAATCAGGCTAGTGGGGGGGCAGTTAGGGGCAAGCAGGCTGGCAAGGGGGGCAATTGGGGGTGAGAAGGCTGGCAGGGGGGTCAGTTGAGGGTGAGCAGGCAAGCAGGCAGAGTGGTTAGGGATGATCAGGCAAGCAGGCAGGTGAGCAGTTAGGAGCCAGTGGTCCCAGATTGTGAGAGGGATGTCCGACTGCTGGTTTAGGCCCAATCCCACAGAGTCTAAATCAGCAGTTGGACATCCCCAAGGGGTCCCAGATTGGAGAGGGTGCAGGCCAGGCTGAGGGACAACACGCCCCCATGCACAAATTTCATGCACCAGGCCACTAGTATTTTATAAAAACCTTCTCTTTTCAGGGTTAAAATCACAACCAATTTGTTAACCACATTGGTGAAATAATTTAAAATTGTCACTATCAAAAGAAATCATGTGAGTTCCCATTAGATGAGAATAAAGATGAAGAAAAACATATTTGCCTTAATTTGGTCCAATATTATAATGTCACTCCTTGACACCACATAGGTAGAGGCATAGTATATTTATCAGCCTAAAAAAAGGAACAACAGTCTTGTTCTGAGGCAACTCTGGATAATCAACATTGGAAACACCATGACATTCTTATCATATAGGTATATCATCATACTCATTGTCTCGTATGAATTAAAAGACTGATTTTAAAAACCAAACCTACTGGGTAATAAGCAGGTTAAAATGTTCACGCCAGTCTTCCAATTACTACTGTCAGGTCTTGAGCACCAACCGCAGT
Source organism: Myotis nattereri (assembly GCF_964212035.1). NCBI lineage: Eukaryota > Metazoa > Chordata > Mammalia > Chiroptera > Vespertilionidae > Myotis > Myotis nattereri. The sequence goes on along the minus strand of NC_138082.1, from coordinate 81,429,828 downwards.
TTAGCTGTCCACAGGGCAGTGACTCAGTAAGACAGCATGAATATGGGGAAAACAAATGATGGCCAGCCCAGGAGACAGTCAGATGGAGTAGATCTGAAACCTGAGGTCAGAGGGAAGCCAGGGGCTCACAATCCTGTCCAAAAAGCAAGACTGCAGCGGAGGGGGGGGGGGGGGGGGGCGGGGTGTGTGTGTGTGGAATGGCAGGTCCTGCGATGAGATGAGCTGGCAGAAAATGAGGCAAAACTCCTTCATTTCTCCAGAGACAGAGGACAACCTCACAATAGGGCCAATGAGGCCACTGAATGTTGCTGAATAAAGGGAGGATGGGAATCAGAAGGAAGGATAGATGGTGACACTCTCATAACTGCCGGACACATTCATGTTCAGTGACACACATAATTATCTCATATAGAAAATACACACACATGACAGTACTGATCAATATTTCTCTCTCTGCTCCCTCCCTGAGAAGGCTAAAGTTGAAATTAATAAAAAATAAACTCAGTGTATCTTAAAATTGCTTCTGCTGATACAGATGATTTCAAAGGGCCTTTAAAAATCCGCAGGGTTTAACCATTTCATACCTCCCATCAGAACCTGACACTTAGACTTGGAAATGAGGTAATACTCTTTGGTTAAGCTTACCCGCCTACAGGATTCCTGCCATTGCATCAGAACTGGAATAATAAAGCTTTTCATCAGCTGGCTGAAAGCTATGGTTGTCACAAAACCATCTTCATGGGATGCAGCTTTCATTCCTTACATTGACTTGGCACCTAGACCAAACCCCCATTCATTACACACCCACAAATGTCCTCAATTTGCATGGCACTCGCCAACTCACCAGCCCCATTGCCAGGGTATTGTTATATTCCCAAGTCTGCTTCCCAGCTCAGCTCCATGGAAGGCATGCATCTCAAACACAGAATGTCTCTGCAAAACCAATGCTTGAGTGCTAAACACTGTTTAAAAAATTACCGTACCCTAATTTTTTTATTAAAAAAGTGTTTTTGGAATTTTTAAATCTATAAAACCTGCCTTCATTTCAGTACAATACAGGGTAGGGCAAAAGTAGGTTTACAGTTGTGAGTATACAAAACAGAATTTATACTTGTATTAGTATTTATTAATTATTATGTTATTTTCCAGAAGAACAACTGTAGACATACTTTTGTACCACCCTGTACACTGTAACTTAGGGACCGGAGTCATTTGTTCAGCACATAATATGCCCCAAAATATACTGGTTATAGTAAGAACTGAAATAATCATAGTCTAAGTAGGACAGACCTAACCTGAATATTATAGACTCAGGTTTTCTAGTCATATTTACATATTGTATTAGTATTCACTTAGAATTGAGCATACATATGTTAGCAAACAAAAATATTAACTGTACCAATATAATACAAACAAAATCAAGGATGAATCAAGAAGAGATGATAAACAGAAATGCAGATCTTATCTCTCCTGCTAAAAATCATCCAACAACAAAATTGCATGGAACAAGAATGCCAGAGGAACCAATTTTGAGGAACAGGTACTAAGTAAATTTAAATAAATAAATAAGTAAGTTAAGTAAATGAGGAAAAATATTTTAGTCTCAGTAGAGGAATGGTAATCAATGTATGATCAATCAGGATGGGGATGGATAAACACCTATAGATCAATGAAGACCTGATGTAAAACAAACCATGAAGCCTTAAGGATGCGTATTGATCACGCTCATCACCCCTTCACGCTATAGGCTGGTGAGGCAGGGTAAAACTACAGTGAGTTTCCTAAGAGCAAGAGATTTATAATAAGTTTGAGTGTACAACCTCCATCTTTTCTAGATCAATGCTAGTCAAGAACATTGCTTCCCACTCCAAGATATCTCACTAATTCTGAGAAAGCACTGTATCCCAACAGGACCAGGCTGTCTAAACTGAGTCTTCAGTGAAGACTTTCTCAACGTCCTGTTGGACATTCACTCTGCTCTAATCGCTTATCATCCCTCCACTGTATCCTACAGACTTCATAATTTTTAAGAGCTCGCTTAGAGGGTAACAGAGTAATGGAAATTAAATATTAATGGTCATGGCTAGTCATGAGGTGGGTCTCTATTTTAAACTTACATTAATGAACTTGGTTTGAAGAAACTGGTTTGACAGTATTGTTACAGATCATTCCACCAAGCACCAAGAAATCATTCTATCTCATATGTTAGAAGAGCATGTAACTATATAGTGACCACAGTGTCAGCCGCACAAAAGTTTATGTAGAATCTAATAAAATGCACATCAAAGTGAGGTACGTTGGTTATAGTATCTAAAGGCAGTCTCTTATCTGCATAACCACTGTGTGTTCTTTGGCAAAGAAAAACACTAGTGCAGGTAATATAGTTGGGCTGGCTCTTTCTATAGGGAAAGACCATCTTTGCTTAATATAAAATTGTTTCACATTTTCCAAAGAGTCTGTAATAAAGGGTTAGGGCATAACTGATTCAGGCAAGGAGGTTCACTACAATGTGTTTTGTAAGTACTAAAGTGCTTAAGGGAACAATAAGTTTAAAGGTAAGATAGATAAAGATTAACCTCACAACTTGAAAATTAGCTAATTTGTGGATAAAGTACAAGTACTTAACAAAAGCATTGGCAGAGTTTTATGGAGAAGAAATTGCAGGTTAAGGTCAGAGCTAAGCCATGTATTGCGGGTTATTACTTTTGCATAATGCTGATTGCACAGTTAGCAAATCAAATGATTTTGACCTATCTTTTGCTTAAGGAGCTTAACAGCCATAGCATCAAAAAGCTTTAACTAACACTTAGATGTTAATCAAGAAAAATAATAAATTGATTAGGAAAACATATCAACTACTGATCTCAAATATCATTGCTCCCATACACCAAAAAATAAAAAATAAAAAACAGTTTATCTCCCACTCTATTTACCATCGACATCATTTCTCTCCTAAAGAAATTATAAACAATATATGGACAAAATGTTTCAAAATACGAGTGCATGAAAGTGGTATTAATTGAATTGCTTCTGAAGATATACATGACTGACTATCAACTGGTATATTGCTATCCTATTAAATGAAAGAACATAAATATCTTCATGTGTCAATATTCCAAGAAGAAGAAAATTATATGAAGAAGACATTCCTTGAACTATATATTATGTGAAATATACAATACCATATATTTACTTATTAAATATAATTCAATAGCCCAAACAAGACAATGTTATTAAATCCAAAATTTGTCAGCATTGATGATGGGTGATGGATGGCTAATCTCATAAGCAGGAACTAGTACAACTTATAGAAAATAATAATGATGCTATTAACCAACGGCAATTTATTCAGTCCTTCCTAGGGGTGGCAATGCTACGTGATTTTACCATGTTGTCCCCCAGCTGTCTTACCAGGCGGGCACTGGTTTGGTGCCTGATACCTACTTGTGCAGTATCATTGTTCTAACTCATCCTATGCACACACTTAGGCAGGACTGCACTTTCAAAGCCCATCCTCTGAGTCACCACGCCAGGTATTCTCTGTTCCACCAGATCCAGTGGTCTGAAGAGCAATGTAGAGAAATTCCAGAACACATCCATAAAAATCTTTATTCCTCTTGTTCAAACTGGTTCTTTCTGTTTTAAACTTTGAGCATCTATGAATATTCAAAGTTTAAAACAAATAAGACCACTTAAAGGAAACAATTTATTGACTCTAATTATTCCACTGTGGTTATGATTACATTGTTCCATTATGGACACGTTACTCAAACATAAAGGACAATGATTAATTTCTGAAATAAAAAAGTGAGGTAATACAAAGACTACTTTAGAAACAATCAAATATAATGTCAACATTTACATGTCAAATAAATAAGAAAAAAGCATTGTTTCTTTGGTCAAACACTTTTATTATGTTGGCAAATTAAGTGCTTTGGTGGCCCACTTATAAATTATCATTTCCAAAATTCATTCTCATAAGAAATTTTATAGTCTAAAAATAAAACAAAAGTGCTACAAGGAGTTAATAAGTTTAAAAAAGAAACTAAGTAAGCAACTTATCTTTCTGAAAAGCATGCATAAATTTTGCAAAATGATGCTCAATTTAATGAATAGTACTATTCAATGAAGGATACATATTAATCCTTAATGTATAGTACAAAATGGTATCAGATTTATACCCCTGCTCAAATGGTTATGAACTGCTATTAGCAAAATAAGCAAACTACATTGAAATATAAATGTTTTAAATATCTCTTATTTGTGCCGCTTAGATTTATTTAATCTTCCTCTATGCTAGTATCTATGGTGAATATATTGTAGAAATGCAGTGCATTTTATCTGTGTTCCTATCATGTCACTAAATCTGGGGAGTGTGTACTTTGAGCCATCTGTAGTTCCTCCCTGTCCCTGCCAGAGCAGCTTCTTCTTGCATCTGCTTTGGCACTAATTCAGCTCCAGGAAACACAGTTTCCTCCTTACAGTTAGTGGGGTATTTATGTTTTCCCTGTTGTTCTGAGCTGCGAGACCACATCGCCTAGAATGGAGGAGTTTGTTTGCTTGCTCAGATGAGCAAGAGCAAAGCAAGATGATTAAAACAAGGCAGAAGAAGAAAGTTAGACTGTACCAAGAAAAGTGATAAGAAAGCAAATGCAGAGAAGCAAAACCCACAGAAAAGTTAGCAATTTAAATGAAATTACCGCCATTTCAAACATGCCTCTCTTGATGTTTAAAAATAGCTGTAGAATATCATATATATTATGTGTACACACACACACACACACACACACACACACACACACACGTGCATAGCTTAAGTTTTGCTAACTAAATTGATCCAATGAAAGCAATTAAGGAATGAGTGAGTATACTAGTAGAGCATAAGATGTGTAAATACCCTCATTTTGTACCAAGATTCTCATGTTCTCTATAGAGGCACATTTAACCCTTGGACAGACTGAGGGCAGTAGCATTTTCCTTAAAATGACAATGTCTGGCTTTCATAATTCAGTCACTAAAATTTGAGAAAGGTACTAAAGACCCAGGGTATCTCCTCGAGATCAGGATGCCAGAGTCTAGGAACAGAAAGGACAGCCTCAGAGGTGAGCAATCTTGTCATTATGACTACAGAGTGAGGGCTGGCCCAAGTAATTGGACATGGTGCCAGTTTACCAGGACCCCACTCCTGGTCTGAGACTTGAGCTGCAATCTACGCACGAGGCCAACTCCTAAAAGGGTTTGAGAATGAACACGTCAGAGTACGGCTGGTCAGGAAGGTCAGGTACAAACATGAGATACGAAGATTACTTTTATAGCTTTGTAATTTTTTTTCTTAAACTTATACTTCCAGACAATTTGAGACTACAATGTCAGCACTGCCATGAATGAAGTTTCAAGCCCAAGGAGCCTTTCTTAACTCTCCACAAGGGCTGACTGTTTCCCTGCTGTGGACGCTGAGCAGCCCTGCTCCTATTGTTGCTATTGCTGCTATTGCTGCTAATATTCCTATTGCTCATACACTGCATGAGCCTCAAGGGCAGAGCTTTACTCATAATGTACACCCAATACTCATTACAATCCCAGGAAGACAGGTGGTGATCAATACTTGCTCACTGAGTAACGGAGACTAGGGAGGCTGAGAGGGTAAGTATATACAGCAGACTTGGGAGCTCAGTGAATGCATCACTCAAAGTCAAGTAACCAGAGGCAGAGGCAGTGGCCATTGAACACTTTCCCTCTGCTCTAGGACCTGCTGTTGAGCCATTTGTAATCATATTAAAACACATTACCCTTTTACTCAATAACTCTGTTATTAAGGCTAAATGAAGGGAATAAAATGCAAAACAAAATAAAAATGGATAAGTAACTTGAAGCAGTTTCCGTAGAGATCTGGATTCCAATCCTAGCTATGCCACTAACTAGCTTTAAAAGTTTTAGCAAGGTAGTTTAATTGTCATAAAACTAGTTTCCATATCTTAAACCAAGGGCTTGGATTAGTGGATCTTCCAGCCCTAAAATTCTACCATCCATCCTCCCAGTCATAACTGTATACCAGCTAATAGATGCGCATCAGACCACTAATGGGCCTCCCCAGCTCCACTACTGCCTTCTTGCCAACCCCCTGTTATGTTAATAGGAAATAACAGTCTATAGTTTCCTGCATCCAGCCTGATACTCTCTAATGCATTCTCCACCCTGTACTGAGTCATCTTTGCCTAAAAACACAAAAATGACCTTGGTGCACCCTCCTGAAAACCTCCAAAGGCTTCCCATTACCCAGACTCACTTCCAAGGACGTGCCTTCTGCAATCTGCCTGCTGCATCCCATGTTTCACCTTAAGATAGTCTGGTTTGGGACCAATTGCTCCAGCCTCGCTAGGTTTCTGTCATATGTGTAAATGCGATATGCTCTCTCTCGTCTCTGGAATTCCGGTGTTCCTTAGGACAAGATGTCTTAGTCTCTTCCAACTAAGCTTTATCCGAGGAGTTCATACTATTTTTCTACTATTTACTGGTCAATGGATGCAAAACATTTAGCAGAGTAGTCTTAAACATGACAGCACTGAAATACTTGTTGAGTAAATAATTTTAAAATGATTCGAGCCAGGGCAAGCAATTTCTTTTCCTTCTCTTTTTTTTTTTTTGTACAGTAATTGCTCTTTACAAACCTGCAAGTCATTACCCTGGTTTGTAAATGGCCCACAATACAGGGCACCTATTGCACTGAAGGAAAACTGGAGCTGGAAAAGCACTAATGGCCAAGCCTGCTGGGGGGAAACAAATACTCTTCTGTGACTGTACACAAGTCACTCTGCGAAGCGCAGAGCACGGCTCACTGAAGAGACAGCTGCAAAGCACACAATGATAGAATGTGTTTGCCGATCTGCAAAATCATTTGAAAGTTGCTGCTTCAACAGCTGGTATCTGAAAAGTGTAAGCATCGTTCAGTCTAGTTAAAATTAAACAGAGCAAGAATGTTTATTATGCACACAAAAAAGGAGGTTCGAATGTTCAAATTGCAGCACTTTTAAAAGTCTGGAATAGTCAACAAAACACTTGTTGGTAGATGGAAAAATCTCCCATAGTCATATTTGACAGTCATCTTCTCTGCACAGATCTACGGATTTAATGATTATCTTTGACAAGAGGCCTGATGCATGAAAATTCGTGCGACAGGAGGCCTTCCTTCCCCTGGCTGCCAGCACCGGCTTCCCTCCAACACCCGGAACCCGGCTGGTTTCCCTCCAGCCCCTGCTTCATCAGGAAGGATGTCTGGAATGATGCCTGGTCTAATTAGCATATTACCCTTGTATTATAGATAATCATTGTTAAGGAGACAGCACCCTCAACCTGATTCAGATCACAGAATTCTTTGAGCCTAAACTGCATCTCAACCTCAATATTATTTTGAACCTTAGCATTATTATTTAAACTTAGCATTATTATTTAGCACTGGTTACCATTTACAGAATAAATTAAAGACCAACTGGTTCTAGTACCACAGGAAACAAAGTAATTGTACCCTGTCTGCAGCGCACCACCACTCGGCGGAGGTGGACACCGAGCTAAGTAAATGCCTACAGGTAGGAAAAGAGCTGAATAGTGTAACAAAATGGTGGCTACAGCTCACCCTCTGTGAGGGAAACAAAAAAATGTTTCCCTAATCCCACTATGATGCCTGAATTTGCTTGAATTTTCCAAATCACTCATTCCTTCAGTGTAAGGAATCCTTTGTAAATGTGTTCTGCAGAACTGATGTTATAGGCTTTGGAAGAGGAAAGAAAAAAAACATGGTTGTGTTGTTCAGTGTAGGAAGAATTGTTGAAAACAAAATCAAACCCTTTCTCTACTGAAGTACGGCAGTATTTCTCAGAGCCCTGGGCAAGAGTGATCTAGTAGGCAGTATCTCCCTCATGCCTCACGTACTTGTGAATAGAACTCTTCATGAAATTCTTATTCAGAGACTAGTTATTAACAACATATGGAAGAAATATTTAAACATGCCAATTTAAGATGCCATAGAGTCTTTTAAAAAATAAAATAGGTCCCTGGCAGGGGGCATGGGGTGGGTGGCGTGCAGGGCTCAGTTAGCTAGAACGTCATCCATGCACCAAAAGGTTGCAGGTTTGCTTTCTGCTCAGGGCACATACCCAGGTTGTGTGGTCAATTCCTGGTCAGGGCACACACAGTTGTTTCTCTCTCTCTCACTTCCTTTCCCTATTTCTCTCTCTAGAATCAATGGAAACATCCTTCGGTGAGGATTTAAACTAACAATCAAAATTTTCCCATGGTATCCACTAAAAGATCTCGCACTAACATAACACTTCCAGTTAGCAGCCCAGTCACCTGCGGAGGAAAACATTTGCTCATGTTGCCTTAAGAAAACCGGCACACTGGTGTCCCCTGGGAAACCACTTCTTCCCTGTTGGGTTTCCTCTCTCTGACTTCGTCACTGCTCCCCAGCGAACAGCTGTGGCTCTCTGATCAGGGGGCAGGGAGAAGGAACCAAATTGCTCCTTCCTTCTCTTATGAGATGTTTGCCCCGAGTTTGTAGATACCTTATTCTCTGATCAGCAGCCCTGGTCAGGGCCCAAGGTTTGGTCCAGATGGGCCACTTTCCTGAGCCTCACTATCCTCATTTGTAAAATGGACACAATACCCACCTTGTGGGTTGTTTGCAGATTAGAGTTTATGTGAGTACAGAAAGGCTCCAAAGAGTCTTTGCATTGTCTGAAAGCTCAACATATTTCCCAATTACACGCTGGATCGACATAGCCCGTGCAGTAGCTATTGCTCCTGTGAGCTCCAAGAGGTTTGAGGCTGGTCCCTTCCACGTGGGGAATGCTCAGGCCAATGCCTGACATGTGGCCAGTTCTTGGTACAAGTGTAAGAAATGACTTTCCTAGAGCTAGTTAGATTGCCATCTTTGCTTCTTGGTTTTTTATATCTTATGTAAATTAGAAGTAGTCATTTTGTGTTGAAGGAGGCCACCAGCTTATGTATAGCTTTATCGCAGAGAGACAAGACATAATGGATTTTTAACTGTAGAATTTTACTAATGAACTTTCTTTTTCTTTACAAATAACCAATCAGGTCAAATCAGGATAACTGAAGAAACTTCACAGTAAAGTGCCAACTTCATGGTGGTGGTGGTGTGTGTGTTTTATTTTTTTCAGAATGGGAAAATCACTACATTAGGTTGATGAGGCTAAAAATAAAATACTGTAGTAGTTTGAAAGTATACCATCCAAGCTCTCATCCGTGCAGCTCAGCCCAAGATGATGTAAGTCAGCATCACCCTCTCCAATCTATTTGATAGGATTATAATAACCTGGTTACTATTTAACAGGTAAGAAGTTAAGGAAGACTAGATAATATATGCATGGCATTTATACAGCTTTGCCAGGAACCTACAGTTCACACTCTCCAAGTCTGTTCCCCTCTGATCCATGGGGGAGGGACTGGACAAAGGCAGTTTGGTCTGAGTGAGCAGGAAAGGTGCTTATCTGTCAGTCCCATCTGGGCGCAAGTCAATGGCCAGAATAGGCGTGGCCACTGAAAGGGCTGGAAACCTGAATATTTAAATTCCTAGGACCTAGACAAAGGGAGTTGGTACTCTGGCTCTTGACTCTCTAGCTCTTTTGGGACTCCTGTTGCAGGGGTGCACTCCTCTGCACTCGCCCAGGTGGCCGGCGGCTCTATGGATGCTACACAATGGCTAATAGACTGAATCTAGCCCGAGGCTGAAGTGGGCCCCGCTGTAATATGGAGCACAAACCCTGGACACTGGCCCTGCTTTGGGCTCTGCTGGACCACCAGCTGTACCTTTCCCAGGACTGTGATGGGACTCTGGAACCCAAGCATTGTAACTCCACACAAATAAAGTCTTTACCACATCTCATTCTCCTGCAGGGGGGAGAGAAGGGGGGCTCCTGAAAACGCTTATTTAAACGGTGCCCCAAGAGCCCCAATCCCAAGAGCCACGGGAAAATTTGGCCTACTCGTTTAGTCGGTAACATATTCTCCCCAGAGTAAGGCCTGGAGAAAAATCGCATAGCTATAAAAGACAAGCATAAATGTGCCTGGCCCTTCATCTCCTCATTTCAGTAGCATTTTCACATTTACAGAGCTGACTCTTCAGTAGAGATCTGAGAAATGTCAAGGCTCTACTGAACGTATACACACTGGAAACAACTTGGGGGGAAAATAAGGATGACTCAAAATAAATTAAGATTAGACTGCAAGCCAACCCTGCTTCTTGTACTGAAGGGTCATTCGCTCTTGCAGAAAACATGAACTTGGTCACTGCAGTCCAATTACTGCTACTGCTTGGTTGTCCTAATGCCCTCTCTATCCCTCCTGCCACACCACTCCTAGCCATCTCTCCCTTAATCAATTACCAAATAGAGCTATTTTCTGAATTTGAGTTGACCATTTATTGCAATTTTTTAAGCTTTAAATTCTATGCAAAAAGAATAATTAACAACATTTTTTCTCAAAAGTTTGTGAAAGAAAACTGTGTGGTTAGTATATTGCCTATGAGGCTGTAATACAGAAAATATTTTCTTCTCTGCCTTTGATAGAAGTGACGTTTCTAGAGCCACAGTATCCAAATACTGCAGCCACTAGCCATGGGTGACCATTTTAATTGAATTTAGCTAAAATTTGATTTAAACTTCAGTTATTCAGTAACACTAGCCACATTTCCAGTGTTCAATGTCCATCTGCTAATACCAGGTGGATAGAGAACATTTTATCATCAGAGAAAGTGCTAACATGCACTGCTGTCCTAGTATTACAAATGTCTTGCCCTCAGCAAAATAGCAGACATATGTCCTAGCAATATCTTTAAAGACATAGCTCCTAGGGGAATGGAGACTAAGGAGAAAATAAACAAATGGGACTACATCAAAATAAAAAGCTTCTGAACACCAAAAGAAACCATCAACAAAACAACAAGAAAGCCCACTGCATGAGGAACATATTTGCCAATGATATTTCTGATAGGGGTTTAATCTCCAACATTTACACGGAACTCATACAACTTAACAAAATAAAGATAAACAATCCAATCAAAAAATGGTCAAAGGACATAAATAGGCACTTTTCAAAAGAGCACACACAGAAAGCCAAGAGACATATGAAAACATGCTCAAAATCACTAATAATCTAGAGATGCAAATCAAAACAACAATGAGAGACCTATCAGAATCGCTGTCATCAACAAATCAACAAACGACAAGTGCTGGAGAGGATGTGGAGAAAAAGGAACACTTGTGCACTGCTGGTGGGAATGCAGACTGGTGCAACCACTGTGGAAGACAGTATGGAGTTTCCTCAAAAAGTTAAAAATGGAACTCCCATTTGACCCAGTAATCCCACTTCTAGGACTATATCCCAAGAAATCAGAACACCAATCAGAAAGGATATATATACCCCTATACTCCTAGCAGCACAATTTACAATAGCTAAGATTTGGAAACAGTCTAAGTGCCCATCAGCAGATGAGTGGATTAAAAAGCTGTGGTACATCTACACAATGGAATACTACGCTTCTATAAAAAAGAAGAAACTTTTTACCATTTGCAACAGCATGGATGGAACTGGAGAGCATTATGCTAAGGGAAATAAGCCAGTTAGAGAAAGATAAATATCACACGATTTCACTCATATGTGGGATATAATGATCAACATAATTTGATAAACAAGAATAGATCCAGAGACAAATGGTAGGGGAGGGAGGGTTAGAGAGCAACCAAAGGACTTGTATGCATGTGTATTAGCATAATCAATGGTCACAGGCACCTGGACGGTGGGGCTTGCCTTGGGTGGGAATGGCTGGAGGGTGTAGAGGGGGGTCAATTGGGGAAAAAGATGACATATGTAAAACTTTAGACAATAAAAAAAATGGGGGGAAATATTAAAAATAAAAATAAATGTCTTGCCCTGGGCAGAGATATAGAAAAGTAAGTAAAACTATAAAGATTCCAATTTAAACTGAAAATAATGAACCCACCCACCCCTAATAAATAAATACAACTGTCAGAGATATACACTTTCCAGAGGAAAAAAAATAATCACAAATCGGTCCATTGGAAGTATTTAAACCAAAGCTATGCAATTTAATAGAATCCTCTAAGAAGCTGAATTAGATAAATTTGCAATTCTAAGGATGTTAATCAGAAAATTGAGATCAGTTCAATTCCACAAAACCATTAGTTCCCTGTTCGTAATTAGCAGGTATTTTTCATTTACTGCTAAACCAGGGACAGCGGACTATCAGTTGCTAAGTCATAGGAAATCGCTCAACTTTAAAATCAGCAGCCTTTCTTTCTTGAATTTTTAATTAATTAAATAATGGAACTGGATTATGAATCTGTGGTGGAGTTTTGATCAACTTTTAAATAATCATGGTAATTAGCATTTTAAGAATGCAAAGTACTCATTTAACATAAAATTTAGAATCCTTAATAACTCAGAAGCCACATCTGGAAACCTTAGGACATTATATTTTACCAAAAGATACTAATGTAAGAGGAAGTGAACAACATTCTCATCCTATAATTCCCTGATATTTTTCTAATTCAAATACAGATTTTTAACTTCAAGATTTCCTGATGGAGTAGCAATTGTGAATATGCAAAAATATTCCTCCTGAGAGCACATCAAGCTTCCTCTCTCCTCTTATTGCTCCACTGTGAGGAAAGGGGCTGGAGCTGAGCACAGAGCATAAGGTGGAACAATTCCATTAAAAGTACAATAAGTGATAACACCTGCCAGAATCACTACCATCAATAAATCAACAAAGGACAAGTGATGGCGAGGATGTGGGAAAAGGGAACCCTAATACCCTACTGGTGGGGATGCAGATTGGTGCAGTCATTATGGAAAACAGTATGGAGTTTCTTCAAAAAATTAAATATGGAACTGCCTTTTGACCCAGCAGTCCCACTTCTGGGAATATATACTAAGAATCCTGATACACCAATAAGAAAGAATGTATGCACCCCTATGTTTATAGCAGCATTATTTATAATAGCCAAGATCTGGAAACAGCCCAAGTTCCCGTCTGTAAATTAGTGGATAAAAATTATGTGGCATAACCTTGGCTGATGTGGCTCAGTTAGTTGGAGCATTGTCCCATGGGTCACAGGTTCAATTCCTGGTCAGGGCACATACCCAGGTTGTGGGTTCAGTCCTGGTGGGGGTGCATACAGGGAGCGACCAATCAATGTTTCTCTCTCTGTCTCTCTCTCTCTTCCTCTGCCTCCCTCTCTCTCTAAAATTAATAGAAACATATCCTTGGATGAGGATTAAAAGAAAAGATATGGTACATTTATACAATGGGCTACTACATGATTGTAAAAAAGAAGTAACTCTTATCCTTTGAGACAGCATGGATGGAACTGGAGATTATTATGCTAAGTGAAAGAAGCCATTCAGAGAAAGACTGGTATCATATGATTTCAAAGAACAAAATAGGTCCAGAGGCATGGAGACATGGAACAGACTAACATATCTCAGAGGGGAGGGGTATGGGGAACTGGAAGAGATTAGCCAAAGAACATATATGCATGTATGCATACCCACGGACACATAAAATAATGTGGTGAAGGCTGGGGGGGCGTGTGCGCTAAGGTGCAGGGAGATAAAGGGAGAGAAAATGGGGGATATTTGTAACAGTGTCAACAATAAAAAAAAAGAATTTCTACACATTTCAAGGATAAACAGGCTCTTGGAAATAAATAGTTCACCTGCCAAAGAATCATTCTTGTTTCCTTTTCTCGTACTGACTGCCGATGCTGTTTATGCACAGACACAATTAGTAAATCCTACTTTAAGACTTCATTAAGTGATATGAAAAAAAGTAAACTCTCTTCAAAGTGGCCACCATAATGGCTCTGTGTTCTGAAAACTGTGAGATGGCGTTAGTTGAGAATTAATAAAATATGGCTTTGAAATAGTTTGGTGGTTTTTTTTAATGTTAGATTTTTTTATTCTTTAGATTTCATAATGGCTGAGATTCCATTATTTTCTTAATAGGATTAATAAAATGATCTAAAATAGAACTAGGTAAGTGTTATGAATTGAGGAACAAAGAAGTTTCTTTGTTTCCAAATAGCAACCTCCTGCTTTCTCTCTTTCCTAATGAATGACAAGCATGCCTGTTCCCCTCCCTTAGGGTTATTTCTTGGGGATAAAACCCTGATGTCCTCAGGAAAATGAAAATATATTAGGCAAGTCAGTCGGTAGCATCTTCGTTTAAATTAGTGAAAAGTATGGTAAGCTCCATTATGTGGAATGACTCAAGTATACAAATATAAAGAAGGATGAAGTCATGTTACATGAGAACAGGATTTGGAAGAGTCCTGACCCCTATTCATCAGGGTAGTCTAGCTGGAGCATTCTATCAAAATGGCAAGAAGCATTGACAAGAGAAATGGGCAGAGAATTAGCCTAGCAGTGTAAACAGACAGATGCTTCATAATCATGCTAAGTGCTGCACCTGCTTAGGGAAATAATTGTCTTATAAAATCTTATTCTTCTGCAAAATAAATCAGTCATTTCCACCAAAGACACCAAGAATATGCCACAGTTTTCTTCTGAATGGATGTTCCTTTGCTGTGACTTTATCAACATTTATTCTTAATCTCCATGTAGAAAAAGATTAAATGCTAGGTGTTTAATGACTTAGCTGGGTGTTTCATCTCACTGCAGGGCTGCTTGTACACCTATGAGAAAATGCAAGCATCACAGCAGAGATTGGCAGTAGAAATGGTTATTTAGGGGGAAAAATGTTTCTGTACAACAAATGATCTCTCTCGATACTTTCATTCTTCAAATGAGGCACTGCTCTAGATGGAAAAGACGCCAGACCACGCCATCGGTCAGAGCAGATAGAGTTCGGCTGGGAAAGGCTGTTTGTTTTGCTGCACTCTCACACGTTCTTGCTTTAAACCAGATGAACTGTGGGGGACAGAAAGTACTCTGCTCTCAGATGCAACAAACTGACGGACAGAAATCGTGATGAGATCCAGAGTTGGTGTCATTCCTGTATAATCTAAGTTCAAAATACAGTTGTTCCTCTCTAGAGACAAGGTATAGACTTCCTGTTGATGAAAGGTCAGCTATGTAGGAGGCTGGCCTCCTGCCTTATTTTAAGACACTGTGGGTGCTTTATGTATTATGCATTATGTATGCATTATGCATTATGTATTATGACAGTGTTGGATCTCAAGAGTGTTAAGTAGAAGACTGCGGATACTATTTGACATGTACTCAAACTCAAATCTACAACCTGTAAAGTATGCCTTATGAAACTCAGATATTTTTTACCCATTCCATGAAGACAATGAATGAAAAGGAAATCATCTTTCAATCTAAATACAAATTTAAAGGAGCACAGAGCTATAAACAAAGGTAGTGAATAAAAAAAAAAAGGAGGACAACAATAAAAACCCCACCAGAACGAAGAAATATTCAATTCTACAGGAACCACAGATTTCCTCTGAAATACACTTAGAAATTAAGTAGGATATTAGAATAAAAATAGAGCAGCATGGTCCTCATGCTCAAAAACGTCCTCTCAGGTATTTGCTGTGTTCCAATCTCAAGGTCTAGAAGTTCAAATGACAAGAGTGATTCCTAGTGTAGAAGCCAAAAATATAAATTGGATGAGAACAACTTAATAGCTGTTTATAATAGTTTTTTTTTTTATTCTCAGTGCTTAAGAGCCAATAGATTCTAAAAGAAATAACAGAATTCACCATATCCTGATATTGTTCGTACTACACATGCTATCATAAAAGGACATACAAATATACAACAGATTGTAAGTTAAAAAGAACTACATATATACATACAAGCACATAATTAAGTAAGTAAACAAGTACAAAAACAGTTACATAAATAAATAACAAATTAAAGAGACCAGTGCAGCTCATGGCAGGACTGCATTAATCACAGAAGTGGTTAACAGTGGTCTATAGCAGTGATTTTTAAAAATATATATATTTTATTGATTTCAGAGAGGAAGGTAAAGGGAGAGAGAAATAGAAACATCAATGATGAGAATCATTGACTGGCTGCCTCCTGCACACCCCCTACTGGGGACTGAGCCCTCAACCCAGGCATGTGCCCTTGACCGCAATCAAGCCCAGGACCCTTTTGTCCACAGGTCGACGCTTTATCCCCTGAGCCAAACCAGCTAGGGCTATAGCAGTGATTTTTAACATTTTTTTTAATCCCATGGCACACAAACTAATTGACAAAATACCACATGCGTGCGCTCACATACAGTGCGATTGAAACTTCGTGGCCCATGTGCAGAAGTCAGTATTTTGTGGAAGAGCCACACTCAAGGGGCCAAAGAGCGCATGTGGCTCAAGAGCCGCAGTTTCCCGACCACTGGCCTAGTCCATGCCGGAGTTTGTAAGGTAGGTGCCAGAGATTTAGTACTGAAAAGGGGTGAGGAAACACCTTGTCCTCGCTGAACTTATGTTCTGCAATGCTTAGGAGGGGCTGTAAAATAACATAAACAATAAGTAAGAAAGCGCATTAGAGGGTGGTGAGTGCTGCAGAGAAAAATGATGACTGCTTGGAAAGAAAATGGCACACATTTTAAGTATATTCTTCTAGGGAAAGAATGCACGAGAAGTACTTGGATCTAAGTCTTTAAGAAACTGAAGGAATAGCCCATGAAGATACCTGAGAGATGTTAATTTCAGACTTAACAGAGCAACAAGGGCAAAGGCATGCTTGAGGAACAGCAAGAATTCCAGAGTCTATGTAGAGCGATATGCAGCTATACAAGCAATAAACGTATTTTCCAGAAGTAAGACTACACCAGTGATGGCGAACCTATGACACGCGTGTCAGAAGTGACACACGAACTCATTTTTTGGTTGATTTTTCTTTGTTAAATGGCATTTAAATATATAAAATAAATATCAAAAATATGTCTTTGTTATACTATGGTTGCAAATATCAAAAATTTCTATATGTGACATGGCACCAGAGTTAAGTTAGGGTTTTTCAAAATGCATCTGATACGCCAAGCTCAAAAAGTTCGCCATCACTGGACAACACAGTACACACACACACACACACACACACACAAACACACACACACAATCCAGACTTCAGACATTTAACTGGGCACCTTCACCATAATCTAAGTAGTATCATAAGGCTAAAAGGCATGAGTAAAAGAGAGTTTGAGGAGAGGAGAGGAGTTCAGAGAAGTGTAAGGATGTTAAAGTTTATAGGTTCTTATAGACCAGCGGTTCTCAACCAGTGGGTCGAGACCCCTTTAGGGGTCAAACGACCCTTTCACAGGGGTCACCTAAGACCATTGGAAAACACATATATAATTACATATTTTTTTGTGATTAATCACTATGCTTTAATTATGTTCAATTTTTTACAACAAAAATACATCCTGCATATCAGATATTTACATTATGATTCATAACAGTAGCAAAATTACAGTTAGGAAGTAGCAACGAAAATAATTTTATGGTTGGGGGTCACCACAACATGAGGAACTGTATTAAAGGGTCACGGCATTAGGAAGGTTGAGAACCACTGTTATAGACCATAACAGAACTTTGACTTCTGCTCTGCCATTTATTCAGCTTTGCCACAAAGCTGCATTTAACAAACTCCAAGTCTGTTCCCTGCTGGGAGAAGGGACTGGACAAAGACAGGTTAGAGACATGCCCGGTAAAGGTCTGAGCGAAGTGGGAAGGTGCTTGCCCATCCATCATATCTCTCAACAGGTAATCGGGCAGAACACGTGAGGCCATTGTAAGAGCTTGAAACCTGAATATTTAAATTCCCAAACAAAGCAAGTTTCCTCTCGCCTTCTCCCCCTGGCATGCTGGGTGCCTGCTCTCCTGTGGCAGGGATGTGCCTCCCTGCGCCCACGTGGCACACGGCCATGTTGGACTCCACACAATAGACTAATGGACTGTAATTAGCTTGGACGCTGAACCACACCCAGCTGCAACGTGGAACGGAAGCTCTGGACACTGGCCCTGCTTCTGGCTCTGCTGAAGCCACAGCCGCACCTTTCCCAGGACTGGCTGCAGGGTCTGTGGAACCTGAGAAATGTAACTTCCCGCCAATAAAGCCTTTTTCTACATGGCATCCTCTCATGAGGATTCTGAAAGTGTTTATTTTCGTGGTACCCCAAGACCTCACTCCCACTCTTGTCTGGGAAATCTGGTCAATTCCTCCTGCAACAAAAAGAGCATCTGATTCCCTGAAAAAAAAAAAAATAAGGAGCCTCAATGACATGTTTTTCCTCAATACTAAAAACACCCGGGATTGACGTGAAATATTGCTCCTGTGTATTCCTTTTATTATATAGTCTTTACACTTTTGTTCCATTTAATACTTGGAGGGCACGGCAAATCAACTTTTTCATCAAACTAGAAATAATAAAGTGACATACTGTGTGTAGGTATAAGAGTAAATGTGAACAAGAAGCAGAGGAGTCAGAGTACCCGCTGAAGATTTGCCTGGTGCTGTGTTTAGGGTGCAGTGCACACAAGGCATTGCCATGGTCATTAAAGGAAGGAACACTGCACGGAAATATAAGGGGGAGGCAGCTGTTAAGAATTGGGACAAAGCATCGAAAAGCTTCTACCATTTCTAATTGAACAATCTAAGCGGCATAAGTTTGGATACTCATCTTGTAATGGCTCTTCTGTGTGACTATGTTACCTGTTAAATATATGTTTTGTCTATTAGTGTCTCTTATTTTAATATTGAGGGATTCCTTTCTGAATTTAATTTGTCATAATTAAATTATGTGAATTATTTATAGAATTCAAAATCATTTCTACAAGTTAATGTATATTCAGAGAATAACATATGTGCTTCTTTTCTGTCACCCACCACATCATCCTCTTCTTGTTACAGGTAAATATTTTTTAAATATTATGGGAATGAAGATGTAAAATTGTCCTTTTTTGCAGGTGATGTGGTTCTTTATATAGAAAAACCCTAAGGACTCCACATACACACACAAAAACTATTAGAAACAATAAACAAACACAGTAAAGTTGAAAGATACAAAATCAGTGTATAAAAATCCACTGCATCTCTATATACTAACAATGAAATTTCATAAGAAGAAATGGAAAAAGAAAGTTATTTTGCCATTGCATCCAAAAGAATAAAGGATGTGAAGAACTTAAATATTGTAAGTTACAAAACATTATTAAAAGAGATTGAAAAAGACACAATGAAATGGAGAGATATTCTATGTTCATGGATTTGAAGACTCAACATAGGTAAAATGTCTACATTACCCAAAGCAATATACAGATTCAATACAATTCCCATCAAAACGCCAATGATGTTTTTTTAAAGAAATAGAAAAAAAATTCATCAGGTTTGTATGGAGCCAAAAAAGACCCTGGAAAGTCAAAGCAATCTTAATAAAAAAAAAAAATGAAAGCACAGGTATCACTCTTCCTGACTTAAAACTGTACTGCAGAGTGACAATAACCCAAACAGCATGGCATTGGCAGAAAAACAGACACACAGACCAAGGAAACAGAATTGAAAGCCCAGAAATAAAGCCACATGTATAGGGGAAATAATTTTTGAAAAAGGGGCCAAAACATACAATGAAGAACAGAAAGTCTCTTCAATAAATGGTGCTGGGAAAATTAGAAATCCACATGCAAAAAAAAAAGAAGAAAGAAACTAGATTACAATATTTCTCTATGTACAAAAATTAATTCCAAATGGATAGAAGACCTAAGTATAAGATCTGAAACAATAAATTACATAGAAGAAAACATAGGTACTAAACTTAGAGAGGATTTTATGAATTTGACCCCAAATCAAGGGAAGTACAGACAAAAATAAATGAATGGGACTATATGAAGTTGAAGAGCTTCTGCACAGCAAAAGAAACTGCCAACATAAGGAAAAGGCAAGAAACCAAATGGGAAAAGATTTTTGGAAAAAAAAAACAACAGCTCAATTTTGCTAGCTATTAGGGAAATACTAATCAAAATTACAAAACAAGAAACAATAAAAGAAAGACAACACATGGAAATGGACAACAGTGTGGTGATTTCAGGGAGGCAGTGGAGGTGAAGGAGGGCATAGATGGGATAAATGATGATGAAAAGGTAAAATGAAATGAAAAATAAAAATTACAATGACTCTACTCCCAAGAGTACTTACAGATGGCCAACAGATAAATCAAAAAATGCTCAAATTTACTACTGGTAGCTATTAGGAAAATGCAAATCAAAAACCACAGTGTGATACGGCCTCACACCTATTAGAATGACTATTATCAACAAGACCAGTAATAACAAATGCTGGAGAAGTTGTGGAGAAAAGGAACCCTGTTCACTGCTGGTGGGAATGTAAACTGGTACAGCCATAATGGAAAACAATATGGAGAGTCCTCAAAAAATTAAGGATTACCATACAGCCCAACAACCCCTCTTCTGGGTATCTACCCCAACATTTTGAAAACATGTGTATCCATGCATGCACTCCTGTGTTCACTGCAGCATTATTCATGGTGGCCAAGACATGGAAACAACCAACGTGTCCTTTGATAGATGACTGTATAAAGAAGATGCTGTACATATATACAATGGGATGCTCCTCTGCCATAAGAAAAGATGAGATACTGCCATTTGTGACATCATGGATGGATCTTGAGAATATCAAGCTAAGTGAAATAAGTCAGACAGAAAAATTTTAGAACAATATAGACTTCACTCATATGTGGGATATAACACTGAAAGCAACAAGTAACTACAACGACACACACACAAAAACAAACACACAAACAAACAAACAAAAAAACTAGACAGCAGTATTGTGGTTACCAGAGGGATAGGGGGTGAGCAAGTAGTAAATGGTGAGGGGGGTCAAATATATGATGACAAAATAAGATTTTACTTTGGGTGGTGGGCACACAGTGCAATATACAGATGATATATCATTTGAAACTTATATAATCTTATTAACCAACTAGAGGCCTGGTGGATGAAATTCATGCACAGGGGGAGGGGGGAGAGCAGTCCCCTCAGCCCAGCCTGCATCCTCTCCAATCCAGGAACCCTCGGGGGATGTCCAACTGCCATTTAGGCCCAACTCCCTGATGGCCTGGTCACCCCCACTGGCCTTCCTGCCAGCCTGGTTGCCCCCAACTAGCCCCCTGCTGGCCTGGTCACCCCACACAGCCTGCTGTTCAGTCATTTGGTTGTCCCTCACTAACCCCCCTGTTGGCCTTGTCACCCCATGCAGCCTACTGTTTGGTCATTACTGTCACTGTGATGGCATCCTGGATGATTTGCATATTCCTCTATTATTAAGATAGATGTTACCTGCAATAATCTGATTTTAAAAATAATAAATAAATGTTATGTTTACATTTTCAACCTTTTAAATAAATATCAATAGATAAAGGTCTATATCAAATCACACACACACACACACACCTATACACACATACACACACATATGGCAATATAGTAATAAATAAGTATGTATCTAAATCATTTTTATAGCTGCAAAGCACTACATTTTTATACATGTATCATAATACTATTAAAGGAAATTGGGATTGTTTCCAGTTTTTTCTATTATAAATAGACATACAGTGAAGAGCCTTGGGTGTACTTTGACTTCAGAGAGGAAGTGAGAGGGAGAGAGAGAAACATTGATGTGAGAAAGAAACATCAATCAGCTGTCTCCTGCACACCCCCTACTAGGAATCGAGCCTGCAACCCAGTCATAAGCCCTAACTATGAACGGGAATTGAACCGTGACCTCCTGGTGCATGGGAACAACGCTCAATGAACTGAGCCACACCGGCTGGGCTGGCAACATATTTCAAAGAGTGTAGTTGCTGTGTCAAAGGATAAAAGTATACATAATTTTACTAGATACTGTGAAATCCCTAACCATATTAAATTGTACCTTTTTTGCTTTTCCACCAGCAATTCCACAGCTACGTCAACAATATCTAGTACCAAACTTTTTTGGTTTGTGTCAATCCAAAGGGTGATAATTGGTACCAAAGTATAGTTTCATCCTGGCAGTTGTGGCTCAGTTGGTTGAGTGTCATACTCTGGACCAAGAGGTCACCAATTTGATTCTTGATCAGAGCACATGCCTGTGTTGGGGACTCAATTCCCAGTGCGAGGCATTCAAGAGTTATCTCATTGATTTTTTTTCTCTCTCTCCCCCACTCCCTTTCTCTTTCTCTAAAATCAATAAAAAACAAACTTTTAAAAGAAGTATAGTTTAAATTTGTTTCTCTTTTTATGAGAAATATGAGCATCTTTATGTTTGGTTAGAATGCATTTGCATTTGTTTTTTTACCAATTTTCTATTATTAAACTTTCTTAGATTTCCTAAATTTTATAACTTGATCTATGGATTTTCTGAAGAGACATTAAGGGACTGCCTATTTTCTTAATACTTAAAATTACTTATGCCATGGTTAAATTCAATGACATTTTACCAGCCATAATATATTATGTAGTTATTAGCCCAAACTTTACATAAAAAGATCCAGTATCTGACATTACTTCAAAATCCTGCTTCCTTAAATATCCCCCTTTCCCCTATATCTGCAACCACCATCTCAACTGACTCTTTGCCTACAGCCTGTAAAACATTTTAAATTATTTTTATCCTAAAAATAAGGAAAATCACACAGGTAATGTGAAACAAAATTTAAAAAAAAGGAAAGTTTGCTGAGTTCTATGCCTCCTCCACTCTTAGCCTCTTTCCTCCCTTGCTCAGCAAACTCTTAAATATTTACTTCCCTTCTGCTCTTTCTCTTGCTTCAAACTACTGCATTGTTTTTCACTACCCGAATGCTACAAAAATTTTTAGTCCACTTCTATGCATTTCTTAAATCCCTGCCTTGTTATTGAAATCTCATGTTTCCTAGATTTCCACGATGCCCTTATCTTGAATGGTCTTCTACTGCTCTGGCCATGTGACGTCGGTGGTCCTCATGGACTCTTCTTTCCCCATATGATCATTGCTTAAGCCTTTTTTTTAAGACCACTTTCATATTATATTTACTATATCTAAAGAAGTCCATCTGATTTTATAGTTTTCATAAATATATATGCTGGTGGTGTTCAAATTTATGTCTTCTTGCCTCTTTCTTCAAGACTGAATCTCAGATCTACAATATTAGTTAACTATTTCAAACTTTATATATCAAAAGCTAACTTCTTTTCAGCTGGATTTACTGCCCCTTATATATTTTAGGAGCTTCACACCCTCGTCCTAAATCAACAGAGCTGGAAACCTAGAGGCATTCTGGACTTACCCTACTCTCTCAAAATAGATCCACAGTCAAATATCCAGCCATGACGATGTATCATTCAACTTGATTAGCAAACCCTGAGGGATTGAAGCTATATTTCAATCTCTTTACTTCTATCCTTTCCTTCCAACCACAGTTTTAGTCTAGTTGCTTTTATATCTCATCAAAACTTTGTTGTCAGCCTCTGGCTAGACTCTCTACCATAGTATATTACAACTCTAAGTCATCCTACATCCTGCTGCCAACATGTCGAATCTAAAGGCCATCGTGTCAACCACCTATTTAAAGTCTTCCAGTAGATTTCCCACCTTCCAGGGTAGAGCCACGCTGCTGTGAATATCCTACAAGGACAATGATTTCTATGACACTGCTTCTCCAATCTCATCACATACAATTTCCTTGAACTTTACATGGCATTCACAAAAAATTGCTTGTAATAGCCCCATAAGTACTAAGTGATTGGGATCCATACAATTTGTGCATGATGCTACCTACTTCTTGAAATGATTGCCATCCCACCTTATTTATCCTCTTTCCTGTTCATGTTTCAAGTCTCAAGTCAAAAGTCACCTCCTCCAGGAAGTCTTCTTTTGATTCCCCCACTTCCACCACTGAGAATGAGCGAAGCAAAGCTCTCACAAGGACACACAGCATTTGTTGCAAATATTATTACATTTACCAAAACACTGTGTTGATCTGTTTCTGTCTATCTTCCACTTTAGGCTCTGAGAGTCCTATCATGTCATCTTCAGCAATGTAAATTCAGTGAATAGCTGAGCTCCTGGAGCATAAGTTTCAATCTGTAATTGTTTGTGGGTCCAAGCATCTAAGATATACTCTTGTTCTTTCTACATAGACAAACTTGCATGAGAAAATAATTTTATAAGAAAAATAGAACCAAGCAAAGAGAACTAAGACCAGGAATAATAATAATAAAAAAAAACAAAAAAACAATGGAGTGACTGAGTAGTAAGAAATAAATTGTAGGGGGAAAAATAAAAGAAACTTTCAGTTCTATCGCAAAAGAGAAATAAGTAAGGTACTGTAATAGACTTTTTAAAAAATTCTGTTGATTAATGACTTTTGCGAAATTCATAACTAACACAATAGAGTGGATTTATTGTAAGGCAGAGCTGGTGGGGAGTTGCTCTGTTATATGATTACCAGTTTTCTTCTTGAAAGTGGTTTTAATATTTTTCACCAGAGAATGAGGATAATTCCTGGATACGCCAGTAAAACACACTTGCATTACAGTCACTACTAATAGGTTGATAATTATAGTAATTACCTCTAAATATCGTGCCCTCGGTATGTAATATTGTCCAGATTACATCCTTTTGTTAAAATTCTCTCCCTAGAGTTCCTGCTACACTGAGTGAATCCACATCCCACCATGTCCATCCATGCCCAATTAGATAACATTAAATATCTATATTTATGTCATTTTCCTATTGGTTTGTTAATCATAGCTCTAAAAACCCATACACACTCAATGCAATTTTCTTCAGGAATTAACAAACTTGCAGCTTTAATATAAATTGACACAAAGTGAAAATATTTATCATTAATAACTTAAACATTACATTTTTTTAATATCCATAATTTTTTTGGACTCTAGGGATAATTTTTCTGCATAACAAAGTTGGTAAAATGGTTAATTAAAATTCTCAGAGTTCTTTTTTAGTAAAACTCCATCATAATACTTTAAAACTTTTGTCACTACATTTATTTCTTTATTGAAATGCTCTAAATATGTTAATAGGTGTTGAAAATTTAAATTCTTGACTTTAACTTCTCCCTTATTATACAATGCACTTCAGCCTTCAAAGTTTTTGATCAGGTCAGATGCTCCTGAAATAAACTGCATGCTTAATCTAAAGGTTAAAAACAAACAAACAAACAAAAACATTCTTATAAATAAAAGCAAACTCTTGGGAAAAGGCGGTTAACCTGCTGTGAATTCTAGGCATGGGATATTTTCAAACAATGTCATAGCATTTATGAGTTGAGAACTCAAAAGTTATAATCTGACTGTGATCTACCTCACTTTATAGTTCTGATTTAATTATGAAAATAAAAATATCAAGCAATGCTATTTTCATACAATAACTTATTTTATTAACATAAAAAGACTGCTATATAAAAGAATTGTTTTCTCCAGTAATGATGAAACTTGGCAAAAAAATCCTTTAAGGTTTTCAATATCCTCGTTTCTTTTATATTACACTAGAGGCCTGGTGCATGAAATTTGTGCGGGGGGGGGGGGGGGGTCGGTCCCCTCACCCCAGCCTGCACCGTCTCCAATCCGGGACCCCTAGGGGGATTTCTGACTGCCGGTTTAGGCCAAGGACAAGGATTGGGCCTAAAAAACTGCAGTCAGACATCCCTCTTACAATCTAGGACCGCTGGCTCCTAACTGCTCACCTGCCTGCCTGCCTGATCATCTCTACTGGCCCTGCTGCCAGCCTGATCACCCCTAACCACCTCTGCCTGGCAGCCAAGTTGCCCCCAACTGCCTCCCCTGCCAACCTGGTCACCCCCCTCTGCCGGCCTGGTCACCCCTAACTACCCCCCTGCCAGCCTGGTCGCCCCAACTGCTCCTGTTGCTGGCCTGGTCACCCACAACTGCCCCCACTGCTGGCCTGGACGCCCGCAACTGCCACCCCTGCTGACTCCATCGTCCCTCACTGCCCCCCCTCTGCCAGCCTGGTTGCCTCTCACTGCCCCTCTGCCAGCCTGGTAGCCCCACAAAGCCTGCTGTTGGGTTGTTTGGTTGCTTCTCACTAACCCCCTGCCGGCCTGGTCGCCCCACACTGCCTGCTGTTCAGTCATTTGGTCATCCCTCAATAACCCCCCTGCCGGCCTGGTTGCCCCATGCAGCCTGCTTGCTGGTCGGTCGTTTGGTTGCCCCTCACTGCCCTCCCTGCCTGCCTGGTCACCCCACACAGCCCGTTTGGTCATCCGTTCGGTTGCAATGGCCTCTGGCTCTTTATATGTATAATTAAAAACTGGTATTCTTTTTTCTTACTAGTAGCTATATTTCACAGAATAATATTACTTAAGGTAACAATAGCTTTTACTAGATTATTCTGTTTCACTGCAATTACTTAAGGCAACCTGCTGTCACCAGTCACAATTCAGAAATTGTAACAATATGTGAGGCTGCAAATGTTTACATTGAGATATCCACCTCTTGTATACCTGCATTGGGTGAAGAGATAAATAGCTGCCTTTCTTATCTAACATTTATTAATATCCGAGTACTTCAAAGACCGACATTGGCCTGGGCCATTCATTATGGCTGGCATGGCTCTGCCAGCTATAGCTCTCCTGTGTGTGACTTCTGCACAGTTGTGATAAATGGGAACATTCCTCTAGGGCAGTTCCAAAGGGAATGTCACTCTTGTCAAGTCCCTGGTTGCTGCTGCTGTCATCTTGTAAAAGTCCAAGAGAGAGAAGAAATCCACAGGTCATCATGCAACCTTTCTCTCCTTTTCCTTCCTTTTGAAATTTCCTCTTCTTCCACCCTGCCCGATGCAGCCTAGCATAGTCAGCTCAGGTGCAGCTACTCCTCATTAGGCAGCACAGAATTCCTGCCAATAAACTACATTGTGGTGAAAATAAAATAGCCAAAGCTTACATCATTCAGGTGACTGGGCATAAGTTTAAAGTACTGTGTCCCTTCTGACCCATGATGTCCCTTAGGATAGACACTACCCTTGAAGGCCATTACTCTTCTTCTTAGGTTTTATAGACTTTCTTGCAATTGCTTATTCAGAAAAGTAATTGAGTTGTCTATTGCTTCCCATGTCTGGGCCTCAAGTCCAGACACTAAATGTATTTGAAATTAAAACTAATGTTGCAATACACTCCCCTGTCAGTTTAGTTTGTGCTCATTGTTGCCTGGTCCCACAGGAAGTCTCAACTGGCATTACCTCCATAGAGCCCTTTACAGGCTCACAGAAACGTAGTCCCCTCCAAGCCTGGTACCCTCTGCATTCTGTTCTCCCCTGCTCTTCAAGCTTTCTTTAAAATTCTCTCAATCTAGCCTTTGGAGTTCTTGTCCTATGCTGTGCATCAACTCACTCTAGATTTTTTTTCTCTGAGATTAGATACCAAAAGCTAACTGCTCATTCCACCTACACAAATTAGCTCACCCCGGCCTCCTCAGCCCACCTTGCCTAGTACCCTTACACTAATCCACAGGTTGGGAGCTATTTTAAAAACGAATCAGTTTAAGGAGTTGGATGGCCCCTTTGCCTAAATGTTGGACTCCTTTTTATTCAAATTATCTCTACTACAAACACACATTCACAAATATGTTTTTGAAATGTCCTCATTAATGATTCAAAACTAACGAAGTCCAGTCTGAGATACAGCTGCCCTCAGGAGACATAGCGAGTTGGGGAGAGAACAGTAAGCAGGCAATTACAAAGTGTGATGGAGCTGAGAAGAAAGTCCTATGGGATCACAGTTGAAGGGTTTGAAGGGCACTTCGCACAAACTACCAAGATAGGAATGCTTAAAACGCTACACGTAACTTTATTCACAATCATCACAAGTCACAATCAATTTGGAAGAATGAGATTTTTTTCACGGAGTTTGGAATGTTAATGAACACTCCATTTCTAACAAATGAAATACCATTCTCATGTGCCATTTTAGGGTTGAATGAAATCATACTATAGTAGTGGATAATTGTCTCTATGTTCTTTTCTGCTTTGAGTAAGAGAAAGTAGATTAAAGTATGCTCACAACTAGTTCTGCATGACTTACTTTATCATACCTAGAGATATCTTCAAGTAAATTATTTTCCCCCTTAGTTGATGCATGTGGTGTGTGTGTGTGTGTGTGTGTGTGTGTGTGTGTGTGAACATGTATACATTTTTCATATTCCAAAAAGGACTGGTGGGATGGTCCATGTGGTGTATGCCACACCAGTCTTCTGAGGTGGAGAAGCAAAGTTTAACACTTGGGACGTCTTCATTGCTGTGTCCCCATCAATCGTGAAAATGAAGGAAGATGGTGTGAAGCAGTATTTTAAGCAGAACAAACAGTATGGACTGGAGAGCCCAAGAAAGAAACTTCCCATCATCAGCTTATACAGGGGTCTTCATTCTGAGATAGACTCCCCTCTTTCCCTCTTCGTTAAATAACTTTCATTTGGCCCAAGAGGTGAATGAAGGAGAAAACTATCATAATAGGAACGTGCACAATGGACAGTGGTATCTACACTTTGCATTGTAGTCCACTTTATAAAGTTACACCACTGCCCTAATTGATTTGGCTCAGTGGATACAGTGTCAGCCTGCGGACTGAAAGGTCCCATATTTGATGCCACTCAAGGACATGTACCTTGGTTGCAGGCACATCCCCAGTAGGGGGTGTGCAGGAGGCAGCTGATGGATGTTTCTCTCTCATGGATGTTTCTAACTCTCTATCCCTTTCCCTTCCTCTCTGTAAAAATCAATAAAATATATTTTTCTTAAAAAGTTATACCACTAAAAAGAAAGAAGCCTTACAATTTGCAACAGCATGGATGGGCCTGGAGAGCATTACGCTAAGTGAAATAAGCCAGTCGGAGAAAGATAAATATCACATGATCTCAGTCATTTGTGGAATATAATGAACAACATAAACTGATGATCCAAAATAGAGTGTGGGGGGGGGGAGGATATTTTAGAATACAATAGAAGTAATCCTGTTATTTGCAGACTTTTAATACTTCCTACAACTTTTGTGATTTCATACTATGTTAGTACAGTTTGGGTAATATTATTTTTAAAATCTTTTTTCTTGAAATATTAATTTTATTGCATGTAATATTATATTTAAAATAGTTTCTTCTTGAAATATTAATGTTTATTGCATGTAACATCATTCTACTTAAAATCGTTTTTCTTGAAATAAAAAAATTAAAAATCTCTTAAAAAAAAGTTATATCACTGAGAACAGGGTACTTACACTGTTAATGTGTAGCAAGAGACAAGATCAATTCTGAAAGATATTCCATACAGAATATACCACATTGCTGAGAGCTTCTTCCCCAGGTAATTTTCTCCCCATCTGAAGAACCTGACATTATGTGAAATCTTTGGAGCCCAACAACCCCAGCTTAGCTGCTTCTTCCAGCATGCAATGTGAGAACATGAAGCATTTCATAGTGGCAGAGCTCATCAAAGTAGTTACAACTCATAAGTGAAGTGTCCTCACAGCCATCATAACCAATTCTACATACAATGTTGTCCCCTTCTTTAGAACTAATGAACACCTTCTCAGAAGTCTAGACCCATGCTTTACTTCATGGAGCCTTATTACTCTAGATCAGGGGTCCTCAAACTTTTTAAACAGGGGGCCAGTTCACTGTCCCTCAGACCGTTGGAGGGCCGGACTATAGTTTTAAAAAAAACTATGAACAAATTCTTATGCACACTGCACATCTTATTTTAAAGTAAAAAAAAAACAAAACGAGAACAAATACAATATTTGTATTTGCATGTGGCCTGCGGGCCGTAGTTTGAGGACCCCTGCTCTAGATCAGCAGTTCTCAACCTGTGGGTCAAGACCCCTTTGGTGGTCGAACGACCCTTTCACAGTGGTCGCCTAAGACCATCCTGAATATCAGATATTTACATTACAATTCATAACAGTAGCAACATTACAGTTATGAAGTAGCAATGAAAATAATTTTATGGTTGGGTCACAACATGAGGAACTGTATTTAAAGGGCCAGAATGTTGAGAACCACTGCTCTAGATGATCATAATTTTCCTCAAGTTAAAAGTGTATTGATAACATATCTTCAACCAAGTAGTACATTAAATTTATTCCCAAATAAATACATTTCATTACTACATTGAGATAAAAGTGATTTTTTAACATATATTTCTACTTTACAATAAAAATGTAAATTCTTGACTCTTAAGCACCATTGCATTTGAAGGGCTGTTTTCTATCAATTATAACTTGCCTTCACATTTCAAGGGGGCATAGGCTAATGAATTACAGCCAAGTACAGCATGGATGCTACGGCACCACTTTTATCCTCACAACATTTTTATCATCTAAAACATCTTGAAATTCTCCACGTGCTCACATGGTGAACATTTACACCCAGATATAGGTCTGTTGTCTTGTCTAATATTGTTTGAGTCTGTGGTAGATTTGAGATGATTAAACATTCTTTACCACATCTCTTATGGAGACAGGAGTCCTTTTCTCCCTCTTTTGTATTTCAGGTCACCTGTGTATTGCTTTAACTAACAAAATGTGGCAGAAGAGACATTCTTTAACTTCTAAGATTGATTCCTAAGAGATCAGCAATTTTTGCCCTCACTGCTTGCCATGCTCCCTTTTGGAAGGCAGTTGCTTGATCAGAAGTCCTACGACTCATGCTGTGAAGAAGCCCACGCTCCCTGTGTGGAGAGAGTGAAAGGCCATGTGAAGGAGCACTTGGGTACCAGACATATGAGCAAAGACTCCCTGGCCTTTCTGCCTGGCTCAGTAGCTAGCTGGGTTAATGCAACACGTGGAACAGAAGAGCTGCCACCAAGCCCTGCCTGAATTCCTGACCAACAGAATCATGAGAAAATAAAATGGTGGTTGTTTTAAGACATCAAGCAATGAAATAATGGCGTAATAGACAACTGAAAAAGAATCTGCCTGAGATACGTTCTGAATAGCTGCAGGTTAGCACAGTAAGTTGCCACACTTAAAAGCAATGAAAGCTGCCCATTTTAAGTATTTTTGCACAAAACATGGTCTGTCTTAACTCATTTTTCAAGGTCCAGGATAAAAGGAACACATGTGCCTGGCAAGGCCTGAATGTGATGCTTTAGTGTAAACCCTTAGTGTCATGTTAGAAATTGGCCCTTAAATTTTCTTATTCACAAGTCAAAACAAAGGTGAGGTTTTTCTGTTAAGTGATACACACTTTCAGGAAGAAGAAAAAGATTTTATTCATTTCTTTATTACCTGCTCTCTCTTAATTTTAAAAGAAAGAAAATGAAAGAGGGAAGAGGGGATAGAAGAAAGGAAAATTATTGTAATATAGAGTACCTGGAGCTCCTCTTGGTCCTTCCAATGTAAACACTTACCTCCACAAGTATCAAGGTGTTAGGCAGAGAGATCCCTCCATACTAATTTAGAAGAGCTTTTTGGAAGCATAAGTCTGGGTGTCTTTCTTTATATAGACAGTGCCCCCAGAAATGTATACACACTTTAACAGCTGATAGACCAATTTTGAAAGTGAAATATCTACACTAATAAAAGAGAAAGATGCAAATTGGCCATACCTTTGCAACACCCACCAGCCAATCAGGAGTGAGTATGCAAATTAACCCAACAAAGATGGTGAGTTAATTTGCATATACAAGCACCGAGCAGCCGGGGGCGTGGCGGGACACTTGCATCATTGCCATGGTGACGATGCAGGTGTTCCACACTGCCCCAGCCATTCCAGGCCTCTGGGCAACGTGGGAAGGCGGAAAGGTGGCTCTAAGCCAGAGCAAAGGCAGAAAGGCAGCTCCGGCCAGAGCGAAGGCGGTGCCAGCAGCCAGGGGAAGGAAGGCCCATTCTTACATGAATCTTCATGTATTGGGCCTCTAGTATTTTAATAAACATTGTCTTTATAATTATTCAAAGTATGTATATACACTTTGGGGACTATATATCTATATACCTATATCTATATCTATATCTATATCTATATCTATCTCTGTATAGATAGATATAGATATAGATACTAGTATTTCTATTAACAGGATAAAAAAGTTAGTTTGTTGGGTAGACTAATAATTCAACCATTGAGTATGTCATGAGACTCAAACAGTAGCTGGGGAAACAAAGGGTTTGGTGTGCTACAGAACACACACATTCATGGGGCCTGGGGAACCCTGGCTTCCTGACCAAGTACTCTATCTCACTATAATTATTTTATGTAGCCTAAGATTTCCAGGTTAACCTGTAAAAGCAATAGCTCATTAAAATACACAGGATGCTTGATTCCTCTTGATATGACCAAATGGTGCCTTTATGTGTGAATGTGTTACACAGAAACTTAAAACTCATTTTAGGTCATATTCAGTCAGTATTTATAACATAAAATGAAGAATTCTTCATGTGTCATTTCAGATACCTTTTCTGTCAATTCATTTAAAGAGATCAAGTAAAAGAAATTATGAAAACCCAACTTGATTTCTATTAATGTACCCTCCTAACATCCCAGTGTCAGGCAACAGTGGAATTCCCAATATATGCAGATATATCTTTTCCATGATAGATGAGATGAGGTATTTCTTGAATACCTCAAGTTTAAATACTTGGAAGTTTAAGAAGTGAGTGACAAGTGAAGAATAACTTATATTATGTCTTCAGTGAGATGGGTTGGGGGAGGTGCTCTCTGTCTCTTAATGACAGCTCTGAAAGCAACCGACAACCACCATGAAACTTGATCTGAAACCTTATTTTTCTAAGTCCTAGAGAATAGCTTTTCACCTTCTTCTGTTCAATTTTGCTATTTTATCTTCTTCACAAAGCGCTATTTGAAATCACCAAATTGTTCTCTTCTATAATTCAAAAACTCCTGGACGGACTTGCTGGGATGACCATTTGGTTTTATCAGGAAGAATCAACCTTCCTGTGTATTTGAATGAGCTATTGCTTCTACAAGTTAACCTGGAAATCTTAGGTTAGACAAAATAATTATAGTGAGACAGAGCACTTCATCGGGAAGCCAGGGTTCCCCAGGCCCCAGGAATGTGTGTGTGTTCTGCAGCACACCAAACCCTTTGTTTCCGCACTTCCTGTTTGACGGAGGTAGATTGTCTGTGTCCCAGGACCTCACTGCCAGTGGATGGGATCCGTCACTCCCAGTTCCACAGACAGCTTTGATGAAGTTGCTTCAGAACCTCACTGGGACATCAAATGTCGGCCCACACTGTACCTTTGTTGTTGTTTTTTAGGTTGAGAAGGTTAAGAAATTGTTGAGAGCTTGGAAATAAAACTTAGGTATGACTGCATGTTCATCTCTTTCAATGTCAGACTGAGGGATTATCTAATCATCCCACACAACTCACAGCGATCGGACTCCTTTTGGACATTTCACCTTTCTAGTATTTACCATTTATGATTGGCATCGGCCCAGAGTCTATAAAGTTATTTGTTAACTGGAGCAGATAGATACGTTGCAAACCCTTTCTTTCTGCCATAAGAGATAACCCATAGTTAAATGTTGAATATTCACCAGTTTGTATTAATTTTGAAAGTGTTGTACACCATTCCTTTTCTGACTATATAAATCTTTCTTCCTCAAATGCTCTTTAAATAAGCTCCATCATCTTGATGTTGCTACTTGACTAATGAGTGGAATCTTTGACATAAGTTCACTATATAGACACATGAGAGCTGGGATTTTGTACTTGTAAACACGTGCTTTGATAGGGGTCAGTGCTGCCTTGAGAATTTCAAATATGATCTGCAGCAGCTCTTTCTATTCTCTGCCACTCCATCATACCAACATCAGAAAATTTAAGCTTCATATTAACCATTACATGTGACCATCTGCTCCTTGATACTTCCAGATAGGACCTGCATAACAGATCTAATCTTATTAAACCAGCTACCTAAAGAAATAATTTAAAAACTAAACATAAAAACAACAAGATATTTTAAGCCAACTGGAACGTTCCCATTTTAAACCACTTTTTCTTTTTATGACATTAATACTGATAACAACAATAAAAATAGGTTTATGTGAGCCTAATGATTGATTGAGTGAGGCTCCTTCTACCAGTCCCAAACCAGGAGCAAAGAGGTCTGCTTTCCAACTGACCAAATTCACCAGTCTTATGACCTCGACTAAGCTAGCATTTATCGTTCTCAGTTGGTTTATCAGTAAACCAGTTGACATAATCACCATGGTGATTTCTAAGATCCTTTTAAAAGAATTGCATCTTCTAAAGGGACAAGCTGAGAGAAAATTTGATTCTATTGTTTAAATCACTCAGACAGAAAAATGGACACACAAAGCCCATTACTAATAATCACTATCTAAGGATGTTATGCTGGCAATTTGTCCATTACTTTCCATACTCAGGTCATTTAATATGTGCCTACAGAGAGCATACCCATAAGAATGGGTATTTTATCCTTAAAATTCGGCTTTAAATGGAAGTCAGCAGATGGTAGTGTGTAGCAGTTCCATGTTATGATAACTACTTAATTTTTTATCCCCCATGTAACTTCTTGGTACTTTGTGCCCTCTCTGAAGCACCTTTACCTTTTCACAGAGAGACTCACTTTGGAGTTTATATAACAATGATGGGCTTGTTACGTTGCATAAGTCCAATGCAGCAATTTTACATCAGGATGCTTTTGTCCTGGGTTATCCCTTAACTAAAATTGCCTGTGTGACCAATAAGCAATGTGAAGCTGACATTTCAGAGCCCAAGCAGCTAATCCTAGATTGTATTTACTTATTTTCAAATATTTGCACCATCTGTGATTCTATATTAGATTTTTGGGGATTCATCATTACAGGTCAAGGACTGTAGCTCAGAGTAGGAATGAAGCAGTACTCCAAATCTAGAGTGTATTACATGCATGAGATGGACATTAACCATGGATGGGAGAAGAAAAAACAAATGCAGGAAAAGCAAATGCATATAGAGTCCTTCACCTTCGAAATGCAAATTCTGTTGGTTTGCCTGGACTTATAAAAAATATAAAAATGGCCCAGCCAGCATGGCTCAGTGGTTGAGTACTGACCTATGAACCAGGAGGTCAAGGTTTGATACCTGGTTGGGGCACATGTCCAGATTGCAGGCTCAATCCCCAGGATGGGGCATGCAGGAGGCAGCCAATCAATGACTCTCTCTCATCATTGATGTTTCTACCTCTCTCCCTCTCCATTCCTCCCTGAAATCAATAAAATATATTTTAAAACAAGAAATATAAAAATGGATGACACATATTTTCTTGATCAATGCCTACTCTATGTTTGCTTTGAAGCAAGAATGATTCCATATAATCTCTGTATCAACAAAAATAAAAGCTCAATGTTAAAGATCCTCTGAAGTTTTTCAAAGTAACAAAAAAGTGGCTCTAAAGGTGATATTTCCAATATCTGGGGATCTCCACATCCAGCATAATTTATTTTTCCATCACTTTACCCAATTCATACTAATAGCCAAAAGAAAGAAAGAGAAAGGGATGGGATGGGAAGGGCAGGGGAAGAGGTAGGGGAAGGGGGAAGGAAGAAAGGAAGGAAGAAAGGAAGGAAGGAAGGAAGGAAGGAAGGAAGGAAGGAAGGAAGGAAGAAAGAAAGAAAGAAAGAAAGAAAGAAAGAAGGAAAGAAAGAAAGAAAGAAAGAAAGACCACCATTTTTTTGGCACCACCTGGATAATAAGCCTGACTCATTAATGATCCTCACAACAATTCTTTAAGGTAAGTATCATTCCATTTCTACTTAAAATATTAGATTCTGACATTGCATAACTTGCTCAAACTTAAATACTACTTAAATAAATAGTACTTAAGCTGAGATTAAATGAATAGAAAGCCCTAGTTCTTTCCACTAGAAAAAAATCTTGTATGACTCAAAAATTATTCTTCTTGATTTATTTAGCATGTAAAAGTGTCACAGATCTGATCATGAATTTTGGTACTCTGACAAAAATCACAGCTTCTAGAAACAGTCTTACTTTCCAAGAAATCCAGCAAGTAAAAAAAAACAAACAAACAAAAAAAAAACCCTCTTGTTTCTCTCAAATATCCAAGAAAACTCTAAAATTCACCTTCATGCTTTCCAGAATTCCTAGGTGCAGCCTTCCTTTCTTAAGAAGGGATTCATCCAATCACTAGCCCATTGACTATTGAACAGGGACTTCCAATGCTGACTGTAGAGATCAATGGGTGCTCATTCTTGCTGAGGGAAGGCAAGAGGCTTAAGAATGCTACTGTCTGTGTGTGGTGGGAAATGCTGTCATTTCCTTGGAACAGTGGACTCACAGTTTACTTTCAGAAGGGCTTGATGGCGTTGGGTGGCTTCTGGCCACAGCAAGTTGGAAAAGAGACTTATGTAGTTCAAGGAAGTCTTGTGGCCAGGTGCCACAAATGCAAGAACCATTGGCCTAGAACCAATACATCACAAAGGAGAAACCAAGAAATGCCAGGTGAGTTTTGCCTGCAGATTCAAAACTCTTAAGGATATAAATGTTTTTAAAAATCACTCTGATAGGAAGGCAGACGAGCCACCAAGACACCAACAAAGGCTCTATATCAACAGCTGAATCTGGCAGCATGGCACACTGAAAATGGCCATAGTTGAAGAGACAAATACATTAGGTTCAGCTATTAAAACAGTTTCTCAAAATTCTACCATCATCTAACACTGAAGGAAGAATTTTGAAAGACAAGACCACTGTGGACATCACAGTGGTCTTGGTGTCAGGGACTCAACCCTGGACAGAGCCCAGACTTCAGAAATGTAGAGGCAGAAGGAACCAGATTGGATTTGGGGATGACACAGATGTAAAGAGAGACCGAAGAACCAAAAGAACCATCCTGCAACAGACAAGGCTCTGAAATTGTGAGCAAACACACACGAGCATCACCCCTGCTGCCTGCATGAGGTCACTTGGGCACACAGAAGCCCTGGAGCTCTCCCCTGCCCAGGTCCTGTGAGTGGCCAGTGCAGAAGAAGCTTTCACAATGCCACTGTGGCACTAATGTTGGGTAAACCTCATTTTAGAGCACCTGCACGCCACCTCCATAGATATGAATGAGGGTGCATCTCTTCCATTTCAACTACAGGTTCAATACGCATCCACCTATCATTGCTGATATGATTGTCAACAAGTAGAATACACCTATTTCCTAGGGTCAGAGAAAAGGAATAGCTCTGATGAAGATAATGGATATCAATTCAAAATATACTCACATTTTTTCTTGGCACACTTATGTTTTATAATACTCTAAAAAGAAGAAAACAAGTGACAGCTACCATATATTTCATGTATATGTGGACTCTAAAGAACAAAATAGACAAACAAAACAGAAACTGACTCTTATATAGAGAGATCGCACTGATGGTTGCCAGAGGAGAGGAGGGTTGGGAGACTGGGTGAAAATAGTGAAAGAGATCCAAATTGGTAGTCACAAAATAGTCATGGGGATGTAAAATACAGCATGGGGAATATGGTCAATAATTTCAATGCAGGAGCTGCCTCCTGGTGGTCAGTATGCTCCCACAGCCAACCTCCAGTGGCCGGCCAATCTCCCCCAGTCCCTCCCCTTGGCCAGCCAGCCCAGATCGGCTTAATAGGAGGGCCCGGCCAACCTCCCATGGCCCCTCTCCCTGGCCAGCCAGCCTCCTATGGCGTCTCCCTCCCGCTGGCCCAACCCTGATGGGCCCCGATTGCTGGCCAGGCCAAGGGACCCCATCCATGCACAAATTTGTGCACCGGGCCTCTAGTAGTATTATAATAAACTACTAGAGGCCCGGTGCACAAAATTCGTGCACTTGAGGGGGTCCTTCAGCCCAGCCTGTGCCCTCTCACAGTCCAGGAGTCCTCAGGGAATGTCCAACTGATGATTGAAGCCGGCAGT
Organism: Myotis nattereri; assembly: GCF_964212035.1. Taxonomy (NCBI): domain Eukaryota; kingdom Metazoa; phylum Chordata; class Mammalia; order Chiroptera; family Vespertilionidae; genus Myotis; species Myotis nattereri. The sequence continues at coordinate 81,391,886 of NC_138082.1, read as the reverse complement.
CCTACATCCTTGGCACTACTGCAGAGGCAGGAGTGACTCCTGCCACCACTGCTGCGCTTGCCAGCTGTGACCCCAGTTCAGGGCTTCTGGTTGAGTGGTGCTCCCTCTGTGGGAGGGCACTGACCACCAGGGGGCAGCTCCTGGATTGAGTGTCTGCTCCATGGTGTTCATTGAGCATCATAGTCACTGGTTGTTCAGCCATTCAGTCGATTTCCATATTAGCTTTTATTATATAGGATATGTATGGTATCAGGTGGGTACTTGAAATATCATGGGAACACTTTGTAAAGTATATGATTGTCTAACCACTGTGTTGTACACCTGAAATGCATCTGGCAAAAAAAGATTGAATGTAAACTGAAATTTTAAAGAAAGACAAAAACAAGTAAAATGTATAGTCTTTTCCCTTAAAATCCTTAAAAGCTAATGGAAATGATTTTTAAAATCTATTCATAAATTCACAGATATTATGAAATGTAAATTATATAATAACTTAGTCAAATTATCTGTTTCTACATTGAAAAAATTATTCATGAATTTCAGACTTTTCTTCTTAAAAAGATGTTTTGACCTTTATTCAAAAGATGGCTTGATTTCTAATCTTTGTTTCTGTGTCTAAGAGAGATGAATCATTATGCAAGTTTGTGAAACATTGGTTTCAAAGATTGCTTCATTAAAAAAATAAAATAAAAAGACTTTCTAGCATGTGTTTTAAAATGTGTGAATGGGAAATATATGGTCATGTCTTGCATTCATTAATTCATTAAAACCTTTCCTAGGGGTGAGATGTGATTCACGGAATTGTCAGTACTAGAGTTTTCACTTACTGGATTCCCCTTGCCAAATGTAAACCCATGTACCAATATCAGGAAAGACCTACTTCTACCCTGTACAAACCTTATTAATGCAACTTCAAGTGGTCTCTCTGGTCCATTATGTGAAAATAAATCACAGGAAAGCCTGCCATTCAAGTTCTCAATTATATAATTCAAGTTTGTCATAGTTATGTTTTCAGAGCAGAGACTTCCAGAATAAGAAATTGAATCTTCATTTAGCTCTCAAAAAGGGGGTGGGGAAAAAGATAATAAAAATGAATTTTTCCCTCACTTTTCTTCATTTTCTATCTTGGTACCTGATACATGGGTTTTTGTATTGACTTGAGAAAATCGATAAATATGATAAATTACAATAATATTAAAGTCAGGCAATATACAGCTTGGTGAGAGAATACACAGTGTGGCTTGAGCTGCTCTCCCAGACGGAAAGTCAGTTTTGATTGTACACTTAACTAACTTTTCGTAAGTTTCAACTCAATATATCATCATGTCCCAGATTTTCTAAGTCAATCATTTCTGGAAACCAAACTTCTGGAAAGAGAATATTAACCCATGAACACTTCAAAGAATATTTTAAGCCTTTTGGGAAAACAGATAATCTAAAAATAGCAGTAATCAGCCAGGTTGTTATGCATTTATTTTTACCTGGTGCCCTAAAATAATCTAACCATAAAATACTCAGCATATTTAGATCACAAGTGGTATATGTACATTTGGTAATGTATACACACACATATATGTCTTAGGCATTTTCATTAATGTAAATGCAAAATTACCTTGCAAAAGAATGAAGTCATCCACTCAAAGGATTTAGAAGCATTGCAGCAATAATAATAAAAATGCTAAGTTCTCTCATGGGCTTGATGTTACACAAACATATCCACACAAACTGTCTCTATGCAACATTCTCATCACTCTCTTCCTTTAACAATGAAGGAATGGTCTTAGAGGGTTAATCAGTTTGCCCTAGTTTGTGAGGTAGATGGCAGAAAAAGGATTCAATCTGAAATCTGTCTGATTCCGTCCTCAACATATACATCTCCCAAAAGTACAATTAAGGCTGAAAATAATTTGGCAATTCCAAAAATAGTGTCAAGTGTACTATTCTGGTTAATTGAATAAGCACATTATCTGAAAGTTGATTTACAGAAATTATTACTGTTGGAACAATTTTCAAATGGACTACAGCATAACAAACTTGAAAAGAAAATGAATATCATGTTTTATTATGTAGGAAACATTACAAAAAATACTATTACCATCAGTCAATTACTACTAAACAGAAAAGTTCAAAATAAAATATTTATTTTATCGGTTTGGGATAAAAGCAAGTTTTCTGTATTTAGCCTGCAGTGAGTGCATATTTACCAATACAAATGGGTTTGTCTAAAATGAGTCCACAGAAGATCTCTTAGCAAAATGAGTTCATAGTAGATCTCTCTTAGTATCCCATTCTCCCCATGGAACCTACTTTAGAGCTTCCTCTACCATCCTGGAAATGACAAGCATTCCTTAAGTTAATACGTAATGAATAAGAATGTCTACCAAGTAGAGAGGAAGGCAGGTGAACAGTTCAAAAGCCTATGTGCTATCCAGATAGAGTAGAGCAAACAGACTAGTTACTGCCAAAAGCTTCTGGATCACATCAGGACACACGGTAGAGCACTAGTGAGATGAAAATCATCAGTAGGGAGATGTAGGATTCTCCAGGGAGTAGCATATAATCCAGCAGAAACATTGCTAACTTTATGTGATGACATGTGTTTATGAAGAAGTTTATATCCTCTCCATCATTTATTTGCCTTTTTTGGAACTTTTACAGGTCTTGGATGGGAACATTTCCCAACTTTCTTAGCTAATGTATGTCTGAGTGTATATGCCCATTATAGTGTTTTGGTAATACGTACACTTATTTAGAACACACGAAAGTCACTCAGCCATGAAGAAAATATATGGAGGTTCTGCTGCGGGGAAAATGCTATCAGACAGCATCACATGCTACAGAGTAATCACTTGTGAAAGAGTCAATCCATGCGGCACACGCCATTGTTGTCTTAGTGTAAGAAATTGCCACAACCACCCCAAACTTCAGCCACCACCTCCCTAATCAGTCAGCAGCCATCAATAATGAGGCCAGACTATTATAATGGCACATGGCTAAAGAGGTTATGACTTACCGAAGGCTCAGATGGTGGTTAGCATTTTTAGCAATAAAGTATTTTAATTATGATGCAATTTTTAGACAATGCTATTATACACAAACATATTGTGAAAGCGTAACTTTTATATTTACAGGGAAACAAAAATATTTGTGTGACTTGCTTTCTTGCTATATTCTCTCTTATTTTTGTGATGGTCTGGAACCAAAACCACAATATCTCCAAGGTAAGCTTGTAGGTGGAATATCAAGAAAAGACATGCGTTAGAGGATCCAAGATGGGTGCCAGAAGGTGGAAGCTACACACACACATCCTCCTGGCACCGAATCAGATGTATAGCTAAAATGTAGAGAAATCTGAGTAAAGAAACGAAGGACACCCAACAGGAGTATTAGATCTGAGCATTTACAGAAGAAGCTACTCAGAGACTGGAAAGAGGAGCAGAGATACAGAGAAGGCTAGTGTCCACACCCAGTTTCAGTGGCTGAGAAGCTGGAGGGTTATCACAGCTGCAAAGTCCCCCCTGTGTAGAATGGGGTCTCAACCCCACACCAAGACCCCCAAACCAGAGCACCGGGGCTGGGAAGCATCTACCAGCCAAAATCAGCAGGGACTCTGTCCACTGGGAAGAGGAGGGAGTCTGCTAGAATCCCAGTGCTCTCCTAAAGGGCCACTACCCAGGAGCTTGCTCTTGGGCACTCACCTGTGCCCCTCGCCACCCCTCGGGCTCCCTGGTAGCTCAGTGCGCCAGGTGGGGGCACAGGGCATCAAGCTCCAGCATCTGGCAAGCTACCCCCCCGCCCCCCCGGCAGGACCAAGCCCAGCACCATGCGAGCTCCCTACCGGTGAGCGCGGCCAAGGCTGCGGGGCTCCACTGGCCCCTCAAAACCTGCGCACCTGGAGCTCCAGTAAAGGGACGGAGATTCAGGGCGTACAGAAGCCAAAAGATACTAGTATGTGGGCAGAGTGGCTCTGCAGAGAGATCTAGAGGGTTAGCTACTGAGGTCCCGGTCCTGAGCCAACATCCTACACCAGCCTCAGGCACCATCTTCCAGGATCAGGCTCTCTTATTCTTACAGCACCAACAGGAGTAAGTGCACTAAACTAGTCCTCCAAATACTGGGGACACAACCCTGCTAAACTCAAGTCCAGCAGTAAGCACTGTTGGCTGCACCAAACAGGGACCTGAGATGAGCTCTTTTGGGGAGGAACTACAGATAGACTATCAGATGGTCATTGAACTGAGTGGCTTAAGGACAAGGGCTAATCTTTCCCACTGGTTAGGCAAGTGCCACCCCCAGTGAAAGACGCCCTTGTCGGGGTCTCTGACAGCAGGTAGCGGTGGAGCGAGAGAGAGTCATACAGCTTGCTCTGCTCCTGTAGGATTGTGCCACCCCCAATGGAGGGCTGCCTTTATTTGCATTCCCAAATCCTACTAGTTCCATCCTTCTAAGTGCAATTCCGTGGGGGGCAGGGGGCACAGCTCAGAGCTGAGACCTTCAGTGCCACTCCCTCAGGGTTTCTGGTGGCACACCTAGGATCTAGGGGGAAATGAGCAGCTCCCTCCTCTCCCAAGGGTTGGTGCCACCACCAGCACAGGGCTGCAGTGATCTGTTCCTCCAAGTCCTATTGGTACCATCCTTGTGGGTGCAGCTACTCAGGGGAAGGGGCACAGCTCAGAAGTGGAACATTCGACGTGTCCCCCATGGAGCTGCCTGTCAGGATCTCTAGTGGTATGCGGCCAAGTTAGGGGGAGGTGAATGGCTTGCTACCCTGCCAAAGACCAGCACCACCCCCAGCAGAGGGCTACCTCCAAGTCCCAAAGGGGGTGACGGAGCACAGCATGGAGCTGGGACCTTCAGAATGTGGCTCTGTTTGGGTCTCTGGCAGTGCAGTTGTGGAGCTAGGGGGAGAAGGCATGCAACTTGCTCCTCTCAAGTGAGCCAGTGCCACCAACCAAAGACTTCATTGATCAGTTTTCGTAAGCCCTGCTGGCTTGTTCTGCTGGGCTGTTTCAGAAAGGGGAGGAAGCTCCACTCAGAGCTGGGACATTCAGAGTACATCTACCTCAGAGGCTCCCGTCCAGGGCTGGAGCAGGTATGGCTACAGAGCTAAGAGGAGGAGTGCAGCTCATCCCACTCCCACGGCCCAGCTGGTGTCCCCTTCCTATCCTGCAGAGCTTGCTCCTGCAATGCGGACAGCTGAATGCACCCAACCAGAACCTGTGGTGCGTTTATCCTTGAGGAGCTAGAATGGGACACTCTGACAGAGGCTGAAAGGTACGGCTTTGGAGTAGAGGCCACATTCCCCCATTGAGTGCAGGATCACACTGCCCCCACTTTAGGACCCACTAGCCCCATCTTCCTGAACTGATTGCCCTGATCTAACAAGCTTGAACCCCATGGAAGGGTCAGTGGGGTGCAGCTGGCTTGGGCCCACTCTACAGCCTTTCTTCAAAAGACTCTGGAGGAAGTCCAGGCAAACTCGAGGTGAGGCAGAGTAGCTGACAGGTGGATGCTGACCTCAGAGAGCCTTTTACTGATCGCCCCCCAGCTCAGAGCTCTAGGAAGCCAACCCTTCCTCACAGATTGGCCACTTCCATGCAGACCCAGACACTGTAGATGCAGACAGAAACAATGAACATTGTGGCTGATCCAGACAGGTAGCCCAAGCCCAGTTACACACAATGTCTGACAGCAACCTGTACCTGAACCACACCTAAGACAACTCAGAATGAACACAACCAGCGTTGGGCTTCAGACCACATGAGAGCTTGACCCAACTAGCCATATAAGTGACACGCACAAAAGGGGATTCCGGCAGATACCAGGCCCTGCTGGAACAACTCAAACATGGGGGGCAGCCCCTGCATAGTGACACATACATTGTGATGGAGGTTTACCCTTATAGCTACCCAGCCTAAAGGGTTAGCTCTACCCACAAAAGAACCAACAGCATTCAAGGCACAACTACAGCAGGGGGTGTACATAAACCACAACAGACATTCCTAGAGCACAAAGCTCAGGAAGATTGTGCCACCAAGACCAACAAGACAACTGAAGATTGCACCTGCACAGCAGCCTTCATGCTGTGGTCCGGGTTGAGTCTCACAGTCAGCCAGCCTGAGGGTCAGTACCACCCAAAAATGGGCCAATAGCAATCAAGACACAATTACAATAGGAAGGCCCACATAATCCACACAAGGGACATTCCTACAGCACCCACCTCAGGGGATCAAGGAGACTGCACCAGTGGGTCCCACAGGACACCTACAACATAAGGCTACCCCACAAAGACTGGAAGTCATAGCAGTTCTATCTACGAAACAGACACAAAGAGATAGGCTAAATGAGGAGATAAAGAAATAAGCCCCACATGAAAGAACAGAAAGAAGCACTAGAAAGAGAGCTAAATTAATGGAGGCAAGCAACTTATGAGATATAAAGTTAAAAGTAAGGATTATAAGGATGCTCTAGGAACTCAGTGAGAAAGACAACAGCATGAAGGATAGAAACCATGAAAAAGAACCAGTTTGAAATGAGTAATACCATATGTGACATCAAGAATACACTGGAAGGAATAAAAAGCAGGTTGAAGCAGAGGATCTAATCAATGATTTGGAAGACAAGGTAGAAAAAAGAAACACGCCATCAAAGCAGCAAAAAAAGAAAGAAAAATTACAAAGAACGAGGATATTTAAAGGAATTTTGCAAGAATATGAAACATAACAACATCCATACTATTGAGGTACCAGAAGGAGAAGAGAGTGAGTGAGGAATAGAGAACCTGTTTGGAGTAATACTGGCAGAAACTTTCCAAACCTGGTGAAGAAAATAGATTTTAAAAAGTCCAGGAAGCACAGAGAATCCTAACCAAGATGAACCCAAAGAGCCCCACACTAAGACATTTCATAATTTAAATTGTAAAAGTTAAAGACATGAGAGAATCTTAAAGGCAGAGAGAAAGACACTTGGTTATCTGCAAGGGAGTTCCCATAAAGCTGATCGCTCAACAGAAACACTCCACACCAAAAGGGATTGGCAGGAAGTATTCAAGGTAATGAAAAGCAAGGTCCTGTAAATAAGACTACTATGCTTAGCAAAGATATCATTTAAAATTGAAGGCAAAATAAAGATCATCCCAGAAAAAGAAAACTAAAGGAGTTCATTATCACCAAACCTGTGTTGCAAGAAATGTTAAAGGTACCACTTTAAGAAGAAATATACAGAGAAATATAGGTATATATAAAAAAATGGCAATCAATATCTATCAATAATAACCTTAACTGTAAGTAGACTAACTGCCCCCAATCAAAAGACATAGGGTAGATGAATGGATAAGAAAACATGATCCAGAAAGCTAGATAAGTTCCTTCTGGATCAGTGACAGAGGCATCTGCTCATTAAGATAGTTTCTGGCTTCTTGCATCTTCCTGTGATTTTCATTTTGGCAAAGGGCTCTCAGAGAGGAAACGTGGCCTATCCCATGATTCAGAGGCATCAAAATATGTTTAGATTCAAAATTGGCAAGTTTGATAAGAGTGTTCATACCAATAAAATTAATACAAAACTTCATGCTGGAATATATTAGTACTGTAAAGCAATATTTGAATGGTGTGTAAAATACAGCAAATGCAAACCATTGTTGAAGCCTAAGAACTGATGTTTATCAAAGTTAGTGAAAGATTCTTATCACATAATGTGTAGACCATGTATCTGTGAACTTGAAGTTTGCACAAAATGTGGAAAAAAAGATGTTGTTACTCTAACAAATAATCAGAAGAGACATAAAACATTGAAAATAATCCACATTCCAACTGCAGAAGAAGGTGCAGAAGAAATGAAGAAGAGAGTGATAATTTAGATTTTGATATTGATGTAGATACTCAGGAGAAGGTGACAATCAAATAGATTAAATATTAGTCTGGTCAGTGTGGCTTAGGTGGTTGAGCATTGTCCCATGCACCAGGAGGTTGCTGGTTCGATTCCTGGTCAGGGCACATGCCTGGGTTGCTGGCTCAGTCTCCAGTAAGGGGCATATAAGAGGCAGATGATTGATGTTTCTCTCACACCAACATTTCTCTCTCTCTCTCTCTCTCTCTCTCTCTCTCTCTCTCTCTCTCCATCTTTCTCCCTCTCTCTCTGAAATCAATAAAAACATTTTTAAAACTTTTAAAATATTAAAAGTCAATGTGAAAACAGGAAATTCTGAACAACTTTTGACTTTGAGGGTTTTACAAAAATATACTGTGAAGTCCTAATAAAGATTTTGGAATAAACTATAGAAAATGACAATGTTTATACGTAGACAATATAAATAGTGTATGGCATTTAAACCTTATGCAAAGTTTTCTTACAATATTTTTAAATACCATATGAGAGCATATCTTCCAAAATGAGCATTGTGGTATCATAATGCTGTTCAATTGAATTATTTAGAAGAATATTCTACCAAATATCAGAGTAAACAAGATTCAGAATTGATGCTTTTGTAAGAACTATCTCCTGGAAAAAATCAGATGACATTGCTAGCCTCAAAAAGTGGTCCTTAGTTGTACCTTTTGATAAATTATCTCAAGTAAATGACCAATAAAACAAAAGCCCCTTGTTTAATGTTTGGTTTGCTTTATAAAGCAAAAAGGTTATTTTTTTAATAATAATGTTTAACTCTTATACCTATCACCCACATAATGAAACTACTCCTAAAAATATAAATCAGCTTTATCTGATTTTTGACCTGTCTTTCTCTTTTTATTTTGAAAAACTTCAGACTTAAAGAGATGTAGAAAAATAGGAAGCTGATCAATGATTCTTTCCCATCATTGATGTTTTTATTTCTCTTTATCTCTTCTATCCTCTCTTTTGAATGTTTTTGAATTTCGTTTGCTTTTAAAAAAATATTTTTGTTGATTTCAAACACATGCAGGCTAATTAGCATATTATAAAACAATGAAAGGGTAACCAATGCAATGAAGGAATAAATAAAACATTATCTGGAAATAAAGGAAAATGAACACACAACAACCCAAAATCTATGGGACATAGCAAAAGCAATCCTGAGAGGGAAGTTCATAACATTTCAGGCCTAACTCAAGAAGCAAGACAAATCTCAAATAAACAATCTAACCCTATATTTAGAAGAACTAGAACAGAACAACAAACAAAGCCCAGAGTAAGTACAAAGAAGGAAATAATAAAAATCAGAGTGAAAATAAAGGACATAGAGACTAAAATAAATTAATTAATAAAAAGATCAATGAAACCAATAGCAAGTTCTTTGAAAAGATAAAAATGATCAATGTACTGTTAATCAGACACACCAAAAAAATAAAGAGAGGACCCAAATAAGTAAAATCAGAAATGAAAGAAGAGAAATAACAACTGATATCACAGAAATACAAAGGACTGTAAGAAAAAACTATGAACAACTATATGCCAACAAATTGGACAACCTGGGCAAAATGGACAAATTCCTAGAAAGAGAGAATCACCCAAAACTCAATCAGGAAGAATTAAAAAAACTGAATAGACTGATTACAACTAATGAAATTGAAGCAGAAAAACAAACAAACAAACAAAAACCTCCCAGCAAACAAAAATCCTAGAGCAGATGGTTTCACAGGCAAATTGTACCAAACAGTCAAAAAAGAACTCACACCTATCCTCCTCAAAGTATTTCAAGAAACTCAAGAAGAGAGAATGCTTCCAAGATGTTTTTACAAGGCCAGCATTATCCTAATTCCAAAAACAATTAAAGACATTACAAAGAAAGAAAAGTATAGGCCAATATCCCTGGTGAACATAGATGGTAAAATTCTCAAAAAAATTTAGCAAATGGAATCCAGCAATACATTAAAAAGATCACACACCATGATCAAATGGGATTTAATCTGTGAATGCAAGGTCTGTACAATATTTACATATCAATAAATGTGATACATCACATAATAAAATGAAAGATAAAAATCACATGATCATATCACTAGATGCAGAAAAAACATTTGGCAAAATCCAACACCCATTTTTGATAAAAACTCTTAGTGAAGTGGGAATAGAGGTATTATACCTCAGCATATATGACAAACTTGTATTCAGTGAGTAAAAACATCATGCTCAGTGAGCAAAAAGTAAAAGCATTTCCCTTAATTTCATGAACAAGATAGGGATGTCCGCTTTCACCACTCTTATTCAACATAGTACTGGAAATCCTAGCCACAGTGATCAGAGAAGAATAAATAAGAGGCATCCAAATTGGAAAAAAAAGAAGTAAAATTGTCATTAATCACAGATGAAATGATATTATTGTACATAGAAAACCCTAAAGAATCCACCAAAAAATACTAGGTCTAATTAATGAATCTGGCAAAGTAGCAGAATATAAAATTAATATTAAGAAATTGGTGGCGTGTTTATATACTAATAATGACCTATCAGAATGAGAAACTAAGAAAACTATCCCACTTATCATTGAAAAAAAAAAAATATATATATATATATATATATATATATATATATATATATATATTACATAGGTAAAAAAAAAATTAAGCAAGGAGGTAAAAGATCTGTCTTCAGAAAGTTATGATACTGAAGAAACTGAAGAAGATACAAATAAGTGAAAGTATATAACATGACCTTGAGAGAAAAAATTAACATCATTAAAATGTTCATAAAACCCAAAGCAATCTACAGATTCAGAGTAAGTCCTTTTAAAATATCTATTAAGCCCTGGCCAGGTGGCTCAGTTGGTTGGAGTATCTTCCATACACCAAAAGGTTGTGAGTTTGATTTTCAGTCAGGGCACTTACCTCAGCTGAGGATTTGATCCTCCGTGAGGAAGCTTATGGGAGGCAACTGATCGATAATGTTCTCTCTCTCTCTCTCTCTCTCTCTCTCTCTCTCTCTCTCTGAAATCAATAAAACATATCCTCAGGTGATGAATAGAAATAAAAATAAAATAGTTTGACATTGGCACAAAAAAACAAGTATACAATGGAACAGAATAGAGAGCCCACAAATAAACCCAACCCTATGTGGTCAATTAATATTTAACCAAGGAGGCAAAATACAGAATGGGGTAAACACAGTATCTTCAATAAATGGTGTTGGGAAAATTGGACAGATAGATGCAAAAAAATGAAACTAGATTATCAACTAACATAATATACAAGAAACTCAGAATGCATAAAAGACAAATGTAGTTCTTTTTTAAATATTTTTATTGATTTCAGAGATGAAGGGAGAGAGAGAGATAGAAACATCAATGATGAAAGAAAATCATTGACTGGCTGCACGCCCCCTATTGGGGGTTCGGCCCACAACCCAGGCATGTGCCCTTGACCAGAATCCAACCTGGGACCCTTCAGTCCCCAGGCTGACACTCCATCCACCTAGCCAAACTGGCCAGGGCCAAATGTAATTCTTCAAACCATGAAAATCCTAGAATAAAACATAGGCAGCAAAATCTCAGACATCTCTTAGAGCACTATTTTCACCTATATATCTCGTAGGGCAAGGGAAACAAAAGAAAAATTAACAAAGGGGACTACATTAAACTAAAAAGCATCTGCAAAGCAAGAGAAACAATCAACAAAACTTAGGGAATCCACTGTATGAGAGAACATATTTGCCTATGACAGACCTGAAGAGAGATTAATTTCCAAAATATAGAAAACTCAATACTAGGAAGATAAAAAATCCAATTAAAAATGGGCAAAGGGGCTGAATAGATACTTCTCCAAAGAGGACATATGGATGGCCAATAGACATCTGAAAAAAATGTTCAATGTCACTAACCATCAGAGAGAGGCAAATTAAAACAAAAATAAGATATGACCTCACACATGTTAGAATGGCTACCAATAAACCAACAAACAAGTACTGGTGAGGATGTGGAGAAAAGGGAACCTTAGTGCACTGTTGATGGGAATGCAGACTGGTGCAGCCACTGTGGAAAACAGTATGGAGTTTTGCCGGGGTTCTTGTTCCAGCATCTAGAAGTGTTCAGGAATCTGGAGAAGGCTGTGCGTAGATTAAATAGGAGTCCAGAGACAAAGCATAATTTTAAAAGGCATTTGGGGGTCAGAGGATCCTAGTTTAAAGGAAACTAAAATCTAAAATTCTAAGTTCTAAGGTCTAAGGCAGCCGTGGGCAAACTACGGCCCGCCATATCCGCTCGTTTGAAATGAATAAAACTAAAAAAAAAAAAAAAAAAAAAAAGAAACGTACCCTTTTATGTAATGATGTTTACTTTGAATTTATATTAGTTCACACAAACACTCCATCCATGCTTTCGTTCTGGCCCTCTGGTCCAGTTTAAGAACCCATTGTGACCCTGAGTCAAAAAGTTTGCCCACCCCTGGTAAGGTCTCCTCCAGGACCCCATGCTTTTTATTAACACAACTTGTCCTGAGGCGAGGCAGAGATATACACTTCAAAGGGTATACACAAGCATTGTCAGAATGGGGGAATTAGCCTATGGCTGTTCAGGTATTTGGCCAGTAAGAGGCAATAACATGTAGATTAAGATGCACTGAGCTGTCTGGCAGCCAAAAAGCATCCCTTTTCAGGTTTGGGGAAATGCCCTCAGCCATTCCCAGCAGGTGACTACATATGTGACTCAACCCTGTTGAGTCCCCAAATTCCATCAACCTTTTGATGAAACTCTTGAAATTATGGCATGCTAGAATTGGCTTCCGGCATAGTTTCCTCAAAAAATGGAACTGCCTTTTGACCAAGCAATCTCACTTCTTGGAATATATTCTAAGAATCCTGAAACACCAACCAGAAAAAAATATATGCACCCCTATGTTCTTAGCAGTGCTATTTACAATAGCCTACATCTGAAAATGGCCCAAGTGCCTATCAATAAATGAGTGGATAAAAAACTGTGATACATTTGCACAATGGAATATTATGTGGCAGGAAATCTTACCTTTTCGACAGTATGGATGGACCTGAAGAATATTATGCTAAGTGAAATAAGCCAGTCAGAGAAAATAAACACACCATATAATTGTATGTGTGGAATCTAATGAACAAATTAAGTGATGAACAAAATAGAACTGGAGACAACATGGATACGTGGAACAGACCAACAGCTGTCAGAGAGGAGGGATTTTGGGGGGAACTGAGTGAAGAGATTAGCCACGAACATATATGCATAACCCATAGGCACAGACAACAGTGTGGAGATGGCCAGAGAGAAGGGTGGGTGTGGGCTGGGTGGAAGTGGGCAAAGGGGTGGGAGACATCTGTAATAGTGTCAACAATAACATTAAATTTTAAAAATTAAGAAAAAATGATGTATCTAAATATCGACGAGGAGTAGCTGTAGACAAAGGGAATGGTTATGTGAAAATAGCCTCTTGAATTATGCTGAGCCCAACACTAGATAACTCATTTCCACCTCCAATGAGAGTAGGCACAGCCACCCTGGGGTCCTGAGGGCTCCTTTGCTCTGTATATTCTCTGCCACACCGAGATAATTCTATAAATTCTATAAATTCCACTCTGACCTCCTGAGATAATTCTATAAATTACACCTCTCTTGTACAAACATCATCTTTCTCCAAGCTAATTATCTTATGAAATATATTACACTGAAAACAATATGCAACATGTGCAGCAACTAATTCACCTGCTAGTGTGAATTAGCCAATGTTTATTCTCAGCCTAGCGCCTGATAGCACAGGGCAGTAAAGAAGTAAGTTTCCACTGAATTTGGAAGTAGGGCTGTAACAGACTACTCTAAAGCCTGCATGTCTGCAAATCATGTCTGATGTCCAAACCAAAAGATATATATTATTAATATGATATTTATATACATACAAACATGCATATTGAACAATGTAATGCTTCTATAAAATGTTAAAATAATACACCATCTGTAGGTGGCTCAATGATCCTCTAAGCTTTCTCTGTCCCTATTCCTAGACTATGCATGTAATGAGAGCACTTGGTATGACAAAGGCATTATTCAAAAGCTTTTCCACAGTATTTTTTTTTTTCATCCTCACAAGCATGTAAAGGATCTACAGCCACCTCCATTCACATATGAAGTATAGAAAATGAGGTATCCTGCCCAAGAAAACACGATGCTGACTGGTGGATCTGAGGTATAATCTGGAATCTGTGGTTCCAGTGCAGAACCCATAGACAGTAGTGAGCAATAATTTCTGGGTGATGGTACAAAAGTTCAGAGTCCTAGTTACAACATTCTAGTGCTGTGTGTGCTACACGGTACACTGTACGTAAGTAACAATTTGCCTGTAAGTACTAAGGCTTAAAACATTATGTAACTATAAATGATTCAAGAAACCAAATTTTTGAAATTGGTTTATTTTTTCTCAGACTGGGAGAAATTTGGTTTCAGTGTTCTGTTTCCAATGTAATGCACTTCATAAGATAATTCAGCATTAATATTTAATGATACAATTTTCTTTAACTTGTCTTTATATAATTTAATCTTTTCTTAAGTGTGTAATTTGCTTGCTGAAATTAACAGATGAAGATTAGAAACGTATAAACTAGGGATGTTATGTGGTATGTTCTAAACATAGTGGATTAAATGTCATATATATATGAATGTATATGTCACATATATGTACACACACACATAATAATTAAATTAAGGGATTTTAGAGAATGCATATCTCTTAATTCATAAAGACTTCTACCTATCACCTACATGCAATCTATATTTTCTTTTATAACCTATTCAGATAGAACTCTCCCAAAGTTAGTTGAATGCTTAGAAGTAATAAATCTTGTGTTAAATAAAGTTTTTCAGCATGATCTCTAAAAGCTATTTTGAGGTTCTATGTGTTGAAAACAACAGTTTGTAATATAGACTAAACTATACCATATTTATATATTAATCAAGGAAACATGGAAGAATATATTTTTTGTAAGTTTGCATTCAGTATACATTTGAAATGTTAGTCAGATTTGCTAGACCAAAATTAAAGTACAAATACTTAATTCTAATTTCTATATGGAAACATTTTAGGTTAATATTATCTAAAGGTCAAAGTACAATACATAGTTTACAAAAGCATTTTATACATTATATATTTAGTTACAATTTTATCTATGAATTACATCATCAAGAGCTGATACATGTTCAATTGTAAGAGACTGGTTTTCTATCAGAACTAGTTATTTAAAGAAAAATGTATAATTAACACTGTTTTTGCAGCATAAATAGTTGCTTATAAAAATACACTTTTTTAGTCATATTGCCAAAGTGGGGTTGTGGTTTTTTCTTTATTTGTCTATTAATTTATTTTTGTTTTATGTCTGGTTTTGTTTTGTTTTGGTTTGGCTTGGCTTTTTGGAGACGAAAGGACAAACATTTTAGGAAACATTTTTACCCACTGGATTCAGCAGAAGGGTGCCACCTGCTGGAAACATGGGCAAATTCTAAAATAGAGCTGAGTACAAATTTTACTCATTCAACAAACCTAAAAATTCTGAGTTACCGAGAGCAAATGATGCAAAGAAATTTATAAAAAACACGTTTCTATGCACTTACCAAGACCTGCCTTGCTCTTTTTATATTATTGCTATAAAAAGAGAAATGTTAACTTTAAAAACTTGAGAGCTATTTTTATTTGTTGAAGATTTAAAACAAATTATTCATCCATTTTACATTCAAGGCAAAGCTGTACACACAAATGCTACTAGTACTTGCAATTATTTTACGTTCTTAAAGGTGTTAAACTGTGGTTGTATAAAACTTAGATGGTATGGCATCCGACTTAAATAAATTTATTTTCTAACTTATGTTATCTTAAATGTCATAGACGAGGACTAAGTCTCATCTCCACCACTTATGAAGACAAGCTTGATCAAGATGCTTAGTCTCTTTGGTCCTCTATTCTCATTCCTCACATGGGATTAACAATAGGAGCTACTTCAAAAAGTTCCTTTGAGGATCAAGTTGGAAACTGCATTCAGCAAATGTTACCTTGCCAGCCTGCAGGACAGTACTCTGCTCACGGCAAGCATTTTAAAAGTGATTTAAAAAAAATAAGAAGTTACAACTATCAACTCAAGATTTTGAACTCCTCAATGGATATTGATCAAGTTAAGTGGAAATTAGTGTATCTAAACATGTCAAAGCATTTCTTTTTAGACATTTTATAAATGTGGAGTGTTATGAAAACAACAAAAGTAATTGTAAACATTTCTGTAATCAATGCAACTTGAAAGGAAATACCACTAAGAGGACACAAAAGATTTCCAGTGATTCCGAATAGGAACAGAAGTAGAGAGCCCTGTTTTTCTTGTTGCTGCTGCTCCCCAGGAAAGAGGTGCCTGTGCCCAGGGCACCCCGTGCCAGAGAACAGTAACAGGATGAAACAGGGAGGCAGAGCTCTAAAGGACCATAACAACAACCAAATTATATGGTCATAACCATTTCGCGCAGAGGAAAGAGTACGGTCTTCTATTGCGCTGTAAGTGGAAAGAGGTGTCTAATGGCTTCAGGACAAGGCGCTTTTGAGGTTTCATAAAATGAAAACCTTCCTGGCAGCCTTCAAAAGCTTGAATCACTCACAATCAATACACAGCCTGCGATTAGCTGGAACACGCCCCCTATTTAACCATCAAGTAGGAATTCATAAAGCTACAGTTCTTTAAATTTTATGAATAATTTTTTTTCCAGAAATATCAGAGAAGCCTGCATAATCAGTCATGTCTATATGGAGGTATTATATCAAGTCCCACATGGGAGTTGTGTGACAATTGCAAAATTAGACCACAATGACTAATGCTGTTAATAAAAGCGTAGTAGTCTTACAGCAAGTAGTTTAAGCATTCACAGCCATTGTTCATATTATCTGGCCATCACTCTATATGTCAAGCTTTAGACAAAGAATATACTAGATATAGGTATTTTCTGGGAGTCCTTGAAAACACCCAATATCGCCAGGTATATTTTAATCAGACTTTCCTTCCCCTTACAAAATTAGTCTCTCTCATTTTAACTCAACCATAATATACCTACCACTGACATTTTAAAATCAGGTAAATACTCAGCAAGGCACTTTAAAAACTCAATTAAAACAGGAGTTCTGCAAGTGGCCACTCCCTGAATATTTGGGAAGGCCATGGACAAAAATGCATGCTAACAAGAAAAATGGATTCAAGCTTGAATGTATCTCTTCATATGAATTTGAAGGAGCAGATTAGCCCTGACCGGAGGCTCTGCTCTGCACAGACAGCCTGTCCACTATGTACACATTCCCTCTGCACTGCTCTGCTTCTGCCTCCCCACCTCCACCGCCAGGGAACCCCGTGCAGCACCTCGAGTAACCAGCTGGTGTCACAGGTTAGTGAGCAAAGATTTCATGTGGGGACTCTCACCTGACTAACCGTTCTTACTGGTAGCATCATTCCCAAAGCAATAGAGAGGCTCCGTGGCGTGTTAATGAAATTTAGGGGCTGTCAGCCTGAAAGAGGGTGTTAAATCCTCGCTCTTCTCCTGAAATATTTTTTATAATCTGTTAACCAGTTGCTACCTCCTAGTGTGTGCTGGAGGGAGCTGGGAAATGTGATATAAGGGGAAAAGGCATATAAGTGCTTTAATACTTTCACACTTATCTCAGAAAAGGGAGCACAGAGGGTGGTTTAAGAAAACAACTGCTTTGTAAAGACTGCAACATGCACCCCAGGAAACTGAGGGGGAGGGCGGTGCTTTAAAGCACTGAGTAAAACTCATCACCTGTGTGGAGAGAGGGGAATGAGTGGGGGCGGGAGGGGTGGGGAGAAGAGAGAGACCACAAGCCTGACCTAATGGCCTCATCTGCCTCCAGGCCACTCCTGGCCATTTAAACAGCTCCCTTCAGTGTTTAGAATATGCCAAGAGGAGAGCCTCCACTGGCACCCAGGGGCTTGCACCCCCTTCACCCCACTTCTACAGTTAGCTGGGAATGTCTCTGCCAGAAACGCATCCCGTAGCCTTCAAGGGTGCACTGGCGACCAAGGGCCGTTCTCTGGTACCCCAGAGCCTCTGTGCTCCAGCCTCCTGGCTACCCCCCGAAGTAACTCAGGGTAGCCTCTCCGCTGCCAGTCTCTAACTGATGTAAAGCGACAGCACCTGAGGCCAAGGCAGCGCAGCCTCCCTCCTCCTGGCCGGGGCACCTGAGCGCTCCAGACCCTACAACTTTGGGGAAAGCGACAACAACTCCCCAGTCACCCCAACCCAGGGCCAGATGCGCAATGGAGATCCACCTTAGGGTGACGCTACAGCTTCCTAAAGACAGAAACCACACAAGGAGTGGTCGGTGTGGAAAGATGTTGAGGGGACAGAATTAACCCTCAGCCAGCACTGGGCACCAGCTCTCTGTAAACACAACATATCTGGACCCAACAAATCACGAAAGCCAATAGCTTCCCAGCTCCCCACAATATTTGTCGTTTTGCTCCCAAGCTCGCTCCTCTCCACAGCCACTCACACACCTGGTCTCCCCTCTCCCCCCACTGCGCCCCCGCCCCGGTCTCCTCCAAAGAAAGGAAGAGACGAAGGAAGAACTCTGCCTGCCTAAAGGTCACTGGCCTCCTCGGCTCGGCGGGCTCGAACCCTGCAAGTGGGCACCCCCAGGAGCGCACCGATCCCTCCCGCGTGCATTACCAGGAGCCAAGAGGCCCCCATTCCTGAGCCCCGGCCGCCTCTGCCGCCCTCGGTGGCCGGCCCCCGGAGCCCCCGGGCCATCCCCAGCCTTTACCTCTCTGGCCCCTTCCCCGCGGCTCTCCACCTTGCGCATCCTCTCGCCCGGCCCGAGCGCACTCCGAGGCTCTAACTTCCTGCGGAGTCCATGGAGGAGCGGAGGGACCGGGGACTGGGGCGGGGGGAGCGCGGGGAGAGGGAGGCGTGGGAGCCGAGCGGCGGAGGAGGGGCTGGAGGCGCGCGGGCTGGAGCCTCCCTGCCCAGGAGGGCCTGCCCGCAGCTGCCCACTCACCTGGTCCGCCGGCGGCGCCTGGCTCGCCCTGGCCCCCGGGGTGGGCTGCTGCTCTTTCTTCATGGCTGTCATCGCCCGCGGCCGCGTTGGCGCTCACTTCCTCGCGGGCACTTCAGACTCGGGGACCATCACTTGGCAGCGATCGCAAGTCCCAGGCGCCCAGCGCTCTCCGAATGGGCGGAAGGGAAAGAGGCAGAGACGCGGTGGGGGGAGGGGAGCGCAGGGAGGAGAAGGGGAGCGGCACAGGGAGGCTCTCCCTACCGGATCCCTCCTTCGGGGACCGCAGACCCTCCAACTCCCCACTCCCCCCGCCCCCACACCCCAGAGCGTCCAGAACCTCGGCGACCAGACCGACCACACCAAGCAGCAAGTTAGTGGCGCGGCGAGCGGCACCTCCCGCAGCGCCGAAGGCACCCGGCGGGCATGCTACTGCCTCCTGCGCCCCTCGCGGCCCCGGGGCTCCCGCGCGGCTCGGGGCGCCAGGTGGAGCAGCCGGGCGCCGCGCTCCAGCATCCGCCGAGCCACAGCCGGGCGGGACCGAGCCCGGAGCAGCGCGCGAGCTCCCCACCGGCGCGCGCGGCCAAGGCTGCGGGGCTCCGCTGGCCCCCTCACCACCCGCCTCCCCAAGGCTCCAGCTAAAACCCGGAGAAGCGGCGTGCGCCCGGGCAAAGCCCTCGATGGCTCCAGCGCGGCCACTGGGCATGCTCCATCCCTCCAAGAGGACAGGGGCGGTGGGGAGTCGGGGGCGCAGAGCCCCACGGAAGCCACCAGCACCCAGAGGTTGTTCCTGATTATGACCACGGGCCCTGCACCTCCTGATTTGGGGCAGTGGACAGCCTCCAGCCTGCGTTCCCTGCTGCCTGCCTGGCTGATGCCAGTGGAGATCGGAAGAGGTTTTGATTTAAAACATTAATTAGTAAGGATGCTATTCCAGAACTCAGGTTTTTTTCCTTTTCTTTTTTCTGGACACGTAGGAAAACCTTCACATTTTAAGTCCCTTTCCAGTCTTCTCTTCACTCAATACAACTCTCTCTCCTTCAAAGTTTGTTTATTGAGCACTTATCATGTGCCAAGCACACTGTAAGGCTTGGAGGGATTGCAAGGAAGAGAGACTAATGGCCAAATTCACCAAATTCCCTGCCTGTACGGAGTCTATTATAATGCAGGTCCTGGGAGCCTGGCACAGGGATGCTAATCAATGAGTCCATGTAACTCTTTGGAACTTGAATTCCTGTGGGTATCACAGATACAGTTCACCACTTTCATCCAGATGAGCTATCAATTCCTTTCCCTGGCTTTTCCTGGGTGCTAGAAAGGACCTGCCCAAAGTAGATGGGTAAGGAAGAAGTCCTCGTGCCTTAGGTACAGGTTGTTGGCGACTGCTCAGGAGAGAAATTGCAGGAGAGAGTTCAATATCCAGACCCTACTGGAGTCTGCACATGAGTTGTGCACAGGTTGCAGCAGAAGGCACAGAGAATATGGATGGGCAAGGGGAGGGGAGTAGCCTTGAGATGTTTTATTGGCCAAGGACTAGCTCCCTCCTTGTCTGAATAGCCACTTCCCCACCCAGTGGCTGTTGTGCTCCTGACTCATTAATTTCTCAAACTTGCATTGCCATACTTGTCCTAAATATTAATCATAACAATAGTTGCTTTAAAATACATATTTTTAAAGAAATTGATCTCTTCATCAGATTGGATTAAATTAGAAAAGAAAAATATAATGAGTTTCTTTTCTTTTTTCCTTTTTTTAAATCCTCACCGGAGGATATTTTTCCCATTGATTTTTAGAGTGGAAGGGAGAAGCAGAGACAGAGAGAAAAACATGGGCTATGTGCCCTTGATCAGAATGGAACCTGAGACCATTTCCATCTGAGGAGCCAAACCCAGCAGTGGTTCTCAACCTGCTGGCCCTTTAAATACAGTTCCTCATGTTGTGACCCAACCATAAAATTATTTTCGTTGCTACTTCATAACTGTAATGTTGCTACTGTTATGAATCGTAATGTAAATATCTGATATGCAGGATGGTCTTAGGCGACCCCTGTGAAAAGGTCATTCGACCAACAAAAGGGTCGCGACCCACAGGTTGAGAACCGCTGCTCTAGGGCATGCGTTTCACTTTAGAAAGATGGGATTTGGATAAAAAGAGAGCTTGCTTTTCAAAATTAGGTAATCAGATGAGGCAGTCAAGTGGATATTAGAAGTGACCTCTAATAGTGTGTTGGTCTCTTTCAACAGATGTAACTTTGTGATAAAAGTAACTTTGCTTATTGAAAAAGTACAAGACAAAGTTTTAAAATGAAACACTGGTAAAACAGCTATTGGACAGTTGATCCAACAAATCTGAGAATTCAGGTTTTCCCTCACGTATAACTTTTCTGTCCTTATATTTTACTCTTCTGTTCATTATTTGAGTGTATTCATCCCTTGAATGTGTTTCCACTTTGGACAATTGACTTGACTTGAAGGAATCCACTTTATGTTCAAAGATTTCTGTTGACACAGGACAAGTTATAGACAAGAGGGAATTACCCTCATCCTGTTTAAAACTTAATCACATGTAAACTGATATTTTCTAACTTAAATGTGTTTTTTTTAAATATAATTTCATTATAATGTAGTATTTTCTATTTCATTTCTTATTGAAGAAAGAGTTCTAATGTTTAAGAAAAAAGTAAAGGAATACCATAAATTTTGAGAGAATGTTTGCAGCTAAGTTTTGTATGGTTTCTGATTATAGGTTATCATTTAAAACTCTAAAACATCAATTTAAAATGAAACATCTACAAAGATTTAAAACTACTCAAGTGTATATAAGCCTACTGCAGTGTAGCTCAGAGGACCTCTATCACATATGATATCAGCCAGTTGTTTGATTTTATTGATGATCTGGCGGACCTCAGCTGTCTTGTTTACTGAGCTGATACCCAGACATACCAGCCTTATAACAAAGATTGGATTAAAGAGAAGATCTACATGCTCCTTCGTCAACAGGCCCAACAGGCCAAGAAATAGTTGTGCTGGAAGCATTTGGGGGTTGGGGGTGGGCTTGGAACACAGGTGTGTACAGCTGTCTGTAGTGAAGTTTTGTATTATAGTAATCCTGTTTCCATTTCGGTACACTCTAGCCAGGATTGAATGTGTTAGATGATATGTGAGGATCTTGTTCAATCTGAACTCCCATCACCCCCCTTTTTTCCTTTTTTTACTTAAACATTGTTATGATGACCTAACTAAGAAGTTTTTGTTTGTCAGTTAATGTTGATTCCAATCCTTCATATCTGCTTTATAACATTCACTGTGGACCTAACTAAGAAGTTTATGTTTGTCAGTTAATGTTGATTCCAACTCTTCATATCTGCTTTATAACATTCACTGTGCTAAACCTTCTTCAAGTTGGGGTGGGGGGTAGTGACAGTTTAATTATGTGCTAAAATAAAGTCTTAGTGAAAAGCAAATAACTGTTCTTTAGTTAAAAAAAATTGTCAGTAATAATGTATTTTTACACTGGCCTTGGCTACGTGGCTGTAGGTTGGGCATTGTCCTATACACAAGAAGGTTGTGGGTTTGATTCCCAGTCAGGCCACGTACCTAGTTTTTGGTTTCAATCCCTGGTAGGGGCAAGTGGGGCAACCGATCGGTGTTTCTCTCTCACATCTCCTCAGGGCATGAGGTATGGACCAGAGTGAAGTCACTTATATTCAACCTCTGCTTCCTTACCTCATAAAATATAAGAGTTTAGACTTGGTGACTAGTAAGAACCCTTCTTTCTCTAAATATCTATGATTATATATTGATTATATGAAGCAAAAACTATCATCTGAGTGTTAAATTATTTATATATGTTTAACATTTAGGGGGAGGAGAGTCAATTAACTGCTTAGAAAAATACAAAATAAAATCATCAGATAAGTTAATTACTTCACAAAGGATCCTTGATATCCATCAAATTTCTCATGCTCTCTAGTGACACATGAGTGTATAGTCACAATTCTTGTCCTGATAATTTTTTTAAATTCAGAAAATGAAAAATTTATTTGCAGAGTATCATTTTTGAAATTTAAAGACCCACTAGAGGAGAATGTTGTAGACATTTACAGAATATTTTGAGTACTTTTCTTATATATTGTCTTTAATGAGCTAACTCATGGACAACCATACAATTTGTAAGACTTATATAGTGACTAGAGGCCCGATGCATGAAATTCATGCCAAAGTAGGCCTTCCTTCCCCTGGCTGCCAGCACCAGCTTCACTCTAGCACCCAGAACCCAGGTTTCCCTCACAGCCCCAGCTTCATCCGGAAGGTCATCCTGAAGGTTGTCTGGTCTAATTAGCATATTATGCTTTTATTATTATCGATAAAGGAATTTTTCCTAAATTTTTTGGAATGGAATCAGACTCTTATAATTGCAGAAGACTCAGAGAGATTGTCCATTTGGGTTATAAATGTCTAAACCAGTGATGGCGAACCTTTTGAGCTCAGCATGTCAGCATTTTGAAAAACCCTAGCTTAACACTGGTGCTGTGTCACATATAGAAATTTTTTGATATTTGCAACCATAGTAAAACAAAGACTTATATTTTTGATATTTATTTTATATATTTAAATGCCATGTAACAAAGAAAAATCAACCCAAAAAAATGAGTTTGCGTGTCACCTCTGACACGGGTGTCATAGGTTCGCCGTCACTGGTCCAAACTGTGCTTGCAATACATGAGCATTGTATTCACTCCACCACTACCTTCTGAAAAATTTTATTGCTTCAAATCCTAGTTTCAAGTGCCCATGTACACACGACCGACCATTTGCTTCCTTAGTATGTTGACTTGTGTTTCTGAAATCACTAAAAAGCCATCACTTGCAACATTGTGAACATATATAATGTCTTCCTTTCCTGCATACTTGACCCTTTAAAAGTGAGATGCCAACGCCGTACATTTCCTTTTCCCTGGACTTACTATTATGAATAATTGAGGACAGCTTATAAGATTTGGATAACAATTTAATCCATGTGAAAGTATCATTACAATATTTAAGCAAATATGGGTTGCTCCACAATGTTTAGGTCACGTGTGCTCATTTAGTATTCCATGTCGAAAACTGGACCCAGAACCCAGGTTTATTTCAACAACAATCAATAACCAATAGGGCCTGGCAAAACTCTGCTATGTTTGAGGACAGAGTCTCGTGAGATTTTTGTGAAGCCGGACAGCCTTCAGAGACAAACTCTTCAGTACCAGGTAAATTAGGTAGGACTCAGTAAGCAGCAAGTTGCCTGGAATCTCTCCCTCTTTTTTTTTTTTTCCTCTCTTTCCTCTGCTTCCTGAGATAAGCCTGAGGTGTCATGTAAAGGCCACCTGATGGGGCTTTCCCGGGCATCAGCCAGTCCTCTATGGAGTGTCTGTAATGAGCACAGCGTTTCCAAGACAGAGTTCATGAGCTGTGCCTTCAGAGACCTGGCCTGAAATGGGCCCAATTAGCTTTGCGTAGATCAAGAAATAGCTTCACTTCACATTCTTCTGCTATCATTTGCTTTCGATTCATAAATCACCTCAACTCACCTCAGCCGGCTTCTTGAATTCCCCCAGGTGTATATCATGTCACTGAGCAGAAAACCACTATGCTGAGGAATCTTCAGAAACAAGCTATATTTCAGAAGCTCTAACCAGTAAACTATTTTAAAATTTATTTTAAAGGAAGTAAAAGAACTACATATGTAAGTGACATCCTTTTATGCTACTCATACTGTTCTGACTGTTTTGGCATTAATTTAGCTAAACTTTTTGTCAGTATCTGTCTATGAGAGACTTTCCTGCTGTAGAAATTCATAGCCCAATTATGATCTCTGGTGGAAGCAGGCAGAGTTGCAATATCCTGAGAGCATTCTTGTTGCTCACTGGAGAGCTGAAGATATTGATGAAGTGCTCATTCACACTGAGCTCGGTGCTCTGCAGTCTTCTCAGTTGTTAATAAACACACCTGACATCTTCCCTTCACCCCAGCCCTTCTATGACATACATAAATAGGGTATTAAGAAGGGAAAACAATGCAAATGATTGTGCTCATGTAATATTTTCTCTCCATATGTCTCTCTGAATTGCAACGCCAAAACAGCTTGAGAATGTAGGAGATTTACCTGTTATTATTTTTATCCATCAGATGCTTAACAAAGGGTCTGTGATTATTTATTAGATTGTCTAATGAATTGGTTATGTTAATTACCATACTAAAAAAATACTTTCTGGCCTTGGCTACTTAGCTGTAGGTTGGGCATTGTCCTATACACAAGAAGGTTGTGGGTTTGATTCCCAGTCAGGCCACGCACCTAGTTTTTGGTTTCAATCCCTGGTAGGGGCAAGTAGGGCAACTGATAGATGTTTCTCTCTCACTTCTCTCTCTCTCTTTCTCTCTCTCTCTTTCTCTCTCTCTCTCTCTCTCTCTCTCTCTCTCTCTCTCTCTCTCTCTCTCTCTCTCTCTCCCCCTGTCTCTCCCTCATCTAAAATCAATTTTAAAAAAAACATCCTCAGGTGGTGAGGATAAAAAAAAGATTTTCTGTCTCTTTTAACTGATATTAGTGACTATTTCCCCCTAATCTTCACATTTCTTTAGAAATACACTCAAGTTTTATGAATCATATCATGTCCACAAATATAAAGAAGATTCTCATATATGGAAGGTTTTTAGAAACATTGGCATAACACTTGTCCTTTTCAGATAATGAGTCCTTTTTTTTTTTTTTTTTTTTGGATGAACTAATTTCTTTGAACCTGATAGTTCTTTTTCCTATAAGTGAGAGTAAATTTTGCAAACATTCAGAATACCTCTTTGTTTGTCCTTGGAAAATACATTATTACTGAGACTTACACTAGGACTTCGTAATGGATACCTGACTTCTTTCCTCATACAATTCCCAAAATAGCACAAAGCACATTTCCCAATCAGGGAAATCTTTCATGAATTGAAAGAAAAAAATTCTACAGTGAGATCTTGACTAATTTTGAAGAGAAGGAAGGACATTCATTTCTCGTAACAACGTCATCATGCTTTATTTATTTTGAGGAATTTAATTTTGGATTCAGGCTCCCCCAAGAATTTTCTTCTTGAAAACAAGGGATAATCTAATGAAGGATTCAGGTGAAACAGTTCCCAACCATCCACTGACATCAAAGGGCCCCTGGCATTTTATGTCCACCAATTGACCTTTGACCGTTGGGAATTATTCTTCTCCCATCTCCAAAGAAAATTGAGGACAAGTCCTTGGATTGGCAGCCAGTCCTTTCACCATATATAATCATTTGTTTAGATTATACAAATATAGTTTCAGGACATCTTGGGATGTGATCACTATTGAAATGAGGTACATTAAAACATATCTCTCATTATTGAACACTGTTTTACTTTGTTTAAGCTATTAGCCTAGATGGGTTGCTTGCTTTTCTTGTAGATCAGTTCTTATAGTCTTACTAGAGGCCCAATGCATGAAATTCATGCAAGAGTAGGCCTTCCTTCCCCGGCTGCCAGCACTGGCTACCCTCCGGCACCCGGGCTTCCCTCCAGCCACCGCAGGCACCCAGGCCCTGGGCTTCCCTCGCTTCCCCAGCTTTGTCCAGAAGGATATCCAGAAAGATGTCCAGTCTAATTAGCACATCATGCTTTTATTATTATAGATATTCATCTATCATCTATCTATATTTACTAGGGAAATAATTGAGTTATTCAATATCCATCTTATAAATCTAAATATTTACTAAAGTCATATATTTATTCAAATCAAAGAAAAGTAGAAAAAGGAGGAAGAGATTGAGGAGGAGTGGGAGGATAGGAAGAGTGGAAAAAAGCTAAAAGAATGCATCCTGAAGCTGTTAGGGATGTTAGGGTATATTTTCTTATATAATTTTATTAAATCTCATAAAGATTATGAAGTATATTAATTCCTATTGGTTAGGTCCTCAGTCTAACTTCTGCCATTGGTTGTATTCTATGTATTCATATAATTTTATAAAGAGTAAAATTTTAATTTCCTAATTCCTCTCTTGGTTGATATATATTTGATATTTCTTATCAATATTAAGATTACATTTTCTTGTAATACTTTATCATCTTTGCACTTAATAATTAATTGTAAGCGTTAGTGGAGGAGGTGGAGATAATCTATAACAAATATCACACTGTATACAAATCAATGACTAGAGTAGAATCCTTTAATTTGCTATTTTATTGAGTCATCAGTGTTTAATCCCAGTTGAGAGGACATTGAAATATCCTGAGAGGTTGGGTGAACAGTTTTCTTTAGAGGTTCTTTCCCCTCCCTGTGCAGAGGCCAGGAACTCTCCTAGAGTATAACTCACAAGTTATGCCTTTTTATTGTGTTAGTTTGCTCAGCATCCTGATTGTCATAAGCGACGTCTTACCTTTCCTATTAGCCTGTAGCTTCCTGGGGGAGAGAAAAGCTGTTGGAGGCTGAGGTACACTCTCTGTGTGTGCAGGGATACGGGTAAGGATCTATATCAGTCTTCTTGCTTAAGCAGAGGCCTTGGAGGAATGTACTTTGAAAAAATAACTCTTCTTATTCCCTCAATATAAATTCCTCTCAATATACTATAAACCTCTCTATATTTTTATTTTAATTAGTTGAACAGGGTCATTCAGGGGAAATATCTTTTCTCTGTCTCTCTGTTGTATTAGAATATTTAACTTTTTACTATGTGACATGTACAAATTACATAATCTTGACATTTCTCTGATTTACTAATGCTGGATAGAAGTAAAGGTTCACCAGTTTTTGCTGGGCTCCAAAACATTAATTTAAAGCCAGATAAACTAGGGATTTTTTTTGACTGCTTATGAGCAGTAGCATGTTTTATACAATACGAAGCCTCTAGTGCTAAAAACTCACAGGGAAAAATAAATTTGAAGATAACAGTTATATTGGCAATACCACTCCTAATACATTCTATTTTCCCTCTACTGTATAAATTGTACCCTGAGTTTAAGAGAGGAGAAGACATAATGAGTAAAATGATGAGGAAATGTTGAAATTGAACATGCTATTTTGTTGTCTTAAATAGATATGTTTTATGTGATACGTTTGCATAGTGACATGAGTACTAGAATTAGTGGGGTCATCCAATGGTAAGGTATAAAAATATTGAATCACTATATTATACACATGAAACCATCATAACTAATATAATATTGTGTATCGACTATCTTTAAATAAATAAGTAAATAGAGCTTAAATTTCTATAATCTGTCTACAATGCCAAAAATATTATAAGAGCAATAGAAACTTCTAGGATTATAGCCAATCTCAGAGAATAGTTATTTTTACTTTACAACCTTGGTACACATTTTATCTATTTGTTTGTTTTTTAAAATATGTTTTTATTGATTTCAGAGAGAGGACGGAAGAGTGAGAGAGATAGAATTATCAATGAGAGAGAAACATCAATTGGCTGCAAACCCCCACTGGGGATCTAGTCCACAACTAGGGCATGTGCTCTGACCAGGAATTAAACCTGTCACCTCTTGGTGCATGGAACAATGTTCAATCACTGAGTCACACCAGCCAAGCATTGGCAGACATTTTATATAAGCTTATTTGTCTGATGACTAGTTGTTGGGCCACATATCAAAAAACAGGGCAAGAGAAATTGCTATTAGATGGGATATACAAATAATAACAAGAAGGGTAAATATATAATCTCCTATATAATAAAAGCCTCAGCGACCGTTAAGGCAGAACAACCAGAACAACCGGTCACTATAATGTGCACTGACCACTAGGGGGCAGATGTTTAATGCAGGAGCTGCCCCCTGGTGGTCAGTGCTCTCCCACGGAGGAGAGCTGCTCAGCCAGAAGCCGGGCTCACGGCTGGCGAGCACAGTGGTGGTGGCAGTGCTAAGGAGCAGCAAGCCAAGAGGTAAGGAGCCTGCTGCTAAGGAGCAGCGAGCCGAGCAGTAAGGAGTGAGCAGGCAGGTGGTAAGGAGTGAAGGATCCTGGATTGTAAGAGGGATGCCTGTCTGTTGGCTTAGGCCTAAGGGGTCCTGTACTGCGAACCGAAGCAGGCCGGACTGAGGGACTACTCCCCCACCCCCGTCACCCAGTGCAAGAAATTCGTGCACTGAGCCTCTAGTATAGAAAGAAAAGAAAGAAGAAAATTGATCCTCCATTTAGAAGAATAGAGAACTTAATACCATTAGGGAGTGAGGGAGAAAGGCAAGCATCCTTATGCAGTGCAGTAGGATCTTAGATTATAACCATCCTGTAAAATAAAAGCCTAATATGCTAAGTGTTCGGTTGTCTGATCAACCAGTCAAAGCATAATATGCTAATGATATGCTAAGGCCACTCAACTGCTCACTATGATGTGCACAGACCACCAGGGGGAAGACACTCAATGCAGGAGCTGCCCCCTGGTGGTCAGTGCATTCCCACAGGGCAGCAGTTCTCAATCTGTGGGTCGTGACCCCTTTGGTGGTCAAATGACCCTTTCACAGTGGTCGCCTAAGACCAACCTGCATATCAGATATTTACATTACGATTCATAACAGTAGCAAAATTACAGTTATGAAGTAGCAACGAAAATAATTTTATGGTTGGGTCACAACATGAGGAACTGTAAAGGGCCAGAAGGTTGAGAACCACTGCCACAGGGGGAGCGCTGCTCAACCAGAAGCCAGACTCACAGCTGGCGAGTGCAGTGGCAATGGTGGGAGCCTCTCCTGTGGGGAACGGGTCTAAGCCGACAGTGAGACATCCCCCGAGAGCTTCTGGACTGCAAGAGGGTGTAGGCTAGGCTGAAGGACCCCCCAACCCCTGAGTTCAGAATTTCGTGCACCAAGCCTCTAGTATTATAATAAACTAGTGACCTGGTGCATGGATTTGTGCACATTGAATGGAAATTAATTAGAAGGTGGCAGGTGGGCGGGACTGGGTGAGATGGGCCAGACACACCCTGGAGCCAACCTCCTGTCCTTCCTCCCCAGCCTGGCCTGTGGGGATTGGGCCAAAACCATCTCTCCAACATCCCCCGAGAGGTACGGGAGTGCGAGAGGGCACTCTGCAAAGTTACTGTCATTCAGGTTGTGGAATGCAAATGCAAGTGTGCAGTAAACCAGATTTGGGGCCGACAATGCCCCAAGAATAACATAACCCATGGCCGAAAGTGAAATTACACCTCCCCGTGAGGAATCGGGCTTCCTCCTCTCTGGTTTCAGGGTGCGTCACCCAAGAACCGCTGCTGCCAAGTCGCTGCAGCTCAGCAGGTCCTGCATTGAGCATCTGTCCCCTGGTGGTCAATGCACATCATAGTGACTGGTCAGATGGTGGGACACTTAGCATATTAGCCTTTTATATATACAGATTTTATGTTCAAAATAAAGACTTTAAAAAAAGTAAAACCAGGCTTATTAAACATTCTTTAAAAGACAGGATCATTTTGGGAAAAAGGTTGGTGGTGATGCCAGCATGGGTTTAAGTGAGATAGAGAACTAGATAGCAAATCCAAAGCACAACATTCACAACACATCTAGATAACAAATTAGCTCTAGAAACCTACAAAGCTTGAGTGCCCTTGGTGCAAATGACAGAACTGACAATCCCAAAATATGCAAAGAGAAAACCCCCAAATAGTAGATACTCACCAAAGAGCACAGTGGATCAACATAAGAATTCAATGGAGACATTTGGCAAGCAGATAGTGAGTGAAAGGGGCCCTGCTGAGAGCTGATTCTCCATTGATTGCTCACATTTCTACATGTCTTACTAGCAAGAAATGGTCTTTTGTTCTAGAATATCTTTTTAAAAAATAGTTGTACAGCAGTTATCCTGGAACAAGAGAACAGTGTATCCCTCTGGAGCAAAGAAAGCTTTTTGCAGCCTGGCAAGATAGATATCGTGCCCCTCCAGGACAAAGGGCAGGCATGCGTACTCCTCAGTATAAATAAGATAATGTCGTCCCTCCGGGTCAGAGGGAAGGTATGCGTAATTCCCATTATAAAAAAAAAAAATGGGAATGTTAAGCCCAGGACCCTCTTCTGTACAGTAATGCAAGGTGTGAACAGGCATCTATCTGGGCCCAATCATTCACCCCCATGGGACTTAGGGACAGGAGAGCTCACACAAATATGGAGACGTGTATGCTATTTGCTGTACCATGAGTGGTAAAGTTCTTTGTTCTGACCCAAGAGTTTCATGTCTTTTGAAAATATTCATAAAACAGGTAGGTTAACTTGTTAGTTGGTAAGCCTTGTGAAATGTCAAACACATCATGATTCCTATAGGCCAATATCAAGATCTAAGGTGGTGGGAGCAGTCTAGATCCCTTGAACTCTTGAAATTCACCTGTACAGGACCCCATACAGAGGAAAAACTAGACATGGAATCAAAAGTGAGGAGAATAGAAATAATAGAGGTGAATGGAAAAGAAAAATCGGGACAAAAATTGAGCAGATCCAGGAAAGCTAACAGCACAGGCCATCTTTTCTTTCTTTCTTTCTTTTTTTTTTTTAATACTACATGAAAACTAATAATATCTCTTTGAAGTTGAAAAACCTACCTGAACATTTAACTACCTAAAAGTTTAATGAACTAAATTCACATAAAAAACGAGAAACAGAAAATGATCACAGTCAAATACCAGATGTAGTTTAGCCTTAAAAACAAAGTTGTTACAAGGGGAAAAAATATAATTGTATCCCAGTAGACCAGGGATTTGCAACCTATAGCCCACAGGTCAAATCAAGCCCACTTCCTGCTTTTATAAATAAAGTTTTATTGCAACATAGTCATACTTCATCCTTTACATATGGCCTATGGCTATTTTCAAGGTACAATGGCAGTGTTAAATATTTGTGACCCAGAACATGTGGCAAGCAAAGCATAAAATATTTACTCTCCTGGACATTAAGGAAATTTGCCAACTTCTGCTGTTGACAAAGAACGCTTGCTAAAAGTCATGCTCAAAAAATTTTAAAACTACAACATATTTCAAAATGACCTAAAGTACATTAAGAAAATCCTACACTATATGAAAGAACAACATTAATCAAAATTAGAAAAACTCAGAAATAAAAAAAAGCAGAAATCAAGAAAGAATTAGAAATTTTCTAAAAGGCATGTTAGAAATAAAGTTTAATTTAAGAGTAATATAAGAGCCATTAATCACAATAATACTCTTAGGGACATCAAGGTTAGAAGAAGAAAAATGTTAAAAAAATAAAGAAGTGAAGAAAGAAATAAAGATGTTCAAGAGAAAGCAGCACATATTATAGATGGTCAAGAAGAGCTAACTAAAATATTATTATATTTTTTCAGAGCAACAGTTTATTTTAGGGGGAAATGAATTTATGTATTTAATATTTTGAAGAAAACTACGTGAGTACCATGTTTTTACATATATATATATATATATATATATATATATATATATATATATGACTATATTTGGAGACCCTTCTTATCTAATTCTCTGTTCACTCCAAATTTTTAGAGACAGGAAAGGAGGAAAGAGAAACATCCAAGGCTGCCTCCTGCATGCTCCCCACTTGGGATCTAGCCCACAATCCAGGCATTGCACCCTGACCAGGAATTGAACCAGCGACCCCTGCACACATAGGGTGATGCTCAACCAACTGAGCCACATGGGTCAGGGCAGCTTGTTATTTCTTCAAATCCCTCCCTTTGTGCCCTCACAGGCATTTCCTCTAATAACTCTCTTGTATATCTAATTACACCTGCCTCTCAGAGGACCTGGGTTAACACAGTATAGAAATAATGACCTACTAGTTGTAAGCAGTTGTCAGATAAAATATAGGGTATCCAATTACATTTGAATTTCAGTTAAACAAATGATTTTTTTTTAATATAAGCTGTCCCATGTGGACCATTTGGGATATACTTATACTACAATGTATCTTGTTTTTTATTTGAAATTGAAATTTAACTGGGTGTCCTGTATTTTTATTTGCTAAATATGGCACACTCAGTAGCAATGAATATTACTTTCACCCAGATCATGGTCAGAAAATAAACCAGGCTTCTTAGAGAAACAGCTGAATCTGTACCAGGGATAAAAATATACCATGCAAACCTAGAACATTTTGACATAAACTAGCAAAGGCTATTAGGATAATGTTAAGAGGAATTCAAAACCAATCTTGAAAAGGCTCTACTTGGCCATAGAAAAAATTGAACCTCAGTAAGAATAGAAAGTATGGTAGTGGGGAATCCATCAGATATATTTAAATCCTAACTGGTCCCTTCTAAGGATGACAGGAAACCAATTTATTATCATGAAAACTGGGTGAAAGAAAAGAATCAACCATTAATTCAGCCTACTTGGGAATGGCAGCACTGGGCAAGAAAACTATAGATGGGAGAATGGGTCTCCTAATAAAAAATTATTCAAGCTAATGGATAAAAATAATGGATACAATTGGAGTATTACCATTTTTGAGTCTCCAATAAAAATAATGATTGATATGTTAAGCATCAGTATGCCTCCTGATAGGAACAGTGGTACCTATGGTTTTGCCAAAGGCAGTGAAGTTCTGTCCAACCCAAGGTCCTGCTGTCTATTTGCAGGAAATAGGAGAAGAGAAGAACATGGAAAGCTGTCCTCTGAGTGCACAATCAGCGCCTCCACCCTGGGGCAAACCCCACAAGCGAGTGGCCCAAGTTCAACAACAGATCCATTTTAAGGAAGAGAACAGGAGTTGTTTGGTTAGGGGTTGGGGGAAGGAATAACTTGTTGATTAAAATGGAGTTTAAAAAACAGAACAGTTTGAAAATTAATGACTATTGATGAAAACTGTGCCTCAGAATGCACACTTAAGTGATACACCATAAAGAAATACAAGGAAAGGATTACTACTACAAGGGTCAGGACAGTGTTTACTTTTGGAGGGAGAAAGGACAGAACATACGTAGGAGGCTTCTGGGTGCCTAACAGTGTTTTATTCTTTGACATGGGTAGTGGTTACTATGGTATTTGCTTTATATTAATTTTGGTGATTTCCTGTTATCTGTGTTTTCTTTTTTAAAAAATAATTTTTATTGTTAAAAGTATTAATACGTCCCCCTGTTCGCCCCATTCACTCCCTCCAGCTTACCCCGCCCCCACCTCAGGGAATGTGGCCATGGGCCATGCATTACGCATACACTGTTCTTAGTTGCTTCCTTCCCCACCCCCACCCCCACCCCCCACCCCACCCCTGCCTTCCCTCCCAGATTTCACACTCTGTTTCATGACGCCATGTCTCTGGATCTGTGTTTTCATTTAAAATAAGTTTAAAAAATGCCTAATAGAGTTCTTGCTATTAGTAAACTCTCAGTAAAGGATGGTTATTGCATAAAAAATAGAAACTACATTTAGAACAATTTCTTTCAGTTATTTTAATAAGTGATGATAAACCTTCAAGTTTATCTCTCCAACGTATGTATAGCTACAAAATTGCTCCTTCCTTTCCAAGATATGTCGATAGCATTGAAAGTGGAATGCTAACCTTTTTTATGCTTTAGAATTCCTCAGAGTTAGCAAACATCAAGAAAGACAAGTGGTTGCAAGGAGAAAGGTGCTTTATGTTTCGCTGGGGCCCTTCATGAACTCATTTGCATCCTGTTATATACCACACAGACTTAGCCTACATTGACACCATGGACAAAATTGTAGGTTGTTGTCTATTTGTTCAATTCCAAATTTTTGTGGAAAAAGCAATGAGTCCCAGTGGGATCTCACTCTTTCTCGTTGATTGCAGAGCCACACAGGCTGTGTGATGTAGGGAACAATTAATGCTTCTCCTAGCAGGATCTGTGGCTTCAGGTGGCTATGCCTCTTGCCTTCCTAAGCTCAGTGAAATGCTTCTTTATAAGGCTATGGTCCTCAGTCTGCAATTTTCTAGCTATAAATGGGCATGTAGTTGCAATTCAAGCTGAGTTTCAATTAGTATTAGAAGGATGCCTTCTCCTCACTTGTGTCCAAATTTCTGTCTCATGTAGTACCTGCCTTAGAACTATCTTTGCTTGCATTGTGAAATTTTGGCACAGTGGGCTGTGTCTGAGGGTTCACTGGGGTTCTTCCAGCTGCCAAGGAGTGATAAAATCTCTGAATTTGTGAATTCCTGTAAAGACACTCCTTCCAAATGCACATTCTCTCCACCTAAAAATGTGTGCCTATTTATCTGGACCACGCACTGGAGCTGTCTCTGCTAACTGTAGTGAAAAGTGATTTCCTCTGTTTCCTATTCCTAGAGTGCTTAATTTCTACATCATGCATTTGTCACATACCATTTATTTCCTTGTACCATTATCTATCACACTAACATTCTAGCATTCTTTCCACTCCACTACTCTATTGAGTCCATTCTCATCTTTGAATTTTTCCTGTGAATAATAATAGTGAAAATAATAATAACTCACATTTATGGACTACTTCATATGAATCGCACACTGTCTAATGCTTTTAATGCAATAATTCTATAGGGTTGAAGATATCCCTACCTCCATTTGGAATCATGTAAGATGATATCCAAATTTCTATACCTATTTAGAGGCATAACAGGGATTTGAACTCAATTCTGTTGCAAATATTTTTAATAACACCTTGTCTTGGATCAAAAGCCACAAAGGACAGGTGCCAATTTAATGGACTCCACAAGATTTTATAGAGTGCCTGGGTTGAAATTGCAGTTTAATAAACCATAAACTCTCTCTGTGTGTGTGTGTGTGTGTGTGTGTGTGTGTGTGTGTGTGTGTGAGATTCAAATGGAAACTGCAGCCAAGAAATGAGGAGTAGGCTGAGACTCAGATGAGCAGCAATGGAAGAATTAGGAAAGATCAAAAGCAAAGATGTGTCTTAGAGACCAAGGCTAAGACCATACATCCTTATATTCCCAATTACTATGTATAGATGCAAAAGTTGGAAGTGAAGAGGCTTATAGGAAAAACATTGATTCATTTGAAATATGGTGTTGGAAGAGAGAGTTCTACAAAAACCCTGGCTCACCAGAAAGATGAACAAGTTGGTCTTAGAGCAACTTAAGCTCAGAACATCACTAGAGGCAAAAATGACAAAACTGAAGCTATCCTACTTTGGAAATATCATGAGACGGCAGGGTTCATTAGAAAAGACAATGATGCTGGGAAAAATAAAAGGCAGCAGAAAAAGAGGAAGGCAAAATATGAGATGAGTTGACTTTATAAAAGAAGCCATAGGCCCTAGCTGGTTTGACTCAGTAGATAGAGCATTGGCCTTCAGACTGAAGGGTCCCAGGCTTGATTCTAGCCAAGGGCACATGCCTGGGTTGCAGGCTCAATCCCCAGTAGGGGACGTGCTGGAAGCAGCTGATCAATGATTCTCTCTCTCTCTCTCTCTCTCTCTCTCTCTCTCTCTCTCTCTCTCTCCCCCTTCCTCTCTAAAATAAAGAAATATATATATAAAGAAGCCATAGGCATGAGTTTAGAGGAGCTAAGTAGGGCTGTTGAGGACAGGCCATGTGGACATCCATCATTCATAGGGTCACCAGGTGTCAGAGCTGACTCAACAGACACACACACACACACACACACACACACACACACACACACCATACATATATGAAATTTAGAAAGCAATAAATAGAATTTAAATTAGGTACATAAATTTATCATAACACTAGTAGTATTTCCTATTATCTTTTTCAATGTGCCTAGCACATAGAGATACATAGTAGTTGTTCAGTGGGATATATTTTCTTTTCCTGTTATCAAAATTTTCTCTATGCTCCCATGATTTTTATTATAAACTAGGGGCCCGGTGCACGAAATTCGTGCACTGGGTGTGGGGGCAGGGGGGTGGGGGAGAGTGTCCCTCAGCCCAACCTGCCCCCTCTCACATACTGGGAGCCCTCAGGCGTTGACCCCCATCACCCTCCGATCGCCTGATCGGCCCCTTGCCCAGGCCTGACGCCTCTGCCAGAGGTGTCAGCCTTGGACAGGGGACCCCCATCTCCCCCCGATCACTGGCTCTGGCCCCCGCCCAGGCCTGAGGCCTCTGGCCCAGGAATCATGCCTGGGCAGGGGACCCCCATCTCCCTCTGATCGCTTGCTCCACCCCCCGCCCAAGCCTGACGCCTCTGACCCAGGCTTCAGGCCTGGGCAAGGGGACCATCATATCCCCCCAATCCCCGGCTCCGCCCCCCACCCAGGCCTGATGCCTCAGCCAGAGGAGTTGACCCTCATCACCCTCCGATCACCAATCACCGGATCGGCCCCTTGACCAGGTCTGAGGCCTCCGACAGAGGTGTCAGGCCTGGGCAGGGGACCCCCAGCTCCCCGCGGTTGCAGCTCCGCCCCTGCCTAGGCCTAACACCTCTGGCCTAGGCGTCCGGCCCAGGCAGCGGGGACCTGCAGTGGCAGCGGGAGGCGCCGCGATCGTGGGCTTCGCTTTAGGCCCAGGCAAGGGACCCCTAGCTCCTGGGACTGCCAGCTTCGACCGTGCCCAGCTCCCATCACTGGCTCCACCCCTACTTCCTGCTATCACTGGCCAGGGCGGCAAAGGCGCCTGATTCTCAGATCATGGCTGGGGGGCAGGGCAAAGGCGGCCCCAGGGCCCCCCAGCTCTTAGCTCCCCCTGGGTTTCAGATCACTGTCAGTGGCAGGGGGCTTCTTCCTACTTTCCCTTTCGCCTCCCTGCATTGTGCCTACATATGCAAATTAGCCGCCATCTTGTTGGCAGTTAACTGCCAATCTTAGTTGGCAGTTAACTGCCAATCTTAGTTGGCAGTTAATTTGCATATAGCCCTGATTAGCCAATGAAAACGTTATCGCCGTACGCCAATTACCATTTTTCTCTTTTATTAGTGTAGATACTAGAAGCCCATTGTACAAGGATTTGTGCAATAGGCCTTCCTTCCCCTGGCTGCTGGCACCGGTTTTCCTCGGCACCTGGAACTTAGGCCTCTGGTCCGGCCACAGCGGAGAAGCCAAGCCTCTTCAGCCTTCAGTCTTCAGTCTTCACTCAAACCAGAGCCTCAGTCTTCACTCCGTGCCTATGTATGCAAATTAACCACCGTCTTCGTTGGGTTAATTTGCATAGCCACTCTGATTGGCTGGTGGGCATAGCGGAGTGACACCAATTTACATGTTTCTCTTTTATTAGTGTAGATTAGTTACATTCAGTTTTCTTCATTCAGATATATTATTTCAAAATCTGTATCTAAGTGAGAGGAATTATTTTTTAAAATATGTTTTTATTGATTTTAGAGAGGAAGGGAGAGGAGGAGAGAGACACATTGATTGGTTGCCTCATCATGACCCCGACTGGGGAATGTGCCTGCAACCCAGGCATGTGCCCTGACCTGGAATCCAACAGGCAACCTCTTGGTGCATGGATGATGTTCAACAAAAGGAGCTATACCAGCCAGGGAAGAGGAGTTTTTTTTGTTGTTGTTGCTGTTTTTTTGTTTTTTTATAAACTGTACTCAAGTGCTTATGCTAATCATAAGAATCTTTGGTAGAATTTTTCAGATACAAGCATGAAAAAAATGTTGTGGAAAGATTTTATAGTAGTTTCTAATCAGGAGACACAGTGAACTACTTATTAATCCACATTTAAGTTATTATCTTATTGTTTTCAGTATAATTTATTTTATATAAATAACTAGAGGCCTGGTGCACAAAATTCATGCATAGGTAGGGTCCCTAGGCCTGGCCAGCAATCAGAGCTGATCAGATTCCCCGCCTCCTTCCCTCTCCACCCATGCACTGCCACTGTGAGGTTCCCCCTTCCTCCCCTCCTCCCCACCTCCTCCTTCCCTTGCTCCCTCAGGGCCCCTCTGCTGCTGGTCACCTGCCATGTTCCACGCTGTCCCCTGGTAGTCAGCACACCTCATAGCGAGTGATTGAACTCCCAGTCTCCCAGTTGAACTCCGGAGGGAACACTTTGCATATTAGCCTTTTATATATAAAGATTGTGGTTTTTGGTAAATATGCTTCAGAGAGAAATGCATGAAGCAATATACAAACAAATTATAGAAATGTCTACTTGGACTTTGAGTAATTCTTCTATGAGAGTGTAGTGGCTCTAATTTGGGGTGTGCATCAGAGTCTTCCACTACAGAGCCTCACTGTGAAAATGCTGATGTAACTAGGAGCCTCAATTTTTATCAACATCCTAATTGGTTCTGAAGTAAGAAACTAAGGGATATCATTTTGAGAAAAAAAAAGAAGACTAGGTAATTCAGAGATGAAAATATATTTGGAGTAAAAAAAGAAAGTCACAGATTGAACATTTATTGCAACATACTAACTTGTCTAAGTTTTATTTTCTATTTCTTCAAAATGCCTAATGACAATGGCATCTGACTCATAATGTTGTGATAAAACGCATGAAAGTGTTTGTCCTGGTACATAGAGAGTAATAATGAGTGTTAGCAAGTAGTGGTAGTGGTGGTATTAAGAGCTGTTGAAATGTAGGTGTTCTCAACATCATATAACATTAGGGAACTACAGATGAAAAATGCAGTGAGCTTCCAAACACCTATTAGACTGGTGAAAATCCAAAATGCTGACAACACCAAATACTGGTGAGGATAAAGAGCAAAGGAACTCTCACTCATTGCTGGTGAAATACGAAATGGTACAGCTACTTTGGGAGACAGTTGGACAGTTTCCTACAAAACTAACATACTCTGACCATACAATCCAACAATCACACTCCTTGGTACTTAACCAAATGAGCTGAAAACCTAATGTCTATACAAAAACCTACATGCAGATATTTATAGCAACTTTATTCATAATTGTCCAAACTTACAAACATCACAGATGATATTCAGTAGGCAAATGGATGAATAAATTGTGGAATATTTATACAGTGATTATTACTCAGTGACAAAAATAAGTGAGCTATCAAGCCATGAAAACCTATTAAGGCACATGAATTGCATATTGGTAACTGAAATAAGCCAATCAGAAAAGTCTATATGGTGTATGGTTCCAACTATGTGGTATCTGGAAAAGACAAAGCTATGGATACTGCAAAGATAAGTGGTTGTTAGACATTTGGGGAAGATGGAGAGAGGAATGACTAACTGGGGCAACAGATTTTTAGGGCAGCGAAACTATTCTGTATAATACTGCTTCAGTGGACATAGGCCGTTATACATGTGTCAAAACCCATAGCATATATGACACAAAGAGTGACCCTAATCTCAACTATGGCAGTTAGTTAATAACAATGCATCAATATTGGCTCATCAGTGGTAACAAATGTACCATATTAATACCAATGTTAATACTGAGGGCCTGTGGGTATTTGGTGCAGGTGTGGAGCATATACAGAGAACTTTGTACTTTCCACTCAATTTTTCTATAAATCTAAAATTGCTTTTTTAAAAAAAACCCATTAATCAAAAAACAAAAATTAGGTGTTATTTGCTGGCCTAAATATCAAAACTTGAAATAAAAAAATAGAAGACCGGCTCTGAACTAAGACTGTGCTTCCTCTAAGTGCAAAATCCACAACTGGAATTTGAAGATGTAGTAGGAAAAAAAAGTAAGAATGGAAGGAAGGAAGAAAGG
Organism: Myotis nattereri; assembly: GCF_964212035.1. Taxonomy (NCBI): domain Eukaryota; kingdom Metazoa; phylum Chordata; class Mammalia; order Chiroptera; family Vespertilionidae; genus Myotis; species Myotis nattereri. Next base: position 81,351,360 of record NC_138082.1, on the reverse strand, counting down.
AAGGGATAAAAAGGCGAGGTGGAGAGGGAGGAACCTATCTTAATAGATTTGTTTGTAACCCTCACCAGAATATACGTTTTTATTGATTTCAGAGAGAGAGACAGAGAGACAGACAGAGAGACAGACAGAGAGACAGAGAGACAGACAGACAGATAAATTGATGTGAGGGAGAAACCCTGGTCCTGCGTTATGCACCTTGACCTGGAATGGAACCTGTATCCATTTGGTGTACAGGATGACACTCTAATAAACTGAGCCACCCAGCAAGGGCTCATTAATAAATTTTATATTGATTATTAATTGAAATAAAAATGTGTTGGATTAAATTAAATAGATTATTAAAATTAACTTCATATTTTTAAAGATTTTAATTGCCATTACTATTTTTTTAAAATTATATATGGCTCACATTGTATTTCTATTGGACATTGCTGATCTATGAAATACTAAGCAAAGTTTCTGGCATATAATAGTCCTTGCAAATGTCTCTCAGACACTCATTAATGTCCTGACTTTCTTGTAATTATCTATCATTATTTTTCTTAATTATAGTCAAAATTTCTTTTTTATTGTCACTTTTCCCCTTGATGAGTTCCAATAAAAATTTAGGGCCAGTTTAATCCTCTGGACTTCACCCCAATTCTCCATTCATTCTGACAACTGAACTTTCCCAATCACCACCTCTGGACTGAAGTCACGTACGGAGTCCCTACGGCTAACCTGCCAGTATAATCTTGAGTCCCATTTAGTGCTGCTGGGTGAACTTTCCTCCTGTTCCTGGGTATTCTGATCAGAGAGACATGTCCCTGATTTCCTTTGAGATACTTAACTTCCAAAAATGCGTGCGTGTGTGCGTGCGTGTGTGTGCGTGTGTGTGTTTTCTTTATATCCTACTCTATATTAGTTTTCTATGCTCTATAACAAATTACTAAAACTTTAGGGGCTAAAACACATTTATTATCTCCGTTTTCATGAGTTTGTGGTCCATGCATGTATTGGCTTGGTCCTCAGCTTTGGATCTAACATACTGACATCAACATGTTGTCTTGGCTGTATTCTCATCTGGAGACAGAATTAGGGGACAACCTGCTTCTTCGCTCACTCAGTTTGTGGTAGGTCACTTCCTTGTAGCTGATGTATGACACACCGATTTCCTTCAGTTTAAGTCCAATCACATTAGTGGCTTCATAAAACAAGCAAGGTATCAGCATTCTTTGGAGGAATAAAAAAGACTCCAAATCTCAATTACATAACTTCAGAATGTCCAGAATATAAAATAAAATTATTCAACATGCAGAAAAAGATAAATATAATATTTTGAAGATAAAAGATAATCAATGCTGACCAACCATATCAATAATTACAGTGACTATCAATGGACTAAACATGTTGGTTAAAATGCAGAGATAGCCTGGCTGGAATGGGTCAGTGGTTAAGCATTGACCCATGAAGCAGGAGGTTCCACTTCAATTCTCGGTCTGGGCATATGCCTAGGTTGTGGGCTTGATCCCCAGGAAGGGGCATGCAGAAAACAGCCAATCAGTGATTCTTTCTCATCATTGATGTTTCTATCCCTCTTTCCCTCTCCCTTCCTCTCTGAAATCAATAAAAACATATTTTTCTAAAAAGGCAGAGATAGTCAAAGTGGATTTTTGAAACTTTCAACTATATTATTTTTATAACAGATATACTTTAAATATAAAGACATAAAGGTTGAAAGTAACAATAAACATAAGAAGGTTAGAGTGTGAAGATTAATATCTGGTAAAATATATTTCAAGATAAAAAGTACTATCAGAGATAAAGAGGGTCATTTAATATTGATACAGTTAATTCACCAAAGACATAACAATCATAAATTTACTAGTATATGTGCATATATTTGTTTGTTAGAGCTGCCATAACAAAATACTACAGACAGGTTGGTTTAAACCACAGAATCTTATTTTTCTCCAGTTCTAAAAGCTAGGAGTCCAAGATTAAAGTGACAGCAGGTTTGATTTCTTCTGAGGTCTCTGTCTTTTGTCTTCAATGGAGTTCCTTCTGTCTTAATGAGTCCTCATCTCTTTTCACAAGGACTTCAGTCATAGAGCCCACCCACATGACATAATTTTACTTTGATGATCTCTTTAGGGTCTTATCTCCAAATACAGTCACATTCTGAGGCTCTGAGGGTTAGGACTTCAAAGTATATTTTTTTCTCAAATTATTCCAATGTGTTTCCACAAAATTGTGTTTTTTTTTATACAGTTGATACATCTGTACATTCCTTGAAGGTGAAATTGTGTTGCTAAGCCTTGTATTTTGAGGACTTGGCAGTTGCCTACAGTCAGTATGCAATAAATGTTTAACTGGAGAATATATGAATTTTGAGGGGACACAATTTGAACTGTAATGATGTCTCATATTTTAAAATGCATGAAGCAAAAATTAAAGAATTTAAGGGAGAAACATACAATTCTAGTTGGAGATTATACCAGTCCTCTTCCAGGAACTGATTGAAATAGACAAAAAACCAAAACAAAACCCAGAAACAAAACAAACAAACAAACAATCGGTGAAGAAAGACCTCGATGGGCTGAAAACGGCATTAGCACCCTGACCTGCTTAGTGTTTATAGGGCATACGCTCAGCAATATTGCTTTTCGTGCCTCTCCTTCTTATGAAAAGAGTCAAATTCCCTTTTTCAAAAACAAATTTAAATTGATAATGCTTTTAATCAAAAGCATTCCCTACATGGGAATGTTGGACCAGGATGAAATGAATTTTTTAAATAATCAAGGTTCTGTACTCTACACATTCTCCATAATAAGTGCTGATTCCTCATCCAGAATCCTAACCTGTGCATGGAAGGGAACTGTCTATAAACATGAGAATGCCAAAGAGTTAGATCCAATTTATAGGAAAGAGAAATCCTAGAAGAGGGATGGTGGTCACACCAACACTAGAAGTATGGGCCAGGATGAGGTGTACTGGTCCCAGCGTAGTAATGTGAACAATGCTTATTTCTCTGTGTAGGTATTCCTAAGAAAATGTTTGAGTTCCCAGGTCCCAGAATTGTGGGGGCTGAGTTTGTACAATGTTTCAGGGGCATCCCCCCTTCCTGCAAATATCTTAGTGGACCAACCAAATTGTTTTATGTTAAATTTTTTTACTTTTTTAAAGTAGGGAAATGTTCTAATTTCTACCCTTATGATTCACTGACGTAGTGCAACATAGAGAACCTCAGCCTAAAGGCACCTGTGTTTTCCTCCACCCCTTTGCTTGATACCCCACAAATGGATCTGGAACCAGGCTGTGGAGAAACAAAGACCATTCCCCTGAGACTACTGGAAGATTGGCTGAAGAAATCTATAGATTGACAGAAGCTGAATCTCAGAGGCTTATTGCCCTCTACTGGTGCTGTGATAAAAGAACAGAATGAGATGTGCTTAGGGACCCTTGAGTGGGAATGCTGCTCAAAAATGTGTCCATTCCATGATGCCACACACATTTATGCCATCAAGTCATATAAGTGGTCTGAAGCTCAGAAGAGTAAAGTCTATTGAGGCATGGCCGTCCTTATCAAGAACAAGATGATTGGACTCTGCAATAGCACATGTAGCACAGTTAGGATCTCAGGACAGTAAACCTACTGTGCTTTTTTTGTCAGCAGCAGGTATGAGCAGGGCCAGTGCCGTCAGTGGGTGCAAGCTGTGGCTGCTGCCCCGATCGCCCCTTAGGAGCAGGGGGAGAAGCCCTCTAAGGCAATTGGGGCCAGCAGCCGTTGCTCACACAAACTGACAGTGCCAAGCGATTGGGACCGGTGCCAGGCGCCAGCAGTGGGTGCTAGTGGCAGCTCTGGCAGCGGCTGCGGGTGTGAGCAAGCCAGCACCAGCAGCAGGTGCAAGAGCCGGGTGGGACCACAGTGCACAGGAGCAAATAATTTTCAGAAACCACCAGAGGCTTGCCCTGATGACAACGACCAATGCCCCACCTTGATCTGGCGTCCCCTGTTTACCTGCTCCACCATCCTGCCATGGCCGATGCCCACCATGTTCCACATGCACCCCCTGGTGGTCTGCACACGTCATAGCGACCTGTTGTTAGATTGTTCCACTGTTTGGTCTATTTGCATATTAGCCTTTTATTATATAGGATGGAAATTATTCTCTAATTTGGATAGTGCTCTATCCACTGATCAGACCCATTCATTTTCTGCCATTTATTTCATCACATATTTTGTTAATGTTTCAGGTCTGTTGAGCAGCTCTGTTTAACCTAGGCATCCTACAATACCTTAGATATCTCCTAAACCTCATGCCATTGCTGCTGTTGTTTTAATAATCACAACAAATCATCACTTCTAGCTGGTTATGTATTTCCTTTACTTTCATAACTAATACCTCCACCTCCAGCCTCTGAAAAGAGCTACAGTTTACCCTCCCAGCCATGAACTAGCAAGAGGCTATCCCACTAGGTAAATGGAGCACTCCTCTTCTTGTTGTTTATCTGCTTTATCCAGGGCACTTCTAGCCAGCCTCCCAGCACAGTGCTCACCCGTTGCTGTCATGGTATGGCCAGCTGTCCCTCCCACGACCAGGCAATATTCTAAAACAAGTGAATCCGGCAGGAAGAACTAAGGTCAGTATTTCCAGAAATATGAAACCAAACACTCAACCTGGGTTTTGTCCAGAATACCGAGTACCCCTTAATAAAAGCTCAAGTTCAAATCCAGAGTCTAGTCCTCAAACCCATATAACTAGGCAGATCTAGGGCATCCCACCACCATGACCAAAGGTGTCAGCCCCTCTTGGAAGAAGAAAACAGTGCTCAGAGGGAGGAACTTTAAAAGAAGAATTGAAGTAGGCCGGGGACTCTCACGGACCTCTGGAGCTGGGGACCTGGAAGAGTGTTTTATCTCTCACTCCTGGTGCAGCAGTGAGTACTCCCAAGAAGCAGTCCCTTTCTCCTCGAGTGCTGAGACCTGAGCAGATCCACAGGGGGTGCCTCAGTCGACCCTCTTTCTCTGGGAGCTTCTGGGCCCTACCATAACCTCCCTGCTGTTTACTTCACTTGTTTCAGCAATAACTCTCCTCTTGAAACAGCTGAAAATCTGAGATGGAATTTCTAAACCACAAACTCAACACTGTTTTGACCCGCAGTGTTGATCTCTGATCCAGGTGGCAAATTTCCTAGATCCAGGTTAGCTCTGAGGTACATTGTGCTGTTCCAGCCTCTGATTTTTAGCTTTACTGAGAACCTCAGGCTCTGGCTAGCAGAGGCTTTCCCTGAATTCCAGAATCCAGACTCCTGCCACCCTTGCTGGAGCCCTCCGGTGGCCCTGTTTGATTAAATGATCACTGCAGAAAGCAGTGAATTATTTCTGCAAAGCTCAGGATTACAGGCAGTAGATGAATGTTAAACAGGTGAGAGGAGTACAGCCTTTAAAGCAGAAACAGTGTTCCATTACCTGACCATCTTGATAGGATAGGGAATCCTTAGAGAACAAGAACTGTGTCTTATTTAGCTATGAGTATATAGCTCCTTACCTATCATACGTACTAAATGAATTTTGGATGAATGAAGGAATACGTGGGCAGCATGTCCTCTATAGGACAGCATTGACTTTATTGTCATGAAGCTTAAAATTTTTAAAGTGTTTCTAGGATCTAATATATTATTGTATAATTAGTATGCCCTTAAACAAGTTAATAAACCTCTATCTAATGCCAAAATACTTGGAAGCATCTTCAAATTTTTCAGACAGAAATAACTGCAGGGAAGGCAAAACCGTAGTTCTGTCCCAGGATAGTTATGTTACCCAGGTATAAGTATCTAACTTTATTTTCCTCAATCCTAGAAAAGAGCAAAGAGTATCCATCTCAAAAGTATGCTGGAAAAACCACTTAAGCTAATATGTGTAAAGCAGGAAATACAGTGTCCAGGACATAACGTGCATTCTGTGAATTTTCCTTTGCTTCCCCTCATCAATTTCAAATATCTTGGCATTATTTTGAGAATGCTCCTGAAGTACACTAGAAAACAATTTTCCAGACTGCATCCATGTTACTGATCTCCATGTTGGAAAGGAGCTATGAGGATCAACTGCGGAACTTCTCCACGTCACCCAAATTTTGTCTCCCCATGACCTCCACTGTAATGTGTAGATGGCAAAATATTTCCAAGTGATTTTGATAGCTTTAACCACTTCATCAAACATCCATTCCTTCTTGCCCTGCTCAACAGTTTCAATTTGTGACTGAATATTAGAATTCTTTGGGGACATAGGCAATTTTTGGCAGATTTTTTAGGGCTCTCTGGTAATCATTCAATATTTCTCTATTCCATTCATTTTTCTACATTCTAAGATAAGTACTTCATTTCTCTGACCAATAGGTGCCTCCACATTTTTATGCCTAAATATGGACTCCTGATTTATCTCCCTTCCTTAACTTACCCATTGTAGTAAATGAAAGCTCCATCCTTCTAATTACTTGGATTAGAAATGTTGGAGTCATCATTAACTCCTCTCTGTAATCTCTCCTCTCACACATCATATCCAATCCATCAGCAAATCCCGTTGACCCACACTTCAAAATAGCTACTAGATTCAGCAACTTCTCACTATTTCCACTTAGTCCAAGATATCAGCATTTTTTATCTGGATGGTTATCCCTTTCTAAACTCTTGCTTCCCTCCCATTTCCTCAGAACAGCGTGGATGAACCATTTAAAAGAGAAGCCAGATGATATCATTCTTCTACTCAAAAGTGTGCAATGGCCTCTTGTGACAGTGAAAGCAAAAGCCAAATTTCTTACACTTGCCCCAAAGGCTCTCACTGCTTTGGTCCCTTTGCTGTCACTGCCCTGAACCATCATCTCATATCACTCTCTTGCTCTCACCCCCGAAGCCTCAAGGGCCATCTTGCTGATCTTTACACAGAAACTCTCCAGGATTTCCTGCTGTTTCCTTTGCCAGGAGCACACTTGTTTCTAGAATCCAAATAGCCCATTTTTCACTTCCTCCGAGTCTCTGTCAAATGCCACTGTGCCAGAAAGCCCTTTCCTGACTATCTTCTCTAAAATAGTATCCCTATTACTCTCCATATTCCTTACTCTGATTCATAACTTTGCTAAAACCCATCACCACCTGGGTGTGTCCACTTCTTTGTTTATTATCTCTCTTTTCTTGGTTTAACATAAACTCCACACTCGAGGTCTTCGTCTATTTTGTTCCCCCGCACTACTTAAGTACCCAGCATGGGGTCTGCCCTGGGAGGCATTTAATAGATCAGGGTGTATCCTGATGCATGGAGGCCAGGCCCTCCCTACTGGGAGCCAGTGTCCTACAGCTTAGATTTTCAGGCCCGGAACCATTTGTCTGGGGCAAAGCAGTTCATATTAGGACCAGTTCACTGACCAAGTTCACTGTTGTAATGGCAGGAGATTGAGTCATGTATAATTAACAGAATCATTGAATTATGACAAAATAGACTGAAAACTTTATTATTTTCATTCTCAGATTTATCTCCCAACGATAGGCTATTCTGTTAGATCTCTCGATGTCTCCCAGAAGCTCCTTCTAACACTTGCTGTTCACCTCTGGGCCACATTGAAACTCAATTTCCTCTCCTGCCTGACAGAGCTTAATTTATTAAACCTTTGATACTTGGCCCAAAATGTCCATTTTATAACCAATCTTTCTAGACCATTATTGTTAGATTTACAACCAGATGCTTACTATATATTTCACCGTCTTAGAAGTATTTGCCTGGACTTTTAAAATGTGAAGCTTTTAAGGTGTGTGTGTGTGTGTGTGTGTGTGTGTGTGTGTGTGTGTAGGAGGAGAAATTAAGAATGGCTTCCCATAGTCCTTTGCTGATTAACACTAAAGTTACATTGAAAAACAAATTTATATAGTTCCCTAATATTTTATCTCTGACACTATCTTATAACACAAGTTCTATAGCAGCAATATATTTTTCACTTATGTGATTACAGTTTTTGAGCCCCACATCTCCTGAGTCCCTTTTCTAATATACTAGACTATAAATGAAATTAAATAGTTGTCATTTTTGCATATATTTTCAAGTTCTTTGTTATAATTATTGCGATAGTTGATATTTTAATATACCATAAAGTCTTTGCAGACATCCTTTTGGAATCTAGAATTTTCTAACAAGAATATAACTCCCAATCATATTTGAAGGAAGAATAAAGACATTTAGATAATAAATCTGTGTTCATTGTAATAGCAATTCATTTTCCTTTACTATCAATTTGCAATTTATTTTTTTCTACTACTTGGAAGATATTGGTAATCTTAAAGACATTTTGGGCAGATCTAAGCAATAAGAATTTACCGTAGATTGTGAATCAAAGAAATACACATAAATTAAACATAGTGCAACAAAGTCATAGAGTTTAAATCTTACTAAACAGATATTGATCAAGGATTCTGATAACATCTTCAAGTGCAACCCTAGATGTGAAAGTTATTAATATATAATGCTTCCCACTACTTAAAAAAACTGTCAATTAAAAATATTAAATTGCTTTGGTAGTGTTGTTTGTGTTCCAATTAATAAAAATATGTTTGTGCTTTATTTTCCCAAATGAAACATATAGTAATCATTCTCACTCAAAAGAACTATTTTCCTTGTGAGTAATCATATCCATGTTCATCTTATCTTTTAAAGTAATGTTGAGTAAAATCATCAAGTTAATATGAATTAATGCAAACTGTAAATGTGTTCTGGAAGAAAAATATTATTCTGTTAAAGGTATATGCAACTATTTCAACACAAATGCAAATCAGACCTAAGTTCATTTTCCAAATTCCATTCTTTAACCTATATAATGCACAATCAACTTTAAGTACCAGGCTGGATGCTTTATAATGCTGCGCTAGGGAAGACACAATTTTTCATTTCATCGTCAACTCCATTAAGCTGTATTCCCAAATAATCTATGGACCTCTGATCAGCCAGATGCCATTCTCCACCCTCTGTCCCAGATTCAAATGCATTCATGTGTTCAATGGGGCACTAAGAAAAGTAATTGATATGCTTTTATTTTTTCTTCCACATATCCACCCTAGCGCCCCCACCCCCATGTAGGGTGGAAATGAGGCATGGTGAATATTTATGTACATAACTTTTAGGAAAACACATTAGAATAAAAAACCTATTTGTTCCAGTTTTATAAGGTTCGTCTTAAATGCAGTGTGATGCAGACCAGGGCCCCTGCCAGTCCCGCATCCCACCCTCTACTGCTTTTTTCTTAAATCCTAAATATCTGTATCTCCACATGGTGATGAAGTGGTGACCCCCAATCCTCAGTGTAAGTCGGGCCCAGCTACATGAGACACTGTGGGAGTAATGGTACCTCAGGTCTCATAATTGAATGGGACTTTGAACTCATTCTAATGGTCTAATAACACTGTGACTGGAATGTAGTTGGTGTATGATCTCTAACTCACAGAATTCTCTATCCCCTGCCTTACTTACCCACTTAGCTAGCCTGTCCCTTGGTAGGTTTTCTTAAGGGGCCCTGCCACCTTTTAACCATTTGTCCGACTGGGGAAGGTGTCTGCTCACTTCCAAGGTGGGACTGCTGAGGGAAGGTGAGGGAAGGTGGGAGGAGGACAGAGTAGAGGGAGAACAGGAAGGATGTTACTTCTTCTGTTATTTTAAAAGAAAAAGGTTTTGGTGTCAGCAACTTTCCTATTCATATCGCTGTTAGAGGCCTAATTTTATATCCATGAACATATTAAAAAGCAAGTTAAACTTACAAGAAATGCCCATTGGGAATGGAGATTTTTTCAAACCACAGTGCCAGTCTGTTTTTTGTTTTTGATTTCCACTGGAGCCTTACTTCCCTCATCATCTGGCCTGCCTGCTGTTAGACATTCCTTGGTATTGAGCCTGGGCACCTTCCCCACCTGGCCTGGGCAGACACTCAGCGCAAGGTGCTGCGATCCCTGTTTCCTTTCCTGGGTTGGTAGCCTCCGTCTGGGTAGCTGGCCAGTCTCACCTGCCACACCTTGCCCTTTCTCACCAGCCTGTTTGCTAAGGAGCTGGCCTGCCTCGGCTATGTCCGTTGCTGTGCTGGAACACTGGTTCCTGGCCAGATGGCTCAGGCCGATAGACGAGCTAGAGAAATCGAATCACGGGCCAGGGCTGGGATTCTTTTGCGGCACTCCCTAAAGCTCCATTTATTCATTGTATTAGTTGTAATGCTATCACTCCCTATCAGAAAATGAAAACCCAAATAGATGCCCTTCACATACAAAGGTGATGCCGGATATGCACTTTGAGTTGATTTTCCATTAGTGCAAGTGACGTCCCCTCCCCACCTTCACCTCCCTCCCCCAACACACCTGCACATGGTTTGCAAGCTCACTGCTCTGTCCTTGTTGACACAGAGAGAAGCCACCTAGACTATATAAAGGAGTAGCCACCGCCTGCACCCAATGCTAAATTCACAGAGCTAACTGAACCTCGGCCCCAAATGGAGTAGCACCTAATTTATCCCATGTCGGTTGATAGGGAAAATGTTCTCTTTAAGTGAAATTACGTTTAAATCTATTTCGGATAGACAGTTTTCTAAAATTATTACATTTTTCTTTGCTTTCTTACACTGGGGATTTTAAACAGGATAACTTCGGTCAGCATTTGGAACATCAGTTTCTGTGCTATGCCCCCAAAGATTATTAGCAGGGCGTAAGTGTTGGCTCCTAAAATAGGCATCCTCGCACAGCTCGGCTGCCGAAGTCTCTGTGTCTGCTCTCCGGCTTTTCCTTCTATCCCTCTGCAGGTTTGGCCTTTGCTGATTGCTAGCAGCATTTCCCCTTTTCATCTGTTTTGACCTGGGGGATGAGAGAGCCATGTTTGGTTGAATAGCTCATAACATAATAATACATTGGTTCTGACTGGGTGCCTCAGGGTATCTCTTGAGAATAAATACATGAGCTTTTAGGGAGAACAATTTTTGAAATATTACAGCCCTACTCTTGCTCATAGCTGCATCTCTGCTCCGTTGCTATGTCCCTGCAAATACTATGAGAATACATAAAAGCTAGAAAAACATTGCCATTTGTTCCAAATATCTTTATAGCACATCCTGCTGTCGCAGAAATACCGCGCCAGGACTCACACAGGTGCACTCTTCCAGTCACCAGCTCCCACACCTTCTCCCTAAGAGGTAATTGAACACACGCAGGTATGCTTACAGGGCTCTGGATGCATACGGAATCCTCCGCAGAGTTTTTGCTGGAGCCTGGTTTGCATTCATAGTTTTTTCTTTGCAGGCTAAACCAAGCAGCTGCTGTTTCGTTTTTTCAGTTTCATCCATGAAGGACTCCTCAAAGGCATAAGACATTTCTTTTTTCTTCCCTGTTCTTTCTACTCCTAAAATATAAATAATTAAAACGGCCTCCTTACCTAAGTGTGCTGCCTCTTGCTTCTTACCACACTCGCTGCCTGGAAAATTCTGAAGGACAGGAGGAGGCCAAATTAGCAGGCCGACTGCTCAAGTTAAAGAGAGAAGGGAGAACAGCTTTGAGGTCTCTCTCTCTCTCTCTCTCTCTCTCTCTCTTTCTCTCTCTCTTTCTCTCTCTCTCTCTCACACATACACACATTTACCGCATAGGAATCAGAAACCACAAGAAAACTTGCCTTCAATCCTTGAGATGGAAGTCAAGAAGACTCTGAAGAATGGCTTGGGATTCAGCGTAAAACATTAAACATTGACCACCCATCCTCCAAGACTCACAGGAAATGATCTCCTGTCCAAGGCTGGTGTTTTGATATCACCACGCATATTCCCTAGGTCCAGGGGTCTTCAAACTTTTTAAACAGGGGGCCAGTTCACTGTCCCTCAGACCGTTGGAGGGCCGGACTATAGTTTAAAAAAAAACAAAAAACTATGAACAAATTCCTATGCACACTGCACATATCTTATTTTGAAGTAAAAAAAACAAAACGGGAACAAATACAATATTTGTATTTGCATGTGGCCCGCGGGCTGTAGTTTGAGGACCCCTGCCTAGGGCAGTGGTCGGCAAACTGCGGCCCCTAGAGTGTGGCTCTTCCACATAATACCACGTGCAGGCGTGCACGTACAGTGTGATTGAAACTTCGTGGCCACACTCAAAGGGCCAAAGAGCTGCGGTTTGCCGACCATGGCCCTAGGGGAACTACAGAAATCCCGATTTAAGTCAACCTCCCCAGGAGCTGAGAGAACAAAGCTCGTTGTACTGGGGGCCACAGATGATTTCACGCAACTTTACAACGCTGCTTTTTGAGCCAGGAGCTGTGTTTTAGCAAGGAGGCCTTAGGGTCCAGCTGCACTCACAATGCTGGCGACTTCTTTTCTTTTGGGGGCACTAAAATTTGAATATAAAAGCCTGAGTTGTTTTTAATAAAACAGATGAGTCTGGTTATTGATAAAGAAAAACATAATCAATCTCCAAATCTGGACAATATATAAGAAGGTAGGGGGGAAATCCATGCAGGATCACATATTTGGCAGGAAGGAAGGAGGAAATGATTAAAAGCTATGCAAAAGGAAAAACGAAAACTACTAAATTCTACTTGCTGTCATTGCCATTGTACTCTCCTTTTCACAGCCTCTGGAGTGCACTTCATCATGAAATTTTAGGGGAAGGTGCCTTTCTCAGGGAGCTGTGAGGAAGTAGGACCCTAGTCATAGGAGCAGAACCCTCTGCCCCACAGCATGCTGAGCGTCCATCGCTGCCCACCATTTTATACCCAACATCTAACGTACTGCCCGCGTGATCAGTGTCTGCCTACTCGAGGTAATAGTACAGTCTTCACCACTGTTCTCTTCCACTTCACACCCAGCCAGGCTACGGCACCTACCCTGGGTGTGAAATGCAAGTGTGGGTTCACAGATCAGTGTCAGCTGCCCTGGTTTGTGTTTGGTCAGAGCATCAGTATGCAGGGTTGGGGAGACATGGTCCTACGAGGCTCCTCTCCCAGAATTCCTCTTCAATTTGACTTAAGGCCTTGTCTTAAAATACACTTATCCTGCTTTTTGATGAGTTAAAATTTTTCCATTACTAAAATAACAAAATGTAACTTAATGTAATGAAACCACTGTTCTCATTGTGGTATGTTTTCTTCCAGTCATTTTTTTTCTCCAAAAGTGCACTTATCCTTGACCCTATAGTTATTGTAAATATTTTATTATCCATTATGCTTTTACTCTGATCCTTTTGGATGGAGGCCCTAGTTGCATCACTGTGTCTTCCTTGTGTTTGGAGTTACTGGATGTAGCATATTATAAGTAGGGTAGACAAAGACTTAGGAATCACACAGACAGGTTTAAACTCTGGCCTTAACAAGTAAAGTGTGTGGGTTGGGCAACTAAAACCTCTCCTTGACTCAGTTTCCCCATATAAATGCAATATATTCAAACATGGTTTTGAATATCAACAGTGTATGTGTACCACCTCAGCTGCTTAATGCAGAGTAGATATAATAAATATCATCTCTTTTCCACGTGTCTAGAGGACAGGTACAAATCGTTATACTAATTTGGCATTCACTGATGAGTAGCAGATATATTAAATTATCTATTAAGAGATGTTTTATTGGAAATCCAAGCATAGGACAGTATATCAGTTACTCCTTTAAAATAATTTCTCTGGTTTTGTACTTAAATTTATATATTAAATACTTATTATTCTTTATCAGATCTTTTAAGGAAAATTTTTCTAATTCTATACACATTATTCTAGTTACTTAACTAGGTTCAAATACCCTAAAAAAGCAAACAGAATAATAATAACATTCTCATATTTACTAACGATGTTTTCACAGGATAATGATTTAATTTTACTTAAATGATTCATCATAACCAGTTGTTTATTAACGTGGGGGAAAAGTGGTCCCTGGAATTTGATGAGTGCTCCTTAGTAACACACTAAAATCTTCCATCAATTTGGCAAGTATTTATCAGTTGTTGAGTATGATAGAACACTGTCCTAGGTATTGTGGAGCAAATACAAAGCTGGAAAACATCTTCCCAGACAGACCTGATTAAAAAACAAATTGATAATCAGTTCACTAGTCTCCTAAATGGTCTGCATCTATCATAATATTGTAGGTGCTTCCAATGAAAGCAGCTCGGGCCTTGAAGTCTAGTAGGCAAAGCTTCAGATTCCCCATTACCACTTCAGAGTGGCCTTTCTATAAGCAAGTCGTCTGCATCTCTGAACAGCATCCCTCATCTCTGCAAAGTGGGCCTTAGATAATACATACCCCACATGCCTAATAAAGTTCTTGGCATTAAGTACTCAGTTGCAGTTATTTTCACTTATTTTTTTCTTATTTCCTTTGTTGATATCACCTACTTATAGAATTTTTATAAACATCAAATGAGAAAACCTATCAAGTGACCATGAATAACAGGTCTTAGAATCTAATGTACTCATTGCTAGCTCAGTTCCTAGATCTTTACATTCCTAAAAAGAAATATCCCTGGCCTATCTGTGTTTTTAAGGGTTATCCATTAATATCAGGGTTTTGTTTGTTTGTTTTAAATATGTTTTTATTTAGAGGGGAAGGGAGAAGGAGAGAGAGATAGAAATATCAATGATGATAGAGGGTCATTCATGGGCTGCTCCTGCATGCCCCACACCGGGGATCTAACCCCCAACCCAGTCATGTGCCCTCCTGATGAGGAATCGATCTGTGACATCTTGGTTCATAAGTCGATGCTCAACCACTGAGAAATGCTGGCTGGGAAATATCAATTTCCATGTATGAACTTATATTTACCTGTTGGCATTGAAGAAAGCAAAGTATTAATGGATTGTATAAGTTTTTGTATTTACCTCTGGCTTGATTAGATGGCTGCTTTTAGCAGTTCAAGTAGTCAGGTAATGAAATGTCAAGTTTGCCTACTAATTCTTCTATTGATCATGCAGCTGTTACATTTAAAATATTTTTATTTACTTAATATTATCCAGTGAAGTGATATTTGTGATTCATGCAAGTCCTGCTAGCCAGATGAACACCAGAACAATGAACTCTAGATAAATCTATACGACTTGCATATCCATTCTATTTGTTTCAACTATATGGTCATTCATGTTCGTTTTAGTACTTATGTTTGTTACTTGCTAATTACGGAAACATATTTGGTCATTGCAAATGGCACTCTCACACATTAATGCATTGAGAGGGCTTCCTGAATGACAGGCCCTGGAAATGCAGAATTAAATAAGACAGTTCCTCACCTCCTGGAATTGCTGTTACCCTTGTTATTAGCTTAGAGAATCCCTCTGCATCCTCATTTATGTGAGTTTTCTCACATAGTCGCATTTGTAATGTAGAATATGGCATACAGGGTAAGAGAAAACATGTGCTTCACATGGCAAGGTCATAGGGGATGGGACCTGACCAATCCAGATTCTGCAAACATGGTAAGGTGACCCTGCAGCCATCTAGTGGTTGCACATGAATGCCAACCCCAGGTAGCCACCCCTATTCTGGGCAATATGCCGTAGTAATTAAAGAGATTGCCACAGACTTTTCTCCCTAGGCATTGTCTTGTCTCCCTTGGTACTGACATTATGAAGGGCCTTTTTCATGATCCTAAAATAGTGGGGATTTTTTTTTATTTTGTTTCATTTTGTTTTTACTTTTCTCTCTGTTCAGATTTTGCAATCCCTCACAAATCCCTAAATAATTCCATTTTCCTCAATCTAGGCCATGGATTTGAACTATAATAAGTTTCACAGACTTCCTTTCAGATGAGAAAGGTTGGGGATAAGAACACAGAGACTGGGAATGGAGAACTCAGGAAGGGGAGAAGGTTATCACTGAGCAGGGTTTTTAGGTTTAAATCAAAGATGAAAATAGGGAAAATGAATACTTACATTAGATGAGCAATTAGTGAAGTTTATTTTAAAAATCACTAGCTAAAGGCTAAGATAGGAAGTATTAAGAACAATTTGCAAACATATATTTGACCCAGAATCAATTTAAAGTTTTGCTTTATTTTAACTTATACATAGTTGATAAGAGGGAGTGTGCCTGAGAAACCATATCTCATTTGAGTGATTTACCTTCCTGTTCCTTTCACATTGGTATAACATCAGGAGACCTTCCTTTACTTTTGTGGATCTGCACAGAGAAACTCATGGAGGTGACTACAGTTTGAAGGAGAAAGCTTTTTATATTCTGGAAGTGAGAAGCTTGATTAGAAAGAACACTGCAGGTGAAGAGCAGGAAAATATGGTAGGGGACAATTATTATAGCGCATATTTGAGATAATGAAAAACTACTGAACTAAGTAACAATGTGATAAGAAAGGTAAGATAAATTAGAGAGTTGTTAAGACAGTGGAATTGGCAGAACTCAGAGATAATTGGATATGGAGCATAATGAGAAGGAGGAGATGAGAAATATGTTTTAGTTCTACTGGCCCAGTTAAGAATATGAAATGGAATAAGGGAGGAGGAAAGAAGTTTAGTTTGGGGCACACTGACAAAGAGAGATATCCAACATATATATAGAGAGAAGTTCAGAGCTCAGGAGAAAAGGCATGGAAGAAAGAAGAAAGCTGAGGATGGATGGCTTATAGATGACACAGTTAATAAGAAAGCAGAGGTAGGGAAATGAGAATAAAAAACATGAATCTTTGTAGAATCAGAAGAGGATTATGCCACAGAAGCTGAGAAAAAGGGAGTTTAAGAAGAAAGACACTAGCTGAAACTTGGAAAACACTCAGTATGTTCAGCCATTTTAAGTAACTTGTGACTTTAAGAAGTTTCAGGAGAATGATGGAGCAGAAAGTCAGACAACAAGCCAAAGAATGCCTAGAAAGTAGATTAGGCTACACTTTAGAGAATCTTGAAGGGCAAGGAAATTCCATCGGAACTAGCTAGCCACACTGAAGGCACATTCAGAGACATTTTTAATGTTGGGGTGCTAGTGGAGGATGTGGATAGGAGGGTTTTAATTGGGAGAAAGATTAATTGTAAGGGTGGTTTAGAGATTTTCAAGCAAGTTGACTTGCTAAAATGGGAGAGAAAAGAGTTGCAGAAATGTCTCATGATAATAGGAAAAGTTGAGAAAGGAAAGTTTTTAAGTCATGAGACCATAGTGAAAATCCAGAAGAGACTTAGAACAAAGCTTCTCAAACTTGAATAAGCATAAAATTACCAAGGAATTGTGTTTAAATGTGTATTCTAATTCAGTCTGTCTAGGTTTGAACCTAAAATTCTGCATTTTGGACAAGCTCTTGGGTTATGCCCATGCTACTGGTTCTCTGACCCATCCCCCTTTGAGAAACAAGGCCATAGAGGAAAGTAGATGACGAAGGCAAATAGGTTTTTGGATGTAATAAATTTAAGTACAAAATAAGGACTTGGCTTGGCAAAACACAAAAAAACACACACGTGATGGTTAACCTAGGCAAAGAAGAACAAGATTACATTCTACAAATACATGGGTCATATATTAATTAGAAAATTATTAAAATTGTATTTGATTTGCATATTCTTTTTTTTGCAGAGCATAAAACAAGGCACATTAAGTTCAATCTCAGTGTTTAAGGATTTCATAGTATGTATAAGAAAACATAAACAAAAGTGGTATTAATTAATACATATATACATAAGAACTTCAGAAATAAATAATGGTCAAACCCTGTTATAGATGGTAGATAGCTCAAATATTACTTTGGCTTAACTTACTAGGATCAAGACTTTGAAAGATATTCATCTTGCTATAAATTTTGAAATTGAATTAATATTCAGTGCATTATCATCCACCTTCCATACCTTCATCTGTTAAAGAAGATATGACAGATGTAAAGTTCCTATTAATTTGAGAATAGTAGAGGGGAAATGAGACTGTACCTTGACATGAAGTGATCCTATCTCTTTAAGTGTCTTTCACAGTGGAGAGCTACAGGAAGCATGTGTTTGAAATCATTTGGTCCAGATGGAAAAGACACAAGGAGCAAGTATCATGGAAAGAGAAACAATATTAGACCTTCACAGATTACCTAGTGCTCTTTTAGGCACTTCCTCATGTTTGTAGAATCTGGAACACCTTCCTCCACTTTTTTCTGCTACTATTCCACTATCTTAGCCAATGGATAATGCATTGTTATTGCCATTTTTACCTCCTCCCTGTTGGTGTACAGGTACCATGTACTCATAGTTGCTCAGGGAGCTAAGAGCACACAAAGATGGGTAAGAAGAAAGGTCAATGTCTTTAGAAATTTGCTCAATGGCTTGAAAGAATGTAACAAACATATAACTACATTATGAACTGGCATCACCCAAACAGTCCTCTGCAGAATGAGATTCCATAAAATTCTACCAGAAAATATGGACAAAAAAAGAGTTTGAGACTGATAAACATTGGTAAAATCCTGTATACTAAAGCTTCTCTTCAATATGAGTAAGAGAGCACATACATTTTCTTGGTTCTGAGAATGACTGCAGTAAATAAATCTAGATAACTTTGTTTACACTAAATTTTTCTGGAGATTTTTGTTTTGTTTTTAAACTATTGAGCTTTTTTTTAAATAATAATTTTAATATATAAAAGGCTTAGTATTTCTCAGAGGACAAATAAGGGAATATTGATATAAAGATTAAACTGCTATAGTCAGTTTATTGAAGTTGTAATTAGGGAGGCCCATGATCATTTCAGAAACTTAGGAAAGGCATCAATGAAGAGTTTAGCTGGCATTGAATCATGTGTTTAGAGCACTGACAAAGTAAGATACTCTAAGTTGGGATGGAAGTCGAGAGGGTTAACAGAACAAATAAAAATGTAAAGGAGGAAACAGTCCAGGGTTCAGGTGTGCTTAAAGAGCAATGGGAAAATCAATATGCCTGGAGAGGAGGGTTTTGATTGAGTGAAAATCAATTTGGAGAGGCTGATTATAAAGACCCTTGCAATTTTGGGTTAAGTTCTATGAAGATTGAAGTACGCATTAATTGCATCCACAGAGGAACAAATAGAAAATATGTCAATTTATTTAATTTTTGAAAAGATTTCATTTTTGTCTCTGTTTCTAAAAATAACACAGGCAACATGGTGCAAAAAATATAACATAAAAAAGTAAACGGATCCGGAAGTCAGAGGAATGGTGGTGCAAGGGCACATCTTTTCCTCTCCCCCTGATATTTCAACAAGTTAACCATCTATAATTCAACAAAGAAATCCCTGCTCAACACAGACACATGCCTAAGAGACCCACAAAGGGCCACATCTAAAGGTGGGTATCAGGGAATAAATGGGGAGACAAGAAGGGAAGAGAGCACAGACAGCCACCAGATGCAGTCCTGCATCCGGGAGCTTGCTGCTTGGCCAGAAGAGGGGAGAAAGCCAGCAGTAGCAGGCACCTCCTTCAGTGGGGAGGAATCAAGAGCAAGCAGCGAGTGTCAAGACTGAACATTATCTGAGACATTAGACACCTGACAGAGCACAGTGTTCTGCTGTGCGGCTCCCCACTTAGCTGGGTGGTGGTGTTTCAGACAAAGAAAGGGAACCACGGAGCCCTGCTGCTGCTTGGGCTCCCAAAACTCGCCTCCTGTTGTCCTTGCAGCTGAGTCCAGGAGCATATTATCTGTGTACCAAGAGCTGTTAAAGTAAAATCTGTTTCCCCCATGACTGATCCTCAGGAGGGGCACTGAGGGAGGGACCACATGGAGATCAGGGGAAACCTTTGTGATGAGACCAGAACAAAACCCACGCTGAAGCAGCTTTGCTGTACTTTCTTCAGAAGCCTCAGAAGGTCAAGACTGGAGGACCACAGAGGTAAAGATATTGTGATTCAGTGCCATCTACTGGAAAATAGTAGAAAGACCTTTTCAGAGATAAATGCAAAAGCAAAAGAGGACAGCAAATACAATAAAGAACCACAGTAATGACAATAACCAGAAAAAAAATGAAAAATCCCCAGAAAGCAAGCTGGAACACATGGAAATATGGGATACAAATGACAGAGATTTCAAGACTGCAGTTGTGAAAATACTCAACAAGATGCAAGAAAATACTGATAGGCAATTCAGTGCACTCAGAGAACAAATCAATGAACAAAATGATTACTCTACCAGAAAACTGAAACTTTAAAAAAGAACCAGTCAGAAATCCTGGAAATGAAGTATGCAATTAAGGAGATTAAGAGTGAACTACTGAGCATAGAAAATAGAACCAATGAGATAGAGGAAAGAACTAGTGATATCAAAGATAGAAATCAAGAAATAATGCAGAGAGAAGAGAGATCCTGGAGAATTAAGAAAAATGAAAGAGCTCTAAGAGACCTATCTGACTCCATCAGAAAAAAGCAATATTAGAATTATAGGCATTGCGAAGGAGGAAAAGAGGGAGCATGGAATGGAGAGTCTATTAAAACAAATAGTGGATGAGAACATCCCAAATCTATGGAACGAACTATATCCTCAAATCTAAGAAGCAAACAGAACACCTAATTACCTCAATCCAAAGAGACCCAGTCCAAGGCACTTGGTATTGAGGCTATCAAAAATTAATGAAAAAGAAAAATATCTCAAATCAGGCAGGGAAAAGAAAGAAGTGAGCTACAAAGGAAAACCCATCAGAATTCCATCCAACTTCTCAATAGAAATGCTACAAATCAGAAGAGAGTGGAACCAAATATTTAAATATCTGAAAGAGAGACATTACTAGCCACAAATAATATATCCAGCAAAATTATCTTTTAAATATAAAGGAGAGATAAAGACATTCCCAGTCATACAGAAGCTGAGGAATTTTATCACCAGAAAACCTCCATTGCAGAAAATATTCAGGAGAGTTATTGTATCTGAAGCAAAGAACATAATGTCACAACACTATAAGTAAGATCAGAAAAAAAACTTACAGCACAAACAGGGATAATTTGTGGCAACAAAAACCTAAAATGAGAGAGGGGAAAGGTCTAGACTGGCAAAGGAAGGTGAAGATCAGATGCACTGAAAAGGGGAAAAAAAACTACAGTCTACATGCAAATTCATTTTTTTATAAATGAAGTAACCACACACAAAAATCCCCAAACCTGGACATATAGCTTAAAAAAAAGAGGCAACAGAGGAAAGATGTAGGAATATCATTAAACAAAAGAACAGACAGAAGCATAAAGGAAAAGAATCAATGGAGGTGCAGAGCTACCAGAAAACAAAAGACAAAATAGCTACAGGAAATCTTCATACATCAATAATTACTCTAAATGTAAATGGTCTGAATTCACCAGTAAAGAGGCACAGATCAGGAGAGTAGATCAAAAAACAAGACCCATCTATATGCTGCCTAAAAGAGGCACATTTAAGCTGCAAATACAAAGGTAGATTCAAAGTAAAAGGATGGAAAATTATTCTCCAAGCAAATAACATCCACAAAAAAGCTGGTGTAGACATACTTATATATGATAACAAAGATAATAAGAGATAAAGATGAACACTTTATATTGATAGAGGGAACACTACATCAAGAAAACATAACACTTCTCAATACATACGCACCCAACCAGGGAGCACTGAAATATATAAAACAACCAGTCACAGAACTAAAGAGAGAAATAGATCAAAACACAATCATAGTTGGAGACCTTAATACTCCATTGACAGCTCTAGTCAGAACAACCCAACAGAAAATCAATAAAGAAATATTGGCCTTAAATGAAACACTAAACCAAATGGACATCACTGACATTTACAGAACCTTCATCCCAGAGCATCAGATTATACATTCTTCTCCAGGGCACATGAAACATTTTCAAGGATAGACCATATGTTGGGACACAAAACTAGCATCAACAAATGCAAGAAGAAATTAAAATAATAACAAGCATATATCTTGACCACAATAACTTGAAATTAGAAATCAACTGCAAATGGGAAGTAAAGAAACCCACAAATATGTGTAGATTAAGCAACATACTACTAAAAATGACTGGGTAAAAGAATAAATAAATGATGAGGTCAAAAGATATATATATATATATATATATATATATATATATATATATATATATATAGATATATAGATATATAGAGATATAGAGATATAGAGATATATAGATATATAGATATATATACATACACACAAATAAGAATGACAGTACAACGTATCAAAATGTTTGGGATGCACGAATGCAATAATAAGGGGGGAGATTATATCATTACAGGCCTATCTCAAGAAACAAGAGAAATCCCAAGTAAATAACCTAATATCACATCTGAAAGTACTAGAAAAAGAACAACAACCACAAAAACAAAACAAAACAACAACCACAAAAGTCAGAAGAAGAAAGGAAATAATAAAAATTAAAGCAAAATTAAATGAAATAGAGAACAAAAAGCATATACAAAAATATCAATAAAACAAAGAGCTGGTTCTTTGAAAAGATGAATAAAATTGACAAACCCCAGGCTCAACTCACTAAAGAAAAATGGGAAAAGACCCATATAAACAAAATCAGAAATAAGAGAGAAGTCACCACAGACATCACAGATATAGAAGGGATCTTACTAGAATATTAGCCACCAAATACAATAACCTAAAAGAAATGGATAAGTTCCTAGAAATATATAACCTTCCTAGACTAAATCATGAAGAACTGAAAAATCAAAATAGACCGATCAGCAGTGAGGAAATTGAAACAACCATCAAAAACCTACCAAAAATAAAAGTCCAGGACCAGATGTCTTTACCAGTGAATTCTATCAAAAGTTCAAAGAAAATTTAAAACCTATCCTTCTCAAACTCTTCCAAAAAATTGAAAAAGAGGCAATAATGCTTAACGCATTCTATGAAGCCAATATAACCCGGATACCAAAACCTGGCAAAGATAACACACAAAAAAAGAAAACTACAGACCAATATATCTAATGAATACAGATGCAAAAATCTTAAACAAAATACTAGCAAATCAAATACAACAGTACATCCAAAAATAATGCATTACAATCAAGTGGGGTTCATTCCAGGAGCACAAAGTTGATTCAACATATGCAAATCAATAACTGTAATATACCTCATTAACACAAGAAAGGATAAAAATATGATCTTATCAATAGATGCAGAAAAAGCTTTTGATAAGATACAATGTCCATTTATGATTAACACACCCAGTAAATAGGAATAGAAGGACAGTACCTCAACATAATAAAGGCCATATATGATAAATGCTCAGCTAATACCATCCTCAATGGTGAAAAACTGAAAGCTATTCCTCTAAGATGGGGAACAAGACAAGGATGTCTACTCTCACCACTCTTACTCAACATACTGCTGGGAATCCTGGCCAGAGCAATAAAGCAAGAGAAAGAAATAAAAGGCTTCCACACTGGGAAGAAAGAAGTCAAACTGCCACTTTTTAAGGATGACATGATTCTGTATAAAACCCTAAAGACTCCACCAAAAATCTATTAGAAACAATAAACGAATATAATCAAGTTGCAGGGTACAAAATCAATGTGCAAAATCCATTGCCTTCCTTGATACTAACAACAAAACTTCTGAAAAAGGAATGAGAAAACTACTCCTTTTGCAATTGCAGCCAAAAGAATAAGATACCTAGGAATAAACTGAAAAAAGAACAAGAAAGACCTATATACTGAAAATGACAAAATATTATTAAAAGAGATTGAAAAAGACACAACAAAATGGAAAAATATCCATTGTTCATGGATTGGAAGAATCAACATAGTTAAAATGAACATATTAGCCAAAACAATATACAGATTTAATGCAATCCCCATCAAAATCCCAATGTCATTGTTTAAAGAAATAGAACAAGAAATCATGAGATTTATATGGAGCCACAAAAGACCCCAAATAGCCAAAGCTGTCCTGAGAAAAAAGAACAAAGCTGGAGGCATCATGCTTCCTGACTTCAAATTATGCTGCAGAAGTATGGTAATCAAAACAATATGGTATTGACAGAGAAACAGAAACACAGATCAATGGAACAGAATAGAGAGCCCAGCTATAAAACCACATGTATGTGGGCAGATAATTTTACACAAAGGAGCCAGAAACACACAATGGAGTAAAGTAGTCTCTTCAATAAACAGTGCTGGGAAAATTGGAAAGCCACATGCAAAGGAATGAAACTGGATTATAGTTTTTCTGTATGTACAAATATTAATTCAAAATGGATCAAAGATGTAATAGGACCAAAACAGTAAGTTACATAGAAGAAAAATTAGGTACCAAACTTATGGCCTGTGTTGTAGAGAACATTTTATTAACTTGACCCCAAAGGCAAGGGAAGTAAAGGCAAAAATAAATGAATGGGGCTATATCAAACTAAAAGGTTTCTGCACAGCAAAAGAAACTGACAAAAAAACAAAGAGGCAGCCAACCAGATGGGAGATGATATTTGCAAACAGTAGCTCCAACAAAAGTTTAATTTCCAAAATATATAAAGAGCTCGTAAAACTCAACACCAAATAAATAAACAACCCAATGAAAAAGTGGGCAGCGGACCTGAAAATACACCTCTCCTAAGAAGACATGAACAGCCAATAGATATATGATAAGATGTTCAACATCACTGGCAATTAGGGAAATGCAAATCAAAACCACAAGGAGATACCACCTTACACCAGTTATTCTGACAAGAATAACATTATCAACAAGACAAGCAACTACAAGTGTTGGAGAGGTTGTGGGAAAAAAGGGAACCCTCATTCACTGCTGGTGGGAATGTAGACTGGAACAACCACTATGGAAAGCAACCTGGCGATTCTTCAAAAAATTAAGAATAGAGCTACCATAAGACCCAAACACCCCTCCTCTAGGTATATACCCCAAAAAACCTTGAAATCAGGTATTTGCAATGATATGTGCAACCCTATGTTCATTGCAGCATTATTCATGGTGGCCAATGCATGGAAACAACCAACGTATCCTGTGGTATAGGACTGAATAAAGAAGCAGTGGTCCATATACACAATGGAATACTGCTCAGCCATAAGAAAGGATGAAACAGTGTCATTTGCAACATGGATGGACCTTGAAAACATTATGTGAAGTGAAATAAGTCAGTCAGAAAAGGCTAAGAACCACATGATTTCACTCACATGTGGGATATAAAACTGAAACTCATGAACACCAACAGCAGTGTGATGGTTGCCAGGGGGAAATGGGTCGAGGGAGAAGGGGGTCCTAATATAAGGTGACAGAAGATTTGACTCTGGGTCAAAAGTGTGTAGCAGGGTAGAGGGGTAAGGTGTTGAATAAGCAGTCTTTCACACAAACACCATTACACATTAAAGGCATGGAATTTCCTTTGCTTCCTCAAGGAAATATGCTAGCTCCTAGCACAGCATCCCTTTTATTGGACACAAACAACCATCTATGTCCATTTTTAATTTTGCAACACTTGGTGGAAACTCAGGCATAGTTTATTTTTTTTTCAACTCTTACATTAGGAAAATAATAGACAAATGGTATCTGACTTTAGGCCTCAGTGTGTGGGGAGTAAAGACAAGCGGTAAAGGTGCTGGACTGGAGCGCCCACTGCCCTCTGAGGTGCAGCCACCACTCAGCCACAGCGCCTGCTGCCAAGAGGAGTGGGACCCAGAGCTGGCAAATCTGCATGGTCTCCAAGAGAAGACAGACAATCCAGCATGGATGTGATATTTTCTGATTTTTCAAAAATGAGAAGTATTTAATAATTTTAACAGGAGAATCAGAATTCAGGAGTGAGGCAAAACACACTCAGGACTCTATAGTTTGTGTTTTTCAAACATACATACCCCCAAAACAAAACAAAACAAAACAAAATCAGCAATAGAGCTTCTTGGTTCTTTACAGTGAGAAATGCTACTACTGGGCATCCTCTCTAGCAGAAAATCTGAATGCCCCAGGGAAACAGGCACTTTTCCTTGCTAAACTTTTCCATCCTTAGATGTGGCCTGGTGCCATATTTACACTTGTATTAGCATATTGCAAATCTGTCATTGTAAAAAAACACATGTGAAAAGTGTGTAGCATTTCAAAAATCTGCTTACTGAATGAATATTTTGTTGATTTGAATAGATATTTACCCACTGGAAGAAGATCTGTTCCCAAATGCCACTTAGATTATTTTCAAGAACTCCCTACTGAATATTCATGCAGCTGTGTGTCTCTGTAGAAGTGGGAACAAAGCTGGCTGTGTCAAACTCTGGGATCACAGTGAGTAAATTAGCACGATGCCTGTAATCAGGCAAAGGTTAGGTTAGGAAAAGAGGAAGATAAATGTCGTGACACACAAAAAGCAACAACAGAGCTATCATCTAAACAACAAGAACACAAAGAACAATTGGTCTTTATATATATACTAGAGGCCCAGTGCACAAAATTGTGCACAGGTAGGGCCCCTAGGCCTAGCCTGTGATCAGGGCCATCTTCTGTGCGTTCGCCAGTCCCCAGTCCTGCCCCGCCGCTGCCACTGATTGATCAGAGCCTGCGGGCTTGGGGGAGGGACCAAGAGGTCTGCCTTCTGCCCACTTGCCAGTCCCCAGTCCCGACCCCCCCGCCACCACCCACCCGGTTCCCTGTGGATCCCCGTTCACCATGCTGCAATTAGAGCCTGTGGGCCAGGGTCAGGGATGGACCAAGAGGTGGTCAATGCACCTCATAGTGACTGGTTGAGCAGTCTTTCCGGTTGTTATGGTTGCTGGGCTTTTATTATATAGGATATTCTCCACTGAAAATATGAACTTTTCTCTCACCTCAAAATTTCTATCCAGGTGATACTATTCTTTTATCTATTTATATCATTAGTATTGAGTTTAAATAAATATGCTTTAATTATTCCAGTTTGACAGAGAGTATTTATATTCAGTCAAGATTTCCTAAGCACAGAAACTGGAAAATACCTTGAAATGTTTAAAGTGCTATATAATTTTAATCAATAGCAATATCGTGTAGACTAGAAAAAGATTATATAAGATTGAAATAGTCAACAAATGAAGCTCTCGCAACAAAATTTTGTATTTGTTCATTATAAAAATAGAGATAAAGTTTCAACATGAAACAGATACATTTTTTTTAAATATATTTTATTGATTTTTTACAAAGAGGAAGGGAGAGGGATAGAGAGTTAGAAACATTGATGAGAGAGAAACATCAATCAGCTGCCTCCTGCACACCTTCTACTGGGGATGTGCCCACAACCAAGGTACATGCCCTTGACCAGAATCAAACCTGGGAACCTTCAGTCCGCAGGCCAACGCTCTATCCACTGAGCCAAACTGGCCAGGGTGAAATAGGTACATTTTACTTAGCCTAATAAAATGGCTTTTAAAAATTCTAATGGAAATACTTTCAAAATAAAAATATCAAACTATGGATATAATGCACTGAAGTGGCTCACTATTTAAAGAAACAAAGAAGTGAAATTATTTTAAATAAATTTGTTAATCTTCACCTGAGGATATTTTTTCCATTGATTTTTTTTTAGAGAGAGAGTTGAATGGAGGAAGGGAGGGGGATAGAGAGAGAAAGAGAAAGACATTGATGTGAGAGAGATGCATCAATTAGTTGCCTCACCCAACCAGGGCTAGGGATCTAACCTGCAACCCAGGTAGGTGCCCTAGATGAGGAATCAAAACCTCCACTCTTCAGTGTGAGGGCCATCTCTTTAACCACTTAGACACACTTGCCAGGGCCTGAAGAAGTGAAATATTTATAAAAATTTATATTGACTTTCAATTTTTCAGATTTTCAAGTTTTCATTTTATGTGTTTGGTTTTATTTGAATTGGAAATGTCACTTTCCCCCCCTCTCCTCCCCCTGCCCCCATATTGGCAGGAACAAGAACAGGTTAGGTTGTAAGGCCCATGGCAAACTCCAAGTTTCTATCCCTGTTTAGAATTAGTTTGAGAACATTTTTTTTTTTATCCTCACTGGATGATATGTTTATTGTCTTTAGAAAGAGAGAGAGAGAGAGAGAGAGAGAGAGAGAGAGAGAGAATCTATGTGAGAGAGAACATTGATCAGATGCCTCCTCCCCTCCCGCATATGCACCAATGTGGGAGTGAATGGAAAACTAGGTATGTGCCCTGACCTGTAGTTGAACCTGAAAACTTTTGGTGTAAAGAACAACACTCTAGCCAAAACTGGTTTGGCTCAGTGGATAGAGCGTCGGCTTGCGGACTGAAAGGTCCCGGGTTCGATTCCGGTCAAGGGCGTGTACCTGGGTTGCGGGCATATCCCCAGTGGGAGATGTGCAGGAGGCAGCTGATCGATGTTTCTCTCTCATCGATGTTTCTAACTCTCTACCTCTCTCCCTTCCTCTCTGTAAAAAAATCAATAAAATATATTAAAAAAAAAAAAAAGAACAACACTCCAATCAACTGAGCCACCCAGCCAGGGCAGACTGAGAAATTTTTTAACAATATATATTACAATTTATATTTTATGCCTAGAGATTATTTTAATTATATGAGAAAGAGGAAGTATTTGTTTATGATCAAGAGACATTTTTTAAATCCTAGTACTAGAGGCATGGTGCACGAAATTCGTTCATGGGGGTGGGGTCCCTCAGCCTGGCCTGCACTCTTTCACAATCCAGGACCCCTTCAAGGATGTCCACCTACCAGTTTAGGCCCAATCCCTGCGGATTGAGCCTAACCCAGCAGGAAGACATCCCTCTGGCAATCTGGGACCGCTGGCTCTTAACTGCTCGCCTGCCTGCCTCATCTCCCCTAACCACTCGCCTGCCTGCTTGATCACCCCATACTGCCTCTGCCTGTCTGCCTGATTGTCCCTAACCACTCATAGGCAGGCGTGGTTAGGGGTGATCAGGCAGGCAGGAGACTTGATATAGTCTTGAGTAGTCACACAATAATGACATATTATAAATGCCCCTTTCAACAATAAAGATTTTTTTGGGGGAAATCTATATATATAAAAGCCTAATATGCAACGTGTCCCCTTGGGAGTTCGACCAACCGGGAGTTCGATTGCTCGCTATGACATGTGCTGACCACCAGGGAGCAGCACAGAATGAAGGAAGGCCCTGGCTGGCAGCCCGCAGCTGCTAGGGACTCTACCCTTGCACAAATTTTGTGCACTGGGCCTCTAGTAAATAAATAAACAGAAATTTTTATCAAAAATCCCAAACAAGTTGGGTTCTGAAAGAATATCAGGAGTTAAGGGAAGATAAGAGATGGTACAGCCCCAAAAGATGAAATGAAATTACATGTGTGAAGGCTTAGACCAAAATGAGTCCTGTATGTCTAGGAAATATGAATAGACAATAGTGGTGGAAAGCAGACAATGAATGCATAAATGGCAAAGATGTGGCTGGAGACATGTAAGGGTTAATGAAGCAAGATCATTTGGAGCTACACAAACAATTTTGGAATTTATTCCAAACACTAGTGGCCTGGTGCATGAAATTCATGCACATTAAAAGGTAATTAATTAGAGGAAATATTTTAATATTGCTCTTTGCCCTTTCTCTATAATAGAAGTGTCAGAGATGAAAGAAAATTAGTAAAATATATATGAAAATCTTCTTCCTGTCAGGGTCTGGGACCCAGAGTCAAGTCCCCACCCACCCGCGTGCACTTCAAAATTGCATGAGACCCAGACCTGTCCGGCTCCACACCCATCAAGCCCTGGTGGGCGGGCGGGCACAGCCTCAGGTCCCCCGTCAAGACCTGCTGGGTGGAGGGCACGGCCTGAGAACCCCCGCACCATCCCAGCGCCACGCAGCCTCCCTGCTGTTTGCTCTTACAAGTCATTACGGGAACCCCGCCTCCTCTGTGAATGCAGCCATCTTGTGTTATGGCAACCCTGCCTCCATTGTGGGTGCAGCCATCTTGTGATGGTGTGATGGAGCGAAGGTCAATTTGCATATTACCTATCTATTATATAGGATAGGGTTAAGTCATTGAATGGTTTTAAGCTAGAAAAGGAAATAGTCAGATATTTTATGTATCACTGGGTCTGTTGCATGCAATAATAATGATCAATATTTGGTGAGGATTTCTTATATGCTAGGTCTCTTTAGGGGTGTTTCATGTAGCAGCATTTTCATAACTCAATGAGGTGGATATCATTATTATATCCACTTTTCAAAAAGCTTAAGCAATTTGCCCAATGTGACATAGCTAATCAGTGAGCAGTGTGACTTAAAAGCTAGCAACCTTAACTTCTATTCTTTTTTATATATATATGATTGATTTTTTTTTACAGAGAGGGAGGGAGAGGGATAGAGAGTTAGAAACATCGATGACATAGAAACATCGATTAGCTGCCTCCTGTACACCCCCAACTGGGGATGTGCCCGCAACCAAGGTACATGCCCTTGACTGGAATTGAACCTGGGACCTTTCTGTCCACAGGCCAACACTCTATCCACTGAGCCAAACAGGTTAGGGCAACATTCTTACTTGATGTTATAGGAATACCATCAAAGGGATGGACATTTGTTTGAAAGACTAAATATTCTAAGAAAGAGATGGTGTTGGTTCAGACTATTGTGGTAGTAATAGTCTGGAAAGAAATGGAAAGAGTCAAGAAATATTTAGGAGAATGAACAGAAATTGGTGGCTGATTGGATGTAGCATGTGAGTGATAGAAAAGGATAAAAGGTAATATCTAAGTTTGGGGCTTGAGCAACTGGGTGGATGGTGATGTCATTTATTAACATTGGAACCTCTCCCAGAGAAGGAATAGGTTTAGGTGACGATGGCTTTTGCTAAGGCAAAAGTCACTGTTACTCAAAACATCCCTGAAAAGCCACCCTAGAGGATACTTGCATTTGAGGATCTAGTGTTACTTAATATTCCAGTATTTTCTCTCTTCCTTATTCTTCCCCTCTCCCTCCAACATGGTTACACTGAAGGTGTTTGGGGCAATCATTACACATGGGAGAGGACCAAAAGGGAGCGAGGGCATTCAGTTCTTTTCCTCTCGCTTAAGCTCACTTGTCTAATTGGACCAAGTTTTTTTATTTTTATACTCTGATAATTTTTAACAAGATCAGGCCAGTCCCCATCATCTTTCTTTTTATCATATGTTGACCTTGCAAAACATTTTCAGGAATCTATGCACAAGTTAGTGCTCCAAAGGTGGAGAAAATATGTAAAATATGGACACATTTTGAAATAGAAACACTAGCAGCTATTTTCAGAAAAATCATTTCAAAATATTGAGCTCCCTGGCCCAGAAGCACACAAAAGGAAAAGCTGGCTCATAAAATTGCTGTTTTGACTTTCCATCTCCATGGAGCAGGCAGTGAATTTCCAATATCTGTAATTCCCTTTTCCCTTTTCAATAATATGAGCTCATATCAATTTACTTGCTTTACCTTCTAAATGAAGTAAATTAAGCAATTCACTCTCTTTGACCAAACACCAATCAAGCAATCACCGAATACTACTTGAGTGTCCACATGGAAAAATCAATACACTGGGAAGAGTAAGAGGCTACAAGGAGGTTTTTCTGCCAGAACTTTCTGTCTAGCTGGTGGGATAAGACATGGACATGTTTTAGAAAGGATGAGTGGTTACAGGAGTGATAAATAAAAAAGATATAGCAAGTAATAAAAAGATTAATTGTACCATGTATATGTTCTATTGGTTCTAAGAGAAGAAAACATATTGCGCAATGGAAATTTGATAAGGCTTTATGGAAAATGAAGTTTTTGAGCTCAGCCTTACAAATGTATAGATTTTAGTTTGAAAGAGAAAAAAATGAAAGAGAACAATGATATGATATTCCACTTATTTCCAGCTAGAGAGGAAATTTTTGTGTAGGAAATATATCAATAAGAATGAAAGTTAGGAAATTTGTGTTTTGACTCAACTTTAGTAATAATTATATCCATGTATGTATAAAGCAGTCAGTTTATCTGGACCTTGGTTTTATCATCTTTAAAATAAGATTATTGAATTAAGTGCTCTTTATGCAATCTTAGAAATTTAACAATAGTTTAACATTAGTTTTTATGTTAAAGAAAGAGTAAATCTTCTTACTTGTCCTGCATTATATGAAACTAGCAAAAGGTAGAATGTTTAGAAATAAGCACATTATAATTTAAGTCACACAGACCTTGATTCAAATCTTGGCAGATCCATTTCTTATCTAGGAAACTTAGACTAAACACTTAACCCAGATGAACCTGATTTTCTCAACAGTAAATGACAGATAGATGATAGATCAATCAATGATAGATAGATAGATGATAGATAATGAATACTGTCATGAATTTAAAGAAAAACATAGATAAATAATTAGCTGTTTCAATAGTCAAGGTAGTGTGTAATCACACTGTCTGTAGTAACTGGTTATGTTGGAAGTACTGAAGCATTTTTGGCTACATACCTGACTATCCAGGGATGATATAGCCTTGGGTTGCAGTCATGAGATTTGAGTTCAAATCTCTGCTGTGCAATAGACTCTCTGAGTGAGTTTGGGAAAATAATGGATTTGAACTTATATTGTTTACATCTACTTCAGTACCACTCAAACATTTGAAATGAAAACAAAAGGTCAAAATATATATTGGGGCAATATGAATATACATTGATGATTCCAAGCAGCTAGAAAATGTTGTAGTGACCCCTGGTTTCACAGGATTTTTATCTTTTAACTAAGCAAATATCTGTCTCACACCACCCTCTCCCCATACTTTCCATAATTTACAATTTATTTTCAATGGGCCTTGAGATTATTGGATACTATTTAGGTTGTGTGACATTTTCACACTACTATGCTAATGAACATCACAATGAATAATTATCAGCAGCTTCATCATTGTCTCTAGTATACTGTTTTTATTTATTTTTATAGATCACCAGGAAAGCACACTACTAGGTTTCATGCCAAAAATTTTTCATTTAACTAAGAAATGCCATGCAGTCCATTTCAGAGACAAATGCCACTTAGAAACATGGTATTCTAATGCGTATTGAAGTCTCATGTACTACAAGATTGGAGTAGCTATCGGCAGTCAATGAATCATGGGGAGGAATGATTAATGACTTTGTGAGATAAGGGGTAATTAGATTTGGCATGTGCATCCACCATTTAAGCAAATTGGTATGTAGAATGCATAGTTGAAAGAGATACAGACAAATGACATTAAGCTTCGATGATTCAAATGTGTCTCCTGAGAATAGATGATCCTAATTCTTTTCTATTTTTTCCCCCAACGACTCAACACAACCATAAAGGTAACCATGAATTTTTTTTTTTATGGTTGCCTCAGCAACAAAGTGACAGTCTCTGAATCCCAGGCAAGTCTCTTCACACCTTTCTGCCTTCTGGTCATTTACCCTTTTCCCAGAGCTCTGTCATTTACTCAAATAGTGCTCTACAGTTACACTATCCCTGGACACAGTGCTGTTAAGGGAAAACAAAAGCTCCTAGCAAAACTGTGAGAAGAAAAAGTTATTTACTGAATCTTCTATAACTCCCCCTCCTACCCCTGCTCCCCAGTGCACACACACAACCACACATATAGGCATGTGTACCAGCACCTGTGTAGGTGCGAAACCAACATACTACCCTTTGGCTGCTCACCTCTTCTCAAAGTGGCAAATTAATAAGGACTGTCTTTTGCAGGTAATGAAATGTTTTGCACCCTCTTTATTCCTAACCAACCATTTATATCCCACTTTCCTTGCACGACTTTTCTAGGTAAACCAAGGAATTCATCTATGACAATGTGTGAATGCTACACTCCTCAATCTCAAAGTAGAAACACAATGGGGTGTCATATCAGGAGAAAGGTATGTCAAAAGTAAGGTGTTACTAATTCTAGCATTAGTTACTAGTATTAGATGAAATGCAAAAATTATGTGAAGGAATGTTATTATTTAAATTAGACTTCTTTAATGCTATCAGAATAAAAAATACTTGTATTCAAATGTGCCTTTATTTTCTCCAACTAGAAATGAAATAGCTGGAGTTACAATTAAAATTCAGTATTTGAGTTACATAATTACATAAATGAAAATACATAATTTAAAAACTATAAATGTTGTTTTTATTGTGTTTGCACATTTAGAATCAACTCACAGGAAAACTAAAAATACAACTAGTTTCATATTAAGTGTGGATTTTATAAACTTGACATTTTGAAATAATAATAAACAATAAACTTTAGGAGAGGAAGGAGAAGAAATACATAACTGGGTAAGTCTCTATATGATTAATCTTTTGAAGAGGGGAATTAAATGATAGTCTAAAATTAGGAAAATAATAAAAATATTTATTTTCAATATATAAAGGAAATTACCTGAAGAAATGAAACTCAGAAACTATAAGAAGAAATAGCTATCCAGAATGAAATGCATAAGGGTGTGTGAGAATTTTGAACTCTTAAATTGGGATTCATCTACACCTATTTAAAAAAAATGTGCAGATAGTTCTTTAATTTAAAATATTAAAGAGCAGCCTTATCAAGAAAAAACTGGGTAAATAAATTATAGTGAAATGAATTTTAATGGCCACTTAAATCCCTCAGTGTAGATAATGCTCATAACTTCTGAAAGTGCTTTCACATCTCGTTGAAGTAAAAATCATTTATTGATCACTTCTTCTGGGCAAGCCCATTGCTTTCCCAATTAATGCATTTATTTTCATCCCTGAGACAGGTAAGGGAAAATGTCTTCCTCATTTCTATGATTAAGAAAGCTAAAATGCAGAGCATCAGTTGCCTTGCCTAAGGTCATAAAATGAAACCTGATGATTCTAAAGCCTTCTTCTCTGAAGTCCTCCCAGCCCTAGATTCCTGTGGCTGGCTTCTCTTCCCAATCACTGGGGAATGGGTGATTACCAAGAGTGTTAGTCTAAAGGAGCCAATGTGAGAATAGATAAAAGTCGATACAAGGAGATTTAGGACATGGATAAATAATTACCATTTTCTATCTAAGTTTTATTTGCCAGGGCCTGTGGTAGGTGTTTACACAGATTTTGTGTCATTGATCCCCACAAATAAATGGTATTTTCTTCAGTTAACAGATAGAGACATAGGCTCAAACTGTCTAAGTTACTTGTGAATGTCTACATAGCCACAATAAGGCAGAAAATCATCCATTTCTCAAACTTGTGTCTTTCCCCCTAAGCAGAGTTTCCCAACCTTGGCATTACTGCAAGTTTGGGCTGGATAATTCTTTCCTGTGGGGTTGCTCTGTGTATCGTAGTAGGTTTATCAGTATCCCTGAGTTTCTACCACTAGATGCCAGTAGCATCTTCACCTCCATCTGTGACAACCAAAAATGTTTCCAGATGTGCAGGGAAGGAGAGAAGGGATCAGCCACCGCAAGAACCATTGCCCTGTAGGTACGGGTTATCTTCTTGAGCTGCATTAGGAAATATCCTCCCCGCCAACCCCAGTGGGATTCTAGTTCCTTGAAGTTGAGTTTTAGTTAGTTAGTTAGTTAGTTAGTTGTTAGTTTTAATACATCACTGTGAAATTGTTAATGACAATGTTGAATTTTACCCAAGCCCCATGATTCTGGAAAGTAGCAATGGTGAAGAAATTTCCCACCTCTTTGTGTTCAGGAAAATACTTTCTGCAAGGACCCCACCCCTAGCCATGTGACTCAGTTACCACTACAGATGTGCCTCTTCTCTACCCCCGACAGGGCCACACAAACTCCACAAACTCTCAACATTCGCCTCATACACGAGTACATGAACTGTTTTGTCCATCAGAACTGATTAAGCCGAACAAAATGCTTGCAACCAAACCTTACGTTTCTCTTCCTTTCTCAGGCCTCTGGACTTTGATCCATCCTCCATAGCATACAATCCCTTCTTAATGTCCCATTCTGAATAGAATGACCTCAAGATAAAACATGTTCTGTCTATTGTTCTGCTACCTCACTCCTGCAGAGTCTGGTCTCAGTAGTTTTGTTTGCTCCTCTGGATGAAGAAAAGACATTTTCTGGGCAATATTTGGGAACCTGGCAGATCACATGGTTACATGTTCTTCCTATTGCAATAATCTAATCCTTCTGTTATAATAGTTCCTTTCCCCTGACTCCTTCGCAATAATTTTCTGAATAAAGTTTTTCTTTACCTACATCCAGGCTATGATTTTAAAATATATTTTTTATTGATTTCAGAGAGGAAGGGAGAGGGAGAGAGAGATAGGAACATCAATAATGAGAGAATCTTTGATCGGCTGCCTCCTGCATGTCCACTACCATGGATCTAGCCTGAAATCTGGGCATATACCCTGACTACAAATTGAACAGTGACCTCCCGGTTCATAGGGCGACATTCAGTCACTGAGCAACACCAGCAGGGCCAGACAAAATTTTTATTTGACATCACAATAACATAAACAAAAAAGAATGACAATTTCTTAGTATCTCTGCCATTTAGGACAGAATCAAAGGCTGCATTTAACCAAAAATTGACTTTTTAACTTTAAAAATGCATGTGGAATATACACTGTAAATACGTAACTGAGTAAAAAACGAAGGCATTACATTCAGTGACTTCAAAGGTCACTGATATTCACAACATTCTAAGTGAGCTAGCTTGGAGCCCTCAGGCCAGAGGCAAGAGAAACAGCTGCCCTAAACTAACATCTAAGCACGTGTCAGCATGGGACACAAAGGACCTGACAGCTGAGTATTCAAATGGCCAAGGCTTCACTGGCAGGAGTGAGTGACTCTCAATCAGAAAGCGAAGTGATGAGATTCATTGCCTGAGGCACAGAACCTTTGCTTAAACTGCCTCCCAAAAGTCTAGATTTATGATAAGCCAACTTGTCTCTAAGAACAGTCCAGTGAGTAAGAATGGCTCACTGCAGACAAGGCTAGTTCAAGGGGGCAGAGGTGGAACGGAAACAAAGCCAACCGTGATCTGTCATGGAGAGGCGACCTTCTCCCGCCCTGTGAGGCTCATCCCAAGTGGGTTCTTCCATCCTGAAACCATTTTAATTCATTCCATAACTCAGCAGGGAGCATAACCTTGTGGAAGGGGGGTGAAGGAGAGAGAAATGGGGGAGAAAAATAGTTCCACCATCAGCGGAATGTTGTCAAGAATAATTTTCTAGCCATTTTTCATGTGCCAATTCTGCTATTGATTGCCTTCCAGATTTTTAGCTTTTCAATCCAAATTTTGGACTTGGCTCTAATTCTTTTTCTATTTCCAGATATTCTAGATTAGACTTTTCTGTAGCTGTTGGGACATGAAACACCCTTAATGATGGAAATTCATGTGTAATTGTTTTTTCACATAGCTGGTGATACTCAAATGAATGAAGAGGCCCCGTGCCTGATAGAGAATTGCCTCAATTACTTGATACAATCTGTCAACTAATATCCGAAATATCTCTTGATATTTCTCAAGCATACACCTACCCTCTCTTCCACTGATGAATAATCACACTCACATTGCCACTGAGCCTTTAGGATCAACATTGATTACAATCTCAAGGGGATTCAGAGGCCTAAAAGCTAGTAAATGAATAAAGCTAATGGTATGAGATACAAGAAATGGTAGAACGTATGTCTAGTAATGTTGAAGGGTATTAAAATGTTTGCAGAATTCTATTATAGATAATTAGTAATTCTTACATAAGATGTGTGTGTGTGTGTGTGTGTGTGTGTGTGTTTAAAATGGGCTGCTGATAGACCAGAGAGATATTGTGGTTTATACGTTGCTCAATAATTTAAACTACACACATTTAATTGAGACTTGATGTAAAAAAAAAAAAAGGATTTCTGACTTCTCTTCCCGTAATGGTAATATCTAGAGCACATGTTCAGCAGGAAAAGTTTTCTGACCTTTATAGATGCTTCCCTCTTTGAGGAGGCATAGGTTTTCATGTTCACCACAGTCTATTGAATTATACCTGTTTGTTCAATCCATTTTTATTACCTGCCAAGCCTCTCCTTGATCAAAGTTTAAAAATTCTTGTCTATAAATGTTATGATTCTTTGATTCTATTCCAGATTAATAAATTCAGTCTCCTTCTTCTGCACATTTAATCTATACTCGTTTAAGGTACACATATCTAGTGAATGGGTAAAATATTTTTCCCAGGGATTAATATCCAAAAAGGATCCATATGTCACCCTGGGAAATAGCCTGGTGAAAGAGAAAACCAGGATCATGAAAAAATAATAGGGGAATCAGTGCTATCCTGAATGATCAGATTAACAATAATAATTATGACGATATTAATCTTGCTGAAATAAACCCAAAAGCTTATGCTGATCAAGATTTGTACACATTCAGTAATATGTAATGAAACATTCCTCAGTTTTCTTTCTCATCCAAAGATGAGAATATATTAATATATGCTTTTTAAAAAGAAAATGCCTTTTTTTAAAAACAAAACAAAACAACTTTTTGTGTTCAGATTTTTTTAAAAAGACTGACTAGGAATATTCTATAAATCTTTTGAAATTATAATATGATACTAACGGCACAAAACACGAGTACTATAAAATTGCCTTAAGTATTATATTTTCTAGAAATTAGCATTTCAGAGTAAATTTTGAGTTTATGATCACAGGGTAATGCATAAGAGCATTTTTACTTAAATTGGAAAAGATGTTGCACTGTATGTGATGTATATACATCATAACAAAGATGTATGTATATTTCTATCTATCATTCTATCTATCTATCTATCTATCTATCTATCTATCTATCATCTATCTATCTATATACCTATTCACCTATCTAATATAAATAATTGTTAAAACAATGTTTGTCCAAATTTGTGGTTCTGGCTCTTAAAATATGGGCTTTAATTCTAGTGATCTGACATATAGCCAACCTTATGAATAGCCCATAAAAACAAAACAAAACAAAACAAAAACCCTAAAAATAACTGATCCAGAAACCTTTTGATTGTTCCTTCTTTAGTATATTTCACCAGCTCCCTTGTTTCCCCTTTCTCTTACTAAACCTATGTTTTAAATATTTTAAGGGCATTTAGCTTTTAAACAATTAGTCTAAGCAATAGATTGTTAAGAAGGTGTTTTCTAGTCCCTTCAAATTCTAATGCAGAGATGAAGTGACATAAAAATGATCAAGATAAGAGACTTTTATGTGCCTGTTACTCCAAAAAATTCTGCTTGTATTTATGATAATCATTGTTAATTACAGTTTATAGAAGAATTCATTAAGAGATAACTCATCTTCCAATGCAGTTCTATTTTAAGAAACTTCCTTCATCCATTTCTAATTTGTGAATACAGTTTTCTCCTGAGACTAGTCTTTGCATTGGATGCCAAGAAAGCCATCTTGTGGGAAATCAGCCATTGTATGACACTTGCACCGAATAGAGAAATATTCTCTTACTACCTCAATAGAAGGTGCTGTCTGTGGAAATTATCAGTAATTCTAAGCATTCACACAATCACTGTTCAAAGTGACATTATCAGACACATGGCATTGACAGGAGGAACTGCAAGGCAGGGAGAAAGATAAAGTAATTTGCTGAAGTACAGTAGGCCATCAGGATGGTGCCAAAATAGCTTTAGATGATGGAAATATATATGCTCATGTTTTTAGAATTAGAAAACAAAGTTTAAGAAACTAGTTTATGTCAGGAGTTAATCTGACCTGTACTTAAAGCATCTAAGTTACACTAAAAATAAAAATATAAATTAAAAAATAAATAAAATGAACTTTCTGTTGCTAACAATATGTAATATATCTTCCAAAATTTTTCACTTTTTTATTTGAAATCTTTGCCTGCACGTTTTTTTTTTTAATTTTTTTTTTTATTGATTTCAGAGAAAGAAAGGGAGAGGGAGAGAGAGATAGAAACATCAATGATGAGAGAGAATCATTGATTGGCTGCCTCCTGCACACCCACTCCTGGAGATCAAGCCCACAATCCAGGCATATGCCCTTGACCGGAATCAAACCTGGAACCCTTCAGTCCACAGGCTGATGTTCTATCCACTGAGCCAAATCAGCTAGGGCTTCCTGCATATTTTTCAATATGAGCACTGAAAATTTGTGTAATTAAAAAGAAACAAAAGAGTAAATGGTTCTCCAGATATGTATTTTTAACTTTAATACATATTTTGTTTGCCTAGGATTGATATTAAATTAATAGACTTTGGAGCCTAGTCAATGATCTATAACTCTATAACTGTATCAACCATTTTTTTTTTTTTTGCTGTTGCGTTATAATATGGATTTATGAGATCACACTGTGACCATATAAGAGACAAATGATAAGAAAGCACAATCAGCGGGGAGGTAGGTGTAGACATGAATAGGTGTGAGGGACAAATGGAAAATGTGAATCATTTCTAAGTCATTTTTGGCAAAGTATATTCTTTGCTTCTAACCATGGAGGAATTTAATCAATTCAGGCAGTTAGTCATTTTATAAAACATATTTTTTTCCTAACAAAAGAGAAAATTGAGTAAATTTTTTACTTAGTGATCAGACATTTTTGGTGTCATGTAAAAATGTTGGAAGGCAACTGACTTATTGGCAAAGAAGAAAAAACTACTACCTTTCCATCACACTGATGAGACTTTTCACTTAGTATGAAGAACCAGGGAGATAATATATTGTCACTAAGAAAATTGTAGATTGCTACTGCTATATATACACAAACACTATGGTCATATAAAACATTTGCAAGACATGTATTTAATTTAGAAATATAATCTTGGCTGTGAAACAGAGCAAAGCAAGCTACCTATTTATTCATATATTAAACAGTTGTGTATTGATTTTGCCCTATAGCCCTGTTCTAGATTCAGAGACTAAAGTGGTGAAAGATAGAAGAAAATGTACTCCTAAAACTTATGTATTAGTAGGGAAGGGCAGATAATAAACAAGCAAAACCAAAAAATAAATATGATTATTTGTGATAGTGAGGAAAAACATTGACAAACCTAAAACAGAGGTTGGTCTGACAAAATAGGGTACTGTTATAACATCTAAAATATGCCAGAGTGGCCTAGTGGTTGGGTACCAAGCAGCAAGGGATCTGATATTGGAAGCAGTCCAGATGGGAACTCATGTTATGTGGCGTAAGCCATTTGGTGTAATTGTTGTCCACAGTAACTTGGTAATCAAACTAGGAGTCAGATGAACCTGTAACACTAGAGAAAATGGTAAAACAGGGTAAGAGGAAATGTGTGTAAC
This sequence comes from Myotis nattereri, assembly GCF_964212035.1. Taxonomy (NCBI): domain Eukaryota; kingdom Metazoa; phylum Chordata; class Mammalia; order Chiroptera; family Vespertilionidae; genus Myotis; species Myotis nattereri. The sequence goes on along the minus strand of NC_138082.1, from coordinate 81,310,262 downwards.
AAGATAGTAACATAATAAAAAGGTTATCGGGGAAAGAATTGGGTGAATAGTTGAAAGAAATAAAATAAAAAATTAGAGTCCAGATTTTATACTGCCAAATGGTTACCAAAGCTTAGCACTTGGACAACTAAGAGAAACAGATAAAAGCGGTAAGATACTTTGAATGAAAAAGGACAATTCATATGTAACCCTAAACTGAAGATCAGATAAAAGCTGTGGCCCTATCACTCAAAACCATTATGCTGGAAAGCCCCAACATCACCATCATTACCTGAAATATAAAATGCGAAGGCAAACAATTAAAGAAATCAACCAGGCTTGAGAATTACTAGTACGTCTGGGAAAAACTTTGATTGTGGTTACTAGTATATGTAACATGACTGGAATGAAATAGATCGTATGGCTCCTACGTTTTTGAAGGAATGTATAGCTAAAACTTCCATAAACTTAGTCTTTCAAAAAGCCTTTGACATTTGAAGCCTCAAAATTACTCTTGGACTCATAATCATTCTGGAGCAGGAAGCATGTGGTGAGAGGCATTTCCCCGAACATGTATTTTCAGAGAATACTGCAGGTGTCACCATGGAGACTGGAATTAGGTGCCACAGAGAACAATGCAGAAAAAAAAGAAATTTGATGAGGAATTTTTCCCAGTTTGGGACTTATTCATGATTCATACAAGGAGATTTCATAAATGCTATGGAACAAGGATTGCTTGGTGCATCTTTCTCTCTAGAATGCGATAACCACCTCAGTTATTATCTGAGGGTTCGTTATTATATAACAGGTGAGGATACAGATACATTTTACTTTGCTTTATAGTTTGCTACATCAAAGAAGAGCAACATCTGGATCTCAAAGAACATGTTGTACCTCGCCTGAAAATTCTGAAATGTGAGCTGCAGGCAGTAGCAGCGGGGGACTTTGGGCTATCTGTCTGTAGAGGAAATGACTGTGTTTAATATGTGCAGCAAAGGGATATTTCAGGCACACGAGAATAGGCTGTGACATTTCAGCTAGTCATATCACTTTCTACTTCTTCCTGGAAAAATAATTTCTTGCTTCCATGTGCTGTTAAGATGACCTTATGCTCCAGAATATGTAGGCAATGTGATATATTCTGGTTCTAAGTCTAATTTATTAAAAAGCTCTCATGCATGCACTCATGTTCTTTCCCCCATTCTTAAGGCTGGAAATGAGGTAATCCTTGGGGCGATTTAGGAAGCCAAGTTTTGAAGTGTGGTGGAGCCAACATTTGAAAGGAGCTTTTGTCCAGAATCATTACTTGGAGGAGAGACACCCAACTGGAAGCACCGTGTTTTAACAGTTATGTGAGTGATGTAATTTTTATGGTATCACGCTCTTGATGTTTTAAGGTTTATTTTATAGTGGCAATATAAATGATTAAAGTTTTAAATAAGAAAAATCTTCTTAAAAAATAACTCTAGGAAGTTTTTGTAGCTCAGGGATATCATTACTATCTGTCAAGATGATCATCCTTTCATCATTTCCAGTGCGTTGCCTCTTTTGTCCTTGTGCCTATTCTCACATGGCCACAAAGTGGTTGTCATAGTTTCAGACTCTATGATCATACGGGAGGGGGAGATGTGGAGGGGGAAGGGTGTGGAGGGATGGTGGCTGGGGCTGAAGAAGGACCCTTTTCTTTATGACTCTCTTTTAGTAGATAAATGAAATTGACCAGAATCCACCTACCAGTATATTGTAGACTGAATATTTGTGCCCCCACCCCATTCATATGTTGAAGTGTTTCTACCCAAGGTGATGACATTTCGAGGTGGGGCCTTTGGGAAACTGGGAATTGAGCAGGTCTAGATGAGTTCATAAGGGTAGGGCTCTCATGATGAGATCAATGTGAGAACAAAGAGAGAAAGCGGCCATCTGCAAGCCAGGAAGGGAAATCTCACCAGGATCCAAACTGCTGGCATCTTAAACTTGGAGTTCCCATTCTGCAGAAATGTGAGAAATAAACCTCTGATGTTTAAGCCTCTCAGTCCATGGTACTTTGTTATAGTAGCCTGAGCAGACTAACACAGCCCACTGTACATTACTGTCTTCACCCAAGGCTATGCTAACTTCTCCTTTTCTCCTCTTCATAATTAATCAAAAGAAATCTGGACCAGATAGCTATTCTGCAGAATTGGTTCGGGTACCCAGACATGTTGCCTATTAGTCCACTATATCAATGTCATTATGTTAATTGGACCAGAATAGAAAGAAGTTACAAATGCATTTGGGGCATTGAAAAGACATATGTTCCCCAGAAAATGGAAAATGAACCCTATGGAGATGCAGGGACCAGCCATACCAGTGATATTTTTAGGATTCCATGGCCTGGGGCATGTGGGGAAATGTGGATCAAATGAAAAGACAAAGTATTACACCATTTTGGATTAAAGGGACAACATATTTCACACTTCTTGGATCCATTAACTGGTGACAGCAAAGGCTGCCAGTTTTCTCTGGGATCTAGAGCATAAATAGTTCTGTAGCAGGTTCAGAATACAAGTGATTCTACTGCCTGGACCATATCACCCAGTAGATTCTATATTATTACGTGTGTCAGTGGTGGGAGAGGATGCCATATGGAGTTTATCAGGAGAATCACAACAGAAACCTCAAGGGTTATGGTACAAGCCTATACTATCTGCAATAGAGAATTGTGCTTTATTTAAAAAAAAATGTTCCAGAAGCTATGAATCAGCTTATTATAAGATATTTATGAAACCATTCAGCCATACCTTTCCATTATTACTGATTTCTGAGAGACCCATAAGATCATAAGGTGGGATGGGCCCAGATGGAATTCATCATAGGGTGAAATTGCACATTTGGATTGAGCAACAGCAAGGACGGAGCACACACATACGGTACACAAGCTGGGAGCACAGACCCTCAGGCCATCCATCACTATTACACTTGTATTTCTTTCTCATTTCACACCTGTGGCTCACAGCTACATGAAGAGGACCATTATGATTAGCTGACAGAAGAGAAAAATGACTGAGATCAGTCATAGGTAGTTGGCTCATTATGTGGGTACAAACTAAAAATGAGCATGAAAAACAACTGTATGAGTATGTCTTCCTAGTGGACACAGCTGCTGCTGATGCACCTGGTTTTGCACTTGGTGTGGAAAGAGAAATGGGCCAAGGGGAGACTATGTCTCAGACTTATGGGCTACAGTGAATGGATTCATTGGTAAGGAGCCTGGAAGGAGAGTGATTAAGTGAGGGACATAAAGGAGGTAGATGAAGAGTAGGTACGCGGATGGATCTAGAGGGGTAGTCACGTAGTGTGAGCATCTCTGTGTCATATGTTCAGCAAGCATCCAGCATAGAACAGGCACTAAGTACCCAAGCTGAAGTGATTCAGGTCATGTCAGCATCCTCTCTCGTTGCCCTCTCACTGCCGGCACAACAGGCAAGTAAATAGAGCAGTGAGGGTGGCAGAAATGGAATCTGTGCCTAGGTCCAACAGTACAGGCTTACAGTCACTAAGTTTGATGGATTATGCCACTTCGAATACGCTACCTGTCAATAACAGAGACCAGTGGTGTACCTCCAATATGGCACCGTTTCTTGGGAAAAGCAACAAGCTACTTGGTGGCACATTGATAGAAATCGGTCCCTTTCACACTGGAAGAAGAAATTATTCATCTTGACTGGAGTTGTCCAAATACCAGAAGGTACATTTGCCTTTCCTGACCACACCTCAGTCAGCACCATTATACAAAGGATTAGATTTTTTGTTTCACTTTTGAATACTGTATTACAGTATAGTTGGCATACAATATTGTATTAGTCCCAGGTGTATAGTACAGTGATTTGACCTTTATTTATAATGTGATCACCATGATAAGCCTATTAACCATCTATCACCATTCGAAGTTATTAAGATGTTTTTATATTCTCTGCGTTGTAGACTATATCCCAGTGGCTGATTTATTTTGTAACTGGAAGTTTGCACTTCTTATTTTCCTTTCACTTTCTGCACCCACCCTTCCTCCATTGTTAAGAGTAGCCTTACATTCTCCTGAGGATGCAAGGTAAGCTTCCTTCTCAAGATAGTGACTTCTTTCTTTATCTGGTGATCTACTGGCATGAAAAGTCCAAAGTAATTTGGTAGCAGCTATGGCTTAAACTTTAACAATGCTTTATTGATTCTCTGTGATCTAGGTCTTTAAAACGTTGGAGTCAAGATTTGTAAGAATAGGAAGCAATAGTTCCCTAAGTGGGTCACTGGGACTAATGTATAAAAAAAAATCATAAAACTCAACCTAAAAAACAATCATATTAAAAAATGAGAAGATGCCCTGAATAAACATTTCTCCAAAGAAGACATACAAATCACCTCCAGACATTAAAAAATGCTCAATATCACTAATAATCAGGGAAATGCAAATCAAAACCTCATCCAGAAATCACTTTACACCTGCCAGAACAGATATTATTAAAAAGTCAGCAAATAACAAGTGTTGTCAACAATCCAGAGAAAAGGGAACCCTCGTGCACTCTTGGTAGGATTGTAAATTGGTACAGCCACCACAGAAAAAAAAGTATGGAGATTCCTCAAAAAAGTAAAACTACCATATGACCCAGTGATCCAGTTTTTGTGTATTATATGAAGAAAACAAAACACTAATTCAAAAAGATATATGCACCCTTATTGCAGCATTAATTACATTAGACAAGGTATATAAACAATCTAGATGTCCATGAATAGATGAATAGATAAAGATGTGGTATAGGGGATGGAATATTCCAATTTGCATCCACCTGGATGGACCTAGAGGGTATAATGCTAAGTGAAATAATCTAGAAAGAGAGAGACAAAAACATGATTTTATCTGTATGTGGAATCTAAACAAACAAAAGAAAATTGAACATATAGATACAGAGAACAAACTAATGGTTGCCAGAGGGGAGAGGTATATTTTTGGGGGGACAACTATCAACCGTGACACTCCCTCGGAATTACCCTCAGGCAAGGAAAGCCGATGCACCCACAGTTATGCCCTCACCCCTCATTCAATGATTGGCTGGTGAGGAGGTATAAATGCCTACTCCCTTGCAACAAGTTGAGATTATTCTACATATCCTGACACAATAGCTCTTAGTAAGAAAGATGGTTCTGCTGAGGCCTTAATTTTAACTGTGCTTCTCTGCCCAGTCCAGTTTCCTTCATTCCTCCATGAGTGTTAATTCCACGGATATTGCTCAGTGAACTTCCTGTATGCACATCTCTGCCCCATAGCCTAATTTCTGAAGAGCCCCACTAAAACAGTGGTCAAAACTGGCATCTCTCCGAATGTGGTATTTGAACTGAGACTTGAGTGACAAGAAGGATTCAGGTATAAGAAGAACTATCTAAAAACAAAACAAAACTATACCATGTATGAGGATAAACTGTATCTTTTTATTATCCCAGTCAGGGTGATCCAGTCATACCTATATTTCCTATCAAAGGAAAGTCAAATAAGGTTTCTAAGAAGTTTTGGAGTCTTATTGTACCTAAGACATTATGCTCATGTGAACTTTGACCAGGAATTGGACATTTCAATAATGTCATAATTTAGTCAATTGTAGGCAGAAAGCAAAATGATACTTTTATAATTTAGAGATTTTAGGTCATGTTTATTGAGGGATTAATGTATCAAATGTTCATGATATAGTTTGTTAACTAGCCAATAGGGCCCATTAGCTAAAGAATTTCTTCATTAGTGAGATTTTGGTGATCTAAGAGTACTTAAATGAAAATCAATATTTCTAATCTCTTTCAAAGCATTCGAACAAAGATCTTCACATTAGAATTCAATACAGATACAGATCTGAAGTATCTATTTTTTTTAAAAAATTTGATCCTTAACTGAGATCAGAGTCACAATCTTTAACAGGAAGTTAGGAGAATATTTATTAAGTGGAAAATATTTTTTATGGTCTCTGCTAGCTACATTGCAATAGTCTTTTTAATATTATAACCTTAATTTTATAAAAAAAAATGTTACAATATCTTGAGTCTTAATAATGTGGGCAATTGACTATCAGCCACAGTTACATAGCTGTCTCCATTTAATCTCTACCAGAGTGGTTATCTCCTTATATCTAAGTGGTTATTTTCACAAGAGTATAATGTCTAGATTAAATAGGCATTAAGCTTGAGCAAAACCTTTTATTACTATTTAAGAGATAGCACCAGTTTAAACTTGAGAAATAGGTTTAAAATGGACCTTCATTGATTTATTTATTCTAAACACTTAAAAGTTTCAGAGTAATATAAACTATATATTTGTTATATCTGAAATGAAATATTGCCTCAAATAATTTATTTGCTAACAATGCTTCTTAGAGAAGCTGACATTAATACATGCATGTATATATGTGTGTATTTATAAATATGATATAAATACATATATGTACATATATATGGAGATTTCATAGTGATAGCCTGGGTTTATCACTAACATAAAGTCTTCCTTCTCTCCTTTCTCCATTTTTGATTCTACCTATTCACCAATTTGAAACACATCATTTATTTGTACATTTCTTGATAGGGTATAAACACACATATTCTATGTGCACACATAAATACATGTGTGTATACCAAAGCTCAGCAAACTAGAACTTGTGTGCTGGCCACCTCTTTTGCATATAAAGTTTTATTCAAACATAGCCACAAACATTTATTTACATATTATCTGTGGCTGCTTTTGTTATACAATAGCACAGTGAATAGTTATATAATAAACTATATGACCCACAAGTGTAAAATATTACTATTTGGCTATTTAATAAAATGTTTACTGACCTCTGTTATATACACATTGTTTTGTTGTTGGTGTTGTTGTTTTCTTTGTAACTAACTATCCTGAACCTTCATGGATTAAAACAATAGTGATTTATTGCTCCAAATCTTGATTGTTGGCAATTCAGGCTGAGTCCAAAACAATGGGAATTAGGATTTTAATATATAAATTGGGAGAGTGCTTTCCACTTAATCTAGACATTACATGAAGATTAATAGATTTCACATAAAAATAGAGATATGTGGCTTGTATAGTGTTAGAAGATCTGACAACATTGGTATCTCTTCTCCACCTGATAATCATCCCCCAAAATTGGAATGTCACTGACACATTTTAGCAAAGCAACATTCTCTAGTTCACTGCTGTGTCATCCAACTCACGTCCTCGCATTTCTGTTGCCTGTCCTGTCCATGTGGCATTTGAATTTAGAGCTCAGTTTTATATTAACCTTTCCTCAGATCTGCATTTGTCCTTGTTGGACTTGTGTATTTACTCATACTAATGCCGAAGGAATTTACCTCCTGATTCTCTGAACATGGCTAAGATCAATTCTTAAACACAGGCCTTTCTTCTGGGGTTGGTTTTCGGTGTCTGTGGCTTATTATAGTCTCACATCTATTCCTCTGGACCTGTACGGTGCATCATAACACGCTGCTGAAAAAGAGGTATTTTTCTCTGTCTATTTAGGAAAGCAATGATCTTTTTAAAATTTCTTTATTTGTTACTTTGCTCCACATTTTCATTTGGCCTGGGTTCAGTTTCCCTTATACACCAAGTACTATATTACTTATGATATTACGTTTTTCTCTGCAGGACGCTCCATCTTGTCTTTGATAACTGGTACAGTCAAATAAGTCTGAAGTTTCCTTTAAACGATGGCCAGTACCTTCGTGGAAAGGCCACTTTGCTCCCTGGTCAACCCAATGACCACATGAGCAGAATCATGTTTACTAACAGGATCTCCCTCTAATAATTTCATGTACATGGCCTGTTCAAATGTTTAATCCCCAATGAATCCCCTCTGTTCACTTTCTTTTTCCATGTCACCACTCACCCCACATTTCTAAATTCCCATTGTACACATAGAAATACATGGGAATATAGTATATCATTAAAAGTACTAGAATGAATGAAATGTCTTTTCTTTCTTGCCCCTCTTCCCAAACCTAACTATTACCACATAATTATGAAAAAATTCTCATTTAGGGTTGCACATGGATCTTTAAGAACCACACCTCTCCTGGGTCAGGAATTGCTTTGCCCCTGTGTGTGTGAATGTGATTGAGTTTTTGAATTACAATTACTATAGCAGATATACTTAATATCTGGGTTAATTAGCTTCAGAGAAATCAAATGTACCAGAAAGACAGGACCCAGAAATAGTTTAAAGAAAATCTTAGTAATATTTTCTCAATGCACCAGAAAAAAAGGACATATCTTATGTGCTTTTAAGTTAAGCAGTTAGGTTTTTTAAAAACACTAATGGTTTATATCCTAACAACTTGTTGGTCATTGTACAGCTTCTCAGACTTTGGAATCAGATTGTACACTATGACTCTCATTTCCTGTTCCACACTGATTTCCACATGGTGCCTGCCATTTGTAACTGTGACTGTCAACGTGTCAGTTCCTAAAAGGTATGATATGGGTAAAATAAATGAGTTGGAAATGAACTGCCTCTAAGTAAGTTTGTAGTTTTTGACAGATGGCGCATGAGGTCACTGTGACACTCTAGGGCAGTGGTTCTCAACCTGTGGGTCGCGACCTCTTTGTGGGTCGAACAACCCTCTCACAGGGGTCGCCTAAGACCATATTGCATATCAGATATTTACATTACAATTCATAACAGTAGCAAAATTACAGTTATGAAGTAGCAACGAAAATAATTTTATGGTTGGGGGTCACAACATGAGGAACTGTACCTAAAGGGCCAGAAGGTTGAGAACCACTACTCTAGGGGTACTTTGTCACACGGTTTAAGAACCATAGCTCTAGGTATTGATGAGTATACAGATGTACATCTGTGTATCTTGGGTGGTTGTGTGAGTAGTTTTGTACTTTAGATATTTAACTTAGAGAAAGATCATGGATTCCTGGCATTTTGAAGAAAGCTAGGTCTTTGGTGATCATTAGGTAAACTCTCAGCCTTAGTCAGTTTGGCTAAGTGAATGGAGCATGAGACCTGGGACTGAAGGGTCCCTGGTTCAATTACGGGCAAGCCATGTGCCCTGGCTCTAACCTGGGTGCATGTGGATGTGTCTCTCTCATATCACTGTTTCTTTCTGTCTCTCCACCTCCAGTGGAAAAATATCCTTGGGTGAGAATTGGAAAACAACAACTCTTCACCTGACCCATGAGGAAGCTAAGGCTCAGAAAGGGTAAGGCTTTGCTCATCTTCACAATTGTTCAGGTTTTTATTTTATCTTACTGTTATACCATTCAGAGGTACTCCATGTAATATGTTTTTACAGTTTGGAAAATGGCATGCAGTTCCTTTCATAATGCAATACTATGGACCACAATCTAATCTCATTTAAAACCGAAAAAAATTAATTAAAATTAATTTTTCTTGTACCTGTGTGTTTTATCACATATTTTGTTCTAAGTAAAGAATGTCTGTTGGCAAAGGGCACACAGTTTCCTGAGTAGATTTCTCTTGTGCCTGTTTCCCAGCACCAGATGCTCCTATGTCAAAGTGAGACCCCAAGAACAGTGGCCTGCTTTCTCCACAGACGGAGCTGCTACCGCTGCTTCAAAGAGCACCCCACCTTGTGCCCAAAGCTCATCTGCTTCTGAAATTCCTCCCACTGCCAGGAAAAAAAAATGTTTCCTGTTATCTGAAACCATTTTTTGTCTATGGTGCACTGTAACCTCCATTGGTTTTTTTTCTCCTGGTGATGTCATTCTCAGTAAAATCTCCACACTATTTAAACCCTATTTCCACATCACCTGCTTGGCTCCCAGAATTTGCTCACCTATGTGGAGAAATAAGGGATAAGTAAACAATTCAAATACTGACTCCAAATTCACAGGACACTGATTTCAATCCATCGCCGGACTACCTTTTTGCCTATAAACCTACAACATGAAGGACCAAATCTATAAAAATATTTAGCTCATCTATGTAAACAAAATATTCAAATTTATTATACAAGGGTCTACTTCCAGGGCTGGCAAACTATAGCCAACCAAATGTGCTTACTTACTGTTTTTATATGATCTGTGAGCTAAGAAAATTTTTAAAAATTTTAAATGATTATATTATTTTATTTATATACTAGAAGTCCAGTGCACAGAATTGGCCTTCTCCCAGTCCGGGAGCCCTCAGGGGATGTTTGACTGACAGCTTAGGCCATCAGTCGGACATAATTAGTGCTGACATGGAGGTGGCAGAAGCTCCCACCACCACTGCTGCTCTCGCTAGCAGTGAGCCCAGCTTCTGGCTGAGCAGCACTCCCCCTTTGGAAGTGCACTGACCACCAGGGGCAGCTCCTGCATTGAGCGTCTGCCCTCTAGTGGTCAGTGCGTGTCATAGTGACCAGTCATTCCGCCATTGGGCCAAAACTAGCTCTCCGACATTCCCCCGAGGTGTCCTGGATTACGAAAGGGCACAGGCCAGGCCGAGGGACCCCACCAGTGCATGATTGGGGTTGGGGAGGGACGTGGGAGGTTGGCCAGCCAGGGAGGAACTGCGGGAGGGCTCCAGGGCATGTCTAGCCTGTCTGGCTCAGTCCCAATTGGCTGGACCCCAACAGCAAGCTAACCTACTGGTTGGAGTGTTTGCCCCCTGGTGGTCAGTGCATGTCATAGAGACTGGTGGACCTATTGGTTATCTGTCCCCTTGTGTTCAGTGAATGTCATAGAGAGTGGTTGAGCAGCTTTAGCATTAGCATATTACGCTTTGATTGGTTGAACGGCCAACCTTACGACCAGACACTTAGCATATTAGACTTTCATCATATAGGATATATATTTTTTACATTTGTTTTTTAATGTAACTTGTGCATTTGAAAAACATACATGTTAAATACATTATTCAGGTTTTAAAAAGTTATCATTTGTTAGTCTTTTCTCATTTTGCTTGCCTTAAACAAATACTTAGATTAAGAGCAATTTGCATTACTTATTCACATCCCCCTTCTCCCCCCATAAAAATGTCAAGAGTGTCTGTACTTGTTGGTCTGGTGTGTCATGTTCAAAAGCTATATTCTCCAGTGGTATTTGCAGAAAATAGTTGTCAGAGTAGAATAGCCTTGGGCTTTATTCTGACTTAAGTAGGTACCTAAGTACCACATAATATTTTCGATTTTGCTTTTTGATAATCTAAAATGAAAATATTTACTATCCGGCCCTTTACAGAAAATGCTTTCAAGACTCTGGTATAGTTATTTCTGTGCCCATTTTAATGTTATGCTTGTCCGTGTCAGCTAAGTAAAACTACTTAAGCTAAATTAATTGCTTAGGTAATTCAACTGCATTTAAATTCAGATCATCAAATTCTGTTAACGTCACTAAACACTCATGGAACTTCTATTTTAAAATAGGTATTATGCAAGGTCCAGGGGATATAAAAATTAATAAGACAAGAAACTCACAATTTAATGGAACTTCCTCATTTTACTTCTAGAATATCCCCTTTACATTTAATTTTATGTATGACAATTTAGGTAGTTGTACGTTGGAGAATTTAGAACATTGAGGATTTCCTTTTGAATCTTTTGATCAATGGGAAAATTTGCTGAAGGTCAGAAAGCAATTTTTCTATCTCCCCAAATATATGCCCCAGTCAGATATTTGACTCCTTTTATTACTTTCAGTCAATTCAGACCAGAAATTGAGTAACATCCACAGACCCTTTGTTGCAGTAAAGCATAACAATAAAGGGCAGCAGCTGTCCTATTTCTCACTCTGAATATCTAAGCCTATTTAAATGATATGTTCTCAATTTTAAGTTGCACATTATTGTGTAAAGTAACAGTGATTAAACCTACTATAGCAATGTTTTTCCTTTACATTTAACTTTTAACAGAGACATGAATGCCATCATTCACTACTTAACACTTCAAAGTTACTTGATGCCCCTAAGACACTACAGGTGACCCTCAAATGCCTTGCGCTCAGTTTTAAAAGAAATCACTGTAATATATATGACAGGTTTTATCCCTAAATTACCCAGTCAGTTTCGTAAAATATGTTTGAACTTGTATATTTCATGGACACAAAAATGAATTTCTCCATTGTCAGAAAATTAAAATAAATAAATTATTTATTTAAAGTGGTTCACAATTGTCCACATGAAGAGACAAGATGCAATAATTATCCTTTCATAAATGAAAATACATTCATTCAGTAGAACTATTGAAATATGAGGTGACATCTTATGAATTTCCCTTAAATTTTAAATATCTTTAGAGTTTTATTTTTTAAATATAATTAGTGTCCCAGCACTCTGGTGCTGGGGTCCAACCCCAGCGGGTCCAGGGGTCCCCAAAGGTGTGGACGGAGTCGGTGAAGAAGGAATGACACAGAGACAGCGTTCAGTTGATCAGCAGCCTAGCCAGGATCTCCAGCCAAGTTCTGGTCTGGATCTCCAGCGAAGTTCTGTTTAGGATCTCCAGCCAGGTTCTGTGTCCATGGTCTCTTGCTAGGTTCTCCAGCCAGGTTCTCCAGGTTCTCCAGCCAGGTTCAGTCACCAGGTTCTAGTCAGGTTCTCTTGCTAATTTCTGTAGTCAGGTTCAGTCCAGGATCTTTTGCCATGTTCTCTCGCTAGGTTTTGTCTCTAGGTTCTGAGGCCAGTTTCTGTCCAGGATCCTTTGCCATGTTCTCTCCAGCGAAGTTCTTCTGTCTCTAGAGAATGTTCTGTGTAGGTTCTGTGCCAATTTCTGTCTCTCTTCGTTCTGTCTTCTTACATCTGTATTTATACCAGTTGATTCCAATCCTATCAATCTCTATTTCAAAGGTTAGGGCGTTTCTTATCTCCATTCCAGGGAGTAAAGATTATGTAGCTTAAGCATGATTGTTCATAGTTAAAGTGATTAATTACCCACCTGGCACTTAGTTAAGAGGTTTTATTCCCTCCCTAACTTCAGGGGAAAATCCCTACCTGGGGAAACAACCTTTCTCAGAGACCTTGGTTAAAACACATAGTGCCAAGAAGGTGAGCAAACATATTAAGAACAGTATGCCATATATGCCAGGTCCCTTGAAACAGCAAGGATGGACCGGCTCCCGGCACTCTGGGTCAAGTGAATCATTGTTTTAGCCTCATGGTTAATCCAGAGAAGCTGTTTAGCTTGTATTCCTGGATTTCCATTAGTTGATCCACTCAGGAAATATTTATAAAGTAGGCATTACTTCCTAGACATTATAGGACACCAAATTATTGTTATTTTTCCAAATTTGGTTTCCTTCCAAAACAAATACATACACATTTTATAACTATTCATTTTAAACTCTGGATTAAAAATGAAAGGAGTTTTTAGGGGTAAAATAGACAGATTTAGGAAGTTTTAGGAATTAGAGGGTCCATGGGGAGAACCATAGGGCTGCAAAGCTGAGAGCTGTAGAAGGTATACACTCACAGAATAAAGGAAAGGAAGCCACTCATTCAGAGAGGGAAGAGCAAGGTCCAAGGGAATAGGAAAAAAAAGGGGGAGAGGAAGAGGAGCACCTCACTTGAGGTTTGGGCTCTGAAGCTGCTCTAGTGACCAATCAGAGGGGATATCAGGACACAAAGAACTGCAGCCTGTATAAACCTTAGAAAAAAGGGACTTGGTGGGTCTCTCCTGCTCCCCACGTGGGAGTCTGTGCTTGTTTCCCAATAAATTTCCATTTTTTCCTGTACCACCTTTTGTCCTTGGCTTCATTCTTTGAATCCACCTGGACAAGAACCTGGGAAGCCACCTTTGCATCCTGCCCAGGGAAACACCACACGTTCCAGTTCAATTTTTGCGTTTCAAAAACAATATTTCTTTCAAAATTTTAATTATCTTTTATAATGGCAAGTAATAGTATAAAGTATAGTGTAGTCATTCACGATAGCACATTATTTATACTAGTTGAATCAACATAAAACTCATTGTTGATATTTACAATATTGTTTTGTGATGCATATAATCGTCTATGCTACTCATTTTACCTTAGGTGACCCAACAGGAGCACCCATATTTTATGTATTTTAAGCACCTCTTCTTTCTCTGGGTAGCTTGTCACTTGAACAGTTTTCTCAAATCCTTCACCCCACTGCCAAAGTGGTCTTACCTTGGTTTGCTGCGTTTTATTCGCATTAGGTTTTTACCTTGCCTGCACTCTATAGTTTGTTCTGCTTTTAATCCTCTGGACTTTTAGCTTATTGGGTGGTGAAAAAGCCCCCTGGCAATTGGGAACCAGGTCACTTTGGCTGAAGGAAAAACAGTATCAACAACCTCTACAACTTCATTTTAGGTTCACAATCTCAGCTTTGAATTTTTTTTTTATTGCTCACTATATACCTGTCTAAAAGTCAGTTAAGTAATCAATCAACTTTTTTATTAGCAATGATAAAATACAGTCACACAGCACTTTCAGTTATAAAACACTTTCACATCCATTATTGTATTTGATTTTCTCTTAAAAACTCAGTGAAAGGTAAAACAAGTAGTTTTATTATTATTACCATTTTTCTGAATGACAATACTAAGGTCCAATGGCCGTCTATCACACTTTCTAATATTGCACAACTTGTAAGTGCTGGAATTTGATGTATGTTTATATCAAATGCTACATTATTTTTAAAAATTTTATCATGCCTCTTCTTTTTACACTATTTATTGAAGTCAAGTATTGAAAACAAAAACAAAAAATGGTCCTATTCAAGGCAAGGGGAGAAAATAAATACAACTCTCACACATAAAGGTGGTAATTGTATTTCTAACACTAGAAGCCTGGTGCATGAAATTCATGCACGGGTAGGGTCCCTAGGCCTGGTTGGTGAACGGGGTTAATCGGGGCCTTCCAGCTGCCAGCCAGGGCCTTCCTTCGCTCCATACCACCTCCTGGTGGTCAGCGCATGTCATAGCTAGTGATCAAACTTCCATTCTCCCAGTCGAACTCCCGAGGGGACACTTTGCATACTAGCCTTTTATATATATAGACTAGAGGCCCAGTGCATGAATTTTGTACATGGGGGGGGGGGGAGGTATCCCTTAGCCTGGCCTGCACCCTCTCACAATCCTGGACCCCTCAGGGGATGTTGGATAGCAGGTTTAGGCCCGATCTCGCAGGACATCTACTCCTACAGGATCTGGAATAAACCGGCAGTTGACATCCCTCTTGCAATCCGCAACAGCTGGCTCCTAACTGCTCACCTGCCTGCCTGCTTCATCACCCCTAACCACTCGCCTGCCTGCCTGATCGCCCCTAACCACTCATCTGCCTGCCTGATTGCCCCTAACCACTCTGCATGACTGCCTGATCACCCCTAACTGCCTTTGCCTCGGCCCCTGCCACCGCAGCTTCATCCAGAAGAACATCCAGAATGACGTCCGGAAGGTCGTTGGGCTGTCGGACTAATTAGCATATTATGCTTTTATTATTCTAGACTAGAGGCCTGGTGCATGAAATCATGCACGCTCGGGATGGCCTGCAGAGATTGGGCCCTAGCTCACACCCCCAGTCTCACAGTCCTGCAGCCCTGCCTGGCACCCCGCAGTGGCCTGGCACCGCCCCCTAACCTGCTCCACCACCCTGCTTGTGGAGTGATTGATCGGGGCCAGGTCCCCCTGTCTGATTCCCTCAGCACCTGGGAGTTTGGGTGGCAGCCCCACCCTCTGTCCCCTGCTGCTGGTCGCTGTATGCAGGGCAATCAGCAGGGCGATTGGCCCCGCTTGCACCTGCCTTGACCTGGTGCTGCCTGCTCACCTGCTCCACCATCCCACTCCGGTCCAGCTCTCTTCGGAGCCCAAGGGGAATGGCAGCGCCTCCACTGCCTCCCAATGCCTGTGCGGCATCACCGGCACCCTCCATCTTCTGTGCTGCCCCCTGGTGGTCAGCACTCATCATAGCGAGTGGTTGAACTCCCGTTGGTCGAACTCCCACCCGAGGGGACCATTTGCCTATTAGGTTTTTATTATTTAGGATGTGTTGATGAAGTAACCATAATCATCACAAACAGGCATACCTTAGTAGAGAAGAAGAAACATAACTCCCTGCGGGGCTAATCAGGGGCAGGACAAGTTCCACGAGGAGATATAAACTGGCTCTTTAAGACAGGAGGGGAAGTTTATATTAAGAGGAAAGACAAGACTATTCTGGAAACCAGCAATAAAATGAACAGATGAATGAGGTGATAACGTGTGAATCACATGATATGGACACAAATTGTTTGAAAAGTGATTAATTAGTATTTAGTGTGGGTGCCATGTTAAAGCATATAGACTGGAGTCAAACAGAGAGAACCCACCACTTATCAACTTGGTGATGCAGCACAGATTCTTTAAGCTTTCTGAGGCTTGTGTCTTTATTTTAAAAAGGTGGGTGTTGCAGACACGTCCCAGTGAGCTGACATGTGAAACGTCCGGAACCCCTAGCAGAGCGCCCGGCCGGGCGCAGGCCCAGTGGCAGCAGCGAAGGCAGCAGGATCCGCGGTGGGGTGTCGGAGCCAGACAACCGCTTCAGGACAGTGCCCGGGAGGGTCAGAGCCCTTGCGACTAGTTTCAGCTTCCACTTCTCACAGGATGCTATTCTCCGCACTAACACACAAAGAAGCTCTAACTCCAGGAAGCGCAATGTCAGCCGCGGGTGAACATGGACACAGCACTCAGCTGGGAGCCTCTGAGCAGAGCTGCAGGTCAAACACAACCCAATGCAGCCTTCCCCAGGCCAGAGGAGGACCGCAAGCAGCTTTCATTTTTCTTTGTTACTTTGGCCTCTTCAGGCACATTCTTCATAAAGACGGTTTCTAATGAAAAAGAAGGCAGTTAAGCCATTTTATTATATCCTCTTCCCTTCAGCATCACGGAATAGACAGGGGGTGGGGTGGTTAGTTTCAACGTGGCAAGAAAAGATTCTCACGGAAAGCCTAAAACTAAAAAAGAAGGAAAGAAAGAAAGAAAGAAAGAAAGAAAGAAAGAAAGAAAGAAAGAAAGAAAGAAAGAAAGGAAGGAAGGAAGGAAGGAAGGAAGGAAGGAAGGAAGGAAGGAAGGAAGGAAGGGAGGGAGGGAGGAAGGAAGGAAGGAAGGAGATGAAAGAAAGAAAGAAAGAAAGAAAGAAAGAAAGAAAGAAAGAAAGAAAGAAAGAAAGAAAGAAAGAAGAAAGGAAAAAGAAAGGAAGGAAATCTTTATGTCACTTTAAAATTTGGACAAAAATGGAGGGAGATGCATAAAGCTGATATCTTTTTGGATTATGGACATCCTCACACTCCTCTAACAGCGCACGCGGTGGTCCTGAAAAGGCCATTGGTACTGCTTTGCGGGGAGAGGATAGTACCAGGCAGACCCACATCTCCGGGCTGGACAGCAGAGCAGCTCCTCAGTGGAACCTGCTGACGTGCCATGGTGTCTTCAATCCTGCTTTGGACCCCAGGGAGTAAGGAGGGAGGGAAAACAGTGATCACCTGATCACATCCCAGGACTTCACTGGGAGCCACACTCTTGCCCTAAATGCCAAACACTGAGTTCTTTATTGCAGCACAAAAGACTTAAACAGACCCCTTACGAAAGAGGACATAAGGAAGGCCAAGAGACATATGAAAACATACTCAAAATCACTAATCATCCAAGAGATGCAGATCAAAATGATAATGAGGAACCATCTCACACCTGTCAGAATGGCTATCATCCACAAATCAACAAGCGACAAGTGTTGGAGAGGATGTGGAGAAAAAGGAACTTCCATGCCCTGCTGGTGGGAATGCAGACTGGTGCAGCCACTATGGAAGACAGTATGGAGTTTCCTCAGAAAATTAAAAATGGAACTTCCATTTGACCCAGTGATCCCACTTCTAGGACTATATCCCAAGAAAACAGAAACACCAATCAGAAAGGATATATGCACCCCTATGTTCATAGAAGCACAATTTACAATAGCTAAGATTTGGAAACAGCCTATGTGCCCATCAGCAGATGAGTGGATTAAAAGACTGTAGTGCATCTACACAATGGAATACTATGCTGCTGTAAAAAAGAAGGAATTCTTAGCATTTGCAACAGCATGGATGGAACGAGAGAACATGATGCTAAGTGAAATAAGCCAGTCAGAGAAAGATAAATATCACATGATCTCACTCATATGTGGGATATAATGAACAACATAAACTGATGAACTAAAATAGATCCAGAGACATAGAAGCATCGAACAGACCATCCAACCTCAGGGGAAAGGTGGGGGTCAGTGGGAGGGGAAGGCAGGGAGAGGTCAACCAAAGGACTTGTATGCATGCACATAAACATAAGCCACGGACACAGTCAGAAGGTGGGGTGAGGGCATGTGCAGGAGGGGGGCTGGGAAAGAGTGGGGAGAGGTCAATGGGGAAAAAGGATTCATATGTAATACTTCAAACAATAAAGAATTTAAAAAGGAACACACACACACACACACACACACACACACACAGCCAAACACTGACCACAGAGCTGCTCTTGCAGAGGAAGGCATTTGTGAGAGGGTATTTGAAAGAACGAACAAGAACCAAAGTTTTAGGTGGCTCCAAGGTAGGTGCCCACTTCGTCTCCATTCTATTCCCCTTTAAATGGTTACTCCACGTAGAATTTGTACCGAGCCACCCCCCTGTCCAAGAACACAGGCTTTTTCTTAGTTATTTCGGCTGAGTTTACTCAGTGCCACTAAGTGGTCAGTGGAAAATGAACATTGATGACCATAAACTTCATTACACACACACACACACACACACACACTCACACACACACAAACTTATTTTTTAATTAGTTGTATGGAAGCAAGCTAGGTAGCGCCATTTTTTTTTTTTTTTACAATTTTCAAATATTTTAGTAATTCTAATGAGATACATGAGGAAGGACCCTCAAAGTACCGTTGTAAAAGAAAGGATGGTCCCTAATGTACACTCTCTGTGTCCCTGTTAGAAAGGAGTTTTCTCAGGCCCCACCCTACATTTTCTGAGTGGAAACACTGGAGGTGCAAGCAATCTGTGCTGTACCCTGACTTCCTGTGATTCTCATGGGTGCCTGAGTTTGAGAAAGTTATTTATATAAATTGGATGAGTGAAGTTTTCTTGACACCCACAAAACTATTATAGCATTTCTACCAATTTCTGATAGCCATCAGTCCTTCAACGATTTTCTTAGAGCCACCTCACTATTATAATATTACTATATTAGGAGCCCAATGCACGAATTTGTGCACCTTGAATGGAATAGTGGGCTTTGAGGCTGTGGTGGGCACAGCGGCAGGTCTTGGCCCATCCTCCACATCCCTGACCAGCCTCTACTGCCATGGCCCCTAGTCCCTTGTCTGCCTGCAGCACCGCTCCCACCACCATTGCTCCCATGCACTGATGGCACCAGCCCTGCTCACACCCGCCTTCAGTGCAGAGTGATTGGGGCCGGTGCCGTCCGCAGGTGCTGTCAGCAGGTGCAAGCGGCAGCTGCTGTCCGGATCACCTCTCAGGAGCAGGGGGAGGTGGAGAAGCCCTCAGCGGGGATTGGGGCCAGCAGTCACCACTTGCACCTGCAGACGGCGCTGAGCGATCAGGGCCTGCAGCGGGTATGAATGGTGGCTACAGTGCTGGCAGCAGGTGCGAGTGGTGGCTGCCAGCCCCAATCGCCCCTCAAGAGCAGGGGGAGGTGGAGAAGCCCTGAGGGGCGATTGGGACTGGCAGTAGTCACTTGCACCCACTGACAGTGCTGAGCCATCAGGATCAACACCGGGGGTGCCGGCAGCAGGTGTGAGCAGGGCTGGTGCTGCCATCAGGTGCAAGTGCCAAGCAGGACCTTGGTGCGCAGGAGCAAAGAATTTTCAGTAATCACCAGAGGCTGACCCCATTGACAGCGACCGGCACCCCGCCTTGGTCTGGTACCCCTGCTCACCTGCTCCACCATCCCACTGCAGCCAACACCCAGCATGTTTCGTGCTCTGCCGCCTACTGCCAACAGCCGCTATGTTCTGCACGCAGCCCCTGGTAGTCAGCGCACAGCATAGTGACCGATTGTTTGGTTGTTCCACCGTTCGGTCTATTTGCATATTAGAGTTTTATATATTTAGATTAACACCTAGCATATTCATTTTGGCAGATTCAGCTTTTTTTTAACTTTGATGGATCTGAACTGTTTAAGGTAAACTGCAGCACCGGGAGAGAGCATAGCAAAATAAATATAATCATGGCCTCAGCTTGCAATTCAGAATGTGCTTATTGGCTGAGAATATTAGTCCTGTGACCTGCTAACCCTCCTGGGATTAGAACCAGCCACTAGCTCTGCAGTGCCTGCTCTCATGGATGAGAACACAGCTTGGAAGATAATGTATGTGAGGGAAGGGCATATATGTGTGTAATGTATGTGCATTGCAGTTATTTTGGTAGTGTAAGATATGATATTTTAGTTGTTTATAAAACATTTTATAAAACAGTTTGAATATAAACATCATTATAATGAGCCAGTCTTAGAAATGCAGATTTAAATAGAATATGTATATTTTTTAGAAGAACAGTTTTTTTTGTTATTGTTGTTTGTTTTCTGATGAGGGTGTGGGGGAACTTTGATAATTCCCATCTTATATCTAAACGGCATCAGCCAAATATTCAGGTTATATTTACTTCTAATTTTTTAGTTTGAAATTTTGCTTTTGAGAAGTATTATCTGATTAGAATGTTTCCTTATAATTATGTATTTTATCATTATAGTACTACACTCATTTATTCAGATTAAAATATTTTATTAGAATTTGGAAAAATGGTTTAAAATGATTACTGTTAATTTTTTTTCTGAAAAATGGTTTTCTAAACATATTAGAATTTAAGGGGGAACATTTATCCTTATTCCACAAATGAGATCCTTTCAGTTGTCATAAGAGAATGAATGTGGACATAACACATACACACATACACACACACATGCACATCCCAAAATTGCATTCTATACAGAAGAACCTAGGGTGTCCTTCCATCTCGAACATGCCTCCTCTAATAAGATAAGTTAAAAATTAATGTTATGAATGTATTTAAACTGGGTTTTACTCTGTCGGCCTCTTTCTTTAAGTGTGATCTATATAGATTAGAATAAACTACTTTTAGAAATCATTAAACACTTAATCAGAATATGCCAGAAGCCAATTCCATCATGACAGCAAGGCTGAATCTGGAGTGGCTAAAGGGTGTTTCCCCAAATCTGAAAAGGGATGATTGCTTGCTGCCAGATAGCTCAGGGCATCTTAATTTACATGTTATTGCCTCCTACTGGCCAAACACCTGAACAGCCTTAGGCTAATTCCCCCATTCTGACAATGCTTGTGTATAGGGAAACCTTACCCTTTGAAGTGTATATCTCTGCCTCCTCTCAGGACAATTTGTGTTAATAAAAAGCATGGGGTCCTGAGATGAGGAGATCTTAGTTTCTTTAGCTAGGCTCCTCTGACCCCCAAATGCCTTTCAAAATTATGCTTCATCTATGGACTCTTTATTAAGTTACACACAGCCCTCCTACAGATTGCTGAACCCTTCTTGATACTGGAACAAGAACCCCAGCAAGAATATTTTTATCCCTAACATTCTTCACTGTTAATCCATTAATGTAACTAAAGATGTAATATTCATATAACACCATTCCTTTTAATAGAAACATAGCAAAAACTTTTTGTTTTGTTTCAATTTGCTGTTTTCCCCAATTTCTATATGTCTTTTGCTATTGCCAATATTTTATTTTTTTTAAGAGAAATTTTTTTAAAAATATATTTTATTGATTTTTTACAGAGAGGAAGGGAGAGTGACAGAGAGTTACAAACATCAGTGAGAGAAAAATATCGATCAGCTGCCTCCTGCACACCCCCTACTGGGGATGTGCCCACAACCAAGGTACATTCCCTTGACTAGAATCAAACCTGGGACTCTTCAGTCCACAGACCGATGCTATATCCACTGAGCCAAACTGGTCAGGGCACCAATATTTTCTTAAAACTTCCTTCCTTGGGTACATAATATTCACAAGTTTACTGACCTATCTTTCTCTGGGAAGTGCTAGAAAACTCTTTCTCCTTCTGTGTGGAAGAAATATGAGTGTGAAAATCCAAGTCATAAGGTCTATTGTATTCACTAACCAGAGAGTCTGATTTATTTTGCATATACATATGTGCAAATGATATACATTTGTATAACATAGTTATTTATATATACATATAAAACTATATATTTAGTGAGAGAAAGAGAGAGATAGAGAGGATAAATGGAGTGAAAGAGAAATAAAAGAGGTGGGAAAGGGTAGGGCAAGGGAGAAGAAGAGGAGGGTTGGGTGCTAAAAGGGTGGAAAGTGAGGGAAGAGACTCCTTGAGTAGATGAAGCAAATATTTCCAAAGAACATATAAAATAAGTTAAGAAATATTTTGTTTTTATTCCCTGGGCTAACTATTGGCTCAAATTCAGTTCATTATAATGAAATAATAAATTATAAGGTGCATACAGACTGAACTTTCAGTATGTTGCTCATTTCTGGTTGTCTTAGCCCCACTGCAAACCCCTCTCCGACAGGTAAGCCCAGAGGCAGCTAGCATCTCCTCCATTACCACATGCTCTGCCATGTGCTCACCCTGGAATAAACACTGCACACAACTGGAAAACTGAAAAACAGAACTCTTTCTGGATGAGCCAACTTGCAGCTCCGAAGCCTGGAAGAATAAAAATAAACTCTTTTCTTAGAAATGCTAATCCATTTTTCTCAGGCTGTGTTTTCTAACAGAGTGCATCTGGGCATGCTTCAAGCTGTGGCCCTCTGGGGGAACATCAGGCTCTGCAATTGGAGGCAACCGTTATTAGAACTGAAGCCGCTCTCAGGTTCAGCATATGGACCGTGAGCTGGCAGCCTGAGCTCTCCCAGGAAGAACGCCAGGGCCCCTCCATCCTTTCCTGAGTGGTTGGGAGAGATTTCAACTCTTCAGCAGTTTCTCTTCCTCACCAGCTTTTCCCAAGACAAATCTGAGCTAGCACCATATGTTTTCAGAACCAAAAACAGCTTCTGAATTATTACAGCAGTGTATTCTTGCCCAGGAAATTCAACCTGCTTTGGCACTGTGATCATGGTACCAGGCAGAATTTGAGAGATCAGTGAACCCGATTTCACAACCTTTGTCAAACAACATTTATCTACAAAGAGTAGGCCTTCTTAGAACTTCCTTGAGACATGAGAAAATGTTGCCTGCAGCCTTAGTTCTTTGGGAATCATACTTGTGGCTGAATGACCAATTCTCAGATGATGTTGAGTCTCCAAGTATTGTTAGAGTTTGGGAAGATCAGTGTTTTCCTTTATGTATTTTTTATTTTAAAACCAGTGAATGGCTATAATTCTTAGGTACTGTGTTACATGCTAAGGATATAAAGGCACTTAAGGCACATCTAAGATTTCATAGAGTTCTGATGAGGTAAAATGGACAGACACATCATCAAAAACTGCTAATTGGTATGCAGGTGTATTTATAGGGATCCACAGAGGGTCCAACAGGATCTCAAAGGGGGGACATTTAGATGTTTCATAAAAGAATACCTAAAAAACCGAGTTAAATCTTTAAAGAGATATAGCGGTGTACTGAATGAATAGTAGGGGGATAGATGGGCATTCTGGGTTGAGAACACAGCATTAACAGAGACACAGAGATGATGAAAGTAAAATGTAAGAGAAGGACAGTAGTTGGATTTTTTTTGTGCATAAAATGTTCATGAGGGAATGGAAAAATTAGTTCAGAATATATAGGCAGGGGATAGCTAATAAGGGATCCTTCATTGACACCATTCATTCAGGGACTCGGCATGATAGATTAAAAATGGGCACATATTCCTTGACACTTTTTCATCAATAGGTAGAATTCCTTCCTCTTGGGTCTGGGCTGGCTTTAACGCTTGTTTGGTCAATAAAATATGATAAAAACAACCTTCTGGGACTTCCAAGGTTGTGTTCTCAGAACTGCTTTATAGGCCAGACCTCTCAGAACTCTTGCTCTTAAATTCTAGCCACCATGCTGCAAGGAAGCCCAAGCAGCCCCATGAGGAGACTCCCATAGACAGAAATAGAAGTTCCTCAATAACTTCCTTGGCTTAGCCCCCTGAATACTGTCAGCATCATCTTGCCAGGCACTTGAATGAGCCATCTTGGAAGTAAATCTTCCAGCTCTAATTGAGATGCCCCAGCTAATGATGCATGGAGTAGAGATAGGCCTTCCCAAGAGAACCCTTCCCAAAGTATACTTCTGAGTGTAGCAAATTATTACTGTGTTTATAAGCCACTGATTTTGGAGGTTAACTGATATTCAGTAATATGACTCATTGCAACAATCATTAAGTATTTACTGAGTGCTTACCCTATTCTTATAATATAATGTTATGGAGGTTAGACTTTAATCCTGAGAAAGATTCTCTCCTTGGCCAACCTGTAGCCAGGTTCCTCTCAGCCTTCTTATTGACTAGATCTCAACCTTGGCCTATAAAACTATAGACTATCAACATGTCCACTCTCATCCTCCCACACTAAAATAATTAAACACTAATGTAGTTTCTGACAGTTCAAGGTCTCTTCCCTAGGATGACTCTAGCCTCCCTTAAAGTGCCTGCCTAAGAAATGCAAGCCTCCTAAAAAAATGTACTATTTGTTCTAGCCAACATCTATAGATAGACCTTGAACTCCCTTTCTTAGAGCACTTACTGAAAAAGGCTTTCAACTGTGATTTTTTTCCTCTGTCCCTTGGAGAGGTGTCTGTAACTCCTACAATTCAGGAGTGTCTTTCTAAAGGACCCGAGGGACCAGACAGCCATTCCTTTGAAATGTTATCATCAGGAAGGATATTGCCTCAGTCTCCCAGTCTCTATGGAAGGTTGTAATCCTAACTGACAAATTTGCCAGCTAGAAGGAACAGCTGGCCTAATCAGTACTTACACTTCTCTGACTCCACTGAGCCCGTTTGTCCCTCTTCTGACTTCCTTACTCTCCCTTTAAAATGCCTAGTCACCTCTGTATCAATCAAAATTGAGTTCTGTTCATGCTAAACCTTCTTTCCTGTTGCAATAGTATATTACTAAATGAAATATGATTTTACAACTTTAGTGCCAGGCTTTGCTTATATTTGATAATCCCAAGGCAAGTAATTTCAGCTTTAAGGATATCTTCTGTTGGATTCTAGGTTTAACATGAATATAAAGCAGAAATTATTTAGTGTGATGGTCAGAGGCAGAAAAATAACTATGGTCTCATAGGTGCTTATGATTGATCAAAGCTGGTACAGTAAACACTAAGCCTCTGAAAAGTTTTTATTTTTTAATAACATGTTGGCAGCTAATTTACCATGGCTATAAGAGGAACAAAGTAGAGTCAGAGAGACCAGTCAAGAAGCTATTTGTGTTGCAGGAGAGAGAACAGGGAGGCTAACCTGGGGCCATGTGTTAGAAGCAGAGAGGACACAAATATGGAGTCTAGCAGAGCCCAGTGTTGTGCCTTGGTTTCTGTGGCAGGTGGCTGGGTAAGGAGTTGAGACACTAAATAAAATGGAGGAGTGGACAGCCAGCCAGCAGATGGCAGAGTAGAACATGATCCCACAGCTTGGGATATGTTGAATTTTAGGGCCTAGGGACCAATATCTCTCAGCTAACTGTCAGATTACATATTCAGGTCTCTAATGCAGGCAGCAGTTTTGTATGACGAAACAGATTATGTTATGATAGCCACACAGGTGGTAGCTGAAAGAATAAAGAGGCATCAACAGGAGAGCTTGTAAACGGAGAAGAAGCAGAAAGACTGCTGCAACCTGCCCAATGTTAACACGGTAAAAACAAAACAAAAACAAGCAAACAAACAGCAACAACAAAAAACACAGAAGAGGTGAAATTCACAAGAAAGATGGAGAAAGAAGAGCACAGAGTTCTGGTAAAAGTGAGAAAGGAAGGTGTTATAGCAATCAAGATAGTACAGATTTTTTAAATAGTAATTAAGCAACACTGTCAGGTGATGCACAATGGTCTCATTATATACGAACTGAAAAATACTCACTGATTTGACAATTAAGTGATTAGTGACTTATAAGAATGATCTAAATAAAGTAATATAGCTATATGAGTTAGCTTTTTCTACCACCCAAACCTGTTATAGATCTACCTCAAAACAATCATCAGTTGCATTAGCTCATGAATTCACAGGTTAGAAATCTTGGCT
Source organism: Myotis nattereri (assembly GCF_964212035.1). Lineage (NCBI taxonomy): Eukaryota > Metazoa > Chordata > Mammalia > Chiroptera > Vespertilionidae > Myotis > Myotis nattereri. The sequence goes on along the minus strand of NC_138082.1, from coordinate 81,284,090 downwards.
GAATTTGGCTAAGTGGTTCTTCTAGTCTGGGCCAGATCTGACTGCTCTCAGTTGATCTAAGGTGAGATTACTCATGAATCAATGGGCAGCTGGTAGGATCTCTGGCTTGAGTGAGTGGGCCATCTTCACACATGGTCTCAAATCTTCTACCAGTCCACCCTTAGCTTGATCATGTGAAGTTCACAGGGTTCCAAAAGTCAGTGATACTCTCAAAGATTCTTGAGACTCCACTCAAAACACATATAATATCATTTTTGTAGTATCATATCTACCTGAATAGCATACGAGGCAGCCCGGATTCAAAGGGTGAAGAAATAGACTCTGCATCCCAATGGGAAAAGCTGCAACAAATTGCCATTTTCACAATCTATGGCAGCACCAGTGAAGAGTTCTTGGGATTCTGGTTATCTGCTATGACCACAGCACTAGGGAGAGCCAAAGACAGACATGGTCTGTATGAAGGTCGGTTGAAAAGAATCATCTACGGTTTCATCCAGAAAGACCAAAGGAGGAGCATACATGGGAGAGACTAATAGCCAGGGATGACACCATAGGAGGATCTGGGATATGAAATCAGAGCTCAGACGGAGAGAAGAGGGACTATGGAAAAGGGATATACCTGAAGCAATAGTGGTTGAGAACTTTCTAGATTTGCCAGACAGTAATCTGCAGATTCAAGAAGCCCACAGATCCCATGCAGGATAATTAGAAAGAAATATGCAACTAAATACATAATATTGAAACTTCAGGAAAAAAATAAATAAAATAAAGGCCAAGAGAAAAATCTAAAGAGGTCAGAGGCAAACAAAAAAAGAAAAATTACTTTCAAAGGAGGAGCAGTGTGACTGACAGTTGACTTTTAACAGCAACAAAGTGAAACAGATGATAGAGGAATAATCTCCTTCATGTGTAAAAGAAAATAATTATAACCCAGAAAGCAGTTCAAAAACATTGGTGGGAGAAAAAAAAAAAGGATGTTTTTAGTCAAACAAAAGTAAGAAAGCCATTATGGCATATTTTCACTAAAAAAAATCTGAACGTTATACTTCAGGCAGAGGGAAAATGATCCCAGGGATGTCTGAGGTGTAAGAAGAAATAAAGAGCAGACCAAGTGGAAATATGTGAAAAATACATGTTTGAGCTGAGTGATCTCTTACATCGGGGTTTGGAAAAGTTTTCTCTACAGGGCCAGACTGGGAATATTTTAGGCTGTGCATGGTCTCTTTTGTGAGCATTCTGCTGCTGTAGACAACATGTAAAATACTGAGAGTGTGGCTAGTTCTAATTAAGCTCCACTTGGAGAAACAGGCAGAGGGCCCGATGTGGCCTCCAGGCCATAGTTTGCAGACCCCTCACCATAGTGAACTCCCAGGTCTATTCCTGAGCTCTTCTGGTTAGTTACCTCCACGCTTAGGAGAAAGAAACAAAGGGCTAACCAAGGTCATATCCTTTCTCTTACTGTCATGATGTGGTATGTACAATCGGGCCAGTGGCCATAAATGCAGCGTGGGCTCTGACTCCTCCCTCTCCCGTCACAGTGAAGCCCCTAGAGAACATCACAAAGCTTCCTTTTATGCCCACCTAACCCTTCTCAATAGTAGAAAGTACTCAACAACAGCAAGACAACTAGAAAGAGCCTCTGAAACACAAAGCTGACAACACCATTTCCTCTTTACATTTTCTAAGGACGTTTCTGTCTGCATCTCCAGCTCTACATTCCTCAAAATGACATGAGGGCCATTATGATCTGGTGTTTACCTTCCTCTCTAGCTACTTGTCTCCCACTCCATCGAGCTCATCTCACCACTTCAGTTGAGCAGCATGGTCCCCGAGTAGGTGGGCTGGCTGCTGCTGTAGTTACATGGGCTGTTTTCCCTTCCCCCATCACCCCCACTTTATCTAGCCTGCAGGTCTCAGTCTTAAGTCTCAAACCAGGCAGCACTTCCTCCAAAAAGTTGCTGATGCCCCAAATTCAGCACTCACAGTTCCCCTGGGCTGCTACTGCTCTGCCGATGCCCCCAACACAGCAGGACACACAGTATGTCCTGTTCACCTGTCTTCCACAATCAGCTGTGATTTCCTCGAGGATCTCTTATTTCTGCGTCCTGACATGCTATAGAGTGGACACTCCATTAAGTGTGCATGTGCTTGAATGAATTATTGGATGAAGAAACATAGAATAACAACAACACAAAAAACCACGAGAACTGGACAACCTTAAATTTATCATATAATTAATTTAAATACAAATTACCCATTAATCAAGTAACCCATAAATATATATTGAGTATAATTATAAAGAGGTCAAATTAGTGAAAACATTATCGCATAGAAATTATGGCATTGTTCATGCAGGAATTTAACAAATCACTTGAGTAATTTAAAATATCTGTAATATGTAAATATGTCCTTACTTCAAATGAGGACAAATTTGGAAACAAAGGTAATGTGCATAGTGACAAAAAAACAAAAACAAAACAAAACAAAAAACTTAAAAAACAAACAAACAAAAAAGCCCATAATTTGAACTATCAGTTCATATCAGTTGAACAATCACATGTGTGTATTACAAATTCAGGACTGCCCAGCTTAGTTATCTCTTCAGTTAATTATTTTAACTTTTATTTTTGAAACATAATTCTAAAAATTAGAATTTATAAATACCATGTGCGGTTTAAATGTTCAATATACTACTTAATAACAAATAGTGTACCTTGCATTACACAAATAAGAATTTGTTCAGGCCTGCCTACATTTCAGTGTGTTTCAGTGTTCATTGATTTAAAACACATGATGGAATTACTGGTGTGATGTTATTTTCCTTTAATTATTTTTAAAATAAATTATTTAACAATTTTTACAATACCTACCCTATCCTTGTTTTAATAAAAAATTTCTAAACATGATCTGTTTGTAAGATTACAGAATGATTTTCTTTTACTGTTTACATCAGTGGTGTTTAACAATTTCATGTAATATGGAGTTAATTTAATATTGATTATTGTGAAATGAAATCATTGTAGTGTTTATTTGAATGTCACATATATTTCCTTAAATGTTTCATTATCATTTAACAATATATAATAAGCATTGAAAACAGACTGGTTCTTATGCATTTGCCTTAGTTCCATTAGCAAGCTGTTCCATTAGCAAATGTAAATGATTGTCTCAGGCCTTTATGGGGTCCATGCTGGTAGAGGAGTTTTCTTAAAGGTACCCAAATGAGTTAAAATAAAAAAAAAAGACCCTACAGTTATTTCTTTCCCCTACCCTAACTCTCACATTTAAGAAGCTTTCTTTGATGCTTATAGAATAACTAGAGGCCTGGTGCACAAAAATTTATGCACTCGGCGGGGTTGGGGGGGGGTCCCCCTCAGCCTGGCCTGTGCCCTCTCGCAGTCTGGGACCCCTCTGGGGATGACCATCTGCTGGCTTAGGCCCACTCCCTGGGGGATCAAGCCTAAGCTGGCAATCAGACATACCTCTGGCAGCCCGGGAGCCCTCAGGGTATGTCTACTTGCCAGTGGGGAGCAGGCCTAAGCTGCAGTCGGACATCCTTAGCGCTGCTGAGGAGGCGGGAGAGGCTCCCACCACCACCGCTGTGCTGGCAGCCATCAGCCTGGCTTGTGGCTGAACAGAACTCCCCTTGTGGGAGCACACTGACCACCAGGGGGCAGCTCCTGCAATGAGCATCTTCCCCTCTGGTCAGTGTGTGTCATAGTGACCAGTCATCCCCAGTCTTTCTGCTGTTAGGGTCAGTTTGCATATTATCCTTTTATTATATAGGATAGAGGCCTGGTGAACAGGTGGGGACCAGCCGGTTTGCCCTGAAGGGTGTCCTGGACAGGGTGGGGGTCCCTGCTGGGGTGCCTGGCCAGCCTGGGTGAGGGGCTGATGGCTGTTTGCAGGGTGGTCACACCCCCTTCAGGGTGGGGGTCTCCACTGGGGTGCCTGGCCAGTCTGGATGAGGGGCTGAGGGCTGTTTTCAGGCTGGCCAAGTCCACCAGCGATGGAAGCTCCCAGCATCTCCTTTTTTTTCTTTTTTTTTTATTCTGGGATTTTTTTACCTTCTATAATTGAAACTTTGTTGCCTTCAGTGGAGCTGAGAGCTGGCTTCTGCTCGCTCCAGCTCAATGGCCACGGCCAATGAAAGCAGGTATCTGGGGTTTATTTACCTTGTATAATTGCAACTTTGTTGCTTTTGAGTGGAGCTGAGAGCCAGCAGCAGGCTGGCTTCCTCCATCACTGGAGCAAGCAAGTCTCCTGCTCGCTTCAGCTCCGTGGCTGCCAGCCACCATCTTGGTTGGGTTAATTTGCATACAGTCACTCTGATTGGCTGGTGGGTGTGGCTTAAGACATAGCAAAGGTATGGTCAATTTGCATGTTTGTCTTTTATTAGATTAGACCTTTTGAAAGACTGAAAAAGAAAATGATTGAAAAGTTCTCTTTAGGGAAAATATTTTCAAGAGTTGACACATTAGCCACTGTGAGTACTGGTTAATTAGGTTACCAGATTAGTTAGAAAGGAGGAAAATCCTGAACTAGTAGATAAGTCACAGGTGAGATGTTAGAGTAAATAAGTGGTTCAGTAACATCTTGATCACTTGAACTGTTCCTCAGGTGCAAGGGTCAGCGTGTCCTGGCAGGACACTGCACTGCTGGGTCCTAGGCAGCCAAAAGGTCGCATAGAGGTTAAACGGTCAAGGTCTATAAATGGCCTCATCAAGACTTTTCACCCCCTCAACCTCATAATTTGAAAAATCATGTAAGAAGTTTAAATAAGCAACTTGGGTAAAATTGTTAGTAATTCCTTTTAATTCTAAAATTATATGCAATTAAAGGATTTGACAGGGGATAAGGGGAGCTAAAGAATGCTTTGATGATTTGATCAATTTCCTAGCTTCCCAGTGGAGGCAGCTGCCAAGTATCTGACTCAAGCAGGAGCAGAATTTTGTGTATCCCTCTTTGAAGTTCATAGTGAATCTGGTTTGTTCTCATCAATGATCACATAATTCTTTTATTTTATTATTATTGGACCAGAATTATAATTATTCTCATTGTCACTGGTTAATATATGGTAAGAGAAATAGATTAAAGTTCTTATCCTGGTTTTGATTATTCAGTCATACATTAGATGATAGCAGTCAATTACTTCACATAGTATGTGCCCATTCAATTGTACATGAGTGTGTGAGAACTACTCATATGAAAAGAATCAGGGAGCCAGTGGTGTTTACGGAAAGGACGACAGTGATAATGGAGGTGGTACAAGACTTTTCATAGACTTATCTCTGAAATTCTGAGATAACATTGTGAGATAACATTAAAAAAAAGAAAACACTAGATTTTGGTAAAGAAATGAAAGAAAATGAGCACTCCCATTGTTACTGGGAGTACATATTTTTACAACTCCGAGAGCAAGTTAGCAATGTGACAGAAAAGATGAACAATTTTAGCCCAGCTAAATCAGGAGGTCATGGTTCAATTCCTGTCAGGGCACATGCCCGGGTTTTGGGCTCCATGCCAGTGTAGGGCATGCAAGAGGCAGCCAATCAATGATTCTCTCTCATCATTGTTGTTTCTCTCTCTCTCTCTCTCTCTCTCTCTCTCTCTCTCTCTCTCTCTCTCTGAAATCAATAAAAATACATTTTTTTAAAAAGTAAATATCCTATATAAAAACTCTCATATGTGAATTCAGGAAGACACGTACAAGAACAACAATGCTCACTATCCATTATTTATAATAACTGAATTATAAACAACCTAGTGTTCACCCATGGAACATGAAATAATACACTGTAATGCATTTGTACATGGAATACTAATGCAGAGACGAACATTTTCCTGACCCTCTGTGGGTTCCTCACTGGGTATGGCAATTACCTTAACAGAAACAGACTAAGAGGAGATAAGCACACACATTTATTTAATATAAATTTTCAGTGGCATAGGAGCCTTCATAATGAAACAAATCCTCAAAGAAACAGTCAGACCTGAGTATTTTGTGCTAGGTTTGACGCGGAGAGAATAGTGGTGGAGAAAGATGGCAAGTCAGAGAGCATGAGGACAGTGTAGTGAACGAGGGAAACTTAGCAAAGCCTGCTCATCAGGATTCTGCTGGCACCCCCCTGTCTTCAGAAACAAAGGTGCTCCTTTTTTTGTGGGTGAAGGGGCACCTCTCACATGGGAGTGTTATGACCTCCTTCAGAGCAGAATGGTAGGGCAAAGGTCAGAACAACCTACCCGCTTCTGCTGTTTACTCAAACTCCTTCACTTTAAAATGTTCAACATGCCAAGTTGCTATATTCTGGTGTATATTATAAATGCCATTATATGCACTAGCCGGAATAAATTAGAGTTACCTCTAGCAACCCAAATAAAACTCAAAATAAATAGTGAAAAAAAGCAAGGTGTACAATGTTCCATGTACTATACAGTTTAGATAAAGATTATAAAAACTGAAACAACACTCCATACATTTATGGATACATAATTATACAATGAAAGTATAGAATGCCTATAGAAATTGTTGTAGTCTTAACATATATATAGTGCCAATACCAAAAGATTTAGCACACTCTCTGACCCCCTCTCTATATATAATATGGGAGGTAAGAATATGGGAGACCTTTAGTGGAAAGAAAGAAAGAAAGGAAGAGAGAGAGAGAGAGAGAGAGAGAGAGAGAGAGAGAGAGAGAGAGAGAGAGAGAAAGCAAAGAAACTGTTCCTTTTATGTGCATCAAATTTCCAATAGTTGATTAAGATTATACTGAAGGAGAAAGAAAATGAAATGATATAGAGGAAGAGTAAAAAAAAGACCTCTACCTCAACTGTGTCTGTAACGTTTAATTTCTCTTAAAAAATCTGAAACAATTACTTCCTAATTATGATGAAATCTAATGTTCACTATAATGTGTTTTATAACACTTTGTTTTTACCTGACTGTCTGAAGTATTTCACAATAAAATTAAAATCACCAATAACAGAAACAGCAAAAACAACAATAACAAAAAGTAAACCTTTACAGGAAGACATGGAGTTCGGGAAGTTAAGAGATGTCTGCTGCCAAGGAGTTCAGCTTACAGATGTGCACTGTGGGCTGGGCGGGAGAATCAGAGCCTGAGTGTTAAGTGGGAGTTTGTGCCTGCCTCACAGCTGCACCCTTTTCCAAATGAACAAAGCACTCTTGACCCTGAAAGGTACTATTAAATTTAAGAAATGGCAGACTAAATGTACTCTTAGGGTTTTATTTTTTTTTAATATATTTTATTGATTTTTTACAGAGAGGAAGGGAGAGAGATAGAGAGTTAGAAACATCAATGAGAGAGAATCATCGATCAGCCGCCTCCTGCACATCTCCTACTGGTGATATGCCCGCAACCCAGGTACATGCCCTTGACCGGAATGGAACCTGGGACCTCTCAGTCCGCAGGCCAACGCTCTATCCACCGAGCCAAACCGGTTTCGGCAACTCTTAGGGTTTTAAATTGACTCACTGTCCCCAAATAGTGAGAATTTACCCACTCTGCCTAGGGTAGGTAGAAATAGAATTTTAGCTAAAGAGCAGGTGTTTCTGCATTATGAAGTAGAGTGCATTGCTTAATGTAGGAAAATCTTTACCCACTGCTCTCTCACTCTTTCCCCCTCAGTAAAATGGACAGAACTAGTAAACCTTAAATGTATTTACAGCTGCTAAGATTATTAGAGATTCAGAAAGATTTAGAATCCCTAATTACATTCTAGATTACAGACTGCAGCTGGCAAACATGAAAATCATTGTTTTAAAGGATACTATTTCAGCAAAATCTATATGGGTAACTATTTCTTTAGGGACTGAAAACAATCTCAGGATTGTGGACTGGATTCCAATCTGAAATGGCACAACAGTGTTCAAAATTCCCTATCTGGGACTTCTGCTTGATTATTCTACACGACTGTTGTGAAGGGCCATTTGGAAATTTTGACTTGTCCTGGTAAGACTTCCAAGTGTATGGAAGAGACATTTCTGGGAGAGCAACTTGCTTTCACTTCTAGACAACTCCTAAGAGAAAGGACCTGTGAGTTACATTATGCTATTTTATGCAAAGCACCAGTGTGAGGGGCAGTCACGGCGTCACCAGGGGAAATCCTTAATAAAAACGCGTGTACGCTGCTCACTGCCTGCTTCCTGTGACTATGATCTCCCACCCTCCTGGCTCCATTTGTCCATAGATGTCTTACTACCTCCTTCATCTCTCCTTGTTAGGCCTGAGGCATCTCTCCAACTGCTTACCTGACATCACATGTTGGAGACTCAACAGGAATCTTAAACTCAACATGTTCAAAACATGATCTTCCACCCCAAATAAGAGATATATTTGGTACAATTATATTGAACTAGAGGCTTGGTGCATGAAATTAGAGCAGTCGGGGGAGGGGTGGTCCCTCAGCCTGACCTGCACTGTCTCACAATCCGGGAATCCTGAGGGGATGTTGCTGCCGTGGAGGTGGGAGAGGCTCCTGCCACTGCCGCTGTGCTCACCAGCCGTGAGCCCAGCTCAGGGCTTCTGGCTGAGCAGCACCCCGCCCTGTGGGAGTGCACTGACCACCAGGGGGAAGCTCCTGCATTGAGTGTCTGCACCTTGGTGGTCAATGCACATCATACAACCAATTGTTCTGCTGTTCAGTTGATTTGCATATTAGCCTTTTATTAGATAGGATAGTATCATAGTTCTTCTGGCTGCTGAAGTCATATATATAGGAATCACACAGAGGCTTCTCTTTCAAATCCTGTTGACTTCACATCTAAAATAATACATATATAAATCCTCCCATTCAGGCAAAACCTGTTGGTTCTGTCTCTCAAATAGTTCATACAAATCTACTGTTCTCTACCACCCTGTCCAGTGTACCAATCCAGGGTGCCATCATCTCTCTCACCTGGACAACTTCCATTACCTGGTAAATGGTCTACTGTTATTTGTATTTGCTTCCCTTCTACACATAGACATGTTTCCTTTGTTCCAGATATCCATACACTACTTGATAAAAGTCTGTCTTCCTTTAAAGCTAAACTCTATGGGGTCAGGAAGTTTGCTTTTTTTTTCTCAGGGTCATATCCCTACTACCTGACAATTAATTATATTGCCACCCAGCCTTATGTGCTCTAAATTCTGGAAAACAGCTTCCACATGTATAGTTGAATTTTTATTTTAAAACAGCATTAGCGTCTTTAGAATAATCTCATAGCTCTCCTAGGTAACTATTTTAAGTTTAATAGCACTTTGTAAGATAAAAACATTCTGCTTTGTGTGTTTAAAACAATCATTCTCTCTCTTAAAACTTAAAAGCACCAACCTTCTCTCTCGCCTTTACAGAGATATTGCCAATGTAGTAAGCGGGCGGCCTTGCTTTGGTCACTTTCACTTGACTTTGCCTGCTCTGCACTAAAGGAGCACCAAGGCTAGGAAAGGTCACACTCCATTAGGCAAGGAAAAGGGAATTTCACACTGAATTTCCCTGTGTGTTAATTCCTATGCATAATATCTTCCATTTAATTGGAACAGCCTCTGGGTTGTTGAATCTATTTTTTAATCACCTCTTCTTTACAGATGAGGAAACTGATGTTGCAGGACATTCAGTCATCTCAGCAAGGAAATGGCAGAGGCAACATCCCAGCTAAAGTCTCTGGTAGCAAAAATCCCTATTTTTCTTCCCCCTCCCCTACCACATCCTATTTTATTGGTAGGTAAGTTTGGAGAAGAGGTTCATTTTTTAGCCACAGACAGGCCGTAATACCGCGATTCTCTACCTGGAGTATGCATGAGATTAACCAGGGGGGATTTTAAAAATCAGAATTTCTCCAAGTGAAATTCAGGTTCTAGTATTTTTTAAGCTTTCTAGAGGATCCCAATAGGTGGACAATGTTGAGAAGCACAACTCAAATACTTGTTAGGAGTGTATCATTATGTCTTTAATTTTAGTGTACAAATGAACATTAAATTCTTAACAGAAAACAATTATTCTTTAATACGAGAGGTAAAATTAGGAAGATTATGCTTACTATTTATATCTGAAAGAAAATACACACATTGACTTTCTATTTAATATGCATCATGTCCATGCATGATTAATAAGCCTGCATCACTCCCTTCCCCACAACTCGGGGACATAGGAAATCTTAGACATTGTAAATCCTATTCATGGAGGATGCCTTTTTGCTGTTCTTGAGTGGTTTCCAGATTCTTTGCAAGATGTGTGTGTATCTATCCACTTAAGCAAAGTGCTAATTCAATAATAGCCCACGAGCACCATTTTCTGAAAAGAGGAGACTGATAATAGGCTCACAAACAAGGCGAGGGAGCAGTAGTCAGGGTAACTATGCTGAATGCTCTACAGGCTGCTGCTTCAAGGACACAGGTGAATTTAAAGCTACTAGACTCGCATCTACACGCAGCCTGAATCACTCAAGGCAATAAAGCACGGCTTCTATGAATAAAATATAAGCCAAGATTGTTTCTTTTAAGAAAAAAGACATATCTATGCTAAATTGTAAAACCTGTTTCTAGGACTGTTCCCTGTAGCGATGCCACTTGTCTGCTTGGCTTAGTCTGATTGTCATCCTCTTCGGCAGGGCCCTCATTCAGATAACCATCAGGTGATCTATGTGCTTTGTAAAAACCCAGCTGGCCAAGAACGCACAAACGTGCATTTATTCCATTTCCAATCTGTGACTCATTTCTGTCCTTTCTCCCACTGTTTGCTGAATTCCACGGCGCCTCTCTCTATTCCCTCTATCTCCCCTGTCTTTTCCAGAGCCACTCTCATGATCTCAACTTGGGGCTGAACCTCTCTTACGCGTACCTCTGGCCAACCCCCCTTGGTGTTTTGATTCTTTCTAGCTCTGCACTCTCAGGCCTTGCCAAGGACATTGAGCAATTCGAACACATGATCATCTGAGAAAAACCTAATGCAACTTTATTTTTGAGTCCCCAGGTTACAGACCAGGAAATTTCCCCCCTCTCACCCTCTCAGCTTCTAAAGGTTTTCACTAAGGGGACCAGGCCTTAGGAGCCTGGCTTCCCTGCCTCTGCCTCAGCCACTCCCTCACCTGCAGCTCCCCACAGCCCTTTATTTTTTAAAAAATATATTTTATTGACTTTTTACAGAGAGGAGGGAGAGGGATAGAGAGTTAGTTAGAAACATCAATGAGAGAGAAACATTGATCAGCTAGCTGCACGCCTCCTGCATGCTCTCCACTGGGGATGTGCCCGCAACCAAGGTACATGCCCTTGACCAGAATCAAACCTGGGACCCCTCAGTCCACAGGCCGACGCTCTATCCACTGAGCCAAACCAGTTAGGGCTTCACAGCCCTTTAAATGGGTCCATCACTCTTCTGGTGTGGAAGGCAGAGGAGGGTGAAGAGAAGGCAAGAGCGAGCACAATGAAACAAAGAGGACAAGGGAAAAATAGACCAGGCTGAAGACTAGGGAAAAAGAAGGTGGAGGGAAGTTTATTTATACGGGGAAAAGGAAAGCCTTCTCTATGACTAACTGGGTGAAGACAAGGACATTTATGAATTCTGTGATAAGTGTTTAATTGGCAAGCCGGCAACTGCATCAACATTGATTCATTAACTTCTATTTATGAAGAGAAAATAGTAATTTCATTGCAAAGTTACAAAAGTAACATTTTGTCCTTTATAAATATTAATTTTCAAAATATTTAGAAAATTGGCATTTATTTGGCAGACTTGTCTTGACTATCTGGAAAATTTTCTGCCTGAAGACAAATACATGCTTTTATTAGGTGAAGGCTAAGTGCACTGATAAATAAATTGGAGAAATTTTTAAGTTACATAATGTACTTTAGTATAAAACTCAGGTAGGGAAAGGTAATCAGCCAGTCAGTGTAAACAACTCTGAATTTAAAACACATTTAATTAACAAATTAGTATTTCTACACTAATCTTTACACACACCATTCTTAGAATAACTGAATCCATATGCCGTAAAGAATGTCTATATCTTTTTTATAATCATACACTGCTGCCTGTTTGATGGCCAGTACTATGGTAATCGGTGGGTTAGCTTACTAATAAATGTACCTATTCTGTTACAGTTAACACTGTTGTACACTCATTAGAATTCAGGAACAAAACATAAGCATGCTTTTTATTCTGATTTAGCATATCTGAATAAGCTTATGTCATTTGACATGATACTAAATAATTTGTTGCCCTCTGGAAAGAGCGCTTGAGGTCCTGTTTAATAATTCTCTGCCATATATTTGTTCTGGACAATGATCAAAGATGGTAGTGTGAGCTAGATCTTTTTAGTTTTATCTAAAAAATTACAATGCTATAATACTAAATGAGTGAAATATAGAGCTTGCTTCTGTGTGCTGCTGAAAGACCAGCGGCTGTTAAGAAATAATGACGAGCGTTTGCATAGCTGACAAGCATATTCCTAAACACCAGAGATATGTAATGCCACATTTGCATGAAGTATTATCTCCTATCACCACATAATGTATTTCCCATTATACTTTTATGAGCCTGTGGGGTTTCATTGTGTGTGTTTGTCTTAGAGCATCCACATATTAACCTAATAGATTATGATGATATAAATCTACCTACCAGCATATTAAACTCAAATCTATTTTATTTAAATTTAGACACTGTATAAATACACACAGATTTGTTAAAAACACCACATTGAATACTTAGAGGTAAGTATGGTTACCTTATGCTATGTTATATAATGTATATGATTTTTATACAGACAGTCCTTGGGTTACATCAGACTCCACGTACATGTTTCGTGGTTACGTAACCATCTCCCATTTATTTATAAAAAAAAAGTTCCATCATTTCAATGTAAATACATATGTGCTTTATCTTTTTTATTATTTACTAGTGGCCCGGTGCATGAAATTCGTGTGTGTGTGGGGGGAGGGGTTGTCCCTCAGCCCGGCCTGCACCCTCTCCAATCTGGGACCCCTCAGGGGATGTTCGACTGCTGGTTAAGGCCTGATTGCTGTGGGGCCTTACTACCACCCCCACCAGCCTGCTTTCCCCCAACTGCTCCCCCTTGCCAGCCTGATCACCCCCAACTGCCCTCCCTGAACGGCCTCATGGCCCCCAACTGCCCTCCTTAGCCAGCCTGCTTGTCCCCAGCTGCCCCCCCCTACCCCCCACTGGCTTTCTCATCCCCACAGCTCCCCCTCCCCCGCCAGCCTGATTACCCCCAACTGTCCCCCTTGCCAGCCTGCTCCCCCCCAACTGCTCTCCCCTTCTGGTCTGACCACCCCTAACCGCCTCTACCTCGGCCCTGCCACCATGGCTTTGTCTGGAAGGACGTCCAGAAGGTCTCCCGGTCTAATTATCATATTACCCTTTTATTAGTATAAATTTACCACAAGTAAAAGTCAGGAATTGTTATCTTTCTTTTAAATTATTTTTTTACTGCTTCACTTCATTACTGCTGTGTATGTGCTCCATGTGAGTGACATAGGTGCTTATGTAGGTGGGTTCTGACTTACAGCTAAAATTGTGTTATGTCGCGCCATAGGAACGACTCTCCAACGTAACCTGAGGACCTACTGTATCTATAATTATAGTTACTTTATGCTGAATTATAAAAACTTATAAACATATATAATATATATTTCTATATATTATATTATATATTTCTATATATTATATATGTGTGTACATATATATATATTTTCCCCTCAAAATAACCATTAGATTGCTGTAATTATTATGCTCATTTGCCAAATGAGAGAAAAGAAGATTCACAGAGAGGGTAATTTGCCTAGATTCACCAGCATGTAGTTGAAGAGACCAGAATTGGAATTTGGACCTAATGTCAAAGCTGGTGCCTCTTAACACTATGCTAAAACTGAGTAAAGATTGAGTTAATACATTTCCAACAAAAGCAAAGAAGCCCTGATCCTTTAGTTGTTACAGTCTTATTGAGGATATTGAAAGGAAACCTGTGACTTCTGTAAAGAAATGACTGAACAGTCTGGAGGCTACCCATTCTGATCTTCACAGATCACTAAGATACCTGGGCCTCGCTGGCAACCTGATTTGTAGACTTCCATTAAATTACTTTGATAGTTTCTTATTTTATTTGGATCATGATACCCCATGATTAACGGAACAACAGAACTACTATCATTATTCCTTATCTTGCTAATTTTTGTTGAGAAATGCACCAACAGGAATCATTCAGGGTTGTAATTATGTCCTTTTATTCATCTTCATACTTTTAATGTCTAACACAGTGCTGAGCAGCAGGTACCCGATAATTACCTGTTGAGGAAATGATAGCTATTAGGAACAGGTGGCAATTTAGAATCAATTTGGTTGATGTCATGAGTTATTCTAACTATATGTGGTTACTATTTGCTTTAAGTTGAAGGTAAATTTTAATTTTCAAAATTTAAGAGACATTATATTTTTAAACCAATTGTACCACATAATGAACTCATGATCCTCCTCAGTCCCTAGAGCATTCTCTAATTCTATACTTAGGTTATGCAAATAAGTACATTAGCTCTGTTTATATTTGTATTTCCTCATATTTTTAGTATCCTTGAATCACTCCCTAATTATGAAATAATGTATAAACATAGAGATAAAATGTATACTTATCCATGTCAAAAGTATGCACCCATGCAGCTATGAGTGTAACAAAATCACAATTTGTATACAATCCTAATATATAATCTATAAAATGATCAATAAAAAATGAGACTCACATATAAATTAATAAATATTTGTGATGTTTTTACTAGATAGACTAATGCAGACAGTTTATACCTTATAATGTTTACATACTTAATGTTTATCTTATGCTTTAACATGCGACTTTTCAAGTCACATAATTTAGAATGATGTTAGATCTAAATACTTTGTTGCTTATCAATGTAGCACTTTAACCATTGCTTTGATTCAGCAACTGAGTGAACTGCAGAATGGCAGCAATATCTGTGCAAATGCCAAGGCATAATTTGAGTCTTAAAAGATTATCTCTTAAATAAACTCAGATACACTAACTCAATCAATCTAGCTTTTTTTCTTTTTGGTCAATATGTTTTCATAAAAATTAAGAGTAACAGATGTGTATACTTAATTAGAAAGTGTATAGTTACACAATTCTATTCTTTTATTTTTGAAAATCTCATAAAATGAAAAAAGCCAGATAACAAAGTAGGGTGGGGGAGAGAGAGAGGGAGGTAAAGAGAGAGAGAGGGATGATGTACCATGGAAAAAAGAGGTTACACACACACACGCACACACACACGTACATCTTAAAAATGAGCATCAGAAAACTGAACAGTGGCACCAGTGAAGCAGAAATCTTGAGGAATCCCTAAAAATAAGAAAGGAGATGAAAAAGAACTATGAAGATAATAAAACAAACATAAGAAACCAGAGCCCCAAACTTCTGATTCCTAACTTCCTCTGCTCACCCTGCAGCCATCTAGGAGAACCTCAAGATCAGGTTTAGGTTGTGGCAGGCAGTTCAGTAATGATGCCAAGCACAGGAGAGGACACCTGGTCATTCGTTAGGGTAACTGTTGGAGCAGATGGGCCACTACTTCCTTATCTCTTCCAAATATATACCAATCACCTGCCATTAAAAAAATATTTGCTTTTGCTCTAGCTGGTTTGCCCAGTGGATAGAGCTTCGGCCTGCGGACTGAAGGGTCCCAGGTTCCATTCTGGTCAAGGGTATGAGCACATATCTTGGCTGCAGGCTCCTGGCCCTGGTCAGGGGCATGCAGGAGGCAACCAATCAATGTGTCTCTCTCACATCGGTGTTTCTCTCTGTCTCTCCCTCTCCCTTCCACTCTCTCTAAAAATCAATGGAAAAACAATATCCTCACATGACAAAAAAAGTGTTTGCTTTACAATCTTAATTTCTAATTGAAATAGAATAGAAAATTTTAATTAATGGGAATTGAAAGTGGATAGAGTTATAAAAGAAACTAGTAAGCTCAAAAATAGAATTTTCTCTAGGCATTCAAGAAATAAATATGTAATGTTAAATAATACAGGAATATTGCAAAACTTTTATTAATACTAAATTAAACCTTGAGAATGTAGACATAGGAGTGACTGGTAGAAATGGAGCACAGAGAGTACAATGACAGTGAAAATATGTTGTCACTTTCTAAGTAGATACTAAATTAAATTATCCTTAAAATTATAGTATAAACATGTATATTAAACATTTGTGAATAACTGTTAGGCATATGATGCATAATGCTTAAAACTAGAAAAAAATGGAGAAAACATTTAAATGCAGCACAATTAAAAAAAGCTAATCAGATGTCAGAAGACCATATTAGAAAACCTCTTATACACCATTCATTGACCTGCTCTTCTCTCTGCCACCTCTGCGATGACCAGCTCTCAGTAGACTCTGACCCATTTCTACAGGCATGATGCACAACATGTCACCTCACTGCCCTTGCCCGGTGCCTCACCATGCCTCCTGTTTCCAGAGTTTTGTCTTCCACGTACAAGTGCAGGAAGCTAAGGATCCTTGCTCAGTGAATATCTGTGACCGACCAGAATATGGTGTGGGAATTCATACCCCACTGACCAGAGTTTTGAGCAGTGGGAACCAGGAGTGGGAGGATAAATTCTCACTCTTTCCTTGGCATCCTGTTTTGAGTCATATGGCTTCTAGGAGAGTGATTCTGAAGGTCAAGCATCAGTTTTAGGCTGTGCAGGCAGCTAGTAACACCCTCTCTACTGGATCTCCCTTCTTCCCTCCATGTGACCTCACTGCTTCTCCCTCCCCAATGAAGCAGAAGTGCAGACCCCATTGCCTTTGACTCTCCTTTCTGTAGACCCCGACCTAAGAAATGCTAAGTTAGTAGGTGCAATAAACAGAAATAAGTTATATAGGGCAGGGGGCAAAGGTACAGTTGTCCATATGGAAATAATATAATAATTAATAAATAATAATCCTATATAATAAAAGCCTAATATGCAAATTGTCCCCTCAGGCAGTCATTTGGGAATTTGACCAGGAGTTTGACTGCTCGCTATGGCATGCGCTTACCATCAGGGGGCAGCACGGAACATGGCGGGCGTGGGCCACGCGCTGCGACCACTCACCAGCTACTTAGGGGCGGGGGTGATGGGGACAGATGTGCAGTGAGAATGTGAGGTGTCCGCTGAATTCGCTCCCACTCCCCCTGCTACCCTCCCCTGGGACACCAGGGCTCATGCACTGGGGAAGCTCCCCCGCCATGCTCAGGTGCTGGGAGCCCACCCCACACCTGTACATCCTCTTCCAGGTGAGCAGGGCCACAGCCGCCACCAGGACCACAGGGGCCAGTAGAACTCCCCATAGGTTCATGCAAGAGCCGGTCTGTGAGGCCAGCCAGGAGAGAGCACATTGCCCTCCTGGCTTCCATGAGGTGTTGCTGGTTGTCCCAGAATCTCATGCTGCACCCTGGCATCTGGCTGTACTCACCATATCTCCAAGTGGAGACTCAGATGTTGTGACTCAGGTGGAGGGGGGCGCACAGGGGCCCGGAGGCCCAGGTGTTGCCCAGGGCCCAGAGGTCAGCTGGGACCTGCCCTTTCACAATGAAGCTCACACTTCGATCGCCGGACAGGCCTAGGGATCACACCCATGAACAATTTTGTGTACTGGGCCTCTAGTATAAGAATAAACTCTCTTTTGTGTCTTCACAACTGAAACCTGCTTTTGCCCCACCCTGTATTTCCTTATTATAAAAGAAAGGCCCTAATATAAGGAAAGAGTTAAAAGAAATCAAATTAAGAATAATCCCAAATCTAGCTATATACTGTATGACAGGAGAGAACTAAAAATATGATAACATAAATATGATAATAAAACAATGGGAAAGTATATGGGGCAAAATTAAACAATAGCAACATTGCACTGTCACTATGAATCAGTAATAATAGCAGAAAATAAATTGATGAATGGGACAAGTTAAACATATTTCATATTGGTAAAAGTAAAATTATGAAACCTTGTGTGTTTAAAATATTCTATCAAACTATATGGAACTAAGCTGATAGAAATTCAAGGACAAATTTACTAATCCTTAAGTTAGAGCCTTTAAGATACTTCATTCTAAATACATTTGATAATGATATTAGAATCAAAATAAAAGGAAATAGTAAAATTCAAACAACTAATAACTTGACTACATATGTAGTATATATATTCTGTACAGAGAGAGAGATGAACTCTTAAGACAATATGGTTTTTCAAACACTCATGAAAAAATTGATATATCCAAGTAATGGATTACAATTAAAATCAGAACAAATGATATTACTAAAGGCCACATTCTCTGAACAAAATATTTAAAAATTAAAATTGTATCTAATAAAGAGGGAATATGTTAATTGACCCTCACACCATCACAAAGGTGGTGGTGTCCACAGTCAATAAGGAGGGAATATGCTAATTGACTCCCCCACCATCAAAGATGGTGGCACTCACAGCCAATAAAGAGGGAATATGCTAATTGACTGCCATGCCCTCAAAGATGGCAAGGCTCACAGCCACAAGATGGCAGCGCTTAGTCCCCTCAGCCCCAGCGGGGTGGCAGGAGTGTGCAAACCTCGGATGGCAGCTGCCCAGCTGCCCAGGGCTACCCGAGGCTCAGGTAACCAGGGCTGGCCAAAGCTTGCACTGCTGGCAGTGGCAGCAGCAGAGGTGTGATGGGTGTCGCCTTCACCTGATCACCTGGTCACCTCCTGCCCCTGAGGGCTCCCGGACTATGAGAGGGGGCAGGCTGGGCTGAGGGACTACCCCTCCAGTGCATGAATTTTCATGCACTAGGCCTCTAGTAAAAAATAAATAGCAAAGATAGCCAATTAGAATAGCAAATATTATTTGCTTTGAAAGTTTAATATATTTTCAGACAACTCTTTTATTAGAATAGAAAGGTAAACTGAAGTTGTGAAATATAATTATGTGGAAGATGTAATTATCAGCATCTGACCTTCTTCTGGGTCCTCCAAGAAGCTGTGCTCATTCTCACCTCAGACCCTTGGCACTCGCTGTTCATGAGTCATCTGTGTATTATTTTTCCCAGTTCTCAAGTAGAATAATCTTTCCATCTGCCTCAAATGGTATTTAGGAAGAGTAAATGGATTAATTTGTATAAAACACTTATAAGAGTGTCTAGCACACTTATAAAACTAAATCAGTTTTATAAATGCTATCTAGCTAACATCATCATCATCATTATTACTAATTATAGATACTGCACATTTCATTTAATTAGCATGAATTTAAAAAATCTTAAGTTTGAACTCAATGTAAATCTCTAGAAACTACAAATGACTTAGTTTTTGCATAGATAATAATAAATGTGTTATTTGTGTGGAAATTGTTTAAACTGCATTATTGAATACCACTATAATGTCTCCAAAAATTGGTAGTATTTTTCCATTGCAAAGAACAACTAGAAGCTATCATATTATAAAACCATTTGGCTAATTTTGGCATGACTGAAAATAAGAAAATGATTCCTTTTTATCTGCATTTATCTATGAATTTTTAATAACAAGTAGGCAAAACATAAAAGTATTCCCAGAAGCTCCTGCTTCTTAAATAGATACCTAAATAGGAGAGGAATCTCTGTGTTTACTCTTTTATTATTTTTATGAAGCTGAATAGTGGTTTCTGGCATTTAACAATAATGTTAATTGTAATTAATAACCTTATTGCTATGATGGCTGAGGAGAAGAAAAAATCACCTTTAACAGTTTTTAAAGAATCTTTAAGGTAACTAAGATCCCGGTTAACTGATTAAAAGTGAATAAGGTATCACAAGGATTTCTTAATTCATCCTGAGAGGCAGCAGGAAGCACGGACCCTCAAGGAGAGGATGAAATGATTGTGGATATACTGTGTCTGTTCTCACAAGTGAGACGAGCACCTTCTCCATTCACTACCAGGAATAATTTCTAAGCTTCACGAGTTTGAGGAACATCTCTCTGAGCTTATAATAAGGTGAACATTTCTTTGCCAGGACAGTTGACAATTCTGGATGAGGAAGGAAGAAAAGAAATTTCAGGGGAGTGTGTGATCTGATCAGAAGATGAAAGCAGTTAGAATAGTACCAGCTGTTGTGAATGAGTCCATAAGGGATACGCTCCTAGACTAAGAAGAATTGGAGAGAATAGGAGAGTGGACAGAAAGTTCACTTCTCCCTTCACTTTTTCTTCCTCTCTTTCTTTCATCTTCCTTCCTCTCTCTTTCTTTCTTCCTTTCTTTCTTTCTTTCTTTCTTTCTTTCTTTCTTTCTTTCTTTCTTTCTTTCTTTCTTTCTTTCTTCTTTCTCTAGCTATCTCTATCATCTATCTGTCATATGTCTATCATCTACTTATCTATTACTTCAATATTTATGGTGTGCTGAGGTCAACAAAACAAATAATGCTTCTTGTTCTTATATAACTTACAATAGAGAGAGCAGTTAAATAATTAGACAGCACACTATATTACAGGTAACGACGGAAAAAAATAGTGCTAAAGACATGCACACATCATCTTCACGCTTTAAATTGGTAATAGCTGATTTTAGAAACTCAAGAGAAATTTGATGTCTGCTTTGGAAAAATAAATGCTACTTATCCTTCCTCTTTGCCCCAAATAAAAGAAGCAGATCAAAAGGACTTACACAAAAACTGTAAGTGACTAAAAAGTTCACTGGAACAAATGACTTCTGGCCTGGTGTGTTCTCTGTATTTCCAGGGAAGCTGTTTCCCTGCTTCAATCTTCTCTCTCTCTCTCTCTCTCTCTCTCTCTCTCTCTCTCTCACACACATACACACACACATACACACACTCACACACACAGCTGCTTTTCTCCTATTGGACTCTCTACTAGCCCCAACCTTTCTTCCAAATCTTGTAGAAGTAGAATTTATTTTCTGGCCTTTGCAAGTACAACTCCTGAGGCTAGTTCTGATTGTCTCTGATGGATCAGATGCCCATCTCAGAGCCAGTATTCATGCATGGAGGAATTAAGTGTTTTCTTTGTCAGAACAGAATGTTATGTGTTCAGAAGTTCATATTGGACAGAGCTCTCCCAAATAACTTATCCTGGAGATGAGTGAGCTTTCATCCACTGAAAATTATGGCAGTATTATTAGAAAAGAGAGAATGGATTTTAGGTAGGCAGACATCAAATATTTACAGCAATATTTAGCAAATAGTTTGTTAGAACTTACAAGAAATGAAGGGAACTCTTTAAAACTTGCATGACAGTAAAAATATACAAAATTAGACAAATTTTTAGAATGTTTTTCTGTTTCTTTTCCTCCCCACCTCCCTTCTCCCTTCCCCCTAGTCCTCTGTCTCTCTCTCTACCTCTCCCCCTTCCTACATCCCTCCCCTCCCTTCCTTTCCCCTTCCTTCCTCCCTCCCTTCCTCCCTCCCTCCCTCCCTCCCTCCCTTCCTTCCTCCCTCCCTCCCTCCCTCCCTCCCCTCCCTTCCTTCCTTCCTTCCTTCCTTCCTTCCTTCCTTCCTTCCTTCCTTCCTTCCTTCCTTCTTTCCTTCTTTCCTTCCTTCCTTCCTTCTATCCTTCCTTCCTTCCTTCCTTCCTTCCTTCCTTCCTTCCTTCCTTCCTTCTATCCTTCCTTCCTTCCTTCCTTCCTTCCTTCCTTCCTTCCTTCCTTCCTTCCTTCCTTCCTTCTATCCTTCCTTCCTTCCTTCCTTCCTTCCTTCCTTCCTTCCTTCCTTCCTTCCTTCCTCCCTTCCCTCCCTCTCAATGTTAGTTGGGTTAATCAGTGGAATTTCCAATCTAGATGTGAATGAGTCCCCAGTAGAGCTGTGTTATCCTGGGGAAATCACTGGGGCTCAGCTGGGATCTGCTAGATCTACATTTAAAAATCGGAAGTGGCACATTGAGAATGTTCTGGTGAGAGCACAAAAAGGCAAAAGAGCTTGTTTTCAGGGAGAATCTGGGGCTGGAAAAAACAAAGACGGAACTTGGGAGCAGCTGTGAATGGGAGGTAATTCACTGGACTGTTTGAAGAGTTGTCTCACAGAAAAGATTGTTGACTTTCTCTGTGCTGCTTCAGACTGCAAAAATAAAACAAAGAGCTGGGAATTTAAGAGATGACTTTTTGTTTCCAGGAAAAGAAGAGGCTGCAGAAAGAGCTGAAGAAGCTGGGGGTCTTGAAGGACTGTTTCTTGCATTGTGAGAGTCAAGCCCAGCCTTGATTTCAGCATGAAAGTTGTAGGAGAAAAGCTGACAATTAATGCTCCCAAAACAGAAGGGAAAACACTATGATGTCAACCTATTATGGGGGGTGTTCTTAGGGTCTGGAATATTTCCTGTGTTAGGTCATGGGCAGTTCGGCCCATAGAAAGCCCGGACTAAAACGGGAAATTTCCCAAGCCCTCCAGAGTGGGTGCAGAAGATGGGCCCAGTCTGAACAAGGGTTTCACAGCCCAAAACATCCATAGCCCTTGATTAGTTTTTGCACTGCTTATTTGCTGTTTTGTGAATAAACCAAATATAAACCTAGCTTGTGCTGAGCCCAAGTCAAAATTTCCATACAAACTTAAATCCAAACCAGGCTAGGAGGTCTGGCCTAGCCCACCTTTTCTCAGAGATATTGGGATAAATCTCCCCTTAAAAGACATTGCCCTGCATGACCTCAAAGGCCCTATTCAACTGCTAAACTCTATGACTCTTAATTATGCCCAGTATTTATTGATCTATGAGGTCATTATCTATAAAGTAGAAGCTCTTTGAAATCATGAAGTGAATAATTTAGTACATCCTGTGTACTTGCTGTTTTGTTCTTTGCCATCACATCCACGTTTATTTAGAACAAGCAAACAAAAAACCCTCATAGAAAGATAATTTCACTTATTATAAACTGCAACTCCACATCTCTTAGTAAGTCACTGAGTCCCTGATTCCTCATCTCATAAATGGGTCTGATAGATCTAGCTCCTTTAATAGGCTTGCTGCAATATTCAGTTAAAATATTGAATGTAAAAAAGCAAGAAACTTGAAAATCCTTAGTTCGATGTAAAGCTTTGCTTTTATAATCCCTCCATCCATCATTCAATGCTAAAATCATTTTTTGTCATGAATTGTGAATGCAAGAGCACATTTGCAGTGCAACCTCTATTCCTGTCTCAGGCAACAGCACAAGTAGACTAGCACATGTAGTAGGTATGGGGTAGGGGTGCCTGCAGGGATAGGGGTGTCCTGGTGTATTTTCTTTTAGCTCATGTCTGAGGGAGTCAAGAAAGGGCTGAGTAAGAAATAGCTTCAGTTGTAAAACTATTTCTAGGTATCAGCTTAGATTAAAAAAAAAAATTAAAGAACATACAGGTTGCTGTTGTTGTTCTTGTTTTCTGGGGGGGATTGTCCTCTTTTAAATTTAAGTTGAGAAAGTAAAACTTGCAAGTGAAATGCTTTCTGTTATCAATAGAATCACTTTTGTACACATATCATCTTAGATACCACAGTGGTAAGGAAAGAAATAAAAACATATCCCCTATTCTTGGTTATGAACAGTGTTAGGCAAGTCTGCAGGCATAAGGGAGGAAGGCCACTTCAGTGAGCAGGATGTAGTAAAGGCGGGCATGACTATGAGTTGATATCCTGGTTGTGGCTCCATTTGCTTCTCTTCCTCCCATTCACCCTCTTCCTTCATAGTGTCCCACATCTTCTCTTCTGTTTTGGGCCATTTGAAGAGAGATCATGGTGCTCCTCCATGACCCATGATTTTAAACTCTGGACATAGTACCTCAATGAACCTTGGGCTATTCTACTCCTGCCGGACTGCATACTATTCGACTCATACTCATACACACTTTCTGTAAATTGTAGCCTATAAACCCCACCCTCCAGGTTCAGGTTGCTGTTTATAGATCCAGGCATATGCAATAAAGATACATGGAAATGCAAGGGTCATCTACAGAATCATGCTTCCCTCTGGCAGAAATGTACAGGAAGCAAGAAACAAAAGAGACTTGACTTTGGCAATATTTTATTTCTTTTTAGATATGTTTTCATTGTGTGTGTTCTTTTTATAGAGAGAGGGAGGGAGAGGGATAGAGAGATATAGAAACATCAATTAGCTGCTTCCTGAACACTCCTGGGGATTGAGCCTGCAATCCAGCATGTGCTTTGACCGGAATCAAACCAAACCTGTGATCTCTTGTTTCATCGGCCATTTCATGGGTCGGCATTCAAACACTCTGACAGGGTGGCAATATTTTATTTTTCTAGCTGGGCAGTATTTATGGCTATTCATTGTATTCTTTGTAAATTCTATATGTCTTAAATGCTGCATGATGATTTAATTTTTAAGAGTGAGTCTAATATGACAAATTTGTAATATTAAATAAACAAACCCTCCACATTTTTTTTTATGTGGCAGAAGAGGCCAAACAACAGCAAATATTTATGAGTAAAAATGATAAAATATTAAAATATAAAATTATGAACAAATTCTCCCCTACAATGGCTTGGGTGCAACAAGATGCAGCAATCCCTCCATTCTAGAAGTGGGAGGCAGACAAAATATGCCTGTTCTACCCAGCAATTCTATAGAGTCACCTTCAAATCACTCTTGGACTTCTGGCTGAAAATAAACAGTTTGCAGTTAGTTTTCTCATAAAGTGCTAATTTTATTCTTGAGATTTAGTATAAAACTTAGGAACTTGGGAGAATAATAGAATTTCAGGTTTGAAAAGCTCCTTAAGTGTTCCCTGTCCAATAGTTCTTAGTCTGCTGTTCATCTCCTACAAAGCACTTCGTCAAAGAAAGTGTGTTCTAGCCTCATAGAAAAAGAAAGCCACTTTGTACAAGAGTGACATTGATAAGTTATTTGGAATTCTGTTATATTTATCACTTAAAGAAAGTATCAAAACAATAAGAAATTTCCAGTGGGAATTTTGCAATCACTTTTATTTGTAAGACTACCTGTGTTGAATTGCATAGCTCTGCAACTTAAAAAAAAATAGATTAAAATCAGGACAGACTGTATGGAAATTCAAAAGACTAGTGGAAACAAGTTTACAGGGGTCAAGGGTAGTCACGGCATTGGTAGCTCATGTCAACTTTTTGTTTGGGCAAAAGCCAGACTCACTGAAAGAAAACAAGCTCAATGGAAGCTGACAGAAACAAGCAGAGTTTTTTTTCAAGCACCACAGAAATATATAGCAGCATTTTGTTAAAGAAAAGTGGGCAATTCAAAAGGAATGCCAAAATAAAATAACAATATGTAAGCAAATAAAATACATTAAAAGGTGGAAGTTAAACACATTACATTTTGAAAAGAAATTATATATAGCAAGTATGGTACACATTTCTAATAATGATCAGCATTAGACTATTATAGACCAAAAGCTAAATTTGAAAAAGTGAATTTTAACTTGAGTTCCCTAGTTAAAACTTTTTAGCTTAGATTGCTACAAGAAACTATAAAAATTAACCCAATAGTGCACCCCCCCAACAATATTACTAAAGAGATTGTCTACTGTGTAACTTGCAATGAAGCACCTTGTATGGAAATGATCCTATAGCTGAGTGACACAGACTTAAGCTTTTAAAAATGGCCATTTGGAAGCAAAAGTCAAATATGACATTCAACAGCATTAACTACACAAATAGTCGAAATTTTCAGTAACTAGAAAGGGGACCACTTCTTTTACATTATTCTAGGGCTATGAGGAGTCGCAATGCATTCAGTCTGGAAACCAAGGATAATAACTATATAAGGTGAAGTTTTCAGAAAATTGCATAACTTTACCTAAGTTAATGTACCAGAAAATTAAGTTAATGCAAATTTTAGTATTATGTTTATCAATTGAATGATCTCCATGAACCCAGCATGTGCTGGCTGTTCCATCCTAGTAACTCTGACAGGAAACCATGTTCTGTGTGTGTGTGCATGACAGAAGACAAGAATTGCACAAAGCACTGCCATGATCACATATTAGCTTATTTTCTAAGCCAGTTCATTAATTCATTTAGTCAACAACTATTTTTATATGCCCATCTGTTGCAAGTGACTGAGCTAATGATTGCAAACGGTACACTAACTGAACAAAAAAGAATGGTTTATCTCCTCAAGGTGCATATAGTCTAGGACAGTGGTTCTCAACCTTCCAAATGCCACGACCCTTTAATACAGTTCTTCATGTTGTGGTGACCCCCAATTTCATTGTTACAAATTGAACATAATTAAATGATTAATCACAAAAACAATATGTAACTATATATGTGTTTTCTGATGGTCTTAGGCGACCCCTGTGAAAGGGTCGTTCGACCCCCAAAGGGATCACGACCCACAGGCTGAGAACCACTGGTCTAGGATGAAGGATAATGTACTCTACTATATGCTACAAATAAATAGTGGGAAATTCTAAGGTTATATGCTACAAATTTCAGAGCAAAACTCTAGAAGGAAGGAATTTTCATTTGACTCAAGCTTACATTTGAATGCACAGTATGCCATGAAATATTCTCTTCTTTCTCTTTGTATCTATTTTAAAATTTTCTATGAGAATTTTTTTTCAATTTTTAAAAATTAAAATAAAATATACCATTTTAAAGTGTACAATTCAGTCATCTTTAGTAAAATCACAATCATGTCCAACCATCAACAATATCTAATTCTAGAACATTTTTAACAAATCCTCCTCAAAACCCATAATTATTAAAGTCACTATCAATTCTCCCAGCAGTGCCACAGCCACTGGTAACCACTAATATGGGGTTTCCAAAAACATGTATGCACACTTTAACAGTTGATAACTCACTTAATTTTCACTCCTTTTCAGGTTTAACTGATTTGAAATAATGGGTGAAGCCAGACTAGTTTTGAACAAAGAAACTAGATTTTTTTTTACAGGGATACATAAAAGATAAATTTTATGGTGCAAAACTGGCAACAGTCAATGAATTGAGGGAGCATAAATACTGAATGAAATGATTCTTGGTGTTTGCAATTCGATTACTTCACGTTATCAGCAGTGCAATGGACCAGAATAGTCATCAGTCTGAAAACAGGCATCGGTAAAAATAATTAACTCCTGTAGATTCTTTTAAATCTTAAAAATGAACTGTATGCTGTCCAGCAAGCTTGGTTCAGTAGTTGAGCATTGACTTATGAACCAGGAGATCATGGTTCAATTCCCAGTTGGGGCACATGCCAGGGTTGGGAACTTGACCCCCAGTAGAGGGCATGCAGGAGGCAGCAGCTCAATGATTCTCTCTCATCACTGATGTTTCTATCTCTCTCTCCTCCATTCCTCTTTCTGAAATCAATAAAAAATATATTTTAAAAAATAAAATTAATTGTATGTTAATGAACACTGACTTTATAGTCATACAAAGTGTGTGTATACATTTTTGGGGACACCCTGTATATTTTATGTGTCTATGAAATTGCTTTTTATTCTGGACATTTCATATTAATGGTATCTTAAAATATATGGCTATTTTCACTTAGCATAATCTTTTAAAGGTTCATGCATATATACATGCTTTGTTCCTTTTTCTGGCTGGAGAATATTCCATTGCATGGTTATAACACATATTGTTTACCAGTTCATCAGTTGTTGAGCATTGGGGTTGTTTTTATGTTCTGTCTCTTGTGAATAACATTGCTATGAACATTCCTGCCTAAGGTTTTGTATACATATATTTTAAATTTATTTTCTTCATTATACATAGGAATATACTACTAATTGTGGGGTCATATAATAACTAAGTTTTGGAGATATTGTCAAAATTTGCTGCACAGTAACTACATAATTTATACTTCTACCAACACTATAAAAGGATTCAATTTTCTCCACTTTCTCAGTAACGCTTGTTATTCCCAATTTTGCTTTTGTTTTTTTATAGCCATCCTAGTGGGTATGAAATGTACCTCATTACAGTCTCGATTTGCATTTTCCTAATGACTAATGGTGCTGAGAATCTCTCCATGTTCTTATTGGCCTTTTGCAGAAATATCCAGATCAATTTGCCTGTTTTTCCATTGTATTTATCTTTTTGTTGCTGAGCTATGAAAGTTCTTTACATATTCTGGATTCTGGACTTTTATCAGATATTTGCAAATATTATCTTTCATTCTATTAGTTGTCTTTTTACTTTCTGGATAATTTCCTTTGAGATACACAGTTGTAAATTTGATTAAGTTCAGGTTTTTGTTGCTTGTGCTTCATGACATTATGTTTAAGAACCCATTGCCTAATGGTTTACAGAAAGATTTACAGCTGTTTTCTTCTCAGAGATTCATACTTTCAGGTCTTACATTTAGGTCTTTAATTCATTTTGAGTTAACTTTTGTATGTCATGTGAGACAGGATTCCAAAATCATTCCTTTTCTTGTGGATACCCAATTGTCTTGTTATTATTTATTGAAAAGATTATCCTTTCCCAAGAGTGGTCTTGGTATCCTTTTTAAAAACAATTAGTCACACATATATGAATTTACTTCTGGGCTCTCAATTATGTTACATTTGCGTATATATTTTGTGCCAGTACCAAACTATCTTTAAAATTATAGCTTTGGAGTAACTTTCGAAATCAGGAAGTATGAATCCTACAACTTTGTTTTCAAGATTGATTTGGCTCTTTGAAGTTACTTACAAGTACATACAAATTTTAGAATGAATTTATCCATTTATATAAATAAAAAGGATGGTGGAATTTCGATAGTGATTGCATTACATATGTAGATCAGTGAGGAAGGAATTGGTATCTTAACAGTATTATATATTCTAATCCATAAACACGAATCTGCTTTGATCTATTTATCCCTTTAACTTATTTCAGCAATGCTCTGTGGTTTTCAGTGTAGAATTTTTCACTTCCTTGTTTAAATGTATTTCTACTCAGTTTTATACTTTAAGATGCTATTATAAATGGAGATATTTTATTAGTTTTATTTTTAATTGTCCATTTCAAATATATATAAATACAACTGACTCTTTGCATATTGATCTTGTATCCTGCAACTTTACTGAGACCATTCATTAACTCTAAGATATATTTTTGTAGGTTATTTAGTTTTTTTTTTGTAACAAGGTAAATTTTTTCAAGTTATTTAAACTAAGACAAAACTAAACAGGAACTGTTCACCCATTTCTTTTCAATATATCAGACCACGTTATCTCTGAGTTAAGGCAGTTTTGCTTCTTACTTTCTAAGCTGGATGCCTTCTATTTTATTTGCTTATTTATTTTTTGCCTATTTTCTCTGGTAAATGTTGAATAGAAATGTTGAGAGCAGACATTCTTGGCTTACTGATATTAGTAGTAAGGTTTTCAGTCTTTTATCATTAGTATGAAGTTAGATGCATGTTTTTTATAGATGTACTTTATCAAGATAAAGAAATTTCATTCTGTTATTTTGTCATAAAAGTGATGTTGGATTTGCCATATTTTTTCTGGGTCTTTTTAAGTAATCATGTGGTGTGTTTCCCCTGCCCCCTTGCTGCATTCTATTTATATAGTGTACTGTGTTGATTTATTTTCAAATGTTGAACCACCTTTAGTTTCCTGAGAAAAATCATAATTTGTCATTGCATATAAATTTTTTTAATATGCTACTAGATTCAGTGTGTTAGTATTTTGTTAAAAATATTTTTCTATATGTATAAGAAATATTGATCTAAACACTACTTTTATTGCATTGTCTGTCTAAACTGGTATCTGTATAATAGGTGTAATATAATGAGTTCTGAAGTCTTCCTAACTATTGTATTTTTTGAGAGAGTTTGAGAAATAATGGTATTTTTCTTTAAATGTTTTGTAGAATTCACCAGTGGTTCTGGGATTTTCTTTGTTAGGTGGTTTTAGATTAATGATTCAATCTCTTTATTTGTTATAAGTATATTCAGATTTTCTGTCTCCTTTGAGTCAAGTTCATAGTTTGTGTGTTTCTAGGTCTTACTCTATTTTATTTAGTTTGTCTAAATTTTTGGCAAACTTTTGTTACAGAATTTTATAATTATTTTTTTTCTGGAAGGTCAGTAGTTATATCCCCACTTTCACTTGACTATTTTTGGTCAGTCTGCTAAAGATTTACCAATAGTGTTGATCTTTTTAAAGAACCAATATTTGGTTTCATTGATTTTTCTGTTATTTTCTTTATCTGTATTTCATTTACTTCTACTTGAATATGTATATTTTTACTTCCCTATGGTTGTCTTGGGTTGAGTTTGCTCTTCTTTTTCTAGTTTGTTAAAGTGGAGTTTAAGTTTAGATGATGTGTGTGTTTTTTAATGTATGTGTTCTTTGCTATAAGTTTTTTTCTGAAAGCTGCATTTCATAAATTTTGGTATGTAGTGTTTTTGTTTTGGTTAATCAAAGTATCTCCTTATTTTTCTTGTGATTCTTCTTTGACCCACTAGCTATTAAAGAGTGTATTGTTTAGTTTCCACATACACTAGTATGTGAATTTTCCACATTTCCATCATTTTTTGGTTTTCTAATTTCATTCTATTGTTGTCAGAGATCATGCTTTGTATGATTCAATATATTTAAATTTTCTGAAACTCATTTAGTGACCTAACATATAGTCTAACCTGAAGAATATTCCACATGGGCTTGAGAAAAATGTGTATTCTGGTGTTGTGGGTGGAGTGTCCTATACATTTCTGGTGTGTCTAGTTGGCTTGTAATGTGCTCAGGTCCTATATTCCCTTGCTGAGCATCTCTTTGTCTATCTATTGTTCAAATTTGGGTTGAATTCTCTAAGTATTATTATTGAACTATTTGTTCCTTCACTTCTGTCAGTATTTGCTACATGTACTTTGGGGCTCTGTTTCTAGATCCATATATGTTTTATAATTGTTAGATCTTCCTGAAGAATTGACCCTTTAACATTTATATAATGACCTTTTTTTTTTTTTTTTTAAATATATTTTATTGATTTTTTTCCAGAGAGGAAGGGAGAGAGATAGAGAGTTAGAAACATCGATGAGAGAGAAACATCGATCAGCTGCCTCCTGCACATCTCCTACTGGGGATATGCCTGCAACCCAGGTACATGCCCTTGACCGGAATCGAACCCGGGACCCTTCAGTCCGCAGGCCGACGCTCTATCCACTGAGCCAAACCGGTTTCGGCAATGACCTTTTTTTAACATTTATATAATGATGTTGATTACTTCCTATACTAAAATTGATTTTGTCTAAAATTAGTATAGACACTCTTTTAATTGTTTACATGAAATATATTGTTATATACTTCTACTTTCAACTTACTTTATTTTTAAATCTAAATGCAACTCTTGTAGTTAGCATATAGTTTGATTATGTTTTATTATGTGTTTTTTAATCTCTGATTTTTATTTATTTTTTTAAAATATATTTTATTGACTTTCTACAGAGAGGAAGGGAGAGAGATAGAGAGTTAGAAACATCGATGAGAGAGAGAAACATCGATCAGCTGCCTCCTGCACATCTCTCACTGGGGATGTGCCTGCAACCCAGGTACATGCCCTTGACCGGAATCGAACCTGGGACCTTTCAACCCATAGTCCGACGCTCTATCCACTGAGCCAAACCGGTTTCGGCTAATCTCTGATTTTTAAAAAATATTTTTTAATTATTTAAGAGAGAAAGAGAGTGGGAGAGAGAGATAGAAACATCAATGATGACAGAAAATCATTGATTGGCTGACTCCTGCATGCCTCATACTGGGAATCAAGCCCACCACCAGGGCATGTGCCCTGACCAGGAATCAAACCATGACCTCCTGAGCCATGCCGGCCATGCTAATCTCTCTTTTTTTTTTTTTAATTGGTGAATTTACTCTTTCATATTTAATGTAATTACTACTGATAAACGACTTATTTCTCCCAGTTTTATATTTATTTTCCACATATCTTTTCTATTTTTATTCCTCAATTTCTCTATTACTGTCTTCTCTTGTGTTAAACACGTCTTTTTAGTATACCATTTTCATTCTCTATTGTGTCTTTTACCATATACTTAAAAATATTTTTTATTGATTTTCAGAGAGAGAGAAAAGAAAGAGTGAAAGAGAAACATCTGTGTGAGAGCATAACATCCATTGGCTGCCTCCTGAACACCCAGGCTTGTGTCCTGACCAGGAATTGTACCAGCAGCCTTTTGTTGCATGGGATGTTGCACAAGCAACTGAGCCACACTGGCCAGGGATACCATATACTCGTGAGTTATTTTCCTAGTGGCTTCCCTGGAAATTACAATTCACAATCTAGTTTGGACAAAGATCAACTTAATTTCAATAGCATACAAAACTTTGGTCTCATCATGCTCCTCTACCATCGTTGTGCAGTTATTATTATACATTAGATCCTTATAAATTTTGATTGATAATCACTTTTCTATGCTAGCTATTGTACTATAAGTCAGAAGAGTTACAAACAATAAATGCGTTTATAATTTTAAAATTGCCTATTCATTAACTTTTACAAGGTCTTTAGTTTTTCATGTAGATTCAAGTTGTGTTTTTTTGTTTTTTTTCCATTTGTTTCCGTCTGAATGACTATTGCTATCCTTTTTCTGTAGGGTCAATGTATTAGTGAAAAACTATGTGTTTATATTTGGAATATCACATTTTCTTCTTTATTTTTGAAGCATAGTTTTGTCAGATGTAGAATTCTTGGTTAACAGGTTTATTTATTTCTTTAAACTTTAAACAGACTCATCATTTATTAAACAATACAGATAGGTTCCATTTTCTCATAAAGGTTTTGTGCTTTGCGTTGTTTTTTAACCCTGACAGTTAGGTGGAAATATAAAAATCTATCTGGTATGGAAGAAAATCCTGGGACATGCCTGGGATGCACTTAAACATTTGGAGTATTGAAATGGCTCATATCTACTTACAAAGATTAAAGATGTACTTTAGAATTATGGGAATATAAGCCATATTGCACTTTGCAAAGTAGATAAACACCCCTAAATTCAATCAGTAAAATTATACAATGAAAACGTATTCAGAGTAAGAGAAAAGAAGGTCCCATGTTAGGGTACTCTTTTTTTTTTTTATAATTTAGTACCTTGAATATGTCATCCCACTGTCTTCTGACCTAAGTGGTTTCTTATGAGAGGGCAGCTCTTAAGGTTACTGGGGATCCCTTGTACCTGGTAAAATACTCCTTTCTTACTGCTTCCAAGATTTTTTTTTTGCCTTTGGCTTTTGACAGTTTGATTATAATATCTTAGTGTGGATCTCTTTAGGATTATTTTATTTGGGGTGTGTTGAGCTTCCTAAAAAGTCAAATACATTTCTGTCAACCATTTCTGGTCCCTTAAGATTCAAATGGAGCTGAAAAATTCCTATGGCCTAATGCTATGGCAGCCATCTGAAGGTTGTAGTGCAATGCATGACTCGCGTGTTCGTGGCAGTGCTGGTGTAAACAAAGCTACTGTGTGGCCATCGTATAAACGTATACACATACAACTATGTACAGTGCACATTACTTTAAATGATAATAAACAGCTATTACCGGACTATATGCTTACTATACTACATTTGTTATTATTATTTTAGAGTAAACTCTTCCTACTTATAAAAGTTTGCCTTAAAACAGTATTCTGTGTTATGCTGGCAAAAGCCTCATACATACCGTGTTGACCGTAACTCTCCATTGAATCCTTTTCTCTTGTACATGATTTAATATTGCATTGATTTGTCCTGTAACATACTGTACAGGCTTGTATCTTAGAAGCAGAAGGCTAGACCACATGGCAAAAGTGTGTCATAAGCTATGCCATCCAGGTTTGTGTAAATTCACTATATGATGTGAAAAAGTACCAACATCACTTAACGATGCATTTCTCAGAGTGTGTCCCATTGTTAAGCAGTGCAAGACTGTATGTAGGTTGATACTTTTCATCTAGTGTGGAAAGATTTGATATTTCTTCTAATATTGTTTCTCCTTTTTAATTTTTCTCCTATTTTTCAGGGACTCACATTATGGAATTTTAGTATGTGTGCAGTGTCTTCGGCACCACCAATCACTTTTCTTTCTGTTCCCAGGCTTTGTAAGCTCAATTGACCTATATTCATGTCTGCTGATTTTTTCTGCCTGCTCAGATCTGCTTGTTGAGTGCCTTGAGTGAGTTTTTATTCCAGTTGTACTTTTCAGCTCCAGAATTTCTATTTTATTCTTTTTTTTTTTTTTTTACAATTTCTATTTCTTTAATGATGTTCTCTATTTGGTAAGACATTGTTCCTTTTCTGCTTTAGGCATGCTTTCCTGTAGCCCTTTGAAAACATTTAGAATCGTTGATTCAAAGGATTTAGCGACTAATGTCATTGTCTGAGATTTTAAGAAGGACTGTTTATATTAATTATTCTTTTCCTATGGATGAGCCATCCCTTCTTGTTTATTTGCATATCTAATGCTTTTTGTTGTTGTTGAAAACTGTACATTTTAAGTATGATAATGTGGCAACTATGGAATTCAGATACATTCCCTTCCCTGGGGTTTATTGTTAGCACTTGTTATAGTAGTTGTTTTGCTTGTTTAGTGACTTTTCTAAAGTAATCTTAGAAAGTTTGTAATCTTTGTCATGAGAAATGATAGTGGTCAGTTAGTGATTGGACAAAGCTTTCCTTTAAAAGCTTTTATCCCCCCAAACATCTCATTCTCTAATCTGTTATCCCAAGCATTTGATTAGTCTGTTGTTAGCCCCAGCTGTTGCTCATTGCCCCAGGCAACAGTGAATAAATATATTTGCCTGAGACATTTTTTTAAAATATTTTTTTTTTTATTGATTTCGGAGAGGGAGGGAGTGGGAGAGAGAGATAGAAACATCAGTGATGAGAGAGAATCACCACTGGGCTGCCTCCTGCACGCCCCCTAATGGGGACAAGGCCACAACCTGGGCATGTGTCCTTGACTGGCATCAAACTCAGGACCCTCAGTCCACAGGCTGACACTCTATGCCCTGAGCCAGACCACCTAGGGCTGCCTGCGACATGTTTGACAAATGCCTATTTGATAGCCACAGGGAGAGTTCTGAGTTATGAGAGATACAGGAAAGTCTTTTGAGCTGGTCCTCCAGAGCTACCAGCCAGGTCAAACAGCTGTCACAGTTCTTGATGAATGGGGTCTATTCTGCTCCCTCCAGTACTGATACCTGTCCTGGAAATACAAGGTGTCTTTTTTCGTGCCACCACTAACCTGAGGGGTGAGGGGTGAAGGATGAGACCAGGGCAAATGAGAGCACACAGAGCTCACTGTCCTTGCCAAGGCTCATTTGGGTTCCTTGATTAAGGGTTCAGGATTTCTGCAGGATCTTGGTTAGTTTATAGTATCCTGAAAAAATTAAATTCAGATAGCTTTTACCATCTTTTTTTTTATTATTTTTATGCATAAGTGGCATTTTGGAGTTTTGTCCTTTGCCAATTTAGTTCGGTTAGAAATTTCTTTGGGAAAAAGTCATTCTATAGACTTATTTGAATTCTGATGTGGTGGTTAACATGAATGCAATCTGAGAGCTGAGACAATCCTCATTCCTTTCTAGTTTTCTCATAACTAGTCTTTTATTTTTATGATTTCTGGCTCATTATTTCCCTAGCCTCCTCTGAAAAAGATTTGAGATAACTTACATATGTCCATATGTCACTCAAAATTTTATTAAAAAAATAACTTAGAAAAAGGGAACCATCAAAGCCAAATTGTCATTTGAAACCAGAAGAATGCAGAAATGGCCCATGCAATGCACATGACATCCAGGGCGGTTTGGAAAACGGAGTATACCAGACTGACTGGAATACAAGATTCAGATGTGCAGTGCTTTCGACATGAAACAGAATAACATGATTTTCTGTTACTGGAGAAATATAAATTACAATTGAGAAAAGTAATGGCTTTATGTCAAATTTGTATAGTCTAAAAGTTAAAAATTATTTATAGCATATTGTTTCACTTCTCATAACCATAGCACTACAAAGTCAGCAAATAGTACCTCCAGTGCATTGATGAGGACAAAGAATGGAAAACTGTGAGCGGATAGTTTGGTGGTGAAATAGAAACCAGAGCTAGCTATCCGTAGTCTGATACACAATGCTTCCTCAAGCTTGGTAAGAAAATAAGCAATTAAGAGTGCACATATGATGTTTGCATAAATGAACACAGTGAATGTCAAGCATGTAATAAATATTCATTAATGTTACTACTCATGCTCTTTGCTGCCCAACTTCATAATAATTATCATAATTTCTATCACACTAAAGTTAATGAGTTATGAAGTGGCTTTAAAATATAATTTAAAAAATATATAATGTGTTATATCTGTGCTATATAAATTGTATTGCTCATTCCTTTGACATGTATTGATCATGTATTAAAACTTCTTGATCTAATAATTTTTGGATCCAGTCCTCCATTTTCTCATTAAAAGACTAAAATATTTATTAAACATATTTTTAATGGTTAGAGATAAAAGTGGAAAATGCATATCTCTCTGACTTTAATTTACTGTGGGCAACTGGGGGAAATGGAAAACTTCAAGTACACCATATACATCTTACTGATTTATTGGCCTCAGGAAGATGACTTTCCTTATCTGGGCTGGCCAATGACAGGCAGGCTGGAGCTAAGCAGTTGAGAAAATGAAAAAAAGTGAAGAGAAGCTGTGATGGATAGAATTTTAGATATCTCGGGAATATTCAAGTGAAGAGATACAATAGCCATGACACAGATGTCATAAGAAAATTATGCACACAGAGGCAATTACTTTTGTCAAGGCACAGAGCAAAAGGTGGGCATAGTAGGTGAGGGAACAATTCATGAAGGGTGGGAGACTGAAAAGGATGGTGAGTGAGAAGTCATATTTGGGTAAGTTGGTGGGAAGTTGTGCGAGAATTGAGAAATTTATTGGGAACTTGTAGGAGATATTGTGAAATGTGAGGTTCAGCAAGAAATACTCTAGCCTCTCTTAATTAACTGATATCTATAATATACTTTAGTTTTATATTTTATAATCTGAGAAACTTATTGTTTTTTATTCTATCTTATTTGGGAGATAAAAGTGAGTGTTTATTTTCAAATCTAATATTTCTTCTTTATTAATCTACTGCTAAGTTGTCAAGGTTGCTGCCCTTCTTTACATTGAATGTGTCTATGAATCACATGGATCACTGTTATTTTACAACATTTAGATTCTTTAAAACAATTAAGGAGGAAAATATTATAGTTTTACTGATTTAAAAGCATGAAAGAGAGGTGCTTAATATTTGATCGGAAATAATTTTTACTAATGTAAATATGCCCATAAGGAATTTTTTTCTGAAGTCTAGAAACATTGAGACTAGAGAGAATACACACATTCTCAATCACAATGTAATAGTGATTAATATAGTGAAAATTTACTTAAATATTTAAGTATTGCTGGCAAAGAACAATGGCATTATGAAAGGACTTGAAAGAGTACAATGTACTGTATATGTATTTGTACAAGTCAGATAAGTGGTTAAAAGAATTTAGAGCATAAAACATTTCATTTATTCAATATTAACGTAATAGTCACCTATTTATTTAGACTATTTAAAAAGTTTCAATGTGTTCTGTGGATCAAAGATTATTTTAATTGCTCAATAAACATGTTACTAGTATTAAAATAGTTAATTCTCAAATGTTTATAAATAACAAAATTTAAAAATAACATAGAGGGACATGTCTTCAACTTTGGTTTTTGAATATCATCAGATTGAATGAAGATAGGATCCTTGATGTTGTTTTGCTGATGAAGCTTATATAATAAAAACAAAATTAAAATGTAAATATGGTCACAGGATTTTTAAAAAAATTCCAGTTATTAAAAAGGCAATTCTGTTTTTTAAAAAGGAAACATGAAAAGAAAGTATAAACTAAAATAATTAAAAATTTATGTATAGTAGATAGTATTGAAAATAACTGGGGAAATAATAATGATAAACAGTTCCTCAACAAATAGAGTGTCATGAGATGTTTAAGTTAATTGCATCTGGATGCCTCTTTCTCTCTATAACATTTTTGGACAATTCAATGTTTTTGTCCTCAGGCTTTACAGGCATTTGCTCATGTCTCCTATAGCAAAATCAGTTACTACTGCCAAGCATTGATTATTCAAGTTTCAATCTAAGGTGGATTCTCTGGTTGGAAATTACAAACTATTCTCACCCATACTTACTTAGGATGACTATAAGGTAGGATAGTGAGAAGCTAGGAAAATTCCTGGCCAAGTGGAATGGGGAAACTGACACAGAGAATTGAACAAGGCCACGCAATGTAAACAAGTTACAGGCAGCTAGTGAATCACATGACCTACCCCCCCAACCAAGGCACTTGAGAGCAAACACATGATACCTCCCCACTCTAACCAGAGAATACAGAGCTTAAATCACCCTAGTTGGGGAGATAGAGAACAGAAACCCACTTAATACCATTTTTTCCGGCCAAACCCAAGGACAAATGAATTCAGGGAACAAATACCAAAAACCCGATTAGAGCCAGACAGACCCAAGATAAAAGTAAAACAGCAAAGAATAATCCCAAACTCCCCTATATGCTCATTTTACTTCATCAGCATATTAAATACACACCCGCAAAGCTGATGAATGTTCTGCTGAAAACTTCCTCTAAGATTCTCACCTACAGAAGGGAAATAAACCCTCAGGACAAAAGATACCAGCTCAGGCTAGTTCTAGAGCATGCCCATGCCCCTTGTCGGGCATGAACGTTTTACTTCCTACTAAACTCTATGGGTCCCCTCATATGAGACTGTAACCAGGGAAGCAGCAGGCAGCAGGAGCTCATCCCAGGCTTACCCACTGACCTGTCTCCTAGGCCCCCTTTTGCTCTGACTCTCCAGTGAGCTCACAGCAGCTTCTCCTGGACTCACTTCTGCCCTGTAACATGTCTAGGGAGCCAAAGCAATGCACCACCTTGGCTCTCTCCTGTTGCTTCTTCTAAATCTTCCCGTTGTTTCATTTTAATAAACATACTCTCAAAATCACCTAGACTCATATTGTGAAATCTTTCCTAAATGAAGTCAAGAACCCAAACACTGTAGGCCTGCAGGAGGCAGACCCTCTCCAGGCCAGTTCTTGTCTGGTGACAACTTCATGGAGCCAGTGCAGGCCTGATTGGGTATAGCATACATAAGGGTCCTCCAGAGAGAGATTTTATTATTTCCTCTCCTGAGCTGAGCACCCTGCTTTGGGGCATGTTAAAAATGCCCACCGGGTGAGGAGAGTGGGCATCTATTTAAGTTTTTAAGTTTCCAAGAAATTAAATGGTATGGTTTTGAGGAGTTATCATTATTTCATTAGATAGAAATGTATGTCTTTTTAAACCAGAGTTGGATTCTCATTGCTTTAAAACAATATTATTTGTGAAAATGATGGTCTTACAAATGGAAACAATTTTAAGTTCATTATGCCTTGGTTAATTGCTAGGACCTTCAGTTATGTTTTTATCTCACTAAAATGTCTATCGTTATTACTTCTACATGAAAACATCTAGTGAATCCAAAATCAGCAATGTTTGAACTTGTTTGACATTAAGCAAACTACACATATGTGCACACTTAGAAACTGTCTCTCAGCACACGCCAAATGTGTCTCCTGTGCAAACGCAAACTCAAGAATCAGTAAAACAAAATTAAACAAAAACCATGAAGTCACCACATTTATAAGTTTATATTATCATCTGGGTCCTTTATCTGGTTTAAATATATTTTTTGATGACAGAAACAATGAAGAGGAAGAACTGTGATATACAAAGTATATCAAACCAAATAAAAGCCAATGTTTTAAATATTTTCTCCACAAATTTTAAATTAAAAAAAAATTTGCTAATAAAATGTAGTTTAGTTTGGATTTTCTTTAGTTTCTTTTTATTATTCTGGTTGAATTGCTAGTGAGTTTTGATATGATCGTAAGACATGTAGGAAAGAAAGAGAAAAAAAATCAAGAACTTGGTTAATATTACCAATTGACTGGTCAATCCCTGAACAATTGACAGTTCACTATCTTACCTTTGATAGTCATATATGATAGATGTTAGCCACCTGTGAACTTATGCATTTATGAAACTTTGTGTGCCTTCTATGCAAGAAGACATTTTAAACAATAGCCACCAAAATTGTTAATGTTTGTATGTCTACATATTGCGATAAAGAAATTTATAAATAACAGCTTAGCAAAAGCTTGACTTCTTATGTGATAGTGGAAAGTTAGTTTATTAAAAGCTAATCAACAAACATTTTCAAATAAATATGATATTTTTGAGATTCATGTGATTATACACCATTTTTCTAGTATTCAAAGCTACCTAGGTCAGTCATATAAGTTCACATTAAAATTTAAAGAGGAAACAATGGACAATAAAATTTTCCCTATCTGCACAGGAGGTATCAGTTAGAGGCTCTCATGAAAATAGTTTGGCCCTCAGAACTTTTTAAATGAATAATTCTAATTAGTTTGGCTAGAAAAGCTTAAAAGTGTTGCAGAGCCATTGAGCCAAGGAAACCCGTTCTGCCTCTGTGCTGTAAGTGTAAGTTTGGGGTCAAAACATACTCCTCAGTGAAGTAACTCAACATATGTCATATCTGAAATAAACTATTAAAATGATGAAATTATTTAATATGCAAAACATAATAAGTCCAAGTGTTTTAAATGAAACATTAATGAGAGTCTAGTGAATTAAACAGAGCCCCTGATTATTAGGTTCAAATTCAAAATATTCCACAAGACCATGGTATGGAGTGAGAAGAGGAATCATGCTATCCATAGGAGAATATTACCATGGGCAGATATTATAGAATAGATATGGCGTGAATCAAAATTCATGCTCTTTTTGCTACAACATAGTTTCTTCATAAAGAAAAGAATAATTAGCGTGAAAAACAGCTTAATTTGAGAAAAGGAGGTAGGAGCTTCCTAATGACAGCTCTGCTGCTAGAAAACCAAGCAGGAGAACGGCCTACGGAGCCAGGAAGCTCATGGCCTCATTGTGTACAAGGGGCACGACCTATTTATATAAGATGCTTTCTTAACACACACCATTACTCAAAGTCATAGCAAATACTCATGTGAAAATGATGAAGAATAAGGTCAGGAAGCTATTTCCAAGTATGTGGACACTGTAGATTTATAACTCTTGTTAAAATTCTTGAGGCAGCAAGGGTGTGACCTAGAAAGGTACACTGCATGGAAGAAACAGAGGGAAGGAGCTCCACTTTGATTAAAAAAAAAAAAGGGAAAAAGTAAAGAAGAGACAAAAACGGCGCTGTTACTATGAAACACGTTTAAAGAATATGGCTTGTTAATACTTGACGGCAGAGATTCCTAAGTTAGTATCTTTATTAGGCCATAAAAAATTACTGAGCTGGAGATCTTACCTACCTTATCCTACCACAAAAGCAATATCGTGTGGTTAGAAAGAATAATGAGCAATCAGCCTCTCCTGTTTGAATGCAGGCTAAACTCAAAGCAAGAAACTAAGGATTATTCCTCTCATCTGTCACAAGTGCCAGATACTGGAAATCATATTAGTGGGAGCAGACCAGTTTTCCCTGAAATTTACTTAGTGAAAAAAGATTGCATTAGTAAGTAATTTTGTTCCATTGGCCACATGATCACAAAATACAAAAAAGAGGAAGGATGATTATCTGCTTTAGACATGACTATCTAAAGTCTTCTCCTTTCCTCTTGGTTTATACAAAATTGTAACTAAATTTACTTAATTAAAAAAATCAAGTTAGTCCATTTTTATATCAAGTTGAAATTAAAACCTTTAAAAATATTTATTTATTTTTATAAAAACAGATATAAAAACAGAAAAAAAGATTCCAGCATCATCTATGTTTATATTTATACTAGAGGCCCAGTGCATGAAAATACATGCAGCGGGGGGGGGGTGGGGGGGGTTGTCCCTCAGCCCTGCCTGCCCCCTGTCACAGTCTGGGAGCCCTCAGAGGATGTCCTACTGATGGCTTAGGCCCACAGGCCTAAGCAACAATCTGTTCTCCCTCTGCAGGAGGTGACTGGATGATCAGGGGAAGGCGAGGCCCCCATCACGCCTCTGCTGCAGCCACTGCTGGCTGCCACGGCTGCCTAAGTCTTGGCCCTCGCAGCCACTGTGGCTTGCCTGAGCCTCCGGCCAGTCCTGGGAGCAGCAGCCACCATGCGCTGCTTGCCTGAGCCTCAGGCAGCCACTGTGGCTTTCTCCGGAAAGATGTCCGGAAGGACATCTGGAAGGACATCCATTCTAATTAGCATATTACCCTTTTATTAGCATAGATGGTCTTTGAATACTTCATCAGATAAAATTTTGTAAGTATCATGTGGTTGAGTAACTGGAATTGGTGTTGTAAGACATTGCTTGAAAATTGCCCTGTAGACA
Organism: Myotis nattereri; assembly: GCF_964212035.1. Lineage (NCBI taxonomy): Eukaryota > Metazoa > Chordata > Mammalia > Chiroptera > Vespertilionidae > Myotis > Myotis nattereri. The sequence goes on along the minus strand of NC_138082.1, from coordinate 81,241,709 downwards.
CTTGCTAATGGAAATGTGCATTTGTATGTTAGTAGAGTCTGGCACTATTAGCTATTGTACCCAATAAAATGTACTCTCTAGGACCCCAAGGTACCAAACAACCTAGGCAATACTAAGAAAATAATGGCCTAAAAATTAGCCATGCTCATGAAGTTAAGCACAAAATGATTTTTTTAAATGAACCTGACTTACAAGAGTAACAACCAAATTTCCTAATTTATGGGGGAAAAGGGTGCACACATAATTGTCCAGGTAATAAAACTACTGAAAAGGCCTTGCTTTCTGGTAGAAAAAATCATGTCATGCTTACCTTTTCTTATGGCCAGAATGCCTACAAACTCTCAGCAACACAGCTGTTTATTCTATATATTACCCTAAATATTAAAAAGTGATGTAGCAGAGATGGGCTCTCGGTGGCCCGGGCCAGAGAAGAGGAGGTGCAGGTGTCGTTATAGCTGGCGTTAGTGGCGGGGCGGAGGCGTGGTGGCTGTACGACCGCCGGGTTTGTGAGATGACTGCTGACATTTCTGCATCCGGGGGGCATGATGGCAAAGGAGACTCCAGGAGCAATACCAAGTTAGATGCAGATTACCCACTCCGGGGCCTTTACTGTGGAGTGCGTTCATTACCAACGGAGTACTGTGGCTATATGCCTGATTTTCCTAAATGTAGACAGTGGCTAGAGAAGAATTTTCCAAGTGAGTTTGCAAAACTTACAGTAAAAAATTCACCCAAACAAGAAGCTGGAATTAGTGAAGGTCAAGGACCAGCAGGAGAAGAGGGAGAGAAGAAAAACAAAAGAGAGGTGGAAAGGATCAAATAAAACAAACAAAAAAAGAAGACCGTACCACAACGGTTATGAGAGCCAAAATTCCCAGAGCAAAGAAGAAATGTGTAACAAGAGTGGGGGGCCTTGCAACTTTTGAAATTGATCTTAAAGAAGCACAAAGATTTTTGGCTCAAAAATTCTCCTGTGGTGCCTCAGTGACAGGGGGGGATGAGATCATCATTCAGGGAGACTTTACAGGCAACATCATTGATGTCATTCAGGAAAAATGGCCAGAGGGGGATGATGATAGCATGGCAGATCTTGGAGAAGTGAAGAAGTGATTTTGAAAATTTGTCTGTATTGAATGGCCCTGAACTGAGAGTTGATATGGCCAAAGGGGGAGAGGTCTTTTGAAAAAATAAAAATATTTATCCTACAGGAAAACCGTGGACCACCCTCGTGTTTGGCATTTTCACTGTTCTATACAAGGCTGCTTATGTTTGTTTTTGTTGTTGTTGTTTTTTGCCAAAGTTTGATAAACAGGAGAGACTGTCATGCTTATGCATGAATAGGATTTTGTTAAATAAAAGATTTTGGTCACTTGGTCCTGACTTCTCTTTCTGTCTTTTAAACTTTTTATTTTTGGAAGAACACTGTAGACTTTTTGTGGGAAGTTTATTTTGGGTGGTGATTTAATCTGGTTTGAAGCTGAGTGACATTTTAAAGAATTGTAATTGGGCTTCTTCCTCAGGCATAATTATCTCCTTGCTTTTTCGGCGTGATAGTTCTGAGATGCCTGAGCCTCTAATAGATTTGTGGTTGAATGGGCTTCATTGTTACCAACCAAGTCCACTTTGTGGGCCCATAAACCTACTGTTGGTTGCAGTTGTTCAAGCTATTCTGAATATTATTCATCAAGTATATGACAAGCCTTAAAACCAACTGCACTGTTTGACCCAGTAAACCACTTCTTTGACATTATCTTAAAGGTATGTCATTAAGATGTTGCTCCTACTATCAAAAACATTGCAAATGAGATAAATGAACAATTGGGAGATGGTTAAAGAAATGATGGTGTGTCATATAGTAGACTATTACACCTAAATTTTAAAATATTTTCCAAGAGTACTTGGAAACATGTTTAATAATGTTAAGTAGGGGGCAAACCCCAATCTGTTTTATTAATTGTCATCGTTCTGAGAGGAAGGCCATTTACAGAGGTTGGGAGTTCTTGTTTTGGCTATCTGAGTGTAAAATCCTGCTAACCAGTTGCAGATATTATAAACCTGTGTTCAATATATTGTCTGGGAAATAGCAACTGAAACATGTTTTTCTCACAAGAGAAACTGACCATTATAATGAATGCACTAAACAAATTTAAGCTTTTGTTTTTATAAAGGTCTTAAGCCAGGTGCTACAAGTGGAAGACTGGTGGTATTTTAATTGTTAAAGATTCTTTTAATAAATTTAGAACCTATTGTTTATTGCCATGCAAATTACAATCTTGAATGTTTTTATAAATAATTAAAATCTTAGAATGTGTAGTAAAGATGTAAATTTAAAAAAAGGAAATTCTGCATTAACTGTGAATTTTACTAAATATTATTATCTGATGAAGCAAATTCATCCCTCAAGACCATGTGGTATGTCTTATGTATGCTGTTGGTGCTAGAAGATGTCTGTATGCCTATGTCAACACATGTGACTTCATGTAAAGGTTCTTAATGTTCAGAGTTCTTGGCAAATGCAGTTTCAATCCATATATAGCCAGCAGTGGATGTTACTGCAGGAAAATGCAGGATTAAAATTGTCCTTGTGTAAAAAAAAAAAAGGTGATGTAACAAATCACTTCATTATTATTACTTTATACCATTAATTACCATTTTTGTTATCATTGTTTAAGAATTATTTTCTCTGAAGTGAAATCTTAATGATTTATCTGTTCAAAACTATTCAGTAGATTTGTACGTCCTGTAGGATAAATCTGAGATTCTTGGCATGGCATACAAATCTCTTCAATAACTTGCCCATTACTTTTTTGTCCATCATTTTCTACTTCTTTCCTAAAAACTTACACTCTAGGAAAACCACAAAACTTATAGTTGTCAAGCATGTGTGTTTTCACATGTTTTATGATATTGTACATGCCGTTTGTTCCATATGCTCTACTTTCTCCATGCATGTTACAAAGAAACATCTTCTGGCCTTCTCTGACTCCTCCAAGTAGATCTATGAATTATTATTTATCCTGCACTTTCACTGAATCTACTTTATGCCTCATATATAACTTGTATATCACATATATGCACCCTATATAATAAAAGTGCAGTATGTAAATTGTCCCCTCAACCAGAGTTCTTCTGAGAGTTCGGCCAGGGGGTTGGCCAGCCAGGAGAAGGGACGGAGGCCCTGGCCAGTGGCACTGGCAGGCAGCCGAGGGAAGGAGGGAGGGAGGCCCTGGCCAGCAGCAGCAGGAGGCTGGGGGAAGGGAGGGAGTATCCGGCAGCCACTAGGGACCCTAGCAGTGCACAAATTTTGTGCACTGGGCCTCTAGTATATATACTTAAAAACTTTGATAATCTAATCCACAGTATCTTGCTCAGTAAAGCAGCATAGACATTAAAAAAGATGAGAAGAGCTTTGATTAAAGAGACATGGATTGAAGTTAAAAATAAAATTTATTGTAACTGGATAACTTTGAGCATGGTATTCTTACTTCTCTGGGTTTCAGCTTCCTCGCTTGTAAGACAGTAACTCCATTATAGGGTTGTAACTATTAAATGCAATTACATATGTGATAATTAAAAAGAGTAACTGAAGTGCCATCAAAGGAATGGTGGCATCAGAGGTGCCCTTGGTCTCACCCTTGAAATTTCACGAATTTTAATAGCTATAACTTAACAAAGCATTCTCTGATCAACACAAACATACCTAAAAGATCTGCTCATTGAAACATCTAAAGTTGGGCAAAGTGGGAATGAACTGGAGAGTCAAGAAGAGAGAAAATCTGAGATGAGCCAGAGATCAGTTTGGCAACTGGGAGCTTACAGTGGGGCTCAGCCTGGGGAGGGGAGGAATTAGGTTGTGGCTGGCACTCTCTTCAGCTGGGAGGAGTAAATCAGTGGACATTCCTGCAGGAGTGGGCTATACAAGCTGTGACTGAGCCCAGAGACCTGGGCAAGCACACAGAGCCTTGCAACTGTGGTCTGAATTTCAAACAGAGAAACAAAGCCATGGAACCTGGTTACCCTGTAACCACCCAGAGCTCACCTCCCTTTGCTCTTGGTGTTGGGTTGTAGAAAACATTATCTGCAAACCTGAGAACTGATACTAGAGCATCATATTTTTCCCTAAGCAAAGGGTGCATACTGTGACTGGTCCTGTCGCCAGTGTGCAGGGTGGACCCCATAGAGATCTGAGGTTGCCAACAACAAAGAAGCCAGCCAGGATACCTCAGCCCCACATCCATGCATCATTACTACATTGATGGCAGCATCTGTCTGTGCAGGGCAGCAATGGAATTTTGCAGATTAGAGAATCATCACTGACTGCATTTTCTTGTGGGGTTGGTTCCCTGGGATGGGTGTGACCTAAGAGCACATACAAGGAAACCATCTACCCAAGGAACTAACTCCCCAAAGAGATCTGTATAGCTAGAGAAGTACAAGGGAGCTAAAAAATTGTGATTCAGCACCACCTAGTGAAAAAAAATAGATCTCTTGGTATTAATCTGCTAGAGAAATGCCACTTATACATAGATGCCCAGACAGAAAAGGAATTCATCAAATACCATGAATAATCCAGGTAGTGAGGCAGCTCAGAAAGAAAATGAAAAATCTCCAGGAAAAACAAAACAAAACACAAAAAATGTAAAGACATGTAAGTATGTGATATAAATAACTGAGAATTCAAGATTGTAATTCTTTAAAAAACTCAATGAAGTGCTAGAGAACACAGACAGGCAATTTAATGAGCTCAGATTACAAATCAACAAACAAAACGAGTATTTTACCAAAGAGACTGAAACTTTAAAAGGGAAACAAAAAGAAATTCTGGAGATGAAGAACTCAATAAAAGAGATAAAAAATGAGCTAATAAGATTAGGAAATAGATCAGATGGAGGAAAGGACTGATGCTATCAAAGAGAGAACTCTAGAAATGATGCAAAAGAAAGAAGGGAGAGACTTGAGCATAAACTAAAAAATAAAAGAACTCTACAAGAGTTCTAACTACATCAGAAAGAACAGTATAAGAATAATAAATAGCCCTGTCTGACTAGTTCAGTTGGTTAGAGCATTGTACTGGTATGACAAGGTTGTGGGTTCAATCCCCGGTCAGGCTACTCACAAGAATCAACCAATGAATACATAGATGAGCAGGTGGAACAACACATCAATGTTTATCTCTCTCTCTCAAATCAATAATTACTAGGTGTACCATTAATAACGCGGATTTTGTAATCAAAGACAACACGATAATTTCAAGAGAAACATCAAAAGTGCTTTATTCAAAGTAATGTCCATCACTAGCTACACATTTTCACCATCTTTCAGGTAATTTGTGGATACTGTCCCAATAGAACTTCTCTTGTTTTGAGGCAAACCATTCAGCGACCCAATTTTCCACTTCTTTTTACATTTTGAAGTGCTGCTCAGAAAGTGCGTGTGCCATTGATCGGAACAAGTGGTAATTTTAAGGAGCAAGTTCTCATGAATATGGCGGGTGGGTTCATACTTCCCAGGCAAGATCTTTTAACGTGTCTTTAACTGATTTTGAACTGTGTGATATGGTGCGTCATCATGAAGCAAAATTACTTTGCCATGTCTTCTGGCCCATTCTGGTCATTTCACAATCGAAGCATGGTTCAAATTGATTATTTGTTGCTGGTAGTGATCAGTATTAATGGTTTCACCTGGTTTTAGAAGCTCATACTACACCACACCTTCCTGATCCCACCAAATGCAGAGCATTGTCTTCTTTCCAAAGTGATTTGGCCTTACAGTCAATGTTGATGGTTGACCAGGATCAACCTATGATTTTGTGCGTTTGGGATTCTCAAAATAAATTCACTTTTCATTGCAGGCATAATTCGATGCAAAAAGACTCATGCTGTTGAAGCAACATTTTACTGATGACTTTTCAGTTTTCCATTTGTCTTTCATTCAGTTGATGTGGCACCCATTTTCCTTCCTATAAAATCTTTCCCATTACCTGTAAATGATCAGAAATTGTTTGCTGAGCAACGTTTAATCTTTCTGCAAGTTGTTTTTGAGTTTGACACGCATCTTCATCCGATAATGCTTGTCATTGTTGGTCTTCAAACTTTTTCAGTTGACCTGGATGTTCTTTGTCTTTCACATCGAAATCATCACTTTTAAAGCGTTTAAACCAGCGCTCACAAGTATTTTGAGATGGAGCATGTTCACCATACACTTCCTAAAGTATACGATAACTTTCAGCAACACTTCTCTTCAAAATAAAGTAATGAATTAAAACTTTCTGCGAATGCTCTTTTTTGGCAAGAAATTTGACATTTTTAAGTGTAAAAATATCTATGATGTTAACACCTTCATCAAATTTGACATATAAAGATTTGAAGCTTACTTTCAATACAACAAAATAGCATACATATCAAATCGCATATATATCAATATATGTGTAACTCCATCTATTGAAAAAAAATCCACATTATTAATTGGCACACCTAATAAAAATAAGAATAAGCATAAAATAAAAAGAAAAGAGGAGAAGGGAACAGAATACCTATTCAAATTAATAGTTGATGAGAACTTCCCAAACTGATGGAAAGAGCTAGACCTTTGAATTGAAGAAATGAACAGAATGCCTAATTATCTCAAACCAAAAAGGCCTTCTCCAAGGCACATTGTATAAAAACTTTGAACAAATACCAACAAAGAAAGAATTCTAAAGGCCAGGGAAAAAAGGAAAGTAATCTATAAAGGAAATCCCATTAGATTATCATTGGACTACTCAGCAGAAACTCAGTAAGATAGAAGACAGGGAAACCAAATATTCAATCTACTGAAAAAAAGAAAAAAAACAGCCAAGAATAATATATCCAGAAAAGTTATCCTTTATATATGAAGGAGAAATAGGCTTTTCCAGACATACAGAAGCTGAGGGAATTTACCACCAAAAGACATCCATTGCAGGAAATACTCAAGAGAGTTATTCTACCTAAAACAAAGAATAAAAGGTCACAAAATTATGAGTAAGACCACCAACAATTTTACAACATAAATAGGGGTAATTTGTGACAACAAATACATAAAAGGGGAGGGTGTAAAGGTCTGAATTTGCAAAGGAGGATGGAGACCACATGCATTCAAAAGAAAAAGGACCTCTTCATATATGAAACTTCATTTTACATAAAACCTAATGTTAACCACGCAAAACACAAAATAAAACTGAAACACATAGCTTAATAAAAGAGGATACAAAGAAAGTATGGAATACAACCAAACAAAAACAACAGATATACAAAGGATCATCTATATATATAAAACCCCAATATGCAAATAGACCGAATGGCAGAACAACCGAACAACTGGTCGCTATGACATGCGCTGACCACCAGGGGGCACACACAGAACATGGCAGGTGTTGGCAGCAGGCAGCAGAGCGCGGAATATGGTGGGCATGGGACATGGTGGGATGGTGGAGTAGGTAAGAGGGGGCTCCAGACCAAGGCGGGGCATCGGTCGCTGTCATCTGGGTGAGCCTTTGGCGGTTACTGAAAACTATTTGCTCCCGCTCACCGCAGTCCTGCCAGGCACTCTCAACTGCTGCCGTGCTGACCTGCTGATCACTCTACACCTTCAGCATGTGCGAGTGGCGGCTGCCGGCCTCAATCACCCCTCAGGGCTTCTCCACCTCCCCCTGCTCCTGAGGGGCAATCAGGGCAGCAGTTGCTGCTCACACCCTTGCTGGCGCCTGATGCCAGCCCTGATTGCTCGGCTCCGTCAGCGGGTGTGAGAAGGTGCGAGCAGCGGGAGTGGGGCTGCTGGCAGAGAGTGGACCAGGGGCCATGGTGGGAGGGACCAGGTGGGGGTGCAGAGGATGGGACAAGACCCACGCCTGTGCCCACCGCAGCCTCGCATCCCACAGTTCCTTTCAACGTGCACTGGGCCCCTCGTCATAGAATAATATCAAACACTATATGACACCAAATTCTATAATCTAGAAGAAATGCATAATTTCCCAGAAATGTACAACCTTCCTAGAAAAGAAGAACTGGAAAACCTAAATATACTGATCAACAGTGAGGAAACTGAAACAACCAACATCCCTACCCCCCAAAATCAAAGATGCAGTGGCTTCACTAGTGAATTCTATCAAACATTCAAATAAGATTTGATGCTATCCTACTCAAACTCTTTCAAAAAACTGAAGAAGAGGAGGGAGAGGAACAGAGACATAAAAACATTAGTGAGAGGGAAAAGTTATTAATCAGCTGCCTCCTGCACTAACCATAATGTGGATCCTGTGCCTTGATTGTGTGCCCTGTCTGGAGATCAAACTAGTGACTTCTTCGTTCACGGGTAGAGGCTCAACCACTGAGCCCACTCGCTTGGCAAGGCAAATATATTTTAAATTTTTGAGGCAATTTCATACTGCTTTCTACTGTGGCTGTATCAATTTGCATTCCCACCAACAGTGCACTTTTCTCCACTTCCTCACCAATGCTTGTTTTTTGTTGATTTATTGATGATAGCCATTCTGAAAGGCATGAGGTGATATCCCATTGTGATTTTAATTTGTTTTTCTCTAATGATTAATGATGTTGAGCATTTATTATATGTCTATTGACCATCTGTATGTCCTCTTTGGAGAAGTGTGTATTCATGTCCTTTGTCCATTTTTTTTTCCCTGGTGTTGACTTGTATAAGTTTTTACATTTTTTTGGAAATTACCCCCTTTTTAGATGTATCGTTAGCAAATATGTTCTTCCATCCAGTGGGTTGTATTTATATTGTGTTGATGGTTTTATTTGCTGTGCAAAACATTTTAGTTTAGTGCAGTCCCAATTTTTTAAACTTTTAACTTTCTTTTTATTGTTGATGCTACTACAGATGTCCTCCCCCTTTTGCCCACCTTTACCCAACCCCACCTCCCCTTTTCTCTGGCCATCACCATATTGTTGTCTGTGCCTATGGGTTATGCATAAATGTTCTATGGCTAAACCCTTCACCTCCTTTCATCCAGCCCTCCCCTGCCCCTCCCTTTTGACAGTCTGTTCCATGTTTCCATGCCTCTCTTTCTATATTTTTTAGTTAATTTTATTCATTAGATTCCATGAATAAGTGAGATTGTATGGTGCTTGTCTTTCTCTGACTGGTTTATTTCACTTAGCATAACAACCTCCAGGTCAATCCATGCTGTCGCAAAAGGTAAGAGTTCCTTTCTTTTTATGGCTGTGTAGTAGATTATTGTGCAAATATATCACAGCATTTTTATCCAGTCACCTAGTTATGGGCACTTGACTGTTTCCAGATCTTGGCATTGTAAATAATGCTGCTATGAATATATATATATATATATATATATATATATATATATATATATATATATATTCTTTCAAAAAAAAGAGTGTGGTTGCCTGGTCAAAAGGCAGTCCATTTTTAACTTTGTGTGGAAACTTCATACAGTTTTCCAGAGTGATTGCACCAACTGCATTCCCACCAACAGTGCATTAGGGTTCCTTTTTCTCCTCATCCTGACCAGCACTTGTTTCCTGATTTATTGATGGTAGCCATTCTGGCAGGTGTGAGGTGATATCTCATTGTAGATTTAATTGTCATCTCTCTGATAAATAGTGACATTGAGCATTTTTTTCATATGTTTATTGGCCATTCTGTATGTCCATTTTGGAGAAGTTTGTATTCACATTTTTTTAAATTGATTGTTTCTTTCCCTGGTGTTGAGCTATATAATTTATTTATCTTTAGTTTTTGGAAATTAACCTCTTTTCAGATATATTGTTGGTAAATATTTTCTCCCTTACAGTGGGCTCCTTTTTCATTTTGTTGATCATTTCTTTTGCTGTGTAGAGGTTTTTAGTTTGATGTAGTCTCATTTGCTTATTTTTCCTTTATTTCCTTTGCCTTAGGAGACATATTGGAAAAATATTGCTACAAGAGATGTTTGAGATTTTACTGCCTATGTTTTCTCCTAAGATTTTTATGGTTTTGTGACTTACATTGAACTATTTTATCCATTTTGAGTTTATTCTTGTGTATGATGTAAATTGGTGGTTTATTTCATTATTTTTTGCATGTACCTGTCCAATTTTCCTAGCACCATTTATTGAAGGGATTGTCTCTACTCAATTGTATGTTCTTGCCTCCTTTGTTAAATGTTAATTGTTCATATAGGCATGGGTTGATTTCTGGGCTCTCTCTTCTGTTCCACTGGTCTATATACCTGTTCTTATGCCAGTACCAGACTGTTTGATTACTATGTTCTTGTAGTATAGTTTGATATCAAGTATTGTGATACCACCAACTTTGTTATTCTTTCTCAAGATTCAAGCTCTTTCTTGGTTTTACATAATTTATTTCTTGGAATATTTGTTCTAGATCTTTGAAATATGCTATTAGAATGGTATTTGGTATTTAATCTATAGATTGCTTTGGGTAGAATGACATATTATGGTATTAATTCATCCAATCCATGAATATGGTATATGTTTCCACTTATTGGTATCTTTCTCAATTTCTTTCTTCAATGTTCTATAGTTTTCTGAGTATAGTTCTTTTACCTCCTTGGTTAAATTCACTCCTTGGTACCTTTTTTTGTTGCAATAGTAAATGGCATTGTTTTCTTAGTTTCTCTTTCTAAGAGTTCATTATTGGTGTACATAAATGCCATTGATTTTTGCACATTAATTTTGTATCCTCCTACATTGCTAAATTTATTAGATGTAGGAGCTTTTTGGTGGATTCTTTACAATATCATGTCACCTGTGAATAATGACAGTTTTACTTTCTCTTTTCCAATTTCGGTGCCTTTTGTTTTTTCTTCTTGTCTGATGCTTTGACTAGGACATGCAGTACTATGTTGAACAATAGCAGTCCCTTGCCTAAGGATATATCACAAAAAATGTTGATCTGGAAATGTTTGAGATTTTATTTTCTATGTTTTCTTCTAGGCTTTCTATGGTTTCCAGACTAACATTTAAGTCTTTAATTCATTTGAGTTTATTCTTGTGTATGGTGCAAGAAGGTGGTCTAGTTTCCTTTTTTTTTTTTTTTGCCACGTATCTGCCCAATTTTCTCATCATCATTTATTGAATATACTATCTTTACCTCATTGTATGTTCTTGTCCCTTTTTTATTAATAGTTTAAATGTTATTTAAATCCCTGGCTCATAAAATAATCTTAATAAGTATTTGTTGAATAAAATAAATGAATGGGTGACTGAAGACAGGCTACACTACCACTACCAGACTTCTGCTACAGCTTTTAGTTTTGTAATATAGATTCTTCATCTGTATTCATTGCCATATGCCCCTGCACCAGGCTGATAACAGTTACAAGACACTAACTAACCATTTCAAGCAACATATAGCAACTCTTCAAATTTTCCTTGCAAACTGTAACTTAAAAAACAAACAAGAAACTCAAGTACAATGGTTTAAACAGATTCACATGAGAAATGCTAGAAAATAGAATAATGGAAAATGGTGGAATTCAAAACATGTTAGATGGTATCTCCCATCACTCTTTAATCATATCACATAGCTTCATACTATGGTTGACTTCAAAACTCACATGGACAAGACCACCACTTTGACTTTAAGGTGCACCTGAACCACCCGATAACAAGCTAATATGCAGACTCTAATTCAGAAGGCATTAAATGGGAACTTAGTGGTTGCTAAATGTATAATCATTTTATAAGTAGAATTTTGAAAATGAATAAACGAACCAGTACTTCAACTGAAATTTTAAAAAGAATGTGGACAGAAAACAAAATATTTTGTCACATAAATATCTGTGTAATGTATGTGAGTCTGCAAAAATTTTCCGTAACAACTTTAGAATATTTATTATGTATCTCTTTTCTTTCATAATCCTCTAGTTCTTCATTGCAGGTGAATGCTAACATTCAGGAAGTACAAAGTAAATGATAAGGCATTACCATTAAGAAAGTTTATAATCAAACGAGATTGATTTTTAGGTTTGTCAGCAAAAATTCCTCCATAGGCTGCTCACTGCATCTCATATGAAACATGTTTAGCTAATGAGTTGTTCCCTGTGTTTGGTAGACAGATGACTGACTCCTGGCAGCTTAATCCACTTGCAAAGTGAGAAGAATGCTAACGGTCCCCTTATTTCCCTCCCTCAGAAAAACATTGCCTGGTCTCCTTTCAGGGCTAGTTTGACATGCGGCCTGAAAAAAAGTGAACGATGAGAGGTGGCTCTTCATATTTTACAGATTTGGGCTAGCTCAGACATAGATCTTTTTTCTACACTTTTATGTGCTTCTACAATAGAAGATTAGGAGGTCTTTAATTCTTCCAAGAAAATGTGAAACAAGAGTTTGTGAATAGAAACGAAGTGGGTATTTTCCAGGAAGAGAACGCACAGAGTAAATGTATAAAAAGAGTGTGATCGGTTAGGGCTTGGAGAGGTCAGTCTCGGGGCTGAGAAACAATTCTAGCCAGCGCCCAGCATAGAGTGTGTTATGGGGTAAAGAGAAACTGGTTTGATTGGCAAGGTACCTTGTGTTTAGACATGGTATGATCACATGAACTTACCACATAGAGTACCGGATCTCACTTACATTTAGCAAGGTAACTATGTCAGCCGTGGGAATGGGGATGGGGATGGTTTGAATCTAAAGTAAGGGAGAGCAGTTCAGTTGCAATGACAGTGAAAATGAGGGAGAAGGAAAATTTCCAGAGACTTACTACTGATAGAATTGAGGATCAGTTGGACATGGCAAGTACAAACTGAGAAGTTAAAGGTAATATTATTATTACTCAATAAATATTGAGAGCTTACAATGTGAAGGTACTGTGAAATATTTTAAATGTTTACCTCAGTTATCTTGAAATTTGAGCTTCATATATGCATTGTATACAGAGACAGTAAGAGAGAAGGGGAAAGACATTGAGGGCAATGGGGTAATAATGTGTTTGGTTTGGGGAATGTTTGAGAAATCTCTATAGCATTAGGGTGGTTCCAACTACCAGGCCACTGGAAACATGGGTCCCAGGCTGAAGAAACAGATCAGGGCTGGGGATATGATGTAGTGGTCTCCTTGTCCATGGATAAATGATGCTTGGAGGTCCATAAAGAGGGCGAGTAGAGGTGAAACATATCACTTAATGCAAGGGAGAGGGGACTTTCATTAAAGATTAAACATGAGCAAAATGAAGTAGAAGGAAGATCAGTAGGAAAAAGTCAGGAAGGAGAATGTTTAAAGAAGTTATTATGGTAAAAATGCCAATGTTTGTGTGCAGTCTAAGGAGGATTAAACTGGAAACAAAAATTTGGGAATTAGGAAGCTGTTGGTAAATTTTAAGAGTAAAATTTCAGTTGCATGGTGAGTGTGATAAAGTGAATGAAATGTGAGGAAATAGAGGCCAAGAGGACCACAGCTTTGAGGATTTGGTCACGGGGAAAGGAGTTGCGAGTAGAACAGTAAACACCGTGGTTATTTAAAAAGAAAAAAAAAGAAAAACATATAATCCAAACAGAAGGAGCCATTGCCGATGGAGAAATCAAAGGTACAAGGTAGTTGCAGAGGTCAGCAGGATACAAAGGGATTACTGATGGAGGAAAATCCTGGGAGAGGCACAAAGTGAGAGAATGGGTTTATCTAACAAATGTCATATCTCACAGTGTTTGTGATTTCAGGGTTTGATGCCAAGCAGTCCACTTTTCAATCTGGGTCTCCCCTTATCCACCTTTATATGCCTCAGTTTCACGTCTATCAACTGAGAGAACAAGTGTACCTCCCCTCAATGTTACTGGGAGGATCAAATGAGATCACTTCTATAAGATAACACTGCTGCTGGTTAAGTGCACTCCCCATATTAATTGTCATGGTGAAGAGATAAGTGCAAGGAGCCACTGAGTCATTGTGGAAAGGAACAGAAACACCAATATTTATGTTAAAGCCAGAAGGTAAAGGAACCAAAAAGCGTTACAAAGCATACCGAACAATGAACCTTTACTCTAAATATACATGGAATGTTCTTTTATTGTTTTCATATTTTTGTATAAAGTAACAAAGATTCCATATCTCTAAGAAAAACTAAGGCACAGTTATTTGTTGCTAAGGGAAATCAATATATTTCATCTTATTCTGAATCACACTAATCACAAATTAATTTCAGAGATTTGTTTTAGTATTTGTCTATGTAATGGTTCATGGTACAGACTTACAGAATCATAATCAACTCTTTCTAATAACTATATAGCAATTCACAACATTAAAAGTTTAGTGTTGTGTTTTTTTTTTTTAATTTCATCTCTTCCTGAAAAATGCCAGCTACAGTGATAAACTCTGGGAATTATTTCTCGACTTAGCATGGTCTCTGCTCTGTTGTATGAATACTCTTGGCATTTTAATGGGAAGAAAGGCAATTTCCAGAATGAGTTTGACTTGAAAAGGCCTCTGCCCATTGCTAAGAAAAATGAATTCCCTGGTATTTTCTTCTATTGTTAGCAAATACTGCCCATTTGTTTTACTTTTGAACCACTTTATTCTCACTCTCATGCAGACTGCATTGAAGTCAAGGAGTAATTTGTTTTCCTATCTTGACTCTTCTTTTAGAGAGTTTTATAAGAAAATTACATATGATAGACTCGAGTTTTACATTCTACTATTGTAGTAAGCATTTATAAAGTAATAATTCAGCATTGGGACATATTGTGGTTGCATATTATGTATGTAATGGGCAGTCTCTGTTTCAAAGTGATTTTTCAACTATTATCTTAAGCACTCGATACAAGAGCAAAACATATTATGGCTATATTTCAGGTGAGAAACCTGCCATGAGGAAAGCAAAGACATTTTCCGCTAAGTCAGACAGCAAGGTTTGAAATGCTAAACTGTTAAAAGCTGCATTGTTCACATTACACAAAGCAATTTTTAAGGGATTTTTGAAAGCTTTTGTAAAGATTTACACCTCCATGAAATCACTGGAGAAAAGAATAAACAGAACAATTCTCTCCTTTTCTATTTGTTTTTTCCATCAGCACTCTAAACATCTATAAACTGCTTATATTTATTGTGCAATCTTCTTGCAGAAGAATAACTTTGATTTGTAGAAAGCAATCATTCAATGATCTAGGAAGTTTCCCATGTTTAGTTACTTAAAAGTCAATACAGGTGAAAAATATTAATTAATTAGATTGCAATTGTGTCCTGATTAGACTCAAATAAGTCAAACAAACTAGTTCTCTTCCCTGGTAAGCCAATTAGAAATTCTGTGAGACTCATTCATTCTCAAAAAGGGTAGAGCAAACAGTGCCATAGATGTTGCCTAGGGCTTGTGCCTCATCGAAGTATTCAAGCTATTTTCCCTACCTCCAAATACACGTTGAGATGACAAGAGAAACCATCCCCCCTAAAAGATTTTCTTTAAAGTATAAGATATTGGGAAATAATATTCTAATAATTAATAATAAAAAGAAGTTATGAGACACATTGGGACTTACTTTTGAGACTATCATAAGCCTATCCAAGGTGTTTAAACGGCTCCCAAGTGAGAAATGTCTAAGTGAGGAGAGTGTCAATTTCTTTATGCCGAAGGGACCTTCAGTCAAAAACTATGTATTAGAAGATTTTTATTAACAATGGAAACCACAGAATTGTGAGGCTACATTATAAAATGATAATCATAAGTGGTATGAAGATAACTGTAGCAATGCACATTATATGCAAAGTGCTTAAAAACATGGATAAATATAAAACCTTAAAAGCAACTAGAGTGAAATGATACGATACATACAGAGGAACAAATATAAGAATGACAAATGATCTCTCAGCAGAAACAATGTAAGTCAGATGGCAGTTGAGTGATACCTTTAATGTACTGACAAAAATATATATATATACTATCAACCTAGAGTTCTAGATAAAGTATAAGTATTTTTCAAAAATTAAGGTTAAATAAAAAATATTTTTTAATATATTTTATTGATTTTTTATAGAGAAGAAGGGAGAGGAATAGAGAGTTAGAAACATCGATGAGAGAGAAACATCCATCAGCTGCCTCCTGCACACCCCCCTTGGGGATGTGCCCGCAACCAAGGTACATGCCCTTGACCGGAATCGAACCCGGGACCCTTCAGTCCGCCGGCTGACACTCTATCCACTGAGCCAAACAGGTGCTGGCAATAAAAATTATTTTTAACACGTACCAATACTGAATTTTATAACCAGAACACTTGTACTACAATAACTATTAGTGTAAACCCTTTGGACAGAAGAAAAATGACACTAGATGGAATCCTACATCTGCACAAAGGAATAAAAAACACCCCAAAATGGTAACTATGTACACAGTAACTAAATTATTTATTATTCTGTAAAAGAATTAGTTGTTTAAACTAAACTAGCAGCAATGTATTAAAGAGTTTTAAATAGTGTCAAAATAAAATATATGCAGCAATAGTTCAAATGCTGGATGGTATAAATAGAATAATGTTTGGGAGATTTTTATACTACATGTGAATGAGTATATCACTTGAATTAAATTAAATTATAGATGTGTGAATACTACAGATCATTAAAAAAATCACAAAAAAGAATTAAAAAAAACATAATGTTATTCTATATAATAAAAGTCTAATATGCTAAATGTCCAGTCACCCGCTTGGTTGTTCAACCAATCAAAGCATAATATCCTAATGATATGCTAAGGCTGCTCAACCGCTCGCTATGATGTGCACTGACCAGCAGGGGTCAGACAGTCAACCAGTAGGTTAGCTTGCTGCTCAGGTCTGGCAGATCGGGACTGACTGAGAGGTGCCGGACACACCATGGAGCCCTCCCGTGGTCTCTCCCTGACTGGCCAACCTCCTGTGTCTCTCCCTGGCCCCAATCATGCACCAGTGGGGTCCCTCTACCTGGCCTACACCCTCTCGCAATCCAGGACCCCTTGAGGGATGTCGGAGAGCTGGTTCAGCCTGATCCTGCAGGCCATGCTGAGGGACCCCACTGGTGCACGAATTCTTGCACGGGGCCTCTAGTAGCTTATAATGAAAAAGAATATGAATTGAAATAAATTTTAAAGTCATTTAATACAAAATAAGGAGAAAATAGGAAAATATGATAAATAGAAAGCAAATAACAAGCAAATTAATACTCACAGTGCATGTAAATGGCCTCAAAATCCCAAGTGAAGATAAGAGGTCGTCAGATCAGATTAAAGCTAAGACTATAGAAAGTCTACAAGAAACCCACTTGAAATATAAATATGCAAGTAGGTTAAAAGTAAGATATAAGTCCTATTATGCTAACAGTAAACCAAAGAAAGCTGGAAGAACTATATTAATATTAGGCAAAGTAGACTTCAGAACAAAGCATGTTAGCAAAGATAAAGGGAGTCAATTTATTAGGATGACATAAGAATCTTGAATGTTTATATGCCTAATGATGAAGCAAAACACATGAAGTAAAAATAGAATTATAATGAGAAACAGATAAATTTGCCATTATAGTTGGATATTTCAAGACTCTTCTTTTAATAACTGACAGAACAGAAAGAAAATCCGTAAATATATAAAAGATGTGAATAACACTGTCAATAGGCCTGACCTAATTGACATTTGAGGAACACGTCACTGTACAAAAGCAGAAAGCACATTCTCTTAAATGTACACAAAACATTTACAAGACAGACCATATTCTGAGCCACACAATAAGTCTCAGTAAATCTAATGTTTAAAATCATACAGTGCATGTTTGTTGACCACAACAGGATTAAATTAGAAATGTGTAACAGAATATATCCCTACAATCACCAGATATTTGATACTAAATAAAATGTGTCTAAATAACCTGCTAATCAAACCAGGAATCAAAAGGGGAATTTGAAAGGGTTTCAAACTGATTGAAAGTGAAAGTAAAACATATCAATGAATTCAGACCCATATTTGCCTTCAGAGACGCTACCATAATTATGTACTTTGTAATGGCATCCCTTCATCTTCCTCTCCATTAAATATATTTTTCTCCATCAATTTTTCAGCTGTTGCCTCTTATCTCTGGCTTGTAATACTAGAAGGCATGTGGAACATTGAGGGGTTGGGAGAAATAAAACAATTCAGCCATGCCAAATTTATTGCCATGAAATTGCTAAACATAGTATATTAGTGAATTTTATATTGACTAAACGATGGATTTGGGGAGTTACTGCTAAAACAGTTTCTCATATAATATTCAGAAATTATATGCATCTCATTTTCAATTCTTATCACAGCATTTGAGCCCTTTAGAATAATTTTAATTATGTAGATAAATTTGTATCCGTGATCATGTTCTACAGATATATCAACTTGACCTTTTAATTTTCTATTCATTCACTTTGGGTACTAAAGAATAATGTTTTGTGACTGACACCTGAGCATTGTCACATTTGATTTTATTCTTAGCAGTAAAAAATGTATCATTTATGTTTAAACTATACCCATATTTTCTAAAAATGTTGCCTCTGATTTACACAATTAACTTATTTAATGAGGCAGAAAGGCCTCATGCACTGTGCTTAGTTTCAAACAAGGTGTGATTGCATAAACAACAATGGCACATCAGTCCACCTGACTTCCTGTTATTATCTACCAGCAGGAATAAATTAAAACTCAATTCAGTTATTATATTCATGTGTATACATTTTCAAAGTGTGTCTCTATCTATTACAAAATCCGTGCCTTGGTTTCTGGGTTACCTTTACTTGATTTGCCATAGAATTGTTAAAATAGAATTTATGAAAATCATAACATTGTATGCTTGATAGAAATCAAGCATGAACAGCAAATTTATCAAGGAAAGCAAAGATATTCAACTAAATTTTATTTTAACAAAATGAAGTAGATGGGAACCGGAGATAAAAAACTGGAAAATTTGAGAAGTCCTTCCCATCTACCATCAGAGCATTATGAACTATGTTTTAAATATCTATTTCATTTTCTTTAAAATAAAATTCCTATAAGGCTAAAATGGGCTTGCTAAATTTAGTACCCTCAGCTCACAGTGTATAGTATGAGCGAAGTAAATATTTATTTTTGTATAAAAAACAAATTTGATTGATGTATAAATTAATAGTATATTATCTAATCTAATAAAAGACAAACATGCAAATTGACCATACCTTCACAATGCCTCAAGCCACGCCCACCAGTCAATCAGAGCGACTATATGCAAATTAACCCAACGAAGATGCAGCTGGCAGCCACAGCGCTGAAGTGAGCAGGAGGCTTGGTTGCTCCAGTGATGGAGGAAGCCAAGCTTTCCGCCTGCCACGGCAAGCTCTGAGCTCCACTGAAAGCAACAAAGTTTCAATTATAGAAAGTAAATGAATCTCAGAATAAAAAAAAAAAAGAAAGAAAAAAAGGAGAGGCTGTGAGGTTCCGTCACTCGGGGGCTTGGCCAGCCTGAAAATGGCCCTCAGCCCCTCACCCAGACTGGCCAGGCAACCCAGTGGGGATCCCCCCACGGTAAAGGGGGTATGGCTAGTCTGAAAACAGCCATTAACCCCTCACCAAGCTGGCCAGGCACCCCAGTGGGGACCCCTACCCTGAAGGGGGTGTGACCAGCCTGCAAACAGCCATCAGCCCCTCACCCAGGCTGGCCAGGCACCCCAGTAAGACCTCCACCCTGATTCAGGACACGCTTCAGAGCAAACCAGCAGGCCCCCACCCATGCACCAGGCCTCTATCCTATATAATAAAAGGGTAATATGCAAACTGACCCTAACAGCAGAAAGACTAGGAATGACTGGTCACTATGACACACACTGACCACCAGGGGGCAGATGCTCAATGCAGGCAGGAGCTGCCCCCTGGTGATCAGTGTGATCCCACAGGGGGAGCTCTGCTCAGCCACAAGCCAGTGTGATGGCTGCCAGTACAGTGGTGGTGGTGGGAGCCTCTCCCGCCTCCTCAGCAGCGCTAAGGATGTCCGACTGCAGCTTAGGCCTGCTCCCCACTGGCAAGTGTACATCCCCTGAGGGCTCCCGGGCTTCCAGAGGGATGTCTGATTTGCCAGCTTAGGCCCAGTGGCCTGGGGAGCAGGCCTAAGCCAGCAGGTGGTCATCCCCTGAGGGGTCCCAGACTGCGAGAGGGCACAGCCTGGGCTGAGGGACCCCCTCGCCCCCAGTGCACAAATTTTTGTGCACCGGACCTCTAGTATATTAATAATATAATATTATTTTAATTAGGAAATAACTCAAGTCTATGGTTTTGGTAAGATCTAAAATTGCTATTAAAATTTGTTTGAATTTTATCCATTAGTGCCTACATATATGAGAAAATGTTGGTGAATGTCTACATAAATGTAAAATGTTTATGTTTTAATAATTTGTAGCTTTTTGAGAATTATGTATGCTTTGAAATTTAGTTGTTTTTTATGCTATACTAGAGGCCCAGTACACGACATTTGTGCACTGGGAAGGGGGTCCCTCAGCTTGGCCACCCTCTCGCAGTCCAGGACCCCTTGGGGGTCCTTAGTGCTGCTGTGGAAGTGGGAGAGGTTCTTGCCAGCTGCACTCACCAGCCGTGAGCCCACTGGTGAGCCCCGCTTCTAGCTGAGTGGTGCTCCCCCAGTGGGAACCCACTGACCAGCAGGAGGCAGCTCCTGCATTGAGCGTCTGCCCCCTGGTGGTCAGTGGCATCAAGGAGACCCGTCGTTCTGCCATTTGGTCAATTTGCATATTAGCCTTTTATTATATAGGATAAGTAATATAATTATTCTAAAACTCTTCATATGCCTATTTTAAATATTTAATTTACAAAGCAACAATCAGAAAGAATATATGCACCCCTATGTTCATAGCAGTGTTATTTACAATAGCTAGGATTTGGAAACACCTCAAGTGTCCATCAGTAGATGAATGGATAAAAAAGCTGTGGGACATTTACACTATGGGATATTGTGCAGCTGTAAAAAAGAGGGATCTGCCGAAACCGGTTTGGCTCAGTGGATGGAGCATCGGCCTGCGGACTGAAGGGTCCCAGGTTCGATTCCAGTCAAGGGCATGTACCTGGGTTGCGGGCACATCCCCAGTGGGAGATGTGCAGGAGGCAGCTGATAGATGTTTCTCTCTCATCGATGTTTCTAACTTTCTATCTCTCTCCCTTCCTCTCTGTGAAAAATTAATAAAATATATTAAAAAAAGAGAGGGATCTCTTACCCTTTGGGATCACATGGATGGACCTGTAAAATACTAAGTGAAATAAGCCAAACTGAAAAAGACGAACATCATATGATCTCACTTATTTGTGGAATATAATGAACAAAATGAATTGACCAACAAAATAAGACCTGAAGCAGAGAGGCATGGAACAAACTGACATACCTCGATGTGGGGTTGGAGGGACAAGAAGAGATAAACCAAAGAACTTATATGCTTATGTGCATAGCCCATGGACACGGGCAATAGGATGATGAAGACCTGGGGGGGAGGGGGGAGGGACTGGGAGGAGGGGGGATGAGGGGGAAGTGGGAGACATCTGTAATACTATCAACAATAAAAAATATTAAAAAATTAAATAAAAATAATTTTATACAATTCACTTCATTACGACTTTTAAAAAATTCTTCAAAGTAAGTCAAAATGTCAAAATCCAACAGTAGTTATTTAGATATTAATGGTTAGTGTTAAAAATGAGGGAAGTCATATCTTTAATATATATAGAAGTAACATTTTTATGAATATAACAATACAGAGAATGTTAATTTAGTTATAGAAAGTGTTAGAGGTGGAGTAGGATAAATTAATGGATAGCAAAGTTATTTGTTGGTTTCTACTTATTTTCTTGCTCCCCAAAAGTCAGATGGCACAAAATCAAGATCTGTAAATGTATATTTGTTTTCTCATTTCTGAAATAATGTACATTAGAGAAAGCAACCATGCACTTTTCTCTAGTATAATAGGCAATGCTTTGATTGGTTTCAGAATTACTCATAAACATGAATTAGTTTAGAAAATTGGGGATATTTTCAGGTGTTAGTGCTTTAGTTATTTTAATGCTTTTAGGAACATTTAACATATGGGTAAGAAATTAAATTATTTTGGCCCAACATTAAAAGTGTTTAAATATCCACAAAAGATACTGTTTAATAGTGCTATTTTGTTTAAGAACTGTGAGAGTAGTATATTTTATAACCATAGTAGCAACAAACAGAAATGAAGAGCTACTTACAGAGCAAGTGATAAACACAGATCAAATGGGCTTTATGAGCAACAGAGTGGGTTATAACTATCCAAGGCTGTTTACTGTAATGACAAAAGGAACCAATATAAAAGACAAATTTATTCTTAACTACAGGTACTGAAAAATCTTCTGAGAGAATTAAATAGATTTGTTTTTCTTTTCCACATTACAGAACACAGTTCTTTTGGAAGGATGTTGTGTGTGTTTTTTTCCTTCTGGAATTGTTAATCTTCGAAAAAAGAAAGAAGTTTATGATAACAACTAGAGGCCTGATGCACAAAAATCGTGCAAGAGTAGGCCTTCCTCCCCCAGCTGCCAGCACCGGCTTCCCTCTGGTACCCGGGACCCAGGCTTCCCTCGCAGCCCCGGCTTCATCTGGAAGGTCATCTGGTCTAATTAGCATATTACGCTTTTATTATTATAGATTCTTCTAGGACTTATGTCTCCTAAATGGTGTGACCATGTTATTTCCTTCTCTGTATGTTTCAACCAGTACACTAGATGTACAATAAATGATGACTTAAAGCTTGATGAGTTAGATTTTTAAATTGTGTGCTTTTTATTTTTCTACAAATTACTTTAGACAAATTATTATGTTACACTCAATATTACTCGGTATTAGTTTCAGATGTACATAATAGTTAGACAATCATGTATTTTAGAAAATGGTCCTACAATATTTCAACTACTTATCTGACTCCATACACAGTTATTATAAAATTATTGATTGTATTCCCTATGCTGTAATTTACATCTCTGTGACTATTCTGTAACTATTAATTTGTATTTCCTTTTTTATTGTTTAAAGTATTACACATAGTAGTACATACATCTCCTTTTTTTTCCCCATTGACCTTCCCCCAGCCTCCTCTACCCCCTGCCGCATGCCCTCATTCCACCCCCCAGTGTCCTGTGTCCACAGGTTGTGCTTATTTGCATGCATACAAGTCCTTCAGTTGATCTCTTTCCCCCACTCCCCAACATTCCCCAGCCTTCCCGCTGTAATATGACAGTCTGTTCAATGCTTCTCTGCCTCTGTATCTATTTTTTTCATCAGTTTATAATGGTCTTTATTATCCACAGGTGAGTGAGATCATGTGGTATTTTTCTTTCATTTCCTGGCTTATTTCACTTAGCATAATGCTCTCCAGTTCCATCCATGCTGCTGCAAATGGTAAGAATACTTCTTTTTTACAGCAGCATAGTATTCCATTGTGTAGATGTACCATAGTTTTCTAATCCACTCCTCTGCTGATGGGCACTTAGACTGTTTCCAAATCTTAGCTATGGTGAATTGTGCTGCTATAAGCATAAGGGTGCATATTTCCTTTCTGATTGGTGTTTCTAATTTCTTGGGATATATTCCTAGAAGTGGGATCACTGGGTCAAATGGGAGTTCCATTTTTAGTTTTTTGAGGAAACTCCATACTGTTCTCCACAGTGGCTGCACCGGTCTGCATTCACACCAGCAGTGCATGAGGATTCCTTTTTCTCTGCATCCTCTCCAGTACTTGTCATTTGTTGATTTGTTGATGATTGCCATTCTGACAGGTGTGAGATGGTACCGCATTGTCATTTTGATTTGCATCTCTCGGATAATTAGTGACTTTGTGAGCATATGTTTTCATATGTTTCTTGGCCTTCCTTCTGTCTTCTTTCGAAAAGTATCTATCTAGGTCATTGCCCATTTTTTTTATTGGATCATTTACCTTCCTTTTATTAAGTTGTATGAGTTCCCTGTAAATGTTGGAGATTAAACCTTTATGAGTGATAACATTTGCAAATATGTTCTCCCAAACAGTGGGCTTTCTTATTGTTTTGCTGATGGTTTATTTTGCGGTGCAAAAGCTTTTTATTTTGATGTAGTGCCATTTCTTTCTTTTCTCTTCAGTTTCCATTGCCCTAGGAGCGGTATCAGTGAAGAAATTGCTTTGGCATATGTCTGAGATTTCGCTGCCTGTGGATTCCTCTAATATTTTTATGGTTTCCTGTCTTATGTTTAAGTCTTTTATCCATTTTGAGTTTATTTTTGTGTTTGCTGTAAGTTGGTGGTCTAGTTTCATTTTTTTTTGCATGTATCTGTCCAATTTTCCCAACACCATTTATTGAACAGACTGTCTTGACTCCATTGTATGTTCATGCCTCCTTTGTCAAATATTAATTGAGCATAGTGGTTTGGGTCAATATCTGGGTCCTCTATTCTATTCCATTGCTCTATATGTCTGTTCTTGTGCCAGTACCAGGCTGTTTTGAGAATAGTGGCTTTGTAATACAGCTTGAAAACTGGTATTGAGATCCCACCTACTTTGTTCTTCTTTCTCAGGACTGCTGTGGCTATTCAGGATCTTTTTCTATTCCAGATGAATTTTTGGAGAGTTCTTTCTAGGTCTGTGAAATACGCTGTTGGAATTTTAATGGGAAGTGCATTGAATCTATAGATTGGTTTGGGTAGTATGGACATTTTGATGATGTTGATTCTACCAATCCATGAACCTGGTATGTTCTTCCATCTGTTTATGTCTTCCTCTATCTCTTTTTTCAGTGTCCTATAGTTTTCTGCATATAGGTCTTTTACCTCCTTAGTTAACTTTATTCCTAGGTATCTTAATTTTTTTGGTGCGATGATAAATGGGATTGCTTTTTTAGTGTCTCTTTCTGTAAGTTCACCATTGGTGTATAGAAATGTCATAGATTTCTTGGCATTAATTTTGTGTCCTACTACATTGCCGAATTCATTTATTAAGTCTAACAGTTTTTTGATGGAGTCTTAGGGTTTTTATGTACAATATCATGCCATCTATGAATAAGGACAGTTTTACTTTTTCTTTTCCAATTTGGATGCCTTTTATTTCTTCTTCTTGTCTAATTGCAATGGCTAATACTTCCAGTACTATGTTGAACAGGAGTGGTGAGAGTAGGCAGCCCTGTCTTGTTCCTGTTCTTAGGGGAAAAGGTGTTAGTTTTTGTCCATTGAGTATGATGCTGGCTGTGGGCCTGTCATATATGGCTTTTATTATGTTGAGGTATGATCCTTCTCTCCCACCTTGCTGAAAGTTTTTATCAAAAATGGGTGTTGGATTTTGTCAAATGCTTTTTCTGCATCAATTGATATGACTATGTGGTTTTTATGTCTCAATTTATTTATGTGATTTATCACGTTTATTGATTTGCAGTTATTGTACCATCCTTGCATCCCTCGGATAAATTGTACTTGGTAATGGTGTATGATCTTTCTGATGTACTGCTGGATCTGATTTGATAGAATTTGTTGAGGATTTTGTCATCTATGTTCATGAGGGATGTTGGCCTGTAATTATCTTTCATTGTGTTGCCTTTATCTGGTTTTGGTATTAGGGTGATGCTGGCTTCATAGAATGAGCTTGGCAGTGTTCCTTCCTCTTTAATTTTTTGGAATAGTCTTGGTTTTGTTGATCTTTTGTGTTGCTTTTTTTGGCCTCTATGTCATTTATCACCGCTCTGATCTTTATTATTCCCTTCATTCTGCTTACACTGGGCTTTTCGTGTTGCTCTCTTTCTAACTCTTTGAGTTGTAGGGTTAGGTAATTTATTATCATTGTTTCTTGTTTTTTGCAATAGGCTTTTCTCCGCAACCTCTTCAACACTTGTCTTTTTTTTTTATTGTAACAGGTGTGAGACGGTATCTCATTGTAGTTTCAACTTGCATTTCCCTAATAGCTGAAAAATTTGAGCATCTTTTCATACATATATATTGGCCATTTGTATGCCTTAAGGGGAGAATTGTCTGTTCAGCCCACTTTTTAATTGTTTGTTTGGTGTTGAGTTATAAGAGTTCCTTACATATATTTTTATATTACCCCTTGTCAGAGCTGTGGTTTGCAAATATCATCTCCCATTCAGTGGTTGCTTTCTTGTTTTGTTGTCAATTTCTTTTGCTTTGCAGAAGTTTTTAGTTTGCTATAGTCAAACTAAATTATTATTTTATTTGATTTGCTATTATTTTGTTTTCAGGTGTTTGGATCTGTATTCATCAGAGATATTGGTCTGTCATTTACTTTTGCTGTATTATCCTTGCCAGATTTTGGTATTAGGATTACGTTGGCCTCTTAAAATGTGCTGGGAATTAGTGCCTCTTCTTCAAAATTTTGGAATAGTTTAAAGAGGATAGTTATCAAATCTTCTTTGAATGTTTGGTAGAATTCACTAGTGAAGCCATCACATCCTGGTCTTTCACTTTTGGGGAGGTTACTGATGGTTGTTTCCATTTTTTCACTGTTGGTTAATCTACTTATATTTTCCTATTCTTCATGAGTCAGTATAGGAAGGTTATATGTTTCTAGGAACTTATTCATTTCTTCTAGGTCACTGAATTTAGTAGCATAAAATGTTTTATAGTATTCTAGTATGATCCTTTTTA
This sequence comes from Myotis nattereri, assembly GCF_964212035.1. Lineage (NCBI taxonomy): Eukaryota > Metazoa > Chordata > Mammalia > Chiroptera > Vespertilionidae > Myotis > Myotis nattereri. Next base: position 81,215,127 of record NC_138082.1, on the reverse strand, counting down.
TATTTGTGATGTCTGTATAACTTTTCCTCTTTCATATCTGATTTTGTTTATTTGTGTCTTTTCTTTTTTCTCTCTCTCTTAGTCAGCCTAGCCAGGGAATTGTCTATTGTATTAACCCTCTCAAAGAACCAGCTCTTTTTTTAAAAAAAATGTGTTATTATTGATTTGAGAGAGAGAAAAAGGGAGACAGAGAAAAAGAAACATCGATGTGAGAGAGAAAAATATATCAGTTGCCTCCTATATGCCACCTATACACTCTGGACTTGGGTCTGAACCTGAAATCTGGGTGTGTGTCCTGACCTGGAATTGGGCTAGCAACCTTTCAATGCACAGAAAGTCACTCAACCAACTAAGTCACACTGCCCAGGGCAGAACCAGGTCTTTGTTGTACTAATTTTTGTATAGTGCTTTTGTTTTTATTATATTCCATTCTGCTCTAATTTTTATTATTTCCTCTTTTTTGCAGACTTTATGTTGTTTTCGTCCTCCTTTTTCTAGTTCTTTGAGATGTAATGTTAGGTTGTTTATTTGGGATTTTTTTGAGGTAGGCCTGTAATAATATAAACTTTCCTCTTATTACTGCTTTTGCTGCATCCCCAAATTTTGATATGTTGTATTGTCATTGTCACTTGTCTCCATATATCTTTTACTCTCACTTTTTATTTCTTATCTGACCCAGTCATTTGTTAGTAGTATGTTGTTTAATTTCCACATACTTGTGGGGTTTTTTAATTTTCTATTTGCAATTGATTTCTAATTTCAAAGCATTGTGCTCAGAGAATATGCTTGGTATGATTTTAATATTCTTGAATTTGTAGAGGATAGTTTTGTGACTCAACATGTGATTTATCCTTGAGAATGTTCCATGTGCACTGGAGAAGAATGTATAATCTGATATTCTTGGAGGAAGGTCTCTGTAAATGCCAATGATGTCCATTTGGTCTAATGTGTCATTTAAGGCTGATATTTCTTTACTGATTTTCTGTTTGGATGACCTATCTAGAGCTGTCGATGGAGTATTAAGGTCCCCAACTATGATTGTGTTTTTGTCAATTTCTCCCTTTAGTCCTATTAGTAGTTCCTTTTTATATTTCAGTTTTTAAATATACATGCTTTTGAAATTTAAAAATGTAACAACTAAATTTTTAAAAGTAAATATTTCCTCTAATATTCTACTCATACTTACTGACTGAAGTAACCCAAATTAGAAGTTTGATACATATAATTATTAAAAGGTACTGTTTTATTTATTCAAACATTTATCGCATACATAAAACATATTCCTTTAAAAGTCACTTTAAAATTAACATTACTCTGCTACTTGCTTTTACTTCCTTCATTTCTTTCAATTGTATGCCATAGACATCTCTCTAGATTAATGCTCAGATATTATCATTTTTAAAAATACATATACCTTCCTTAGTTTATCAACATTTTATTATTGATGAAATATACTTAGCTATATTTTGTCTTCAAAGAGTACTGCAACAAAGACCTTTTTTATGTGATATGATGAATTTGTACTTACATTGTCATAAAATGCATTCTCCAAATTGGAATTGCCAAGTAAAATACTCTGTACATTTTTTATTATAACTGATATTGCCAGATTATAGCAATTTATATTTCTGCCCCGAGCTAGAAGAGACTTTGGAATCCAAGTACTGAAAATCTTATAATATCCTTTTATTCCTACATATGTAATTTAAATTAAAACAAAATTTAACAATACAACATGCCCTGGCCAGTGTGGCCCTGTTGTTTGGGTGCCATCCCATGCACCAAAACATTTCTGTTTGATTCCTGGCCAGGGCTCATGCCTGAGTTTCAGGCTGGATCCCCAACAGGGGGCGTGCAGGAGGAAGCCTTTTGATGTGGAGCTCTTATATCAATGTTTCTCTCTCTCTTTTCCTCTTTTTCTCTTCCTGTCCCTCTGTCTCTCAAAAAAGAAAAATCAATAGAAAACAGAAAAAATTAATAATACAACAAATATGAGAAAACCCAACACAGCACTGAGTTCCCATGATGGTAACTCTGTACATCTTTTAAAATGTTAAGTAATGGAATTTTTAAAATAAAATTTTGGAAGTCCTGCTTCTTTTAGAAATATCCCAATACTTTATCCTTTAGTAATAATTTCATACTTTTGGTATAATTTTCTTCCTGGCACCAGATGATATCAATCTTCAAAAATACTTAACATCTGAAGGAATCAATATATATATATATATATATATATATATATATATATATATATATAGCATACTAATCACAATTCTGTGCAGCTATTATTATTATTATTATTATTATTATTGTTATTTGGCAAATGAGAATACCAACGCTTAGAACATTTACCAGATTTGCTCCACGCAGCACTGTAAACTAACAATCTTTTCGCGCCCCAGAGATTATTTTCCAGGAATCTTGGATCATTGAACAAATAAAGCCTGACTTCCAGCTCTGAGCCAGGCAGTTTAGGCCCCACAGCAATGGAGATGAACAAAAGCAATCATTCTCTGCATTTAAGGATCTCACAGTGGCAGGTCATATCCTGTTTCCTAAAACATGCTTACTCCCCTAACTGTGACTGTCACATGTTCGGATTTTACAGTAGCCTTCAGGCTTCTTCTCACAAAGGGAAATGGTGCTGAATAGGAGACAGGAGAGAGAAACATTTGTTGTGAGACTCTTCCCCTGTGAGACCAGGTTACATGTATTAAAGAGAAAGAAACTCAAGGTTATGTACAGTTAGTGGGTGTCTCACAAAATTGCAACTAGGGAGGATAAAATTATCTTTTTTTTTCTTGTTTTATTTTATTTATTTTTAAGGTTTTTTCTTTTTCTTTATTGATTAAGGTATTACATATGTGTCTTTATCCTCCTATTGCCTCCCCCACTCATGCTCTCACCCCCCTGGTGTCTGCGTCCATAGGTTATGCTTATATGCATGCATACAATTCCTTTGGCTGATCTCTCTCCCTTACCCTCATTCTCCCCTACCTTCCCTCTGAGGTCTGATGGTCTAATCAATGCTTCTCTGTCTCTGGATATGCTTTTGTTCATCAGTTTATGTTGTTCATTATATTCCACAAATGAGTGAGATCATGTGATGTCTATCTTCCTCTGACTGGCTTATTTCACTTAGCATAATGCTCTCCAGTTCCATCCATGCTGTTGCAAATGGTAGGAGTTCCTTCCTTTTTACAGCAGCGTAGTATTCCATTGTGTAGATGCACCACTGTTTTTTTTATCCACTCATCTGCTGATGGGCACTTAGGCTGTTTCCAAATCTTAGCTATGGTAAATTGTGCTGTTATGAACATAGGCGTGCATATGTCCTTTCTGATTGGTGTTTCTAGTTTCTTGGGATATATTCCTAGAAGTGGGATCACTGGGTCAAATGGGAGTTCCATTTTTAGTTTTTTGAGGAAACTCCATGTTGCATTCCTCAACAATTCAAGAAATGACAAGTGCTGGCGAGGATTCGGAGAAAAAGCAACCCTCATGCACTGCTGGTGGGAATACAGACTGGTGCAGCCACTGTGGAGAACAGTATGGGAGGAGAAACCTATCTTGATCACTCTTTCCCCACCTGTGTATGCTAGAAGCAATATGCCCTTTTTATGTTATCAATGTGTGGCTTTATTGGTGTCAAAGAGAAATATCTGTTGTTGGTAGGTTTTAGCTCACATATTGCTCAGACTCTTATTAGGTGCTGAGTTTTTAAACAGACAAGGAAACTGGGGCTCAGTGACTTAAGTTGTGCCCATTTGAAGCAGTGACGTGACTGAGCTAGGATTTGAGCCTCGTGTACTCCGATTTCAGTGCCCTCACTATTTTTTTATCATAGTGTTTACTGAGTTTGAGCAATAGGTTACCTAAATTAAATAACTGACATTTTAGAAAGCATATTTTACATGAGAAACTAATTTGTAGCCATCGTGTCCCAGGAAACAAGGAGATCAGATTAATGAGTTTCATGGAGATAGAACAATTCTGAAATCAAAGATAATTTCCAGACCCAGATGCAGGCACCTAAAAAAGGAAGCCCATGCCTTAAAAACAAATTAGAGGGAGACAGGTTCATTAAAAGTTTTACTTCTCTTTGTATAGAAGAGTGTGGGGAAGCACGGGACTAGGTTGGAATGTCTGTAAGGAGGATTCTCTGAAAGGCCAGGGGCGTCTGAGGGACCTTGCCGAAGGCAGCAGCCACTACCTGGACTTTTCCAAACAACCCCAATCCCCGGGGGTGTTTTGCTAGAATCTCTATGTTTAGTCTTTAAAGACCTGACCTTGTAGAAGCATATACTTTCTCAAGGATACTTACCCTGCTGATTGTATCTAAACCTTAATTTTAATTCAATCTGTTATGATAATAAAAGTCAAAGGAGGCAGGTGAACAGGGCTACTTGGTGGTGACAGCCAAGTAGTTCCTCAGCCCTCTCTTTCATAGAAACGTGTGTCAGAGCAATCTGTTCATCCGTCGCTCAGGGTCTGCCGGTCAGTCCCAGCAGAAGAGCAATTTGGAACCTAATTTTAAATGATTTGTTTATGTCACTGAATAATTTGGCAGAACTGGGACTAGAATTCAAGTCTGATATTCAGCAGAGTCCTCCCTTAAGAAGAGAGAGAGAGATGAGAGAAATGTTGGAGATGTGTGTGGTGAGGAGGCTGTGCTGGTGAGATGTGGGGAATGCGTGGAACTCTGTTAGTCTGGTTGGTCTCTGTGTGTGCAAGCATGTGTTCTACATTCTCACTTAACCCAAAATAATAAAAAGTGTTTTCCCCTTAACCATAAAATGAATACCTGTTTTATATAGAATAGTTGGAAAATACAAATAATTATCTCTAGTAATACAAGCATAATATGCTAATTAGACCAGATGTCCTTCCAGGTGACCTTCCAAATGAAGCTCTGGTGGGCAGGAGTTGAGGCAGAGGTGGCCACCACAGTGGTGAGGGCAAAGGCAGAGGCCCCTGGCCATCATGGTGGGTGGGGGCCAAGGCAGAGGCAGCTGCCTCTACTAAAGTATAAAAGAATACGAAGAATGACTGTAAAGTATAAGCTATTGGATTTTTTTTTGTGTGTGCTTGAACTTCTAAATCACTGGGTATTGTTTTCTCCTTCATTCTATGGCCCAGGAAGCTGACCCTTACCAATGTATTGTTAGACATTCCCATCCACAGGCTTCTGATTGGTTTCAGTCCAGGGAGGAATGGGCAGGACATAGCAAGGTGGGTATTAGGAAAACGCCATCAGCAGAGCTGGGTCCCTCATCTGCGGGACGTCCTCCCATGCAGCTTCTTTCTGTAATTTCCCTGCTGTTCTTGCTTCTTCGGGGGTGGATGTGGTAACACTGCCTCCTCTTGCTAATGCTAGGGCGCTGCACTACCCTTGTTAGCACTGAAAATTAGCTTTTATTTTGTTTAGTTACAACTAAAGGCATGCAAGAAATTCCATTAAATACAGCATAAAATTCCATAAAATCTAGAGATTAATATGTTCTTCAGGTCAGAGTCTGAAGCAATGTATCAAAAAGTACTGCGAACTGCCGGGCCAGTGTGGCTCAGTGGTTGAGTGTCGACCCATGAAACAAGAGGTCACCAGTTTGATTCCCAGTCAGAGCACATGCCATTGGTGGCAGGCCTGATCCTCAATAGGGGGCGTGCAAGTGGCAGCCAATCTATGGATGTTTCTCTCTCACCGATGTTTCCAACTCTCTATTCCTCTCCCTTCCTCTCTAAAAATAAATAAAACCACATATTTTAAGTGAATTTGATAATATTCAGAGAAGTAAAATATCAGAAATGCAAGCAGTTATTTTGAAAGTCCTATGTCCTTTAATATATTTATCGATTTTAATTCTGACAATATAAATATCAGGTCAGCGTTTATATGAAAGAGAGGTATTTATTACAGAACAGGCTGAAAATACCATGGACCACTCCAGCGGGGCCTGGTGAAGTGTTATATTTTGGTATCTGCCCTGGGAAGTAGCTTTCATATTATGCGTCTACAGAGAAACACTGCTCAGGTGGAGGCATAATTTGGCTATTAGGCAGTCAAATACATTCCATGAAAACACATGAGGCTTAAAGATCTAAGACAGAGTCCTAGCTGTGGTTTTCAAGGGAGGTATTGCGACCATACAAGTAATGAACAGAAATCCTCAAAGCAGGGACTGGGTAAACACACGCAGGCCGTTCCCTTCCAAGCCAGCACCTGAGCAAATGGACACATTCTCCCTGCTCATTGTAAACACAGACAGTTCAGCATGATTTTGCCAAATATTAAAAGTTAATAAAGTCATGCTTCCTGTGTGACTTTGTTGGTTTGTATCAGGTTACAGTTCTTTTCCATAAACTCTCAGAAATTAGTTGTTTTGAACTCAAAACTGATGATGATTTTCTGTCAGTGATGATTGCTCTTTTTAGAGAGAAGCAACAAGTTGTAGACTTGGCAAGAAACTTCAGCAGGGTGATAGCAAGCAACCTCAAGAGATTTCCCCTCATGGCTGTAGAAGCAGAAGAGGACTGTACCACTACCTCTTTCCCCCCAGATCTCCTCCCTCATGTGAATACAATCCCTTCCATCCCATGGTCCCGAATACATAGATACAATTGGGTTTTGTTATTATCATAATGTTACAATTTTTCAAAATGTGAATGTTCTCAGACATGTGTCTTCCCCATTTATGACCTTCTGCAACTTGGCATCTTCTGTAGTACTTAATTTTCTTATAAGCTATTTAATAATTATATTTATTAGGGTAAATAAAGCAACCCTTTTATATTGGAGTAGACAAAATTATTGTTCTACCTATTACTTTTGGGGTAGTACATAACGTACCCAGTGACTCCCTTAGAAAATTGGTTATGAACTAAGAAAAGTTAATAAAAATCAAAATATTAAAGTAGCATATATCTGGAAAAATTTAGTTTGGACTACAGATCTGTCTAATTCATAATTTGAATATTTAAACCCATGTATTTAAAACCATAGAGTTATAGATTTAAGGTACCTATATGACCTGAAATATAAAGCCAGTAAAAAATAACCTGCCTGGTGTCTTTTAAATTAAAGAAATTAAAAACCATCTTCAACCTCTATTTTATATAAAGTTTATTTTCTGATTAGTGAGGTAAGAAAAGATAAAACATAAAAAAGTGAATGTCTAAGCTGATATCTGCATGTGTTTTGTCTCTCAATCATCTTTAAAATGGATATACTTCTCACCCTTTCAGGCAATTTATAATTCTTTATGATATCTATACACTACAGCCTATGACAAAAAAAATAGAATGTGATTTGCAGGTAGGCAGATCAAAGAATATTTCAGAAGTGAGGAGATATGATTTAACGGAAGAGCGACAGATGATTACACCTCGCCTCAAGTCACCTGTGATATTAAAAATAAATTAAATCCCTGGAAGAAAAGCAAACCCATTCAGTTTCCACACCCAGACGTAAGCTTGATGTTTATTACTTTGCACTAGCAGCTTAGAGATATATCCCTACGTAGATTGATTCTTTCAAAGCTTGAAAGAAAAGCCCTTTGTGAAGGGGGTCAGAGCAATCTTTCTAAATAGCTGAAGCCTAGAATTTCTGATTTTCCACACTCCTATCCTGATGTATGGTTTTCATTATTTATTCAAAAACGAGAGCTTCACCTATTTGTTTATACCTGCCAGGGTTGCAAATATACAGGTATTGTTTATTCTAAAAATGTATATAAACAAGGTATCTTATCAAGTACACAAAACAGGGGAACTGTTTCATTTATACATGCAGTTTACATTGAAAATAAACAAAAATATGTTCATTAGAGGGAAGATAAAAAAAACAAAACACTAATACACTGATAATGCTTCCAAAGTTTGTTTGCCATTTCCCCCAAACAGGCATAATGTTCACACCAGTTTTAGAGGAATGTGGAACATTACATGACACTTGCTGAGAAAAAAAAATACATGTTTTTTAAATTTATTTGGCAAGCTTAAGATTGGCCATAGACATCGGTGAATTAGTCATCTGCATATGTTGATTACTTTAGGACGATTACACAATTCTTTTCTCAATATCTTTATTTTTGTTTAGAATTTTTTTTAAGCAGGAGACCCAATTTTTCATTTACTTATCAGGAATAAGATATAATTCACTACTTTTGTGAAAGGGGAAATAATGGCATATACCAAGTTCAATTTAATGAAAGCATACATGGCAATTACTGTTCTGCACATGAAAGAGACAGAATTAATCAAGGCATAGAGTGCTCACTGCCTGGTCTCCAGTGTGGAGTCGCAGACATCATCTCGGTCAGGTTGGCCACAGTGATGTTGTATGACAAACCTGCTGGTCAAGTGGCTGTCAGTTGCTCTAAAATGGCCACAGCTGAGGTAACTGAACAACACGGTTCATGTGTCCCTCATTCTCTAGCAGGTTAATCTGGGCAGGTCCACATGGCAAGGCAAACGGCAAGAGCAAATAAGCTTCCGTGTGCTGGTACATTCACGCCTCTGCTTGCATCATATTTGCTAACACTCCATTGGCCAAAGTGACCACATGATCAAGCTCAGAGTCAAAGTGAGCAGAAGCCACAAAGTAACATTGCAAAGGAAATGGAGGGGTAATGAATTTCAATCTCACAGTTTTTCACACTCACATAAAATTGTATATAGAAACAAAGGCAGTGTAGTGATTACAACACTAGCTGTGATATGGTAGACAATCGATGCAATTCAATGTATAAAACTGCTGTCTTTAGAAGAGTTTTTCTACAGCAGGTAATCCCAGAGGAACTGGGTGGTCATCTGCCAGGCCCCCAAGGGAGAGAAGAGCCGTTGAGATTTTGTAAATATGTGGAAAGTGAACACGTGGAAAGGGTTCCATGGGTAAGTGAACCTGCAGGGATAGCATATGATCGGATGTCAAGTGCAGAGGTGAGTGGCTAGCAGAGCATGGGTGTGGAGAGTGGCAGTTGAGGGTTTGAGGGACAGGAAATTGAGAGCGGCACCCTGGAGCGTATACATACCATGGTGGACCTTTCTCATTAGGGTACTTTTACTTTTCATAGGGTGGGAAAAGAGGGGAGAAGTGAGGCACCTCGAGGACAGCAGCTGCATGAAGAGGGAGGGATGGATGCAAAAAGGCAACCGTGACAGCTCCCAACATAAATTCTACTGCTTCACAGTATTTTTGAAACTTAGTCCAGATCAAGATTATTTTAAATGTACAAAAATCATATATATATGATTTTCCTAGATAATTTTCTCACCTAATTTCAGAATGCAGTGTTACTTTACTCAGTAATTACATTTACCCCCCATCTTAGACCCAGGGTTTTAATGCCCATTTTTAAGTGCATTGAAAATACCCTTTTATATTTCAGGCATATATGCTTGACACTAGATTGCACAGCGCCAAAACAGAAACATAAAATTATGAGTTGACATGAACAAAAATGAAAATATGTAGAGAATTCAGTGTTCTAGCTTGGTGTAATGGAAATGAAAACACTGTTCCAAACTAAAGCCTATGTTAGTCCTATGAATTAATTTAATGGACAGAAGATGAGAAAATAAAGGTGCCTATCAGGAACATGGAGCAATACTTGAGAAGATGGGGATGGGTAAGGCTAATAGAGGAAGAAATGATGAGAGTAATGATTCTGCTATTGTGGAAATATTTGGAGAGTTAATTTGCATATCATTGTGCTTTGCAATTGCTTTTGAAAATCTATTTAGTGTGTAGATGCATGTGACACATGCATGTGTACACATCATACACACGTGTGCACACACACACACGCACACACGTACATGGCCAGGGAGGGAGTCATACAACCATTGAGTAAATTAAAGGGAGGATAACATGAAGTATTTGCAGGCATATGCCTGCTATGCAAATTATACACATAAGATGAAATTTGGCTTTGTGTAAAAAGGAATGGATAGCCCTAGCCAGTTTGGCTCAGTGGATAGAATGTCGGCTTGTGGACTGAAAGGTCCTGGGTTTGATTCTGGTCAAAGGCGTATGCTCAGGTTGCAGACTCAATCCCCAATAGGGAATGTGCAAGAGGCAGCCAATCAATGATTCTCTCTCATCATTGATGTTTCTATTTCTCTCCCTTTCCCTTCCTCTCTAAAATCATTTTTTTTTTTAAAAAAAGGGAATGGATAGTTTCATTAAAGCATTAATCACATTGTACAAATACATAGTAAGAATTCATACAATATCTACATTGAATTTATAGTATAACTACAACACTACCATGTTCAGTTTATTGATATTTTTTAAACTTGATTCTTTACGGTTTTAAAATCTATGTACACATTATCAGATTTTTTTTAAAATATATTTTATTGATTTTTTACAGAGAGGAAGGGAGAGAGATAGAGAGTTAGAAACATCGATGAGAGAGAAACATCGATCAGCTGCCTCCCGCACATCTCCTACTGGGGATATGCCCGCAACCCAGGTACATGCCCTTGACCGGAATCGAACCTGGGACCTTTCAGTCCACAGGCCGACGCTCTATCCACTGAGCCAAACCGGTTTCGGCCACATTATCAGATTTTGATGTGGAAAGACCTTAAGGGTAGGTCATTGATTTATTTATTCATCTAAGTTAAAAAAAAGAAAATATTACTCACTTGGGCTTCACTAAGATGTGCAATGAAGGATAAGTCACAGCCCCATTCTGAGGAACTTGTGGAGTAAGAGAATAGATGCAACTAAATGTTAGACTGTAATTTCACAAATGGAATGCTAGGAGCAGGGTCCAGGAACTGTAGGAAGGAAGTAGGTGGTACTGGATGATTTCTGCAGTCATTCTTGTTGATTTTGACGTTTCAGAGTGACCCTCATTGAAGGACTAAAGGACAAATAAGGGAGAGAAAGACATCCCAATGAGGAAGAAGTAGCATGTACATAAATGCATACATGGTAAGGGGCAGGGCATATCCAGAGACCTGCAAATAACAGGGTGTAAGTGAAATAGTGTCAGTGAGGTGAAGTAATAAGGAGAGGCAAAGGAGCCAATGTCCTACTTCCTTGGGGAATTGCTGTGATACTAACAGCCAAATTTAAAGAATAAAGTATTCCTGCATGGATACATCTGGCTACCCAGAAGTAGTTCACAGACTAATGCTCTGTAATTATTGATGGTGTCACATCCTCCTAATGCCCTCAATTTAAAGACTCTTTTTAGTTACTTTTGCTTTTTATCTTTCTTTATTGTTTTCCCCACTAAAATAATGTAGTCATCAAACCCTGCTCATCTCTCATCCAAGTGTCCCATGGATCTGCTGTCTAGGCTAGGATCTGAAACATGCTAATTATTTTCAGTTGCTTGTCACTTACAGAAATTTTATTTTAGAGGTATGGAAATCTCAGCTGGGGTGGGAAAACAGTCTCAATTATGTTGTTTGGTTGCAAGCAACAGAAACTGCTTTCTGGCTAATACAGCCCCCAAAGTGATTTATTGGAAGTAATAAGTAAGAGTGTTGAACACAAAACTGATGTAAGGCAGGACCTAGGTTGGATCTGGAAGCCATAGCAGCAGGAGTTTGTAGTCGTTTTTTGAAGAAGCCTGATAAAATTGTGTCTTAGTTTCAACAATTTCCTATTGAGGAGCTCTGAACAAGGAGGCAAAAGTGGCTAGCTTGTGAATATGGTAGATATCTAAAATATATCCATAATAATAAAAGCATAATATGCTAATTAGACCGGACAGCCAGAACGACCTTCCAGAGGAAGCAGGGGCTGTAAGGGCTGAGCCCCTTTCATGAATTTCATACACCAGGCCTCTAGTTGACTATAAAGAAGGTAGCCAGATTTGCAGAAGCATGTGAAAATATTCTGGACAGTCACAGTAGTCCTGTTAAGACCTCAGAAAATTCCTCCTCCTTGATATTTCTTTATTTCCTCAAATCTGAGTCCATTTTCACCCCAGCTTCCACAGTAGCCCTATGACACATGAATCAGTTTTCTGGCCATTGGTTTTGAATTCATACCTGTTATACTTGACCTGGTTTCCACTCCACACAGATGTTGATGGTCTGTTCCTATATACCTCCACAGCCCATTCCTTGTTTTAGCTCCAGCAAGGCCCCTGACAATCTGTAGATATTCCTGAATATACGCATATTCAGATATTGTCTTTTGGGGTTTTCAATAGTCATCACCAAGCCTCTATAGTATTTCTCCCATCTGATTTTTCTCTGTTCTTCCTGTGCTTATCTCCAAAAAGCCTCCAAATCATTCTTGTCTCTAGTTGATATAGAATATCACTTTCTTTGTATTTACATTATTTTTTGCAGTTCCAGATCATTTATATTCATCAAGCCTGGAATGCCTCATCATTAACAATTTTTTTTCTCTTCCTATAACACTTGCGAATAATTCAGCAAGTCTCCATTGAGATTTGCAGGAAGGTAGTTAAACAAACCTAATACCGTGTTAGCATGAATACAGAAGCCACAGTAAAATGTTATGGCAGAAATGTCTAGCCACCATTCATTTCTATGATTCCTTGAGTATATTACTCCTCCTTGTCCTTCTTGCTATTTCCTTAAGTGAAAACCTATTAACAATCCTGGTTAATGGCTTTCTAGGGGAAGTAACTGTTATCACTTTTAGGGTAATACCCTGAGTTACTGGTATGACTACTCTGGAACTTCCCATTTCTCTCTAAATGATACGGTGTCTGGGCTACTTGCACCATAGTTTAGAAGGTGGCTGCCCTGGATAAGTTGGCCAAGCCTATGGCAGACTTTGTGAGAGAAGTTAAATTTTCTTGCTTGAAGACAGAAATGGAGTTGGCGTTTTACTCTAGCATAACCAAGTCAACATTTACTGATGAAAATGGGAAACATTCTAAAAACTTTCTAAATTATCTCAGTTTGTATAATTGTGATTTGGTCTTATCTGTTATTGACTCATAGAAACATCATAAAAGTTTATTCTTTAACAAATATATTCTTCAATGTATAGACAGTTTTCTTGTTATATAGCACACAAAAGACATTCCATTGGTTTTTGTTATCATAAATGTTAGATGTTTATTGTTAAGTCCTACTAAAATATTTTGAGAATGGCTAAGACTTTGAGTCTCTGAAGAGCAAGAGGAACAACAATGGAGTATCAGCAGCAGCTGTGCTAGAGACAGCAAATCCAATGCATTATTGAAGGCTGGTCTGAGGCCAAAGAATGTGAGGGAGAAACTACCTCCAGGAATAAGCAAAATGTTAACTTCAAAGGGAAGTCTGAACTATGACCAGAAAGATTCCAGGATCGAAAGTAGTCAAGACTGTCACAGATAAATGCTGGGAGGAAAACAAAAAAGGATACTGCTTTAAGTACTTGAATGGGGAAATGGGTACAAATAGAAGGAAGTTATCTTATAACTGTTGGACATATAAGTGTATTCAGAATAATAAAGAAATCAGAGCAAAACCAAGCTCCAATTCTTAGCTGTTGATAAATATAACATGTGAAAAAAATTGGAGAATCACAAATGAATTTAAAGTGAAGAAGGCAGTAAAATAGATAGATAGATAGATAGATAGATAGATAGATAGATAGATAAATAGACACATATTCAAGTACTTTTTTATATATTTTATTTTGGATTTTTAATAAAATGTCATCATGGAAAATTTAGCATCTCCCTAGTTCCTGTTTCTCTATGTAAATTATGTTGAAAACTACATTGTTAATATGTCCAAACTATGATTATATGTTCACACATGTGTTAGTCTAACAAGAAAGAAGCTGTTTTGTTTTTTTAATACGACTTCTGTCTATTTAAATTATGCAGCAAAAGAAAACTAATTAGCTTTGGTGCTAGCAGCATTAATAATTGACACAGGTTTGTTCAGGTATTCACCTTGATAGCAACTAATTAGGAGAAAGGAAAAAAAATACAATTTACAAGAAAGCAAATACCAGGGAAACACATTGTTAATGACAACAAGAATGATTTTGATCAGATGAAGAAGAGGAAGAGGAGGAGGAGGAAGAAGAAGAGAAACAAGTCATAGAATATGTATGGCAAGTAAAGGAATCTTCCACTCTACAATTTGTTCCAATATGGTTTAGTACTAGTAATAAATAATCTGATAAATTTCACTCCTATATTTCTGAAGGCAACCCAAACTCCAGTAGTGGTAAATGTTTAAAAAGAAAACACAAGATTTGGGTTCAGTCTTTTATCTGGGACATCCTTGCTAATGGGTGAAAAGCAACATTGTACTGAGTTCTATCCATTTGCACATTGATGCTTACTTGGGTCATCTCAAGCAGCTTCTCAGGTAACTATGAGGTCTGGGAAAAGGGTGGCCTCCTCTGGCAACAAAAATGAACCACAAAACAAACACACACACACACACACACACACACACACACACACACACACACACACAACTATACCAGTGGGAAATATTACCTCAAATCTTAATTGTGATTTTGATTTAAATAATGCACCACCTACAAACTAACATCCCTAGTTCAGTTTCTCAAATAGATTTCCTATAACTCTTAGAATGATCTGATCTAGTAACCCATGTGCTCAAAATTCTTTAAAGATGCTATTTGTTGTATCAACACAAGATATAACGTTCTCTACAACTTGGCTGCAACAATATTTCCACACAAATGACATTCCTGCCCCAGACTTAAGCAACCATCAGTTCTTTGTTCCTATGTTCACCTTCTCTCTGCCTCTGGACCATCCTTCACTTCCTTTAACTGTGGGCTTCCAATTCATCTACCCAGGTGCCGTTCATAAATGATCTCCTTTATAAATTTTCCTCAGGGTAGAGTGAAGCTACATGGAGTAAATAAATACATGAAATATCAGAGAGCCTTGCACAGATCCTTGGTGATAATGTTCCATAAACTAAGAAATGTGATTAACTCAACCTCAATTGTGCTAAAAAGGAAATATAAAGGAGAAAAAGAACTATAAAACACCCTCTGTCACCACCAGTCCTTCCAGGCAGAATGAATGCTTCTCTCTGAAACACAGCTCACTGCTTTCTATCATCACAGACTGGATTGTAATATAATTTAGGTGTTTTTTTTTTTTACTGCCATATAATAATCTTTTTTTAGGGGAACAATGCTATTTGGTTTATTGGTTTATGGTTGTATTCATACTATACTTTTTATATAGCAGGTGGATAATAAATATCTTTGAATTTTAATTGACTAATTCACTGTCAACTCAGGCTGAAGTTTGCTTGCCAGTGAAGATGAGCAAGTCCAAAAATGTCACAGAGATTTTAGTGCCATCTCTATTATTACAGATTCAAAAGATTATTCAGTTCAAACAAAGTAAAAGGAAATGTACTTTCGTAGAAGGACTTATCATAAACCATGCATTTTAACTATAGAGAGGTCATATGTGACCTTTCACAAGAATTTTCATAATAGGAATGTAGAGAAAGCCAGATTGAAGCTCAAAGATGAGACAGTGTAGATACTATTGGTGGTATGTTACCGATAAAGAAAGGAAAAATAAAACTATTTCATGGGGAAAGGGGTCAAGGGAATCTTTTTTATTAAGAAGCAGGGTTTTGAGTGTGAATGCATGCTTAGAAGATGAATCAAGTAGGAGTGTCTGAGAAAAAATATGATAATTTATAGTATAAGGTCCTGAAGAATCTGGGACCAAGGAACTACAGAGACAGTCTTGGCTTTTTGCCATCTCCTTTTTCTCACATGCGTGGTCAGTGTATTTGCTCCTTTTGGTAAAGGGACAGAGATACTAATATTATATACAAAATGGCCATTTTATGCCACACAGAGATGCCCCATTAGCTATAGATCTACATGAGAGATATGGTTATATCTTGGCATTTTTTCTATTTTAAAATAATTGTTATTATTCATTACAGTTGGCATACTTTATTATATTAGTTTCAAGTGTGCACCCAGTGATTCGAAATTATATAACCTACTAAGTAATCATCCCAATAAACCTTGTGCCCATCTGACACCTTAAAAGGTTATTACAATATTATGGACTGTATTCCCTACATTGTACTTTACATCCCCGTGATTAGTCTATAACACCATGTTGCCATTTGGGATTATTATTTTAATGAACAACTGCAACAACAACAACAACAAACTTATCTGGAGCTGTTCAGTTCATAAAATTTGGTGAGAATGAACTATTGTCTGGGTGCCATGTCAGACATTCAATTATGGAGGATGACTGTGAGGATAAACAAGACCCAGCCTCTTCATTCAAGGAGTGCATGCTCCGACTGCGTAGTGAGAGATAACACCTCAATAAGATCAGGTATAGTTTTGGCTCTTTCTACCTGACCAAGATCACTGCAATTCCTACTAACACAAGCAATTAAGAAAGTGCTTAAAAACTCACTTCCTTTCAAAAGTAGGGGTGACCTCAAAGAAGTACAGGAATGAATTATATAGAAAATAAAATAAAATAATAGAAAAATGTAAGGGAGGGAGGAAGGAAGGAAGGAAGGAAAAAGGAAGGAAGGGAGGGAGGGAGGGAGGGAAGGAGGGAGGGAGGATGAAAAACAGAAGAATAGAGACAAGGAAAGGAGAGAAAAATCAAGATGTGAAGTCCCACAAAGTTATAGCTTAGAAAAACTTGCTCAGTAGTAAAGTGACTGAATCATGTATAAGAATCCTGGAAGAGAATGATTTAAATAGTTGAGATTTGGGTTAGGAGATTGGTAAGTAAAGGACCATGAGTATAGGAGAAAGTGTCTATGGCATAGAGTGGACAATGTTGGAGATGTGGTCTAGTGATGGAGCTGGAAAAAAGTTCTGCTATATAACTTTTCTGGCAGCTTCAGTGAAGTATAATTTGCAAACCATAAAATTCACCCAGATATGTGTACATTTCAATGAGTTTTTGACATTTTTTTTTTCAAAAATCCTTGAAGGCAATTAAGAAGTATATCTTACAGCAATGCATTTATAAAAGTCATCTTTAGCCTTTTGCAGATACCCTCAAATGCCTAGATTCTCATTACCTCTTACTATTTAATTATGTTATTTATTTGCTTTATTTACTTTTTTACTGTTAAATTATGAGTTTGTATTCATTAAATAAGTTGCTCTTTAGATCTGATTGTCTGTGGCAGTTAAAATAAAATCATGATCATGTTCTTGGAGTACTTTGCAAAGATTCTTATGCTCCCTATACTCCCTACACAATCACATCCAGAAGGAATTTATGAGGTGGGACCTCAGGGAAAGGGCTGGAAATGATGTTGCCGAGAATTCTGGAAAGAACATGAATACAATGTCCTCTTTCTTAAAAGCTTGCTGAGCCTTAAGTTTAGTGGTAATTACATTCCAGACTCACCCCAAATTGAAAACTTACACTTATAAACAATGCCCATTTTGACATGAGTTTACCACATTTCTATGTTTTGAAAGGTTTTTTTGGAATAGTTTTACAGTATTTTAAATGAAAAAATAATGAATGAAATATTTATTAAAAGTGTAATATGTTATTGTTTAATTATTTTAACTTCTAAGAAGATGGGGTAACTTTCAATCAAAATTACTTCAATTGCTGCTGTAGGGTTACGATCTCAAACTACGACACACAAATTATGTGCAAGCATTTCAGTGACAGAGACTGCTTAACTTTGTACTTTAACTGCCACATCACAGAGCATATCATTCCTAAATCTGATACTGAGGAGCAAGGCATCCTATTCAAATTGTCAACTTCTGAACATTGAGAAGTGTATTCACTTATTTTTACAATTAAGTTTATAAATCTATTTTCCTATTTTAATTATGGCCATGTAACAATTACATTGAATACCATTACAAACAAGGTACATGTTCATGAAAGGATAAAACTGTATATATGTCAGGGAGCACTTTCTCCTGAGTCCATACATGCCCCTGAATCCTGCTCACCCTGTTGGCTGTGCTAATTGTTGGGGAGTAAGTTCCTCCTTGACCCTGTTCGCTGGAGCAATTGTGGGAGTGCTCACTCCCTGTATACTGCTCCACTATGCCAACTGTTGGACCCGAGCCCCTCTACCAGGGACTGGGCCTCCTTGGACGCCAGGTATCAGATGGAGACGATAACATGAGAAGTCATGGGTATACAAGAGAGTCTTTATTGCAGGCCAAGTAGCCATTGCTAACAAGACTTCAAAGTAAAGTCCCACAAAGGTAGCTGCATACCTGCTGGTTAACAGCACATCTTTCCCATAAAGCAGTACCAGCCTCCAACATAGGAGCTATACAGGAGCCATACTTAGAGTTACGACCTCACTAAGGAGCCACACACTGGCTGGTCAGTGACATACTCTAATACTAACTCAGACAAAAGAGGCTTCTTGCCAAAATAGTGACATCACTATTTTTGCTTATAGAGTATAACTTTGTATTGTCAAACACATTTTTCTGCTAGTATACTCTATGCACACACAAAAAAGAATAAATAGATAAATAAATAACTAAATAAATAGGTAGAAAAGGGAAAAAAATCCGGACACCATTACTTTCCTAAAAAACCTAGCACTTAGTTTCTTCTTTCTCTACTCAGGCTTGTGCAGTGTACATAGTCAGATTACTGTGGCCTTGCTCTTGCACCTGTGTATAGCATCTTAGCCTTGAACACCCTCATTAGGATTCCCAGGTCCAGAGTGGCCTTGAACGTCTGGTGTACTCTGACTGATTAAGGTTTCCACACTATATTATACACACAGGTATATCTTTGTATCTATATATCAGTGTGTGTAATATATAGAATCCTATATAATAAAAGCATAGTATGCAAATTGTCCCCTTGACCGGAGTTCTTCTGGGAGTTCAACCAGGGGGCGGGCTGGCCAGGGGAAGTACCCAGCCAGCAGCTGGCAGCCGCTAGGAACCCTACCAATGCATGAATTTTGTACACTAGGCCTCTAGTAATCCTATCTAATAAAAGAGAAATATGGTAATTAGCATACATCCGCCACCCTTCCCATTGGCTAATCAGGGCGATATGCAAATTAACTGCCAGCCAAGACGGTGGCCGGCAGCCAAGCAGCTTGAAGCTAACATGAGGCTTGCTTGCTTCAATGATGGAGGAAACCAACGTTCCTCGCCTGCCTTGCCGGCCTCTGAGCTTGCAGTTTGAAACATTGTTACAAATATAGAAGCTAAACAAAACTGCAGAAACCTGCTTTCAGCCCACCGGGATCTCAGAGCTGGAGTTGAAAAGGTGTTTCGATTATAGAACCCAAACAAACCAGATACCTGCTTTCAGCAGCAGAGGCCTCAGAGCTGGAGCCAGAGCTAAAGCTGGCCCAGAATAAAAAAGAAAAAAGAAAAAAAAGGAGCAGTTGGGAGCTTCAGTCACCCGCCAGCCTGAAAACAGCCCTCAGCCCCTGACCCAGACTGGCCAGGCACCCCAGTGGGGACCCCCACCCTGAAGGGTGTGTGACCAGCTGCAAACAGCCATCATCCTCTCATCCAGACTGGCCAGGCACCCCAGTGGGGACCCCCACCCTGAAGGGTGTGTGACCAGCTGCAAACAGCCATCATCCTCTCATCCAGGCTGGCCAGGCACCCTAGTGGGGACCCCCACCCTGATCCAGGACACCCTTCAGGGCAAACCAGCCGGCCCCCACCCATGCACCAGTCCTCTATCCTATATAGTAAAAGGGTAATATGCCTCCAAGCACAGGGACCAGCGGAGCCATGAGGCCTCCCGGCACCTGGATCAGTGTGACGGGGCAGCGCCCAAACCCCTGATCACCCTGTGGCTCTGTGTGTGACAGGGGGCAGGGCCACAACCTCCCTATCCGCCCTGCTCTGTTCCTGACAGGGGAAGGTGCCCCAACCCCCTGATAGGCCCTGCTCTGTGTGTGACAGGGTGCGGGCTCCCCCCACCCACCACGGGCCCTGCTCTGTGTGTGACGGGGTAGAGCCATAACCTCCCCATCGGCCCTGCCCTGAGTGTGATAGTGGCGGCACCCCAACCCCCTGATCCGCCCTGCTCTGTGTGTGACAGGGGGGAACTCCCCAACCCCCTGATGGATCCTGCTCTGTGCGTGACAGGGTATGGAGCCCGAACCCCCCTGATGGGCCCTGCTCTGTGTGTGACAGTGTACAGAGCCCCAATCCCCCTGATGGGACCTGCTCTGTGCGTGACAGGGGGCAGCGCCCCAACCCCCTGATTGGCCCTGCTCTGTGCGTGACAGGGGATGGCACCGCAACCTCCCCATCGACCCTGCCTTGAGTGTGACAGGGGGTGGTGCCCCAACCCCCCAATCGGCCCTACCCTGAGCGTGACTGAGGGTGGCATCGCAACCTCCTGATCTGCTCTGTTCTGTGCATGACAGGGGGCAGCGCCCCAACTCCCCAATCGGACCTGCTCTGAGCCCTACCAGGGGCTGCACCTAGGGATTGGGCCTGCCCTCTGCCACCTGGGAGCAGGCCTAAGCCAGCAGGTCGTTATCTCCCGAGGGGTCCCAGACTGTGAGAGGGCACAGGCCAGGCAGAGGGACCCCCTCTCCCCCCCGAGTGCACAAATTTTTGTGCACCGGACCTCTAGTATATATATAAACTAGAGGCCCGGTGGACGAAATTCATGCATCCTCTCACAGTCCAGGATCCCTCAGGGGACATCCCTCTTGCAGTGGGACATTCTTTTTGTAGTCTGGTACCCTCGCTCCTTATTGCCCACTTGCTCGCTGCTCCTTACCGCTCAGCTTGCTGCTCCTTACCAATGCTGTGGTGGCACCACTGTGCTCACCAGCCATGAGCCCGGCTTCTGGCTGAGTGGTTCTCCCCCTGTGGAGCACACTGACCACCAAGGGGCAGCTGCTGCATTGAGTATCTGCCCCCTGGTGGTCAGTGCACCTCATAGCAACTGGTCATTCTGGTTGTTCCACTGTAACAGTTGCTTATGCTTTTATTATATAGATAACAGTCTTCTTTCACTATGTCCTCACTATTTAGGTTATTTGGGAGACTCAGCTGCAACATGCCTTCTTCTAGACTGTCTTTCTTTTCTGACCAACATGCAAAGAGCATGCTCACCATCCATGGTCTTAGTTCTGGGCTACCTCCCTTGATCTAATTCACCACCAACCTCACAACTGCTGTGAAAGAAGTAAACAATAGGAAGTAATTTAAGGACCCTCTTTGTGGAACCTAATGAACAAATGGAACTAACAAGCAAAATAGAGACAAACTGATAGAGAGCAGGCCAACAGCTGTCAGGGCTGAGGGTTTGGGGGTGCTGGGTAGAAGGAATGAGAAAAAAAGAAAGGGAGAAAATACTCATGGACCTGAGCAGTGTGGTGGTTGCTGCAGGAAAGGGAATGTGGGGGGAAGTGGAGGAAGGTCTGGGGGGATACGTGGTGATGGATGGATACTTGACTTGGGATGGTGAACACACAATGCAGTGAATAGATGATGTGTGGAATTGTACACCTGAAACCTGTATAATTTTCTTGACCGGTCTCCCCAATAAATTCAATAAAAAGTAAAAAGCCAATAAATATAATAAATAAATAAATAAACAAACAAATAAATGCTCAGCATAGCTTTCTCTGAGGGGTGAGACTGAGCTTGGGAAGAGCATTCCAGACAGAAGCGGGAAAAGTGCAAGGACTCTGAGAGAGTGGTGGGCTAACTGGAGAACTAGAAGGAGAGGAGTGTACAATAGCCCCCTTATCCGCAGAGGATGCATTCCAAGAGACCCAGTCTGAAACCTGGTTTGTTACTATCTCACACCTCTAATAGCAGTGAACCCTATATATCCCTCTACACCAGTAGTTCTCAACCTTCCTAATGCCGCGACCCTTTAATACAGTTCCTCATGTTGTGGTGACCCCCAACCATAAAATTATTTTCGTTGCTACTTCATAACTGTAATTTTGCAACTGTTATGAATCATAATGTAAATATCTGATATGCAGGATGTATTTTCATTGTTACAAATTGAACATAATTAAAGCATAGTGAGTAATTAAAAAAACAATATGTAATTATATATGTGTTTTCCGGTGGTCTTAGGTGACCCTGTGAAAGGGTCGTTCGACCCCAAAGGGGTCGCAACCCACAGTTTGAGGACCTCTGCTTTACACTATGTTTCTTTTTCTTTTCTTATAAACTTTAATTTATAAATTAGGCATAGTAAGAGATAAACAAAAATATAGTGAAATAACAATTATGACATTTTACTGTAATAAAAGTTATGTGAATGTAGTCTTTTTTCTATCTGCCAGAATATCTTATTGTAGTCTACTCACCTTGTCACTGGAGGGAAGCACTTTGCAGCTTCTCCTTGGCGTATCCGAATCGCCAGCATCACTGCTCTTGTGCTTTGGGGCAGTATTACACAAAGCAAGGGTGATCTGAACGCAAGCACTGCCCTACCACAACAGTCGCTCTGATAACCGAGAGGGATGCTAATTGAGGAAGGGGCAGGGAGCAGCTGCAGTGTGTGGAGACCCTGAACAAAAGGATGAGCTCCCTTCTGGGCAGGAGGAAGTGGGGCTCCGGAGATTTCATCAAGCTACTCAGCGTGACATGGCATTGAAAACGTATGACTTGTTGGTTTTGGGAATTTCCCATCTAGTGGGAAACGCAGATAAATAAGCGTGGGGCAGGCAGAGGAAACGGGGAACAAATGAGATGGGGTTAGAGAAAGGCAATTCAGAGTCACTGAGCCTTGAAAAGAAGTTTAGATTTTATTCTCCCGCCCATGGGAATGCACTGGTTGTTTTTCCCCCAGTAAAATGGGTTTGAAGCAGGGGAGGGGTAGAATCTCATTTCTATTTTAAAACTCTCCATCATGGAGCATAACTTGGCGGTGGGCAGGAGTGGACGCCATGGAAATCTACATGGTGGCCAAGCTGTGCTCTAGGCAAGAAAGGCTCACAACTCCGACTTGGAAGCTGGGGGAAGGGAAGCGGAGAAGAGTGGTTACATTTTACTTTATTTTCCAAGTGAACCTGGAGCGCTTCCTAATGGCTCTGATGCCTGAGTAGGGAAAGAAGAAACTAGGTGCTAGGTTTTTTATGACAGTAATAGTGTCTGGATATTTTCCTCTTTCTACCCTTTTATTTTTTGTTCATAGAGAATATTAGTAGAAAAATGTGTTGGACAATACAAATAATATTTAAAAGGGATTTGGTATTACTAAAAATCCAGTGGACTTTTCATGACAACTAATATATATATATATATATATATATATATATATATATATATATATATATATATATATATATATATTGATTTCAGAGAGGAAGGAAAAGGGAGATAAAAACATTAATAATGAGAGAGAATCATTGATGGGCTGCCTCCTGCACACCCTTCACTGGGGATCGAGCCCACAACCTGGGCATGTGCCCCTGATAAGAATCAAACCCATGACCCTTCAGTCCACAGGCCAATGCTCTATCCACTGAGTGAAACCGACCAGGGCTTGTATCATTGTTAATATACCTGTGTGATTGATACACTCTGCTGACTTTCAGCTATGATGATTTATTCCTTATATTTTTCCCTTTTCCTTTTTGCTCCAATGTGCGACAGGCTCCAGCCACCTTAGGTCCTAGTTCATTATGGCCTTCTGAACCCCAAAACAGCAGTCGGAGAGGGCATCAGGCTCACCCAACTCTACAACCCAGGGTTTGGATTTTAAATGAAATAGACATATTCCAGCAAAAAATGTGAGAACAAGGAGACACTTGAAAGAAGGCTCAGCATCAGTGGTTTTGATGAGAAAGCTCATCCTTGTCTGTGTTGGTTATCGGGCAGGAGTTTAGAAGCAACCAATTATACCTCTTTAGAATTTAACACTCAGTGGCAGCCAAATGGAACCAAAGCAAATGTATTGGTGAGGCCTATTAAATATTAAATAAGTAGAGGAAACAGAACTTCGAAGTTTTGGCAAATGGGTTTGTGGTAGCAAATTAAAGTTATAAAATCATGGGTCCATTTGTGTAGCTTTATAGGTCCTTTGATTGCAACTACCTATTTTGATCACCCAAAGTCAATTCATACAGGTAAGCCATGCAGCTGAATGGTTAAGCCAGAGCATGGCTTGTTGAGCTACACTACCTGGACTTCAATTCTCGCTTACTTTTTTACTTTTTTGTGGCACTAGGTAAATTACCTAGCCTCCCTAAGACTCAATTTCTTCAGCTCTAATATGGGCGTGATGATAAGATCAAACTCTTAGATTATTATGAAAATGGAATGATTTAATATAGGCAAGACAATTTAAAAAGTGCATGATGGTATAGGCTCT
The DNA here is from genome assembly GCF_964212035.1 of Myotis nattereri. Classification (NCBI taxonomy): domain Eukaryota; kingdom Metazoa; phylum Chordata; class Mammalia; order Chiroptera; family Vespertilionidae; genus Myotis; species Myotis nattereri. The sequence goes on along the minus strand of NC_138082.1, from coordinate 81,190,858 downwards.
ATAGAAGTGTTACCTACTTCTAGAATTACTTTTTTTTTTGCCACTTTTTTAGGTACTCAGTCTACTGGCAGGCTCCTACTCAATAGTAAAAGTCATTGACAGCACTCAATTTTATATAACTGATGAAAGCCTTCAGCCATGTGTAAAGGCTAAAATGATCTTAGAGAAATGCAATTTATGTTATAATGGCTTAATGGAACCAATTATATTATATTGGCATAAAAACTTTTAAATAGAAAATGTATTTTCCAGTAAAAATGTCCTATATTTCAACATGGATGTTCATATGCCAACTATTTATTAGTCAGGATTGAAGGAATATTCACCACTTATATTAATTTCTATGACTTGTAATTCAATATACATTAATAAGTTAATTCAAAAGCAAGGTGTTTTATAATATTATATTTAATTATAAAATAGTCTTAAATATAAAGTACCTAGGAATTATGTCAAGCTTTTCAACAAATACAATGAATTAAATCTTTCTAAGGAGAAATTGAATCATCTGGTAACTAATTTAAAATCATAATATGAAATCTGCACAAAAATGAAGACCATTGGCATTCTCTTCATATCCATACTTTTTTGCATTCACTTAAAAATAACACAGAATTAGTAATTAAATGTATAATGCATCATTAGATCTGGATAGTGTAATTAACATTGTGTCAAAGAAAATGAGTTTTGATATCAAACCTAAAATCCTTGGAGGATAATTAATATACAGATATAATACTTTAGTAGTACAATAATGTTTCAGTTATTTAAATAATCATTCACATTTGAAAGTTTAATTTGAAAAATTGTATTATTTTGAAGTAAGAAATCAATTTTGATTTTCCTCAATATTTTATTTTGCTAAAATTTTATTTTTTTAAAAAGAATATTTGTACTCACTACAAGTAGTCACATTCACTATAACTTCCCCTATCAGTATAGCAATAAAATGTGGGGAATTAGTACAACAGGTAAGTTATAAAGGGTTTTATCAGTTCTGCTTCTATGAGACTCTTATAGACTACTAGAGGCCTGGTGCATGAAATTCGTGTCGGGAGCGGGGGGGGGGGGGCGGTGTCCCTCAGTCTGGCCTGAACCATCTCCAATCCGGGACCCTTTGGGGGATGTCCGACTTCCAGTGTAGGCCCAATACCTGTGGGCCTAAACGGACAGTCAGACATCCCTCTCGCAATCCGGGACCGCAGGCTCCTAACCACTCGCCTGCCTGCCTGCCTGATCTCTCCTAACTGCCTCTGCCTCGCCCCCGGCCTAAGCTGCAGTCTGGCCTCCCTCTGTGAGAGGTGACCTGGTGGATCAGGGGAAGGTGCTGCCCTCATTACCCCACTGCTGCTGCCACAGCTGGCCTGAGCCTGGGCCCTTCGTAGCCACCTGCAGGTGCTCGAGCCTCAGCCCTCTCAGCTGTTGCAGCTTTGTCCAGAAGGACGTCCGAAAGGTCTTCCTGAGGATGTTCTCTCTAATTAGCATATTACCCTTTTATTTGTATTATAAACTTTGTGTTGAGAAAGAAGAGTTGAAGAATCTCTAAAATAAATTAGCATAACTGGTGGAAATAGACAGTAAAAAATGTTAATGGATAGAATGGCCTAAATTAAAATATATTTTAGTTATAATGCTTAAAAATTAATAAGTTAATATATTACCCTTTCTTGCAGAGGAAATTTTGTTGCATGTTATTGAAATTTTTCTTGATATAATATATATAATAAATGACTGACTATGTTATTCAGTTCACACACACAAAAATTACACATTTAGATAAAACTGTTTATTTTAAAAAATTTATTGAAATAAAAATAAAATAATTATTGTTCTCTATTACAGAATATAAAATGTTATTCATAGTAAATTAAATTAAAAATTACAAATATATTACATTCTCATAAAAAATCAAACAAAAGAAATTAAGAAATATAAAGCCAAAGTGTCTCACTTAACTGCCTTGTCCCACTTCCCAAGGGTCATCATGGTCGACAAACTGGAATATACCATTTCCTTATATTTATAAAAACATGTGAGTTCATACATATATATTTATGCATGTATTTATCTTTTCTATAAATAATTAATTATAATTAGACCTGTTTTCTTTCCACTTGCTTATTTCAGTAAGAGATAAATTTTCTTATTTTTTAATGGCTGTAAGTAATCTATTTTATTGATTTTACATAATTTATCTTTCCAAAGATTGACATAGAGGTTGCTTCTAATATTTCACTGTTACATACAACATTTCAGGGGCCATTTGCACAGACATGTTTGAACACCAGTAAGTGGTCTTTGCAGGACTGATTCTTAGAGATAGAATTAATCAGTTAATGGATTTGAGCATTCAAGTTTTTGAGAAATATAGACAAATTGCTGCCTGAAATGGTTGGACCAATTCACTCTCCTCTCGATAGTATATGATAGCGCCTGTCTTGCTCATACTCTCTGAAACACTAGATATTATTCATTGTTACATTTTTGTCAATCTTATTGGTTAAAAATTGCTGTGTCATCATTATTGGGACTTGCATTTATATAATTGAGACTGAAATTGGGTCTGGGCCATTTGGATTTCTATTTTAGAGAATTTCCTGATCATATTCTTTATTTATTTTCCTCTAGCACCCCTTTGTTCTTTCAAAATTCCAGAAGCTCTTTATAAAGTGTAGCATTTTCTTTTTCTTTTTTGTATTTTATACAGGCTACAAATAGTTTTTCTAAATTTGTCACTTGTCCCTGAAATTTGTTTATAGAATCTTGGTAACTGTAGAGTAATGCCTCTTAACCATATTCTTCAGTGTCATTGTAACTTCACAGTGATGTTTAAGATGTTAAGAATCATTTACAGATATTATTAGGAAGCATAAGATTTGTGACTACGTTATTCAAAGATAAATATAATCAAATTCATAATAACTTATATAGTGTTACTCTTTACATTTGCTCCCATATATTTTTCTAGTTATTGGAAATAAAGCAATAAAACAGACACACAGACACACTGCATTCACATCACTGCCTTTAAGGAGGTGCAGACTGATTGAGGAATTATGAAAAATGATAGAAGCTAAGGAAAATAAAGTTTCTTAAAAAAAACAACTAAGAAAGCTTATCCTCATGATAGTCGGATAATGGAAAGTTAGCATACACACACAAAAATCACTAGATTATATATCAGTAGTTACAAACACCATAAAAACTGGCAACTTTTTCTTAGGAAGAAACCAACTAACATTTTTGCCAGAACGTAGAAAATTAATATGCTTGATTGCGCCCTTGTATATTATAAAAGAAATATAAACACATAGCTCACATAATTAAAATTGCCTTTTGTAAGTTTTAACAATTCTTCCCTAATTTTCTAATATATTTAACAATGTAGTCAATTCATTTTTATTGTTTATCATTTGTTTTTTAAAGTAGTTCATGCATGCATGGGGCAAACATTTAGAATGAGCCCTAGATATACACCTGATGAATCTTGTCAGGGCTAAACACATACCTTTTGCAATAAAAAATAATCTCAAACACTGAGATTATATATCCATAATATTTTCACATTATTAACCAAATGTTCAATAATCACCACCAAATATCAAGTACTTTCACTCAATTAGTAATAAAAATCTAAGATAACTGATTATGAATCGAGGTAAAATATTAAATGCTTATATACTCAAATTGTAAACTCAAACAATAAAAATATTATACAAAACAAAACAACACAGGTGATTTAAAAATAAAACAAAACATCAAAAACTGGCCCCAAAAACTGATGGGATCTGTCATATAATCAAATATAACAATTTCTAAGTGAAATATTCAGAATAGTTGTCCCGTACATTTTGATTCTCTTTCCACATTAGCATTGCTAATATTTTAATAAATTCAGATAAAGGAATTTCCTAGTTTAAACATTAGAAATGGAATGACTCTGTGCAAAATGCTACTGAAAATTGGTTCTGAAATCTAACTGATTTATGAAAAATGATAATCTGTTGGACCAATAAAACTACATAATGAGATTATTTCAATGGACGAAAATGCTGCCAATTTTATTTATCTAGGAAATACAGGGCTGTGTTTTTCTCTGTGTATGAATGTGACAAAGTGTCCTAATTTGTGTGATGAGCCATACAGCCTCATGGAAATGTCAACAGTGTATTAGGATAGATATATGGGGAGAAAATGATTACAATATATTGTTGATGATGACGGACATGTACGGCATAAAAGATTCCCCATCCTCAAATGATTTGCCTTCACTGGGCTATTGATAGAATCATCTAGCAATGTCATGGAGGAAGCATTTGAATATATGAAGGGAAGCAGAATGTGCCACTCTAAAATATGCCTTTTGGGATATTGACTATTTTAAGCTGCTTATTTTCAAAAAACAAAAGACTCAGATAAGCCCTTTAACTTCCCCTAACTGCCTAAAAGAATTTAGACAGAGAAGAGAGCTATTATCATAGATAACTATAATTTAACATGAACTATGCCTTACAGGGAGGCACCACAAGGCCCTCTGAACCAAGTCTTCTCTGGGTTCCATTGTTAAAGATGGCACAGCAAGCATTTATTTCGGAAATACTTGTTAAGTGAGCAAATGAGTCTTTTTGTGTGTGAAGCTGGGCTGGTAGAATATGTAAAGCACCCTCCCTGACAATTCTTCATAGTACATAAATAACACACAATAACCAAATATGCGCTTGAGTATAATTATAAAGTACTCGGACCATGCATCTTCAATCTTTGTGAGTCTGCAAAGCTGAACACTGAATTTGTGCAGTTCAGAGGCCTACACTAATTGAATATTTCCCTAACTTAAAATTAATGTAATCACATCGGTTGTGAGTATGGATGCAAACATTTCTATGTAAACTAACACTTTCTAGAAAAAATGAGTTAGGAAAGTTCAAAGATAATGACTCTTGAAGACAGTAATAAAAAGCGAAGTCCAAAGAGTGATTCACAATTATCAATGAGTTATGATCACCTATCAATCCCTTCAAAATGGGATTTTAACAAAATAGTGAATAAACTGTGGAGAGAACTAACTTATTCATAGCAGTCTAATTTGATTTTTAATCATACTTCCATAATGAATAATACTGTTGAATTCAAGTTTGCTGGCTTGATTTTTGGGATCAGTTCATTTTAAACCAGAGAATGCCCCTCAGCCATTTTACTATTGCAAATTATTAGTCATGGAGGTGACTGAGAGAAACTTCATTGTCTTGTTAGGAAAAATAGATACAAGAATGATCTGGAAAAACAACTATTTTTTATGGTAGGTAATCTCCTTTAATAATGCAAGATTAAACATCTAAACATCCTTCCCTGCCTAGTCTGGGTTAGATGCACACCCTTAATAACCTGTGTTTAACTCAGTCATCCATCACTTGCCTGTCTGCCCCATTAAGTTCTGAATCCCTTGAGGGCTGAGATCTAGCTACTAGAGATCAATAGTTTTGGTATTGGATGGAATAATAAACAAGTGAAATCAATTTATTTCTAAATCCTGATTTAATTTGGTGTGAAATAAACAAAGCTACATTACTACTTTGTTACTAAGAATCAATATTTGCTAATTTGTACAATTAAGAGGAAAAACTTTGGATATGAGGAGTTCTGTTTAGCTCCCATGGCTTTAGGCAAAATTCAGATGTTTGGACTTTATTCCTTATCCTGAGAAAATAATCTGATGATGATAAACTAATACATAGATTAGCCACCATTAGGCCTGCCTATTGCCAGTTTCTAAGCAACTTGCCAAGACAGCCTATAACTTCCATCAAATGCATATTGGAAGAATGGAAAAATGAGAACATTAGCAATATAGGAAAGAGTTTTTATGCTTACGGAGTGTGGGGTTAAAATTTAGTTGAGTTACATAGTGTCTGAGCTGCTAAAGTATTTCTTTGATCAGTAAATCCCTGTAGTACAAAACCCCTGGAAAAATTTTCCATTCGTTGCCTCTGTGATATTGTGATGTAATAAGAAATATACTTTTGGTGTTTGTCTTCATATCCTAAGAGCTCTTAAACTCTTAATAATTTACCAAGTGATAAAAGGTGCTTTTGTTTTTTATAATAAGAACCTTTCAAACACAGTTTATGCTAATGAGGTGATGTTTGGTGGGCTCCTAGATAACTTCAGGATGGGGGCGAGTTGCCAGAGGAAACAACTACATGATTAGAGGGTTGCAACCTTCAGCTCCTCTCCCCTGGGACTCCAGGGAGAGGGTGTAGGTTAATTATCAATGGCCAAAAGTTCAATTAGCCATGCCTATGTAATGAGAGCTCCGCAGAAACCCCAAACAGAGGGGTTTGGAGAAGACACATGCCAGGATTGTGGGGAACACGCTTGCCAGGAGATTGACACTTGCCTCACTCTTGCACTTGGGACACTTGCAGACTTCATCCTATGTACCTCTGCATCTTGCTATTCATTTGTATTGTTTATAATGTCCTACATAATAAGCCTATAATAGTCAGTAAAGTATTTCCCTGAGTTCTTTGAGCCACGAGAGCAAATTTCAAACCTCAGGAGGAGTCACGAGAATCCTGCATTTGGAGCCAAGTTGGGCAAAAGTGTGGGAAACCTGGGGACCCTCAACTTGCAATTGGCATGTGAGGTGGGGGCAGTCTTGTCAGAATCAGCACTGAACTTGTGGGGTCTTGCTAACTCTGGGTAGTCATTGTCAGAATGGCTTCATGTGAGGGGACAACCCACACAATTGAGTAAGGAGTCTTGAGTAGAGAAACCGTGTTTTCCTTTTAGCTTCCAATCTTACCTTCATCTAAGCCAGCGGTTCTCAACCTGTGGGTCACGACCCCTGAAAATACATCGTGCATATCAGATATTTACATTACGATTCATAACAGTAGCAAAATTACAGTTATGAAGTAGCAACAAAAATAATTTTATGGTTGGGGGTCACCACAACATGAGGAACTGTATTAAAGGGTCGAGGCATTAGGAAGGTTGAGAACCACTGATTCTTTTGTTTGTTTGTTTGTTTGTTTATTTTATTCTCTAAAGTTTTACATATGTCTCCTTTTTACCCAACTGAACCCCCCCCCCCAGCCATTCCCACCCCGGGAAAGCCCCCACTGCCCTAGTGTGTGTGTCCATTGGTTATGCTAATATGCATGCATACAAGTCCTTTGGCTGCTCTCTAACTCCCCATCCTCCCACCATTTGTCTCTGGATCTATTCTTATTCATCAAATTATGTTGGTCATTATATCCCACATATGAGTGAGATCATGTGATATTTATCTTTTTCGGACTGGCTTATTTCATGTCTAGATTCTTAAGTCCTGATATATTCCCCCATTTTAACTTTCCACTCACTTCACACAAGGCTTTCACTAAGCCTGTCCGCACTCCTGCCCGCACTCGCATTCATGCTGGGAATGCATGCTAGCTCCAGGTGAGCTGGCCATTCTCTGCCTCCATACAGGCCCAGGTTTCCAGCTTTGCTCTCTTACTGGCTACATCTTTTTTGTCAAGCAGGGCCTGGGACATTCAACCATACTTGAGGAAGAGTCAAGAATGAAAGAAGACTAACTTCTAGCTATGGAGAGTACATTCCAGCGACATTCATTAAGGCAAATAATACTAGCTTCTATAAAATATAAATCCTGAAATCTGAGTGGCTCACAACACAATTCAAATATCTCAGTCACTGCAATTTAATGAGGGTTAGGGGCAAGGTGGGGGGCGATTTCTGTTCCATGAAACCAGTTCAGAGTCAGGTGCTTCCCCTCGGTCCATGGAATCCTGTCCAGTCAGCTAGATGACAGGAAAAGAGAGCTAAGGATGTGAGTGTGGGGTGGGGGGCCTCGCCCTGAAGAGGCACATATTACATCTCACTCCCACTCACATTGCATTGACCAGACCTTAATCACATGGTCATGCATCACTGTAAGGATGCTGGGAAATGCAGTGGAGCTTGTGCCCAGGGAGAGGACAGGGCACAGGTATCAGTGAGCACTGATACACACTGCCCCCTGGAAGACCCCCAAAAGTCAAGCACATAGTCCTTAGCAGTGTCAACTCAGGGGTATGTAACTTTGTAAAAGAATCCTTCACAGGTTTATTTAATCGAGTGCATATGTGTGTATGTCCTGGCTGTAATCTCTGCATGATTGAGGACAATTTAAACCATGAATTTATACAGGAGTTGGCAAAAGTAGGTTTATAGTTGTAATGCAAATAAATAATACAATAATTAAGAAATGATAACATAGGATTAAACTGTGTTTCATATACTCACAACCTACTTTTGCCCACCTCATATTATAAAAACACTGCTTAAGGAAGTTTTATGAATCCCTTTATAAAGTTGGTTGTCCCATAATTTACATTTGCCTTTAAAAAAGAGTATTGTGTAGTTCAATGTCTTAAAGAATTCACACATTTGCTATAGTAATTCAGGCTAAAATGAGTCCTGATTATTATTTGGAAAGTACATTCCAAGAGCCAGAAGTGTTGAAAACTAAACCAACACCTTTAATGGATTACCTCTCAAAGAAAGATGATTCTATTAATCCACCAACAATAAAAAATATTAATTTAAGCTGTGCTATTGGATATTGATATCTCCTAATCATCATTTTGTCATTTTATATCTCCATTACCCAAGAATATCTTTTCATTAGTGTAAATGGGTCAGTTGTCCCAGCTGTTGGAGATTAACAGGAAAGTGATTGCTTGGTATGATCCCATGAAATGAACTATGAAACAAATATAAATGGGCCTGATTGGCTCAGTTGTCCAGAACATGAAATTTATGAGGTTATTATCAAAATTCCAATCATTGTTCAAACTTGGAAATCTTGCTACAAAACCAACAGACTAGTCATAGTGCCCATATGAAGTAAATATTCCCCATAAATATTTCCAGGGACCACAGTATAACCTTGGGGAAAGAATCTGAATACTTGAAACAAATTCTATATAGTTCAAGAAAAATAATTCACTAATATCACAAAGTCTTACTGAAAAATTAGTAAATGCTGCTTTTACCATATGAAGAATTAAAGTATTATAAGTTTTTTTTATTATGTAATATAGGTGTAAATGACTTGATGCAAAGAAATATATTCTGTACATAGATTGTTCATTATTTTTGGCTGCTTACAACACATAATAAATTGTTGTAAATCAAATTTGGATATGGCCTAGTATCTGCATTCAAAAACAATTTGACTCTGGAACGAGTTAATAACTCATCCTCCAAGATTATATAGTGAATGCCTCATAACTAATTTAGATTCTGGACTACAAAGACAAAAGGAAAAATATCATTCCCATCAAGGACCCTTCTTTCTAGTAGAGAGTAATAAATACAAAATAATGAGATGATGAGATGCTGTTGAAACAGAAGTCCACATAGAGTTCAGTGAGAACAAAGGAAGGTCACCTACACTGACTAGGGGAACCAGGAAAGGTCTCGGCTTACATGTGAAGACGGAGTAATATTTACTTCTGTAGGTGTAGCAAGATAGGAAAAGGAAAGGCCATCCAGAATACCCAGAATGCCAGAGGTTAAGGCATGAAGATATGAAAAACAATAGCGCATAAGGTTGGGGCTAAGGGAACTGAGTAAGTAAAAATGGTAGATATTATGCTTTAGGTAAAGAGGCCCCAATGAATTATTCGGAGAGGAAGAATTTCAATGCTTGTTTGGAAGATTTGCTTATCTGGAAAATCCTTTGTGTAGCTATTCAAGAATACATGGCAGCCAGGACAGTAATTTCCACATTCTTTGTGCATAAACAGTCATGTGAGCCCCACTCCTAGGGATTCTTAATTAACATGCCTACGTCCAGGCCAAAGAATTTGAATTTCTGGTAAGCCTGTAAGTGGTGCTAATGCTGGTGCCTGTGAACCATACTTTGGATTAGAGGCCAGGAAAATGTCCCAGGTGATGGCAATCTGAAATAAGGCAGTGGCAATACTGATAAGATTAAAAAAAAAAAAAAGCTGAAGGCCTGTTGGCACGTGGAATAATTAAGACTGATGGTCTTAGAACAAATGAACATCTTTGAAAACATAGAGGTAATCCTTCCATCTCACTGGGATGCACCAATGTCTCAACTTTTCATTATCCTCATTTCCATCCCCCGGCTCCCTCCATTTCTCACTTTCCTTCCAACCTTGCTCACATGATCAGTCATAATCCCTTCTTTGAATATACTCTCACTGCCTGCCCCCACTTATCCTTTGCATTTTGCTGTACAAGACTCCTGGTTAAACCCAGCCCCTGACTACACTTCAGGTGCATTCCATAGCTGAGAATAGGTAAATGGAGAAAAACACAAAGCAGCAATGATTGGCTCATTTTAAATGTACCATTATGTGCCAGCTTCCCTCGTGTCCACAGTGCAATCTGGCAATCATATGAGATTCTTCTAGTCCAGCAATTTTCAACAGGTGTGCCACAAGAATTTTTTAATACATCTAATATCTGACTATTTATCAGGGACACTGACCTCTTTTCCCATAGATTGAAACACACACACACACACACACACACACACACACACACCAACAGCCAGCACAACAATAGGCATCCATTGTGAATGAATCAACAGTACACCTTTTTTTTTTTTGCCAGATCAGTAAAACAGATCAGCAAAACATATTTTTGGTGTGCCTCAGAATTTTAGTAATTAGTTTATGTGTTCCAATGAGATGAAAAAAAATTGAAAAATCACTGTTCTAGTCCATTCTTTCTCTCTCATAATCTATACTATATCTTTAGACACTCAGTCCCAACTTTATTCTCAGCTACATATTCCACTGAGGACCTAAAACCACTTAGCAGAGTCCTGCTGCGGGCTCCGTGCCCATGCGATCTGCTGGCTCTCCTGCTTCCAGAGATGAAGCATGGAACAGCAAAACGCAGCCATCTATGAACCGGAAGTAGGCGTGCACTCCCCATAGAATCCTCCGGAGCCTTGAGCTTGGACTTCCCATTCTTGGGAACTCTGAGAATACCTTTCTGTTTTTCTGCAAGCCACCCCGGCCAAGGTATTTTCTTACAGCAGCCGGAACTAAGACAAGGGGCTCTGTGCAGATGCCACCTCCGAAACCCCTGCCCTGGTTCAGCTCTGCTAGGCCTCGGCAATGCTCCACTCCGCCAAGGGAGCTCTGCGGGGTCCTCAGCATTGGATCTGCAGGAAACCCCGAGGCCAGTCCTGCTGGGGAAAGCCTCCCCCTCGCTGCTTTCCTGGGAGCCCCAGTTCTGGCCTGCAGACTCGCAAGCTCAGCCCAGCTCCTGCTCAGGCAGCCACGGTGAGAGCTGAGGGCAGCGTTTAGCTTGAGTCCCTTTGCCTTTGGTTGCACCTGGGGCTCTAATAACCGCGTGTTCACATGGGCACCGGGCGTCAGCCTGGCTGCGGAGAGAAGGGAACCTGTGATGTGGTGTTCCCATGCCCGTACATCTCTGGATGTATGTGTGTTATACCCCTCCCCACACACACTCCTTGTATAATCTAACAATCGGAACAGTGGGTTTTGTCTTTTCCCCTAGGCATTTTTCTCACAACAAATTATCCTTCTTATTTTTTTTTTTTCAGAGACAATAAATCTGAATTATTTGAATGGACTCTAAGTTGTGATTTTCAACAACATTTACTAAAATAGTTTGGAAATTTTTCATACTTACAATGTTATCATCTATTGTTTTTGTTTTGTTTTTTCTTAAATATTTTTATTGATTTCTTAGAGAGAGAGGAAGGGAGAGCTAAAGAGAGAGAGAAGAACATCTTTGTCAGAGAGAAAGATTGATCAGCTGCCTTCTGCACATCCCCCACTGGGAATGGAACCAGCAACCCAGGCATATGCCCTGACCAGGAATTGAATTGGCAACCTTTTGATGCACAGGATGATGCTCAACCAATTGAGCCACACTGGCCAAGGCTCATCTGATGGTTTAGCTGTACAAAAAAGTTAAATTAAAACAGAAAACAGCCGAAACTGGTTTGGCTCAGTGGATAGAGTGTCGGCCTGCGGACTGAAGGGTCCCGGGTTCGATTCCGGTCAAGGGCATGTACCTGGGTTGCGGGCATATCCCCAGTGGGAGATGTGCAGGAGGCAGCTGATCGATGTTTCTCTCTCATCGATGTTTCTAACTCTCTATCTCTCTCCCTTCCTCTCTGTAAAAAATCAATAAAATATATTTAAAAAAAACACAAAAAAAAACAGAAAACAAACAAACAAAAAACAACAGATATTTTAGGTGTCTCAAGAATATTTCAGCTGCAGTTAACACATTGTTTAGAAAAATGTTATTTTTACTATTAAAAAGTTAACTAAGAAATAAATTATGCCAATTATGTTTAATAAAGAATGAATAAAGTCAGTGTTTTGACTTGTCAGACTCAGTTAGATGCTGTTTTAATATGTGTACCACACAGCATCTACATTACTGTTCACAACTATTGTGGATTAAAGAAATAAACACAGTGTTTATATGACTCCACACAAACCCTAGTTGGTGATAGGGCTTGGACTTGAGCCTAACTCTTCTGTTCTTGATCCCACATATTCCAACAATATTTGTGATGACTAGGCTAAACACATTGTCCAGAACTCTCATTTCTATATGTTTCCAGCTAGAAGGAGAGATTCCTGTGGGGTATTTAGAGAGCAGGCCTGAAGGAGCAGTCCTTTGCAGCTCCCTTCATCATCTCTGACCTGCTGGTTCACTGAGTTGGTGTGAGTAGTGGTGGGCTTTCAACTTCCACCTTCTCCTGAGCCCTCCGTCAGCTTTCCTGACGGTCAGGTGTGTGTGTGTGTGTGTGTGTGTGTGTAGTTGTCATAAAGGACTCCTGCTTCTGTAGAGATAGATGATAGATAGATAGATAGATAGATAGATGATAGATAGATAGCTATTCATATATCCCATTCACAGATTTAATGTACAGGTTCCATATATATATATATGTATATATAGATTCCATAAGTATTTAGATTCCACATATAGAATATCTATCTATTTAACTATCTATCTACATGTATACATTACATATAACATATATAAAGATAAAAATCCCCTAGTGGTTCAGCTTCTCTAATTGAACACTAGGTTGTATCACTACATTATAAATCTGATTCCACTGAGATAATAAACGCCTTATGGAGTTTAATTAAATCTTTGAAGTTGAATATTTCCTAAAGAGATCTCTAATTTGAATGACACTTTCTTTACTCTTTTTTTAAAAGGAAAATTAAATGAATAGATGAATGAACAAATGAATTTATGAAAATCTTTGACATTCACAGCAAACATGTTTTGTCAACACGAAATACTATTACTCTGTTATATATATTTTTTAAGATTACACAGCTAGTACAGGGGAAGGACTAGGAATTAGAGACTTTTATTTAAAAAAAAATTATTTTTATTGATTTCAGAGAGGAAGGGAGAGGGAGAGACAGAAACATCAATGATAAGAGGGAATCATTGATTGGCTGCCTCCTGCACGTTAGACCAAGCCTGCAATCCAGGCATGTGCCCTTGACCAGAATCAAACCTGGGACCCTTTGGTCCACAGGCTGATGCTCTATCCACTGAGCCAAACTGGCTAAGGCCTTTGTTATCTTAATTCATCATGAGCAAAACAAGTCCCTTTAATTTAGAATCATTTAAGTTAGTCTTTCTCCCTTTTTCTTACTAACACAACTTCAATGAGAAGTCAAGGGTCAAAGTAAATCTTATAAAACTTTTCTCTCATTTTCTCAACATCTAAGCTCATGTATCTCCGGGAACTTTATCCTGCCATAAATTAAGTTTTCCAAGGGAACTATGTAATAAAACATTGTTTCACTTCTGTGGTGGCAGAAATCTGTTGACTTTCCCTTCTTTTGCTCTGTAGGCACCATAAAACCCCATGAGCTACCAGTGTGATCTTCCTGAACCACATTGCACACTGTCCCTTTAAACATACTTACAGCAGAATCAATAGATCACAAGTCAGACTTCCTGAGAGTGTTAACCTGCACAATAATCTTAACCATTCTTACTTAATTTGAAAGGAAAATATGCTTCTTCAAACACACTCATATCTTCATTACAATATATCCTGTACAGAACTTACAGGATAATGTGAAAAAATGGCTGCCATCTCTAAAGCCATCTGCAAAATCATGCCTGTACACAAAGCTGAAGTGCTTAGATGTAAGCTGAAGAATGTAAATGAAAATATGCATATATCAGACTATCTGGACACTTATCATATGGAATACATATTTTGGTCTGATTTAAATAGAATAATTCAAACTGAAATTTTGATAGTAATTGTATCTAAAGTGAGTTGAAAATGAAGAAAGCATATTTCTCCCTTGATTCTTTGCATAATTGGTTTGATCTACACTCAAATTTATTATCTCAACCATCAAAGCGTACGAGTACCATGGCTTACCACCCGATCCCAGTCACAATCTTATCTTCACCTCAATTATTGCAGGTAGCCTCCTAGCTTCTTTTTTGTTCTGTGCTCACAAAGCAGCCAGAAATGCTTATAAAAATGAGTCACAGTGTGTCACTCTTCTTTTATAAATGCTTTAACACGAGTGTCTACTCATCTCACTTGGAATAAATGTGGGGCAGTGTTTTCCTGTCTTGTCTCTCTCACTAGAAAATAAGCTCTAGGAGGGCAAACACCTTTGTATTTATTTGTTCATTGCTGCACCTCAGAACCTAGCACAGTGCCTGGCCCACACTACTCAATAACTATGCAATGAATGAATGAGTGAATGGTTAAGTTAAAGTGGAATGAGGCTGATAGAGGATATAAAAAATTATATATTTCTAAAGATGATGTTCAGTGAAGTGCCTAGAAGAGTGCCTGATCTAGCTGCTTTCCCCATTGCCAATAATGATGCCTTATTACAGAAGCAGTACCTCTTTCCTGGCATGTAAGTCTAGCTGGCTCTATGTAGAGAAGGGTACCATTTAAAGAAAGCCTTTCTTTGACATAATATTTTCTCTCTTGCCTGGCCAGTATGGCTCAGTGGTTGAGTGATGATCTATGAACCAGGAGGTCAGGGTTCAATTCCAGTCAAAGACACATGCCCGGGTTCTGGCCTCAGTCCCCAGTAGGTGGCATGTAGGAGGCAGCCAATCAATGATTCCCTCTCATCATTGATGTTTCTATCTCTCTCTCCTTCTCTGAAATTAATAAAAACAAACAAATATACAAACAAAAAAACCCTTTCTCTCTTATGAGCAAAAGATGATTCTACTAATAATTACTAGAATATGTATTCTGAACTGTGTTTCTTTTGACTAAAATTTGTATATTTTCTTGTCAAGTTTACTCAGAGACCAATGGCATCATTTCACACTTGCTGTTTAAAACTACAGTGCCCTAATGAATATGGTGAAACATTTGCTCTACATAAAGCAATCACACTTAAAATGAACTTGAAATATGGATCTCATTATTACCAGGTGTTGGGTAACTATTTTAGGTATGTTATACTGTCCTCATGTGTGGATATGTGCCAAGATAATCCAGGGATTTTGTTTTTAAAAAAATACTGTGCTTAAGAATGTTTCTAAATGCTATGGTTGTTATACTCAGAAATATATCTTGTGACATTTTAATTCTTTCTGTTATACAAATTTTTAACAGCATTGCTCCAAGGAACTTAACAAGACTCAAAGTAATTATTCTCATCCATCTCACTGAAGATATATAAATCTTACATTAAAGATTTTACAAGTTATGGAAATATATTGTCCCTATAAAGTACATTTAGCATCAGAAGGGTTCAGATGAGGCTTTGGAATAATAATTGAGAAAACCAAGTAATTTAAATTAGGGCTCAACAATAGGGCCCAGCAAACCACTTTGCAGGCCTTTGGCTCCACATTTTTATCTCTTCCATAAGTAGATTATGCTAATAGGTGCCAAGAGATTCATATCTCCAGCAGGCGAAAATCAGCTCTGGGTACTTTAAATTCTCTTTCTCTCAGTGGGCAGACATCATAACCCAAAGTATTTTCATCCTGATTCACTTAACAAAGATGATGTGTGGCAGGTAGACTGCCTATCAATAATATCTAGTGACTGTTCATTTTGGACAAGGTGTGTGATGTGGGTTTGGATCAGAAAATCAAATAAAAGAAGATGTGATCTTTCCTCTTAGAAGCTTGAACTAAAATATCACGTGTGTATCCCCACTCTCCTTCCCCTAGCAGCACACGCGAGGGAAATCCCAATAAGCGAACTTATTCTTGAAACACACACTAGATCTAACGCTTTGCCTCCACATTTCCTGAAGAAACTGTGTATGGAAAGTATACAAACCAATCAACAAACACAAAAACAAACCAAAATTTCCATCTTGATAAAAGATTTGACCACTTCCCAGCATTAATTACTCTGACTCCATTTTTATTGGTATTATGAGGATAATATCATGTGTGTACCCCATTCTCCTCCTCCTAGCAGCACTTCATATTTGTGTATCTCATTATACACAAATATGAAGATTAAATGAGATAAAGTACAAAGATCATAGCATATGAGGAACACTCAATAAATAATAGACAGCAATAGTAGAAATAGTAGCAGCAGCAGCAGCCCTTCTAACAAGAGCAGCCTTAGTTATCAATTTATGAACTAGGATTGTGTAGCTTTTATAGCCCAGATAATGTACCAGGTGCTGGCAAAATAAAGATATTATATACCCACATATTACATACCCTTAATTATGTCTTAGTTTTTTAATGAAACACACCATACATACAGACACACATATAAACACATACAAAAATACAAATACAGTGTGACAAATACTCTAATTCCATTTTATAAGGGGTTATAAAAGAGCTTAGAGGGTCATTGCTTGGCAGACGCCATGTGTTTTCTGGCAATTCAATACTGTCTGCTTAAATATAAACACACTTTAATTAGAATTTATTTTTGTCTGTTTTTGACAGAATATCAACCACTGCTACTCAGTAAGCTTGTTTGAGCTGAATAGCCAGCAAAACACATTGGTCACCTGTCATGTATAGACTCTTCCTCAGAGCCACCTGCACTCTAAAATATGTCCACTTGACAGATGATTACAATTCATATTACTGTTACAAATGACATTCCATTGCAATGAATGTCCAGCGAGTGAACCGCATACAGTATTTTCTTAAAATGGGATTTCACTGAAGCAGAAACTATATGGATGTAACCCACCACCACGATGCAGTCTTACGATTGCAACTGGCTTTTCATTTAAATGGTCTTCAGGCTGGATAATGAGATTCCACCTAAAATTTTTAAATTATATTTAAAAGCTAAAATTTTTATAAGCTAAAATTTTTAAATTATATTTTAGTTTCCTTATGGTCCAGCTACTTGAAATAAATGAATACAAAAGTTGCTTATATTTTCTTAAATGAGAAAAATTAACAACTGTAAAAGTATTAATTTTCAAAGAATATTCTAATACCTTAATTTTCCATCAGTAACTCCCACAAATAACTTGTTATATCTCATCCAACAAAAGTGTGTAGGAATAAAACACAGTCTGCACATTCAGAGACCCTGGAGGTATTACTAAATCAATACTCCTCTGTTGACCATTGTGACTGTTTTGTGTGTGTGTGTGTGTGTGTGTGTGTGTTTTGTTTTGTTTGCTTGTTTTTCTTTATTGATTAAGGTATTACATATGTGTCCTTATACACCCATTGCCCACCCGAACCCCCACACATGCCCTCAACCCCTGTTGTCTGTGTCCATTGGTTAGGCTTATACGCATGCATACAAGTCCTTTGGTTGATCTCTACCCCTTCCCCCCACTCTCCCCTACCTTCCCTCTGAGGTTTGAGCATCTGATTGATGCTTCTGTCTCTGGATCTGATTTTGCTCATCAGTTTATGTTGTTCATTATATTCCACAAATGAGTGAGATCATGTGATATTTATTTTTCTCTGACTGGCTTATTTCACTTAGCATAATGCTCTCCAGTTCCATCCATGCTGCTGCAAATGGTAAAAGTGCCTTCCTTTTTATAGCAGCATAGTAATCCATTGTGTAGATGCATTATAGTCTTTTAATCCACTCATCTGCTGATGGGCACTTAGGCTGTTTCCAAATCTTAGCTATGGTGAATTGTGCTGCTATGAACATAGGGGTGCATATATCCTTTCAGATTGGTGTTTCTAGTTTCTTGGGATATATTCCTAGAAGTGGGATCACTGGGTCTAATGGGAGTTCCATTTTTAGTTTTTTTGAGGAAACTCAATACAGCTCTCCACAGTGGCTGCACCAGTCTGCATTCCCACCAGCAGTGCACAGGGTTCCTTTTTCTCTGCATCCTCGCAAGCACTTGTCCTTTGTTGATTTGTTGATGATAGCCATTCTGGCAGGTGTGAGATAGTATCTCATTGTCATTTTGATTTGCATCTCTCAGATAATTAGTGACTTTGTAAGCATGTTTTCATATGTCTCTTGGCCTTCCTTATGTTCTCTTCCAAAAAATATCTATTTAGGTGATTTTTTTAGGCTTTTGTTAATGGGAGCCATAGTAACAACATTTTTTTTTTAATTTTCAATTTTCTTTTTCTTTCTTTTCTTTTTTTTATTGATTTCAGAGAGGAAGGGAGAGAGAGAAACGTCAATGATGAGAATCATTGGTTGACTGCCTCCTGCATGCCCTCCACTGGGGACCAAGCCCACAACTTGGATATGTGCCCTGACCAGGAGTCAAACCCTAACCTCCTGGTTCAAAGGTTGAAACTCAACCACTGAGCCACTGTGGCCGGGCTCCATTTCCTTTCTCTTTAGAGTGAAAGTTTATAAAACAGTAATCACTTTTCCTTTGGGAAGGTACTAAAATGTCAGCTTGCAATTTGGTAAGAGATGGAGTTATATATCTTCAAGTAGTATCGTCAGCAATTGATATATTTTTCTGACAATTCACAGGTATGATGAACAACACATTATCTGATTAAAAAATGGGCAAAGGATCTGAATAGGTACGAATGGCCAATAAGCACATGTAAAGCTATTTGATGTAATTAGTAGTTAGGAAAATGCATATCAAAGTCATGATAGCATTCCACTGTACAGCCCTTGGAATGGTTATACTAATATTATAAATTTAAATAAAAACAGAGAATAGTGTGTGCTAATGAAGATGTGAAAAAAATGGAAAACTCATAAATTTGGTGAAAATGTAAATGGAGCAGCCAGTTTGGAAAACAGTTCAGCAGTTCTTCAAAATGTTAAACATAGAGTTGCTGTAAGACCCTGCAATCCTGCTTCGAAGTGTACACCCAAGAAAAATGAAATCATATGGCCAAATAAAATATACTAAAGGCTCATAGCAGAATGATGCATAATAGGCAAAAAGGAGAAATGACCTAAGATACTCAATAATTTATAATAAATAAAATGCAGTATGTACTAACAATGGAATATTATCTATACATATAAAAGCCTAAGCAACCGTTATGACTGGTCGAGCAAACGACTTGTTGACCAGTCACTATGATGTGCACTGACCACCAGGGGACAGACACTCAATGCAGGAACTGCCCCCTGGTGGTCAGTGCACTCCCACAGTCAACCTCCCGCAGGCAGCCAACCTCCCGTGGTCACTCCTCTCTGGCCAGCAGGCCCTGATCGGCCCCAATTGCTGGCCAGGCTGAGGGACCACACCCATGCACGAATTCATGCACTGGGCCCCTAGTTTGACAATAAAAAGGAATGAAGTATAGATACATGCTGCACAGATGAACCTTGAAAAACATTAGATAGGAAGCCAGATACAAAATGTCACATATTGTGGGATTCCATTTACCAGTATATGAAATGTTCAGAATAAAATCTCCATAGAGGAGAAAGTAGATTAGTAATGCTGAATACACTAAAACCTATTGGATAGTATACTTTAAATGGGTGAATTGTATGCAATGTGATTCATGTCTCAATATAATTATTAAAAAACTAGAGGCCCGGTGCACAAAAATTTGTGCACTTGGGGTGGAGGGGGTCCCTCAGCCCGGCCTGTGCCCTCTCGCAGTCTGGGACCCCTTGGGAGATAACGACCTGCTGGCTTAGGCCTGCTCCCGGGTGGCAGAGGGCAGGCCCAATCCCTAGGTGCAGAGCAGGGCCGATTGGGGAGTTGGGGCGCTGCCCCCTGTCATGCACAGAGCAGGGCGGATTGGGAGGTTGTAATGCCACCCTCAGTCACGCTCAGGGTAGGACCGATTGGGGGGTTGGGTCACCGTCCCCTGTCACACTCAAGGCAGGGTCGATGGGGAGGTTGCGGCACTGGCCCCTGTCACTCACAGAGCAGGGCCCATCAGGGGGTTGGGGCGCTGCCACTCTCACACTCAGGGCAGGGCCAATGGGGAGGTTATGGCTCTACCCCGTCACACACCGAGCAGGGCCCATGCGGGGGGTGGGGGGGGTTGGGGTGCTGTACCCTGTCACACACAGAGCAGGGCCGATCAGGGGGTTGGGGCACCGCACCCTGTCATACACAGAACCGCAGGGCGGTCAGGGGGTTGGGGAGCTCCCCCCTCTCAGGCACAGAGCAGGGCTGATCAGGGGGTTGGGGCACCTTCCCCTGTCACGAACAGAGCAGGGTGGATAGGGAGGTTGTGGCCCCGCCCCCTGTCACACACAGAGCCGCAGGGCGATCAGGGGGTTTGGGCGCTGCCCCCTGTCACGCTGATCCCGGTGCCGGGAGGCCTCACGGCTCCGCTGATACCGGTGCTGGGAGGCATATTACCCTTTTACTATATAGGGTAGAGGCCTGGTGCACGGGTGGGTGCCGGCTGGTTTGCCCTGAAGGGTGTCCTGGATCAGGGTGGGGGTCCCCACTGGGGTGCCTGGCCAGCCTGGGTGAGGGGATGATGGCTGTTTGCAGCTGGTCACACATCCTTCAGGGTGGGGGTCCCCACTGGGGTGCCTGGCCAGTCTGGGTGAGGGGCTGAGGGCTGTTTTCAGGCTGGCGGGTGACTGAAGCTCCCAACCGCTCCTTTTTTACTTTTTTTTTTTTTTAATTCTAGGCCAGCTTTAGCTTTGAGGCTTGGCTCCAGCTTTTAGACCTCCGCTGCTGAAAGTAGGTTTCTGGCCTTTGCTTACAATGTTGCGATCCTGCTGACTGAAGCCAGCGGACTAAAGCAGGTTTCTGGGGTTTTGTTTAGCTTCTATATTTGTTACATAGTTGCTTAGAGTTGCAGCTCAGAGGCCTGCAGCAGCAGGCGGGGGGAACGTTGGAGTCCTGTCACTGAAGCAAGCAAGCCTCATGTTAGTTTCAAGCTGCCTGGCTGCCAGCCGCCATCTTGGCTGGCAGTTAATTTGCATATCTCGCTGATTAGCCAATGGGAAGGGTAGCGGTCTTACGCCAATTACCATGTTTCTGTTTCATTAGATAGGATAACTATGTAACTAACTAAAAAACACACTAGTCTGTAGAACTCTGAGTGAAAGTTTCTTTCCCCATGGGAACATTAGTTGCTTTACCTTCAACATGGTTGGGATGAAGTGCAGGGTGATATTGATTAGTGATTTATAAACTTTTTTTAATTTTACCAATTTTTAAAATAATTTTTATAAGAAACTAACAAATGTAAAACAGATAATCAACATTTTGCAACTAAAAATTAATCTCAATGTTAAATTTATTACATCTGTTTATTTAAAAATATTGAATCAAACAATGAGGCTTTCACAATAACTTGACAATTTAAAAAATTGTGGATCAAAACTACTCAAACTAGAAAGTGTGAATCACAGTAACAATCCTATCAGCATCAGAAATATTTTATTTCTATGTTTTATTTTTTTTTAAAAAATTCCAGCAAATCCTGGCTCTTTTAAATAAATAGTTGAAAATTGTTTAAAATTTGTTATTTGTAATTAGTATGCTTTTTAACTAAATAATTCTAGAATTTGAGGGTTTTTTTTTAATTACAAAAACAAATACATTATTTAATACTGAAACAGAGTTTGAGTCAAAGTATCCCAAATAAACAAAAAAATAAATATTTCTGGAATATAGCTTAATTAAGATGATCAATGCTTCATATTTACTTATTACTAACTGTAATTATAGCACACATCAAAAATGTGTGTCCAACCTCCACCTAGAATTGAATTAAGTGTGACGTGCATGCTATATGAAAATATTTATCTTCATAAGTTTATGGGAGTAGGCACATGTAGGCCTTCATTTGGAACACCAATACTGAGTTCTAAACTTTCTAAGTAAACATTACTACTGAACATGACATATGTGCCCACAAGTGCCTACACAGGCACCAAGATGGGAGAGCAGGAAAAGCTATATTCTGAAGTACTCACACTCAGAAAATGAAAAAGTCATACTGGAGCAAAGTAATCATATGATGGTATCTAATATGTTAAAATTTGTGCTTATAATTTATTTTAAGTTGTGTCGTTTTAAAATTACATTTTTAAATATAATAAAAAGATATATTGTTTTAATGTAATTCTAACTAAATGCCTTATGAATTTGCTGCATAGTGGCTAAGAGTTTTTTAGTGCAGACTTTGAAAACCACTAAACTACAGTTATGCAGATGTTCTTTGCAGGTCTAAAATTCTATTGTTTTATTCTCTTAAGAGTGGAATATGTTTTAAAGTGTGCATAAATCATTTAACATTTTAATGCTTTTTATACAGTATTTTAGGATTACTGGCTCTGATACATTTTCTCCCAATAGCCTACGGAGACATAGAACAAAATAATAACCAACAAAACAACCCAGAAAGCCCTATTCTGTCCCACACATTTGTAGTTTCTGTTTCACTTAGCAGAGAGCTTTACCTGGTGCCCAGGAATAACCTTTAACTAGCAGTTTAGATGGCAGACACTCCCTCACAAGGCTATGCCTGACCAGAGAACTGAAAGAACTCCAGGTATTTCTTCCTATTTACTGGACAGGTACTATGCACATAGGCTTATGCCAACAAAATTGTAGTTTCTTAAGGACAAATTGTATCCTGTGTGTATTTCCTACCTCACTATCCCCTTACCTATGTTGCATTTACATGTAGACACTGGGAATTCTTAGCACAGTGCTAATAACATAGTAGTTTTAGAGATCTATTTAGGGCCAGAGCAGACTTTTCAATATTGCATATATATTTTAGAGATCAGAGAGTATTAGACACCAATTTTACAAGATCGGATATCTAAGACAAGATAAAAGAGATTATTTTCTAAGTGACTCTTATAATAGCTGAAACTAGAACTCAATTCTCAAATCTTATGATTATTTCACTACCACATCATACTATCTTTAAATATGTTTATGTTTTATCATGGAAACAATATAGGAATGATGTTGTTTATGTGTGTTTGCATGAGAATGTATTGCTGAATATAAAAAGATGTACTATATGTGTTTCTTATGAATGTATTTCTAGTATTTCTATATATATGTGCTTATGTAATAATTTATATATGTACTTATTCTTATAAATTTATCCTTGAGAACTTCATAATATACAATGTATATTTAATTTTTTATTTAAACAATTTTACAATCTTCCAAAATATCTTCTATTCAGCTATTAGTATGTTAGTTTGGTAACTACTATGTTTATATCTCCAATCATAGTAAACTACTTATATCAGTTCATATTAAATAATACAGTTCTAATGTAATAACTATTGCTAAGCCAAACACGCATTTGATAAGATTTAAGTTCTATATTTAATATTATATAAATATTAATTTACTTAAGAAATATATTGAGACTTCAGGTGTCTGTAAGTGTATTAAAGGGGAAAATGGTGATATTCAAATTAATCAAGTATATTTCCTACTCTCACAATGCAAACAGAACAGTAGAGGAGAAAGGTATGTGAAAAATATAATATGAGCTAAATTATTTAAGAGCTTTAATAAATGTAAAGCAAAGTAGTAAAATCCAAAAGAATATTGGTTCAAATTGGGAAGACCAGAAAAGACTTGATAAGAGGAGAAAGTATTTGAGCTGGAATAGTATAATAAAATAAAATTCTTATTTTATTACTTAAAAAATAATGTGTCCTCACATTATTAAAAATCTTTATATTCAGTCTTGCTTGAGGGTGTTTTACAATAGTTATATTTGCTTCTAAAAACTTGAAGTAATTAGTTATGAAAGCACCCTGGGAAATAAAAGGAAAGTTGGTTGATAACAAAGACTTTTTAAGCATATATAATTAAAAGTCAAAAAATACAGTTTATTTAACAAGCACAGAGAAAACTCAATAGAAATCTTCAGGGATCATTTTTTTTTCATCATTGAATTATCATGTTCATTTTCTTTATAAACTTTCTATACAAGGACCAAATATAATAACTATGACAATAGTATGAAGCAAATTATAAAAATTAAATACTAACCCCAAAATGATTGATGATTTAGTTTACTTGAGCTGAACTTTATAAAGAAAACAATTGCCCCTTCCTGTGAGTATTGTGTATTAAATCTTACCTTGATTTATGGTGCTGAAACTGATGAAGGTAGGCTTTCTACTACATACACTCAGTCACGGCTGAATAGTTCACTAATACACTGTATTCCCTTATGAACCAACCAAATTAATAACTTTGCCAATGCCAGCTTTTGAACAAAGAAGCTTCTCATTGACATTCCAGTGCAATAGCTTAATAGCAATTAGATTTCATTGTAGCTTTGTATCTTCCTATTGTCGCCCCAACAAGAGATGCTTTCCTTCTAACCCACAGAATTGACATAAATGTAAATGCTAGTCCAGCCCACCGAATAAGTGGACTATGAACCCGCATTACCAGCTATGAAAGCACATCTGTCTCATTGTCAGATATTGTTTTTCCATGTCATTTATTTTCCATTCTCTGAAAAGACGCCACCATTTTCCACTTTCTTAAACCCTGTCACCAACTTGGCAAATCTTTCAGGCTCTGGAGAAACATATCTTCCCTCTGTTAATACTGTTCCCTGAGAGCCTAAGTAACTAAGTAGGGTTCTATAGGCATGTCCTATGAATAGAAAACGCAGAGGTTTTCAAAGTTGTATAGGTGTTAAAATCTAAAAATCACTAAAAGTGCTATATTTGCTATATTCAAAATAATTCAAATCATCGCTTGGCTGCCTATGTATAGCAGTCATCTCGATATTTGACATTAATGCCCAAAGGCTTCCAAAGATGTTGAAGAAATAATCATTGATATACATTGTGTGGTGTAGATAATATGGGGTTTAATTTATATTAATGTAGCTACAGATGGCTAGGAAAGATCCAGTGGTTACCAAAGTAATTCAATGGCACATGGATATGTAATAAATCTGACCAAAAGTAACCTCATTTTTGAAATGCCAGGGTAATTCTCTTTTTCAAACACCTGAGAAGCATAACCACCCTCAAGGGAGCACATAGTTTTAGTCAACTATTCTGTAATCCAATCATAGACATTTCCCCATCTTACCTTCTCCAGCCTTCATGTAATCTTCCATATTTCCCCCCCTGAGTTTCAAATGTATAAAATAACCTGCAAAACTGTCATTTGAAATTATGCTTTCTGGCATGTTGTCAGTTTGGCTTAAATAAACTCTTACAAAAATTCTCTGCAGATTTAGACTTTCTTATGTTGGCATGAACATAGTGTTCAAAGGCTTTCTTAAAAAGACTTTTGTTTTTGTTTTTACTTTTAGAGAGAGAGAAAGGGAGAGGGAGAGAGAGAAACATGGATGTGAGAGTGAAACATCATTTGGCTGCCTCTTGCATGTTGCCAACTGGACATTGAGTCCTCAACCTGGCATGTGCCCTGATCTGGAATTGAACCAGCAACTCTTCAATGCATGGGACAATGCCCAACCAACCGAGCCACACTGGCCAGGGCATTGAAAGTCTTTTGTCAAAAATAATTTTCTTTAAGTTCTATCAGTCTTCATATTTCTCAAAATATGATGAGCGATACAGGCTGCTGGATACCCACCCTGGAATCTAAGATAAAGGGAGATGCTACAGAGAAACAAGGAATTTGATGGATCATGGACACGAACATTAAAACTGTGAAAAAGCCTTTGGGGAGATGAAAGATAGCACAGAAGAAACTACCTAGCCTCCAGAGCTGGGGTAGCATTCTCACATTGTTTCCTGTGCTCCCAATCTGCCAACTCACCATCGCCCCAGGGTGGATCAATGCCTCTGTCAACCCAGAAAGGCAGAAACAAAAACAGTAGGACCAGCCTAATTCAAACTAGAGAATTTGGGGTAATACATTAAAATGCAAATGTGTGGCCTACTACTGCTTGGGCCTTTGTTAGTCAAATCCTTTGAGGGTGGGCTAAATATTCTGTGTTTTAACAAGCCTGCCAGGTACTTCTGATAAACACTCAAGTTTGAGAAGCTCTAGAGTGGGAAGCAAACAATAAATACGGTTATATTTCTAGCAATACTCTCTCCTTCCACAGAAAGAACTGTACATGAGAATTGTAGCATATGATAAGTAGTACAAAAAAAGAGAAGAGAAGAGGACAAAAGAGAAAAGGAGAGAAAAGAAAGAAAGGAAGAGAAAAAATAAAAAAAAGATCCCTGAAGAAAAGGATGGCCAATAGTATGTGGAGAACAAAAAAATGGAAGTGGTCCAGTTCTCATTCAGATATTCCAGGCTCTCTTTTCTGAAGTGTTTAACTCTTCTTATAAAATCACCAGAAGTATCATTAGAAATATCCTTATAGAGATAAGGAATAATATTGGAAATGTAAGGTAAAAACAAACAATTTTAAAGAAAAAATAAATCAAAACATTGGGCATAAAAATAAAAGTAAATTAATTAGTCAGTTAATAAAAGGTTTAAATGGCCAGATAAATTCAACAAAAGAACAAATTAGTGAGCTGGACAATTAAGTCTATGAACTCTCCCAGCAGACAACTGGAAGCAGTAAAGAAATAAAGATAATGATAGAAAAGGTATGGTAAAACATATAAAGGATAAATTGAAATGTTCATATATATACTAATAAAAGGGTAATATGCTAATTAGACCGGATAGACCCGACGTCTTCTGGACAAAGCCACGGTGGCTGTGAGAGCCGAGGGCAGGTGGCCGTAGCAGCTGGCAGTGGCAGCAGCTGTGGGGTGATGGGGGCGGTGCCTTCCCCTGGTCGGCCTGGTTGCCTCCCACAAAGGGAGGCCAGACTGTGACTTAGGACATCTCCTAAGGGCTCCCGGGCTGTGAGAGGGGGCAGGCTGGGCTGAGGGACCCCCCCCCCCCCCCAGTGCACAAATTTTTGTGCACCTTGACTCTAGTTTATTTAATAATAATCCTCAGAAAGAAAAATGAAAATCACATTTAAAGAAATAATGACCAAGGTATTATTAGAACTATGATCTCAGATTACAGGGTCTCATAATATTAAAAAGACAAGGTGGGAGGAAGACCTATGAACACACTAAATTAAATTTTAATAATATTTCTTAAATGCAAAACAACAGGCTTAGGCTTTGGACATTCAAGATGATGGTGGAGTAATTGGATCTTGCACGCACCTCCTCCCAGGACCAAACAGGAAATACCACTAAATTAAGAAACAATCATCCTGAACAACAAACAGAGGAGTCTTATAACAGCTGAAGAGGAGTCTTATAACAAAGCATCTGCAGAAGAAGTCACTTTGATACTGTACCTGCACAGCAGCTCGCAAATCAGTTTGATGCTCATGAACAGCCTGCCTGAGGGTCGATCCCATGCAATAATGGGCCAAAAGCAATCAAGACTCAATTACAAAAGAAGGGCCCACATAACTCACACAGGGAGCATTGCTAGAGGAACCAGCTCAGGAAAGCAAGGAGAACACACCACTGGGCCCCACAGGATACCTACTGCATAAGGCCACACCAGGAAGACTTGGAGTTATAATAGATTATCTAACACACAGAAAGACGAGCAAAGATACAGCCCAAATGGGGAGACAAAGGAGCAGGCCACAAACGAAAGAACAAGGCAAATCTCCAGAAAATGAGTTAACTAAAATGAAGACAAACAATCTATCACATATAGAATTCAAAATAATCTCTTATATAAGCATTATGCTAAGTGAAATAAGCCAGTCAATGAAGGAAAAATACCACATGATCTCACTCATTCATGGATAATAAAGACCATTATAAACTTATGAACAATAATAGATACAGAGGCAGAGCTTCCTCAAACAGATTGTCAAACTGCAGCGGGAAGGCCGGGGAGGGTTGGGGTGCAGGAGGGAGGGGGGTAAGAGATCAACCGAAGGACTTGTATGCATGCATATAAGCATAACCAATGGACATAAGACACTGGGGGGTAGGGGAGGCCAGGGGATTGTCAAGGGCGGGGGGAAAAAAAGGAGACATATGTAATACCCTTTGTAATACTTTAAGCAATAAAACAATAATAATAATAAAAAAAAGGCACTGACAATAAGGGAAACCAGGTGAGGAGGAAACAGAATCTCTGTTCCGTCTTTACAATTTTTCTGTAAACCTAAAATTATTCAAGGACAAGTGTTTTTTTTAAAGAGTCTATCTGTATTACAAACTTCTGAGATTTCCAGTTCCTAACTTCATAAAATTATCAGAAAAAAAAAAAAGGCCCGTGGCCATCACGCTGTAATGGCATAATGGCCAAATGAGCAGTGGCTCTGGTGGCAGGCGGGGCGGGGTAGGAGCTACTAGCTGCAGATTTCTAAGAGCGGTGGAGAGCTACAAGCAGTGGAGGGTGGTGCGCTATCTACTAGCAACAGAGAGCTCTTAGCAGCAGAGAGAAAAGAGTGGCCGAGGGCGGGGCGGGAGCTATGAGTGGTGATGGGTGAGGCAAGCGGAAGCGAGCTACTTGGAATCGTGCACGCTGGGCCTCTAGTGGTTATAATGATGCTCAAGGAACTTAGTGAGAACTAAAACAGCATGAAAAATGACATAAAAAAACAAGAAAAAGAACCAGTCATAAATGAAGAATATCATATCTGACATCAAGAATAACTCAGAATGATAGGTTGAATGAAACAGAGAATCGAATCAGCGATTTGGAAGACAGGGTAGAAAAAACACCCAATCAGATAATCAAAAAGAAAAAGGAATTAACGGGCCGGCTGCATGGCTCAGTGGTTGAGCATGGACCTATGAACCAGGAGGTGACGGTTTGATTCCTGGTCAGGGCACATGCCCGGGTTGAAGGCTTGATCCCCAGTGTGGGGCGGGCAGGAAGCAGCCAATCAATGATTCTCTCTCATCATTTATGTTTCTATCTCTCTCTCCCTCTCCTTTCCTCTCTGAAATCAATAAAAATATATTTTTAAAAAAGGAATTAAAACAATAAGTATAGTTTAAGGGAACTTTGGGACAGCATGAAGCATAATAATATGCACATCATAGGGATATCAGAAGAAGAAAAGGAAGTGAGAAATTATTGAAAAAATAAGGACTGAAAACCAAGGAGGTAAAAGATCTGATCTTGACAGGTTCATGCAAAAAAATGAAACTAGACCACCAACTTACATCACACACAAAAATAAATCAAAATGGGTAAAATATTTAAGTTAAAGTCACAAAACCATAAAAATCCTATTAGAAAAATGTGCCATAAAATCTCAGACAGCTCTTGTAGCAATATTTTTCTGATCTGTCTCCTAGGGCTAGGCAAACAAAGGATAAATAAACAAGTGGGACTACATAAAACTAAATAGCTTGTGTACAGCAAAAGAAACCATCACCAAAATGAAAAAGGAACCTACTCTATGGAGAACATATTTGCCAATGATACCTCTAAGAAGGGGTTAGTTCTCTGCAATATATAAATAACTTATACAACTCAACACAAGGAAGAAAAAAGAAATCCCCCCAAAATGGGCAAATAATCTGGACTCTTCTCCAAAGAGGACATACAGATGGCCAGTAGACATATTAAAAAATGCTCAAAATCACTAATCATCAGAAAGATGTAAATTAAAACCACAATGAAATGTCACCTCACACCTGTCGGAATGGTTATCATAAACAATCAAATAAACAAGTGCTAGTGAGGACGAGGATAAAGGGAACCCTAGTACATTGTTGGTGGGAATGCAGACTGTTGCAGCCACTGTAAAAAACAGTATGGAGTTTCCTCCAAACTTTAAAAATGGAACTGCCTTTTGACCCAACAATTCCATTTCTGGAAATATATCTTAAGAATCTGGAAACATCAATTTGAAAGACTATATGCATCCCTATGCTCATAGCAACGTTATTTTCAATAGCCAAGATTTGGAAGAATTCCAAGTGCCATCAGTAGATGAATGAATAAAAAAGTTGTGGTACATTTACACAGTGGAATACTCTACAGCCTTAAAAGAAAGAGGGAAATCTTACCTTTTAAAAAAAAATATATATATATATATATATATATATATATATATATATATATATATATATATTGATTTCAGAGAGGAAGGGAGAGGGATAGAAAGACAGAAACATCAATGATGAGAGAGAATCATTGATTGGCTGCCCCTGCACTGGGGATCGATCCCACAACCTGGGCATGTGCCCTTGGCCAGAATCGAACCTGGGACCCTTCAGTCTGTAGACTGATGTTGTATCCACTGGGCCAAATCAGCTAGGGTGGAAATCTTACCTTTTGAAACAGCATGGATGGACCTAGAGATTATTATGCTAAATGAAATAAGCTAGTCAGAGAAAGACACATACCATATAATCTTACTAATATGTGAATCTAAAGTATAAAATAATCTGATGAACAAAATACAAAACAGAGGCATGGGTACATAGAACAGACTGTGAGAGCTGTCAAAGGGGGAACTGGATGAAAGAAGGTAAAGGAATTAGCCAAAGAACAAATATGCACAATCTATAGACACATGTAAGGAAGAAATAGTACCAATTTTCTGTAACCCTGCAGTAAAAAAGAAGAGGCGGGAACACTTGCCAACACAATTGATGAGGCTAGAGGAAACCTGATCCAAATTACTCATAAGAACCATCCTTAAAAGAAATGAGAACACAATCCCCTATATCTCACTAATATAGAAAAGAAAAATTAAAAAAGCAAAGGTGTGGTGATGGCCAGAGGGGAGGTGGAGGCAGGACTGGATGGAGGTGGGCAAAAAGGGGATGGTAAATGAGAAATCTGTAATAATGTCAATAATGAAAATAGAGAAAAAAAATCTTCAAAAATTATTGTAATGGAAAACAAAGAAATATGGAAAATATGAAAAAGTAAACAACTTTTGAATTTTAATGTTAATCAAAGCAATAACGAAAAGAAGATATCCAACAAAACTTATTTGGGTTAAGATTGGCAATCAAAGGAATGAGGATACATGTAAAAATTTTAACAAACTTCCTTTTTGTGGAAAGAAAAAGATAATAGACAGACAGATGATAGATGATAGGTAGATAGATAGATAGTATATATACAGATATCTATAGATAATACTTTCATAAGCAGATTACAAAAACGAAGTTGAGATAGAAAGAGGATAATAAAAGCTGAATATATAAATTGATAAGTGAAATAAAATGATAGAATAGAAAATGCTATATTTGAAATAAGTTAATAGAAATAAATACGACAATATGATTGTTACAGAACTGAGACCCAGGCTCACCAATATAAAGATTGGGTTTCAGATAATTTTATAAAACCTCCATTAAAATATTATAACCAAGGTATTTGTTTATTGGGAAAAATATATGAGGTAAATGTTATGAAATAAAACATTAGGTTATCAATTTTCTTATCAGAAAAATATAAAGTTTTCAAGGTCAAACTAGATAATATATTTTGATAAATTAAGCTAACAAGAAGGAGAAAGAAGATAATAAAAATATATTTAGATCATTAAGAAACCTTTAGAAATATAAAGCAACAACTGATAAACTAAAAATATCAAAATTTTTAAAATCACTTGAATATTTTGACACTCTCAGAAAGTGTTTAAACAAACAGACAAAAATCATGCAATGCATTTAAATATTTAGATGAAATTTTCACACTCTTTGGAAAATATCACTTACAAAAACTGGTACAAGAAATAGAAAATCTGAATGTTCCTACATTTAAGAAATATAACTCATATTTAAAAGTCTTCCCAGTAATAAAAATAGAGACCCATAAGTCTTCA
The DNA here is from genome assembly GCF_964212035.1 of Myotis nattereri. Lineage (NCBI taxonomy): Eukaryota > Metazoa > Chordata > Mammalia > Chiroptera > Vespertilionidae > Myotis > Myotis nattereri. Next base: position 81,158,710 of record NC_138082.1, on the reverse strand, counting down.
CTGGAGAATTATTCTAAACATTTAAGGAAGGAATAATACCAATTTTCTATAACCCTGCAGCAAAAAAGAAGAGGCAGGAACACTTGCCAACACAATTGATGAGGCTAGAGAAAACCTGATCCAAATTACTGATAAGAACCATCCTTAAAAGAAATGAGAACACAATCCCCTATATCTCACTAATATAGAAACAAAACATTACATATTAGGAAACTAAATACATCAGTATGCAAAAGGTTAAGAAAACAGATTTATTTGGGGAATTTAAGATTGGTTTAGAGGAACCAAGATGGCGGCATAGGTTAACGCCAGAGTTTGCTGCCTTGAACAACTACTTCAAAAGTGAAACTAAAAGACAGAAGGGACATCACCCAGAACCACAGGAACGCTGGCTGAATGGAAGTCCTACAACTAGGAGGAAAGAGAAACACATACGGATACTCAGAGGAGGTGCAGTGCTGAAGTCAAATTCTGAGGTGCGGAGTGCATGGTTCGCGTTTTCAATCAGGAGGGAGTTGCAGACTCTGAGCTCCAGATACGGGAGAGTCTTTAGGGACCCTGACTCAAACGGGAGAAGTGGTACTGTCTGGCTTCAGTCAGAGCGAGTGCAGCTTTCTCTCCGAGGTTTGCAGTGGTTGCAGGGACTCAGAGAGGCAGAGCCCCTGGGGACAGGACTGAGAGCCTCCATAACTGCTCTCTCCGGCCCACCCTGTTGATCCTGTACTACCAGCCCTGCCCAAGCCCTGCACAGAGGCATTTGCCGGATAGCCTCAGGCAAATGCTAGATTAGCACCTCCCTAGAGGACAGAAGTTCTCTCACTGCAGACACAGCTGATTCTCACAGCCACTTGGCCTGGAGGTCAAACCCTCCCTGGTATTAGCTACAACAATCAAGGCTTAACTACAAGACTGCGCAGAAAGACCACTAGGAGGTGCACCAAGAAAGCATAAAAAATGCGGAGACAAAGAAACAGGACAAAATTGTCAATGGAAGATATAAAGTTCAGAACCACACTTTTAAGGTCTCTCAAGAACTGTTTAGAAGCTGCCGATAAACTTAATGAGATCTACAAGAAAACTAATGAGACCCTCGATGTTATGATGGGGAACCAACTAGAAATTAAGCATACATGGACTGAAATAACGAATATTATACAGACTCCCGACAGCAGACCAGAGGAGCGCAAGAATCAAGTCAATGATTTGAAATGCGAGGAAGCAAAAAACACCCAACCGGAGGGGCGGAATGAAATAGAATCCAAAAATGCGAGGATAGTGTAAGGAGCCTCTGGGACAGCTTCAAGCGTACCAACATCAGAATTATAGGGGTACCAGAAGATGAGAGAGAGCAAGATATTGAAAACCTATTTGAAGAAATAATGACAGAAAACTTCCCCCACCTGGTGAAAGAAATGGACTTACAGGTCCAAGAAGCGCGGAGAACCCCAAACAAAAGGAATCCAAAGAGGACCACACCAAGACACATCATAATTAAAATGCCAAGAGCAAAAGACAAAGAGAGAATCTTAAAAGCAGCAAGAGAAAGAAACTCAGTTACCTACAAGGGAATACCCATAGGACTGTCAGCTGATTTCTCAACAGAAACTTTGCAGGCCAGAAGGGAGTGGCAAGAAATATTCAAAGTGATGAATACCAAGAACCTACAACCAAGATTACTTTATCCAGCAAAGCTATCATTCAGAATTGAAGGTCAGATAAAGAGCTTCACAGATAAGGAAAAGCTAAAGGAGTTCATCACCACCAAACCAGGATTATATGAAATGCTGAAAGGTATCCTTTAAGAAGAAGAAGAGGAAGAAAAAGGTAAAGATACAAATTATGAACAACAAATATGCATCTATCAACAAGTGAATCTAAGAATCAAGTGAATAAATAATCTGATGAACAGAATGAACTGGTGATTATAATAGAATCAGGGACATAGAAAGGGAATGGACTGACTATTCTTGGGGGGAAAAAGGGGTGTGGGAGATGTGGGAAGAGACTGGACAAAAATCGTGCATCTATGGATGAGGACAGTGGGTGGGGAGTGAGGGTGGAGGGTGGGGCGGGAACTGGGAGGAGGGGAGTTATGGGGGGAAAAAAGAGGAACAAATGTAATAATCTGAACAATAAAGATTTAATTAAAAAAAAGATTGGTTTAACATTCAAAAAATCAATCAATGCAATTCCATACATTATCAATACAAAGAAAAAAAACTACATAATATGGTCATTTTTAAAATTCATTTGAGTAAGCTAGTAAACTCTTGATTTGAAAACTGGGTAAGAATATTTTTAAATTTTTTAAATAAAATTTTAAAACAAAATTTCCAGTAGTTACTAAACTTCCTTCAATCTCAGCATCTATTAAATATTTTACAATGTTGAGGCCTATACAATAGTGTATAAGTAAAGTGCCTAATAAACCCTGAGTGCTCATAGGGTGAGCATTACATTTTTCCAGTGAAAAGAGTAGCATCTAAACGGTATTCTAAAGCTCAAGAAAACTTCAGGTAATGTGATAAATGATTTCTGGTACAAAGTATTATGCCTATATATTTCCCATGACTAGCTCAGAGAAAACATAATATAAAAAACTTAGTAAGAAAAGAGGAATGCCTAAAGTGTAAGTAAAAAGTAGAGAATGCGGAGAACCAAGATGGTGGCATAGGTTAATGCCGGAGTTTGCTGCTTTGAACAACTACTTCAAAAGTGAAACTAAAAGACGGAACGGACATCACCCAAAACCACTGGAACGCTGGCTGAATGGAAGTCCTACAACTAGGAGGAAAGAGAAACTCATACGGACACTCAGAGGAGGCGCAGCGCTGAAGTCAAATTCTGAGGTGCGGAGTGCGCGGAGCGGGCTGGCGGCGGAGGGCGCGGTTGGCGTTTTCAATCGGGAGGGAGTCGCAGACTCTGAGCTCCAGATCCGGGCGAGTCTTTAGGGACCCAGACTCAAACGGGAGAAGCGGGACTGCCTGGCTTCGGTCAGAGCGAGTGCAGCTTTCTCTCCGAGCTTTGCAGCGGGTGCTGGGACTCAGAGAGGCAGAGCCCCTGGGGACAGGACTGAGAGCCGCCATCACTGCTCTCTCAGGCCCACCCTATTGATACTGTGCGACCCGCCCCGCCCAAGCCCTGCACAGAGGCATTTGCCGGATAGCCTCAGGCAAATGCTAGATTAGCACCTCCCTAGAGGACAGAAGTTCTCTCACTGCTGACACAGCTGATTCTCATAGCCACTTGGCCTGGAGGTCAAACCCTCCCTGGAATTAGCTACAAGATTTAACTATAAGACTGTGCACAAAGACCACTAGGGGGTGCACCAAGGAAGCATAACAAAATGCGGAGACAAAGAAACAGGACAAAATTGTCAATGGAAGATCTAGAGTTCAGAACCACACTTTTAAGGTCTCTCAAGAACTGTTTAGAAGCTGCCGATAAACTTAATGAGATCTACAAGAAAACTAATGAGACCCTCGATGTTATATTGGGGAATCTACTAGAAATTAAGCATACACTGACTGAAATAAAGAATATTATACAGACTCCCGACAGCAGAACAGAGGAGCGCAAGAATCAAGTCAATGATTTGAAATGCGAGGAAGCAAAAAACACCCAACCGGAAAAGCAAAATGAAAAAAGAATCCAAAAATGCGAGGATAGTGTAAGGAGCCTCTGGGACAGCTTCAGGCGTACCAACATCAGAATTATAGGGGTGCCAGAAGATGAGAGAGAGCAAGATATTAAAAACCTATTTGAAGAAATAATGACAGAAAACTTCCCTCACCTGGTGAAAGAAATGGACTTACAGGTCCAAGAAGCGCGGAGAACCCCAAACAAAAGGAATCCAAAGAGGACCACACCAAGACACATCATAATTAAAATGCCAAGAGCAAAAGACAAAGAGAGAATCTTAAAAACAGCAAGAGAAAGAAACTCAGTTACCTACAAGGGAATACCCATAGGACTGTCAGCTGATTTCTCAACAGAAACTTTGCAGGCCAGAAGGGAGTGGCAAGAAATATTCAAAGTGATGAATACCAAGAACCTACAACCAAGATTACTTTATCCAGCAAAGCTATCATTCAGAATTGAAGGTCAGATAAAGAGCTTCACAGATAAGGAAAAGCTAAAGGAGTTCATCACCACCAAATCAGGATTATATGAAATGCTGAAAGGTATCCTTTAAGAAGAGGAAGAGGAAGAAAAAGGTAAAGATACAAATTATGAACAACGAATATGCATCTATCAACAAGTGAATCTAAGAATCAAGTGAATAAATAATCTGATGAACAGAATGAACTGGTGATTATAATAGAATCAGGGACATAGAAAGGGAATGGACTGACTATTCTTGGGGGGGAAAGGGGTGTAGGGGATGCGGGAAGAGACTGGACAAAAATCGTGCACCTATGGATGAGGACAGGGGGTGGGGAGTGAGGGCGGATGGTGGGGCGGGAACTGGGAGGAGGGGAGTTATGGGGGGAAAAAAGAGGAACAAATGTAATAATCTGAACAATAAAGATTTAATTAAAAAAAATTAAAAAAAAGATTAAAAAAAAAAAGTAGAGAATGCAAGCAATAATGGATTTAAAAGTGAGATATAAATGTTTAATAAACATGCTCATGAAGAAATTCACTGAAAAAGAAATGCTTATGAAATGGCAGTATCATTATTCTCCTGACAAATTAGACAAATTGTCCAAAGCTGGTAAAAGTTGAAGAGGAATTGGAATCTACATACACTGCTCTATATATATCACTATATTGGTGTTATAATAAAGGACATTATTAATAGTAGAGCATCAAGAAATGTGATTACAAATTGCATTATTAATAATACCAAGAAAATATGTTCCCTAAATTTACATACCCAGAAAAAGCAACTTGTTACTCGTGTCCAAAGCCATTTTTAATGTACAAATCAAAATATTCTACTCATGGAAAACTATTACTCAGAAATTAAAATTAATAAACCATATTTCACCCTAAGACATTTATTATAGAATACTATTATGATTAAACAAAACCTAAATAAATTCTAGCATACTAACACAATGGAATGTTGTGCAGTCATAATACCTTATGTCGAGGCAAAATAATAACATAAGAAAATACTGGTGCTGTACAGTTTTATGTAACCGCAGTAAGGAAATTTTCCACATGGCATTGTCTCAACAATTTTTAAAAACAATGAAAAGAAATATAGCAACATCTTAATGATGGTTTTCTCTGGAGTGATGGCTGATTTTTAAAATATGTTTAAAACTTCTATATTTTCTATTATATTGATGATTTTAATTATATTCACAAGAAAGTTTATCTTACAAAGAGTGCAAAAAAAAATACTTCGATTTAACTTATCTTCCCACCTTTTAGTAAACATGACTTACTATGATGTTTTAAAATAAATGCCCATAAGTACTTGCTCTGTAGCAAATGTAATTTGTATCACATAGACCAGGACATAATGAGTATAGATGTACTTATTGAAAAAGAGAATAAGAACAATAGATATTAAAGCTGCATGAAGCCTAAATCAATTAATTCAGAAATGCTTGTGGAAAATAATGCTGGGATTGGAGTAGTTTGAATATAGCAGCAGGCCCTACATAGCCATAGAGTTTGAAACAAGTTTAAAAAATAATTGGTCAGTTAAATCAGAAGACAGATTTGGTTTCTTTCTCCTGGTCCCAGTTCTCCAACCATCCTCCCCATATTGGAATTGACCAATTGAACTGGTCAAAATGTTTAATGATAGTATAGGAATGTAATCTTTGATTTGACAAAATGTTCAAGATCAATGTCATTTGAGCTACATTTATCACAGGCTCTTTATTAATTACATGTTGTTTCCAAGTCTTAAAAATTCTACCACTTCCTCACATTTCTCAGCTCCACCATAGAGGTCAGCATGAGTGTGACAGAGTGAACGCAAACTTAATAATTAATGGCAACCAGGGATGTGCCCTTTAGGCACCTGGAGAAGTGTTTGTCCACACTGAGTCTGTTAGTTGGAAAAGATGGTAAGTGACTGACAGATTATTATCATTAAGGGCGTATTTTCATGACATCGGATCAATCTCTAGACCAGTGGTTCTCAACCTTCCTAATGCCACGACCCTTTAATACAGTTCCTCATGTTGTGGTGACCTCCAACCATAAAATTATTTTCGTTGCTACTTCATAACTGTAATTTTGCTACTGTTATGAATCGTAATGTAAATATCTGATATGAAGGATGTATTTTCATTGTTACAAATTGAACATAATTAAAGCATAGTGATTAATCACAAAAGCAATATGTAATTATATATGTGTTCTCCGATGGTCTTAGGCGACCCCTGTGAAAGGGTCGTTCGACCTCCAAAGGGGTCGCGACCCACAGGTTGAGAACCGCTGCACTAGAGTTTAGCATCTGCTGCAATACAATATAGCAACTTTTAGGCCCACTGAACCTTTTTCTCCCCAAATACAAAGATCAATAATTATCTGGAGAACCATGAAATGCTCCAGACTTTTTAAAGAATAATATATTTATGATTACTGTAATCCTTATAGTGCAATAGCTACAAAATAAGATGTCCCCTAATTTGCAGTAACTAACTAATTTCCTGGGAACATGTGGTTCATTTATGGAATAAATGCTCATGGAGAGGCCCCTGTGAGTTGCTGTTTGATCTTCAGATTTTAGAACAGAATGATGTCTAATCGAGGCAAAAGAAAATACAAACTCAGAGTTATTTTATAAAATCTTGACCTTTCAGCCAATACGCCGGGGATAGAGTTACCAAAAGCATTGCATAAGGTATGTGAAACTCCCAGAGATTTGAGCAGTGTCTGGTATTCTTTGATACCACGGGCATCATTACGTGCTTTTAAGCAAAGCAGCTTTACATTTGCTTAAGGAAGAAGAAAACATTAGCACTTTACAATTAAACCTTTCTAAAGTGGTCGATAGAACAAGTTCCAAGAAAAAAAGTATTTAGCAATGTGATTTATCTCTGAGAGTGTCTGGCCTTCCCTGGTATTACAGCTAGATTGTTGAGCTGACAATAGTCCCATTGTAAAAATGCAAGCAGCAGTCCCATGAATAAGATTGTAAGAGTCTAGAGAATGTAATTAGTGACTGAGGAGATATATTTAAGGAAAAATTACAGCTTTTAATCATTTTAAGGGTCCAGAGACTAGAAGGCACCGGCAGAATAAAATGTGTGTGGCACAGAAGTAAACACAAGTCATAGCAACGCACAATACCGCTAACATAATGGCTTTGCTGTCTTGGCAGTTCAGTTTATCACTTAATGCTATATTACCAAGGCCTGGCATTTTAATTTCTTTTCTACCTAATTGAGATTCCCCTAACACAGGGTAAAGACAAACCTCGTCCTGGGGTTTGTGATGTTGCTTATTGGCTTAACCCATGCAAACAAGCAAAAAATCTTATTAAAACTTCACCCCTTCTGAGCGGCCTCTAGTGGAAGCTCCTGATACTTGGATGTCAACTGACTGTCACAAGGCTAATTGCTCTCTCACTCACAAAATGTTTAATTTAGATCAGTCTGGTTTCAGAAGCCTGTGGCTGTCAAAGCTCCTCTCTCTCTCTCTCTCTCTCTCTCTCTCTCTCTCTCTCTCTCTCTCCTCCAGAGAAGAAGCACTCTGTTTGCTCTTATAATAAAACATGTTTCTGGCCTGGAACTGATTAGTGTATCAGCAGGAATATAACAGGATAGACAGACTAGCCAAAGGGGGATGTGTCAAAGAGCAGCATCAGCTTCTTGGTGGAACAGAGCAATTTCTGGGAGTTTCACGGTGTAACATTTACAGGCTTGATCCAGAAAGGACAATATTAGATCGCACGAAACCCTTTTGATTAGTCATACTTCTAGAAGGAAGGCATTTCAGAAATAATTGTTTACACATATGCTATGAATGTTTAGCCAACTGCCAGAGATTAAAATAAGCTTAAATATGTTGGCAGAATGCATAAACAAAGTGAGTAATTAAATGTCCGGAGAGACCACTGGTGAGTCTTTTGCCATGGATGCCAATGAACATATTTTGGATATGTATTCCATGCCCCACTGTAGACCCACATGTTGCATTTTGTGTAATAATGCATTTCAGAAAATTTTGCTATGAATTAAATTTTTACATAAAGTAAAATAATGATTTTACTAAGAATTCTCTAGTGCTATAGCTTGAATGTTTGTGTGTACCTCCCCACCAAATTCGTATGTTGAAGCCCTAACCTCCAGTGGGCCTATGATTGGAGAATGGGTTTCTAAGGAAGTAAGGTTAAATGAGATCATAAGGTTGGCGTTCTGGTCCTACACTATTACCATCCTTATAATAAGGGACTAGGGAGTGAGCTCACTCTCTCTCTTCACCCACAGTCACTGCGGAAACCTGATGGATGCACAGCAAGAAGGTGGCCTTCTGCAATTCAGAGAGCTCTCACCAGAAACCAGCCCTGCTGTCACCCTGATCTTGCACTTGCAGCCTCCAGAATTGTGAGAAATACATCTCTGTGGTTTTATGGTAGCCACCCAGTCTGTGGTATTTTGTTATGGCAGCCTGAGCTAGCTAATACATCTGGTGTGAGCCATAGATATAAATAAAATATTTAGCAGAGATAACCATTAACCCCTAAGCAGAGAACATGGAAAATGGATGAAATCACAGAAATTATCCTATCATAACACAAGTTGCAGACAGGTCATATTAATGAGTAGGAAAAGTGAAATACTTTCCTTCTAAATTAAAAGCAGAATCTGAATTAGATTTAATACTGTTGGATATGAGTTAAATTATATTATGGATTTTATCTATATTGGATTCATCTTTCATTATCTTTGACTATAAATAACACCATAAGTTTAGTGCATATTTTAAAAATTATAAAAGACACATAGGTAGAGTTAGCGCTCAATGTATTATGGGATTGAAATGATTTAAACTGTGTGAAATGGGAGTCAGGATCGACTGACAGAAATTATGCATATTAGAAAGGAAAAAAACAAGTGTAGAAAAATTCACTATATGATTAAAGTAGTACACACATTAGAATAAGTAAAAATAATTGGTGCTAATGAAAATGGATAAGTATTTTTAGAAATAAACAAAGGATGTATAGTTTATTTATTGCAATATATTCTAGAAAAATTAAAGGACACACATACACATATCTATTTGTGGATGCTCACTGACATACTAGGAAATTATGTAAATCATATAAAGCCACAAAGGAATTAATTACAAGGTAAGTGAATAAATAATTATCTTAACTTGGATTAAGAAAGACAAGTATATGCCGAAACCAGTTTGGCTCAGTGGATAGAGCGTCAGCCTGCGGACTGAAAGGTCCCAGGTTCGATTCCAGTCAAGGGCATGTACCTGGGTTGCGGGCATATCCCCAGTAGGAGATGTGCAGGAGGCAACTGATCGACGTTTCTCTCTCATCGATGTTTCTAACTCTCTATCTCTCTCCATTCCTCTCTGTAAAAAATCAATAAAATATACTTAAATTATAAAAGGTTAAGAAAAAGCATAGTTAGGAAAAGCATGACGAGAGAAATAAAAGAATAGTAAACTTACCAACATTTGCGGTTATAATTATCTCATAAAAATTAATGAGTTAAAAAAGAGACTCTTCCTTCCCTTCCCCTCTGTCACCCCAGAAAAGGACAAAATATAAATAGGCCATTCTCAAAAGAAAGAACTGGACAAAGGCCTAGGGGAAGAGATATTCAAAGTTACTATCCCTTACTCATACAAATTAAAACAACTAGCTACAGATTTTACACGGAAAATCGGCCACTTAAATATGTTTATAAAGAATTGCCCTGCATGGTTCAATGATTGAGCGTTGACCGATTCCTGGTCAGGGAACATGCCTGGGTTTTTTTGGGTTCAGTCTCCAGTGTGGGGAATGCAAGAGGCAGCTGGTCAATGATTCTCATTATTCATGTTTCTATCTCTCTCTCCCTCTCCTTTCCTCTCTGAAATCAATTAAAATATTTTCTAAAAATGAATTGTATTAATGACAGGTAATTTCATGCATTCTTTGCATTCTGAAGAGAAATTTAGAATTGTATGATTGACTTTTAACTCAGACAACCATATTTAGTTACTTGGCAAATAATCACATTTTATTATGTGATAGAGGAAGAGGTTATATTATATGGAAGAGGTTAGCAATTCCATAAGACTATAAGATTATAAGTAGTGTGTACAAAATGCCATGTTTAAAATATTTATGATGGCATTATTTATAATGGGTAACCATATAGAAACAAAAGATTTCAGCTAAACAATTTCTTATACCTAGTAATGATGGGCATTCTTTAAAATTATGTTTTAGAAAAATGTAATGCAAAATATATACTTCATATGAACAGAAAAGGCATATTAAAATAGTATCTAAATATAAAACTAATTTTGTTACTGCCATCCAGTAGAGCAAAATATCTATCTTTCTATTTTTCTATCTATCTATAAACTATAAGAGGAATCTGGCAGGAATTAAATAAACCATAGTGTTAAATGTTGACTTGATGAGTGACTTTATTTACTTTCCTATACTTTTCAGTATTTTCTGAAATTAATATTCATTGCTTATATGATCAGAATTACATTGGCAGTTAGTATTCTCTTATTTTAAGTATCCTCTTTCCATATCCTCCGTAGAGGAAAGATGCAGGCCTAGATTATATGCAATCTCTGTTTTCTCTGACTTTCTTAAATTAAACTGTGCAGTGGTTCTCAACACTGGCTGCCCATTAATGACACTCAGGGAGCTGATAGAAAATACTAGTGCCACGGGAACCTCACCCCCAGAGACTCTGAGTTAATTATCCTGGGACATGCCTTTTAAAAAACTCTCTAAATGTTTCTAGTGTACAGCCCAGAGGTTCCCAAACTTGTTTCTGAATTAACTCACTGGAGATTCTTGTTTAAAGTATAGATTCTCTCAGGCTACATTATTGGAAAATTTTGATATATTTGGCCATGAGTTAGGATTTGAAAACACACATGAGCGCGCGCGCACACACACACACACACACACACACACACAACTCATGTACATTTCCAATCAGCAAAGAGTTTGGAAATGCCTAAATTTGCTTATTCCTTTAAAGCCAGTCTCCAAATTGCAACCGTAGTGCCTATGATGAATTATTCAACTTTAAGTAACACTACTGAAAAGACAATTATATGGAAGGATAGCAAACCGTATCCATAATTCTGATGAATTAAAATCTAAGGGGAGGGTACCATTTACACATAATATGGATCAATACAAACTCAGTACTTCATACATTAAAGTGCCTAATGGGATCATTAAGTCCTAAAGACACTAAGAGAGATAGAGTGCTGAGTGGGCTGGAGTGGGGGTGCCAGGCTTGAAAAAGGCTGTTGATATGGACCTTAAAAGATGGGTCCTTTTGAATTAGGCTTCAAAGCAATGAGGGGAACTTTCTTTTCAAAAGGAGGGGAAAAATGAACAATGAACAAGCAACATGGCATACTGATCAAGATAGTGGGAGAGATAAGAGTAGAACAATGGGCTGTAACCAAATGTAGGACAAAAATGAGAGGCAATGGGGTGCGATGACAGGGGAATGGGCGCATGATAAAATACTGTAGTTAAAATAAATATCCCTACCTCTGGTAGACGTACATCATTTATCAGTGTATATCCAAAATCTATACAGTGATGGACACTCATTAAAGGCTCAATAAATATCTTCTCATGAATGAATATGATTATAATGATGATGTGATAATTTACCAGTTGTTTAAGACTAATGAAAAGTACATTAAAATTTCATTTTATAAGGGCTTGGAGAAAGGATATTTGCAATGTGGAAATGATCCCCATGATACTACTTACTATTCTAGCTCCCCTATTTCACTAACTCCCCCTCCTCACCACTAGTAGATCCTGGGTACTAGCTGTTGCTACAGGAGATCCTCTGTGATCTCCTTTGTGTGATCCAGCCTTGTGGTCCCAGACAGCGGGTTGCCCTGTGTATAAACCAAAAAAATACATTTTGAAATGAAGCAAGGCACTTCTAAAGAATACATGAGAAAAGTGTAGACAATTTAATGTAGTTGACTCAAGGAAGACCCAGGACAGTATAAGAGCCTTCATGGCCACCACATCTCTCTATCTTAATGGTGGAGTTTGGTATTTTCGTGTCAGTAGTGGGCAGATTTTTTGAAGGTTCTTGTTTGAGAATAAGGGAAGCTTGTTCAAGGTAGGGGAAAGTGAAAGCAGTTTGATTTTACATTTTCTTCTTCTAGGTCAGTAGTTGTTTAAGTATGTACAAGGGTTAACAGAATCAGCATGAGCTGAGGATCATTGAAAATGCAAAGTCTTTGGCCCCTGTCTGGATCTACCGGATCAGAAACTCTGGGAATAGGGCTCAGCAACCTGGGTAAACAGCCTCCAGGTAATTTTGATGCAGAGTCAGGTTTGAGAGCCTGTTTCAGATGCTTGATATTCTTCTGGCTAATTTTTATCTTGCAGCCCTCATTTGTTGATACTTTTATGATTGTGTTTTTTGTTTGTTTGTTTTTCTGTCTTGATATTTCTCTACCTTCAACTCTTAAAAACTTAGTAAATTCTCTAAACATTTGGTTGGATTATCAGCTTTTCCAGCAGTGAATATTAAGCCCTGTTTGACTTTCCAGTGCCTACCCAATTATTCCACATTCTGCATTCAGCTCTAATGCAATTTAGACTCTCAGTACTCTTCTCTAAACACTGGCTTGGACAAGTTGTACTTTTTGTCCCACCTATGGAGCTGCTGCAGTGTTGTGGAGTTGGAAAGGATGGTTCAGAACGTTGCCTTCAAACCATAGCTGGTGTGGCCTGAGTCTAAGAGAGGTACCACCGTGTCCTGAGGAAAATGATGAGGGTAAGTGGCCAAAGTGCCATTGCATCTATCACAATTCTAGTTAATTATTTACAGATATATTTGTAATGCTGTTGTTTTTCATCTAACTAGAAGATAAGCTCCATGAGATCAAGACCATTCTATCTTATCCCACACGCCTAACAAAATGCAGATTCGTTGTAAACAATCAGTAAATTTTGAATAAATGAATAAGAGAATGGATGAATGAATATTAATTACACAGAACCCCAAGAAGTAGGTATGGTGAAGTCATCAGGTTTGCTCTACCTCTCTCCCTCTAGAAATGTTGCGCTGGCTTGGCCAAGTGAGGCACGTGACAGCTTTAACAGCACATAGTAGGAACTTTAACAGCACATATATTTTTGTTATTTTATCCACAAAGATTTATGTTAATTATATACTTTTTTTTATCTTTTTGAGGTGTAACATCAATAAAGTGTATCAATCACAAAGGTACATATCTATAAATGTATAGGAATAAATACACACACCTATATAACCACGATGGTATCAAGAAAGAGAACATTTTCAGCAATTCAGAAGGTTCCTTCATGTTCCATTTGAGTCACTACAACCTCCTACCTGCATTCCACTGGCATTATTCTGATGTCTATCACTATAGATCAGAATTACCCAACTTAGAAACTTAATATAAATGAAATTATAGGGATTTTATTTTTTTCACTCAAAATGATGTCAATGAGATTCATACAGATTGTTCACATATTGGCAATTTGTTCTTTTTATTGCTATATTATAAATACCACAACGGATCCATCCTCTTGTTGATGGATATTTTTGTTTCAGTTTTAAGCTATTATGGTTAAAGCTATTATGAAAATTTCATAAATGCATTTTGGTGGAAAATGGATTTATTGCTCTTGATATAATCTTAGTAATGGAATTGTTGAGTCACAGAACAGGTATATGCTGAGCCCTGGGTAAATCTACACACGTGTATAGTGGTTCTCGCCACACTCTTACTGTCAGAATCAGCTGGAGAGCTTGTTGTTGATAACAACACAAATTGCTAGACCCCACTCCAAAGTTTCTGAGTCAGTAGGCCTGACTAAGTCAAAGATTTGGCATTTGTGAAATGCTGAGGCATGTTGAAGTTCAGGGGCCATACTTACAGAATCATAAATGGCTTAATGAATCTGCAGTTGAGATTTTAGAGTTCTGTTACTGTAGCTTAAACTAGCCTACCATGACTGATTCTAACATCAAATTTAACAAATGGCAATACAGGATTCCAGTTAAATTTGAATTTCAGATTTACCCGATTTAGGAACTTAATATAAATAAAATCATATGGAACATATTTTAGTATTGATTTTAGAATCACCATGTTCTGTGCAATATTTGAGGTACAATTTTATTGTAATTTGCTAGTTATTAATAAAGGAAAGGAGCAAAGGATGGCCAGATAGACATGTCACTTGGATAGCTTCGCCAGAAAGCTGCAGGTGCACACTTGCCAGGGATCTGACCAAGATGCATGCCCAGTAAAGTTGGGGGTGGGTGGGGTAGGGAAGATGCTTGCTGCCAGTCACACCTGGGAACAGAGGTCATTGGTCAGAATGGGTGAGGCCACTGCAAGTGCGCAGGAATTTGGGGGACACATAATTCCCTAATCAAAGGAACTTGCACTCTTGGTTCCCTTGTTCAGGATGCGGTCTCTTGGTTCACCTGCGTTCAACCCTGTGGCCCACCACTATGCGGACCCCCTCTCTGGACACTGGCCCTGATTTTAGCTCTAATGAAACCCCAGCTACACTCCTTCTGTAACTGGACTTAGGGAAATGGGGCTTTGGAAATCAAAGAGTGTAATCCCATGGCAATAAAGCTTTCTACCACATCTCATCCTCCTGTGGGGGCCTCTGGGAATGCTTATTCCAGTGGTACCCCTTGGACTCCACCTCCAACAGCAACGGGGAGGGACCAGGCAGGCTCCCCTCCAATAACACTTATACTAGAAATTCGAATTTAACTGGGTTTTCAGTATTCTATTGAGTAACCCTAACTAATACAGATATTACTTCCTTTTTTTTTTTCACAACAGAAAAAAAACATTGGGAATTCCAGTTCATTATCTAGACCAGTGGTCGGCAAACTCATTAGTCAACAGAGCCAAATATCAACAGTACTTCTTCAAAATAGACTCGCCCAGGCCGAAAACCGACTTCTGCGCATGGGCCACGAAATTTCAATCGCACTGTATGCGCGGGCCCGCACGTGGTCTTTTGTGGAAGAGCCACACTCAAGGGGCCCAAGAGCCGCATGTGGCTCGCGAGCCGCAGTTTGCCGACCACGGATAGACCAAGTATGAGAAGATACGCCTCCAGCAGTAATACCAGGGAAAAGCGTTTCCTCCGACTCCCTCTTCCTAACAGGAGAGTTCTTCGCTACGGGAAGGCGCTTGGAAGAGCAGACAGGAAGGAAGGACAAGCTCAAGGACCGCATCTCCTGAGAAATGACGCCTGAGCTTTCTGCCCCTAGAGCTGAATTGGACATCTTTCCACCGGGCGGAACTCTCTCACCACCCGAATTCCTCTGTTGCAATTGTCTATTGAAGTGTCAGTCCTCCAGTCAGCTGTGCGCTTTGGAGCTAGAAACCGGTTACCCCCTGTCCCGAGGGCGCCAGCAGTGCTTAGTATATGCAAGGCACCCGGGCATTGTCAGGCTGTCTCCGGAGCAGGCACCAGGACAGGCTTTTTTGTTTTTCTAGCTGGGCCTTAGACTGGGCGGTGGATGCTTTTAGGAGCACTTTGGAGAATAGCCTGCTCCCAAGAGGAGCGTCAGTAATAGGTCAGGGTCTAACACCCACCCCCGGGGGGACCAGAGAGGCGCTCTGGAGTTGTCTTTGCAACTTGCCTTTTAAAAGTTGTTTTGAACCTGTGAGTGTTGGGTGCTTCTGGGAAGGATGCTCTCTAGGCTATTTTGTAGCTTTTTGGTTCACTTAGGTTATCAAAGCCCACACAGAAATTGCAAGATGAACAACTCCCACACAGCCGCTGAGAAGGAAGCAGGTCTGACCTTTAAATAAGAACTGGTGGAAAAAAAAACAACACACAAAACGGAGCCTGATTGAAAAGTGAAGCATTCTTCCTTCTGAAGGAGGAATTAACTCTTTGTTGCCTTTGCCTTTTAGGCTTTTCATAGTTGAAGTGTGGTCCCTCCAACCAGCAGCATCAGCATCTGGTGGCGCTTGTTAAAAATTTAGGGGAGTTTAAACGGGAGTGGGGGGGCGGGGGGGGGTGGAGGGGGGGTGGAGTTCATCTGGAATACTGTCAACAATAAAAATATATATTAAAAAATAAAAATAAATGTAGGATTTCCAGCCCTTGCCCCATATCTGCTGAATCAGAACCTGTATTATTCATAGGTAAACTGTTCATGGATATAAATGTGAGAAACACTGCTCTTTAGAGACAAATGGCTGCAATTAATTCTATTTCTGCTGCTTTGTTTTTCTCTGTGTTTTGTTTGGTTACCCTGAGGGAGTGGAAAGCATTCCCTCAATGAGTATCCCATCCTCGCCCCCAGGCACAGGTGGAGTCCTCTCTAGCAGGGACCAGCTGCATTTCCCCAGGTGCACTGTGCGCCCTAATGGGTTTTAACTTAAAATAGGTACTCTTTGCTTGGTCAGACACTCCGCTTTTATCTTCTGAGTGTTTTTTTACTTTCATCTTATTTGCATTTCCTCTCTCTCTCTCTCTCTCTCTCTCTCTCTCTCTCTCTCTCTCTCTCTCTCTCGTTTTTTGTTTGTTTGTTTGTTTGTTTGTTTGTTTTTTAAGCAAAAGCCCAGCTACAAAGTGCTTGTCCATCTCAACTGAACAGTGGGAACAGGATTTAGGGTGAGCCCAGCTCTGCTAGGGACTGGCAGCTTGTTTTGAAGAAACTGCATAGTTGTTCCAACTAAAGGTCTAGGAAGGTCTGGGATTCTCATTGTAAGCGAAGGAGCCACAGAACACAAATGAATTAGGATAGGAGTGATATATTGGTTTTTCAATAAGGCTAATTAAAATCAAATAGTGTTTTCAGATATGACACCGGAAGCACAAGCAATAATAAAAAAATAGGCAATTTGGATTGTATCCACATTTTTTAAATTTATGCTACAAACTACACCACCAAGAAAGTGAAGAACAATCCAAAGAATGAGAAAATATATTTGAAAACCATATATCTGATGAATGACTTGTACTCAGAGTATAAAAGGAACTGCTACAACTTAATAACAAAAAGACTAATAACCCATTTTTTTTTTTGTATTAGTAACAGCTTTGACTAATTATCTTTCCAAAGAAGGTATATGGTAAGATCAATAAGTCCAGGAAAAGATGCTCAGCATCACTAATTATTAGGAAAATGCAAATTAAAGCACAAAATCACTAGGATGGCTGCAATCAGAAAGGAAGACAAGAACAACTTTTGGTGAGAATGTAGAGAAAACAGAGCCCTCGTACATTGCTAATGAAATTGTAAAAATTATACAACCACTTTAGAAAACAGCAGTCTCTCAGAGTATAAACATAGTTATCATATGACCCCACCAATTCTGCCCCTTGCTATATACTTTAAGAGAATTGAAAACATATGTCTATATTAAACTTGTGCTTAAATGCTCAGAGCAACTTACTCCTAATAGCCAAAAAAGTGAAGAAAACCCAAATGCCCATCAACTGATGAATGGATAAACAGAAAGTGGTATGAACATATAATGAGATGTTATTCAACAATTTAAAAAAAAATGAGACACTGCCCTAGCTGGTTTGGCTCAGTGGATAGAGTGTCAGCCTATACACTGAAGGGTCTCAGGTTCCATTCCTGTCAAGGGCACTTGCCTGGGTTGTGGCTCCATCCCCAGTAGGGGGAGTGCCGGAGGTAGCCGAGCAATGATTCTCTCTCATTGATGTTTCTATCTCTCACTTTCCCTTCCTCTCTGAAATCAATAAAAACCTATTAAAAAATGAGATACTGATACATGTCATGACATGGATAAACTTTAAAAATATTATGCTAAATGAGAGAAACCAACGACAAAAGATGTTGCATGATTCCATTTATAAAAAATGTCCAGAACAGGAAAATCTATAGAAATAGAAATATTAGTGATTACCTAGGGTGCAAGGAGAAGTGACTACCACTGGGTATGGAGTTTCTTTTCAGGGTATGAAATGCTATAAAATTCATCACAATAACTATGCAATTTTGTGAATACTCTAAAAAACACTGAATTTTACATTGAAAAATAAAATGGTTAACTGTATGATTTGTAAATTATATCTCAATATAGCTGCTATTAAAAATCAAGTGGTACACCAAATAACATATATTCATAGGCTTCAGCTATTATATTTCTAGCATTTCGGAAAACAGATAACAGTTTTATGACAGAAGCATTAAACAACTTCGTAATGTACTGGAGTATGTGGCTCAGACAAAAATCCATAAAAGTTTAAATAAGAAAAAGAACAATGCATCCTTTGCTCATGTATTTATTCATTCATTCAACACATTCATTGAATGTCTACTAAATGTGAGGCATGGTTGTAGGGATCTGGAATGAAGTATATTAGACAGACATTATCCCTGCTATGATGTGACCTACAGACCAGGGGTAAAGTCAAACTAATAACAAATAATTCAAGAAAGCCTGATAGATAAAACAGTAGGGAATAGAGCAAAGGTAATCACACTCATTTTCTTTATACAACCCCGAAAATAATTTTTATGAGCTATATGTTCTCTATACATTTTTAAGTTGACATCTAAATATTTTCATTATGAGGTTAAATTAATATACCTATTTATAGTAGCTGGAAACAATTAAAAAATGAAACAATATTGATGAATATAAATGGGATAAATATTTCATGAAACGATTTGATAAAATAGGTTTCAACTATGGGTAAATTAAACACTTGATATCTGACATACATTATGTAGAAATATTACCCATGGGTTCTATATAATATACCTTGAAAAATGTGGCAGTCCTTCAATGCATTCCAAGTACATTTCAGCTTCACTAACCTGCAGCTTCAGCTGCATGCACTCAGAGCATCGCCAAATAGGCTAAAACATCTTTCTAACAACAAGCTGCATCCCTCTTGGAAATATACCACAAGGCAGGAAAAGACAAGAAACCCTATGAATTTATGTTTCCTAAATTAAATATTAAAATGTACTTTCTTTAAGCCAATATTTCAATTTCTCCTGTTTGCTGTCCCGGTGTATTTTACAACTTGATGAAGGTTTTAAAAAATCACAGTAAGATTTGGTATGGGTGAGGGTTTTTGTTTGTTTATTACTTATTTGTTTATTATTGGTAAATTGGAAGGGAGAACATTATTAATGCTGATTCATTCACAAAGATCGTATCTGAAAGTTGAGGATCTGGAAATGAGTGCCCTTAAAACTCTTGGTGCAAACACATCAATGGAAAGTCTTTCTGTGTCATCATGGGTGAATGTATCACCACAGGTACTCAAAGCACAGTGTGATGGTCACTGTTGTAAGTATAGACGCAGGAGTTTCTGATTTCTGTGGAATTCCCCAAAATAAAGTGGAGTTAGGAGGAAATGAGCAGGAAGTGAGGAAAAATTATGTGTGGTAGAGTTTTCTTTTCTTGCAACGCACAAGTGATAGCAATACACAGAGATGGAAGAAGGTGTGGCCAAAATAGGGTGGCACCACCTACGCCAGCCTCTTGGGACTTTTGAGGACTATGAGTCAGAGGTGAGTGAGAGCAAAAGCCTTATCAATTGTTACTTTAGACCTGTGCTCTATCAGATTACTATCATTATTTCTTATTATTGTATGTAGTCAGCATCCCTAGTTGGGAAAAGTTTGGAAAACAACAATATTCTTTCCCATCTCATTCAGGCTGTGCTCAGTGGGAGGGAGTACATTATTTTCCAGGCAGGTGCCACCGACCCTTCCTTCCCTCTGCAAGGAGGTGATTCTGCCTTTGAGAGATGGAGTCTAGTTCTCCAACCCTTTGAATCCAGCCTGCCCTATGACTGTTTTGACTAATCAAATATTGTGAAATTAATATTGTGTTACTTCTGTAATTAGATCAGAAAAAAAAAAAAAAACAACCAATGCAGTCTCCTCCTAGGTCTCTTGGACCATGTGGTCTGGGAGAAGCTACCTGCCATGAAGAGAGCGCCAACCCTGAGATCCCTAGGCTGTCAGGAAGCCCAGCCTGGCTGGATGGAAAGGACATGTGACGGATGCCCAGTTAGCACCCATCTCTTAGCTCTCCAAGATTCTGATCTCCAATTTTAATGTGTGGGCGCTTTCCCCCACTCATACAAGCAACTCTTCCTCACCAGTGAGTGTCTTACAATTCAACTCAAATTTGACACTTTCTATCTCAAGGTAGAAACAGATCCCACAGGTTAAAACCTCAGTCTTACAAGATTGTCTTCCTCACAACTTCAGTTGCCAGTCACAAATACAGGTTGTTACTTGTGCTTCTGACTGACTATAAGCTTGGTTCCCATGACTCCCGCCTTAGGTTTGATTACTATGCTAGTGTGGCTCACAGAACTCAGAGAAATGTTTTAGTTACTAGCTTGCCAGATTATTATGAAAGGGTAGAACTCGACCAGCACGATAGAAGAGATGCGCAGGATAGAGCATAGAGAAAGGGCATAGAGCTTCCATGCTCTCTGAGTGCATCACTTTCTCTCCATCTCAACTTGTTCACCAACCCAGATTTCCAAAGCCAGTCCTTTGGGGGTTTGTAGAGGCTTGATTGCATAGGCATGGCTGATTGCATCACTGGCCATTGTGATTGAATCGACCTCCAGCCCCACCTGCTCAAAGCTATCACCAACCTACTGAGGTTTCTCCCAAGTCTTCTTCTTGCTTGCTCACTGCCTCCTCCCATCCATTCTCCACAAAGCAGCAAGCTTGATTTGTATAAGCATGAATGCCATTGTCAACACTTCAGAGGCTTCGCGCTGCAGAAGAATAACATTAAACCTACTTGCTTAACATGGCCCACCAAGCCTAGCGGCCTCTCAGTTTCTTCACCACTAAGTTGAGTTCCCACACAGGGCCTGTGGGATTGTCATTCCCTCTGCTGCTTCTGGTACCAGCTCTGGGATGGCTGTCTTCTCAGCATTTGGGCCTCAGGTTAATGTCACTGGTCTAGCGAGGACTTTTTTTGAACATTCTGCCTAAAGCTGCTCACCATTCTTTTATTATTCATCATGATACTCAGTTTATAACCTTCACAATGATGGTTCAATTGTTCTATGCATTGCCTGCTTACTATTTGTCCTCCGCACTCTGATATAGGAGAACAAAGACCTTCTTTGTGTCTTTTATGTTTTATTCTTAGTGTTAAGCACTATGCCTGGCAGCAAGTAGGTATTCCATAAATTTCTATTGAAGAACAGAATAGATGAGTAAATGAATTCATTGAATGCACAGAAAATCATTTAAAAACAAATTTCATGTGCTCTTGGAGGTTATTACTTGTAACTTTGAAACTGGAAGGGCATACAAGACAATTTTTAAAAATATAAATTCAAATGAAGTAGAGAACGTAAAACTTTTGATTCAAAAGTGAGGATTTTTTATCAATGGAGGACAAAGGGAACTCTTGATATCAAATTTTTATTTGACATAGAGCATGTGCTTAGACCCATACTAGTCATTTGAAGAAATGAAAAGAACATATTAGGCATTATATTTGCTTTATAAGAGCTTAATATTTACTCATTGAGATATATATATTTATTTATAGTCCAGATAGTAGTCACATTTGCATGTTAAAGAATAAGAAAAAGCTATAACTTCTTCAAAGATCTGCTTCCCTTCATGGAGATAAGAAGAAAATAAATGATTCTCTAGATTACCTTAGAAAAAATTACCTTAGAAAAATTAAACAAAGTTGAAAAACTTATTAAAGTTTAAGTACCATATTTCCAATGGTATTTTTGAGCATGAGCCATTGTATTTTAAGGAATACATTTTGGAGTCTATTTTTAGCCATTTCCTAAGCACAAAGTTTTTTTGGATTTCCTAAATGAAGGATACACGCGCACACACACACACACACACACACACACACACGGTGGGAGAAAAGTAGGTTTACAGTTGTGAGTACATAAAACACAGTGTATTACTGTATTATTATTTATTTATTAATGCTTTTATTATTTTCCATATGAACAATTGTAACCCTACTTTTGCCCCACCCAGCATTTTATTTTGTATCTCATACCATATAGCACACTTCTAGGTGCAAAATGAATGACCAATGCCTACAAATTTACCAGTAAAAAAATAAAAATACAGTGAAAATATTATCAGGTTGGAAATAAAACATGTATTTTGAGTTTGGATATGCCCTTGAAATACTAGGCAACCTTGAACAAATGGCCTCATTGTACATTTTAACAAATGTAAAATGAGAAGGCTAAACTAAATTATTCCTGACCTACAATTCTATAAATAGATAAATGCATGCTAAAATGCAAGAGGATCTGTGAAATTATCAATTTTCAAGGAAAGAAAATTCGCCTTTTTGCAGCCTTAGTGATTGACAAAAGGATAAAGAAGGCTGAGAAGCAAAGCAGATGTTCTCCACTAAGAATAACAAGAAACTTTTAATTCTAGAATCAAAGGCAGACAATTTACTCAGAGGCTTTGGTAAATATGAAGAGGTGCTTTAAGCAAAGTAAAGCTTTGCATCATCCAAAACACGCAACAAATGAAAATATATTGAAACTACCGGGGCCAAGAAAAATACCATGACTCAGGTATTAAACACTGAAGTTTAAATAGACACCGAAAATATTGCAGGGAAACCTGGCAAAATAAATCATTTCAGTTTTCATAGAAATAAATCATAGTTGGTATGTTTTCTTTTCTCTAAAGACAGTCACTGATAATTCCTTAGATTATGCCCAGCCCCTGGTTATCATCGACTGATGATTACCCAACGGATTGTGCCAAGTTGACTCTTTAAATATGATGGGTTATTCACGTAGCTGGCCAACAGGTTACCAAATTGTACTTGTACTTTTGGGCAGTTTACATATCTGTTTAGGGTCCCTGAGGATACAAAGGACATTATTCCCTTTCAGCTTTTAATTAATAATTTTTTTTTATTATTTTAAGAGATTCAACCAGCCATTTGTTTTGAAAATATTATCTCTGTCTTGAGGACTCCTAGTTCATCCTAGGGATTCACTGACATTCCTCAATATCGGGATTTTTTTTTTTTCTCACTCATTCTGAAAAATTATCAGCCATTGTCTAGCCCTATTAATGCTAGTTTATCCTTTTGGAACTTTATTTCTATGTATATTAGATATTCTCACTCTTCCTCCATGTCTCTTAATTTCTTGTTCATATTTCCTTGTTTTTATTTATTCTTCCTTTGTTGTATTTTAGATATCTTAAAAATCTCCATCTCTATTTAGTAATACTTTATTCAATTGTGTCTTATCTGTATTAGACTCTCTATTAAGATTCTCAATTTTATAATTAAATGTTTTAAAATCTAGAAGTTCTATTTGTTTTATTTTCTAAATGTGGCTGTTGATAGATTCCCGTTTATCCATTAGATGTAGGCATAGTGCCTACTCAATGACACTTTTAGAGACCTATAAAAATGTTTTACTTACAAACAGAAAATAATAGAGGACTTTTAATTTGAAAAAAATTTGATTTAAATTATTAATATATTTTTCTTTATGTAAGCACAGTTATAAAACATAAATTGATATGTGCATATGTGTATTTATGTGTTTATACACACCTATGTGGAAGAAGGGCAAAAGTAAGTGCCTAGGGCCCACCAAAATCATAACATCATTAGCATATCCTTCAAATTCTTTAAGAATATGTAATTTATTTCAGCATTGGTGATTACTGTGAAGTTCTAGTATATGTAGTTTCTGCAGTCTGTGCTTTGGATTCTGTAGGTTGTTGTATCTGTTGACTCTTGTTCATGGTGCTTTATTTCCTTAGGTGTTTCCTGATGGTATGTTTATGTGTCTAAATTTATGTCTTTTAGTACTTTCTAGGATAGAATGCCTTTCCATTAATATCAGAAACAAGACAACAATGTTCCCTTTCACTACTTCTGTTCAAGATTGTGTTTGAGGATCTAGTGAGGTCAATATGGCAAGAAAATAAAATAAAAGACATTCAGACAGGAAAGAAAGATATAAACGTTGTCCTACAGATATCATAGTCTTACATATATATAGAAAACCCTAAAAGATCCATTAAAAACTTAGAATTAATAAGCAAGTTTAACAAGGTTGCAAGATACATCATCAGTATAAAAATGATCATACGTATTTCCACTAAAATAAAAAAAATAAAAAATAATTCTATTTAGAACCTCATCAAAAGAATATAATACTGAAAAATAAATCTAACTAAAGAGTTGATGATATGAGATTGCAAAGTAACAGCCTAGATATTTCTTTAGCAAAGATATACAAATGGTCACTATGTCCATGAAAATACGTTCAACACAATTAGTTATTAGAAAAGTTCATATAAAACCATGATAACATATCATTTCACACTCTCTAAGATGCTTATAATAAAAAACACAAAGTATAGAAAGTGTTGGCAAGTATGTTGAGCATCGACCTATACCTGGGAGGTCACAAGATTCAATTCCTGGTCAGGGCACAGGCCCGGGTTGCAGGCTCAATCCCCGGCCGATCAATGATTCTTTCTCAATGATTCTCTTTAACTGGGGTAGACACATAAAGAACTTCTGAGGGTCTAGCACTGAGGTATTTCTTGTCTGATGTGATAGTTGCACAATAGTATATTTAGATGCAAACTGTTAAGCTTTATATCAATATTTAATGCATTTTTTTCTGGTTGTATATTTTATTTCCCAATTAAAAGTTTAAAATAATAATAATAAAAAAACTAAACTTGCCTTTACCACTGTTTAGCTTACTCTAGAAAATAAATGACAATTAGTTGTATAATCTTCCTTGGGTAGATATCTGTTCATACTGTTTTGAGAAAAAATTCTGAAAGATTGAAAAAATATTCATATAAATAGTTAATATGCATTTTTCCTGTGCCATACCTCTCTCCATGTAATAAATTAGATGAGATTCCCAACTACCAAAACATTAAGATTCTAGCCCACATCCAGAGGATTGATTTGGGAGAGACTTAGAGAATTAATGACCTGCAGTTGTGCATATTAAATGCAGGCTACTCTATTAGAGTAGCGATAGTGGGCAAATTGTTGCAGAGACCTGAGGAGAAAATAAAGCCTTGTTCTTTTCTTCGGAATGTCAATACCATGTATCTAAAAAAAATAGTTTCAGAGCTACATCTATGTAAAACCAACATGAAGCTTGCTATTGAAAACTAAAACCTCCTGCAAACTAAATAGTTGTATTATTGTTTTAAGACATGATTTACCCAACTCTTCTATATAGTATAGACATCCAAGTGCTGTGTTAGGTATTGAATATCTCATTGAATTTAGATTTAACTGGCATTTGCAGAGTCCTTGCTCTTTTTCAAGCTCTATAGCTATACTCTTTAATTCTTACAACTTTTATGATGGGAGTTTTACAGCAAAGAAAAGGAAACTCAAAGAGATTAAATCAATTACCTGAGGTGACACAGCTAGTAAATGTCAGAAGTATAGTTTGGACAGAAGTGCCCTAACTCTTGTAACTATTCAACTCTTGTTGAATAATTTCCCACTATTTTATCTCTTACAGGCTCACTCCTACTGTAACTGACCAAAAAAAAACCCCAAAAAACAAAACAAAACAAAACAAAACAAAACAAAAAACCTAAATCTGAGTGGCTTAAAGTAATAAATATTCATTGTTTTTCACACAATCCAACATTTTGGATGTCAGGCTGAGGAATGGTGCTATGCATTCATAATCTTCAGGGGCCATAGCGTCCACTGGCTCCTATCTGTCCAATGCTAGTGATCCTGCTGGACCCTTTGGCATATGAAGGATGGGAAAGACCATCAGGGGTCCGGTGGAACAGTTTGAAATTTCCCTTTTGAAATGGCCTACATATCTCTTGTTTCGATTCCATTGCCCTGAACTTATCAACTGGCCTCACCTGAATGCAATTAGGCCGAGCAATGAAATCCTACCATATGCCCATGAAGAAGGGAGAGAGATTTTATGAGTTTCTGTTTATGACCACAGGGCCGCTTTCCTCAGGACTAGGGCCAGCCATATTTGTGCAATGCCTCATTGATTGTGGATTTTGCACATTTGTTATTTTGGCATCCACACTTTATTATTTTATTTCCAACCAACATGCTAAATACTCATATCTCTCATGGTCAGGTTCTTCAGTAAAATGATAGTAGATAATACTTAGGTGGCTTGTACTCTGTGTTAAGCACTTCCCAACCTTTAAAAATAATTATTAGCCAGTTTTACCTTCTCAACAACTACATATGAAATAGAAATCATTATCATCTTCTGTAGATTAGGAATCTGAGGTACAGTGCTTAAGTAACTGGCCTAATTGTCATATTTCTAGTAAGTGTAATAAGCAACAACTGGGTTTTTACTCTACTTAGTGGGCAGCACATTAACCCTTTTTTATATTTAATTTATCTTGCCATAAACCATGTACTTTTCTATATTTTACATAGTATTACTTATTCATTTTGTGGTTTTAAAAGTAATATATGTAACCACATGTTTATTATTAACTAGAGGCCCAGTGCATGGCATTCATGCACTGAGGGTGGAGGGGGAGCAGCCCTCCGCCCAGCCTGTGCCCTCTCGCCAGCCGTGAGCCCGGCTTCTGGCTGAGCAGCACTCCCCCTGTGGGAGCACACTGACCACCAGGGGGCAGCTCCTGCATTGAGTGTCTGCCCCCTGGTGGTCAGTTTGTATCATAGTGACCGGTCATTCTGCCATTTGGTTGATTTGCATATTAGCCTTTTATTATATAGGATTTGATTCTCATAAATTATGATTATGTTTTAGACTTGGTTCGTTTCTTATTAAGTCATTTTTTTCTAACCTTACAAAATCAGTATCAAAGTATCTGTTAAACAATTGTTAAGAAAAATTACCTGTGTTGGTAAATTTTAATCTGAAAAGTAAATACTCTATTTCAGTTATTATGCTACTGCTTTTATACATGTACTTCATAAATATCCTTTAGACAGAAAAAAAGGACATTTAACATTTTTCAGTGAATAAAGACCAACAGGATGGATTTAGATTTAGCTAATCCCAAAGTTATTAAGCAGAGTAGCATTTTGCATGAAGGGAATAGGTCAATATTTGATGGCCTATGAATTTTGGTAAGGCTAAATTTAGACTGTCAACCTCCTTTAAACTTTGTTGTTCTTCTAATTAGTTACTTAAGGGTTAAGCAACTTTGTCTCTAGCAGAGAAGTAAAAGTGTGCACAGCTTTTGTGATCTGGCAGGCGTGGCTGGAATCCCTGCACTACGCTGTGTAAAGTGCGTGGACTTTTTACTTTCTTCATCTGCCCAATGGAAAGTTTATTAAACACCTCATGGAGGTCCTACAAGTGTAAAATAAATATATGGCAAAAAAATGGAAAAGATCATCACTCATTATGTAAATATCAGCTATTATTGCATAAAGTGGACCAGCTACTAGTAGACACTTTTCTCTCATGGGACTTTGTTAGTATGCGGAATAATTGAGAAGTGGAGAGATGTGGAGAGAATAGCAGAGAAAGATGAGGAAAATGATAGATACCATTGAGAAGGAGAATGAGGGGAGATTCTTAGGTGGAAGGGAGCTAAATTAGTATCTGGTCAGGAATAGAACTAGACTTAACCCTGGTGAGGTTGTACAAAGAAGGAGCAAAGGGCAATGCCAAAAAAACCCTTTTTTTCTATTTCACAATTTTAACTGGAGGGCTGTGTATCACACATGAACACAATATGATAATATTTTATCTTGAACATGTTAATCTGATGAAATGAAGTTCAAACTTTAATTTGCTTATAAACCTGAAGTGGGTTGTTATTATTTCCACAAAATAAAGTTTAATCTTCTTATTCTAGAAATCATATCTGCAGATTGTGTCCCAACCATCCTCTTTTACCTTGATAACTCTGTTAATCTATCTGAGTTTCCCATTTTGCAGCCAAGAGAAGCTACTTCCTCTTCCTCTTTCTCTATATCATGGCTATGTCTCGTTCCCTGTTTCCCCATCCTAGCAAAACTTTTCTCTGCCCCCACCACCAAATATCCAAAGCTGCCTGATTTAAAATATCATGCCTAAATGCCATGTCCCTGAAAGCTCCCCCTTCTACCTTAGTTGGAATTAGATTTCTCTTCTTTTGGAGCACAATAGCATTTGATCTGAATCTCTGTTAAGGCTCATATTGCTTTCCTGTTTATTTTTTAGAATCATATTTAACTCATAGTGCGTGTTTAATATATTTAATGATGAATGCATGGTATGCAAAATGCATACGTGAAGCATTAGTATACTATGAGACTGATGTCTTTTGAAAAAGAATTCTGATTATTTAACTCCAGGAAATTGTACTTTTTAAAAAATTAATTAATTTTTAAAATCTTTATTGTTGAGATTATTACAGATGTCCCTGTTTATCCCTCCCACAGCCCCCCCACCCAGTTTCAGCCCTGCCCCAAGCCTTCACCACCCTATTGACTGTGTCCATAGGTAATGCATAAAAGCATATCTTTGTTTAATCTCTTCCTGCCTCCCCCCATCCCCTTCCCTCTGAGAATTATCAGTCTGTTCCATTCCCATGCCTCTGTTCTATTTTATTCACCAGTTCATTCTGTTCAATATATTCCTCATTCATTCATTTTGATTTTTAGATTAAATTGTTGATAGGTATGCATTTGTTGCCATTTTGTTGTTCATATTTTTTCTCTTTCTCTTTTTCTTTTTCTTCCTCTTCTTAAAGAATACCCTTCCACATTTAATATAATATTGGTTTAGTGGTGATGAACTCCTTTAGTTTTTTCTTGTCTGTGAAGATCTTTATCTGACCTTCAATTCTAAATGATAGCTTTGCTGAGTAGAGTAATTTTGGTTGTCGGTGCTTGGTGTTCATCACTTTAAATATTTCTTGCCACTCCCTTCTGGCCTGCATAGTTTCTGTTGAGAAATCAGCTGACAATCATATGGGCATTGCCTTGTAAGTAACTAATTGCTTCTTTCTTGCTGCTTTTAAGATTCTCTCTTTGTCTTTAGACCTTGGCATTTTAATTGTGATGTGTCTTGGTGTAGTCCTTTTTAGGTTCCTCTTGTTTGGGACTCTCTCTGCTTCCTGGACTTGTAAGTCAATTTCTTTCACCAGGTAGGGGAAGTTTTCTGTCATTATTTCTTCAAATAGGTTTTCAATATCTTTCTCTCTCTCTTCTTCGACAGCCCCATAATGTGAATGTTGTCCCAGAGGCTCCTTATACTATCTGCATATTTTTAGATTCTTTTTTTCTTTTTGCTCTTCTGGTGGGTGTTTTTTGCTTCCTTATATTTCAAATCATTGACTTGATTCTCAGAATCCTCTACTCTACTGTTGAATCTCTGTATATAATTCTTTATTTCAGTCAGTGTATGCTTAATTTCTGACTGGTCCTTTTCCATTTTTTGGAGGTTTCTAGAAGATTTTTGAGTAACCTTATAACCATGGTTTTGAACTCTATATCCAGTAGTTTTCTTTCTTCTTTTCTTTCATTTGTGACATGTTTCTTTGTCTCCACATTTTGGCTGCTTCCCTGTGCTTATTTCTATGTATTGGGTAGAGTTGCTATGTCACCTTGAGTTGGTAGAGTAGCCTTGTGTAGTAGGTGTTCTATAGGGCCCAGTGGCTCAGCCTCCCCAATCACATGAGCTGGGAGCTCTAGGTGTACCCCTTTGTGGGCTATGAGCACAGGCTTGTTGTAGTTGAGACTTGATTGCTGTTGGTGTCACTGGAAGGAATTGACCTCTAGGCCTATTGGCTGTGAGGACCAGCTGTTACTACAGTGGGAGAGATGCTGTGTCGGAGACACCCCTATGGAGCAGGACTTGCTTCAGTGGGGCTTTGGTGCTCACTGAGTCTGCCCTTTGAGTGTGTAGCTTATGGATGTGTAGAGTTGTAAACTGGTATGGTCTGACACTGACCACTGGGTACATTGGCTCTTGGGTCTCAAAGGAAGTTGCAAAGTCAGCTATAGCCTGGGGCTACCCAGCAGGAGCTACAGAGAGATATGAAGATTTCTCCTCTTTGTATCAGGTTTGGAAGTGCCCAGATGAGATCCAGCTATGAAGCAAGGCAGGCTGGTGCTGGTGCTTGGTCTTAGGCCTTTTATTGATAGATTTGGGGATCCCCAGATGTAGCTTGTTGAGAGACTTTAGCCTGAGCAAGACAGGCCATTTATATGCAAAACAGCTGCACACAGCTTGGGTGGGGTTGTGAATTGGTGAGGCGGAGTCTTAGGGAATCACTAGAATGGAGCAAACAGAAATGGCTGCCAGCAGTCCTGAGACTAGGGAGTTCCCTACATAGGAACGATCATCCCTGTGAGCACCTCCACCTGGGAAAAAGCTTCCCCCAAGTTCCTGCCCTGATGCCAGGCAATCCTTGTATGTGTCTGTGTTCCCCAGGTCTTCACCCTGTCACTGGCACTCAGAGGAAGCAGGGCCTTTTAAGTTCAATTCGTAGTGCCAGCCTTTTAAGAGGAACAGCTGGGTCTCCTACAGCCTCAGTGTCACTGAGCCCCAATCCACATGGTTTTTACAGCCCTTAGTTCCTATTGCCCATAGGGACTTCTTTTCCTAGCTCTGGGACCCTGGGCTGGGGGTCTGATGTGGGGCTGAGACCCCTTGCACCTCCATCAGCCTCCACAGAAACAATCTGCCTCCCAAATAAAAAAGTGTCCCACATGAGTGCTAGACTAGCCCATTCTGTGTTTCTGCACCTCCCACCAGTCTCAGTGTGCTTTCTTCTTTACTTCTCTGGTTGTAGTACTTCCATTCAGCCATATTTCCAGTGGTTCTGGATGATGGCTGTTCTGTATTTTAGTTGTAATTTTGATGTGGTTGTGGGGGGCGGCAAGTATAGGCATTTAACTACGCAGCCATCTTCCTTTCTCTCCAGGAAATTGTACTTTTTCATCAGTATATATTTCTTGGAACATTCAAGAATATCAAGTGTCTGAAAGGTTGTTTAACACTGAAATTTATATTTTTAAAACATTTATCTTTATTGTTAAAAGTATTACAGATATCCCTTTTTTCCCCCAATGATCCCCTTCCCCCACACCAACTCACCCCTCCCAGCCTTCACATTATTGTCTGTGTCTATGGGCTATGCAAATATGCATATATGTTCCCTGGTTAATCTCTCCCCACCCACCTTCCCACCCCTGCCCTCTCTCTGAATTTCAGATGGAATTTATAATTTTAAAATAATAAGGACTGTTTGATCTTGTAGTATATTGGTGTTCTGTGGAATACACTTAATACTCATGTCCCCTGCCTTAGCTCAGTGGAAGATTTTTAGTTAGTTCTGCTAAATTGCATCTTCCCTAGTTGTAGGAATTTATTCCTTCCCATCACTGCCATTGTCTTTGCTCTATCTTCTTTCAGTCCTGTGTTTTGGAAAGGAGCCTTGTCCACATGGGAAGGATATGGTGATGGAGGGTGGGGGTATGAGCAATCGCAGTGATTTAAGAGCTGCATGCTGCAGTTGGTTGGCAGTCTATATCAAATGACAAGAACAGTTTATTTGACTCCTTGTCTCAGGCAATGAACGGGTCTGTCTGCATAAAGACATGAGATTCTTGCCCTGACCGGTTTGGCTCAGTAGATAGAGTGTCGGCCTTCGGACTGAAGGGTCCCAGGTTTGATTTCGGTATCATCGGTCTTTCTAACTATCCCTCTCCCTTCCTCTTTGTAAAAAATAATAATAATAAAAAGACATGAGATTCTCAAAAATCTGGACAGCTCTGCTGGCTCTGGGGCTGGCTGCTGCCTGAGCCCGTGGTGCGGAGCTCAGAAGGCTGTCTTTATGGACTCCATTCCAGTCTGTGTGTCCTCGGCCTCATTCTCTCACCCAGCCTGCGGATCCTTTGTCTAGTGCTGGTTGGGAGATAAATTGGATCGTAGATTTTTCCCTTTTCTTTTTAAAGTTTTGGTTAATAACTCAGTGGATCATATCATTTGAGCATAAGAGCCAGGAGTTTCACTTGTCTTTTCTTTGTTCTTGGAGAAAACGCCCCTGTCTGATAAGCATTGATTTCATAGCTGTTTCAGCTCAGTGGAAGGTCCCCTCCAAGGTAAGTGATGTAGTAAGTCTAATTGGCTACCTTGATATGGAGGTCAGGACAGGGTTTTAAGGTACTGGGAACATTGAAAGGGGTGTCAGGGCCAGATGGTTAATACAAAATATTATTTTAAAATCATGATATACATGTATCATCTCCCGTACCAGGTGATAAAATCCTTGAGATTCACCCATGGTGGTGTCAAGTCCATAGTACTTAGCAAAGATAGTGTCTAGTGACTATTTGTTAATTTATTATGAAGTTTTAAGACATTAGTTGTGGAGAAAGTTTTCTAACCACCTATGATCTTCTTGGTGGTATAATTAGCTTCCAACTCCCAGAGACATTAGGGGGTTCTGGTCCTAAATGAGGCTAAGAATTCTGCCTCATGGAGAACTGATACTATGTCCAGACAAAAGGCATGAGTTATTTCTACAAACAGACAGACAGACATCCTCAGTGGAGGGCACCTTCTGCCAAGAAGGACTCAGGTGTCAATCATTATTTGACATATCATGTGACAGTGAGAGAAAAGTGCAGATTTCCTCTCTTCTAAATTATAATTGTGACTCCACGTCCTCCAATCACTCATAACAAAATAAGATTAGCAACCCATTTAATCATCCACCAGGAAAAAACACATTTAAAGATGTTGCAAATGCCTCTTCAATAAGGTCACATGGATTTCTTGCAGTGATATGAAATTGTTTGCAAATGACTGATTACACTCCTCTGGATAAAAGCACTGCTGGTGGCAATGGCTTTATGTGTGAGCACAATTAAGACTTCTGTTTCATATTTGGTTCATTCCCCATAAGCACATACTTGAAGATAACCCTTCTACACTTCTGTCTACTTGTGGCATTTCTCGCTGCAGTTAAGCTTAATTTTTAATAATAAGCCTTTCCATCTATCGGATGTTTAACATTTCTAAGGTGCTTAACACCTGTGTGCCATATCAAATTTGTAATAGCCCCAAGCGGTGAGGAGAGCCAGAATTAGGTTTTTAATTGCACATTAACTCCATGTGGCAAACAGCATTTGTCACACATTTTGTAACGAGGCTTATTCTGTGACCCTCCAGTGCCTTTTTCCCCCTTGAATTTCTACTTCGACATGCCAATAAAATGCCTTCCACCTGTGACTCTTGGCTCTTTCCATGCTCAGCTTGCCTCATCATCACACAGTGACTTGGATACTTTGCGGCCTAACACTCTCTCTGATATTCTTTCCACAGAATTGGTTGAAGTGGGCATTTCTGGGGGTCTTGGAATTTGTCTAGGATTTATTTTTTCTTCTGTTTCTTTTTAAAAAAAATCTGTTTTGATTTTACAAGGTAGCATCTTTCATCAGGATATGATTCTCCAGAACTACTGGCAGCTAAAAACAAGTATCAGATGTAAGTTGATATGTTTTCTTGAGTAGGGTCCATATTGTGCCCTGAGACAGTGTTCTTACATAACATATACTCAATAAACAGGAGAAATTGAAATTTTGTTGTTTTACCCTGCCACTGTGGCTTAGTTGGCTGAGTGTCATCCTGTGAACCAAGGGATCACAGGTTCCATTCCCGGTCAGGGCACATACCCAGATTGTGGGTTCAATCCCTGGTTGGGGTGTGTGCAGGAGTCAACCAATCAACGTTTCTCTCTCACATTGATATTTCTCTTCCCCTTTCCCCTTCCTCTCTCTCTAAAATCAATAAAAACATATTTTAAAAATGTTATTTTTACATGGAAGTGCATTATCAATGCCTCAGTTAGCTCCAACCTCCATTTATTTGGTTAATGAATTATTAGAACACTAGAGGCCTGATGCATGAAATTCATGCAAGAGGAGGCCTTCCTTCCCCCAGCTGCTGGCACTGGCTGGCTTCCCTCTGGCACCGGTGACCCAGCTTCATCTGGAAGGTCACTGGAAGGACATCCAGAAAGATGTCCGGTCTAATTAGCATATTATGCTTTTATAATTATAGATAGTAGATTAATGCTTCAAGAATAAATGATGCTAATAAGTATCCAAACATTGGCTACAAAAACTAGTGTGGGTAAATAATTCAAATTTCTCTAATTGTGATTTTATTTTTATAAAATTGTGAGAAACTGGCTTGAGGATAGTGAGGACTGTTCTGGATTTGTGGGTCAAATCCAACATTTTTCCCTTTGTGTATGTTCAATTTCAAGCTCTCTTCTTTCCAAGGCTCTTGCTCTGAACCTTTATACTTTGTTTCCTATCCCCGTTTTCCCCTCATTATTTCTTCTTGTACCTTTCATGATCAAATTACTTTTTCCAACTAACTCTCTCCTATTTCTTGAGCAGCATGTTTTCTCTTTGGCTTGTAGCACACAAAATCATGTAGAAAACACGCTCCTGCCTCAAATACATTTTACTACCTGCTAATCATCAGTTGACCTGCAATCACTTGTTCTTGCTTGTTGATCGACACTGAAATATGCAGGTGCCTTTCTTAGCACATCTTGTACTAAATGGCATTAAACCATGTTTCTCTCATCACCAGCCCGTATCTCCAAATACAGTCAAATATAAGGTTCTAAAGGTTAAGATTTCAACATGAGAATTTTGGGGAGACACAATTCAGCCCTCCATAAAGTATATGGAATATCTCCAGGAGCAGATCTTCCTTGAAGGGCTGAATGTGGAGCCTGGGGGGTAAATAAAGAGCTTCAGGGTGAAGTCATCTCTGCGGACTGTCCCATGATTACACCTCATTACAAGAAGGAACTCAGAGGAGATCCTCTGTCAATTTTAACCTGAAGAAGAAAGATCTTCTTTTCAGCCTTTCAGGTCATCATTATAGAAGAAAATGCTTTAATATATATAAACAAATACACATTATTTAGGCAGGGAGGTTAATGTTCTTTGATTTCCATCTTGAGGACTTGAATCCAAGCATAAATCACTCTCAAAATGAACTTCAAGTTTCATCTAGGAGCCAATTTCAATTTTAAACCCTTAAGTAGAACTTCTTTGATCATCTTTTATATTCTGTGCATTACCAAGCTTGGTTTTCAAAGTAAAACTTTCTTTAATCTTAATCATTATGCAGAAAAATGAACTTTTTGAAATTTGTCACTTTGTGTCAACATCTTTATTAAATGTATCTTCTTTTTCTTTGTCCTACTACAGTTCAATGACCTAATTAAGATTTTTATTGATGCATTCAAAGATATAGGGACCAATCAATTAACACATTGGTGTGTTCTACTCTGTGCTGGAAAATTGTGATCAAAAGGAGAATCAGAGGATGTCATTCTGTGCTGAACACTGAAATTGATGCCTTATAATAGAGAGACAACTCTTATGATACTCATTTTCTATAAAGAGGTCACATGATACAAGTGACACATGTAAGATCAGACTGCTAGAATGTCCCATGAGCTAATGCTCAAACACAAACTTCACTGACTCCAATACCTATGCCTTGTAA
Organism: Myotis nattereri; assembly: GCF_964212035.1. Lineage (NCBI taxonomy): Eukaryota > Metazoa > Chordata > Mammalia > Chiroptera > Vespertilionidae > Myotis > Myotis nattereri. Next base: position 81,123,051 of record NC_138082.1, on the reverse strand, counting down.
TATGCCATGCAATCGTTTTTCCAAATGGTGAAGTAGGAAAGGCAGTCACATGTATAGTATCCCCCTAATTTTGATGCTGTGATCCTTAGAAACCTCGCTGAAGTGCATACAAAGTCACCATCTTACAAATGAATGATTTCCACTTTTAGAGGAGGTGAGCAACCTGCTGCTCATGATGGTACGAGTACCAATAGACAGATGATGAAACAAACCTTAAGCCTTTGTGGAGTCTTCTCAGGATAAGACATTAACCTTGCTCTTAAGAAGTTTTAAATTAATGGGATTGTTATAAAACTAGGAAACTAGCAAAAAATCCATATTTCAATCCAAATGGTGCCCTGGGAAAGATAAATATGTTCTAAGACAGGGGTGGGCAAACTTTTTGACTCGAGGGCCACAATGGGTTCTTAAACTGGACCAGAGGGCCGGAACAAAAGCGTGGATGGAGTGTTTGTGTGAACTAATATAAATTCAAAGTAAACATCATTACATAAAAAGGTACAGTCTTTTTTTTTCAATAGTTTTATTCATTTCAAACGGACCGGATCCGGCCCGCGGGCCGTAGTTTGCCCACGGCTGTTCTAAGAGGACATAATCCCAGAGCAGATTTTTTTAGAATTAAGTTTATAACTCTTCCCCTTGAACCTGAGTAACCTAAATTTTAGTATTCACTGAGTCACTAACTCAATCACTTGAACAAATTCATTTATATATATAATTGTACAATAAATCCCTTTAAACCAGAAATCCCAACATCCAAAGTGTTCACGGGCACAGTAATTACTGAAGAGACCAAAAGTTCAAAGCACGTAATTGCCTTAGCAAAGTAAGGGAGTGCCTCGGGAATCTGGGTGCTGGGAGAGATCTGAGGAATGGGTGGAAACAATGAAGAGAGAGAAAAAAATAAATTGAGAAGGAGCAAGAGAAAGAGAGGCTACTATGGATGGAAGCTAAAGACAAATAAAATAAATAACCCACACTAATGGAAAGAGCATGAGAGAGAGTGATCAATCCAGGGAATGCCAGGTTGGAGGAAATGACAAGTGTTAGGAGGAGAGGAGGGAAGCTGATGAGAAAACATTCAGTAAAACAGCTCAGTATTATGTGCAATGCAATAATATACACATGGAGTAACAAATGTAGGTTTGCAGCTGTGAGTACGCAGAACACAGAATTTATTCTTGTATTGTTATTTATTAATTATTGTATTATTTTCTATGCAAACTAGTGTAAACCTACATTTTCCCTCACCCTATATTGCTTGTCAATACATATGGCTACATGACTGAAGAATTTGTGTTGTCCAGTGAAAGGGAGTAGTCACAAGGATTCCCAGGGAGGAGTATTTATACATGTAAGCAAAATATATGCATACAGACTTTTAATAATTGGAGTAAATAAAATATTTGAAATGTTAAGGGAAGAACAAACACTACCATAGATGTCATATGTATATCTAAGCCTATGCCTTTAATACTTTTATGATCACTTCCAGAAAAAAAAAATTATTAATAAAAATATATTATGGTAAGTGGTAAAACTGAGATTCAAATTTGTATATGATAAAGTTACAAAGAGAGCTTAGAAACAGTTTTGCTACTAGTGTTATTTTTTGGGGAAAAAGATGGGTATGATGAGTTGCTTTTCTATTCATGAGATGTGAGAAAGAGTTAAAATTGATGGTAGGTTTAAGTAAAAGAATGAAGTTAGAGGACTGACACTATCTGACTCCAAGAGTTACTGTACAGCTACAGTAATCAAGAAAGTGTGGTATTAGTAAGAGAATAGACAGATCAATGGAGCAGAAGAGAGTCCAGAAGTAGACCCACCTAAATACAGTCAACTGATCTTTGACAAAGGAGCAAAGGCAATATAATAGAGCAGAGAGTCTCTTCAACAGACGATGCTGGAGCAACCGGACATCCACATGAAAAAGAATGAGCCTAGTCACAGACTTTAATAAAAGTTAACTCAAAATGGATAGCAAACCTAAGTGTAAAACACAAAACTACAAAATTCTTAGAAGATGACATTGGAAAAAAACGTAGTTGACCTTAGTATGATGATGCAACACAAGACACTAACCATGAAAGAAATACTTGATAAGCTGAACTTCATTAAAATTAGGGAAAAAATACCCCACCACTCTGCTCTGTGAAAGATAATCTCTAAGAATGAGAAGACAAGCCACAGACTGGGAGAGAATATTTGCAAAAAACACATATGATACAGGACTATTATCCAAAATATGAAAGATCTTTAAAACTCAACAATAAGAAAATTAACAATCCAGTTTAAAAAAATGGGCCAAAGACCTTGAAGGATACCTCAAAAAAGAAGATATACAGATGGCAAATAAGCATGTGAAAATATGCTCCATAGCCTAAGTCATCAGGAAATATACACCAAGACAGCACTGTAGAGATACCACTCTACACCTATTAGAATTGCCCAAATCTGGAAGACTGACAATATCAAATGCTGATGAGGGTGTAGCACACAGGGAACTCTCACACTTTACTGCTGAGAATGTGAAATTGTACAGCTACCGTGGAAAGCAATTTTGTGGATTTTTGCAATACTATACACAGTCTTACCGTGCAATCCAATAATTGTGCTTCTTGGTATTTACACAAAGGAGTTTTAAATTTATGTCCACAAAAACCTGCACGTGGATGTCCATGTTAAAGAAAGCAAAAGGCTACACATTGCATGATTTTAACTATAAGACCTTATAGAAAATGCAGAATCGTGGAGTCAATAAAAAGATTAGTGGATTCCAGGAGTAAAAGAGGGGGAAATGAATAGGCGGAACCCATACAAGGAATTTTTTAGGGCAGGGAAAGTACCCTGTATGATATACTGATAATATTTTATGATATCCACCAGTATAATGATGGATATATATATATATCATTATAAATTTGTCAAAACCCATTAAATATACAACACTGATAGTGAACCCTATGATAAAGTATATACTTACGGTGATTATGATGTGTCAATGTAAGTTCATCCTTCAGAATTATGTACCCTTTGGTGAGTGATGTTGATAATAGGGGAGGTCTTGCACATGGAGGGGGTGGGAGTGGAGGGGCAATCTCTATACCTCTCTCTTCATTTTGTTGTAAACCAAAAACTTCTTTAAACTAATAGGGTCTTAAAAAATTGAAGGTTGGAGTCTAAACTCCATAATAGCCTCAGGAATATATTTATCCTGATATTAAAAATACTTTTTCCTGAAGATTTTCACATAAAATGTAGTTTTAAAAGTAAAAGTATATATTCTTCTAGAACTATTTTATGTCTCTTTCCCACAAGCAAGAATAATTTCATTAAATTCATAGACTTAAAGAAATGAAAGTTTACAATGGCCAGGACATTGTCATGAATAATAGTTCTAATTATTGAGCACTGAAAAATATGTTAAAATATATTTTACACATTACTTTTAATAATTCTTATGTCAATGCTTTAAGGTTGGAATTCAATTCTCATCCCTATTTTCCATTACATAGTCATTAGATGAGGAATTTGATGCTGACAAATGTTAAGTAATTTGCTTGTGTGACCAAGTAGCTAGTGGAAAACTCAGATTGCAACTAGGGGATCAAATCTCTATCCTATGTACTAAGTCACCATATGGATTCCATAGTTTTTATTTATACTATACTTCTGAATGCATTTTCATACCTCCTCCATTTTATAAAGCATTTTGATGTTTAGACATCATGTGATGAACACTATCAATTTATGGGCAATGAAAAAAGAATGCAATGAAGGCAAACTCAATAAATTAAATGGTCATGTTTCACTGGATGAGCATATAAATTCCTCATATTTTGATAAATATATTCTTTTTAAAACATGCTTTATTGATGTTAGAGAGAGAGAAAGGGAGAGGAAAAAAAGAGATAGAATCATGGATCCAGCTGCCTTTTCCATGCCTGCAACCTGGGCATATGCCTTGACTGGACATTAAACCTGGGACCTCTTGGTGCATGAGACCACTCTCAATCCAGTGAGCAACACCACCGAGCAAGATAAAGATATTCTAATAGGAAATCAGTTTCTTCTCATGGCCATTAAATGTTAAATGTTTGAGAAATATAAGAGTGAAGGGGAGGCCACAGGTAGGGCATTTCTTTTTTGCTGACCCCAGCCTCGTCCTGCCTTTAACAGCAGTCCTGAATTTGTAGAACTGGTTTATCAACATGATGTTGCTTTGCCCCTTTCCTAAGCAATGATCTTCCAGTTCTGGAAAAAAAAATAGCAATGTAGCGTTTCTCTCTTATAAAACCTTCCCTACCTGTTAAGATATTGATCTGGTCAGGGAGACCACCCTAGTTTAGACTAATTGAGTCATGTAGGGGGCCCCTTTTTTAACCTCCCCTATCACCTACTGCAGTGCTCTAAATATAACACCTCCTCAATGCATTCTTATTCATTTGATTTATAATGCATCTTTAACATAGTAATGGGGGAAAAGCCAGGTTAATTGGATAACACATTTGTATTTTACAAGGTAATCAGAAAAAACTGAAATGAAGCAGAAGGCTACAAAAAATAAACAAACAAAACAAAAAAAAACATCAAAAATCCCCACAGTAATCCTAATCATTCCCATTATCAAATGTTGTGCTTGCAGAGGCTTGTAAAGTACATGATTTATTTTACCTTTTGATTTTTACTCCCTAGAATATTTTAGAATTCAAATGCCATGTAAAAAGCCTAAGCTATATGCTACGTGTTTGGGAATGGGGTCCCATTGCTCCCAGTACCCCACACACATGCCAAATCTGTGAGTGAGGCCATCGGAGACATTATTCTGAGCCCAGGTGAGATCAGACTGACTTGGGAATAATTTAAGTCATCGTTTGATGATCAATTGCTTTATAATAACAGGATTAGCATTGTAGATACATATCAATTTTTTATTTTGCTTCAAAATACTGCTCAAAGGAATATACTATCATTGCTCAAGAGAATAAAAAAGGATTTTATTAATTCATTGAAAAGAGTCCAAGTAAAATAAACAAAGTCATGGCCAAATGAACTGAAATGAACATGTTTAAATAATGGACAATATATTTATTCATATTTACTCCCAGGTCACTGAGAATAAAAGTCTAACTGCTCATGGGAAGAATGATGTCCTTTTGTGGTATCTCACCCTGCTAATTAGTACTAAAAATTATGATTTCTATAGGAGGGAAATTGTATTTAATCAATCAACAAACACCCGTTGCACCACCACTCTCTGTAGAAGCACAAGCTCTAGTGACCTGCCCATCATTGTATCGCTTGAGCGTTGGGAGGCAAAATCAGGCTCCTCAAACCCAGACAATGTGTGTGTGTTCCTCATCTCATCCTCAAGGAAGGGAAGAAAGTAGGACGTTAGAAAAAGTGTACTTGAAACCAATAAACTTGGTCTCAATCACAAACTTCCAGTAAGTAATTGCATGATTCAGAGTCTGGCATCTCATTTTTCTGAGCCTGCATTTTTTTTCCACTTAGAGTTTGAAAGATAAGAACTTGTCTTCCTAGTCCCAGAAAATGATATGAAATAAAATTTAGGATTTTAGAACTGAGCAGCCCAGATAAAAGTTACTAACTAGAACAATAGCTATTTCATTTTGTTCACTTAAAGAGAATATTTGGATTGGCTTATTCTTCTCTTGTAGCTTCACTCATTAAGAAAGTAAACTACAGCAACTGTGTGGATTTGACACTTTTGAATAAGTTTATATTTTCTTATTTTAGTTGGCTTTTGATTATATTCATATTTTTCCTGATCTTGATTGTTAGATATTTTTCTTTTTCTCTTATTGTAGGTATTTATTCTATTGTTTATTTTAATTCTTTATATGCATTTTTATAAATGAATCCAAATCTTTTGTGAAAAAATATAGCTGGTAATTATTTATATATTTATATTTATTTTTAGTTTTTTTTATTTTTAAATTATTTTTTCCAATTATAGTTTACATTCAATATTATTTTGTATTAGTTTCAGGTATATAGCATAATGGTTAGACATTCATATGCTTTAAAACTGTTCCCCCAGACATTTCCAATACCCAACTGGCATGACACATAGTTACTACAATATAATTGGTATATTCCCTATAGTGTACTTTATATCCCCATGACTATTTTGTAACTACCAACCTGTACTTCTCAATCTCTTCACCTTTTTCACTCAGTGCCCCAACACTCCTCCTCTCTGCCAACCACCAGTCTGTTCCCAGTACCTATGAGTCTGCTTCTCTTTTGCTTATTCATTTATATTGTTCTTTAGATTCTGCATGTAAGTGAAATAGTATGGTATTTGTCTTTTTCTGACTGACTTACTTTACTTAGCATAATATGCTCTAGGTCCATCCATGCTGTAGCAAATGGTAAGATTTTTTTTTTAACTGAAATAAAGTTTATTACTCACAGGGCCTACAAGAACTATATAGCATGCTTCAAGGGGTTACAGCTTTTGTTGTTTTATTTTTTTATGGCAGTTTATTTTTTATATATTTTATCTTTTTCTTCTTCTTAAAGGAGATCCTTTAACATTTCTTGTAAAACTGGTTTGGTGGTGATTAACTCCTTTAGCTTTTTCTTGTCTGGAAAGCCCTTGATCTGTCCTCTGATTCTAAATGGTAGCAGCTTTGCTGGGTAGAGTAATCTTGGTTGTAAGTCCTTGCTTTTCATCACTTTGAACATTTCATGCCAATCATTCTGGCCTGCATAGTTTCTTTTATGCATTCATTGGTTGCTTCTTGTATGTGCCCTGACTGGGGATCAAACCCACAACATTGGTTTATCGGGACGATGCTCTAATCAACTGAGCTACCTGGCCAGGGTTTGGCCTGCAAAGTTTCTGTTGAGAAATCAGCTGACAGTCTAATAGGAGCTTCCTTGTAGGTAACTAGCTGCTTTTCTCTTGCCTCTTTTAAGATTCTCTGTATTTATTTTTGGCATTTTAATTATAATGTGGCTTGGTGTGGGCCTCTATGAGTTCATCTTGTTTGGGATGCTCTGTGCTTCCTGAACCTGTATGTTTATTTTCTTCACCAGGTTAGGGAATTTTTCTGTCATCATTTAGTAATTTTTCTGCAGATTTCTTCTGTTTTTTTGTTTGTTTGTTTGTTTTCATTTGGGACATGTTTCTTCATCTCCTCATTTTGACTACTTTCCTCTGTCTGTTTCTATGTATTAAGTAGAGCTGCTTCACCTCTTAGTCTTGGTAGAGTGGCCTTATGTAGTAGTTGTTTTGTAAGGTTCAGTGGCATAGCACCCCGTGTCACTGAAGCTGGGCACTGTGCATTGTTCTTTTGTAGTTGAGCCTTGACTTCTGTTGGTGTCACTGGGAGGGATCGACCCCCAGGATGATCATCTGTGAGGACTAACTGTAACTACAGTGGAGGAGCTTAGGTGCAGGAGCTTACCCTATGGTCTAGGACATGCTTCCATCGGGACTTTGATGCTTATTGAGGCCACACTTGAGTGTGTCACTCATGGAGTTGGTAGAGTTGTAATGTGGCATGGTTTGAAGGTGTCTACTGGTGCACTGGCTCTCAGGCTTCCTGGAAAGTGCAGGCCAATATCAGCTGGTGTTTGTGCCCTGCCTGGGGTCACATGGCCTGAGCTACAAAGCAATCTGTACATGGCTGCTACTTTTGCTGGGCTTAGAGGTGCCCAGGAGAGCCAAGCTGCAAACTAAGGCTGGCTGCTAGTAGTTCTGGGCCCGGGGCCACTTAACAAGAGGCATGCAGAGGCCAGATGTTGCTTATTTGAGAGATTTTAGGAAAACCAAAAGCCTGAGGCAAGAGATACCATTTATGTGGAAAGCTACTGGAAACAGCTCCAGTGGGCCCATAAGTTGGATGGGGCAGGATATCGGGGAATCACTAGGGCAGGGTAAATATTGTAAGCCAGGTTGATGGAGACTTAGATATGGTGCAAGCCTACAGGCTCTGTGGTGAAGGGCTCAGCAAAGAAACAATGACCCCTACTAGCATATTTAATTACCATATTACCCTTTTATTAGTATAGATAGGTAGAGAGATGGATAGAGAGACAGATAGATGATAGACAGATACCCTACCCAAATGGCTCAAAGAAGATCCAGTATAATCAATTAGAGCAAATATGCCAAAGCATTATGATTTTTTGGACTCCAAATGCAATGGATGCCATGGAAAGAAGCCTAAGCTTCTTCTAGATATTGGAGACAAGATATCTGCTAAATATTAAGGACAATTTCTCCCATTACTACAGTCAAATGCCAGATATGTGTGTGAGGCATGTTAACAGTCATCAACAGTAAAATGGGTCTCTCATTCTCCTGTATATTAAAGTTTCTGATTTAATTTTGAAGTCAAAATAAATTATTTTCTAGGATCTTTAAGTCTATGAATACAGACACATGAATCATCCACAAACTATACAGGTGATATAAGCTCCATTTCCAATACAGATCATCAGCTGGAAAGTAAAAATAAGGTGAACTAAATTAAACCTGTGTCAGAATGGCAGTCAGACCAACATCACAAAACAAAGAATGACGTTCAGAGAGCTGTCAGTGCAAATTTCTGCTCAAGCCTGGTCCTTTACCTAAACCATCCGCTTTGAGAAATCAGAGTTTCTGAATTTCTCACTTTCATCTGTATTTTTCATTCTGAATGCATGCAATCCCATAACATTTGCATTGCATTTGGTTTTGAAATTGACTTGTGTCATTCATATCACTACATCTTTTACTTTTACAAGTAAATGAATAAAATTTTATTTTTTGAATAAGTTTTGTATACTTTCTTTCTATTTTGTATAATTGTGGTCACTGAAAATTCAGTCTTTGGAACGGTCCTTAATGCTCAATTTTAAGTGCTTAATGCTGACTATAGCACTTAAAATTCAAACAACAAATTACACTGTAGATTTCCCCCCTTTTAGTGAGAAACCCATTTCTCTTTAAGAGAAGGTTTTCATTAATCTCATCTGGCGTGTTTCTCTGTATATGGAGTCCCTGCATGAACACTAAACTCTGCCCTCCTAGATCATGCTCGCCAATTACAGTGCGGCTACCGCCCCTTGCTGTGCTGCAACCGGCTCCATTAATTAATATTTTTAAGCTTCTTTGAAGTCTTGAATATGAAAATAGAATGAACATGTGATTAAAACACTGCCAAACTTGTTAATGAGGCAGTATTCTTTATTTTGTCTTGGGCCAAATTTGATGGTTGTTTTGTGAACAGTACAAAGCAATGATTGGCACATCAGCTAGGCTGCTCAGCTCTATGTAGATTTAGCCCACACTTTCCCCTTAGTGTTGGGGAGGAAGCAAGTTTCCTGGCTTCAACTACTCCACTTATTCAGTACAGATCCTAAAAGTAGGTAAAATGGAGGTAAAAAGCTCCTCAGGGAATAAGTATAATCTCTTACATTATATGTTGCCATAAAATACTTTATTCGGTGGCATTTGTCATCTAAACCAGGGTTACTAAAATCCTGAAATCCCATTACATACAAGAATCTTCCTCTTTATTAGCGCTAAGCTCTCGAGGTTCTGAGCATGCTCTCTCCTGCCGAACTCAGACGGGCCCAGTGTCCACAGGCCCCAGGAGAAGCACAGCAGACTCCTGTCAAATAAGGCCGTGGTCCCTGCATCTACAGCCTTTTACTTAAAATGATGAAAACTCCACTTGAGTTACTTACCTCTGAAATCAAGTCTAAATTATATTTTCGGTTTTGCTTTTTTTCCTGTCAACTGTTTCGGTACCACATAGACATCCATCCCCCGTCCCACGGAGGCCACATGTTACAATATTTGGAATCATGTTTTTTTTTTTTTTTTTGTTCTCACTATAATTCCAGCTTTCCCATTTGCACTTTGAAATCATTTAAGAATTGTGCAAACTGTTTGCTTTTTTGGTGAGAGAAAAGGTACAGTGTATGTGTACAGATACCAGTTTTCATTCTTTCCAACTCCTAATAGTCCTCTCAGGCTGCTGAGTTAAATAGTTGTAAGAGTTTATATAAATTGGTCATATAGGGTTAAAATGGAGTGTTAATGGGAAAAGAGGATATCTGTGAGATGATAATAATGATAGTAATAAGAGCATACAGTTTATTGAACAGAAAACTGGTGAAATTACAAAAACATTAATTACTGCTAAATAGTGAGTCCCTTGAGGCCAGAGACTACATCTTCTAAAACCTTTAGCACACAAGCTGGCTTATCCTGTGGTTAAGTGGTCAGTCAATTAATGTGAGCTTTGGATAAATGGTTAGAGAAGAGGTAGGAAAAATGACAAATGTAGAAAAAAGTAATAAAAGTTTATCTATAAAGTCATCTACTATTTGGATCATCTTTCACACACAAAGGATATAAAAAACTTATTTCCCAAATGGCCACTAACTCCTGGGGAAAAGAATAATGCCTCTTTCTGGTAAATCCTGTTCCTTCCAATATGGCCAATTAGTTGTTGCAATTGTAATGTTTTCTCCTTAAATGTTCACCTTGGGTCAGAGATACACATGAGCAGATAGAGGTGGGGAGACAGGACAAAAATACTTGCAGATACACACAAAAGAGGAGAGAAATAGCCCAGTCATTGGTCATTAAATAGTTAGGCATTAAAAGAATAAATCTAATTTTGTTGAACTTGTCAGCAAGTACTTAGCAATTACAGTAATTGTTAAATACATGCTAAATAACATACATAGAACAGAGACTATGATACCAAACTTTACAACTAATCCTATATAATAAAAGCCTAATATGCAAATCATCCCCTAGACCAGGAGTTCATCTGGTAGTTCAACCAGGGGGAAGGGGCCAACCAGCCAGCTGCCTGAGGTCCCTCCCCCTAGTTGGCCCACTCTGGCTGGTGGCAGCAGGCAGCCAGGGGAAAGGAGGCCCCATCTGGTGGCCGGCAGCCACTAGGGACCCTACCCGTGCACAAATTTCATGCACTGGGCCTCAAGTTAGCTAATAATAATCTAATAGTAATGAGAATGGTTTTTGTTAGCGATGATAATGATGATGATGATGATGATGATTTTTTGGATCAGGATCAGGCAATTCTACATACCTTAAATCTATCAATTTAATTTAAATGTCACAGAATTCCCATTAGGTTAGAAAACCTCCCATTAGATTAGTTAAGTGATTGGGCTACAGGTAACAGTACTGCTCATGGCCCAGTCTCCGACCTTGTTTGGTTTTCTTTTATACTGTCTGATCTCTTACCTTGTTAAAATGGGCCTGAGGCTTTGGGCCTTGAGCCTTGAGCCCAGGATAGTAGGAAATACATATAGACTGAGTTTACTGTCCCATGTAAATGAACGGGGAGATCCAATGCACACAGTCCAAAACCAGAACTTCCATTTAGATGGGCTAGATAAAAAAATGAATAAAATATGTGGGGCTAAGTGGGTCTGAGAAATGAGGGGCATCCATGTCAGCATTAAAGGTTCAGAGTAAGCAGAAAGAAAGCTGGATCTGGAAGAACTTCAAGAATCAGAATTCAGAGACTTGGAATGTTTTGTATACCTGGCAATACTGTGGTCATTAGGAAAAGGGTTTTTAAAATGAGAAAAAGGCAAAACCCAGAGCAAAATGAGGGTATTGATGGTCTTACTCTACCTACCCAGGGGCTTATCATATGCATCAAAGAAAGAAGGACATTTGAAAGCAATTTTACACATAGATACCTAGTATACCAATATTCATTTTTTTCTAGAATTATTCAGACAAAATTATAATGGGTTTTTAAGGCTAAAGTTGTGTGTGTGTTTTTAATCCTTAATGTTCAAATTATTACATACTAGGAGCCCGGTGCACGAAATTCGTGCACTGGGTGTGGGGGGAGGGGGAGAGTGTCCCTCAGCCCAGCCTGCCCCCTCTCACATACTGGGAGCCCTCAGACGTTGACCCCCATCACCCTCCGATTGCCTGATCGGCCCCTTGCCCAGACCTGACGCCTCCTCCAGAGGTGTCAGGCTTGGACAGGGGACCCCCATCTCCCCCCGATCACTGGCTCTGGCCCCCGCCCAGGCCTGAGGCCTCTGGCCCAGGAATCATGCCTGGGCAGGGGACTCCCATCTCCCTCTGATCGCTTGCTCCACCCCCCGCCCAAGCCTGACGCCTCTGACCCAGGCTTCAGGCCAGGGCAAGGGGACCATCATATTCCCCCAATCCCCGGCTGCGCCCCCCACCCAGGCCTGATGCCTCAGCCAGAGGAGTTGACCCTCACCACCCTCCGGTCACCAATCACCGGATCGGCCCCTTGACCAGGCCTGAGGCCTCCTGGGCAGGGGACCCCCAGCTCCCCGCGGTTGCAGGCTTCGCCCCTGCCCAGGCCTAACGCCTCTGGCCTAGGCGTCCGGCCCAGGCAGCGGGGACCTGCAGTGGCAGCGGGGGGCGCCGCGATCGTGGGCTTCGCTTTAGGCCCAGGCAAGGGACCCCTAGCTCCCGGGACTACCAGCTTCGATTGTGCCCAGCTCCCATCGCTGGCTCCACCCCTACTTCATGCTATCACTGGCCAGGGCGGCAAAGGCGCCTGATTCTTCGATCATGGCTGGGGGGCAGGGCAAAGGCGGCCCCAGGGCCGCCTTTGCCCTGCCCCCCAGCTCTTAGCTCCCCCCTGGGTTTCCGATCACTGTCAGTTCAGGGGGCTTCTTCCTGCTTTCCCTTTCGCCTCCCTGCATTGTGCCTACATATGCAAATTAGCCGCCATCTTGTTGGCAGTTAACTGCCAATCTTAGTTGGCAGTTAATTTGCATATAGCCCTGATTAGCCAATGAAAAAGGTATCGCCGTACGCCAATTACCATTTTTCTCTTTTATTAGTGTAGATATTTTCCTTTTCCCCCATTGACCTCTTCTGTTTTAAAATGCATCATTCTGAAAGTTGCCTTTTTAAATAAGGAAAGGTTTAATCATCCCTCCCTTATACTTTGTAGTCACCTTGTAAATATTTACATCATACCTGTGTTTGATAGGTTGATTTTACATATGACTTAATCATTTCTTCATCTAACATTTTACAAGGCACTTTTTGCTCTTCCCACCTGTATTTTCAATGCCAAAGATATCCATTCAACACTGTAAAATCATACATACCTCCTATCTGTGGTGGAAAATCTGATCAGTAATCTTCATCATATTCACAGTGCCATATTCTCCATGAAATCTCAAGTCATTTCAATGCATTCAAATATTCTTAATTCTATACTGCCACAATTTCTTACACATACTATGACTTTTATAAATTGTTTTATCATCAGGTCAACTTTTATAAATTGTTTTATCATCAGGTCAATTTTCTTTTCAAGACCATTCATATATGAACAGAAAAAGAATGTACATGTGGGCTTCCCTAAACCTCTTGGTCTATATAAATTTTTCTATTATCCCTCTTCATTCACTTTGAACTCTGAACCTGCAAACAATTGTTGAAGAAAATATATTTAACACAGAAAATATATAATTTGCTTGAATGTCATAAATACTTAGAGAACATAGTCAGGAAGCATCAACACATGGGTAGGCTAGGAAATACAAAATAATGGTTTAAAATCAAGGCAAGCCTTGCTGGTATGGCTCAGTGGTTGAGCATCGACCTATAAACCAGGAGATCATAGTTCAATTCCAGTCAGGGTGCATGCTCGGGTTGCGGGCTCAATCCCCAGTGTAGGGTGTGCAGGAGGCAGCTGACCAATGATTCTCTCTCACCATTGATGTTTCAATCTTTCTCTCCCTCTCACTTCCTCTCTGAAATCAATAAAACTATATTTTAAAAAACTAAAATAAAATAAAATTGAAGGCAAGCTAAACAGCCCATATTCCTGTCTAAATGTGGAGACTGGCCCTCATTTTTTGTAGATATGTTTGCCTTATGGGACTGTGAGCTCAGTATAACTAAAATATCTCAGGTTTTAAGAGAAAGCAAAAGTCCTGACTAGCCTATAGAAGTTAATATTTTAAAGGGTGCAGCACAACATCCTAACAAAGGACAACATGAACTCTAAAGCCAGTTCACCTGGGTTTGGATTCCTCAGCGTTTTGACCATTAAAAATAGAGTAGTAATAAAATAATGAGCTCCTATTTTATAGAGCTACTATGAGTAGCAAATGAGTAAATATCTGTAGACACATATAATGATAATTAAAGAAAAATAAGTCCAGCAAACTTTAAAAAATGGAGTAGGGGCATCGTTGTAAAAACCAAAGTGAAATTATAAATTTCATTCAAGCTGCATATTATGAGTTTTGAACCCCTGATTTAGGAGAACATGCCTAGGGGAAACATAATCTTATCCTGTGTTGCTTCAGATGAGATAGATCTGAAACCTGTGAATGGAAGTCAGAGGGAAGTCTAATGTGATTCAAGATCAGCAGCTACTTTTTACCAATTAGATATGTCTAACAGTAGACTGAACTGCCTAAAAAACGAGTGAGTTCCCTGTCACCGAGTGTGGTTCAAGCAGAAACTGCGAGATAGATTGTCTTTTGGAGATATGATAAAGAGAATGTCTGCAGTGTGTAAGGCCTTAGAAAAATGATCTCTAAAATGCTGTCCAACTCTAAAGCCATGAATCTAAGAAGACGAATATCAGGGAGCCTTGGCAAATGGAATGCACAGTAACTAGGGGCAGTGTTGGCCTTTTATACTGGTGTCCCCCTCAAAACGTATAAGCACTTTAACAGCTGATAGTGAAAATAAAATGTATCCTAATAAACACTGCTTTTAGAATTATTCAAAGTCTGTGCATACATTTCTGGGGGACACCCTATATAATCCTCAGTCAGTAGTTAGTTACATCTATGACCAAGAAGGCAGAGTGGAGGGATATCCCAAAGGATAACCATAGGTGTTTGTTGGACTCCACAGAAGTCCACTGTGGGGTATGAAAAAGCCATAGACTGAGGGGGGTGATGATAGCAGAACCCACTGGACAGGTGAGGGGAATGGGAGGAAGCAAAGCAGAAGGAAACTTCCCAAGCAATGCCGACAACCTCCTTCTGTCCTCCTCAGCCCCTATTTATATGATAGCGATGGCCCTGAAACACCTTCAAGAGGCTGCTTGGCTCCTGACAATTATAAATCTTTTCCGTCAAGTGGGAATTGATGGTGGCTGAATGAAAGGTAGATTGGGGTGATAGAGAATTGACAGTGTGTCACCAAGATGAATGGCAACCACAATGTGGCCAAGGGCAAGCACTACATCTTGTCTTCATCAAGGGTTGAAGGAATACATTTGTATACACACTCCCCTCCATCTTCCCCTCCACACACACAAAAAATTGGAGAACTACACTATAGAGAGAAGGTTTTATTTGTCTAATTTTTTGAGTTTTCTTTAGCAAGACTGGCCCTTTCCAAATAGCCTTTCCTAATAACGTGATCACTTAAAAGGAGATGATTTTTAAACTCAATTACTTTGCTTTTACTCTGGCATGCCTGACATATTTTAATTAATGTTTTAATTTCAATATAAGCTTTCTGAGTTTCCAAAAGTTCAATTTTAAAGAAGATTATGCACCAAACCTAATGGATTTTATAAAACAAATATATTACCAGAGATTATTTCCTATTGTTTACCTACCATAGCCTCTTTCTGATAAATTTGCAAATTTTATTATTCTAAAACAGTACTCATAGGTTTTCTAAATGTTATAGTTTTTAGAACATGGAACATTTTAAAGACCATAACCCATGTTTAAAGATGAAAAAGGTGAAAGCCAGAGAAGCAGCTAGTTCAAATTATAATGGTTATTGCGTGGCAAAGTCAAGAATTTGACCCCACTTTCTGATCTCAGTCTTTTTTGTTGCTATCGTGGCATACTTTTTACAACACAATAGCAACAAAAATGCCTGTCATGGCACAAACATTAGCTGAGTTTCCAGTAGAGTCCGCAACATTGAAATTAGTGTTGGGAACCCAGTAGAGTAGCTTCCTGTTGCCAAGATCTATCACAGCAAAAAGGTGAAACAACATAGCTCTCAAATGAATTAATAAAACATGTGAAGCCCTGCCTGGTTTGGCTCAGTGGATACAGCGTCAGTCTCCGGACTGAAGGGTCCCAGGTTTGATTCCGGTCAAGGGCATGTACCTTGGTTGTGGGCACATCCCCAGAAGGGGGTGTGCAGGAGGCAGCTGATCGATGTTTCTCTCTCATTGATGTTTCTAGCTCTCTATCCCTCTCCCTCTCTGTAAAAATAAATAAATAAATAAATAAATAAATAAATAAATAAATCATGTGAAGAGTGATTATCATAATCTATTGATTAAAAAGGGACTCTGAGATGGGCTGCATTGAGATATCAAAGTGGTGAGCCTCCTGACTGTTTATTTAGTCTTTTGTTTCCCTTGCCTGAGGAGATATATCAGAGAAGATATTGCTATGATAAATGTCTGAGATTTTACTGCCTCTGTTTTCTTCTAGGATTTTATGGTTTTGAGTCTAACATTTAAAACTTCAATCCATTTTTAGTTTATTCTTTTTTTTTTTTTTAAATATATTTTATTGATTTTTTACAGAGAGGAAGGGAGAGAGATAGAGAGTTAGAAACATCGATGAGAGAGAAACATCGACCAGCTGCCTCCTGCACATCTCCTACTGGGGATATGCCCGCAACCCAGGTACATGCCCTTGACCGGAATCGAACCAGGGACCCTTCAGTCCGCAGGCCGACGCTCTATCCACTGAGCCAAACCGGTTTCGGCTTTAGTTTATTCTTGTTTATGGTGTAAGAGGTTGGTCTAGTTTCATTTTTTTTTTAACGTATCAGTACAATTTTCCCAACACTGTTTATTGAATAAACAATCTTGACCCCATAGTATGTTCTTGCCTCCTTTGTCAAATATTAATTGACCATAAACATGGGGGTTTATTTCTGGGCTCTCTATTCTGCTCCATTGGTATATGTCTGTTTTTATGCCATGCTGTTTTGATTACTATAGTATAGTTTGATATCAGGTAACATGATTCCTCTTAAAACATTTTTGCACATCAAAGGAAATCATTAACAAAATGAAAAGGCACTCCTGAATTTGTGAACATATTTGCCAATGATACATCTGATAAGAAGTTAGTAGCCAAATTTATAAATAATTCAAACAAATAAACATGAAAAAAAACCCAAACAATCTGATTAAAAAATGGGCAAAGGGCCTGAATCCACACTTCTCCAAAGAGGACATACAGATGGTCAATAGATATATGAAAAGATGGTCAACCAACATCACTAATCATCAAAGAAATGCAAATTAAAACCATAATGAGTTATCATCTCACACCTGTCAGAATGGCTATCATCAATAAATCCACAAACAATAAGTGTTGGTGAGGATGTGGAGAAAAGGGAGCGCTCATGCACTGTTGGCAGGAATGCAGATCGGTGCAGCCACTGTGGAAAACAGTATGGACTTACCTCAAAAAATTAAAAATATAACTGCCTTATGACCCAGCGATTTCACTTCTAGGAATATAAATGAACAGACCTGAAATGCTAATTCTAAAGAATATATGCACCCTTATATTTATGGCAGCGTTATTGACAATAGCCAAGATTTGGATGCAGCACAAGTGCTCAACAGTCAATGAGTGGATAAAAAAAGGCTGTGGTACATTTACAGAATGGAATACTATTTGATGGGGAAAAAAAAAGGAAATTGTATCTTTTGAAACAGCATGGATGGACCTGGACTATATTATGCTAAGTGAAATAAGCCAGTCAGAGAAAAACAACTACCATATGATTTTTCTCACATGTGGAATTTAATGAATAAAATAGAAACAGACTCATAAACACAGACAACAGTATGCTGATAACCGGAGTGAAAGGGGGTCCTGGAGTTAAAAGAGGATAAAGGGGAACTAAGGAGTGATGGAAGGAAATTGACTTGGGGTAGTGAACACACAATACAATACACTGATGATGTGTTGTAGAATTGTACACGTGAAACCTGTATAATTTTATTAACCAATGCCACCCCAGTAAATTAAAAAAAAAAGTGGTGAGTCTAAAACAATTGTTATGTGAAAAGAAAGAAAGCAGATATTATGATCTTTTAACCTCTTATATTTTCAACAACTAGTATGTAACAGGCATGTACTTTTATCCCAAAGACATCCAACAACTATTTCTTGAGCACTTGCTCTGTGCCAGACACATACCTACTGTTCAATGCATTGGGGGTATGAGGACAACAATTAGGTAGACCTCTGTTCTTATGGAAATTTATTTAGTGGGGGATAAACATAGACAACTGTCAAGTAATTAAGCAAGAAAATAATAACAAGGTAAGAGTTATACAGAAAACAAATATGCAGTGATATGGTAGAAAATACTGGATAGAAAATTATTTTGATGGTCAAGAAAGGTCACTTTGAGGAAATAAATTTTAAGTTCCAAAACCCAGGGAGATTTCAGCTATGCAGAGATCAGTGGAGAGCATTCGGGCATAGGCAAAAGCTAATACAATGTCCTGCTACATGTGTGAGTTTGACACCTTGAGATGCATAAAAACAAAGCTGATGGGGCAGAGTGAAAAGGCAAGAGGAAAGAAATATATTGAGAAAGACAGAGAGTTAGGGAAAAGATTTCAAAGGAATTTTTGAGCCAGGGTAAGAAGTTTTCATTTTAGTATAGATGTGGAGATGGATGTGTGTGTATGTTTGTGTGAGATAGGTGATGGTGGGATTCTGGAGTGTTTTAAAAGAGAAAATGACAAAACCATTTTAAAGATCAATCTGGTATGTAGTGGATGAAGCATGAGATGAAATTCTGGAGAGCCAGGGGCCTTGTTAGGAGCAGGAGACAAAGGTTATTTGATCTAGAGCAGTGTTCTCAGTGGGTGGGCAGGGCATTGCCCCGAGGAGACATGTTTGATGATCATGAGTAGGAAAGGGAAGGTTGCTACTAGCACCTAATGGGTAGAGGCCAAGGCTGCTGGTCAACATCCTACAGTGGATAGAACAGCCCCTACGAACAGAGTTATCCCGTATAAACAGGAACAACTTTGTGGGTGATGACCTGTGCAATTTCATGGTCCCAGCCCACACTCAGAAGGTAGCCACACTAGATTTATTATTCTGCTGCTGCTGCTGCTGCCTTGAAATTCTGAATAATTTTGTCTTGGATTTTGATTTGTGAGTGAAGTCCATTGGGACAATAAAGCATGCTGCAGGTCCAGGAAGTATGAGCAATAGGCATGTCTTCTTCTTATTCAGAATGAATTTAGACTGTGTACATATCAAGAAGTGAAATAAAAGTAGATGGGATAGTTTTTTGCAGCATTTCCATTGTTCTGATAAGAACAAAATACATATGCATGCACAGGCTGTGCAAGAGTAATTGTGTAATTTCAATGATTCCTCAGACGAGTTAAATATTCTTATATTTGCATTTAAACTGGCACTGTATAACACAAAGGTGTATGGCAAAGTTCATGCTAATAAGTTAACATTTTAATTTTTCTTTACTAGAAAGACATTAACTAGAAAATTGCCACCATGAGAAAAAAAAGAGAGAGACAGCAGAAGAAAGGAAAAGGTTTTATACTTAATGTAAAGACACTTAATCTTTCATGTTACATTGTTCCTTCATTTTGAACAATGGATTCCACGTTTTTCATTTTGCACTGAGCCCTGCAAATTATGAAGGTAGTTCTGGCTCCAAATATCAATACCGTCAAGGTTTAGAATTCCTGGTCTAGTGGGTGTCAGGGAAGATGAAGAAAAGTAAACAGAGACAAGATTTGTTCTGGAGTGAAAGTTGAAAGCACCGAGCAAAGGCAAGGGACTTGAGTAACTGGTACAGTAGGGGGAAATCACGTGATGGTAAAAATCATCCAATTTTGTCCGACATCATTGATATAAAATATACATCATTTTTCTCATTTTACAAAAGAAGCGTTAAACTGGTCGTCCAAAATCCCAAAGCTAGTAAAGGCAAAATCCAAAGCCCTTGGAGTTCAGAGAGCATGTCCTATTGGTCCTTCTGCTTCCCATCATTAGAGGGAAGCACGCAGGCTGAATGAAGCTCACCTACAAATCATGAAGCCAATTGTGAATGGAAGCCTGTGGGACACAGCACAGAACGTCATTCCTTGTCTGCTCTGATCTGTGGATTTCCCTGCTCTGCTAGCGATGCCAATAATGAATATTCCTTTCACTGTGTCTCCTCAAGTCATCTGTCTCCCAATATTGCATACTATCTTAGAGGATAGCTATAGAAATTGAGAAATATGAGTGTATAAAACAGAAAGTATTTGCTGTGGCTTTTCATTATATTATGTTCTGTATTTTATATCATTCATATTTTTCTTTATAAACTGCTTGTCAAATATTTGAACAGTCATTTGCTTTACCTATAGTTTGCAAGAACACTGAATATAGTATCAAAACCTTAAAAAATCACCCAGACATTTTTTCTCTATAAAATTCAAAGTACATTAATATATTGGAACTTCTGAAAACTCATTCTAAAATGTCACATTTCATTAGACATACAATGATGCTTTAAAGACACCCTTGCTTATGTTTTATTATTTATGTATGTTTGAAAAAAAATGATATTCTAATTAAAATACCCCTTTAAATTATACATGAATTCCTTATATTAGAAACAGTAAAATAGCATAGGACATGGAAATGTGTTTATGCCAAGAATTCCAGTAATTCAATTGTCTAGTAATGAATGTTTCATTATTTAACTTATGCTAATTTTTTAACTGTCTCCACCTGCTTATTTAGATAACCAGAGTCTGAATTTTTGTCTGAATATTTGGATCAAGCTTTAATAAGCTGAACTGCCTTACTCCTTTTCTTCTCAAAATCTGTTATTTCTCATCAAGCACACTGCTGAGAATTTTGGCTGAACTTATTAGTTTCTCAACAGAGCTTTCACTGTCCCAGAAGTCACAGTAAGATTTATTCCAAGTCAGAGCCAAAGTAAAGATATTAGTTTTATTTCTGAAAGAAGCTGAAGAAAGAAAATCTAGCAACTTGTATTAATGGTACTTAGTATGCTCCGTTGTCATTTATTCATGTTAATGTGTCTTCTCTCCCACAGGCTGTGAAGTCTCTGTGAGTAGGGACCATGTCTAGTCTCTCACCCTGTCTCCCCTTTTTTTGTAACATCCTACCCCTTACAGGACTCCCCTAAATAAATAGAAGAATATGGAAGAAAATCATCACTGGCATAAATCATTTAAAAACCTTTGACAATTACCTCTTATTCAGGGTGATTGAGATTAAAGTGAACTAAAGGCAAACTACAAAATTCCAATCCATATCACAGATCCACTCTTTCTAACAATGCTCTCAAGGAAGAATGAGACTTAGCATTCAGATTACAGGCTAATGTGTATCCACGGTTTTGTTTTTGTTGCTGTTGCTTTATAAAGACGTGGCATTAGGGACTACTGAGTTGGCATATCTGAGTAGCAACTAAACCACCTGCAAGGAGAACAAGGAGGGGTTAGTACCAGCTCTTTTGGAATCAAAGGGCCTAAGATCAAGCACCTGCTCCTCCATGTACAAGCTGGGTGGCAGTGGACAGGCTGGCAATTCTAAGCCTTTTTTTCTCACCGGAAAAATATAGGTAATAATAAAATATATATCACAGAGATGTGTGATTTCCAAAATTTAAAAATAAGTCCAGAGTACAATTTTAGACATACCAAGAACACAGTAAATGTTAACTCTTATCATTTAGTATGATGATGAGCTTTTTAAAAATCTTTCAGGTTGCAGAGCGAATTCTACCTCCTTTATTAGCTCTTTCTTAGGACTCTTTCATTAACTTTAATCTATCTCTTTCTGGATGTATACAGCACATTTTTTTTTTTTATTGGAAAAGGACTTGGGCACTTTAGAATTTTCACAGCATCTTGAATTTCTTTGTAATTGTTTCATGGGCATAGCTCATGTTTCTTCAATATTCTTTCTTTGTTATAAGGAATGATGGATTTTTTTCAAAGGGGCTCATGGCAGCAACTTCTCCAAAAAAGGACAAGACCTAAATTGGGCAAGGGGATTACTTGGCATGGTCCAACTTTGGGAAGCTAGCGGGTAAATACCAGCCTTCTTCTAGGGAGCACAATGAATGCAACTGGAAAAGCCACAGCCACATATTGTCACCTGGCACAAGGCCATTAGTTAATGAAAGATAAAGAGAAGCAGATTACATTTTTAAAAAGAAAAAAAAGAATGGGAAAATACAGAGAAGATAAAAGAAAAGGGAAGGAGATGTTCCTGACATTCATTTTTTTCTCTGATCCTGTGGGGACACTGTCTCTGCTTTTGAGGGTGCACAGTCATGTAATCGACAAGCCCTACAACAAATCTGAATTGTGCTAAATGCCTCATCCGCCCAACCCCTGCTCTGGGTTCATGAAAAGATTCTGACAGATGCCCTAAGGCAGTGGTTCTCAACCTGTGGGTCGCGACCTCTTTGGGGGTCGAACGACCCTTTCACAGGGGTCGCCTAAGACCATCGGAAAACACATATATAATTACATATTGTTTACAGTAGCAAAATTACAGTTATGAAGTAGCAATGAAAATAGTTTTATGGTTGGGGTTCACCACAGCATGAGGAGCTGTATTAAAGGGTTGCGGCATTAGGAAGGTTGAGAACCACTGCCCTAAGGTAAGAGGAGATGTGTTTAAAACAAGCATTTTATTTGAGATAAAAATTCAGTTCACATTATGTCCATGGGTTAATAAGTGTGTCATTATCCCTAAGAGCTATCTTTACCTGATCATTGAAATCTATTATCACCTGCTGTGATAATGATTAAAATCTCATATCTTCTTGACATTCTATCACACCCACACTTAGGGAGATATCTTCACCTTTCAAAGTCTCATCCACCTTTTGTATATTTCCTCAAGCCAAGAGTTTCCTCTCCTCTCCTACTTTCTGTAGTTTCCATTGCTCAAACAATAAACTTTTTCCCATGTCAAATATTCTATCACGACATGGAATAAATTTTTTGAACTACATACTCTTGAGACATTTTCATCCCTACATAGAATTCTTGTTGTATGTTCTGAACTAAAATAGAACATAAAATTCATTGAATGTTTACTCTGGGTCAAGTATATATTCAGTGTTTTTCATACATTATACCATTTACTTCTCTCACACACTCTAAAAGCCTATGAAGGAGGTATTGTTATTAAAACCATTTTACTAAAAAGAAAACCAAGGCTTTAAGAAGTCTGCTCAAGGTCACATATTAATAAGACAGAACTGGATATTAAAGTGAAGTTATCTACTATGCTATATTTCTATTGTAAAGAACAAAAATCATGTGTTAAGGGTGACAATGTTCTTTGTTGAAAATCATGTCCAAGATTAGAGGAAGAACAGGAAGCAACAAGTTTGAATTAAGATTCACCTAGATTCCTAGGAAGATCAGGTATAAATTTTATCCTAAGGGTCTTATATAACTGTGATTTTTTACCTGCCTTTTTTCCTATGATTAAAAGCCCTCAAAGAGCTATGTACTTTCTTCAGATGAGTTGGGAGAATTTGCGTAAGACCACATTGATCTTCTGAAGTCAGACATAAATGCAGGGATCATTCTTTCAAAGCAATAGGTGACAGTCCAGAAAGGTCTGGTCGGTCAGTTTCTCATATCTGTAAGGGGAAGTCCTATAAGTCAGAGGAGAGAATAGTCTGGGGACCACCTGGGACCCTGCTAGTGCTCCTGAATGTGAGAAACTAGCAGCAGGTCTTTGGGGTTCTACTTCCTCCTATATTATTAAAACCTTATTCTATCTTCATACTTACCTACCATACGGTCATCCTATATAATAAAAGCATGATATGCAAATTGATTGAATGGCCGAACAAGGGAACGACCATCCAGATTTACCATCCAGATGACCATCCGGGACCATGCTATGACACCCACTGGCATCAGGCCAGCCAAGGAAGATGCGATGTGATTGGTCAGGGGTCCAGCCATCCCTCGACAATTGCCCCAAAGAGGCAGGCCCAGGCCACCAACAGGCAGGCTGTGGTGGGTGGGCAGGGCCTCCCTTTGCGGTCCTGGGCGCCTGCGGGCAGAGGGAAACTGGTACCGGCAGCTGGCAGCGGGGGAAGGAAGGCCGACTCTTGCAAGAATTTCATGCATTGGGCCTCTGGTTACTCATATAATAGTCAGTGCTATGAACTAAATTGTGTCCTCCAAAAATTCATATGTTGAAGTCCTAATTCCCAGTACCTCAGAAAGCTGTTTTATTTAGAGACAGGGTCCTAAAAGAGGTAGTCAAGTTGAAATGAGATCATTAGAATGAGCCCTAATCTAATATGACTGTGTCTTTATAAGAAGAGGGAATTTGGACACAGGAAGGTAGAGGGAAGGCCATGTACAGACATAGAGAGAGGACAGACATCTATAAATCAAGGAGAGGCCTCAGAAGAACCCAACCCTGCTGACATGTTGATCACGGCCTTCTCTCCCCCAAAACTGTGCGAAAATAAATTTCTGTTCTTTAAGCCTCAGAGACCATGGTGGTAATCTCTAATTACTTCTCAGAGAGTAAAGAAGTAATGCAGCCAATCACCAGCTCTAGAATTGGAGCATCGCCAAGGAAAAAAGTGGGCTTTTATCTGTCATTCACCAGCCAACTAGTACAGGCTCTGGGAGGTCATCTGTACATATTTGCTGAATGAATGATTGATTAAATAACCAGCACAGATAGTACTGTATCCTCCACTGCCCTTTCCCTAACAACTAGCAAACCCACAGAAATTCCTAGTGTCCCTGGAACCAGGCAATTTTCTGCTTATTTGCTTATTCTTTCCCACTATTCCTCTTGCTCTTTTTTTAAATTTTCTTTAGATGCAAAAAATGTTCTTACATTGGCAAAGATGGGGTAAGGGTTGGATCCTGGAGTCTAAAGAATTCCTGATTGTTTTTTCCCTTATTATTGGAGGATCTTATAGGAAAAGCAACTTGGAGAAGTCTCACGGACACTGCAGATATATGATGAGAAATTCAGCTTTGGCTAGAAGAGGAAATAAGACTTTAAAAAGGGGGTGGAATGGGAGATTCAATTTATAGTGAAAACTCAGGTCTATGTATTGCCATTGTTAATTAAAACTAACCCTTTGATAATTGGTTCCTTTACGTAGTGTTTATTACGGACAGGTAATCTTTGTGGTGTTTTCTATTTGTTAGCTTACTTAATCCTCACAACCCTTAGAAAACTACAACCATTATTTCTATTTTCATTATAATTACAAGGAGGATACAGAACTTGCCAAAGTCCACACTGCCAGGAAGGAGAGAAGCCAGCATTAAAACCCAGGCATTTGGGCTCCAGAGTCTGCGCTCACAACTCTTTCATCTCTATGGCATATATGGTTGCTATAGCTAGTCCAGCCTATCAGCTATTCTTGGATTTCAAATTATACACACACACACACACACACACACACACACACACACACACACTAGAAGCCCAATACACGAAATTCGTGCATGGGGGAGGGGTCCCTCAACCTCGCCTGCGTCCTCTCACAATCCAGGACCCCTTGCTCCTACCAGCCTGCCTGCTTGCTCCTTACAACTTGTCTCGCCACTCCTTAGCACTGCCATGGAGGCAGGGGAGGCGTTCGCCAACGCCGCTGCTCCCAGCCATCAGCCCAGCTTCTGGCTGAGTGGCACTCCTGCTGTGAGAGCACACTGATCACTGACCACCAGGGGGCAGCTCCTGTGTTGAGTGTCTGCCCCCTGGTGGTCAATGTGCATAATAGCGACCGGTCATTCCGGCAGTTCCATCAGTATGGTCACTTAGGCTTTTATATAAATTAGTATATGTATATTAGACAATAAAAGCCTAAACTCATACCTGATTGCATATACTTATTTTATAAAGAAAGCAGAGTGTTCCCTTAAGTAATCCATTGATATTCCTCAAATAAAATTAAACCAACACTTAAATCCAATAAATATAACAGTACGTTTCATTTGCTGATCTAACTCCGTGGAGCAGACACGGATCTTAATCTTTTCATGAACGCTCTTCACTAACCTTCCCAGGCCTGTGAGGTAGGGATTATTCTCCCAGTTTTACCGCTGAGGAAACAGAGACTCGGCGAGGCTATTTAAGTTAATCAATACACAAGCTAAGAAAGCAGCGGTAGGGCCGGCTCCAGCTGAGACTATAACCCACGATGTTAAAACTCCTCAAGATTCATTTAACAATTCTTATCAGTTTACATGCATTTTAAAGTTTCAGCCCCAGACCAAGTGCCCCTGAAATTTCTGTCAGATGCAGGTGTAGGGTGTGAGTTTTCCCTGCGGGTTCATTGTCCAGATCTACCTCGAATCCTAGAAATCATCCCAGCTTTACCTAATATGAAGCCAGGGGCACTGTCATTTGTCTGACCACATTAAGAATGTGCCTTTGGCTTATTCCTGGCCTCTCAGCGTTGGCCTCACGACTCCTATGTGATAAAATAACCATTTCCAGCACTCCATCATGTACTACACTGAAGGTGAAGGCAGTACAACGGGGAACATAAAATTGCCCTCCGAGGATTCAACTACAAATCGACGCCTTCTAAATGAGGTCACAATCCGCTTAAGATGTACTGTTCTTTTTACAAAAACCTCTTAAAACCAAATGGCCCCAAAGGCTAGCAATATTTAACTGTGACCACATCAAAAGCGGTATTTTTTTAAATCACTTGTCTATCAGAAAAATGGATTATTTGGTAATAGAATATGGGAGTAGTAAGTAGGCAGAGACACGTTCTGGCAATGTTCAAGCAGTGCCCCGAGGGCAGGGTCCTAATCAGACTCATCTGCACGGTCTGGGTAAGAAGCAGTTCTGTAGGCAAATGCATCCGGTTGTGATATCTGAAGGCACTTGAGTACTCAAAGCAAAATGAATTCAATATATGTGAAATGACCATTACAGTAAGTCTAGCATTTGTTACTGTATTTAGTACCGATTTTTTTCTTGTGAAGAAAACTTTCAAAATTATATTTTTTATTGATTTCAGAGAGGAAGGGAGAGGGAGAGAGAGATAGAAACATCAGTAATAAGAGAGAATCATTGATCAGCTGCCTCCTGCACACCCCACACACTGGGGATCGAGCCTGCAACCCGGCATGTGCCCTGACCTGGAATCAGACAGTGACCTCCCGGTTCCCGGGTCGATGCTCAACCACTGAACTATGCCGGCCACGGTAAAATTCACTATGTTAGCAACTTTCAAATATGCGATAAAGTGTTACTAAGTATAGTCACCATGCTATAATATCCCCATAACTGTTTTTAAACTGGAAGTATGTACCTTTTGACTCCCTTTATCCATTTTGTCCATACCTCAACCTCAAGCTCTGACAACCACCCACTTGTTCTCTGTATCTATAAGCCTGTTGTTGTTGTTGTTTGTAGAGAGCACATATAAGTGAGATGACATGGTATTTGTCTTTCTCTAACTTATTGCACTTAGCATAATATTTTCAAGGTCCACACATGTCACCAATTGTAACATTTTTCTTTTATATGGCCCAATAATATTTTATTTTGTGTGTGTGTATATATATGATACAATTTCTATATACATATTTATTTGTTGATGAACACTTAGATTTTTTTCTTTCTTGGCTATTGTAAATAATACAGCAGTGAACATTGTGGTGATTGTATCATTTCAAGTTAGTGTTTTCGTTTTCTTCGGATAAATACCCAGAATAGAATTACTGGATCATAGGGTAGTCTAATTTTAATTTTTTGAATAATCTCCATAATGTTTCTCAGAGTGATTGCAACATTTCATTTTACTGAAGATTTCCTTTGCTATGCTATGCTTTGTAGTTTAATGTAGTACCATTTATTTTTGCTTTTGGTTTCAAATCCAGAAAATCAAGTACAAGATTGCTGCCAAGGAACTTACTGTCTGGGCATTCTTCTAGGATTTTTATGGTTTTAATAGTTCTGAATTGCATTCAAGTCTAATCTATTTTGAGTTAGTGTATGTGTGTGTGTGTGTGTGTGTGTGTGTGTGTGTGTAAGTTGTAAGATCATTATCTAGTTTTATATTTTGTCAAGTGCAGTTTTCCCAAGACCATTTATTTAATAACTTGTCCTTTTTCCATTGCATATTATTGGCTCCTTTGACATAGTTAATTGACCATATATGGGTTAGATTATTTCTGGGCTTCCTATTCTCTTCCATTGCTCTTTATATTGGTTTTTATGATATAAACACTCTTTTAATTACTGCAGTTTTGTAATATAGTTTGAAATAAAGGTCTATAATTCTTCCAGGTTGTTCTTTTTGCTCAAAATTACTTTGGCTATTCCGGGTCTTTTGTGGTTTCATAAACATTTTATTATTGTTTTCTCTATTTCTGTGAAAAAAAATTCCACTGGAATTTTTATAGGAATTGCATTAAATGTATAGATTGCAATGCGCAATATGGACATTTTAAAAATATTATTTTTTTAATCAATTACCATGGAATATGTTTCCATTTATTTGTGTCTTTTTCAATTTCTTTCATTAATGCCTTATAGTTTTACCCTCTTGGTTAAATTTAATCATAGGTTTTTTATTCTTTTTGCCACCATTGTAAATGGAAACATTTTCTTAACTTCTATTTCTTATAGTTTCTTATTATGTATAGAAACACAACAGATTTCTGTATATTGCTTTTTATATCCCATAACTCTACTAACCTTGTTCTATTCATTTTTTTGTGAGGTATTTATGGTTTTCTATACATACTATCATGTCATCTGAGAAAATTGACACTTTTATGTCTTTCTTTGCAAGTTTTACATTTTTATTTCTTTTTCTTGCCTAGTTGCTGTGGCTATGACTTCTACACTATGCTGAATAAAGATGGTAAGACTGATCATCTTTGTATTGTTCCTGTTCTTAAAGAAAAAGCTTTCAGCTTTCCATTATTGAGTATGACATTAGTTGTGGATTGCTATATATGGCTTTTATTATACTGAGATACCTTCTCTTTATACCCATTTTGTTGAGAGTATTTTAAAAAAAAATTGGTGTTGGATTTTGTCAGAAGATTTTAAAGCATCTATCCAGATTATATATATATATATATATATATATATATATATATATATATATATATATAAAATATTTTGTTGATGGGGTGTATCTTGTGGATGTTGAACCATATTTGCATCCCTGGAATAAGTTCCACTTGGACATTTTGTATGATCCTTTTAATGTATTGTTGAATTTGGCTTGCTAATATTTTTTTGAGAGTTTTTACATCTTTGTTTTCAGGACTATTGGTCTATAATGTTCTTTTCTTGTTTTAGTGTCAGGGTAATGCTATCATTGTAACATGACTACATAAGTATTCTTTCCTCTTCTAATGTTTGGAAGAGTTTGAAAGGAATAATTCTTCTTTCAACGTTTTGTGGAATTCACAATGAAGTCATCTGGTTTTGGACTTTTGATTATAGGGAGTTTTAAAATTATTGATTTCATCTTCTTACTAGCAGCTGGTCTGGTTAGATTTTCTTTTATGATTTACTCTTGGAAGATCGCATGTTCCTAGTAATTTATCCATTTCTTCTAGGTTATCCAATTTTTTGTTTATGTGTTCATAGTAGTTTTTACTTCTTCTTTATATTTCTGTGGTATTAGTTGTACTATGTCCTCCTTGACTTCTATTTTTATTTATTTAACCAATATTTCATTTTTTGTTTTAAATATATTGTATTGATTTCAGACAGGAAGTGATAGGGAGAGAGAGATAGAAACATCAATGATGAGGGAAACCATAAAAATCGTAGAAAACTCCATAAGGCAGAAAAATTTCAGACATATGTCATAGCAATATCTTTATTGACACAGCTCCTAAGGCAATGTAAACTAAGGAGAAAATAAACAAATGGGACTACATCAAAATAAAAAGCTTCTGCACTACAAAAGAAACCATCAGCAAAACAACAAGAAAGCCCACTGCATGGGAGAACATATTTGCCAATACTATCTCAAATTATGGGCTTAATTTCCAAAGCTACTGGGAACTCATACAACTTAACAAAATAAAGATAAACAATCCAATCAAACAATGGGCAAAGGACATAAATAGGCACTTTTCGAAAGAGCACATACAGAAGTCCCAGAGACATATGAAAACATGCTCAAAGTTACTAATCAGGTGAGATATGCGAATCAAAACAACAATGAGGTATCATCTCACACCTGTCATAATGGCTATCATCAACAAATCAACAAATGGCAAGTTCTGGCGAGGATGCGGAAAAAATGGAACTCTTGTGCACTGCTGGTGGGAATGCAGACTGGTGCATTCACTGTGGAGAACAGTATGGAGTTTCCTCAAAAACTTAAAAATGGAACTTCCATTCAACCCAGTAACCCCACTTCTAGGAATATATCCCAAGAAACCAGAAACACCAATCAGAAAGGACAGATGCACCTCTATGTTCATAGAAGCACAATTTATAATAGCTAAGATTTGGAAATAGCCTAAGTGATCATCAGCAGATGAGTGGATTAAAAAACTGTGGTACAGCTACACAATGGAATACTATGCTGCAAAAAAGAAGGAACTTTTACTATTTGCAACAGTATGAATGGACCTGGAGAGCATTATACTAAGCAAAATAAGCCAGTCAGAGAAAGATAAATATCACATGATCTCACACCTATTTATAATAATAAAAATGTAATATGCTAATTAGACCAGATAGCCTTCCAGATGAAGCCGGGGTTGCAAGGGCCAAGCCCCTTGCATGAATTTCGTGCATCGGGCCTCTAGTGTGGGATATAATGAACAACATATACTGATGAACAAAAATAGATCCAGAGACAAAGAAACACTGAACAGACCATCCAACCTCAGAGAGAAGGAAGGGGACGGGGGAGGTAAGAGATCAATGAAAGGACTTGTATGCATGCATATTAGCCTAACCAATGGACATAGACACTGGGCAGTGGGGGCTTGCCCTGGGGGGTGGGAGTGGCTGGGGGGATCAATAGGGGGGAAAGGAGACATGTAATACTTTAAATAATAAAAAAAGAAAAAGAAAAAGAAACATCAATGATGAGAGAGAATAATTGATCAGCTGTCTCCTGCATGCCCCACAGTGGGGGTCAAGCCAGGAAACCCGTACTTGTGACCTGATGGGGAATTGAACCATGACCTCCTTGTTCATAGGTCGATGCTCAACCACTGAGCAACATCAGCTTGACCAACCATCATTCCTTTTTTCTTGGTGAGTTTATGCATACATATTTACAAATGTTATAGCATCACATTTTATGTCTTCTTTTTCATTAAGTTTTATTATGTAATGCTCTTTTTTGTCTTTTACTACAGTCTTTGTTTTAATGTATATTTGTCTGATATAAGTATGACTACCCCAGCTATCTTTTGGTTTTCATTTGCATAGCATATATTTTTCATCCCTTTACTTTCAATCAATATATTTCTTTACATCTAATGTGAGTCTCTTATGAGAAGCATATAGATGGGTTTTGTTGTTGTTTTCTGTTTGTTTGTTTGTTTGTTTGTTTGTTTTTATTGTTGTTGTTTTCTTTTTACCCATTAAGGCACTGGATGTCATTTAATTAAAGAATTTAGTCCATTTACATTTAAAGTCATTATTGATAGTTATGTACTTCTTACCATTTTATTACTGTTTCCTGGCTCTTTTATAGTTTCTCTGTTGCTTTCTTCTTGTCTTTATCTCATTTTTGTGTGTGATGATTTTCTTTAGTGGAATGCGTAGATTCCTTTATTATCTTTTGTGTATCTACTGTGGGTTTTTGATTGGTGGTTACCATCAGCTTATATATAGCAACTTATATTTATATAACAGTCTATTTTTAGTTGAGAAAATACTTAAAGTTTGAATGCATTCTAAAGCCCTACATTTTTCTTTCAGCCCCCATATAAACCCATATTTTATATTTTGATGTCTCATTTTGCATATTTTTATCTTGTATAGCCATTAACTATTGTCATAACAATTATTATTTTTACTACTTTTGTCCTTTGATTTTTATACTACTTTTATAATGATTAGCTTGCTACCTATATATTTACTTTTATTGGTGCTATTTATAATATCATATAGTGAATTTGGAAATAGGACAGAGAAACTAATTCTATCTTCAAGAAGAAAAAAAAATAATAAGTAAAAAAAAAAAAAAGCATGACTTATGGAACAACATCAAGTGGACTAACATTCATATTATAGGATCCCTAGAAGAAAAAAAGAGGAAGAAGCAGAAAACTAATTTTAATATGTACTGTCTGAAAAATTTTCTAACCTGTAGAAGGAAAGAGACATCCATATTCAGTCAGTTCAAAGAATTCCCCTTAAGATTAATCCAAAGATATCCACACCAAACACACATAATTAAAATGTAAAAAGTTAAAGATAAGTAGATAATCTCAAAAGCAGCAAGAGAAAAGCAGCCTGTTATGTGCAAGGGAATGCCATAAAACTATCAGCAGATTGTCTGAAATTTGCAGGTCAGAACAGAATGGCACAAAATATTCAATGTGATAAGGGGAAAAAAATTCAAACCCAAAACACTCTACCCAGCAAAGTTATCATTCAGGTGGAGATATGCTTATGTCTGATGTCTGTGCAGTACCCTGGGAATGGTAGTCTTCTGAGAGTTGTCTCTGATTGGCATCCAGAAAAGCAAGTCCCCTGGCCACCAGATCCAGATGATCAATAGTTATCCCCTGGGTAGCAGCCATAAAAAATGGAGGTACCAGTTTCCAGAGCCAGGAGATCAATGGTTATCCCCTGGGTGGCAGCTGCAAACACTGAGTCACTAAACTTAAGAACTGGGGTACCAGACAGATATGAGGGCTCCTCTCTGAGATATTCTGTTGCTCTGCAGTGCAGCAGAAAAAGAGTGAGAAGATAGCACCTCCTCTCCAAGGTCTCATAAAAGGCTTACAGTCTGCCCTTAGATGCGTGCTTAATTAGAAGCCTCTTTCTCAGGCTACTGCTATGATAATTAGCTAATAGACATCTTCCCAGTAACAGTGACTCCTGAATCTGTGGCCTCTTGTTGCACACTGTGGGTGGTAGCTGTTTAAGAAGTTATAGTCCAGTGGGTCCTGCTTTATAAGCCCCGCTGGTCACCAGAGCCAGGCAATGTTGACGTGTCTCCAAGCAGCAACCACAAAAATCAGGGCACCCAAAAAAAGTGTAAACCCCTTTCTGGAAGATACCATTGACCTGGAGCAAGGCAGAGGGACAGTACAAAGACTTCATCTACTCTTCTCCATTTCCTAAAAGCACCTTCTTGGGCTTCTGTCAGTGTGCCAAACCATAAGTCTGTCCCTCATAACAAAGCTCCTGGACAGGTGACTAGAACTATTCCTCAGAAAAACTGGAGGTGTATTTTACTCTGCTATCTGTGCCCTGTCCTGGGAGTGGTGGTTTACCCAGATCTGTCTCTCTCACTGTGACAGTCCCTTGGGACCCAGGAATGAAAGTCCCCCTGATTTCCAGAACCAGATCAAGGGGTGTCCCTGGCAAGGCACCTGCAAACATTGGATTCCCAAATGTAAAAACCAGGGCACCTGATGTGTTGGTGCTGTGGAGCACAGTAGAGGGTGAGCACGAAGACAGTGCTCACTGGCTAAAGCAAGGCAGTGGGAGAGTGCTAACATTGCACTTTCACTGTTGGAAAAAGGGGAAGAAAGGAGAAATAAATGGAAGGAAGAAAAAAATGTTTAAAGGAGGAAAAAAACAAAAATGGTGCCTGCCAGCTTTAGCCAGGCAGAAGGTGTGCAGGAGATGGTGCCTATCAGCCTCTAACCTTGGAGGCCCCTCCCCTCAGACCAACTAATTAAAATTAGCAAAGAGTCCCATTCACATAAAGTCGGGGTGCTTTTCAATTGGCTGCTTCTGAATTGGGCAACAGAGTGGGTGAGTCTGCGTGCAGGTGAGGAAAGAACCGAGCCATTCCTCAGTTCAAGCCATGCAGGTCTTGTGGGCAAGAGTCTCTCTGGTCTTCAAATCCAGGGTTTGTTACCTTGTCTCAGGTGCCAGTCTTAGAAGGTGGGCTGCCCAATGGGGACACGAGCCCTCTGCACCTGAGGGAGGAGCTCGGGTATTGAGTTTCCCCCTGACTGTGGCCACTGCGGAGGAGACGGGCTTTATGGCAAGATTGTGTCTAAGTCTTTTGTACCCACCTTGACGTCCTTTCTCTCTCATTTGCTCAATGTGACGGGGCCATTCCACCAGTTTTTAGTGCTTTTCTCTAGGAAATTCTTTCATATATAACTGTAGATATGGTGTGGCTCTGCAAGGAGGTGGATTCAGGATCTTCCCATGTCACCATCATACACCTGAACTCACAGTCACCCTGTTTAAAGGCCAACCACCTTTTGACCAGGACTTCGCTTTAATGTACTTGGGCACAAGGAGGGAATGTTGACTAGGGATGGATGACATTCCTCTGGTAGTAATCTCTCTAACTGCAGATTATTACCTAGCCATGCTTGTCTTGAATATCATTTGATGAGAGCTTTGTTAATTTAATTCAGTGTTTAGACCTAATCAAGTCCAAGATACTCTCCATGAGATTACATTTCTGAGCCTGGGGAACTGAGGGTCAGATATGAAGCCTGAGAGAACCCCATACAAGGGCCTTTACTGGTGACACAATGACCTCTTTTCCTTTGGATGCCTTCAGCAGCATTTTGTCCACCCAGGGAACCTTCCTTCCTTCCATGACACAGTGTAAACAAAAAAAATCGGTTTCACTTTTAGTAAGCTGTAGGCTGGCGCATAATGAGACATACAGCCGTGAATAAATACTCTCAAAGTTTGTGCAAGATCATATTAAGACAGATGCCAAAGCTCATAATTGCAATACATTGCACATTACTGAAACTTTTCATAAAATCTAATGAGATTCTAACTTATAAGGAAAGAGGCGTAAGGAAACTTGTAGCAACATAATTGAATGACACTTTCTGCCCAGAGGACAAAAGAAGCTTAAAAGCATAACTGGTATTTGTGTTTCTGAAAGAAAGGGATTCAGGAAGATGGCATTTTTTGAAAACTAGAATAAAAATGTTTGAACAAAGGGTTCCAGAAAGGGTAATTAAAAAACTCCCAACAATCAAACTGTACTGAATACAATCATTTAATAGGTGAAGATCTTCATGATGGAGATGAGAAGCAGGAGTGAGCTCAAGAGACTTTCTAACCCAGATTTCCAACTATGTGCCTACACTATCTCAAGAATTGTCTTGTTTTAGACATGGGACCAAGACTGGGGAAAACTACCACTTTTATGTAAGCCACATGTAAATAAAGATCTCAAGAAAAGCAAAGAAATTAATCAGTTCTGCATTTCACCTTCTGTACCTTGCTCATTGATACAAAATTCTCATGAAAATTAATGATAGTTACATGTTGGATCAAGGAGGGAACCAGTGACAACCTCCCCTAACCTAGAGAGCGCCTCAAAGTGAATATTAACAAGCCAGTAAAGACTAAAGCCTGCCCTTGTGAATGTGATCATATTTGCGCTATCAATGAGCCTTAATCTACACTTAGGGGAGCCTGCAATCTTCCAGTGTAGCCAGACACCAAAGGGAAAGCCCGAGGCATTAACTGCAGCATATTTCCCCTTTGTTAGCTCACAGGCTACTAAATGCTGGGGGACAAATTCACTGAAGAAAACACTTGTTCAATTTCTTGCATATGAGACTAAAGTAGAGGCTTTAACGTTTGCATTTCAACTTCACTACTTATTAGTTGTGCAAGTTACTCAACATCTCTAAACCTCAACTGCCTTGAATATTAAATAGAGGTAAAAATGTTTACTTCCTATGGTCCTTGTGAGAACTAAATAAGATCAAGGTTCCAAAGCTTCCAACACATCATTAATATTTTATAAAGCTTCATAGTTACTAGTTACCAGCTGTTTAATCTTACAACAGGCAATCTAAACATTGCAAATTACATAGTGCCTTCCTTATAATACGTATTCCACATATAATTACTCTGCATAGAATATATAGTGCATAGGGGATGTTTCATGTGTATATTAACTTATTATTAGATAACAATATAAAAAAGTACAGGGGCCAACACAAGATCTCAATATAAATAGTTGTTTTCTTTTTCTTTTCTCATTAGCTACCATATGCCTGAAAAGTAAGTGAAAATCGAGAATGAAATTAATGATCATTCTTCCTTTGTCATGATTTATAAGAGTAATTATATTTTCAATGAGCAAGCATAAGCTTTTGAATACAAGAGGTTTTATTTACTAGAACTGGGCAGATGTAAGGATTGACTTTTTCTGGTTAAGTTTGCTAATGGTTTAGAAAAGACTTTTGGAATAATGAAGCAGAAATAGGTATATCAGAGAGTTAATCTTCCTTCCTGTTTCCTCCCCATCATGCCTAAGACAACGCCCAGCCAAATGGAATTGCTCTTTGGAATAGAACGTGTTCCAGCATCTTCTCTCTCACTTGAATATTAATATAAAATGATTAATGAACCTGTTGCTCAACATGTTAAATAACAGTGAAGAGATTAAGAATGCCATTTCCATTATTGAGTGCTGCATTTTAAGTCCTAATGTGTAAACGAGACCATTAGTTTTCAGTGAGGCTTTGTAATGGATTTATTTATGAATTTATCTCACTTCTTCTGCAAGGAAAGCAGGCAGCAAATATTTATTTTTTTCACCCTACATAGAGAATTGAAAGGCTTTCTCCACCAGTAAATAATGCAGATCTCTGACCCTGAAATTTTTACAGAGCTGTCATTTTCAGCCCAATTAGTGTGGATAACTAAAATTTGAGGGATTTAATGCATCACCCTGCTTCTGAGACTTCTGCAGTGAAACTACCTTCTCCCAAGATGTGTGATAACCAGAGGTCTTCACTGTGAAAATATAATTTATACTCATAGCTGGACTTTAGTAGCATCTGTTTCTGTTTCCATTGTATCAGGTATTCTGCAACTTCTGCTTATAATTAGAATAGATATAAAAAGTTTCCATCCTGATCTTCAAGTTTAGGTGAATAATTGTTCTTTATTTATTTTCCACATTTTATTGTATCTTAGGATCACTCTCATTAGAAAAAAAATATTTATTTTTTTATAGAAAAAGAACCTTCTCACATTATGGGGTAGAATGGCCAGTTGTCTCCCAAGAATATTGTGGGATTTGTTTTGTGATGATCAGGGCAAGACGTTACCACAGAAAAGTGAATCTAGAGAGTTGCCATTTGTTTTTCAACTAATACTTATGAGAAATCTAATAAAATAAGATGAATTAGGTATGTTAGATACTTCTCAATATATTGAAACTAAAAGAGGTGTAATAAGACTAACATATGTGTTATCAGAATGTGTGTTTGCTAGAAAAAGAGAGAGAGGAAAGAGAGAGAGAAACCGGGGCGGAATGTATGAGACATTGGTAATCTCATTTTGAGAAAATTTGAAATGTTTCTCCAAGTAATGGACTTTAAATTAAGTACTAGGTACTTGCCACTTAAATTAGGCTTTTCAGTCCTTTTTTATTTTTGGTCAGAAATTTACTTAGCAAATTACATGAGGTGCATGTCTTCATGAAAAGAATCTTATTACAACTTCTACTTTGTCTAAATTAATATATGATATCAGGAAAAATTCATTTAAATATACTCTCATCCTTGTCTAGGTGGATCCAAACCAAATACTTGTGGTTAACAAATGTGACTTTCATAATTACCTGGTAGATAGGTCACTGAGCAATTGGACAGCATCATAATGTATCTTTCTAATTTAAACTTGAGTGAATCTCTGAAATTGTTCAGAGAATTCTCTCTAGTGTTAACATCTTTATGCCAGTCTTCAACATTTTACTTCTGATGTACTGAAAGTAGAAAAGTATACGTCCAGTCAGGTCCTAGGCTTGATTTCAGCCATCTTCCTATGGGAGTCCTTTTGCATAAACAAAGATGTCTAGTGATTTCATGAGGTAGCTGAATGCTAGCAGTGGTTCATCCTTTACGCCTCTATAGCAACTATCCAAATAATTAATTTCTTAGAAACTAACTGCAGAGGGGAGGCAAGTTGGAATGTCTCTGTGACTACCTCTTTTCTACCTTTGGCAAAAATATCACACAGAACAACTCCCAAGATTCATAGCTGATACTCCCCTGGCACGACACCGCCCTGTGAACCGAGGTGCAAATCCTGGATATTGCTCTTTCTAGCCACGTGTTTCACAGGCCAGACAGCGCCTGTTGCTACATGGTTGCTTGATTGCTTGCTCCCTAACTCCTCCCAAGTTCCCCATCAGTAAGGAAACAGCACAAGAGTGGGTTCTCTCCAGAAGCACAGTCAGCAGAGTCTCTGGCTTTAAGTTCAAGCACGCTTTTCAGGGGGTTGCTTAGATTTTGTGAGACCGTGTATATTCTCTTGATCTATCACCTCCTCTGCTTCCTTTAATAACTTGTTTTTTTTTATGCCTGAACTGTGAGCTACTAATGACAACCACCCCCTCAGACTTGGTGCTTGTAGGGTTTGCAAGGAGTGGATATGGTTCTCTTGGCCAACATCCTAGTCCCTGTGCTAGAGCAATGCCTGCATGAGCACTAAAGAACTGTTTATCCATCGCTGTGTTCACTACAAATGCCACATTGATAAAGTAAATCTATGTTGCAAAAGAGTAAGAAATGTAGGTTTTATTGGCTTCCATAGGAAAATGAAAAAGAGAGTTTATATCCTACAGAATACTACAAGCAACTTTATAAAAATCTCTATTGGATATTTCAGTTCTTCCTCTATATTTCTCTTTTAGCATTAGCTCTTCCTTTCTTTTTAGACCATATTTTTTTCCAAAAAAGTATTTCCAATATTCTCTATTATCTTAGGATGTTAGCTCTGTCTCAAAATTGCTTGTCCCCTGAGCAAAATAGAAGTCCTTCAACAAACTGAACTCACATTTTCTATAAGGCCAATGAACAACCAGCTGCATGACTTTGAGGTATTCACCCCCTGCCCCAAACAGTTTATCAAATTATTCATCCACATCTTCCCCTTAGTGTGAAAAAGACGGGCATGGGATGAAGTAGGCAGCAAAGGGATTGCACTGCTAAGAAAAACAGTTTCTCCTTTTACTTATAAACAAATGAATGGAAGTTCAAGTGTGGTGTCCTCCACCATGGCCACAACCTTCTAATATCTAAAGAAGTAGTTGAACTTCAACTAAATTTTGTCCTATATCAAATCACACAGTTTATATTCCATCCTGTCTATATTCATCAATGTTATTTCAGGGAAGCTGATCCACCATGAATCCTATAGAATTGTGAATTTATCTTAGTAATTCAGCCTTAGAAAATTGTAGGAGGAACCAGGGAGGTAAAGGTCCCAAAAGGGGAGTAAAATCACTAACCAGCACAAATGCTGGTGACCGGACCAGAGCTTGCAGGGCAAACACATGTACTGGGATGGTGAAGAGGCTGATGAAGGAGTCTGTGACAGGTTGTGGTGCTTCCTGGCTGTGAGTTTGTATCCAAAGTGTTGCTGCACTTTGCCTTCCCAATCTCATGCAACTTTACTTTCAATCAACTCCACCCTTTGAAATAAAGAAAACCATACAGGAAAGGGATCTACAGAAATGTAGTTTCTAGAATTAATCAAGGTTCAAGAACAACTCAGAATACTGCCCCAAGATTCTGGCTAACCTTGCCCTTGCCATTTATCCAGGAAGCTGGTCAACTATCTATTATCTTAAGTTGAGAGTTAGTAACCATCAGGCAAAGAATACCTGTTTCAAGGGGAAACATGGAGCACTGAGAATGCCTAGTCAACCCAAAAATTAATTAAGACAGGCCTGTTGATTTCAAGATGTTTGTGAGATGTCTGTGCATTATCTCTACTCTCTCTCTCTCTCTCTCTCTCTCTCTCTCTCTCTCACACACACACACACACACACACACACACACACAAACACATATACACACACACAGTCACTGGTAAACCACCTACCTACGATAAATCCTACCACAGAGTCTTTGGCATATACAGGTGCTTAATTCATGTTTATTGAATATCCGAGAGAAACAAATAACAAATCTACAAAGTGGAGTTTTTTTTGTCCTAAAAAGTACACACACTCTCAACATATACTATCAAGTGATTGGGTTAAAGCAGAAAGTAAAATGAGAAACTTGTTTATTACAAAGAGTAAATAAACTTCATGTGCCATAGTCTGAATTTTGCCAAATAACAATTGCTTCTTCTACATTGCTCCTGTTCACCTAATCTTCAGCTTATCTATCGTCTTTTCTAGTTTCATCTGAGTGGCTGCTTTATAGCTTTAAGATTTATTTCTGATATATTTTTCTCACCTGTCTTATTCTCTCTTCCCTTTTTGCTCTTTTTGTTTTGTTTTAACTTTTCTGTCTGATCTCCATGTAGCTTCTGTTTCCTTTTATCATTACCCCAAAATCAGAGAATCATTTTAATTGGAATCTTTGATTTCACAGGAGAGAAAAATCACAATCTATCTGCCTAAAAGGTTGTC
Source organism: Myotis nattereri (assembly GCF_964212035.1). Classification (NCBI taxonomy): domain Eukaryota; kingdom Metazoa; phylum Chordata; class Mammalia; order Chiroptera; family Vespertilionidae; genus Myotis; species Myotis nattereri. The sequence continues at coordinate 81,082,478 of NC_138082.1, read as the reverse complement.
AGCATCTGGTTCTCACGTGTGAGATTTAGGTTTTATTCCACTATGCTAGCATACACATTGCCAATATTGTATTACAGTGTTCTAACACTGGGCGAAAATAGCAAAAAAGCAATCGCAGAATCTTATGAGGGAGAAAAGAATTATTTTCATCTTATATGAGCTGTGAATTCTTAGTCATTTTGTATTTAATTTTGTTGTTTTGCATGTGATAGCTTTCCAGATGAAGTTGTATCTGCAGTTTAAAAGGTGTATTTTGTTTGTCTTTCTTCAATGGACTTAGCAATCTATGTCTGGTGATGTTGTCTGTAATAATGCTACACTGAGAAGAGGAATGTTGAAATGAGTAATAAAATTCTGGATTTAAAGGTCTATAGATTTGTAGGCCTTTTTTATTAAAGTTTCAAAGGTCATTGGGCCTAGAGTGAAAATATTATTCAAACCTTTGGTTTCATACTACCAGCACATAAAAGTGAGCCAATGGATTCTTTTTTCAATTACAGTGGACATTCAATATTATCTTATGTTATTTTCAGGTGCGCAGCATAGTGGTTAGACATTTATATGATGTACGAAGTGATTTCTCAAATAAGTCCAGTACCACCTGGCTTTACACATAAAGTATTATTGACTATGTTCCTTAAGCTGTACTTTACCTTCCCATGGCTATTTTATAACTACCCATTTGTACTTCTTAATCCCATCACATTTTTCACCCAGACCCCTAACCTCCCACCCACGCTCAGTTTGTAGTCTGTTTCTGTTTTGTTGTTGTTGTTTTTTAATATATTTTATTGACTTTTTACAGAGAGAAAGGGAGAGGGATAGAGAGTTAGAAACATCGATGAGAGAGAAACATCGACCAGCTGCCTCCTGCACACTCCCCACTGGGGATGTGCCCGCAACCAAGGTACATGCCCTTGACCGGAATCGAATCTGGAACCTTTTAGTCCGCAGGCCGATGCTCTATCCACTTGAGCCAAACCGGTTAGGCTCTACTTCTGTTTTATTTGTTCACTTATTTTGTTCTTCAGATTTCACATGTAAGTAAAATCATATGGTATTTGTCTTTCTCTGTCTGAAATATTTCACTTAGCATTATACTCTCTAGGTTCATCCATGTTGTTGCAAATGATAAGATTTTATTCTTGTCAATGGCTTAGTAATATTCATATATATATGTATAAGTATATAATATGTAATATATATGTATATATGTATATACACACATAATACTTAATATTATATATATCTCACATCTTCTTTATCTACTCATCAATCGATGGGCACTTAGGTTGCTTCCATATCTTGGCTATTGTAAATAACTCTTCAATGAACATAGGGTACATATATATTTTTGAATTAGTATTTTGGATTTCTTCAGATAAATACCCAGAAGTGGAATTCCTAGGTCATCTGATATAAGTATTGCTACACCAGCTCTTTTTTTTTGTTTTCATTTGCATGAAATATATTTGCCACCCCTCTACTGTAAGTCAGTGTATGTCTTTAGATCTGAACTGGGTCTCTTGTAGACAGCATATCTTATGGGTATTGTTTTCTTCTCCATTCAGCCACCATAATTCTTTGGATGGGAGCATTTAATCCATTAACTTTAAGGTAATTATTAATAGACTAGAGGCCCAGTGCACAGATTCATGCACCAGTGGAGTCCCTCAGCCTGGCCTGCGGGGATCAGGCTGAAACTCGCAGGCTGACATCCCTTGAGGGGTCCCAGAGTGTGAGAGGGCACTCTGCAAAGTTGCTGTAGCTCGGCAGCTCCTGCATTGAGTGCCTGCCCCTTGGTGGTCAGTGTGAGTCATAGCTACCAACCTGTAGTCCAGTTGGCCAGTCACTTAGGCTTTTATATATATGGATAGATATGTAGTTATTGCCATTTATTATTCGTGTTTTTTTTTTTTTTTAATCTTTCTTCTTCTTAAAGAAGTCCCTTTGATCTTTCTTGTAATAATGGTATGGTCATAATAAACTCCTTTAGCTTTCTGTTGTTTGAGGAGCTCTTTATCTCTCCTTTGATTCTAAATGATAGATTTGCTGGGTAGAGTAGTCTTGATAGTAAATCTATGCTTTTCATCACTTTGAATATTTCATGCCAATCCCTTTTGGCTTTCAGAGTTTCTGTTGAGAAATAAGCCGACACTCTTATGGGAACTTCTTTGTAAGTAACTTCCACTTGCTACTTTTGAGATTCTATCTTTGTCTTTAACCTTTTGCATTTTAATTATAATGTGTCTTGGTGTGGGCCTCTTTGGACATCTTGTTTGAGACTCTCTGCACTTTTTGGACTTATATGTTTATTTCCTTTTTCAGGTTAAGAAAGTTTTCTGCCATTATTTCTTAAAATAGGTTCTCAATCACTTGGTCTCTCTCTTCTCGTACCCCTAAGATGCAGATTTTGTTTTGCTGGATGTTGTCCTAGAGTGCCTTAAACTATTCTCATTTTTTTAAAAGTCTTTTTTTGTTGTTGTTGTTTCAATATTTGTTTTGTTTTGTTTTCTGATACCTTGTCTTCTAGATTACTGATTCAGTTCTCTGCTTTATATAATCTGCTGTTGATTCCTAATAGAGTATTCTTCATTTCAGTTATGGTATTTTTCATTTCTGACTGGCTCTTTTTTTTTATGATATCTATGTCCTTTTTTATTCTTATCTTTTAAAGTTCTCAAGTTCTCACTTAATTCCTTGAGCATCCTTATATAAACAGTGTTCTGAACTCTGTTTCTGCTAGATTGCTTACATCCATTATGTTAAGTTCCTTTTCTGGAGTTTTCTCCTGTTTTGTTTTATTGTTATTGTTGTTATTGTTTCATTTGGGACATGTTGTTTTGTCTCCTCATTTTGGCTGTCTCTCTGTGTTTGTTTCTATGTAGTAGGTAGATAGGCTACTTCTCCAGTCTTGGTAGGGTGGCCTTTTGTAGTAGGTGTCCTGTGAAGCCCAGTGGCACTAGCTTCCTGATCACCTGAGCCAGGTGCTCCAGGAATGCCCCTTGTGTGGATTGTGTATGTTTTCCTGTTGTAGTTAAGCCTTGATTGCTCTTGATACATTAGTTGTTGGGGTTGATCCTCAGGCTGACTGGCTGTGAGGATCGGCTACAAGCTGATGTGTGTGGGCTGACCCCACAAAGAGGAATTTTTACAGTTGGCTCTGCTACCTTTTTATATCACTCCTTGTGTATGCCACTTGGGGATCTAAATGGGTGGTGATCTGTTGTGGTCTGAACTTGGTCACCAGGTGTTTGGTCTGGGGCCTCTTAAGAGGGGATCTGGTATAGGCCAAGGTCAGCTGCTGCCTGTGATTGGCCCAGAATCACCTAGTAGGAGCTACAAAGCAATCTGTGGTTGTTAGCTTCCTGTGGTGGCCCTGGAGGCATGTGAGAGAGGCCATGCTGGGAATTAAAGCTGACTGTCACCTGTAACAGGTGTGGAGCCACTTAGCAAAATGCACGGGCATCCTGAGGCCTGCTACCACCTGCCAGATGCCTGTAAGGCTCAGGCACTGGAAAAGCCTTGGCAGTTCACAAGGTGGGTAAGGTAGGGTCTCAGGGAGTCACCAGGGTGGGGCAAGTGGTGTTCACCAGGTTAGTGCAGGTTCAGATTTGTCTGTGTGAGGGGAGGGCTCAACACAGTAAAGATGGTGCCTGCCTCCCAGCTGTGCTGGAGGAGGGCTCAGCACAGGGACAATGGCAGCTGTCCCTCCAGCCCTCAGCCTGAAGCTATACAACTCAGTTTCTCACTGTATGTCTCTGATGGCTCCCAAGCTGGTGTTCCTGTGCTGGAGCCCATGATAAGTGCCTGTGAGCTCAATTTTGTGCATGGGCCCTTTAAGAGTATGCTTCGGTTTCCAGCAGCCTTCCATCTCCCCAGGGGGATTTTCATAGCCAGATGTTCTGGGAGCTCCTGTTCCCAGCCCTGGTGCTCTGGACTGGGGAGCCCAATAACAACTCAAAGTTCTTTCAAATGAAGCAATCATGTTACTTAATGTGGTCTACATAGAATCTTGCCTCTCAAAGGGGGTTCCAAGGCCCACAAAGTATAACATAGGACCTCATTAAAAATGCAGAATTTGGGGCCCCGCTCTAGGTCTACTGAATCAGAATCTGTACTTTAACAGAAACCCCAAATGATTTGTGTGTATAATTAATATTTTAGAAGTCTTGGCATAGATTAAAACTAAAATTGTTGTAATTTATGGCAAAATAATAAAACAACTCCAGGAATTCAGTTAAAAATCAATAATGTTATATCAAAACAACTAACTGACAATTGAAAAATGCCCCAAATCTATCTCATTGTGAAGCTGAGATTCTAGACCAGGGGTGGGCAAACTTTTTGACTCGAGGGACACAATGGGTTCTTAAACTGGACCGGAGGTCCGGAACAAAAGCATGGATGGAGTGTTTGTGTGAACTCATATAAATTCAAAGTAAACATCATTACATAAAAGGGTACGGTCTTTTTTTTTTTTTAGTTTTATTCATTTCAAACGGGCCGGATCCGGCCAGCGGGCCGTAGTTTGCCCACGGCTGTTCTAGACAGATGGATGGATGGATAAACACAATAGACACAAAGAGAGCCACAGTGAGACACGTGTGTAGTTTGGTGTTGTGTGGGGGAAAGTATTGCACTAATTTTAGAGAATGTGAGCTCTAATTCAATTCAAATATAATATGTTATTGCTTTATTTAAATCAAATAACAAGTTTGAGTATTTATCTTATGCAGAATCTGTAGAAAAAATTGACCGGTTGTTAGAATATAAATTTAAACCCACTTTCAATTAAGTAAAATATGAAGTCTATCAAAACTATGATTTGGTCACATGAACATTTAATAATCTACTGATTCACTAAATAATATATTTCTCAACTAGTTATTACGACAATGCATTAACACAAGTTGAATCTCAGATACTACTCCTGTTGAGACTCATAACAAAAGATAAGTTATGTTGATAGACTTTATGTGGGGACAAGAGCAAATGATTCAGAATCACACAAACTCAATATAAATCCCAGCTTTGCCACTTATTGACTATCCAGTTTTCTAAATTCTCCTGAACAGTTTTCAAAATTCTCTATTTGTGTAAAATGAGAATATTAAAGAGCACTTCACAGGCTTGTTTTGAGAAATAAGAACCCCCATAAAGTAATCATAAACACCATAAAACTGGTAGGTGTAATGATGATTTCAGCATTATTCTATGTCTTAGTAAAACTTTAGCTGAAACTCAATTCACAACTGTCACACTCATGAAATAATCTTATCATTTTCAGAGTTTCAATGCATACTGCCCTACGTGAAGAATGGAGGATACTGCCATTTTTTTCGAAGCAAAATGTTCAGTCCTGACACAATGGATAAACATTAGTAACCTATTGTATAGGAGAGGATGCAATCAACTTCTTCTGATAGATATAGAGAAATAACTCACAGAAACATAAATACTCTGAATTGTTTTGGTTTTTTTTTTTTTTTTAAGAATAAAAAAGGGCCTGGTTGGGGTATGAACTAGGGGGGGGGGGGGGGCACCATTCGATTCCCAAGTGGGGGGCATGCAGAAGGCAGCCTATCATTGATTCTCTTTTGTCATTGATGTTTTTCTATCTCTCTTCTTCTCTCTTCCTTTCCCTGAAATTAATAAATACAAAATAAAAACAGAGAATAAAAAAGAGAAACAAAGAGTACTTAAAATGTACCATCATATCCTAGAATTTCAGGGAGAAAGAGTAGGTTTTAAAACTAAATAATAATAATAATATTAATTAAACCCCTATATTTTCAGAGTTTTCTCTAAGTGACAGAATATTTACATACTTTGTTTCATTAAATTGTCACTGAGCTAGGAGTTAGATGTCTTTATCCTTGTTTTATATATGAGGAAATTGAGATTCAAAAGGCTGAGTTACTTCCTGAAGGTCATGCGGACAATAAGCGGGTTGAATTTACTATCCTGCACTTGCCTCATGAAGCTCCAGAAGCAGCAATCAATCCAGGGTGGAATGCTAATGCAGCGGATGCTGATTAAAATAAGGACAGCTGCGCTCAGAGGTTGTTCACTGATTCCCTCCGAGTTTCTTTACCGACTTATTTCAGTTTTTACTTTTATCCCAGCACCTAACTTCTCCCTACCCGTGAGTTTTGGGTTTTGTCTGTATACACACAGTTTTATTCAATAAAAACTTAAGGAATGAGATTGCCGGCCAAGGGCATGTGTATATTTAATTTTAGAAAATTCTGTAAGGCAATTTATAAAGAGATGCTTCCCATTTGCCCTCCCATCTATGAGCTATGAGTTAACACTCTCTAAGGAGCAGGTGTCCATTTTTAAATCAGCATTCACTGTGTGGACATCCCACCCTAGATGTTACATCTATGAGATGCCTACTTTTCTGACCTCACCAACACTTGGTAGTTTCAATTTTTTAAAAGAAGTTAGCCATATTTAGTGGTTGTGTAATGACATCTCATGGGATTTTAATTTTCATTTCACTGATAACTAATAATGTTGAGCTTCTTTTAATATATTTCTTACCATTTTGATGATTTTGATAATATATTATGTCATATGCCTATTGAAGTATAGAAATCACTTTTCTTTCCTTTTTTGCCTAATTTTTGCTGGTTCATTAATTTTTTTATATATTTTAGGATACAAATAATTTGCCAATTGAAAAAAATTATTAACAAGGTTGGATTTTTACTATCCTCGGTGATGCCTGATGACGTGACTGTGGTCAAGTGCTCCTTTGCCACACAAATATTCAAGAAATTGTTATAAGTATATTTATGTCAGATCTAAGAAACCAGAGCATCTCATCCAAGACTATGTATCAAGATAAGTCACTAATAAAAGTAGAAATTCCAAAAAGAAAATAGAATTTATAACTTGCACAAACTTATGGCATTTTAAGTTTTTATCTTATAAATTATTTGTATGGTATAAGATGCTGACTCTTGGGTGTGGTATCAGTCTAGTAGTCTCTAGTCCCTACCCAACTTTGTATGTCATATGCATACTAGATGAAAGCATCACCTTGGTCTGTGTATGAGTGGTGAAAAATTGTTGAGTTTTATGCCATGTTAACATCATACAGAGAAGAAAATTGTGTTCCTATATGGGCTACAAGTAGTTTGGGGAAGTTTTATGTTAAATGGTGTCTTCAGTGAAGTTCTATAGTGAAGATCTGTATTACTGCCATTTACTCTAATACATGCCTTTTAAAAATCCCGTTTTCCTTCCTTCCTTTCCCTTCCTTCCTTCCTTCCTTCCTTCCTTCCTTCCTTCCTTCCTTCCTTCCTTCCTTCCTCCCTCCCTCCCTTCCTTCCTTCCTCCCTCCCTCCCTCCCTCCCTCCCTTCCTTCCTTCCTTCCTTCCTCCCTTCCTCCCTCTCTATTGTCCCTTACTTCCTCCTCTCCCCCACCCCTTCTTCCTTCTCTTCTCTCCCCCTCCTGACATTTCCTCTCTTTTAATTTCAAATTGGATCAACCAGGAATGAAAATGGAGTTTGCTGTATTATATATCAACTAGAGGCCCAGTGCACAAAAATTTGTGCACTCGGGAGGGAGGGAGGTCCCTCAGCCTGGCCTGTGCCCTCTCGCAGTCTGGGACCCCTCAGGAGATAACGACCTGCTGGCTTAGGCCTGCTCCCGGGTGGCAGAGGGCAGGCCCAATCCCTAGGTGCAGCCCCTGGTCGGGCTCAGAGCAGGGCCGATTGGGGAGTTGGGGCGCCGTCCCCTGTCATGCACAGAGCAGGACGGATCGGGAAGTTGTGATGCCACCCTCAGTCATTCGCAGGGTAGGGCCAGTTGGGGGGTTGGGGCACCGTCCCCTGTCACACTCAAGGCAGGGTCAATGGGGAGGTTGCGGTGCCACCACCTGTCACGCACAGAGCAGGGCCAATCAGGGGGTTGTGGCACTGCCCCCTGTCACTCACAGAGCAGGGCCCATCAGGGGGGTTGGGGCTCTGTACCCTGTCACGCACAGAGCAGGGCCCATCAGGGGGTTGGGGCGCCGCCCTCTATCACCCACAGAGCAGCGCCAATCAGGGGGTTGGGGCACCGCCACTGTCACACTCAGGGCAGGGCCGATGGGGAGGTTATGGCTCTACCCCCTCACACACAGAGCAGGGCCCATGGAGGGGGGGGGGGCGGTTGGGGCGCCGCACCCTGTCACACACATAGCCGCAGGGCGATCAAGGGGTTGGGGAGCTCCCTCCTATCAGGCACAGAGCAAGGCAAATGAGGGGGTTGGGGCACCTTCCCCTGTCAGGAACAGAGCAGGGTGGATAGGGAGGTTGTGGCCCTGCCCCCTGTCACACACAGAGCCGCAGGGTGATCAGGGGGTTTGGGCGCTGCCCCCTGTCATGCTGATCCCGGTGCCGGGAGGCCTCGCGGCTCTGCTGATCCTGGTGCTGGGAGGCATATTACCCTTTTACTATATAGAATACAGGCCTGGTGCACAGGTGGGTGCCGGCTGGTTTGCCCTGAAGGGTGTCCTGGATCAGGGTGGGGGTCCCCACTGGGGTGCCTGGCCAGCCTGAGTGAGGGGGTGATGGCTGTTTGCAGCTGGTCACACCCCCTTCAGGGTGGGGGTCCCCACTGGGGTGCCTGGACAGTCTGGGTGAGGGGCTGAGGGCTGTTTTCAGGCTGGGGGTGGCTAAAGCTCCCAACCCCTCCTTTTTTTCTTCTTTTTTTTTTTATTCTGGGCCAGCTTTAGCTTTGAGGCTTAGGCCTCCGCTGCTGAAAGTAGGTTTCTGGCCTTTGCTTACAATGTTGCGATCCTGCTGGCTGAAGCCCGGCGGACTAAAGCAGGTTTCTGGGGTTTTGTTTAGCTTCTATATTTGTTACATAGTTGCTTAGAGTTGCAGCTCAGAGGCCTGCAGCGGCAGGCAGGGAACGTTGGAGTCATCCGTCACTGAAGCAACCAAGCCTCATGTTCGCTTTAAGCTGCCTGGCTACCGGCCGCCATCTTGGCTGGCAGTTAATTTGCATATTGCCCTGATTAGCCAATGGGAAGGGTAGCGGTCGTACGCCAATTACCATGTTCCTCTTTTATTAGGTAGGATAGAGACATTTCATCTTTTCCCTTCCTGTGGACTCACTGTATGTTGGAGCTAGAAGCAAACAAGAGAGTTTACACAGACAGTGATCTTTCTGCATTAAATGTTTTGTGGATTATCTTAAAGCATATATAAAATGGATAGAAGACTTCAATGTCAGACCTGAGACCATCAAACTCCTAGAAGAAAACATAGACAGTAAACTCTGTGAAATGATTTTTTTTAAAAAATTGACAACAAAAGCAAAGACAATCAAAGATAAACAAATGGGACTGCATCAAACTAAAAAGTTCCTGCACAGAAAAGAAAATCATCCACAAAACAAAAAGGCAACATACCGAATGGGATAAAATACCTGCAAATTGCATATCTGATAATGAGTTAATATCTAAATATATAAAGAAGTCATGTATCTCAATAGCAAAAAAACAAACAATCCAATTTAAAAATGGACAGAAGGTCTGAATAGATATTTTTCCAAAGAAGCCATTCAACAACAGGTACATAAAAAGATGCTCAACATCGCTACCAGAGGGAATGCAAATGAAAGCCACAATGACATGTTACGTCATAACTTTTAGAATAGTTACTGTGAAACAGATAAAATACGCAGATGTTGGCAAGGAGGTGGAGAAAAGGAAACCCTTTTGCACTATTGGTAGGAATGTAAATTAGTGCATCCAAGTTCCTAAAAAAAGTAAAACAGAATTACCATAGGATCTATTAATTTCACTTCTCAGTATTATTCTGAAGAAAACAAAAACACTAAAACAAGAGTATATCTGCACCCCAGTGATAATTGTAACAATATTTACATTAGTCAAGACATGTAAACAAGCTACCTGCCCACACATGGATTAATGGGTTGAGGAATTGTGGTATATATGCATACAATGGAATATTATTGAGACATAAAAATAATAAAATGTTGCCATATGTGATAATATGCATGGGCCTTGAAGGCATTACACTAAGTGAAATAAATCAGACAAAGAGGAATGCTATTTGATCTCACTTTTATGTGGAATCTAAATGAAAACAACAAAATGGAATGAACTCATAGATATCGAGAACAGATTGGTGGTTGCCAGAGTTGGAGAGTGGGTGTGGGCAAAATGGGTGAAAGTGGTCAAAAAGTACAAACTTCCAGTTATAAAATACATGTCATGGAGATAAAATATACAGTATGGTGACTATGGTTAATAATACTGCACTGCACTTTTAAACTCTTTAAGAGTAAATCTTGAAAGTTCTCATCACAAGAAAAAAATGTGTAACTCTGTATGGTGATGGATGTTAACTAGACTTAGTGTGGTGATTATTTCTAAATGCATACAAATATTGAATCATGTTATACACCTAAAATTAATATAATATTATATGTGAACAATGCCTCAATTTAAAAAGAAAAACATTTGTAGGTTAAAGCAGGAGTACAGAAATGCACACTCACAAATGTGTGCATGCTCTCACAGTGAAATAACCGGGTATCTACAGTCAAACTTCTATTCCCAAAATAAAATACAACAAATTATAAATGTTTTTCAATGACAAATTAAAGAACATAAAAGAAATAGAGGTGCCACAAATCGGATGCCCTCACGGGTTAGCCAATACCTAATTCTATTTTTTGACTACTCAAGAGCAATATTCAAGAACCCTATCCTTGAAGTCTTTACAATTTCCATAACAAAGGAAAAGACAGCTTTTCTTTTTTGAGAGCTTCTCCAAACCTTGTTTCTTTACCCCTCAAGGTCATGCCTGCCCTCTGACTATGGCCCTAGTTCTTCTTCCTCTGAGATTATAAAGTCTTTCTGAAGCTTTTGAGTATCAACAGGCTTTTCTCCCAGAGGCGCTTTCGGTTTTCAATCAGTGCTCATCTAAATTGAACAGTCTGAGGCTTTTGAACACTACAGATGGAAGATCTTTTTATCCACCTTTCTATGCAAAATACTTAAGGGCAATTCAGCAAAGGTAAAGATAGAAACTCTAACGTTTATTTTGTATTGGATTATAATTCGTAAAGGTCAACAGTAAAGAACAGTAATTAAATTGAAAAGTGAGCATTGTTGCCATCCTGTAGGCTAAAACTGTCTTAAATGCTTTACAAATATATCTCTTCTAAGATTCAAAGTAGCTCTAGGAGTTAGGAAAGGTTTGAATTCTAAGCTGAATTATGATCATTTCCATGTGTGATCCCACACAAGAGACTTCACCTCTCCGGGCCTTCGTTTCCCAATGTGTATTAGTTATCTATTGCTACATATCCAAATATCTAAAGGTTAATAGCTGAAAACAACAGATACTTATGATTTTGCAGAGTTTCTGGGGTCATGAATCCAAGAGTGGCTTAGCTGGCTGGCTCTGGGACAGGTCCTCTAATGAGGTTTCAGGTGAGAGGCTGGCCAGGACTGCAGGCCTCTTCTAGGCTGGACCCGAGCCTGACAAGCTCGCTCATGTGGTGGGGGGAGGTCTCCCTAAGCTCCCCACAGCCTGCTGCGGGGCCCACTTCCTCAGCAGCTGCCCTCGCCGCAGGCCCTTCACAGCAGGGCAGTTGGCTTCCTCCGCAATGAGCGATCCCAGAGCGAGTGAATGAGATCGAAGCCTGGGTGCCTTCTTGTGACCTAGAGTCTGAAATTGATTTTCACCATTTCTCACCAGCTGTTCTCCATTCAAAGAAGCATGTCACTCCATGTACTACACACTAAGTAGGGGGAAATTAGGCCCTACTCTTGAGGATGACATATCAAAGAATTAAACTGTCATATCATCTATAAAAATTAATTGGGTGAGAGCCATGGTTGGAATTCATTGAGTCCTTAAAACTCCCGAATTTTGCAAATATGGGTTTTAAGCCTTCTAAAAACCAACTAACCATGTTCCCTTTTAGTGCTAAATTTGAAAGGTGGCCTTGCTGATATATGTCATTTTGAAAGTCTGAGACCCAGCCTTACTTATAAAAAGTATTACTAGTGATTGTAGCAGTAATGGTATTTCAATGACAGATTCATAAATTTTCACAGATTTACATCCATGCAACTACCAGGGAGATCACGTGATAGGACATTTCCAAAGCTCAAAAGGCCTTCTCAAGCCCCTTACCAGATACCACTGTCCCACAAAGATAGCCACTATTCTGACTTCTATCACCACAGATTAGTTTTTGCATGTTTTTAAACTTCATTTACATAGAATCATACTATGAATAGTTACCTGTCTTCTTTAGCTCAGTACACTTTACTTTTAAGTGTTGTGGATGGTTATCCTGAGTCCAGACAGAAGGTCATCTAATCAAAATACAATTTGTTTAGGTGTTCGGAATTTTTATCACAAATATTCACTTCATTTTTTTATTTATTATTGTATTTTTATTATTTTTTAAGTACTCACCTGAGGATATTTTTTTCATTGATTTTTAGAGAGAGTGGAAGAGAGGGAAAGACAGAGCGAAGTATTAATGTGAGAGAAACCCATCAATTGGTTGCCTCCTGCAGGTGCCTGACCAAGCCCCAGGCCGGGGAGGAGCCTGCAACCAGAATCAAACCTGGGACCCTTTGGCCTGTAGGCCGATGCTCTTTCCACTGAGCCAAACTGGCTAGGGCACAAATATTCACTTCTTAAGAGATTAAGAAATAGGTCCTGGCAGGCAGTAGCATGATGAGCAGTGTATTTGGGAGCTAAAGCAAACATTTGGATTTTTTTTAGATAGAGAACCTTGGCTTATATCAATTCATTACATCATTATTTATTGTGTCCTTCCTATGTGCCAAACTACTGCTACAGAGCCAATTACAACACCAGGTTGCAACTGCTATTATGGACATAAGCAGACCAAGAACAGGACCCTCACTGCCTGGACAGGTTAGATGGGTGATGTTTGAACTATGCCCTACAGGCACAGTAGGAGTTCAACAAAGAGACAAGAGTGATACTAAAAGAAAGATGCAGTAGCTATGAAAACTTACATTAAAAATAGGCATAGGTATTTGAGAGATGCCATGGCTGAAACGACGAGGGTGGGAAATGAGGCTGCTGAGGTGACTGGAGTCCAGAGCATGAACCCCTTGTGCACCATGGTTAAGAGCTTCTGTTTTACCCCGAGGACCTTCAAGAGCCTTTGAAATATTTTAAGAAAAAAAGTGGTGAGATCAGATTTGCATAAAAGTAAATCCACCAGCAATTTAGATAAGAATTTGGGAAAAGGAGAAAATGGAAGCAGGAGGGCCACAAACGGTGATGGAAATAAGAGAGGAAAAGAGCCTAGCCTGGCCCTGGAAGTGGGCGTTGAATGGAGTAAAGGCATCTCAGAGATGTCCCTGAGGATTCTGCAGCTGCTGAAGGCAGACTGCTGGGATCCCTTGCCCTCCTTCCCTGGGAAGATGTTCTTTCCAGCCATCCCCGGACCCTGAGACTCCCCAGGGGACATTGTAGAGGCCCCAAAGAAACCTGACATCACATACACAATTATGTCAGTTACAGGCAACGTGGGGATGGAGGGCAGGCTTTTCCCAAGCTGAAGTTTATGACCCACATTCATTGGAGACATATGTAATACTCTTTGTAATACTTTAAGCAATAAAAAATAAATAAATAAATAAATAAATAAATAAATAAATAAATAAATAAATAAATAGATAGATAGATAAAATCATTGCTTAAGGCAGAGGTTCTCAAACTGTGGGTCGCGATCCCTTTGGGGGTCGAACGACCCTTTCACAGGGGTCGCCTAAGACCATCGGAAAACACATATATAATTACATATTGTTTTTGTGATTCATCACTATGCTTTAATTATCCTCAATTTGTAACAATGAAATTGGGGGTCACCACAACATGAGGAACTGTATTAAAGGGTCGCGGCATTAGGAAGGTTGAGAACCACTGGCGTAAAGGGTCACTAATGTAGGTTGAGTCAAAATAGACAATTATGTCAATTCCAGTGTAACCAAACCTTATTTTTGTTTACTTAATAAAATTAGATATTTTTTAATACCTAAATTGTATTTTGCTGCAATGCCAATAAGCTGAGAATGTTACCAGTAGAAATTTTACTTATTTGTACTGAAACTCCTAAAATCTAGCTTAGTGCCTGGCAGATATTTGGCATTCAAGTTCCTGTCAACTGCATGAAATTGGTAACCCCAGACACAAACAGCTCTGAAAGCACGGGCTGCTGCCCTGGCTGGTGTGCTCGTTGGCTGGCTGGCGTCCCGTGCACCGAAAGGGTGCCGGTTTGCTTCCTGGGCTCCATCCCTGGCGGGAGGGGCTTGCTGGAAACAGCCAATCCATGCCCCCCCCCCCTAAAAAAAATCTTCAACAAAAAATAAACGGGGATATTAATGCTCTCAGTGTTACAGTGAGGGTTATTGTAAAAGTAAACTATAGTTTTAACATAATTGGTACTTAATGCTACAAAGTAAGAATTCAGTATATGGCAGATGTTAATTGTATTAGCTTTGCCTTCAATAACACATAAATTCTCGTCTAACAATATCTGTAAGGAAATCATTAAGCCCTGAATAAGGATCAGGGTAATAATTTTCCAAACATTGATTTAAAAAACGCTACAAATGATATGAGCCAAAATTGCTGTCAGGAATAAATGTTAGAAAGAAGAGTTTTTGATTACTTTTAATTAGCTTTTGATCTTCCCTTCAGCAGACTTTTATCCTCTCTATAATAAAAAAATAATGAGGAGAAAAAATGAGTCGAGGTACTAAATCAAAATGAAGCAGTTATATAAAACTCTGTTGAGAGAACTCATTCACATCCCATAAACATTTCTGATTCTAAGTGTTATAAATCGTGAAAGTTCCTTTCCTACAAAACATTCTGAACAAAACAGTCTCTGGAAGCTTTCCAAGAAATGAAAAACACATGGAAAAAAAATACACTAACATAACACTGCTGGTTACAGTTTAGGAAAAAAATATCCTTGAGACTAAATAAATATTCATATGAAGTGCCCAAGTCTTCTGGGATTGTTCTTTTTTTTTATTTTTTTATTTTATTGATTTTTTACAGAGAGGAAGGGAGAGAGATAGAGAGCTAGAAACATCGATGAGAGAGAAACATCGATCAGCTGCCTCCTGCACACCCCCTACTGGGGATGTGCCCGCAACCCAGGTACATGCCCTTGACCGGAATGGAACCTGGGACCCTTCAGTCCGCAGGCCGACGCTCTATCCACTGAGCCAAACCGGTTTTGGCTTCTGGGATTGTTCTTATCTTAGGGAAGGTGGCCCCTTCACGGTGTGACCACTCTCCGTCTTGAACCTCTTTGGTGCTGAGAGAGAAGCAGGGCCCCATCCTCGGGTCTGGCAGCAGGAACTGGGCAATGCAACTGGAGCATCTTCCACAAAGTTCTTGCCCATCTCCGCCTTCTAGCGCTAATCCCCAGATTAATAAAATGAGTCATTGCTGGAAACAATGAAATGTCTTCCTCCTAAAAATTATGATAATAATTTTTTAAATTATTTTTTTCTAGCAGTGCAATTTTTAAAGAGAAGAATAATTAGTAGTTTATTTAATTCCCAATATTTATTATTCATATTAAGGGATTCTGCCCTTTTAAAAAGTGTTATTTTAAGAGCCTTTCAATTCATTTGTTATTATTATTATTATTTGGTGAATATTGATATAATTTTCTTCAATAATTTTAGGATAGGACAACTGACTCCCTAAAAATAAAAGGTGCCTTGGGCTAAGGGCTGAGGATAGGAAGATAAAAGTGCTATCATCTAGATTATTCTGTGGCATGTTGTGATTACAGGGTGTTGTTCCTAAAATGCCTCTTGGTAATTGCCAGATTGAAAAAAAAAAAATGTGTTTTGATATCCTCTTGTGTGTGTGTGGAACTTTGATTTCTTTTAAGAAGTGACTTTAGGCAAAAGGTGCTTAAAAAGTCACTCTAACCCCTCCCCACGTACATACGACCTGGCAGAGGCAGGAAAGCAAAGAGAATGGAGACCCAGACTGGCCATTCCAAGAGGCCGAGGGCTGCAGCATCACCCAGACACATGGAAATCAATCAGTAAGAGCTTGGTAGTCTGAGTAAAGGTGTGTGTGAAGAACCAGACTGAAGCCAGAACTCAGAACTAACCAATTTGGGACCAACTGGGCAACGTGAATATAGGCACCAAGAAAGTTTCACTGGATCCCATATTCTGTAGCTACTATTTTAAAATGTCTTTGAGGTCATTCACGAGTGGGCTCTTTTGCTCTAAAAACATTTTAATCTTGGGAGTTCTTTCCCCCTGAAACACAAACCTTTTCAATTCTTCTCAAACCAGCCAGATCTCTGACAGGACAAGACTGATGTAGTCATTGTGGCAAGTGACTTATCATAGTGGCTTTATTTTCTTCAGCTTCACAAGGAGTTCATCGTCAATGAAAACCCTAGTGGCATATGACCCCATGTATTTGAATCTCAAAATTTTGGAAGCTCAAGTCATGCTCTCTTTTTTATAGTCCTTGGCCATCATTTTCCCATCTTGGGCATCTTCTGACTCCCCTTATTGTCACTTACCTTCTCAAGGGCACTGTGATTTTCATCAGACCTCATTTTTGTTTCAAGTTAGTTTGTTTACTCTTTGAGTGATGTGTGCCCTGACTGTGAAAACGTCCCCTGTAAAATAAGTTTACATTTTCTGTGTCAGAACCCCAAGGGTTTCGTGAGTCATTTGGATCCATACCTACATTGTATTCTTGGCTTGGACTAATGTAGAGGAAATCGGACCCCAAGCACAGCACCAGGCAGGGAATGGCAGTTCCTCATGGGAAAGTTTCTTCTTCACAAACGGAGGGTAGATGGCAGCCTGTTTTGTCGTGTTTTATTCGTTGGTCAAGTTTATCTAGATTCTGTCTACCGGCTTGTGTTGTCCTTCGAAGGTCCCGGATCAGTTCACCTCCTCCCTTACCTGGGAACAAGGCTATGGATTTTGACTCCTTTGGGTTTTAATATTCTAGACATTAGACCAGGTCTGGTTACTTTCTGGCATAAGTCAACTACCTTGGCACTGACCTTAACCACAGCACCTACTAATTTCTCTTTTGTTGTCTTTAAACTTGTTCAGATGTTGTTGGTGATATTACTATTGTTAATATTACCATTACTGCTGTTGTTATATTATGCATTAATGTTAGGGAATACACATAAGATTGGTTTGCCCTGTTACCTGAAACATGGCTTAGTAGTCTTTTCCTCACCATAGCATTGGCCTACCATTTATTTTGTGCATTTTAGCTGGTGAAACTGATGTCTTTACATAAAGGAGTGGTTATTGTATCAGGCCCATTAGAGGATAACTTTTATGCAGATGAACTTTTACCAAGATTATTCAAATTATAAACTGTAAATAAAAAAAGGTAGCTGCTTATTTTATTTATGCAAAAGGTCATCCCAGGATGCACTCACATAATATCTATTTTTTACAGCTGAACTGCTTTTTGCTCATTCATTCATTAGGACAATCTTTCTGGAAATATTTATCCATAGCCATGACTGTGTTAGGCACTGCTGCAGGGACTGGAAGTACAGCGATGAACAAGAATGTGTGTCTATTCTCAATGAACTGACAAACTAAATCAAATACAGCAGTTAGGACACAAAGAGGATGGGACAGGAGGTCCTCAGAGAAAGTCAGACATCATCCCTGCACTAGAACATAAAGAAAACAAGCAGGGATGGATCAGGCTGACCAGTGTTTGGAGACAGAGAATAGAGATGTAGGTGATCCAGGTATAAAGTTGTAAAGGAACTTGTTGATAAAATAGCTGTTAAAATTTGGTATGCAAAGAGCAGAGTTTGAAGCAAGACCCAGAAAGATTCATAATACTGAAAGTAAGTAGGGGATGCACCATACTAGTGTTCAGGAAACAAACAGGGTTAGCAATACTGATGGAAAACATTAAGCAGGGGATTTGACAATATGATTTTTGTGTTTTAGAAAGAACTTTTGGCTCCCATAATATCTGACCATATGACCTCCTATTATCAGTTCCTTTCCTCGTTGTGATCCCCATTAAGCAAAATGTGAAGTCAACTTATCGAGAAGTCACCAGCATGGTCAGTAGAGAGGTTTTTTCTCCTTTATATTTCTATGGATAATGCTGAGGTTAGAGTGGACTGATAGAGAAGTGGTGCTTGATGGAATCAGGCAGTATTCATGAGGACTCCAATCTACTCGGTTTCCTGTTGGTACAGTAATGCATCCAGAAGACTAAAACTTTGGCCATTTGATCCTTGAAAAAGAGAAATCGGAACCTTAGTGTGGAGCTTATATCTCAGAAATAGTAAAACTACACTTTATCTATCTAGTTCTAAATTGTGGTAGAAGAGATAGAAGAGACAGGGATGCAATTATGTTTGCTGCAAATTATTCCATCACACTTTCAGATATGTTTTTGCAATTGAAAGAGGATTTTTCTTTCCTAAAGACCCATATTTCTAACACTTTTTAATCAAACAGATTCTCAGAGCTTCCTCTGGAGTATCCCTTGAGTAATTGATGAGCATATTTAAATTCATAAAAACAACTTGAATGACTTGGCTTGATATTAGGGTTTCTCAATGTAATATGTGATAGCATTGAGACAGCTTAGAGAACATAGGTTCTTAAACAGACTCAATCCAAAGTGAACTTATACTATTAATATTTTTTTTTTCAAAATAATGATTGGTTTTCTTAATACACTAGTAGAGGAATAGTATACCTATGATATATTATACTGAAATTAACAGTAGAACACTGAGCTGTAATAGCCCCAGCTTGGTTATGTTAGAACTAGAGGCCTGGTGCACAGATTTGTGCACTGGTGGGGTCCCTCGGCCTGGCCTGCAGGGGTTGGGCCGAAACTGGCTCTCCAACATCCCCTGAGGGGTCTGGGATTGCAAGTGGGTGATTCTCAGGTGATGCACTCTGGAATAAGGCTCCCTCCTCTCTGGTTCCGGGTACGTCACCCAAGAACCACAGCTGCCAAGTCACTGCAGCTCAGCAGCTCCTGCGTTGAGTGTCTGCCCCCTGGTGGTCATTGTGCATCATAGCTACCAGTCGGAGTGTCTGCCCCCTGGTGGTCATTGCACATCATAGCTACTGGCCTGGTGGTCGAACATTTGGACAGTTGCTTAGGCTTTTATATACATAGACTAGAGGACCAGTGCATGAAAATTCATGCACTGGAGGGGGGGTCCCTCAGCCCAGCCTGCCCCCTCTCACAGTCCGGGAGCCCTCAGGGGCAGGAGATGACCCAGCGATCAGGGGAAGGCAATGCACCCATCACACCTCTGCTGCTGCCACTACCGGCAGCTCAAGCCTCAATCGGCCCTGGGCAGCTGGGCAACCGCCATCTGAGGCTTGCCTGCACCTTAGACCGGCCCTGTGTGGCTGGGGGGCTGAGGGCGAGTCCGGCTGCACCACGCACCTGCCATCCCCCAGCTGGGCTGATAGGACTGGGGAACTCTGACGGGGCTGAAGGGACTGGGTGCCGCCACATTGTGGCTATGGGTGCCACCATCTTTGTGATGGTGTGATGGTCAATTTGAATATTCCCTCTTTATTAGATATGATAGCCTATTCCTCAGGTTTGTCCTCTGTGCGATCCAAAATATATTTGTATGAGAAAAAAAATACTGCAGTGAGTCAGAGGAAGATGTCATCTCTTAAAAGTAGCTACTTCCCCAGGACCCTCTATTTTCAAAGTTTCAGTCAGGGAAATAAGCAGGTTGAGAGGGAGTTTGCCTCTCTGAATATCTTCAACTATTGCACATAAGCCTTGCCAGAAGAGAAAGTGAGAAATGAGAAAGGAAATGGGCTTCCTGAAGAAGTGCCTATTTAGAAGTGATTGGCAATATTCTGATGGCTAGATTTTTCACACTTCTTGACAACCCAAAGATATTCTTCACACCTTTTGCAGATGTCAACTTGCAAAGCTGCTGCAATTCATTTGGTGGTTCACATGTCACCCAGCTGAGTGAGCCAACACCCTGGGGGAATCTGCGGGCACAGAAGTTGCTGAGAAACAACTAAAATACTGTTAAAATGTGCTTAAATACGAGGCTGTTTTTGGTGGCCTTCTGTGCCTCACAGAGATTTTTGTACACTTTGGGCTGGATTAGTGATTCCGTTAGAACCCTTATTCTTGTAACTGGAAGAATTCTAAGGAATTTTCAACTCTGCCCACTTATTATTATTAATATTATTATTACTATTTTAAGGAAACAATTTTAGAGCCATTTTAGTTTCACAGCAAAATTGAATATAAAGTATAAAGAGTTCCTATATATGCATGACCCCATGTATGCATATCATTAAGTTTTTATACAATGTTTATTAATAATTTCATATTTATTATCCTTGTTTTCCTACTGAGGTGATACGTTTATTAATTAGGAAGATTATGTCTTGAGCTTCTCTGCATCCCATATGTGAGAGGATCCAGATGTACTTTACTTGGCTGATCTAGATGCCAGAACCTTGGAGAATCTTGAGATGATGCCATATGTTGAGATACCTGGTCATGTGAAGCCACCTGATGTGATGGGAATAGCATTGACTTTGGAATCAAACATATCTTGGTTTGAATCCTGTCCCTTTAATTTATTAACTAAATGTACTCCTCAGGGTCTCTTTTTGATACTTGTAAAATAAGTAAAATATCAGTGCATTACATAAGTGTTATAAGAGAATATTTCTACTGAGACTATGTGACACATATGGTACAGACTTTGGTAGTACTTAGTGAACATTATCTTCCTCCTGTTATTTCCTCTCACCCCTATTTAAGATTAATTTTACATCAATTTCCTGGAATTCATTTACTTTTATCTTGCTTAAGTATTCAATTAAAATGTATAAATATATAAATTGAGAGCATATATCACTGAAGCTAGTAGGAAAAAGAAAGATTGATAAAGGAGATTCATAGAGAAATTAGAAACAGGGTCATTAGAGTTTCAGACAATGAGAAATGTTCTTGGACACTCCCCAAAGCAGCTTTTAGGAGAATCCTGTAGACCTCAGTATTTTTACTACATTTCACTTTGTGTACTTGAATATTGGGGTCTTTAACATGATTATGCAAATATCTATGCCAATCTAGCTTTTCCTGTAGCCTCAACAAGGGAATCTCTCAACCTTATCAAGAACCTTATAATATCCCTCATACGAATCTCATATTTCAAACCTATCTCTAGTTTTCATATTATTGGCTTAGTTGGAAAAGCAGGCATTGGGAGACCTGCCTTCCATTTGGGGTACTGTATCCTGTCATCTAATCTTTGGCAAAGCATTGTTTTTGAGGAAGCTGCCTCTTTGAGGTGTTAGTGGCCATGCTGCCTCTTTCAGAGAGTTGTTCAAAGGACTGAGTGTAAATCATACAAACATCTGCGCCAAGATTTTTATGTACAGTGTACCAGAGCTAGCGCAACTGCCTGCTGTAGGTTACAGGAATATGCTCACTCCAAGGAGTGAAGGAAAGGCAAGCTAGAGAAGAAATAGAGGACAAACGGGTCCTAAAGGGGGATCAAAGCGATATCCACTCTAATAAGAAGCCCAAGAGGAACGATGTTAGAGAACACACAGTGTAAACTAGTCCCAATAAGATCACAGCAGCTGAACAGGATTGTTTACTCCAAAGACATATTTTACCCTCGTGTTTGATGAAAAGGAGATTGGGTAGTTTCATTGTAAAATTGGGTTTGCTTTTAAGAACAATAAATTTATGAAATAGGCTACAAACATGTCTTGGGAAACCAGATACTGTAATGGTGGCTGATTAAATACAGGCGGTGCCTTACCATTTGAGACAATTTCCCTCAGTAAGGAAAGAAATAATGTCGCACGAAAGACATTGAGGAGGCAGAAGGAATTGACAGGATCGGAATGATAAATGGGAAAGGAGGTCATATGACTTTTGAGAGCTAGAAAAACTGAGATTACAACAGTTGAAGAAAAGACATTGAAGAGCAGAGATATGATTGAAGCTTTTAAGATGTTAAAAAGGATAGTAAAGGTCAATGTAGATAAGCTTTGCCAACAATAATGGCCAACACTGGAACTTAAGGACACATTCTAAAAATAAGCAGTAGATGGAAGAAGATTACTTTTTTGTTGTTCAGGGAGTCCCTGCAGATTCTGTTCACTCCTAAATTATCTTTATTTGGTTGAACAATCACAGCACAGGAAGGCGTGGAGTCAAAACCATTATGCATCACTGTAAATAAAAAGATAATGATTGAAAACAGAATTAAAATAGAAATCCATATACTATTCCTGAGGCTGCACATTCACGTCTTCAGAGAAAAACATGAGTAATATGCAGATTTGCTTATAAGCCCTATGGATTTTGTGCCTTTAATAAGGTTTTGTGTTGGCTTTGTCTAAGAATCCTGTGGGTATTACCATCCTGGGCTTACTTTTACGTTCACTTATCATATTGGCTGGGGGGCAGTCAGAGCCAAGCGAGGGCCTGGTGTAAATCAAAAGTACAGATGCTCTGAGGGCGCGTTTATGACATGAGCCCTGAATGTTTTGTTTGTTCCCACGCCTGTGCAGACCTCTTTGTTATCTACTGATAGGGGTCAGGGTTCTCAAATCTACCCTGTCCCTCTGTTCGGGCTCTGCCCTGACAGCTGGGACCTGCTCCCTCTTTTCTCTTGCTCTGAGCCTAGTCTGCTGTGCCTCAGGTTTTCAACCATCTCTTCACTTTCATCTTTGGGGATTCCCTTCATTTCTAGCAGTTTAAAATGGCATTGAAAGAATGTTTCTGATATTTTATTCAGCATTTCTTGTTTTTAAAAAAATCAATCTTCCATATTGCTTAGAAACAAAAGTTATTGAATTTCTATGGATGTGCCAGTAAATAAGATAAATAATAAAATAAAATTGATACTTTTTCCCCTGGGATAGATTGATTGGTAATGGTAGAAAATGCACAAATGTCACTGCCTCAAATCTGTATCCTCAAGACATTAAAAGAACAAAACAAAAATAAAAACAGCATGTTCTGGTGCAGTCACTTCAGAGATTTTGGGGGAGGGGAAGCCAGGAAGACAACTACCTACTTATATCTTGATCTGATGCATTAGTTTCACGGCAAGTTGTTTTACATCTTGGCTGGTCTCTTCCTTCTCCTGTAGGCTCAGTGACTCACCTTCTAGCCCTCTCATTTATATTTGATTCAGAATTCCCAAAGGATATGGCTGTGAGAATTTCCTCCAGCATTCCTCCCAATGAATCCACTACAAGCCTCCAGGGCATCACTGGCAGAGTATCATTAGCAAGTTCTTTGCACACCTCTTTTTTGAGCAATGGTTTTCTTCCTCTTCCCATTTCTTGATTGTACTTCCTATGGCCATGAAGCAGATGCAGATATAGATAAGAAAAGCCCATCTGCCCAGGACTCTAGTCATAATTAAATGAGTCACTCATAAGGCTTAGGAAAAATCACAGTAAAACCACAAACTTGTCAAAAAAGTTGTTTAATAGTGTAACAATAAAATTCCACTCTCTTATGTTGATTAGTTGGAGAAAAACAACCACAGAACATAAATACTCTGTAACTGCTTTCATCAAAACTGTTAGATAATGAAAAACAGTATTCAACTCTAATAAACAGAGCAACAACTGTTCTGGAATAAATCTATTTAACTGAAGGCTTTAAATGTTAAGACTTTAAAGGAGTCTTCCCCCTACCCCCCACACACCTCCCTATTTTAAATGGATAAAAGGGAGTACATTTCTTAAGTGTTGGAGGGTTTGAATTTATTTTAAAATTTGAGATCTATTTGCTTAGCTGCAGAGGAGTGTACTGAAAGGTAAGGGTCACAGAGCCATAACATTCTGAGTTTGATTTCCAGTTCTGGGACTCAAACTCCACCTCCTACCCAAGACAAATGGCTGAACATAATTCCTCTTGCCCTCACTATGCGTATGTCTTTATTGAGTAATGGTTTCCTTACTCTTCCTATTTTTTTGATTGTACTTTGTTTCAAAGACTGTTTTCACTAATCTTTTCAGCTGGAGAAAACCAAGACAAACTAAACCAACCAAACAAACAACAAAACAAACAAACCAAAAAAAACCCTTCTTTTCATATTATTTGATTCCTAACTACTCTTCAAGGGCCAGCTCACAAGGTTTGGATTCCTTAGGAATATTTTCAAGGGATTTTATTATAACTGGTACCGGGCACTGACTTACTTAAGAAAACACTGGTTTGCCGTTTAACAGGCTTATGTGAATGTCTAAAAGGGATTTTCATAGAAGGACAGGTATTACTCCAATTGAGTTTTACATAACCTTATAGAGAACCACCACACCACCTGAAATGCTGTGTAGACCTGCAGGTCTCTCCTGCATTTTTTCATGCATAAAATTGCCCAGATTCTTCTTTTGATTGTGGGTCCTGAGTATGCAGTGCTACCCAAAAGTTTAGTAAAGCTAATTCTTAAAGTCCTGTATCATCTCTGAATCTTTTTTAGATTGATCAAAATTTCACATTATTTTAATTTTACTGTAAACAAGGACTTTGAATCTTTTAAATGACCTCTCTTTGGCCTCAGAGTCCTAAAACCGATTTTTCTCAACCAAGGTACAAAGAGAGGAGAACAAAAATAATTGGGAAGAGAAGGGGAAACTTTGGACACAAAATTGCAGAATGGCAGTAGGATAAAGATTTTTGCAAAAAAGTAATATATATGATAATTGCTAAGCATAGAATTTTTGTGGAAGGCATGAAAGGGAAACCTTTGGTTAATTAACAAAAATCACTAAACTGACAGAATTTATTTTCTTCATAATACTATTTTTACTCTGAATGAGCAATTAGATTTCAAAAGGCCTTAGTATTTTTGTTTTAATACTTTTTATTTGTGATCACTAATAGGATTTGGTATACAGAGTAAATCATAGAAATGATTTACATATGTCCTTAGCTGAATAGAATCACTTAAATTGATACCATCTTCTCTGGGATCTTTACAGACTTACCTGAATCTAAAAACGCTCTAATGAATGTCACAAGGAAGCTATTTTCCAACTTAAATCCACCTCTCTCACCCCATATTTTAATAAAATGTCTTTACTTGCCCTTTCTCTAGATATTACCCACATGGCAACACAGATTATACAATTTTGCCATCCTAGATATAATTGCTAAGATAAGGCAATAAACTATTAAATTGCAGTGAAATAAATTCATATCTCTGTTAATTATGAGGATGCTATTAGTAGTATACTTTTCAAACCATGTTATTAGAGTTATCATGTTGAAGCATTAAAATACATATAATAATATTTAAAAATACAGAGTATGCTTCCAAAACATGATTAACATTAATAGAGAAATAAGAAAAAGCTACCCTAGTTGGTTTGGCTCAGTGGATAGAGTCTTGGGTTTGATTTCAGTCAGGGCACATATCTCAGCTGCAGGCTTCTCTCAGGCCTGGGCCCTGGTAGGGGCTCATGCAGGAGGCAACCAATCGATGTCTCTCTCTCACATCAATGTTTCTCTCTGTCTTTCCTTCTCTCTTCCACTCTCTCTAAAAATCAATGGAAAAATAAACTCAAGTGAAGATTTAAAAAAAGAAAGAAAGAAATGGCTAAGAATGTACGAGATAGGGAACAGTCAACCCAAGCTCAAAGGGATAAATGGCATGGAGAGAGCTGACACACCTATACGGATAGAACATGACAGGGTAGGACCCTGAAGAAACCTACTGTGATCAGGGAAAGATGTCCAATGGCAACCCCTGAAATATGCCTCTAGCATCTGCTTCACTGACAGAAAGCATGGTGTGGGAAAGAGATTGGAGACGCCCCTCAGTAATTTTTAGGATCAGTCTTGTATTAGGAATTAGGGGAACTTCTTATGCCACTGTAGGATGTTGTGCCAGAGGCTGTGATTTCTTACCAAGTATCCACATGCTCCTCCAGTTTTCCTTGACTTGAGCATGCATGTGACTGAGCTCAGGCCAATGAACTTGTG
Organism: Myotis nattereri; assembly: GCF_964212035.1. Lineage (NCBI taxonomy): Eukaryota > Metazoa > Chordata > Mammalia > Chiroptera > Vespertilionidae > Myotis > Myotis nattereri. The sequence goes on along the minus strand of NC_138082.1, from coordinate 81,056,417 downwards.
GAAGTGCTGTGGCCACCTTTAGGTCTGGCCCTTGAAAAGTACCCCCTGTGTTTTTTCTGTTCTCTCATCCTAAGTGTGGTGACCTTCAGGCAGGGGTGGGCAAACTTTTTGACTCGAGGGCCACAATGGGTTCTTAAACTGGACCGGAGGGCCAGAACAAAAGCATGGATGGAGTGTTTGTGTGAACTAATATAAATTCAAAGTAAACATCATTACATAAAAGGATACGGTCTTTTTTTTTTTTTTTTTTTAGTTTTATTCATTTCAAATGGGCCGGATCTGGCTCGCGGGCCGTAGTTTGCCCACGGCTGCCTTAAGGTCACAGTTTTCAGATGGCAAAGCCCTTAGAGGAGAGCCACTGGCTCACTGGATTTCATGAGTAAGAGAGTAGCCTTTGATGTGTAACACCAGTGAGACTTGAGCATTGATTCCTTACCACAGCACTGCTTATTCTACTCGAACTGAATAGATTGATGCCGCAAGTGGGCTGCTGATTCTAAGATCTACATAGGTGGAACTGCTTTGGGACCTGAGCAGTTGGGAATGAGGAAACTGACGTCAGAGGAAGAAAAATAATGAATTATTTATGTAAACGTTGGTGAAATTGTCTCCTGCAATAATGTGTGTAGCAGGTCATGTGCGATATTAATGTTAACGGCCATTGAAGTTTAGAGGCTTGTATGTTACTACAGCACAGATGAATCTAATCTAACTAGCACTCAGGTACATAGCTGCTCCTTTATTTTCCCCACTTGTTTTTTGAAATCTGTACTCCTTTGACAGAAAACAGTCTTTCATTACATAAGTAGAAGTACCTAAAGTACTGAAATGCATTCATGAGTTCACCAATATTTTTAAAATATTTACTAGCTCTAGGGCTCTGTTAACTGGTGTGCGGGTTAAGATAAGAACAACCAGAAAACTCTAAAATACACTAATAAAAGAGAAACATTCAAATTACCCATCACTCCGCCACTCCACTACACCCACCAGCCAATCACGAGCGAGTATGCAAATTAACCCAACTAAGATGGCAGCAGACATGGAGCTGGAGTGAGCAGGAGGCTTGGGTTGTGTGGAAAGGAAAACTAAGACACCCACACAACATGCAGGTGAATGGCCAGCCAGCGGCGCCTTTCGGTTGCCGTTCTAGCCTATTTATTTCCTTCAAAGTTTACAATCAATCATTGTTGCTAAGTGCGGTTACTAAAACATAAGTGAATTACATAAAACCATAATTAATCAATAATGCCCCGTTACCAAGGTATTATTAATCAACTTTGCCCTGTTGCTCTAGCTACTAATATCAACTTGCCCCGTTGCCCTAACTATTAATATCAACTTGCCCCGTTGCCCTAGCTATTAATATAAACTTGTCCCGTTGCTCTAACTACTAATATTAACTGGCCCCCTTTCCTAGACTATTATAAACTTGCCCCGTTTCCCAGACTACCCTCGACCATAGTTGATTTCATTTCCCCAGTAACTGTCAACATACCTGAGAGGGACATTCAGAGGTCACCCACAGGGTTGCCCCTAGCAATGGAGGAAGCCAAGCTTCCCGCCTTCCCTGGCCAGCCCTGGGCTCCACTCAAGGCTACAAAGTTTCAATTATAAAAGTTAATAAATCCCAGATACCTGCTTCCAGCCCATCCTGGCCTCCGCTCAAGGAGGCGCTGAAACAAAGAAAAAAAAAGAAAGAAAAGAAGGAGAGTCTGGGAGCTTAGGTCACCGGGGGGGTGGCCAGCTTGAAAATGGCCATCAGCCCCTCATTCAGGCTGGCCAGGAACCCTAGTGAGACTCCCCCATACTGAAGGGGCTGTGAGCAGCCCTCACCTAGGCTGGCCACACCCCATGGGGTGAGGGTCACCCCTGAGAGGCTTGGCCAGCTTGTAAACAGCCATCAGTCCCTCACCCAGGCTGGCCAGGCACCCTAGCAGGACCCCCACCCTGATCCAGGACACCTTTCAGGGCAAACCAGCTGGCCTCCACCCGTGTACCAGGCCTCTATCTATACTAATAAAAGAGTAATATGCTAATTAAGCTGGGAGACCTTCCAGGATACCTTCCAGATGTTCTTCTGGACAAAGCCATGGTGGCGGGGCCAAGGTAGAGGCGGTTAGAGGCCCAGAGGGAAGGGCAATTGTGGGTGATCAGGCCAGGATGGGACAGCAGTTGTCGGTGATCAGGCTGATGGAGGGAGGGTCCATTGGGGGTAAGCAGACCAGCAGGGGGGCCAGTTGGGGGCAAGCAGGCCATCAGTGGAGGTCAGTTGGAGGTGATCAGGATAGTGGTGGGGGGGCAATTTGGAGTGAGCAGTCCAGCAGGGGAGCAGTTGGGGGCAAGCAGGCCAGTGGGGAGGGAAGGTAGGGGTGAGCAGGCCATCAGTGGGGGTCAGTTGGAGGTGATCAGGATAGTGGTGGGGGGGCAATTTGGAGTCAGCAGGCCGGCAGGGGGGAAGTTGGGGGCAAGCAGGCCGACAGGCAGAGTGGTTACGGGCAATCAGGCAGGCAGGCAGGCAGGTGAGTGGTTAGGAGCCAGCAGTCCTGGATTGTGAGAGGGATGTCTTACTGCCGGTTTAGGTTCGATCTCTGTAAACCAGCAATAGGACATCCTTCGAGGGAGTCCCAGATTGGAGAGGGTGCAGGCCTGGCTGAGGGACCCCCCCCCCCTTGCACAAATTTCATGCACCGGGCCCCACTAGTATAAGTTTAAAACAATTATTACAAAATGTACCATGTGTCACCCATAGAGTAGTTCCACAAAGTGCTATGGAAGCAGAAAGAAAAATTATTTCTAAGTGGGGATTCAGAAAATTCCTTCTTGAGGAAGTACTTTAAATGGCCTTGCATGAAATTGCCAGAGGGCTGAGGGGAAAGTTAGGGTTTGGGTCAAAGGACAACTTTCCCCATAAGAGCAAAGATATCGCACCTACAAGTATCCAAACCCACGAGTGACTGATAACGGACCTTTTCATATTTTAATAATGAAAAAGGGGATAAAAAAAGGAAGTACAATTACTAGTCACTCAATAAAAAGTGTTCTCTCAGTTACTTGAATTCAAAGTAAAAGCATTATTTACATACTTCATCATCTGACTACTAATTACATACAATCTATATATTTCTTTCTCTCCCTCTGATATGATTGTAATGCTCAGTGAAAGGGGCCACATTTTTTCTTCTATATTTTAATAGCTTCTTGGGGAAATGACAGATATTTATTTCTCTCGGATTGACAAGATTTTTACAAGTGATTCTGCTGTTTAGTTTTACTCTTAGGAATTACAAGTAAATATGCTCCTATGTTCTGTTAACTAAGAGTAAATCTCCTCTTCGAGACTAAGAAATAATCCTGAACTCAACAGAGAACCAGCTGAGTCCCTCCAGGGCTGATTGGATGAGCTGGGTTAATGGAGAAAGTGATCAGCCTGACACCAGGAAAGCCAGAATGTGCTGGTGAGAACTAAGCAAATGAGTAAGAAAACGAAAACAAACAAATATATATATATATATATATATATATATATATATATATATATATAGTCATTAATGTGATTTGACTAAAAACTAATGCAATAAAAATCAGTAGACATATATGCATACATATACTACATACGTGGGTGTATGTACACATACACAAATATATACTTAAGTACATGCATAAATATTTTTATGCAGACATGTGTCTCCTGGCAACAGTTCTGCAGACTTAATCACTGTGCTTTGACAGACTGGCTTTGGGTCACTAATGAGGGGGAACGTCCACCACATGTCACAGAAAGTTCTAGCCTTGTGCCTCTGCAGGACAGGAGGGATTTGTGACTCTGAATATATCAGTTCTTGTCTTTCTGTTGCTGTTTACAGATGCCACTTCCTGCATGTTTATTACATGTCAGGCTTGGAGCTAAATGGGCTGTATGCAGCAGCTCATTTCATGTAATCCTCATAGGAGCATACTGAGATGAGGAACAGTGGTCATGGTCGCTGATGTGAAAACCTGGGTTTAGAGAGATCAAGTGATAAACCTAGAGCTGCCTGACTCTGCAGAGCATACTTCGGCAAGCAAAGTCCAGTGGCCAAATTGTTGTCATGGGATATTCCTTGATATTACATACTCTCCACCTGGTATATGGAAGAGAAAGACATGTGCTCACTGCTTTCAAGCTTTCCTTATTCCATTTTATATATCGGGGGTCTCATTGCTAACTAAAGCTGCTTTAGTATCCGAGAGGAAACTTTTAATTAGATTAAAAGGTTATTTACTAGGAGAAAGATATAAGGTAAAACCTGGGACTCATGTAGATAATTTTTAAAAATTCAACATTTTCAGGCAAGTGGTACATTTTTCTAGCTTGATATATTTAGTTTTCTTTTTTAACAATTTATTTTGAATATATAAACAGCCCTTATATCATAGATTATGGTATTTCTTCCACAACTTGATATCTGAAATTTCTTTCAATGGTCTTAATAAATCATGTAGCTAATATAATATTACAAAATTTACAGAAAATTGTGCCAAATGAATATTCCATAAAAAATTCACCCGGAGAAGTAGAATGCCAAAATTTTTATTGACAAGTCTGAGAATTAGTCTTCTTTGTCTCCACAACTTTAAATATGTAAATTTTAGTTATTTTAATCAAACATAATTAGACTATTATATTCTCAAACAACTTATATATGAGTATGAGTATTGATTAGCTTTAACTCCAAGCAGTAAAGTGGCAGAACACCTGGAAACATCTTTTAAAGCCTTTTTTCCAGAGATGTTGTCAGTGTCAGAGTGATACAGCATATTCTTGAAGCTTTGCTCTGAGAAAGATCTGAGAAAATAACATTCTGCTTAAGAGATCCCTTTATGTGACTTAATTTTAACTGTGAAATAAAAAGCTATTTCAAAATGAACTATGTTGAGTGTTTTATAACCTAGGATCAACTAAGAAAAGTTAGAAAAAATGAGAAATAAATAATCAAAAACAAATGTAAGCAAAAGGTACCAGTCATTTAAATGCATTGTGTCTAAAATAATTTAATGAGGTTCTAAAATAATTTAAATCTTGAAAATATCAGAATACATTATATATGAAATACATCTTTAAAAAGGAGGGGAAGGGGAGCTAAATCAGATAGCATTTACAAGATAGCCTCTTATATGTTGCTTTGTTAGTCCCATGTATATTCAGGAGTCTTAAAACATATTTTTATTGATTTTTAGAGAGAAGAAGGGAGAGGGGGGAGAGAGAGAAACATGGATGTGAGAACATCGCTCAGCTGCAAGCCTCACCAGGGATTAAGCCCGAAACCCAGGACTGGGAATAGAACTGGCAACCTTTTGATGCAGGGGTTGATGCAGCCGTGGGCAAACTACGGCCCGCGGGCTGGATCCTGCCCCTTCGGCTGTTCTATCCCGCCTGCGGAGCCAAAAGAGCGGAGGGTTCTCTTGCTCTCCCCTCCGCTCCTTCACCAGCAGCAGTGTTAACATGGCAACATCGGGAAAGACGGCCGCAGCTCCTTCTTCTGAGTCCAGTTTAAGAACCCATTGTGGCCCTCGAGTCAAAAAGTTTGCCCACCCCTGGGTTGACACCTAACCAACTGAGCCAAACAGGCCAAGACTCCTGTTTTTTTTTTTTTTTCTTTTTAGACTGATTGAGGAAAGCAAACCCTAGCTGGATTTTTAGTCTTCTTGCTGATAAACTATTTGAAGGATCAATGCGATATTTTAGCTAAATTATATTTCTTTGCAACTTAATTTCCAATTTCATTAAATAGAATTTTGATCTCTTCCCTTTGCAACTTACATGCAGGATATCAAACTATTTACATCTTATGTCTTTTTCTTTCATGCTTTTTCTACAAACCCAACTTTCCCAGATGACCTTTCAGACTGATATACCACAGACAGAGTTTTGACAAGAGACACTAATTGCCTATAAATTTAAATAGATAACTTTTCTTTGCCACAAGAAATAAGCATGGTTTCTGCAAATTAAGTAATAATTATGTGCTTTTCAAAACCTATATTTCTGAGTTGGTCTTAGGTTATGAACCCAAAGCTAATTTTCAACTTGGTGGCTCTGTTCATAAATGTGAAATACAGAATTGCTGTATATTTGACCTGTTTTTTTATTTCAAAAATATATTACAAACATCCCTTATGATGAAATATGGGACACAAATACATGAACCTGTCATAGGGAGAATAATTTTTAAAGGTATATTTTATTAAAAAACTTTTAGTATAAAATTTGAGAAAGTGACAATGTTGTGCAATAATTATAACATTAATACTTTTTATTTTCTTCATTTCTTTTACTACTACATAAAATATGCCTTTATTGCCATATCATCTATTTTTAATAAGACCTTTCTGATGTCCTTGAAAAATATAGCAAAAAATATCCTTGCATAGTCCGAATTTTCCACTGCAGGGGGAAAAAATAAACCGTTTTACTTAAAGCTATACAGAGTGCCTAACACTTTGTTGGAGCAATGCCTCTTACTGATTTTTTTAAAAATAATGAACTGACTGTAAACTTAAAAAGTGATTAACTAGATTGGTTAATGCAGTCTAATAATTTAATGCTCAAAATAGTTTCCTTACCTAATTTAACAAATTGTTTGTTTTTATGATAACAATGAATCTCTATTAGGCCTAATAAAGAAATCATGTATAAATCTTTATATGTGGTGGAGACAGAAGAAAATATCATTTGAATGAAGAAATTAACAAAAGATGAAAGTGGTTTTAAAATAAGAGGTGGTTATACCTGCCTCAATTTTAAGCACTCTCACTCGGCGGTTCATGAGAATGTACGGTGTGCCAGGCGTCGTGTGCACAAGGGCTAATGAGAAGGAGGAGAGGCGGGTTCGTGTAAACTATTCAGTGTAGTAAGTGGTATATTATTAGAAAAGGGGAAGTTAAAGGACTACCATATTGTACAGTGAGTGGCTAGATAGAAAATGTTAATTTGGGATTGAATGGTAAATAGGAATTTTTGAACCAAAAGAAAGAAAGGAGGATATTGTAGGTAAAGGGAAAGCATGCCTGTGCAGCCCAGGGACAGAAAGCACGTGGAATCATTGGGAAATGAAAAGCAGGTGGACTGAGTCTCAGTGTAATGGGATAAACAAATGGGAAGAGTATAAGAGAGGAGATTGATGGCCACTTTATTATGGTGATAAATCCCTTATTAGGAGTGTGGCATTATCTTCTGGGCAATAAGGGGTGACTAAATGCTTGCAATAAGGGACATCACGAAGTCCTATCAGTGTATGAGGAAAATTCTGATGGCGCTGTGAAAATAGAACGGGTAGGAGAAACCTGGCTAGGTGAAGAGGTCACAAAGGAGGCGTTTTCAGTAGCCAGCCCAGGAGAGGATAGCAGTCGGAAGCAGTGAGAGGGGGCGGTAATAGGGCAAAGACAGGGGGAGCCAAGGCAGACCACAGTGTACCTTGAACTCAACCTGATTGTTTAGAAGTAGGAGTAGGAAAAGGAAGAAGTCATACTGTGAGTTTTGAAGTGGATGTTTTATTGAGGACAGACATCGTTGCTATTTCAATATTTTTAATAGATTTTACTAAATGATAAAAAACCTCAAATATTTTTAAAGATATTGAAACATTTGAAGTAAATAAAATATATTCCTCTATCTAAGCAGACCTATGTCTTGATGTTGGTCATTCTCTAAACAAGAATGTACTATGTGTCAATTTGTTAACGGCTGCACTCTTTAGTAATCAGTCTGTTTCGATTACACACTTTTATATCCTGATTTCCCCCTATCTAAAAGTCCCTGTTCTTTCAATTCTATTTATTGTTTTCCTTTGAACATAGTTTTTCAGGCTATTGCACAAAAATTTCTATACCCTGCATTATTTATTCACTCTTTCTCTCTTAAAAACAAAACAAAACAAAACAAAAAAACAGACCTTTTTCTTGTCTCTCTCTTCTCAGCCTCCCTGTCCTGACCTACATACCTCCATTTCGGTCCATGTGCCCATCCTACTTAACCTTTGGCATGTCAATGGCTAACTTTCCTGTGAAAACATCAATGGTTGCCTTGGTCTTCAAACTTCCTATGCTTTTTTTTTTTTTTTTTTTTAACTCTTGAACTTTCAAGTGTATTTTAGCTTACCAGACAGTGCATAAAGCTTTGTACTTGAGCTGTTTTATGCATTCATTTATTCCATAAATACTCATTGAGCGCCTTATTCATAGAAGGCACTGGTCTAAAAATGTCATGTGGATTTTTAAGTCACTTCCATAGAAACGACAAGATCATTAAGAGAAAAATTGAGACTACATCTTTATAGTCCCAAATAAGTTAGTAGACAATAAATATTGACTCCCTAGTTGTGTGCAAGTATATATGTGTTGTGTTTAGGTATATATGAGTCCAGGGTGGGCAAAAGTAGGTTGACACTTGTTCATATGGACAATAATACAATGATCCTATATAATAAAAGGTTAATATGTAAATAAACCAAACGGCAGAACAACCAGTCACTATGATGTGCACTGACCACCAGGGGGCAGATGCTCAATGCAGGAGCTGCCCCTTGGTGGTCAGTGCACTCCCACAGGGGTGCACTACTCACCCAGAAGCCAGGCTCAGGCTGGAGAGCACTGCAGCAGTGCTAAGGATGTCCAACTGCCTGCTTAGGCCTGCTCCCCGGGCTGTCAGTCAGACATCCCCCAAAGACTCTTGGACTGCAAGAGGGTGCAGGCCTCTAGTTAATAAATAATACAAGAATAAACTGTTTCACATACAGCTATAAACCTACTTTTATTTACCCTGTATGTATGTATGTATGTAGGTATGTAGGTTTAATTAAATATATATATATATATTATTAAAAACAAGACAATCAGCCCCAAATGGAGTCACTTATTCTAAGCCCCATGGCATATCAGAGATTTAATTATAGTTACACTCTCCCAGAAATGAAATCTTAAACCAATCCTAAATCACCTGGTTAGCACTAGTAGGTAATCTGCCTTATAGATGTCTGACATCCCCTAAACTTTAGGGCCTAAAGGAAAGTAATCTTGAATTAACCAACCTGCTTTTTGCCTAGATGACTTCCTTGTTCCTGTTTCTTTCTGCTATAAAAGTCTTTCACTCTGTATAGCTCCTCAGAGTTCCTTTCTATCTACTAGAATGATTCGTTGATTTTATTTTAAATAAATCTCAAAAATTTTAATATGCCTCAGTTTATCTTATATGTATTTCATTGCATCACTATAAGTTTCTAGGACAGTGGCAGAAAGAAGTGCTGAAAAAATAATTTAACTATAGTGAATTTTATGTAGAATTATACAATTGTATATAAAATTTATTTTCTGTCCCTCTTAAATCAAACTTTTTTATATCACTAGCCTTTTGAGAATATCTGACCACTATGAAAGGATGCAACTTTCATTTCTCTCCTATATCTCCCAAAGAACTGTTCATGGAATTATGCCACCTGTTTTTTGTTTTTCTTTTTTTCAGAAATAGCACATAGGCATTGAAATGTCAAAGTACATGGAAAAGCAAATTTCACTTGACAATAAAAAAATGAATAAATAAGTGTGGCTTTTTCAACAAAATGAGGAAAAAAAGTCACTGGAAAGAATGCCATATGTGAGTAAAAAATCTGCTTTTTATCATTTGTAAATAAGAAAATGGTAAAACTCGAGGTCATTTTTTTTCATATCTAAAAGTACAGTTGCTAGAGGAGAGAAGTAAAGTTACATGTTGGCCTTTGAAAGGCAGAAAGGCTCACCAGAAAATAAAAACGTCCAGTGCTTTAAGTACTCACAAAATTGTCAGCTAGTGTTTCCTCTACACGTCCTTCCCACGCTACCCCGCCAGGCTAAATATATAAGTACTAGAGGCACAGTGCTTGGATTCATGCACATTGAAAGGAAATTAATTAGAAGGTGACCGGCAGGGTGGGGCTGAGTGAGAAGGGCCAGATACACCCAGGAGCCAACCTCCTGCGGTCCTTCCCAGTCGTATCAGGACTCAAAGGGTGTCTGCCAAGTGACTAGGATCCCTCTGGCAGGTGGGGTCCCTCTGACTGACCTTTGAGGATCAGGCCAAAACGGGCAGTCTGACATTCCCAGAGGGATCCCGGAGTGTGAGAGGGCACTCTGCAAAGTTGCTATCACTTGGCAGCTACTGAGTTGAGTGTCTGCCCCCTGGTGGTCAGTGTGCAGTTGCTTAGCCTTTTATATATATATATATATATATACATATACATATATATATATATATATATATATATATATATATATATATATATGTCATTTTGCAAAAAACCCACAGCTCTTAACAACTTTCTGATATCCTAAGACACCCAAATGGATTAAATGCTTGCTTGCACATCACACACACACACACACACACACAGTCAAATAATGACATTATCAGTTAACAATTAAGTTGCCAAAAATGTGGTTAGGGAAAATTATCCAAAGTCCAGGCATAGGAAGCATTTACTGGATGGACACAGTTACTGACCTTTAACCATAATTAGATACAGAGCTGCAACTGTGGCCAAGCTACTGACACAACTTTTTTTAATTCATTCATAGACAAATCAGTATCCACCATTGCTTTTCCCTTATGCAAAGCTTCCATAATGGAAACATTATTGGATCATTTCCCAGACACATCTTCTACCAACTGATGGGCATTGATTAAGGGTGGGGTGGTTTCATCCACAGCAGAAATGATTACATCTCTCCAGGGTACCACATCCTGGCCACTGGCTTCCCATAATTCCTTCCTGATGACTAAATATATATTTTCATTTATTTTATATTTTTTGTTTAAATCACTTTAATGAAGATCAGGTTCCTACATTTAGAGCCATTCAATGAATTTAAACTTGCTCAACATGTGAATCAAATGTGTTAAGATAAATATCTGGAAAGAACGCCCTTTACCTAGCCATTCCCTGCCTCCCAGAAACCATAATGCTTATGGATTAGTTTTCCTGGGTCAGATATGCATCTTATAAAAACATTTCCCAAAGTATATATGCAAAAGCACATGCCCCTTGAGCCTTTAGAAAACATACTTGCTGGTCTATTAAGTATGGGTACTCCCACATATTTATCTCTACTTTAATACTTTACATGCTTATGAAATGCTCTGCAACATCATTTATCAACACTGTACCTAAATACATTGTTTTTATTATATATTAGGGGCCCAGTGCATGAATTCGTGCACCTTGAAAGGAACTGTGGGCCGTGAGGTTGCGGTGGGTACAGGGGTGGGCCTTGGCCCATCCTCCGCGCCTCCGCCCATCCCCTCCCACCATGGCCCCCAGTCCCCTGTCTGCTGGCAGCCCTGTTTTTGCTGCTGCCACTCCCACATGCTGACAGCACTGGCCCCGCTCACACCTGCTGACGGCGCAAAACGATTGAGGCCAGCACCAGCAGCGAGTGTGAGTGGGGCCGGTGCTGTCAGCGGGTATGAGTGGTGGCTGCTGCCCTGATCACCTCTCAGGAGCAGGGGGAGGTGGAGAAGCCCTCAGGGGCGATTTGGGCTGGCAGTGGTCGCTCACACCCACTGATGGCACCAAGTGATCGGGACCAGTGCCAGGTGCTGGCAGCAAGTGCGAGTGGTGGCTCTGGTGCTGGTGTGAGCAGGGCCAGCACCTGCAGCAGGTGCGAGCACCTGGCGGGACCACAGCACATGGGAGCAAAGAATTTTCAGTAACCACCAGAGGCTTGCCCGGATGACAGCAACCGGTGCCCCACGTTGGTCTGGCACCCCCACTCACCTGCTCTACCATCCTGCTGTGGCTGACACCCGCCATGTTCCACATGTGCCCCCTGGTAGTCAGCACACAGCATAGGAACCGGTTGTACGGTTGTTCAGTTGTTCCACCGGTCGGTCTATTCGCATATTAGCCTTTTATTATATAGGATTAGGCAAGTCTAACGCACTTAGTTTTGTCTGGGTTCTCCCAATTTATTTTCCTCCGATGGTTGTGCCCATATTTAACCATGTGTTGCCTCTAAGAGGGGCTTCTCAGTCGCTTCTCTGCAATTTCACAAAGTTCAGGCTCTAAACACTAAGTTTCAGATACAATTTCTATGGCCTTTTCAACCTCTCTTCTGAATTACTCAGTGCAGACTTTCACTCTGAATCTTACATATCTTGCAAATTGTTAAATAGTGGATATTCATTAATTGAAAATGTTTTTTTTCCCATTTTTAAGACAGAATTTTGATGCTCTGAGTTTTTCTGAATTATAGCAGCAATTGGAAGCTGTTTTATACCACCCTTTCTTGGGGGAGGAAAGAGGAACCTCTAATTTGAAGTTGAAACAGCTTTACAAGTACTAGAAACAGCATGATAATTTCTTTGCTACACTATAAATCATCTTCTTTGCTCACCAATAGAAGTGATCACAATTTTACTCCTATTACCTTGCACCCTCCATGGTTTAGTCTACACAGCATCACAGCAAACTGTTTGTACTTGCCTCTGCATACTTCAAGCTCACTGAACTGAGTATCTATTATTTTAGACTCACGATCTATTTATTAAAAAGACAAATCAGATTAAGCATCATACATCTAGTCCTCTCAAATCGTGGGTCTGTGTTTGGGGTAAAGAGAATATGAAATTCACAGAATGCTTTAATGAATCATTATTTTAGGCAACATTTAATTGAGCATCCCTTTTAGTTATGCCTAAGCTGATCAGAAAGTAACTCTTTAGGAAAGAAGCAGAAGAAATAACCTTTCTTTATATTAAAGAAAACCCTAGGACAATCATATAAATAATTGAAATACATAAGTATATTTGGTTGAGTGGTCATCCTGGGTTTCAGTTGGTCAGTCAATCTGTCAGCCAGCATATGATGGTAAAGGATTTAGAACTCGCAGGCATACAGCTCATAGCAAAGACAGAGCAGGTGAAATGTATCCCTCTTACCTTTAATATCATCCCCTTCCTCGCTCCCAGTACTTCTCTCTTTCATGGCATTTTCTGCTGAGGAGAAAGTCCTAGGTATTAAATGTTAAGCTAATTATATCCTTTGATGAAGCATTTGGAGGGGGAGACAAGGACTCTCTCTTGGAGCCTACTTGGGGACACCTGATCGATTTTATGCCAACAATTGAGATTACCAAAGCTCCCAGCAGAAAGTGTGCTTCTTTGCAGTTCTTGGTGACTGCATTCCTGTCCATTTGGTTTCCTGCTGATTTGATGATAAATTTTATGCCTTCCACAGAATTAAGTTGCACAGAGAAGATTCTCAATAAATTCTAATTGAGTGAATCAAACCAAAACTTACTCTCCAAACAATTTGCTGGAGGACACCACTGCCAAAGCTTCCCAAGCTTTCATTCTGCTTATGATTGGAGCACATCTCTCCTTTATCTACAGCAGCATCTCTATTCGAGAGACTAGAAGCATCCCTAAAATACCATTTTCTCCTAGTCTTCTGAAATGTTATTAAGTAAGCCTTTTTACAGATTTCTCTGGCATTTGGGTTCCAATGCTAAAAGTAAAGGTTTCTTACACAATGATTCATTTCTTTAACCTATTAATGCTGTTTCCAGAGTCTTCTTAACAATTGCATAATTTACTAATATTCTTTTGGTTGATCAGTATTCCAAGTAATCTTCCTTCTAGAAATGAATTCTTAAAATAAAAAATAACACAAAACTGTAGTTTATCAAATATTTGAGAGACCCCAAACTTACTGAATGCTTTGGCTCTAAAAGCTATCTGAAAATATCACAGGTTCAGCTTTTGCCTAAACTTCCCTCTAGGGCACCATGTATTTATTTCTTTGCCTCCTATAGAACTAAATCAAGGATGGAGACTTTAAAGGACACTCAGTACTATTGTTGTTCAAAAATTGCATCTTCAATTCTGATGGGCTATCAATATCATGAGTCTTTCTCTCAATCTTTCAAAGGTACACAGCCCCCAATGTTATCTACACATTTATCGACAGTTATATGCTACTAGAGGCCCAGTGCACAAATTTTTGTGCACTCGGGGGTGTCCCTCAGCCCGGCCTGTGCCCTCTCACAGTCTGGGACTCCCGGGTGGATTGGGCCAAAGCTGGCAGTCAGACATCCCTCTGGCAGCCCGGGAGCTCTTGGGAAATGTCCACTTGCCAGCGGGGAGCAGGCCTAAGCTGCAGTCGGACATCCTTAGCACTGTTGAGGAGGCGGGAGAGGCTCCCACCACCACTGCTGTGCTGGCAGTGGTCAGCCTGGCTTGTGGCTGAGCAGAGCTCCCCCTGTGGGAGCGCACTGACCACCAGGGGCATCTCCTGCATTGAGCGTCTGCCCCCTGGTGGTCAGTGTGTGTCATAGTGACCAGTCATTCCCAGTCATTCTGCTGTTAGGGTCAATTTGCATATTACCCTTTTATTATATAGGATAGAGGCCTGGTGCATGGGTGGGGGCCGGCTGGTTTGCCCTGAAGAGTGTCCTGGATCAGGGTGGGGGTCCCACTAGGGTGCCTGGACCACCTGGGTGAGGGGCTGAGGGCTGTTTTCAGGCTGGTCAAGTCCCCCAGTTCCCATGGGAGTGTGGCCAACCTGGGTGAGGGGCTGATGACCATTTCAGGCTGGCCACAGCTGTGGGTTGGAAGCAGGTATCTGGGATTTATTTAACTTCTATAATTAAAACTTTGTAGCCTTGGTCAGGCTCGAAGCCTGGGTTGCCCTGGAAACCCATGTTACCAGTCCCTCCTTGAGAGGAGGCCACACCGGCTGGAAGCAGGTATCTGGGATTTATTTGTCTTCTATAATTGAAACTTTGTAGCCTTGAGCGGAGCTCAGGGTCAGCCAGGGCAGGCGGGAAGCTTGGCTTCCTCCATCGCCAGGCGCAACCTAAGCCTCCTGCTCACTCCAGCTCTGTGGCTGCCGACGGACTGACAGAGTGAGGGAGTGAGGGTGTGATGGTTAATTTGCATATTATTCTTTTATTAGATAGGATTATCTCAGCAATTGAAGAGGAATGTAGAATTAGAATTTCTACAACAAAATAAAAAAGGGCAATATTTCTATCATTTCTTACTCTTAACACCCATGTCATGAGCACAGATTGGTTTGAGTTCATCCTATGATCCTCCTTCCATTTTATCCCCTCAGCATTTCACATGGAGTCTGTTCTAGCTGACACTCGATAGAGAGTTTTGATGTGTAGAAGCTGGCAAAAGAAATCAATTAAAAACTGCATGCAGTTACTCTCCTCTGAGATATGACATTATTTTTGAGACACAATATCCCTTCATTTTGGAAAGCCATCTGGTTGGTGATCCCACATGTTCCCCACAGCCTTTTCCACTATTCCTTGATGGCTCTGAGTCACCAGAGGCTCACCTTTGCAGACTGGGTTCTTGAGATGGCTGAGGACTGTTAGATTCACTGTTGGGAGAACAGAGGACAAGAGGGAATAGGTATTTCTTCCTACGTTTCTCCTGGCCATAGCATCTCATTTTCAGAAGTCACTGAGTCCTCCAGAAATATACTTCCTACTGGGTAGCCCTTCATCCACTGTTCCACTTTTTACTGGGCTCCAGTGACACTGTTTTATTTTCTTATCCATTAAAATCCGGACAGAGGGATTAGATACTGATGCCCCTAACTTATCACCTTTGGGTGTCTCATCATTCATTGTGTGTCCCCTCAACCTTGAGTTGATATACTTCGAGGCTGTAATCTTGGGGGTAGGGGTTTTGGTGTTGTTCATTACTCTATCTCTAATAGTCACCAAAGAGTACCTGGCACCTAATAAGTGCTTCAGAGATATAAATGCTGAAAGTTCAGTCTAGAATAAGACAACATTTTAGGCTCTTCACTTCTGTTTACTACACATTAGTTCTACTTACAACTTTCAAAACTTAAAGACTGTGATGCTCCGAAAAGTATATAGGTAGACAGTGGTATCATATAGTCCCAGGATTATCGTTGCCTCCTCCTTTCACCTGTGAGGTATGTGGGAAATTCTCTGAACCTCAGTGTCTTCCTCTGACAGTACTATCTCATAACTGATGTGGTGAGGACTGCAGGAGAGAATGTATGTAAAATACCCAGCACTGTCTCGGGTACATTGAAACTAAATCCTGCGTCTCCTGCTTCGGAATGAATGCATTTTTGAAATCTGGCTAACCTTCCTGCTTCCCAGAGAGTAATAAAGCAGTTAAAAAGAACATGCCCAAACTGGCCACTCAATCAAAATTACCAAATGCTGAAAAGGTCAAAGCAGTATAGCATACCTTTATAATTCATAGATTATTGAATGCCTGAACATTCCAATCCATCATTCTTAAAGAAAAGATTATAATAAGGACACAAACAGTCATACAGTAATCCTCTCCTGTGACAATAGTTGTTTCTTTTCTGGGAAATGTACAAATGTAACCTCTACTGACACTGAACTTCAACTTGGATGCCACACTGTGCTTCAGGTTTTGATAACAAGTGGGTACCCAGGAGGAGAGCCATAAGAAATATGCTAGATGCTCACAAAAGAAAAAGGCTTTCGACTATGTGGTGGGTTAATTTCAACCAAACTGCCAGGTCTAGAAAATTATGTAATTGACATCTCTGCTTAAGAATACTCGGAGCTTTCATAAGGCTGGGCTTTTTACACAGGCTTTACACCAGCAATCAGGCATCTGTTTCCCAAATTGAAGAGCCAGCGACGAACTGGTGTGAGTTCATGATTATACTGTCAAATATTTCTTTGTAACTGCTGGATCATTTTCAACTCAATCAGTTTTATTTTTCATGATATTTCCAGGGATAACAGAGACTCATAATCCCTGACTGTTAGAATTAGAAAGGGCTTTAGCGACCTCTTAGCCCCTCTCCCTCATTTTATAGATGAGAAAACTCATCTATAAAGAGGTAAGTGACTTGTTTAAGGTCCCAAAGTTAGTTCGTGGCTAAGTCGGAATAACACCGAAATCAACTTTAATTTCAAGCAGCCAGCTATTGAAATTATTTCATGCAGAATCCTTTCTTTTCTAAATTTCTATTTAAGAACGAGGTTAATATCTATGATGAGAGAATTACAAAACAAGTTGTTCGGATTACTTGAGCACTATGAAAATCATGAAGGATAAATGCCTCAGTATTAATCATTGTGTTCCTGAAATCTCCTAAGGAAATGGCCAGTACTTCATTTCCTCCCCTCCAGCACTCACGTAGACCAAGACTTTGCAACAAGGTTAGGCGACGTGTCACTTAAAGCAATTCAAAAAGCTACTAGCCTGGCTGGGTGGCTCAGTTAGCTGAGTGTCATCCATGCACCAAAATGTTGAGGGATCAATCCCCAGTTTGTTTGGGCGTGTGCAGGAGGCAAACGATCAATGTTGCACATCTCTGTGTATCTATTATCTACCTATCTATCTATCTATCTATCTATCTATCTATCTATCTATCATCTATCTATCATCTATCATCTATCTATCTATCTATCATCTATCTATCTTTCTATCTATCATCTATCTATCTATGTATCTATCTAATATATCATCTATCTCCCTTTCTCTCTAGAATCAATGAAAGTATACTCTGGTGAGGATTTTAAAAAATCCTACTCAAAAAGCAACTAGTATTTGGAAGAATAAATTTATCATTTGATAATAAGGGTTCAAACAGTTACTTGAAGAAATGTGGTGCCAAAAGTGCAATATAGAAGTGGGCAGAAGGAGTACACATGATAGAAAATACATAGAAATAGCATGATATTTATCCTCTAGACAAGCATTTAATCTGTAAAAGAGAGGCATAAGGATTTAACCCATGTTCATTCCAGTAGATGTGAAAGCAAAATCACCTTCTTTTAGAAATCACAGTCTTAAGATGCTGTTTGAAAGATCTGTAAGGTAACCTGTACCAGGTAAAAGGCCTCATTTTATA
The DNA here is from genome assembly GCF_964212035.1 of Myotis nattereri. NCBI lineage: Eukaryota > Metazoa > Chordata > Mammalia > Chiroptera > Vespertilionidae > Myotis > Myotis nattereri. The sequence continues at coordinate 81,038,511 of NC_138082.1, read as the reverse complement.
ATTTTTCTTTTGACAGAAAAAAAGAGATTTTATTTTCTTTGACAATAGTGTAAAATGCTGGAAATATTACTACCACATGATTAACTTTAATTTCTAGGAACATATCAGATCTCTTTCCTTTCTGTTTTTGACAATAATGAGGATTCAGTGTTGTCCTGGAGATGGTGGATTTTACTCTATGGTTTCTTCTTCCCAGGCAAAAGATTATCCTCAGTTCTGGATGTTTTTCCCCAGGCATCAGGGTAGAAAGGCATTTTCTAATCCCTCCACACTTGGGTGGCCTTCATATGCACTGGCCTGAGTTAGACAAACTCGGTCAGCAATCGTGGAGTTATTCTGACTTTCTTCCTTAAGTAGTAAAAATACCTCCTAAGGCTTCATTGATCCTTTATTTTCTGTCGCTTTCCCAGACTATAGAGTAAATAGGATACATGAGCGAATGTAGATTTCTAAGATGCAATCTCTTGTCCATAGCTTATCAACTCCTATCCACTGTGCTAGTCATTTTCATTTGCTTCCCCAGCTCCCAATGCTGGATCCATTCTTGGTTCTATTTGGTGTCCAGGAAGCCTGGCTTCTATAGACTGCATTTGCCATCTCTCACCCCCTCTGGGTCCCTGATTACTTTGACAGAGAAGAAGGAAAGAAAAGTTACCTTGTTGAGGTTCTAGTAAAAGCCACATTTCTCTGTGGCCAAAGCTCCCGCTGGCTCACCCCCTACTCCAGGCCCCGAGGAATATTTTCTTCCCTACTTCCTTCTGGCCAAGGCGTTGCAATGCCTTCCAACTACTGCTGGTCCCTGAGTGCCTCACATTCCCTGAGGGTTTCTTTAGCCCTGTCCTCTCTTCTGTTTATAGGACTTCATTAATTTCTCTTTAGTCAAACCTTGTGTGGGAGCCTTGGTTTCTTGCCAGGACACTGACTGATATGCTGCTATCACTAGGTATCTCACCGTTGTCTGCCTCCCATTACAGTAATCACTCCCAATGGCGACAAGGCAGAAACTGCCTCACTTTTCCAGGAGCCTCAGTATCCACTGCAAAGCCATGCACTGGCATTTGGTGAGAGTACTGATGGACAGCATAGGATATATGTAGACTGCTTGTCTATAAAAGCTGCCTTTAAAGGCCTTCATCAAAACCATTTCGGCAAACATAGCTGTTAAGAGTCTAGAATTACATGTGCCTTTGATTTGGACTGCAATGACCAATGTATTTATTTCATTATTTCAGAAAAAATAGTGATATTCATAATTTATATTGTGTCCAGATACTAACAATAAAAATTAATTCATTTCACATAGGTCTGGCTTTTATAATCTCTCTCTCTCTCTCTCTCTCTCTCTCCCTCTCTCTCTCTCTCTCTCTCTCTCTCTAAAAGATTATGTGGAGGGATTCATAATTTGTAAGAATCCTTGATCTTCATGTGCCTGTCATTGTTTCCAAAGGATCTTGATTTTCTATCACTAAAATTTGAATTATTTTCCATTTGGAATTTTATTTCTGTGCGTAAATTACTCATTTTTGCAACACAGTATTTTTTGGGACCTATCACCTACCTTATTCTAGTCCTTACTCTAGGAAATGAGATTATGGTGGTATGGAAATTGGGGATGTACAATAAATCAACCAGTAAATAAATAACACATAATTTAAGATATAAATGCACACTACAAAGGCAATAAAACAGAGCGATACAACCAAGAGATGGGCAGGGAGACTTTGACAGTGTGGCCAAGGAAGATCTCATGCCCTGCTCTAGCTAAGAGCCCAAAGTAATCAGAACATGCCGGATGTGGAAAGGTGTAGGTGCGGCACGGCTCAGCAGACTATGGTGACCTATGGACCAAATCTAGCTCATCACCTGTTTTTTTGTAAATAAAGTTTTATTGGAACAGAGGAACAGAGCCATGCTTGTGTATGTATTGCTATGGCTGCTTTTCTGTTACAATGGCAGAATTGGGTAGTTGTGACAGAGACCACATGGTCTCAAAGATAAAAATATTTACTATCTGACCCTTTACCATAAAGTTCGTTGACCTTTGGTCTTGAGTAGGGCTAGTTCAAAGGCTTCAGGCAGGAACAAGTTTAGAGGTCATGTGACTGGGGTTCAGCATGTGAGGTGGAGAGTGGCTGGAGACCATGTCGGGGGTTTGCAGGGTTAAGACTGTGATAGCAGACTGGATTTCATTCTACCCGGGAAATGAAGACATTTTTTATTTTTATTCTGATAGCGATCTATGTTTACTTTTGAAATGCTGACCACATTCAGGAAATGTGTTTTCATAGATAGCTTTGTCTCTCATTTTTTCCCTAACAAAAGCCAGCTAGATAAAATGATTGGTCTCATTTTAGAGGTGACAAAAATAAAACTGAGAGGGTTTAAGTGATGGATCAGAGATCAAAAGGCAAGTGGATGAGATGCGGAGCCTGGTGACTCCTTGAGAAATGGGAGGCCTTTTGCTCCCAAGTGCTGGTGCTCAGTGCACCAGCCTGCACACCTCTGCTGTTCTCATATACAGCAGTGATGTAATCGGGGGACTGGGAAGGCAGACAGTTCCCCGAATGCATCCTGTGTGTTTAGTGATGCTTGAAATTCCACTGTTAAAAGGTCAACCATTTGGCAGCTCTAACTAGGTCACAGAATAATTGTTCCTATCACTTTGTTCATTTAGCTGTTAATTTTTCTGAAGAGCAATTAAACAAGTGCATCGCATTCAAGTAAAAATAAGGCAATACGGCAGAATAGCTGCGGCCCTTCTGCCCTGAAGATGCCTCAACGAAGCAGCAGATGCTTTTGCAAAGTCAGTTTATGACACTGCCAAACGCCCTGACCAGTGTGCAGCAGAGACCCTTGAGAACCGGGACTAGATCCTACATTTCCTTGTGTCCCCAGCCCTGGCACAGTCCTTGGAAAGCTTTAAGTGCAGAGAGGATGTTTTTGAAGAAAATGGATGCCTTAGACACAAATAATTCCAGATCAACCACTAAAATTGCATTTTTTCCTGATTCAGATCTTGTATGCCAAATGTAAGTAAAATCATGTGGTGCGATTTAAAATGCCCAAATCAGACTCTCTCTTCTGGTGACTCTCTGACCTGACCACCTGCCAGCACCATCCCATGTGGGGAAGTGGGATTCTGCAGATCATACTAATCGAGCGCTGAAGCGAGAGGGAGCAGAAGGGCAGGGGTACCCTTCTGTTCAGGTCTGCTACCTGCTCCTGACACGAATTCCTCTCTCTCTCTCCCTCATCCATGGTCCTAATTAAATACCTACCACGTATGTCCCTGTGCAGGTTCTGCGTCTAAAGCCTGAGGCTACAAAGCATGGGCTGACTTCTCCAAGGCTTGGCTCTGCTCTAGGAAAGGCTGAGAACTATGACAAGATTCTTGCCTGGACAAATAGAGGGAAAATAAGAAGATAAGTTGGCCCTTGATAGGAGAATACCCGCTTGGTCACACCTGAGCATCCCTGCATCTCCCATTACAGATCATGCTGCCTCCCTTAGGGATGCTCAGGTGTCCCCAAGGTCATTCGGTGGTGACTCTGTAGAAATGCCGTATCTAATACAGTGGCCACTCGTCACATGTGACTAGTGAACACTTAATATGTGCTAGCACAATATGTTGAAATGATAATTTGAATTAAATAAAATATATTATTAAAATTAATTTCATCTGCTTATTTTACTTTTTTAAAATGTAGCTATTAGAACATTTTACATTACATAGAAACATGTGGCATTGCAAGGTGATGCTGTAGAGTGAAAAAGAAAAGCTGGAGATAAAAAGAGGTAAAGAGACAGAACCTAAACAGAAGAGAAATGAAAAACCCTTTACTCTCTTGGTCTGCCTGGCCCAGTAGTTGAGCATCAACCTATGAACCAGGAGGTCATGGTTCGATTCCCAGTCAGGCCATATGGTAGGTTTGCGAGTTCGATTCCCAGTGTGGGGTGTGCAGGAGTCAGCTGATCAATGATTCTCTGTCACCATTGATGTCTCTATCTCTCTCTCCCTCTCTATTCCTCTCTGAAATCAATCAATCAATCAATAAATAAGTCCCTTTACTCAACTTCCCAATTTGAACATAGAAAAGACTCCAAACATTATTCACTTATTAGTTCTCATTTTCAGAGAGAATAACACATTAACCCATTGACATCTTGTGAAAGTTCAAACTATTAAAAATTACCACCATTTCAAAACATTACTTATCCCTAAATGGCATCAAATTATTTTGTTTTCCCCCCTTAAAGACTCAATGAGCTCTTTAAAAGCAAGGACCACAACTAAATATTTTTTTCTTTACCTATCATAGTGTCTACCAAAACAATGACAGGCATAAGCACTCAATAAATATTAATCATGTGATTAACCAAAATAAGGAATAGAGTTTAAGAACAGATAGTTATTGAGTTAACAGCCAGCTTCGTGCGTGTGTGCATTTATTCATGCATGCTAGTGGAAGCTGCACAATATTTAGCATGAAGTTATTGAACATGACCCCTTCTCCCCAGCTATTGTTGCTAGAAAATAGTGATACACTGTCTCATGACAGCCATGTTCCTGATAAGGACTCTATATTCAGTTTCTCCTCTAAGGCAAGAAAACCTCTTTCTTCTGAAAGTAGTGTCCTTTCCCTCCCACCCTACAGCCTTAGAGTGAAGAATAATGAACCCCACAGGCATCATGCATCTGCAAAAGACTCTGGTGACAATAAGTGCTTGGATTCCAGACTTGGAGTAATATAACACCATTAAGCCTTCCCTTCCACAGAGACCAAAAACTAGAATAAAACTAGAATAAAGCATCATGGCTTCAAGGGAAAGAATGAATAGCATAACTCACGCAGGACACAGATACCAACTGGAAATACCAGATCTGTTTTCCCAGCACAGTGTTGTTGAGGAGGGACTAAGGATGCAGAGTAGTAACCCAAGTACTGTATGTAGAAGCACTACTTACTGAGCGCTTACTATTAGGGATTCAAGCACTTTGCACATATTGCCCGTAATTTAGGTATTTTTATGCCCATTTTACAGATTAAGAAAATGAAACTGAGCAGCCAACTCATCAGAGTTCACATGTCTAGTTTGTGGTTAGGTTAGAATTTAAAGTCAAATAGATCTATGACTATTTTACATAATCCCTTCCATTGCATATGTGATTATCTGTAGCAAATTATATATTACTAGAGGCCCGGTGCACAAAAATTTGTGCACTCGGGGGGAAAGGGGGCTCCCTCAGCCCGGCCTGTGTCCTCTAGCAGTCTGGGACCCCTCGGGAGATAACGACCTGCTGGCTTAGGCCTGCTCCCGGTGGCAGAGGGCAGGCCCAATCCCTAGGTGCAGCCCGTGGTTGGGCTCAGAGCAGGGCCGATTGGGGGGTTGGGGCACCACCCCCTGTCACACTCAAGGCAGGGTCGATGGGGAGGTTGCGGCGCCACCCCTTGTCACACACAGAGCAGGGCCCATCAGGGGGGTTGGGGCTCTGTACCCTGTCATGCACAGAGCAGGGCCCATCAGGGGATTGGGGAACTCCCTCCTGTCATGCACAGAGCAGGGCCCATCAGGGGGTTGAGGAGCTCCCCCCTGTCACCCACAGAGCAGGGCCAATCAGGGGGTTGGGGCGCCGCCACTCTCACACTCAGGGAAGGGCCGATGGGGAGGTTATGGCTCTACACTGTCACACACAGAGCAGGGCCCGGGGCGGAGGGGGGGGTGTTGTTGCCCCACCCCCTGTCACACACAGAGCTGCAGGGCCGATCAGGGTGTTTGGGCGCTGCCCCTTGTCATGCTGATCCCGGTGCTGGGAGGCATATTACCCTTTTACTATATAGAATAGAGGCCTGGTGCACAGGTGGGGGCTGGCTCGTTTGCCCTGAAGGGTGTCCTGGATCAGGGTGTGGGTCCCCACTGGGGTGCCTGGCCAGCCTGGGTGAGGGGATGATGGCTGTTTGCAGCTGGTCACACACCCTTCAGGGTGGGGGTCCCCACTGGGGTGCCTGGCCAGTCTGGGTGAGGGGCTGAGGGCTATTTTCAGGCTGGGGGGGACTGAACTCCCAACAGCTCCTTTTTTCCTTTTTTTTTTTTTTTTTTTTTTTTTTTTTTAATTCTGGGCCAGCTTTAGCTTGAGGCTTGGCTCCAGCTCTTAGGCCTCCGCTGCTGAAAGTAGGTTTCTGGCCTTTGCACACAATGTTGCGAATCTGTTGGCTAAGTCCAGTGGTATTTGTTACAATGTTTCAAACTGCAGGCTCAGAGGCCTGCAAGGCTGGCGGGGAACGTTGGTTTCCTCTGTCACTGAAGCAAGCAAGCCTCATGTTAGTTTCAAGCTGCCTGGCTGCCGGCCACCATCTTGGCTGACAGTTAATTTGCATATTGCCCTGATTAGCCAATGAAAAGGGTAGCGGTCATACGCCAATTACCATGTTTCTCTTTTATTAGTGTAGATTTCTCCTTCCAGAGTGTTTGTCCACTCATTATCATATCATTTTTTTTTTGTTTGTTTGTTTAAAAAGTCCACAGGTAAAAGTCTTTTCAGGGACTGTTGTGTTGTGTCCAGACTATTTCAATCATGATTGTGACATACACTTCTGATATGAAACCCAGTTGTCATGAGGCTTAATTGTGTATGAGCAGCATGAAGCGAGGTACTTGCTGATGCATATAATGCCATGCTGATGTTCAGGGTAGCCTCAGCTCCCTAAAGAAACAAAAGCAACACAGGTGCCATTCAACCTGGGGCATTAGCCAAGCATGTGTAGCTTTGTTCTATAAACTGGAGATCTGGCCTATGTAAGCCGCAAACCATATGCTTATGAGAGCAGAGATGTGAATATTTTAATTTTATTTTTGTAACAATCATCTAGTGTTTCATCTTGGAATGTATAAAAAAATTAACTAAAAACTGTGAGGATGGAAGTGACGTTGAAGAAAATTGTAGGGATAGAGAACAAAGTTGATGCTGTATGGTTTCTTATTGAGTTATGAGTTTTGAGAAAAAGGTATGCACCATCATTTTGAGAGAAAAAAAAAAACACACTAGATTTTTTGAAATACAGCACACCAAAGTCGTGAGGCTCTCTAACTTCAAATTTCCCTCTCAATGCTGACCACTGGTTCCTGCAAACCACAATTCTGCAGAGTACATAGATGTACATGTTTTTCTATAAAATATTTACAAATTAAAAGGAGAAGCTACCTTTGGGGGGAAAAAAAGAAAGTATCCTTTGGTATTGCTTCTCCACGCAAGCTTTGATTTTATTGTAAAGAGGCCTGATTTCAGTTTGGAAACATGCGGAGAGGAACCCAGGGCAGAGCAGAGTGGTACCCAGAACAGAGTACAAGGGGCTGGCAATGTGGAATAGAAGCACTAGGCCTCCAGACGTCCTCTTCTATTGAGAGTTTTGTCCTTGAAAATGTGGCCTGAGAAAAATGGGAAATTTGAATTACTCATGTAAGCCAAGAAAAGAAATTGGATCTCTTCTACTTGGTGGTAGAGAAAGCACTTGGGCCAGACTTTGTCCATCATTTAAATTATAGTTAATGAGCTCTTGCCCTCAGAAAGGGGGGTGGGGAGTGAGCAGGAGGGACCTGGAAAGCGGGGCTTGTCAGGGTAGTGGTGGAGGGGTGCAGGGTGTTGGTGGTGGGGACATTGCATGGTGGTAAAGATGGAAGTGGAAGTTATTGTGATGACAATGGTGGTGGTGGTGGAGGTGATGGTATGATGATGGTGTGGTGGTGGCAGTGGGGGTGGTAGCGGTAGTGATGGCAGTAGTATTGGTGGAAGGAAGATCTGGAGCAAGAAAATGTGCCTGAAGATGGTACTAAATTTGCATATTTCTGCATTACCCACCCCAGAAATTTAAATACAAGATGCTGTCCAATTGTTACTGGGGAAGACAGGCAGAGGATCTTCCCCCAGCCTCTTCTGTGCCATGCAACTTCATGATAGAGATGTCTAGTCAGGTCCTCTGCCATTGCATACGGTGCAATATACAAATCTTGTAACATAGAAATCTACACCCGAAACCTATATGGCCCTATTAACCAATGTCACCCCAATAAATTCAATAAAATTTTTAAAATGCCATGATAGGCCCCAGAGCACTGGCTTATTTTCCTCCCTGCTGGTTTTCCCTTAGAAGAAATCTTGGAGGTGTGTATGTGGGGGGGGGGGGAGGCGGAGGCTGGGGGGGGTACGGGGAGGAGGGAGGTGAGTACATGCAAAGGAGAAACCCAGGGATGAGAAAGACATACAGGCAGGAGCAATCGTTTTGCCTGGAAAATATTATCTATTCTATTTTTAACATGATGCCCTTTCTGTTGTGCCTCTTTGTTATCAGAAAATTCTTCTGGGGAAATCCTTTGGGCTACTTTCATTGACAGATAAAGATACAATCAATTACACGAATAAACTGCTGTGGTAAACTTGAAGAATGCTAGCAGAAGAGGCTCAGAGGGAAGCCCAAGGTGGGGACCCTTCTCTGTGTCACATCATTATCCAGGTTTTTTGCATGCAGAGTTCCAAAGTGGCTATCAGCGGGGAATAAAGAAAATAACACCAAGGCAGCAACATAAAACTAACATCTATTTGCACACACACTGAGGAAATGTTAGATAAAGAAGAGTTGGAAATATTGACATTGCTTGCTGGAAAATATGACTTTTAACATAGTCTTTAAAGGTGAAAATACTTGGGATTTTCCAGGCTTGAGTAAACAACATTGATATATCTTATACAACTATCTAAATTAGTGGTTTGCAAGTGCTGTTCCAAAGATCTATTTTTTAAAAAATGCTAGTTCTTTGGAATCATCCTCAAAGTTCTGATTCAAAATTCTGAACCTGTGGCAGGGCTTAGCAATCTTTATTTCACTTCTAAATTCCTCCAGGAGTTTCTTGCTCAGCCCACAGAGATGGTGTAACAGAATTCAAAAAGAGCTGATGTAGATGTTTTGCCTACATGATAAACTTCTCTGTCATCAGTAACTATTACCCTAGCTAAAAATCATTCTTCATATCCTATCTATTGAAAGAGTAATATGCAAATTGACCAACACTCCAACACACAAGATGGTGACCCCCATGTGGTCAAAGATGGCCACCACAAGACAGCCAGCAGGGGAGGGCAGTTGGGAGTGACCAGGCCAGCAGGGGAGGACAGTTAGGGGCAACAAGGCTGGCAAGGGAGGTCAGTTAGGGGTGACCGGGCCAGCAGGGGAGGGCAGTTAGGAGCAATCAGGCTGGCAGGGGAGTAGTAAAGCATCAATCAGACTGGCAGGGGAGTGGTTAGGGGGTAATCAGGTTGGCAGGCAGAAGCAGTTAGGGGCAATCAGGCAGGCAGGCAGGCTAGAGGTTGGGAGCCAGCAGTCCTGGATTGTGAGAGGGATGTCCAACTGCCCGTTTCTGGTGGGGTAGGGCCTAAACGGGCAGTCGGACATCCCTCAAGGGGTCCCAGATTGGAGAGGGTTCAGGCTGGGCTGAGGGATACACACTCCCCGCCCTGTTCCCCCCCCCCCCACATGAATTTCATGCACCAGGCCTCTAGTTTAGTATAATCAAATAAACCAAAAGTAAAGATGGAAAGAAAATGAGACAAGTAGAAAAATAATATAAATCTTGATAACATGAGAAGAACAAGGACACATTATTTACCAAAATATAGAAAGAGGTGAAGAACCTGGACTTTTGAAATGTTCCCAAGGTCAATGAGTTCAGCTGTCAACATCTCATCCAGTTAGAAATGTCTACTGATGACTTAGAAATGTGGGAGTTCCACTCCAAAAGAAGTTGGGGCTGGAGATAAAACTGAATAATTTTGTATAGGCCTTTGGAGTCTTGGGGAAAGATCAAAGAGCAAGAATTCAGAGATTCAGAGAAAAAAGAACAGCTTATCTTGAAATTGTGGTTCTCTGAACATGGCATCCAAACCACAGCACAAGTATTATCTGGGAATTTGTTTGACAGGCAAATTCTCAGGCCCCACCTCTGACCTACTAAATAAACTCTGGCCCAGTAATCTGTGTTCGCACAGATTGCAGCTCGAGAATCACCACTGAAGGATGCACACTCGGCTGAGATGTGACTGCCCCCAACTACTAGTAAGCTGACCCTTTATATCCTTCTTCAGAGAAATGTAATTTTTTCATACACATTTTCTCAACCATCTCCATCTCAGAAGTTTGTCACACAACTGACTGACCCATTCATTTTCCACCAAAATCTTTTTAAGTCTCCACTTATTGCAAAACAAAGAGCTGCTTGTTGTATTGAAAAGATAGTTTTTCTAGCCTCTGCTACTTTTAAAACAGTTTTAAAAATATTGAAGCCAAATTTCAGCATCTTTTAAAAATATTATATTAGTTTAAGGAATACAATAAAGAGATTAGACATTCATATAACTTGCAAAGTGATCACCCTGATAAGTCTAGTTAGTATACATCTGAAGCTATGCATAGCTATTACAATGTTATTGACTACATCCACATGACTGTTTTCATAACTGGCAATTGTACTTCTTAATCCCTTCACATTTTTCACCAGGCTCTGCAAACCTCCTCCCATCTGGCAACTGTCAAATGTTCTCTGTGTCTGAGTCTACTTCTACTCTGCTTGTTGCTTTATTTTGTTCTTCAGGTTCACCTGTTCACAGGGGCATGCCTGCATCTCCTTCCTTAGGGTCTAGTTGGGCTTGTGGCAACTCTGACCAACAGAGTTTGGTGTCTTCAGTGTCTCGGTCATAAAAGGACATGCATTTCTGCCTGGAGCTGCTGAGGACTCCTCTCTTGGAGTCCTGGGTTGCCATGTAAGAAATTTGACTACCCTGACACCACTAGGCTGTATACAAAGCCCAAGCCTCATTGAGAGGGCAATGTAGGCACTTTGACCTACACTGTGGTAGCTGCGTCATCTTGGCCCAGCTGCCAGAGATGGAGTGAAGAGCCTGCGGGTGATTCTCAGCCCCAGGCATTTGAGTCTTTCTGGCAGAGGCCCCCGGTTTGATGCAGCAGAGACAAGTCTCCAAGCTGTGCCTTTTTTGAATTGTTTGTTTGAACCCACAGACTCTGTGAGAACAATAAGATATTTTTATGTTCTTTGGGGTGCCGCTGGGAGTGGTTTGTTAACAGCAGTAGAGAACTGAAACACCCAGCAACGTGAATAAATATAAAAGAAGCTAGACATAAAAGTAATACCAATTATATGATTCAGTATATATAAAATTCAGAAAAGTTAGAAAATGTGTATTATATGAGGGTGCATATAAAGCAAAGCAAGGAAGTGATTATCATAAAATTCAAGGTAAATATTATAGCTAGAGGAGAGGGAAATAGTTTTGCTCAGGGATACTAATTCTGATGCTTCCAGATGTAGGTAACGCTCTATTTCCTGGTCACATTGGTAACTACATGCATGTTCGCCTTGCAATAATTGTGTTATAATTTTGCTTTATGCATTTTCCTGTTTGTGCAGCATATTACATAATAAAAAGTGTTTCAAAAATATTATTTTGGCTTTTGGATGAAAAATGACCCTAGTAAGCCAGTGAGGAAGCTGGAAAACACATCGGAAGGCTGTTGGTATATTTCAAGAGAAAAATGCTGGCAGTTTGAACAAGGTATACAGATGGTGAGAGGAGGTTGGTTTTGATATATTTTGAAATGAGAGCTAGTAGAATTTCCTGCTAGATTAGAAAGGTGGAGGGGGGAGTTAAAAGGAAAAAAAAGGAAGAATCAGGAAGGATTATATATGTTTGACTTGGTTATATTGAGATTCTAGTAACAGATTATTATGCACTTCAATATCACCTACTAATATTTAATTTATTATTGACCCCCATTCCATTCAAGAGCTTTGAAACCCAGCCTTGGATATTTCATCCTGGCCATTAGATTTCTAAATGTTTGGTGGATTATTCCAGATCTTGAAGAGAGCAGGTAAAAGTTAGGATACAATCCTAATAATAATGAGGTGATATTCATACATTTTATTTTTAATACAAGAGGCTAATTATCCACTGAGCAGATACATCTCTGATCTACCAGAATGCAAGGCAAGGTAACATTTAATTATACCAGATGACAGGGAAGAAAAAGTTGTTTTGGGATGTAATCAAATCACATTTAAATATTTTAAAAATTTAAATAGCTTCATCCCTTATTACCTAAATTTATACTTGCCCTCGCCTTTTAAATTATGTGCAATTGTGAAAATACCCTTCCTGGAACCTCATGCCTGATTATATTCTCAGTTTATGTATTTGAGATATTGGCTACTTGATAATTGACATTCTTTACCTCCTGTTGAATTTACATAAAATATTTGTCTTCTTCAGGCTGACACTTCAAATGAGAAACGAGTAATGATGGACTAATTCTGGAGCTTATTTACTCTTCTATTTCCAACACTACATTAATACCTAGAATTAGGAAAATTGAGTGAACTGCTGACACATGGAGATATTGCCACACAAAATCTCATTCAAACAGCAAGGAGAAATTTGGAAACTAGTGCACTGGAGCCACATGAACAAGAATATGTCAGTCTTTGGTCCTTAAGCAACAAGTAACCCCATATGCATGAATCTAAGCATCTGAAAACACAAAAAAGGTTAGAATCAAAATATATTCTTTATTTACATGACACTGAATAACTGAAAGGGTTTTTCAATTCTTTTGTGGAGGCAGTGGAATACCAACAGTCCTTTGCTCTTATCTTTCTTTATTCGATTGAAAAGAAAGTTATCAAATGAGGAGGGAGGAAGAGTTAAGAGCCTGATGTAGCCCAGGTACTGTATTCAGTTCTTTATATGCACCACCTTACTTAGCGTTCAAAATGCACTCCAGTGACGCAGACATCATCTCTCCCACTTCATAAATTAACAAACAGAAGCATAGAGGTTTCAGACAAACTCACACGAAAAGCCTTGCAGGCAGAGGTGGACTGCAAACCACGAGTGGGATGACTCCAAGGTGTGTTTCTCTGTATGTTGCAGTGATGGCTCCGAAAGAGCATTAGGGGCTGGACCTGGGCCCCTGCAGCTGCTGTTAGGATCAATACTGTTAGGATCAATTGCACCTTTTGATGTTACTTACTGCTTGTTTGTTTTCTTCTACTTACCTTCTGTACCATCACAAGGCCTTTCAAGCAAAGAATGTAATTTTAAAATCCCCAATTTCTTCCTCATGCTCCTAAGTAAATAATCCTGCCCCTCCTCCTTCCCCCCTGCTGAGATTTTCCTAACACCTGCATTTTCACTGGTGATCTCTAAGGAAAACTGGGAGTCTGCAAAGTGTTGTCCAAAGCAGTAGCTTCAGGCTCACAGAAGGCCTGGTTCACATTCTCCTGTGTCTCTAGCTGCCTGGGCCTAGAGTCACTTACTCTTTTAAGCTTCAGTTCTTTCATGGGTAAACCTGGCATAGTGACGCATACTTCTCAGCATTAGGAGGATCAACTGTGATAATACAGGCACGGTGCCTATTTTCTCTAGAAGAACAGTAACCTGTTCTCTTCTCTAATGTGCGAGGATCAAGTACACACGATGTGTCTGAGACCCCGCATGCGTTTTCATGTGCCTGTCAGACTGTCTTGCTCGTTAGATTCTTCTGCTCTCCTCTCTTTGTCTTTTGTCTGTTTTTCATCCTAATTTTAATATCCTTTGTATGTGAAGTGTTTGTATTTTGGAGATATGTGGATTCAGAATGTTGACGGAAACAAATGTACAAAGTCCATGTTCCGGTGAAATAAAGCACATTCTCTTGGATCTATAAAAAGCAGTTTATGTATTTCTCGTGTCAATTAAGTTTTCCTTTTTGCATATCATTGCTAAATGATTAACCTTTACTGGTAGCATAACTTAATTATTAATGACTCTCTTTTAAGCCCAATTTAATTTTCACATTATGAATATTTCCCTTCCAAATAATCACAAATCAAGGGTGGTTTTTTTTCTCCTCATTTCAATAACTTCATTTAATAGAAAACCACATATGATGTGTACTTTTATGTATTGTGCTGACAAGGAATGAACAACTAAAACCCCTATTCCTCATTTTCTTAGAAGCATAGTGAAGGGAAGTGTGTCAAATTGAACTGTACATAATAATAGGGGTTTGTACATTCCTCATAGTCAAGTTTTTGCTTTGCCCCTTCAAAATATAAGACTATCATCGACTTCATTCAGATTATATTAAATGCAGAATGATTCAAATAGTGCCAGCTGCCAATTTAAATTTCAAATGAAAACCTTCCCATTTGCTGACTCTTGTTCATTCACTCCTCCTCCCTGCTCCATCTCCCCCCACCCCTTCTTTTTCTAGTTTATTTTAAAGCTACTTGATACATATTTCTCATGGGGGGAGCCTGCTCTAAGTGTGTAGTGCCTTTGAGTCATAAACTACTTCCACATATTTCCCTGTGCAATAGCAATATTTTCTAGTTGCCTGCTGCTGCTTACAGACAAACCTCAGAAAAACATATTATGTTAAAAAAAAATGAGTGCCTCATTTTCTAATTTAATTCCTCTTATTTTTTTATGGAATTTTAAAATAGCTGAGGCAAGAAAGAAAGCATATGTGGGCCTGTGCAGGTGGACTCAGCGTGGAGTCCTTAAGAACTGCGTCTCTCCTGCCTTTGAGTGGGCCTTGCGTAAAGTCTGTGCTCTACTACTACCTGGAGGTGATCAGAATGGCCGCCAGCTTCTGAAGGGTTAAGGTAGAGCCAGCAGATGAGGTGGCCCACTGCCAGTTTGGTTTTGTACTATGATTTGGAGGGGGGCATGTAGGGGCTGTGTTACAGATCACACTGAAAAGAGGTTGGAGCTCATTTTAATGAAGTCAGTAAAATACAAATTGAAACTTGGAGGAGAGAGATGGTTCAATCCTTAAGTGAACTCTAAACTCGTACTCTCCATTTCCCTTTGGCATTTATTCTTTAATATAAACTTGTTAAAAAATAATATTCAAGTATATCATGCAAACAGAAAAGTGAACAAATCCTAATTGTCCAGTTATATGAGGGCTCACATCACATCAATGGAGCCCAATTTTCAGGGGGCTTACATCAATGGGACTGGCACCAAGAGCAAGAAACAGAACATTTCCACAACCTTTCATATCTACTCCCCATCACTCACCCCCTCCTCAAGGGCAAAGCCATCCTGACTTCCAAAACCGTGACGTAGCTCTGCTTGTTACTGTCTTTATGTAAAGTTAATCGCACTTTGGGTACTTGGTGACTGAGAACACTTATCCTCAATGGGGGGAAAAGAGAAAACGGAGAATAAAATAACCGAAATTTGTTCTGTGACCCTTCTCCTTCCCCTACTCCTTCCTTAGTATTTGCCCTCTCCTTCCTTCTCCTACTTCAATAAACTTTTTTATTTTAAAACTAGAGGCTCAGTGAACGAAATCATGCATGGGTGGGGTCTCTAGGCCTGGACAGCGATCAGGGCTGATTGGGGCCAGGCCAATGGGGGCCTGACGTCCGGGGGGAGAGACATGGGGAGGAACCCCGGGTGGTTGGCCAGCTGGGGGTAGGGACCACAGAGAGGTTGGCCACCAGCCCCAAGGAGGAAGCCAGCCCTTGGCCCCCCTGGGAAAGGGGCCATGTCCGTTGCCACCCACCCTTCGTTCCCTGTCCCAGCCTGGGGCCCAAATGCCCTGGTGGTGTCGGGAGAGGAGGCAATGGTCACCAGGCTGGGTGGGGAGGAATGGATGCCAGACACCTCAGCTGCCGCTATCAGCACCCCACCACCCCACAGTTCCCTGCCTCCCCACTCCTCTTTAGCTCACCATGGCACCGCCATGTGGTGGGCAGGTGATGGGGCGATCGGGGGCTTGCTGGCTGGGGGTAGAGATGAGGGAAGGGACCACAGGAGGTTGGCTGGCCACGAGGAGGGACTGCAGGCAGTTGGCCAGCTGTGGGAGGTTGGCTGTGGGAGCGCACTGACCACCAAGGGTCAGGTCCTGCATTGAGCATCTGCCCCCTGGTAGTCAGTGCACATCATAAAGACTGGTCAACAGGTCATTTTGATCATTTGGTTGTAACAGTTGCTTAGGCTTTTATACATATAGATAATTTTAGATTTACAGAAAAGTTATAAAATGTTCAGCAATATACCATTCACCAATTATTCCTAATATTAACATTTTTGATACATTTGTCATAACTAAGAAACCAACATTGCTGCATTAACCTGAGGACTTTGTTCATATTTCACTAGTTTTTCCAGTAATAATTATTTTTCCTGTGCTAAGATCCCATCCAGAATACTACATTTAGTCATCATGTCCACTTAGACTCCTCTGTTTTATGAAAGCATCTTAGTCTTGCCTTGATTTTCAAGACTGTGACAGACCTGACCAGTGTTTCTCAGTTGTTGGGCACTAACCCATGAACCTGGAGATAATGGCCCAATTTCTGATCAGGGTACATGCCCAGGTTGCTAGCTTGATCTCCAGTAGGGGACATACCAGAGGCAGCTGCTTGATGATTATCATCATTGATGTTTCTATCACTCTCTCCATCTCCCTTCCCCTCTGAAATCAATAAAAACATAGTTTAGAAAAAGACTATGACAGATTGAAGAATACTTCTCAGACATTTTATAGGGTGTTTATCAATTTATGTTTTTCTAATATTTTTCTTTTGATTAGACTTAGGTTCTAGGTTTTTGGGGGAAGAATATTACAAAGGTAAAGTTCTCTTTTCTTCACATCACATCAGGGAGTACATGATATCATGACTTATACTAGTGATGCTAACCTTGATCACTTTGGTTACCATAGTATCTGCCTGTTTATTGTTTTTCCACCATAAAAATATTCTCCCTCCCATTCTACCATACTCTTTGGATGTGAGTCGCTAAGTCAAAGAGGATGAGACATGAGAATAAAATTCCACTGCCTGGATGGGACAATTTCTGCCTATGTCTTTGTCTAGAATCCTCCTATAAGGTCAATTTTTACTTCTCTCCCATCTATTCCTTTATTTGGTCATTTGTTAATATCAATGTAAACTCATGTATGTTTATTTTATACTTTGGATTTTAATCTAGTGTGATGTTGTTCATTTTGTTGCTAAAATTATTCTAGTTTGGGTCTTTGGGAACACATTCAGCTTGGTTCTGTGTCCCTTTGAAATGATATCATCTTTTTTTACTTATTTATTTATGACTCCCCCCACCTCTTACTGTATGGTATAGGACAGTGGTCGGCAAACTCATTAGTCAACAGAGCCAAATATCAACAATACTATTGAACTTTCTTTTGAGAGCCAGATTTTTTAAACTTAAACTATATAGGTAGGTACATTGTTATTAACTTAATTAGAGTACTCCTGACTGACTGGCTCACTCAACTTGTGCATGAATCGCGCTCACCTCCCGCGCTGAGGATCCCGTGGTCTGCCTGTGCCACTTCTCCTGTCGCCAGACCTACCGACACCCCCCACTTCTTCTAACACCACTTCTTCAAAATAGACTCGCCCAGGCCGAAAACTGACTTCTGCGCATGGGCCACGAAGTTTCAATCGCACTGTACATGTGCACCCACACATGTTATTTTGTGGAAGAGCCACACTCAAGGGGCCAAAGAGTTGCATGTGGCTCGCGAGCCACTGTTTGCCAACCACTGGTATAGGCAAATGTTTAGATGTTTCAACATTACCTGGTAATTTTGACTTTTACTTTAAAAATAGAATTGAGGCTTAGAAGAGCTCAGCAATTTGTCCAAGATCACCCAAAAGTAAACAGTAGAATTAAGATTTAAACTCAGAAATGCTGATGCCCAAATCCTTAATTTCTTGGCAATATACTACCCACCTCACAAGAAAATTATGGCTGACATGTAAGGAAAACTTCATCACTAAACATTGGGTAATGGACTCAGAAACAGCTCCCTGGCCCTGATGCCTCTGGGAAGAAGATGGAGGTTGCTTGATCCCTGGTTGTACATTAATCATGAAAGCTAAAATAATTAAGAAATGGGAATCTCTTTGCTCAGTTGCCAGTTTGGTGTTCTTGTAGGCAAACGGGTCACAGAAAACTAATTTTGACTTGCTTTTTAGTTTTTATTCTGTTTTATGCTTTTAAGTATGTCTCCCTTCAAATATAGTTCTATGGTCATACCAGCTAAAACTTTGCCTATTTTTGCCACTGCCATATTTTCTAGACAAGAGAAACATTATTGATTTTTCAGAAGGTGACTCTAGTCCATCAGTTGTACATTGAAATAAGTACTGCTTTTAGCTTTGCAACTCCTCAGGTTGACCAAACTGCTGAAGTATAGCCATAAGGAAATCTATTACTTGTAAACAGAATATTCATGTTTGTAACAGAAAAAATAGAGTTGACCATTGAACAACATGGGTTTGAACTACCCTGGTTCACTATATGTGGATTTTATTTTCAATAAATATGTGCAGTACTTTTAATGTATTTTTTCTTCCTAATGATTTCCTTAATAGCATTTTATCTAGATTACTTTGTTGTAATAATACAGTATGTAATACATATAACATAAAAAAATGTGTTACTTGACTATTTATATTACTGGTAAGGCTTACCATCAATAGTAGACTATCAGTAATTAAGTATTGGGGGAGTCAAAAGTTATACACAGACTTTCAAGTGTGTGGGAATGAGCCACCCACAACTATCTTTCTGTTCAACGATCAATTGTAAATTTCTTAAATTCAGAGGGGAACATGCATATATTGGAGTATTAATACAATATTGCTAAGTTGGTCTAATGGTATATTTGCAAATTTGGGACAATGAAATGCTTAAATTAATACAGGAACAAGGACTTGTTATCACATTGAGACCACAATTCTTTATCATGCTCTTAGCCATTCACTCAATTCTGGATGAAGGTTTTATATACAAGATAAGAAAAATATTCTATATTTTAACAATTGTGAATATAATTTTTCATTAACCCATAAACACTAGGACAAGTTGTGAAAAATAAATTTAAAGAATTAAATCAAGACCAGACATGTAAAAGATAGGTAATTGAATAGTACACAAAGTACTCTGACCGTATCAAAAATATTAATGACGATTATACAACTCCACATTATTAATAGTAATATATGCCTCAAGCAAGGTACTTAGAAGTTGTGCTATAATTCTTTGATATGTAATTAATCCATTCCATCATTCTGAAGGCCAAACAATGTTTAATGATGCAAATAAGAAGGTAATTAAAACTACAATTTTGACTTGGACTAGGAATGTGTTTATAAATGTAGCCCAGTAAGCATTGATTGATCTATATGTCCTGTTCTAAAATATACTCATCTAATTTCTCATCCAATGACATGGAATTATTGGAAGAGGGAGGCAGTACCTGAATAGATTATCCAATATTTGACAAAGACACTTCACGACACTTTACCCTTTAATTTGTGTGTAGATCTTGTTCAAATCATTTTGACAAGTGACTAAAAGTTTAAATTTCCTCTCCAGAGTTCTCATCTTTTTTTTCCTTTTCTTATTTTGGGTCTATCTGCTTTCTCCTCTATTTTCCTTTTCAATTCTTTTCTTTTCTTCCTCCTTTATTTTAAATGATTTTCCTTCTTCTGAGATGAGATTTCATGCATAAACAGGACAATAACATTCAACTCCCAACTAAAACAGGAGAACCCAAATAATGCAAACAGGGGTTTTCCTAGAGCACCCAGCTCAGAAGATTTAAGAGACTGCACCCCTAGGTCCCACAAAACACCTACTACATAAGACCACCCCACAAAGTTTGGGAGGCATACTGGTTTGATCTGATACATAGAAACAAATACAAAGGGACAGCAAAAATGGGGAGACAAAGAACAACCCCTAATGAAAGAAAAGAAGGAATTACCAGAAAAGGAGCTAAGTGAAATGGAGGCAAGCAATTTGTCTGATAAAGAATTCAGAATAATGATAATAAGGGTGCTCAGTGAGAGCTACAAGAAACTTAATGAGAATAACAAGGTACTTGATGAGAGCTATACCAATATGAAAAGTAAGATTAAAAAAATAAATAAGAATCATTTGGAAATGAGGAATGACATAGCTGAAATAATCCTATAAGGATTCAACAGTAGGCTAGAAGAAGCTGAGGAACAAAGCAGCAAATTATAAGACAAGGTAGATAAAAACACCCACTCAGAGCAACAAATGGGAAAAAAAAAAAGTAAAAAGCAGAAAGAGAGTTTAAGGGAGCTTTGGGACAACATGAAATGTGACAATGTTCACATCATAGGGGTACCAGAAGGAGAAGAATCTGAAGAAGGAATATAGAACCTGTTTGAAGAAATAATGGCAGAAAATTTCCTTAATTTGGTGAAGGAAAAAGCCACTCAAGTTCAGGAAACACAGAGAATCCAACCATGATGAACCCAAAAGACCCATAACTAGGCACATAATAATTAAAACAGCAAACATTAGAGACAAAGAAAGAATCTTAAAGGCTGTAAGAGAGAGACATAAAGTTACCTACAAGGGAGCTCCCATTAGACTGTGAGCTTACTTCTCAATAGAAACACTTCAGGCCATTAGAGAATGGCATGAAGAGTGCAAGGTAACAAAAACCAAGGGATTGAACCCAAGAATACTCTATCCAGGAAGACTAGCATTCAAAATCAAAAGTGAAATAAAGAGGTTTATAGACAAAAATGGCTAAAAGAGTTTATTACCACCAAACCAGCACTGCAAGAATTGCTGGGAACTGTTGTAAGAAGAATAAATAGAGAGAAAGAGAAGAATACAGGAATAAAGAATAAGAATGACAACAAGTAAGTATTTATCAATAATAACCTTAAATGTAATTGGATTAAATGCTCCAATCAAAAGACACAGGGTAGCTGAATAGATAAGAAAACATGACCCATCTATCTATATATATATATAAAAGTTTAGGTGATTATTACTACTGAATGACTGGAAGGACCGGACCAACCGGTCAACCAGTCACTATGCTGCACATTGACCACCAGGGGGCAGATTCTCAACGCAGGAGCTGCCCCCTGATGCTCAGTGCTCTCCATAAGCAGGAGCACCACTCAGCCAGAAGCTGGGCTCAGGGTTGGCGAGCACAGCTGTTGTGGGGGTAGCCTCTTCCGCCTCCTTGGCAGTGCTACCAGGCAGCAGCAGCAGGTGCAGGAGGGCTGGGATGAGGAGCAGTGGATCTGTGCCTGTCTCTGGCTGGGGCTCCTCTCCGGCCTCCTGCCACTTCAGCCCTGTTACATCCCTTGGGGGGATGTAAGACTGCTAGGTTTCAGCCTGATCCCCACAAGCCAAGCTGCAGGGGTCAAGCCAAAACCCAGCAGTTCAACAACCCCTGAGGGGTCCCAGATTGCGAGAGGGCACAGGCCAGGCTGAGGGACCCTACCTGAGCACAAATACGTGAACTGGGCCTATAATATATATATATATATATATATATATATATATATATATATATATATATCCTATCTAATAAAAGAGAAACATGGTAAATAACATACGACCGCTACCCTTCCCATTGGCCTAATCAGGGCAATATGAAAATTAACTGCCAGTCAAGATGGCAGCCGGCAGGCAGGCAGCTTAAAGTGAACAGGAGGCTTGCTTGCTTCAGTGACTGAGGACTCCAACGTTCCCCGCCTGCCCCTGCAGGCCTCTGAGCTGCAACTCTAAGCAACTGTTACAAATATAGAAGCTAAACAAAACCCCAGAAACCTGCTTTAGTCCATCAGGCTTCAGCCAGCAGGATCGCAACATTGTTTCAAATACAGAAGGTAAACAAAGGCCAGAAACCTGTTTTCAGCAGTGGAGGCTTAAGAACTGGAGCCTCAGAGCTAAAGCTGGCCCAGAATTAAAAAAAAAAAAAAAAAAAAAGAAAGAAAGAAAGAAAAAAAGGAGAGGTTGGGAGCTTCAGTCACCTGCCAGCCTGAAAACAGCCCTCAGCCCCTCACCCAGACTGGCCAGGCACCCCAGTGGGGACCCCCACCCTGAAGGGGGTGTGACCAGCTGCAAACAGCCATCATCCCCTCAACCAGGCTGGCCAGGCACCCCAGTGGGGACCCACACCCTGATCCAGGACACCCTTCAGGGCAAACCAGCCGGCCCCAACCCGTGCACCAGGCCTCTATCCTATATAGTAAAAGGGTAATATGCCTCCCAGCACCGGGATCAGCAGAGCCTAGAGGCCTCCCGGCACCGGGATCAGCAGAGCCTAGAGGCCTCCCGGCACCGGGATCAGTGTGACCGGGCAGCGCCCAAACCCCCTGATCGCCCTGCGGCTCTGTGTGTGACAGGGGGAAGCGCCCCAACCCCCTGATTGGCCCTGCTCTGTGCATGACAGCGGGTGGTGCCGCAACCTCCCCATCGGCCCTGCCTTGAGTGTGACAGGGGGCGGTGCCCCAACCCCCCAATCGGCCCTACCCTGAGCGTGACTGAGGGTGGCATTGCAACCTCTTGATCCGCCCTCTTCTGTGCATGACAAGGGGGCGGCGCCTTAACTCCCCAATCGTCCCTGCTCTGAGCCCGACCAGGGGCTGCACCTAGGGATTGGGCCTGCCCTCTGCCATCCGGGAGCAGGCCTAAGCCAGCAGGTCGTTATCTCCTGAGGGGTCCCAGACTGCGAGAGGGCACAGGCCGGGCTGAGGGACCCCTCCTCCCCCCCCCCCCCCGAGTGCACAAATTTTTGTGCACCGGGCCTCTAGTGTGTATATATATATATATATATATATATATATATATATATATATATGCTTCTAAATGTCCTCTCCCAGTGGTCTCACAAAGGGCACACTCAATTCTTCCAGCAAGGAGTTGTCACAAAGTGTGTGAAATGTCTACCAGGGAAGCTCAGTTGAGACCCAATTCCTGGGGATTTTATTGGGGTCTAGTCAAATGGGCATCCCTTGCTTAACTTCTACCAAAATTCTAGACACCCAGAAGGAAAGCATAGGCTCAACATAAAGGATAATTTTTGCATCAGTAATTTAGGCACAGTGAGCAGCTCTTAGCAGGGAATTGCCCTCTCAAAATATATGTTCCCAGAAACTGGCCAAGGGCCAACCTTACAAGCAGACTCAAGAATAGCAGGCACAGATCTGCTGTGTTAACTCTTCTGCACAATAGTTTTATCTATTTCACTTTTAGGAACATCTGACTGTGCATAGATGACAATTCTAAAGAGAAATTTGGTGGATTCTTAATTAATGTAATTGTGTATAACTTTTCAAAGTCAAGACTTCAGAGAGATTCCTTATTTGTAAAGTCATCTCACTATCTCCATCATCGTTCATTATAAGCCCTGTGTTAGTTGCCAACATACATTGAGTTCAAATGGTACGCCATATATTATATTCTCATATGAAAGCAACATCCTAAAGATTTGATCCATTTATCTACTCACAATTACATAACCATAGCTCTTCTTCCATATGCATAATGAAAACAAATTATAAACCAAGAATATATGTCAACTACCAATGAATGCAAAGTTATCTAAAATGCCAGGGAAATAGGCTATACCAATTTTAAATTGTCACTTTCTTTTGCTGACACATATCAGCAGAGACACAATAACTTGAAGACATGATGGGGGGTCATTAAAAATACTACAGGCCTGGTGTACTAAATTTGTGCAAGCGGGGGGGGGGGGGGAATCCCATCAGCTCAGCCTGCACCCTCTCCAATCCAGGACCTCTCCTAGGGTGTCTGACTGCCGGTTTAGGCCTGGTCCCCAAGATTGAGCCTAAACCAGCAGTCGGACATCCCCCTCGCCATCTGGGAACACTGGGTCCTAACTATTCACCTGCTTGCCTGCCTGATCACCCCTAACCACCTCTATCTGCTGGCCTGGTCATCCCCAACTGCTCCCCTGCTGGCCTGGTCAACCCCAACTGCGCCCCCTCTGCTGGCCTGGTTGCCCCTTACTGCCCACCCTGCTGGCCTGGTCATCCCCAACTGCCCCCCTCTGCTGGCTTGGTCACCCTTAACTGCCCTCACACCAGCTTGGTCACCCCCAAATGTTGGGGGCCAGAGAAGGTCCTTGCACCTGAAGGGGCTAGCAAGGCTGGGACCCTTACCCACACA
This sequence comes from Myotis nattereri, assembly GCF_964212035.1. NCBI lineage: Eukaryota > Metazoa > Chordata > Mammalia > Chiroptera > Vespertilionidae > Myotis > Myotis nattereri. Next base: position 81,014,441 of record NC_138082.1, on the reverse strand, counting down.
GTTTTCCCAGACTTGTTTGGATGGCGATTACCAGTAGAATGAGAGCAACATTTGTAGAATGAGAACAACCTTTCATGGCTTACCAAGAAGTCTGTAACTATTTACTGAAATATGCTGTAGTGAGAACTTGTCCTTCTGCTGTGTCTCTCCCTTAGAGATTAAGAGGAACAAAGAATACATTCCTCTTGACAGACCTCCTATTCAGTGTGTTGTGTATAAATAAGGTTGCATGATTAATAAACTCGCTTCAGTTCATTGAGAGAGCTGTCGTCCTCACGACCCCGCTTTCCTGTTTTTCTTTCTTTTCTCAATTCCCACCTCCCTGCCTCAGCCTGGCTCAACCTTGTCAGGCTGGCCCTGACACCCAACTGCACCCCACTTCTGGCCTGCTTGCCCACAACTGCCCCCTTCTGCTGGCCTGGTCACCCCTAACTGCCCCCCACCAACCTGGTCACCCCTATCTGCCCACCCTGCTGGCCTGGTCGTCCCCAACTACCCCCCTCCGCCAGCCTGGTTGCCCCACGCAGCCTACTCTTCAGTCATTTGGTCGTCCCTCACTAACCCCCTGCTGGCCTTGTCCCCCCACGCAGCCTGCTGTTCAGTTGTTACTGTTACTGTGACAGCATCCTGGACAATTTGCATATTCCTCTATTATTAGTATAGATATTCATTAGTATTCAGATATCCAGATGTTAACATTATATCAGAGGAATTGTTTTATAACTTTTAAATAATATAGGGTGTCCCCCAAGAATGTACGCACACACCTTGAATAATGATAAGAGCAGTGTTTATTAAAATATATTTCATTTTCAAACTTGAGCTATCAGCTGTTAAAGTACGTATACATTTTGGGGGGGAGGGGCACTTTTGCATTTTACAGCAATATGCCTGCTGCCTACACATAATTGAATGTTACAGGAAATTCTTAGTGTTTCCTCCACTTGCCTACAACTGTTCCCTGCTGACTGTACGCATTGGTCTTTAACCTGAACCATAATGCCCATTCAGTAAGCCACAGCCATCTCTTCTCAGTGAATACAGAGAGAGGGGATGTTCAGGAGGGTTGAGGGCTTGGGATATGTTCTTGTATATGATATTAAGATGGTACTGTAGATTTTAATTATTTTTTACAGAAATTATATTTTCAAACAAATTTTCATGGGGAAGACAAGTAAAAAGTAAAAATCAGAGGTGCTGAAATGCAGAAATTGGGGGAGTCCCAAAATTGTACTTATTTTCTCTCTTGATTTTCCTGTCTCGGCAGTTCTTGAGAGTTCGTGACATCTTTCTAAAAAGTGATGTGAGCACTATTTACTCTATTCAGTCTAGCATTCTTTTGTTTGTTAATATGCAAAGACATTCATTTGATCAGGACGAGCTCATTCAGTGGCTATTGAACTTCACTTTTTCTGAGGTGAGCTGGACCTGCCTCCGGGTTCCCTATTCAGACAAAGAGAACAGGAGGAGTCAGGCTACATGTACAAGTCTTGTTTGCTGTTTGTTGGGACCTCACACTTCAGTTCGGGCTTCTTCACTTGCAGGACATCCATTGGCTACTATACCCAACCAGTGTTTTTATTCCTCTTCATGGTACTCTTCATTCTTCTTAAGTACAGCTTTTCCCATCCTATTTTCCTTAAATTTTGTATTCATGCTTATGCCTTTTGTCTATAAATTTCAATCACCAGCATTGTTATGTGAGAATCAGTGATATTCCTTTTGTGTGGTATGAATGAATGCTCATAAAATGGTGTGAGGAGAAAAAGAGCCTCCTTTTATCTGTCCTGTTGTCTGATAAATATATGTTATAGTAAATTACCTAATTAAACAAGCATAACATGAAAATTAGTTGTTTGTTTCTATAAATCTTTGAAAAGTAACCAGTTTCCCTTCTGCACCATTTATTATCCCTTCAATTTGCATAAGCTGAGTAATCAGGAATCCACACCACGGCTTTAATTGCAAGCACTAAGTGCTGATGTGGGATGTTCTGCTGCTGAGCTTTTAAAAAGTGACAACTTTTTCTTTTCTTTTGTTAGTAATTAAGGTGGCTTATATAATCATACCTCACCCTTATCAGTACAGTATTGTTCTCTAATGTGTTTAGTTTTCTTTAATAGTCTAAATTACTTGAGAAAAAGTGAAAATGATGATAATGATAACAACCACAATAATGGGTAAAGGTAGACATCTATGTAAGGCACCAGGCATCACGTAAGCACTAGAAATGCATTATTTCATGTAATAATGTCAAGAAAATGATTTAAACATTTCTGAATGCTTCAAAGACAAACTCATCCAACCAATGGGCACCCGCTCTCCTATGGAGTTCTGCATCACAGAGTCAGCCCTGCACCCTCATTTCCTGCGCATCACACTGGTGAGGCCACTGACCTCTCATCTCCACCACGTGTGCACGAATTAGTGAGCAATGCATTCATTTATCAGGAAGACAACCCCAGTGTTTCTTTTCCCATGACTTCTCTCATTTTTTTTCCTTTAAAAAATACGTTTTAAATTGATTTCAGAGAGGAAGGGAGAGGGAGAGATAGATAGAAACATCAATAATGAGGGAGAATCAGTGATTGGCTGCCTCCTGCATGTGCTGCACTGGAGATCGAGCCCACAATCCAAGCATGTGCCCTGACCCAATAGAACCATGACCTCCTGGTTCATAGGTCAACACTCAACCACTGAGCAGCACCACGTGGGCTCTCTCCCTTTCTGTATCCACCTACCACCAAGTTCCGCAAGTTTTATCTCCTAAATCAGGGCTTCTGGCACTTTATGATGCATAGGGATATCCTGGGGTCCACGTGAAAATGCATATTCTAAATCAGCTAGTCAGAAGAATGTCCAGAGATTCTGCGTTTCTCAGGAGCTTCCAGACGGTATCATTTCAGGTCATGCTATCATTGCTGCTAATCCAGAAACCTCACTTCAAGTAACAAGGTGAGCGATTCTGGAGTTGAACATTCACCTCTATCCTCAGTATCTCTCTTGACTAACATGCGAGAAGAACCGATGGCCTGATCTGTGAAGAGTACATGAAAATAAATTCGACATTCAATGTGCCACAGTTTTCTCATATTTTTTAGTAAACAGTTATCATTACTCTTCCTTGTCCTTCTTCACTATAAAGCTTGTAAAGCTTTAGTCAGGCCACCGTGTTCTTTGAGACTCTGGCAAGAAAGACAATCATGGATTCTTACGGGTTTTTCAGATAAACAATTCCCCAATGTTTGTATCTGATGGCTCCTAACCCAGAAGTCTTAATGTCTTAGCCTAGTGAAGATCAGTTTCCAGAAAGTCTCTGAGGAGCTTTTAGACAAGAGCCTGGTGAAATCTGTACTGTGGGATGGTTGAATTTTTGTGACCCCAAAACTGCAGCCAATTTTCTAGAAGTATGATGGTGAACCTCCTCTGACTGCCCACCCCCCGTTTGTCTCATGTCCCATAGTACATGCTTGATCCACTTTCTTATCCTTAGGAATGACACTGCCTGAAAGTGCTTTGTGAATGGAACAACATGTGTGGCTCCGTGGCAGCCTGTGGAAAGATGCCATTAATACAGAGTAAAGGGCCAGGTGTGGTGAAAATAATATTATAAAGCATGCTCATTGCTTTCAATTAGTATGTTAAAGAAATGTTAATGAAAATATGTTTGTCTCTACCTACTAGTATAAGATCAGCCAGTAACAGAATAATACTCAGCATTACTGAGGATATGAACAATCTCATATTGCTGGTGTATAAATAAGTTTAAGAAAAAGTGGAAATATATAGTGTGTGCATTAGGAATGTGCTTGCTCTTTACCATGACCATCAGTTTAACTACTGAGAATTTGTCCTAAAGAAATCATTAGGCAAATGTGCAAATATAATTTACATATATATATATATATATATATATATATATATATATATATATTTATATCAACACAAGATATTGAAAATTGAAGATATTGAAAACTGGTACATTATTATGTTAAACCATCCTATATAATAAAGAGGTAATATGCAAATTGACCATCAATCCAACACACACGATGGCTGCCTCCATGCAGAAACAAGATGGCCACCACAAGATGACCGGCAGGGGAGGGCAGTTGTGGGTGATCAGGCCAGCAGGGGAGGGCCTTTGGGAGGGACCAGGCTGGCACGGGAGGGCAGATAGGGGCAACCAGGCTGGCAGGAGAGGGCAGTTAGGGGCAATCAGGCAGGCAGGGAGGCAAGTGGTTGAGAGCCAGCAGTACTGGATTGTGAGAGGGATGTCCGACTGCCCGTTTAGGCCCGATCCCTGTGGTGGGATCGGGCCTAAATGGGCAGACAGACATCCCTCAAGGGGTCCCATATTGGAGAGGGTGCAGGCTGGGCTGAGGGACAACACCCCCCCCACCCCATGCATGAATGTCATGCACTGGGCCTCTAGTACTGAAATAATTAGTTTTGATTATCTATGACCTAATGAAAAAGTACTTTATAAGGTTCACTTTAATAATTACACTATATATAAGTAATAGAATACCAACATACAATTAAAATGTACTTATATATGTATGTACATAGATAGAAAATATATATGGAAAGCTTTCAACCAAATATTAATAGTACTTTTATCTGAGTGTTAGGATTATAGTCACTTTTTTCCCTACATTTTTATAACTTTTCTCTCAATGAACATGAGCAAATGTGCAATTTTGAAAAAATAAATAAAAAAGACAGTGTTTATATAACCAATTAGCAATTTTCCTGCATTGACAATTTTAAGCTCATTTTAAGTCAGCAAAACTTGGGGGTACTTCAAAGTATTTTCTACTGATAGTGACATGATAATATATGTTATTAGAAAAAGTAATTTCCAGTTATTGTACTGAAATTCAGTAATTACTTTTTCAATAAAGAAAGTGAAAACTATTAAAAGCAAAAATGTGAACTAAATTAGCTCTATATCCTACACTCAATTAAACTATCATAGCAAGAAGGTAATGAATTAAGATAATTTGAGGATAGGAAGAAGGCTTTACAAAGCAGAGGTTTAACACTTCTAAAATTCATTAAAATACTCCAAAAGGAGATCACAGCAAAGCGGGTAGCCCACAAGATACTTCAGAGAAATTGCACTGTGCTTGCTAAGTAGGTAGAGGGAGAGTTTTCGGTCTCTGTAGTCTTAGAAGCTCAAGCATGATACCTATGTCTAGGTGATAGTGGCCAGAAAAAGAAAGTTGAGTTTTCCACAGGTTTCATCACTTTTAGAGAACAGGGAGATAATTCTGTAGTTTGAGAAAGAGAGGAAGGGAGAGGAAGAGTAACATCGATGGGAGAGAGAAACATCAATTGCTTGCCTCCCCTACTGGCCAATTTGGGATTGAACCCACAGCCTAGGTATGTGACCTGACCAGAATCGAACCAGCAACCTTTATGGTGTATGGGATGATGCTTCAACCAACTGAGCCACCGGTCAGGGCGATAGTTCTGTTCTTCAGGCATGTGTTCTCTCAAGGAATTCAAACACTATTTGAGCAGTTATTAATATGTAAGCATTTAATTTAGTATAAAAGGTGTGCTCAAAGATAGTAAGCTCTCGCTACACCCCTGCTGAAAATTCTCCCCACTGCATTTGGAATAAAACTGAGAGTCCTCACTGTGGCCTACAGGGAGCTACAGGCACCAGGTTTTCCCTTTCTCTGCAAAGTCACTTCATCACTCACACTGGCTTTCTCTCTATTTCTAGAACAAGCCAAACTCATTTCTGCCCTTATGCCTTTGTGCTTGCTGTTATGTCTTCCAGGAATATACTTTCTTCTGTTCTTTGCAAGGCTAGGCTCTTGGCATGTGTTCAAATGCCATCTCGTTAGAGTTTTCCAACCATGAGCCAAACCAAAGGAATCGCCTACTCTTTTTGTCAATGTTTAATATTCAGTTTTCTTTATAGTATGTATCTGACACTCCTTTTTATCTGTGAACGTCATGAGGGAAAGTATGATGCATCCCCAGTTCTTACAACAATGCTTCAATGCCAAGGCCATCATGGGAGTGGTCTGAATTGTTTTAGTTGCCTTTAGTTAGATTGTTTCATTCAACCAGCTCATTGGTTGAGGGGAGCAGAGGTGAAAACCTGAGAGTCCATGGACCCAAACTTTCTAGAAACCCAAATAGAGCTGACCCAGATAGCTCTCCTGACTAAAACGTCACATTGCTTTGGTTCCTTCTGTTTTTGTTTATTTGTTTCACTTCACTATGATATGAACTAAATTACCAGTTATCAGGTGAGTGCTCAACATTAATTTGTATCCATTTTGATACATCTGAAGATTCTGGAATAACCCCTAAAGGTTTATTTACCTACCTGAGAATTACTGTATTTTTTTAATATATTTTTTTTATTGATTTTAGAGAGGAAGGGAGAGGGAGAGACAGAAACATCAATGATGAGAGAGACTCATTGATTGGCTGCCTCTTGCACGCCCCCCACTGGGAATCGAGTCCACAACCAGGCATGTGCCCCTGACGGGAATAAAACCTGATTCCCTTCAGTCTGCAGGCCGACATCTATCCACTGAGCCAAACCAGCTAGGGCTTTTCTTTCTTCATTATTCTCAATGATTTTTTAAAGTAAAAATTTACTTCATGTAATGTGGATCATAGATTTTTTTTTTTATTCTCTAAACATGAGGCTATACTTTAAGATTGTTTTAATTCTTTATAAAATATACCCTGGCCCAATTTCAACATGCAGTCCCATCTGCAGACATCTTGCTCCTGCTCCTCTGTCCCTGGCCTGAGCAGTGTTTCTTCATCATTATACTCTTCCCCTTGAGGGTGGACAGATGTATTTTCAGGAGTCCTTGCAAATGCATTTCCTTCCAAAGCACAGGATACACCAAACACAAGTTTGAGTACCATTGATGGGGAAAGATAAATGAAGAAGGACTTACATTTAAAAGGCTAATATCTTTAGGGGAACAAAGGTTCCATCAGTCATTTATGCTATAGAGTAATTTTGCTTGATCACCTTAATTTTTCCTATTGCACAGCTGGCACTAGCTACTCTGTGAGAACAGAAGCTTTGCTAGAAAGAAGAAAAAGAACAGTCATTTAACATCATGAAGCTACTATGCTCATTCTCCAAACACAAGCTCCTGGGGCAGGGCCTCAACATAAGGAGGAGGGAGGTGAAAATGAAAGGGGCTTTGCATACTAACACAAGGTCTCACTTTAAGCCTTGCTTCTTGGCCTTGAATTCAGAAAAAGAAAATGAGATTACCTCCTCTCACCTTTTCATTGCTGCCATAATCTGTAATTTAGACTATACTCCTTAGTGGTTTATTTAATTTCTTTGTAGTTTAAGGCAAGTTTTATAAGTTAACTTGGAAACACTGTTCTCAAAACCGAATGGTGTTAATAAAGCATAATGCTTTCTGAATTTCAAGTCCAGTCTGCGAGTTCTTTAGCCCTGTAGACTGCAATCTCTCAAGTGTGGGACTCCATGTCATTCACTGCTGAACTCCCAGGGCCCAGATAGCCTCTGGAGGAAAGGCTCAGTAAACACTTTTGAGCAAAAGTACTGCAATTTGGGGACACAAAAGCTCATACGGTGAGACCTGTATTTCAGGATTTCTAATTTAAAGAGCTACTCATTTCTAATCAATTAATATGGCTCAAAGATGCTATCTAACATCCTTTTCTCAGAGACTGTCCCCCATGGCAGAGGCCCTTTCCATGATGGAAAACAGGATCACTTGAGTGTCAGCCTCCCAGCAACAGACAGTAGGATTTAGTCAGGGGCAGAGCTGCCAATAGCATCATATGTTATAACAGGCAGAAGGTCACCTCAGATGTGAGAGACAGCTGTTTCTCATTTCAAACCAGGTGACAATAGGTTTGGGGAAATTCAGGGGAAAACACACACACACACCCCAAGCCCTATTTTCATTGCCATGCTCTCTATATTGTGAACTTTATAAAACACTCAAGATTCAAAATATAATGGCGGGGAGGGGAGGGAGACAAACAAGGTGAGTAAAGAGTTCAGTTGTGTATGTCCTTCAGTCATTCAGGGACCAGAATGGAGCTGGACCCCACTTTCCCTAGAGAGGTATCAAGTTATTACAGCGGCAGGGTGATTGGGTACAAGGGATAATAAAAGAAGCACATATTTAACTCTCAGAGTGGAAAAGACTTGAAACTAGTTTAGTAAGTCCAAGAAAAAAAAGTACTGATTTTTCAGCTCCTTATGCACATTGCAAGGGCAGAGAAGAGTGATGTGAATGTCTTCCCTTTGCAGCTCAGTCTAATTTGGCATGCCATTATAATTTCTGGCTCAGTTAGCAAATGACTGGAAACACTGCTTTCTGCAATTTTCCCTACAATATGACAGTTTTGTAAGTTGTTCTATTGATGTACTTGAAACCAACCCAAGACGGGAGCGACCATTATTCTTAATTTTTATTACCAGGGAGGTTTTAGAAGTACCTGTATAAAAACCATCTATATACTGTGATTATGAATTTGGGGAAAGACCTGAACAATTTCAGGAATGAATATGCCTAGAATTCTACTATTAGGGATGAGCTCCTTTGGACCAATCTTTGGACCTCTCGCAGAATTTTTTTAGATGCATATACTTGAGAATGTTATAATAAGCAGTCACTACTGAAATATTCACATCAAGAGGCTTGAATGTTGAAGTCACTGGAGGGGCAAGAGAGAAAAAGGCAGGTTTAAGAAAGCAACAAGAAGAAAATTTTAAAAATCTGGCTCAAGTTCTGAAAAATGGCACTTAAGACAGGTCATTGTTCCTGATACACACGGCGCCCTTGGTGAATTAACTATTTGAACCTTTATGATTTGTATCTGTAAAGTGAGAGATAAAAGAGGGAGTTGCAAAGAACAGGAAGAAAGTCAAGTTAACGCTGCAGTATCACGTTGCTCATCCCTACAGGAGTTCTTGATCCCAGCGGGCCTTCCAAGAACCCTGTATAATATATCTCAGAGTTTCCACATCAGCGCCAGACAGTCATTGGTCAAGGATAGCCCCACAGACATCAACTTCCCTGCACAGGGGTCTGCACGAACAGGCGCCGGGTGCTGTCAGTTTGCACCTGTAAGTGACCGGTGGAAGTCTTCGCACACCTGGTCACTACGGCAGAGATGGAGTAAGAGTAGGATGGGGGCTATTTTAAATGGCACAAAAGAAATGACTAATGCATATATTTGATGCTTATGTATTTGGCTATTCAGCATGTTTCCTCTCTATAAAGAAGCTCTGTGAAAGCAGGCTATTCCTTTGAGTCACTCTTGTCACACGGATTCTTAGCCAATATTTGTTAAATAAATGAAAAAACAAAAATAGTTGCCTTTAATTTTTTATTGTATTTTAAACCGAAACTGCCTATTTTTGTGGTTGTTTTGGTGTGTCTATCATTGATTTTTAGCTTAGTTCTCTTTAAACACTTTTATTTTTTAATTATCTCTGTTTTTATTATTTTAATTTCAATGTAATTATATGTACATCCAATAACTGAGGTATGGGTCTTTTCAAATCCTGTTCATTTTTAGATGTTTTCATTTAGATTTCATGTTCTATCATTGAATGTCTTTAAATCCTGACTAAACTTGCTTTTAATTTTAATGATTTTGCTCAGAGATCCTTTTTGTTTCTAATCTACTTTTTTTTCCTTGTAAAAGGAATGGTTTATGTTTTTCAGTTAGCCTAGTTTATCAATGTTGCCTTGTTTGATCACCAGATAGACCATGAATGAGAGAAATGATAGGGGAAACGATACTCCCTCCCTATTGTTGCAACCAGAATCCTGAGGATTGTATCAAACTGAAGTCCACTGGTCTTCACTCTGTGTTCTTTCCACTCTCCTATGTGGGGTGCATTGGGTGAAATTATTGAAACCACCTAATTTGAAATCACTGAAATTGCTATCAAGAAAAGTTAAAATATAATAGCATTTATTTTAAGAATGCAGCTAACATAAAATGCTACTGTAGTATAGTCACTACTCACTTAATTACTAGCTTTGCATAATCTGTTTATCATGCTCTGAAGGTTTTAAATCTGTAAATGTGACAATAAAATGAAAAACAAAGTTAAGTTGATCTTGGCTACCACACTCAATGGACCATTTGATCTCCACATCCCCTCAGAAGCAGTCAGTGGAACTCATTTGTCTTCCCTACGCAAATGGCTGCCTACAGATTCTATAAACCCAATATTCTAATTCTAAGAAATTTTCTTTCTCTGGCCAGCTTTTTGCAAGATCCAAATGTAAATATAAGGGAGTGTGACAAAGAGTTCTTCATTCACAAGAAGAGCATTTAGTCTTCACATCCACATCCAGAAGAGAAAGCCACATCTTTTATCTTGCCTAGAAGTTCCCCAGAGGTATATACTAACTTGAAGACCATCATCATGATGTAACAAAGGAGCTCCGTACTCTGCAACACTTGATGTTTCAAGTCCTGAGGTAGCAATTCTGCTGGACCAAAAATAGTGGTCCAGCACATTCCTGGACTCTGAGAGAGCTGCCAACTGCCATTGAATTCACCAGCATGTCTAAGAAAGGGGAGTGTAGATTATACATTAGTTTATAAATACCATAAGTCATTGTGACCCTATTAAACTGTGCACTGTCTTTCATTTAAATACGTTCATGATTCATTTTAATATGCTAGAAAGTTGTAACAGAAACTGGGAAGACCCAAATCTCCATTTTATCTTCCACCTGAGCATGTAGGTGAACTCCATGCTCCAGTCTTCTTTGGGATTAGGTGCTGCTATGTGACCAAGTTTGAACCAATAGAATTTGCATGAAAGTGGCATATACCACTTCCAAACATTCATTTTTCTATGCTATCTTCTATGATTTCTCTTCTTTCATCTTCCGGTTTGATTAATTCAGGTTCAGCTAAAAATTCCAAGATTTTTTGTCTTAACAAAGACATTAGATGGAATAAATCTGTAACCCTAAATAATTTCATGAAGCAGAAACAAACTACCATCCTATTCAATTTAAACTAACTCTAATGTTAGTAGAAAATTAAACTTTATTGCATTAAGCCACCAAAACTCAGGGTTGTTACAGATTTATCCAGTGCAACTAATGTATGGCTCAATAGATATTTTAAGATATGACTTATATGATCAAATCACTTACTATGAAAGTGAAGGGTTTAACCATGACCAATGACACTTGTATTTTAATAAACCACCATTTTTGCATATATAATGCACTTCAGCATCTTGAATTTTGAAAATCAACTCTGATCTTCTGAACCCAAGGGTAAGACTTAGTCTAATGTTACAAACATAAACTAATAATATTACCTAAATATGATGATGATGACATGATGATTAAAGGTGAAAATGCTGATGATATTTGAATCATCATCTTTGAATCAGTCATCTTTATAATATATTTAATTTAGTTATCTTACTCTCAGACATATTCAGGATAAACACTATTCTCATTTTAAAGATATTGAAACTGAAACCCAGAATATGTTAAGTAAATAATAAAATTAAAATTCAGATCTTCAAATTGTTGTCCCCAGGGCCCATGCTTTACCACTGCCTTACAATTTCTTAGACAGAACATTCACCAAACTGTGGGTGTGCATGAGACTGTTTAGACTCACTTTAGAGGGTGGAAAGCTCTTTGGGTGTATCACTTGACAGAAGTTACGATAAAGCATCTTGTCACTGCAGATCAGGGCATTTCTATTTAATGATGTCATTACCATACAGCCAGGACACTCTATTGCATTTAGGAGATAGATAGTCATCATTTAAATATTTACTACTTTTGGCCTCAAATTTATTACTGATAACAGCTTTGAGATGAGGATTTAAACACTACTTTACATTTATTTCTCAAGCTCTGTCATAAAGGATTTCCACAGAAGACTATCAGCAGTTCTTAAATGGCTGCTTCTTCCTATCAATTGTATCTGGTTAAACTCCTTTTTTTTTTTTTGCTAATAATGACTATAATAAGTGGCTTTGTATTATGAATCGAAATGAGACAATTGCCAACTTTTCAAAACTTTTTCTAGAAGAAAGATAATTTTGTAGGAATGATATGTCCAAATGCAATACTCTAAAAAGGGAGGATCTAAAACACTGCTATAGACTGAATGTTTGTGTCCCCCAAATTCATATGTTAAAACTTAATCCGCAATGTGGGCTTTTAGGAGGTGATTATACTATGAAGGTGGAGCCCCAAAGAATGGGATTAGTGCCCTTATAAAATAGAACCCAGGAAGCTCCCCTCCACATGAGGACACAGTGAGAAGATAGTTACCACCTGTAAGCCGGAAAGTGGGCCCTCACCACACACCAAGTCCAGGAGCACTTTACTCTTGGACTCCTCAGAACTATGGGAAATAAATAGCTGTTGTTTAAGTTATCTGTTCTATGATATTTTTGTTATACAGTCTATAAACCTAAGACAGAAATTGGCACTGAGAAATAGAATGCTGCTGTAAGAAATATCTAAAAACGTGGAAGTAGCTTTGGAACTGGGTGACAGATGAAGGCTGGAGGCTTTTTGAAGTGCATGCTGGAAAAGGCTTACATTGTTATGCATGGACCTTTAAAGGTGATTCTGGTGAGAGCTTAGAAAGAAAAGAGAAGTGTAGAGAAAGTTTGTTTCCTTAGAGAACACCTACATAACCATGGTTGAAATATGGATCATTCTGGTAATTTCTCAGACAGAAATGAACAACATATTACTGGAAACTAGGGAAAAGGCAATCCTTGTTATAAAGGACAAAGAGCTGGGCTGAATTGTGTTTGTGTCTGTGGGAACCCTACTCAGTCAGCCTACACAAGATGTTCAAGGCCAAACTGAGTGTGGGACTCCTAACCAGGATGTTCAAGGCTAAGTTGCCAGAGGCAAGTGCAAAGACACAGCAGTTTCACTGTATACACTGTGCAGGCACGCCTTTCTGTAACCCAAAGATTGAGGTCATTTTTGGTAAGAAGCCTCTTTTATCTAAATTAGTATAAAGTATGTTACTGACCAGCCAGTGCACAGCTGCTTAGTCAGGCTACTGTTTGTATAGCTCCTATGTTGGAAGCTGCTTTGTAGGAAAGATGTGCTATTAACCAGCCAGTGCTGGCTGTTTTTTACTAGGATGGCTCCTGTGTTTGCTACTGTATTAGCAAGAACTGCTTTGCTGGACTGTTTTATCTGATAGCTCCTTAGTAGCAATGGCTACTTGGGCTGCAATGAAGATTCTCTTATATGCTTATAACTTCTTATATCTTCTCCATCCAATACCTGGCATCCAAGGATGCCCAGCCCCTGGCAGAGGGACTCGGATCCAACAGCGTTCTAGTGTTTTATAGAAGTTAGCCTGTGTAAGTGATGAAATTAGATATTTCGAAGAGATTGCTAAGCAAAAATCTTGAAAGAGAGGTTTGGCTCCTTCTGAGCTAGCCTTGCAAAGAACAGAAGAAAGTAATAACTAAAGATGAAATTATTAAGCAAAAAGAAAGCAGACTTTGGAGCTACTGGGATGAAATAAAGGTATCTTGCACGTAAGAAGACACATGAATCTTGAGAGGCCAAGGCTGGAATGTTATGGTCTGAATGCTTGTCCCCAACCCCCTAGTTCATATGTACAAACCTAATCCTCAATGTGATAGTATTTGAAGGTTGTGTCCTTGCCAGGTGATTAGGAGATGAGGGTGGCACCCTCATGAACGGGATTAGCATCCATATAAAGAGGGTCCAGGAGCTTTCTCACCCCATCTGCCATGGGAGAACACAGAGACAACACAGCCATCTGTGACCAGGAAGTGGGCTTTCACCACACATGGAATCTACTAGCCCCTTGATTTTGGACTTCCCAGTCATCAGAACTACAAAATAAACATTTGTTGTTTACCATCTTAGCTATATTACTTACTTGCAGCAGCCTGCAAAGACTAAATCAGAACTCTCTTCAGAAATGCCTGTGGGTAACACATTCCTAAGAGTTATGATTTGTAAGGTACAACACCCAAGGGAAGTCCTAGGGCGAGCTGGGGCAACGGGAGAGGCCCCATGTCTAGCACAGGCAGTATTGCCTAGGGCATAGAACTACAGGACTTGAGTATGACTTTTTAGTCTTTTTTATATTAAAAATACTTTTAAAAAATAGATAAGAATATGGTGATTAGAAACATTACAATTTGCCCATTCTCAAAGTATGTCTCCTTTGTTTCTGAAGAAAAGAGTACCTTTATAGATTGTATGTAGCCTGCATCAACTGTTTTTAATCCAACAATTGCAAACTTTTGTTTAGTCAGACATTATGACACCTATTTGTAAAAATTGTGTGAAAACTAATCCTTAGTCTTTTTATTTATTTTTTTTATTCTAAGATTTTTTAAATTGATTATTTTAGAGAGAAGAAGGGAGAGGAAGAGAAAGAGAGAGGGAGAAATATCAATGTGAGAGGGAAACATCAATTGGCTGCTTCCTGCACACCCCCTACCTGGGATCATGCCAGCAACCAGGGCATGTGCCCTGACTGGGCATTGAACCAGCAGTCTTTCAATGCACAGGATGATGCCCAACCAACTAAGCCACACCGGGCAGGGCTAAAAAGCATTTTTAACTACCACAATGTCCTCTATAATTATCATTTTGTCTCCTCTTGATAATTTTGGTCTTTTTACCAGAATTCTCAGTGCCAAAAGAGGTTTCTTTAGTCACTTACCTCCCTAATATTTATCATTCTTACTAACTTTATTTAATTTAAATATTTGAAACTTTAATGTGTTCCTTTAAAACTTGCTCTAATATCATTTACTTTAACCAACAAACATTTTTTAACGTTTTCCTGTTTACCATAATGAGCAAGACCCAAGAAATGAAGTTATAAACTGCTTGTCAAAGTAAAGCTCTTAAAAAAAAATAAAAAGTTCTGATTTGCAGTGTTTGCCAATTTCTATGGTATAAATACTCCCCTCATAATGATTTCAGCTGCCAAAGATTTAGCAAATGGCTCACAAAATTCTCAAATATATAAATCAGTTCTTCTAGGTTGATGCCTGCCAACTGCATTACACCATTGACAGTGTGAATGAAAATTCAGTGCCAGCTCCCAAGGAACTTATGGCATGGTAGCAAAGACAGCCATTCAATTTAAGAAAATTATTAACTGTGAAGTAATAATTGCAATAATGAAAGTGTTTACTAGAAACAGAGACATCACAATGGAAGGAATGATCAATTACTTGGGGAATGGAAATGGGGAAAGTTTTCTTTGAAAAGATACTTGAAGCTCTGCAACCTTGAGGAGTGTGACTTTTTCCCTGGATATAAGCAGAGAAGGTCATTTAAGCAGATGGAGTGGTGGGGTCAGAGGCACTGCTGTGTGACTTGCCATGGCATGGTTGCTAACCCATGGTGCAACAGGAGGAGCTGCCCAAACAGGAGAGGTAGCCGGGCATCCGATCACGGAGGACTTTTGGCGCTCTCTCTAATGGTCATCTAGATGTTCACTCAATTAGATACATGCCATAAAAACTAAGATGTATCTGCACATAACTTTTTCTCTAAAACACTGTCTAACTTTATATATCTATCGCTGTAGCTAAAATCAGTGTGTTTCCCATCATGTCTTCAAAATTCATCTCATTTGTCAACTCCTCTGGGATGATATTTCTGATCCCTTCTCCATTCACTCCCATTCTCTCCTGCTGTGTGCATTCAATCACAGTGAACTTTCTCACCTTTAGGGTAATTCTCTGGTGCCTCTGTGCACTTATTTACTTGGATATCTCTCTCTGTCACCCAAAGTGGTAATTCCTTCAGATCTAGGACTGCCCATCATCATTTTTATTGCCAGATCCTAGAATAGTGTATGGTATATAGGTGGCACTTAATATTTATGAATTGTGTTGAATTAATATGATGCATCTTGATTGTAGTTCAAAGGTTAAACAAAGAGTACTGGGCTTCTAACTGTTGGAAATGTAAAAATTCTGTTTTTAGGCTTTATCATGCTAATTAATGCTGCCATATATTCAGAGGGAATGCATTCTAAGAGCTCCTACTAACATTGCTTAAAAAATGAAGTTACTAGGCCCCTTCAGCCTGCTAAAACTTTCCCTGAGGCTGAAATCCACCCAGCTTAAGTTTAGCTCAAGCAAGATTACAGCACAGCTGATAAGAAAGAAAGAAGGGTTCCCATGGTGCCCAGAAGTGGGATAAAAATGCTGATCCTTCAATTTCCGTACATGGCTTTAGGACATTTCTAAACTTGGCACCAATATAAGTCTACCCCCAACAGCTACAGAAACCAAAAATTTCCTCTTAAAATCAGTGCATTTCAGGGCTGGAGATGACTTCTAAATGTCTACATTGGCACATCTTAACTTGAACAACACACTGGCTTGGAGGTAGAGTCTACTGGACATATTATGACCTTCAGCTGCTACATGTGTACAATTGGATAACAAGTTAATAATAGACTTATTGTGAGTTCTACACAAGATGAGGCATACATAATGTCTGCCCTCTAGTTACATCTCTATCCATGTTCTTATAGAATCATTGCATCATATGGAATCAAGGATGGCTGAGTTCAAATTCCATCTCTCCTAATTATTGGTTGTACCATCATAGGTGAATCACTTGATCTACCTGGACTTCAGATTTCCCATCCTTATAGTGGGGATAATAATGGTAATTACCACCAAGCATTGTTGTGAGAATTAAATAACATGATATGAAGAGTTTAAAATATGGTCTGACCCATAATTAATAGGAAATGATGGCTAGCATTAGATCATAAAAGCAATTGAATTCAGTGCTTCAGGAAATTATTGTTGAATTCTTGTGAAACTTTGGCCCACTAATGTTACTAAGTTGTTTCTATTGCTCATTCATTACCACCCCAATGCACTTATACAGGATATATTATCATTTGCAATTATGATAAATATAGTCATTTCTGCTTCACAGTTAACTTCTGAACATCAAAACTATGTCCAAAATTTTATAAAAGTTTCTTCAATTCTCTTGCAAGAAATTTAAGCTAATTTTAGGGTGTAAATTTCTTTTCCTTAAAGTTATTTGATATTAACAGAGTCCCCCAAAAACTCTTGCCTTTGTTCTATTTGTTTCTCTAACACGAAAGGATGACTTGAGATTTTTTTTTTTTTTTCTGTAAGAGGTCCAAATATGATGCTCGATAACAAACATGGCAATAAGAATCATGTCTCAAGGTCACACTCACTGTTATTCTTAGGCGGGTTATGGGATGCAGTGTATGAAGAGCATTTGCTTGCCTTGCAACTGTGCAGGGTCACATAAGAGCTTCAATTTCACTATATATCTATTGGTCATTATAAAGTATAAACTCCTTCAGGACAGAAATTTTGTGTAATCATTCTTGAGTCCCTAACTCCTGGCACAGAGTATGACCCACACCGGGTGTATTGAATAATAAATAAACATAAACATTTGATGCTTCTTAGCCACTGGGTTATTGTGGGTTTCTGATGTTCACTTTTCTATTTGATTGATTGATTGATTGATTGATTGATTGATTGTGTGCTTGTGTGTGTGTGTGTGTGTGTGTGTGTGTGTTTGTGCGTGCGGGCACAGGCTGTCTTACCACTATTTAAAGAGCAAGCCATACAAACATAGGAATCAGATCTACATGAATCACTCCATGACTTGACTGTACATAGATTACTATACATTTTAGGTCTAGGATTTTGTAGTGATTTTCAAAGGCCTAGTAGGTTCAGATTCCTAATCAGAACTCAAATCTACGTTGCTTCTTTATGGAAATGCAAATACCTTAGAAATGTGATAAGAATAAAAAAATGTTAGCTTTGGTTTTTAATTATACCACACAAGATAAATGATAATAATTTAAGACCTGTTATGCTTAGCTCCTATAGGGATTGGGTATAAAAAGAAGAAATGTTTATTGATCCTGCATTACATATGAAACCCATTACATATGTTCATTTAGGAAAAAAAAAATAGGTTTGTTGAGTTATAATTTACATAAAGTAAACGTTTCTGATGAAATTTGACAAATGTGTATAGTTGTGTAATCACCACAACAATTGAGAGAGGCAACAAATATATCACCCCTCCCTCCAAATTTTGCCTGTGGCACTTTCTAGTCAATTTCCTATCCATACCACTAGTCAGTGGCAACTATCCATCTGATTTATGCCTAAGATGTGCCTTTTTTTCTGAATGTCCCATAAAAATTTATACATTATGTAGGCTTTTTGTCTGGCTTATTTTGCAATATGGTCTAATTTATTTATTACTAAGAAAGCTATTATGTAGGGGCTGTTATTCCTAATTCACAGATAAAAATAATTGAGGCTCAGAGATTTAAGGGAATTGCCTTCCCTGAGTCAGGTTTTGATCCCAAATCCAAAGAAGGTGATACCTTTGAGAGGATGTTAACCAAAGTCCACTATTGAGGTTTCTGCTCACAGCCAGCTAATGCTGACTCCTGGTTCTGACATCGTATCATCAAGGTGAATAGGTGCTTAAAATATTGATATGGAAAGCAGTTAGTGATTAGCCACTAGGAGATGGGCCCTATGACTCTGATCTACTCTACATTTTAAAATGATATTGATTCAGTACAATAATGCTTGTTTTAGCTGAAAACAAGATATAAGTGGGAAACATCAAAAACATCAAAATAGGGTTAAATTAATCCACAAAGTACAATATTTACAGAGAAACATCTCATACTGTGAATGAGGATGACACAATTGTTTATCAGTCAAGGTATATAAACCCCTATATCTGATAAAATCCTAAGAAAAATACATGTTGTGTTTTGGATTTTAAATAAAATAGAATAAATGATACAAAGATTTGGAGCAACATACTATGAAAAATAATTTTAAGTTCCTTCACTCTAAAAGATGACCTGATATCCCAGTAAGAAAAATTAGGGAAATCTTGATATAATGTGAAAACAGGGGAGAATAATTTCTACCAGGAGAAATAATTTAGATTCTAGAATACATAATTTTTCCATAGTTAATCTTACTTGATGTCTGTTATTGGCTTTACTGTACTGGCTGAGGCTGAAGGGTGTTATGATAAGTAATCCTCTTCCTTACAGAAATCACCAGTACTTATTATCTGCCTGCTATATGCTTAGGTCGTGGGACTTACATATTTTTTTTAAAAGTTAGAAATGTTTAGTGTTCAATTAGCCTTAAATTAGATTAACATTATACATGACTATGGGAAAATATGCAATTTTTGGAAGTGTTCAAAAGATTAAAAAATAACATGCTCTTCTTTCCAGTTCAACTCTGAAGGTCAAGTGGATTTCCCCTGTGCCAGGATGCAGTCTCCCTTCCTATTTCCACATTGACAGACACATGGATGCTATCTCTAAGGCAAAAGGAGACCCTTTCAGAAAAAAAAAAAAAATTTTTACTCTGTTTTTGCATCCAAGCTATCGTGTTCACAAAATCTATTGCATTGTTTGAAGACAAAGCCACACACTTACTTTGTCTTTCTCAAATCATCTATTCCTATGAGGATGGACTTTCTCTGGGGACTCTGGCTGCTGAATCTGGAGGCGGATGACGAACCAGGCAGCAAAACAATGAGGGGCATTCTGGTGGGTAAGCTGTGAGGTTGCTGTTCAGATGAGGAAGGGTTTACTTCTGAGAAGGGACCGATGACTACCTGAGCACGGACATGTGTGGCTGGACTGATGTCCTGAGTAACCAAAACCTTCACCGAAACAACTGTAGGATAGAGCGAGTTGTCAGCTTCCTCTTGGTTCATATATAAGATGCGCGGAGCCAATTCTCTGACAAAAGTTCAGCAATTCGATTTTCCTGTTATTGCTGCTCACATTTTCTTCTTGGTATATTCTAAATGAATTAGCTCTGAAGGATGACACTTACCAGCTACAATCGCCACAAAGTGGGTAAGTGTTTAGGCTAATACATAAATTAAACATAACATTGATATCCAAAGTCCTCTAGTGCATCTGACACTAACACAGCTTCCTTGTGGCAGAAGTCCTTTTTCTGTTTAATTTTATAACTATTTCTCAATACAGGCCATCAAGGAGACAATGCTGAGGCAGAACTTTTTTCCCCACAATTTTTGAATATGGGAGTAGTTCTTGGAAATCCTGCTTATTCTTTGTAGAGAAATGATCTACAGATGAAAGAAAAACAGCAAAACCTCTCTAAGTGGAACCTAGGTTATAAAATAAAATCAGAGCCGAAGAAGAGCATTGCCATTCAAGGCCAAAGCTATGCTTTATGCAAGAGATTTTTCTCTCTCGTAGTCCATGTGCTCCCCTCTTTCTTCTCCCAATTGCATAAATTTGTTAATATTGTCTTCCTTTCATGTTTATTTTCTATTTCAATGTCAGTTAAATTTACTTAAGTGAGATTACTAAATCAAGAGGGAAAGTATATTTTTGGGGGTTTAAAATATGCAACTCTTTTGCAAAAGGTGGGATCAATCGATACTCATCAACATTGGAGAACACTGTTTTTCATGTCTTTTATGCCTCCATGAGGTTGAATCATTAAGTTTAGCACCCTCTGCCCTAGCTGGTTTGGTTCAGTGGATAGAGCATCAGCCTGCGGACTAAAGGATCCTGGGTCCCATTCCAGCCAAGGTCACGTACCTATTGTGGCTTGATCCCTCGCCATGGTCAGAGTGCATTCGGGAGGCAACCAATCAATGTGTCTGTCTACACTGATGTTTCTCTCTGTCTCTCCTCCTTCTTTCCACTCTCTAAAAATCAATGGAAAAATAATAAAAAATAAAAAAATGACTAGCACACTTTTTGTGGTCCTCTTCATGTGGTCCTCTCTTTTATTTGGTGTACTTTATTTTAAGCCTTCAGACTAGATTTATTAATTCTGTCATCTGGATTCCTCCTCTCAACCATTCTCTAAGTAGCAAGCAGAGAGATGGCTCTAATCTGCACTCTGATTTGGACTTGTTCTTTATGCATAAAAATATGATAGAGGCTCCCCATTGCCCTTATGAAATAATTCAGACTTTTTAAGCAGCTCGAAATGCCTGCCAGGATCTGGAATGCGATTCCCACTACAATCTTATACCATTGATCTGGTTCAGAGAAAGTCACTTTATTCAAATATCAGCATGTATTATCATCTTGCCCGTTTTAGAGTTCTCCATCAAGACAGAGTCAGGCACATTCACATTATCCTGCATCCTTATGATCAGACCTTCAGTCTGTGACGGATGTCCCTGTGGTAGGCAGAATAAAGCCCCAATAATGTCTACATCCTAGTCCCCGGAACATGTGAATATGTCACCTCACATTGCAAAAGGAACTTCTCAGGTGTGATTAAGATTAAAAACCTTGTGATGGGAGAATATCCTGGATTATCCTTGTGGGCCTAATCCAATAATTTGAACCATTAAAGTTAGAGAATCTTTCCCGATGCTGCTATAAAAACGTGATTTGAAAGGACACAAACACTAGCTTTGCTATTGGCGGAGGGGGCCGTGAGCGAACTAATGCACATTCTTTAGAAGGTGGGAAAGGCTTTCACTTTGCAGCCAGAAAAGTAATGGGAACAAGGACCCCCACAGCTGCAGCAAACTGAATTCTGACAATAACCATAATGAGCAGGAAATGAATTCTCTCCCTGAGCCTTCAGAAAAGAATGCAGCCCTGCTGATAGTTTGATTTTAGCTCAGAGACTTCTGGACTTCTGACCTCCAAAACTGCAAGATAATACATTTGTGTGATTTAAGCTGCCAAGTCTGTGGTGATTGTGTTATAGGCAGTTAGACAGACATGAGCAGAGCAAGGACGATGGGCCAGGTACAGAAACCCACCAGGACGGAAAGCCCCCGTGCCTAGCAAGGGGCAAAACTGGGAAAGCAAGAACCTGGTCCCAGGGTAAGCTATCCTCCCCTAGCACATCCCTGGGCATCCAGTTTGGAGCCCTGATCTTTCATATTACTGGTCATGTGGTTTTGACCCCCTGACCTCTTCCTCCCTGAAGATAACACCTAGACCGCAGTTGTATTCCAGCTCTAGGCCCAGAAGAGCAGCAAAACCAGACAAGTGTTGCTGTGGCTGCCTCAGGACCAGTGGCATTGCCTGATGACCCCCTGCCCTGGTGCTAACCAATCAGTGGAGACTACGAGCCTGAAAAAGCACAGCTGGAAAGCTGATGAAGATTCTATTGAGACACTCCCCTAAGACCTTCCCTAAGATTTCCACCTGCAAGAGGAAGTTAAATGCCCTCAACACAAAGGACCCAGCATTCGCTCTCCCACAAGGGTGCACATCTATGCCATTCCCTCCCTGCTTCTTTCTTCTAAGGCAGCGGTTCTCAACCTGTGGGTCGCGACCCCTTTGGGGGTCAAACGATCCTTTCACAGGGGTTGCCTAAGACCATCGGAAAACACATATATAATTACATATTGTTTTTGTGATTAATCACTATGCTTTAATTATGTTCAATTTGTAACAATGAAATTGGGGCTCACCACAACATGAGGAACTGTATTAAAGGGTCTCGGCATTAGGAAGGTTGAGAACCACTGTAAATCTAAGGGATCCCATGGGACTTGCAACCAGGGAAGCAATGGGCAGTGACAGCTCGTCCTGGGCTAACCCCTGAGCCTGTCTCGAGTCCCCCTTTTCTCTGACTTCCCAGTGAGACAAAGCAGCCCAGCCTAGGCTCTCCTGTTGCTTCTTCTATGCCCTTCCTTGTTTCATTGTCCTAAGTATGTTTTTGCTGTGGCCCATTATTCTTACTTACTTTGCTATACTTTGTCTCTTGATTGAAATATTTTCTTCAAGAAGGCAAGAACCGAGGTCACATCATCTCAGCATAACAATTTGATATAGCAGGAAAAGAAAATGAATACAGGCCTCTGCATCAGATGCAAGAATCAGCTCTGGATACAATTCCCATCCTATTCAAATTCAACCCATTCTTCAGACCCTGGCCCCCAAGCCATCTTTTCAAAGAGATCGTCTCTGGTCTCTATCCCACAAGGATATCACTGCTATATCAATTTATCTCAGGTACTCATTTAAGCAAATATTTTATTTAATTGTTAGCTAGAATATGCTTTCCCAAGACAGTGTATACGCTTAAAGAAACATTGTGCTATTAAATTATAGTTTTCCTCTACTTTGCAATTTTTCAGTGTCTTCTCTATTTCTTCTTTTTTAAAAAAATGTAGTTTTTATTGATTTTAGAGAGAGGGAAAGGGAGAGAGAAACATCAATGAGAGAGAACCATGGATGGGCTAACTCCTGCATGCCCCATACTGAGGATCGAGCCTGAAAACCGGGCTTGTGCCAACTTGGAATCAAAGCAGAGACCTCTCAGTACATGGGACCATGCTCAACCAACAAAGCCACACTGGCCAGGGCAGTTCTTTGTATTTCTTGTTACATCCTCATTAGACATCTTTTTTCCCCCTTTCATTTCTATTCTGTCGGTGAGTTTTATGAACTGAACTTTTGTATTCCCACCCCAACCATCAAATTCTTATATTAAAACACTAATCTCCAGCCTTTGGGGGGTAATTAGGGTTAAATGAGTTCAGGAGGGTGGATCCCTCATAATGGGATTAGTGGCCTATTAAGAAGAGACCCCAGAGAGCTTGCTTTTTCTCTCCACCATGAAAGGACACAGAGCAAGGCAACTGTATGCAAGCAATGAAGAGAGCCCTTACCAGAAACTGGCCATGCTGACTCCCTGGTCATGAACTGCTAGCCTCCAGAACTGTGAGAAAGCAAATTACTGTTGTTTAACTAACCCAAACATACCAAGAGTGTGCATATCTGTTTTTTGAACCTCACACAGACATTGTTATTGGGCATTTATTTTTAAGGACAATGCATGTTATATTTTCTTATATACTTATCACTTTCTCTATTCACCACTCATTTAACTCTCAAGCCTTTTTTGGAATAATTTTCTTCCTTTCATACTATAATTTCCTAGAAATGTATTTGATAAAAGTCTGTTGTGTTAAAAACACTCAGTTTTTGTCTAACTGAAAATGTCTTTATTTCAGTCTCATTTGGTTTGTTATAATTTTGAATTGATTTTATGTTTCTTCCAAGAACTTAGGAGCTAGCATTCCATTGGTTTCTTCCTTACCTATTTGCATAGAAAAGCTTGCTCACAGGACAAATTAGTGGTTCTCAACCACATAGGGAGTATTAAAAGAAATACTGATACCCAGGCCCACTCAGGTAATTAAAATGTGCAACCCTCTTTACAAATGATTGTTCTAAATATTCTTACTTTTTCAGTGACCTTGCTTTTCTCTGGATGCTTTGTCTAAAAATCCTCACTAGAGAAGATGCTTGGAGGAAGGGGGGGAGGGGGGAGGTGGGTGGGGATGGGAGAACATCAATGTGAAAAACATTGATCCTTTGCCTTCCTTATGCTCCCCAACTGGGGATCAAACCCACAACCTAGGTATGTGCCCTGATGGGGAATTAACTGACAACCTTCCCATGCACTGGAGGATGCTCAACCAACTGAGCCACTCTGGAGGACTCTGAATGCTTTAAATACCACCTCACCTCCACCTTTGGCATTCTACAATTTTCCTAAAACATGCCTATATCCTGAAAATCCTTTTACTTATTCTGTTTGTGGATTCACATCATTCAGTATTTTTTGTAACTTATTACATATACTAGAGGCCCAGTGCACGAAACTCGTGCACTGGGAGGTGGGGTTCCCTCAGCCCAGCCTGCCCTTCTCACAGTCCTGGAGCTCTAAGTGGATGTCCTACTGACGGCACAGTCTGGCAGCAGAGGCTCGGAGAAGGCGTCCTGTGTGTGTGTGTGTGTGTGTCTGCTGGGGGCCTGCCCCCAGCCACACCGTGGAGGCTTGGAGCAGGCACCCCTCTGTGTTGATCTCTCAGGCTCCTGGCCTCCACTGCATGTTTTTCTCTCCCTTGAGCTGTGGCCAGGGTGGGGTGCTGCCTGCAGGCTGCGCTTTTCTGCTAATGGATCACCAGATCACTTCAGAGACTGGGGGCAGGCCCTGCTGGGTGCTGCCTGTGGGGAACTTTCTTGCTCTGGGATCGCCATGGCAATCCCAGCAGCAGGCCCACCTGGGGGCCGCCTGCCTTCCGCACTTGCCTGCTCTGGGATCACAATGGGGTCCCAGCTGGCAGCGGGGCTTAGGCGGGACATGGGGGTCCTGGCTGGGGTGGGGCTTAGGTGATGCGATCACGCCGCTTAAGCCCGGCCACCCAGGGCCGCACCCGGCTCAGATGGTGTCTGGTGCTGGTCAGCCTTGCCTGCAGTATGCAAATTAGCCGCCATCTTGGATGGCAGTTAATTTGCATATGGCACTGATTAGCCAATGGGAAGCGTAGCAGAGGTACGGTTAATTACCCTTTTTGTCTTTTATTAGCTAGGACTAGAGGCCCGGTGCATGAAATTTGTGCAAGGGGGTTCGGGGGATGTCCCTCAGCCCAGCCTGCACCCTCTCCAACCTGGGATCCCTCTCATAATCTGGGACTGCTGGCTCCTAACCACTTGACTGACTGCCTGATTGCCCCTAGATGCCTCTGCCTGACTGCCTCATTGCCCCCTAACTGCTCCCCTGCTAGCCTAATCTCGCCCCTTAACTGCTTGCTCCCCTGCACTGGCCTAATCTTGCCTGTTCGTGCCGCTAACTGCTTGCTCCCCAGTGCCAGCCTGATTGAGCCCCTATCTGCTTGCTCCCCCACACCAGTCCAATTGTGCTCCCAACTGCTTGCTCCACCATGCCAGCCTGATTGAGCCCCTACCTGCTTGCTCCCCTGCTGGCCTGATGGCCCAAAACCACCTCTGCCTCAGCCCCTGCTACTGTGGCTTTGTGAGGGAGGAAGTGGGACATCTGGAAGACATCCGGTTGACAAAGTCTAGTTAGCATATTACCCTTTTATTAGTATAGATATGTGCATACACACACAAATATATATATTCAGACTCTCAATTGTGGTGATTTTTATCTTATACATGTATTACTTAGCTTTTTTTTGTTGTTGTGAGCTCACATTTGATTATGTGTATAATTCCTAAAACAAAAAATAGAGATTTCTTCCAGAAAAGATTTTGACGGCACATGCTGGCAGGCAGAGGCTGCTACTGACCTGGAATCACTGTAGGCCTTTCGAGGGTCTAAACAAAATGCAAGAGTCTCACGTGCACAAGCAACATTTTAAGTGAGACCCGCATGTTAGTTTCCCTGCCTCAGCACTTACAGCAGAAGTGCCCTCCCCCCGCCACCAAAGTAAACTGGGATTCTAAACTGCTTAAGATTTTTAAAAAAATCTTTTAGCTGACTATAGTTGCTGTGAGTTTGTTTAGGCCATTGAAGAATTTATTTTCCCTCTTAAAATTTTAGGAATTTAGTAAAGTGTATGTTTGTTATAATTAAGCTAAGATTTATTTTTGTTTTTCTCTGTAGAAGGATCTTTCTGAATATCTATTCTGCCATGCTGCCAGAAGCATATGTCCTGGCTCTATTTCTCATATTTGTTATGGTTGCCTCTTGTTCACTTAATGAATGAATGAATAAGATAATAAATAAATGAATGAAAATCAGTAGATAAATTAGCCCATAATTTCTTTGAAATGTATTAAGGTCATATTTAGACAGCCATTTTTTAGAAATTCTTCCTTCAAAAAATTGAATGAAGTTATAGTGTTTTTAACATCAAAGCTTTATAAATACTCTCCAACACACATATCTATACTATTTACCACATCAATCATACAGTTTTAGTTGTGGTAAAAATAGATCAAAACTATAAAGTATAATTTTTAAAGGCTGATGATGGTCAGAGGTTAGCCTACCTCTGAAACAATAAAAAAATCAAAAGAAAAATGTGCCATGTTACAGGCCACTAACCTTCTGAATATATAGAGTTGGAGACTCCTGATTGAAATAGCTGACCCAATATAGAAACACCATTTCCAAACACGTTCATTCAAAAGGTAGAATTGTATCTCTAGACTGTGTATTTGTTATATTACAAAAGCCTGATCCCTCAAGGTCAGAGTCAGATAGGGTATTTTCTTCCAGTATTTCTGTTAGATTCATGTAAGGAAACTCTTTTCTTCTCTAGAATTACATACATACAATAAAAATTGAAAAAGAAGTATTACATTGATATGTATAGTATTGAAATACTTTCTTATTCTATTTAATTGGTGATTTATTTGTTATTTCCTTTCTTGGAAAGGAATTTTGATGCACTATTAACCTTCCTGGGGACAAATATCATTAATTAAATAAACATTTATATTGTAAAAAGAAATGTTAGCACTTCTAATTTACTAATCTCAACACATTAGTATGGTGGCAAATTTAAGCAATGGTATAGACTTTAAGGAAATTTAGTCCCATAAAAAGTTTAAAAGCATTTTAATTCCCCCCAGGTATAAATTTTAACTTTCTTAAATTTTACAGATGAATCTTAATGTCAGTAAATTCCAGATCAAAATTGTTTTTTAGGGGATTTCCCCCCCTTGGAACTACTCAACTAGAAAGAAATCTGAATGTAATAGAAACATGACAAAAAGAAAGCAATTTAAGAGGCTGGCAATTGCAAGAAAGTGAAAAACACAGTGAGATATGTCAAGCCTTGCAGAATAAATAATATAAAAATATGCAGCTTTTCAGACTAACTGAACCACTCTTCCATTTCTTGATGTTTACTGCAATACCATTTAGTAATAGTTTGAAGTATTCGAGTAACTATCTGAGCAGTATTTACCCAAAGTAGTTGTATAAAAAACAAGCTTTGATTCTCACAAAACATAGTTTTTAGTAGTTGATGTGCTCTTTGGAGCGTCTCAGATTTTTAAAAATGTCTTTTTGCAAAAGAGCCAATTCTGTGGAGACAATAAAGGAAAGAGTAACTGGACTAAAATTTTTCCCAGGATCCTAGATCTTTTTTTCTTTTTTTAAAAATATATTTTATTGATTTTTTACAGAGAGGAAGGTAGAGGGATAGAGAGTTAGAAACATCGATGAGCAAGAAACATCGATCAGCTGCCTCCTACACACCCCTTACTGGGGATGTGCCCACAGCCAAGGTACATGCCCTTGACCGGAATCGAATCTGGGGCCCTTTAGTCTGCAGGCCGACGTTCTATCCACTGAGCCAAACCGGTTAGGGCAGGATCCTAGATCTTACCAGATAACTGACAAGGATGAGAGCATCTGAAAGAACAACCTGCAGGAGAAGGGGGTAGGAGGAGTTGCCAGGGCTGCCTGCTCAAACTGGGCTGACCTTTATTCGTTTGCCTAAGGCTGGAGTCCACATATGTCAAACACTAAGGCATCGGCTGCCAATTCCCCTTCCCCATTGCCATTGCCATTGCAATATGTGGAATTATAAATGCGCCGCTTAAACACCATCTTTTCTTTGGCTTTTCAGGATTCTTTATTAACACTACCAAATTTTTCCTGATTGGAACTTATTACCACTTAAAATTGGCCATGTAGTCTTTTTACATTAGATTATTTTTTTTTATTTTTTTCAATCTGTGAAATACAAAAGCTATTATCGTTACTTCTAGGGACATCATTTAAATAAGAAAATATAAATTAGATTAGGATATGGAAACACTGTATCAAAAATAATTTAACCAATTTTAGAAATTATCAGAAGTGAATATTGGATCTATCAATTCTGAATTGACCATCTAGTTCACCAGTGCCCCCTGAAGGCTACATGTAAGAGGGAAAAGAGAGTGATACCTGATAGGATGCTTGCCTGCCAGTCTGTCAATCATGTCAGTGGCTTCTTCCTAACTCTCAGGATGAAATCCAAATGGCATAGCATCACACAAAAGACCTTTTAGTATGTTGCTTCTTCTTGATCCTCAGATTCATTTCTTCATCTGTTCTCATATGATCTCAACACTCCACTCACATTGGCTTGCAGCATCTCCAAAAGCACCAGCCCTTTCATACCCTGAGGCCCCTGAACACCTCACTACATCTTCCTGGAATCTCTAGTCTCTAATTCTTTTACCTGGAAACATTTTTCTAATCCAGAAAGATTCCCATCAGCAACCACAGTCCCTTCCTATACTCCATATCTGGGCGAGATGCCTCTCTCTTTGATCTCCCAACAGCACACATATATTGCCTTCATAAGCCTTACCAAACCAGACTATACTATTTTATGCCTCTGTTTCCTCCTCTAGATTTTGGAAAAAATCTTTCTCTCATCTCAGCACACCTGGTGCACATCAGACCCTCAGGCACATCAGAGATGCTCATTAAAGGAATGCATTTCACAGAGTTGTCCTAAGATTCTCTTCCGGTCAGAAATAATCTCTTGTGCCTGGCACCGTTTCTATTCAGACACAGGTTAAGGCCCCTCGTATAATGGTACAGTATGGATCGTATGGATCTGTTCTGATGCTGCCTCGTAGCATTTAATTGTTAGATTTGTCTGTCTGGTTATTGGCAGTCGGCTGGGTGTTAGGAGGGCAACTCACAGCTATTTTAAAAGCTACTTATTGAGTCATCCCTGAAAGTTTTGTTTGCCCTATTCTATATTCCGCTTCCTTTTATATTTCTTGGGACCACTCCGAAGCATTTAAAGCCATCTTCCAATTTATTTTTCCAATGTGCGTTTCCAGCTGAGTTCTTTTTTATTACTGGTCTTGCAGGATTCTCAGGCTGGCTTTGCGAAGAGCTCGCATCACATTACCGCAGCTTCTTAGCTGTTTATACCATTTTACCCGGGGACGCAGTGGGAGGGGGGAGAAGGGGGGTTCTCTTTGAGAGCTCAGGTAGCAATGCATGGCAATGAGAGCGAGCAGAAGAAAAGATGTAGAAGCAGCAGGGACGTCCAGGTGGATCCTTGATCTAAAGTTTATGGCTCCCTCCAGAGCTGTTATTTAAGAGGAGAAGAGCTCTGTTATGAATGCATCCTTCAGGAATTTGCCAAGACATGCGGTTAACGCTAGGAAGGAGGTTGATGTAGGAAAAGCAGTGACTCGGAGGAGGCGTAGTGTCTGCCTCAGGAATTCTGTGTGTGCTGGGAAGAGGAGAATCAGCTTCAAGGGAGAAGGAGAAAGTAGCAGCTAGTATACCGCTGCCTCTGAGCTACCCCCAGCAGCTCTCCTACCTGCCTACCTGTCACTGTGACGCTGCATCCCCTCAATGGGCAGTAGAAGAAAACAAGTCGCCTTAGGTAAAAAGGGAAATGAAATGGGTTTCCTTGTTAGAAGGCTTCTTAGAGACCTTGTCTTGCGTTTTGAATTCCTAGGAGGGGAATGTCAAGGGGCCACGCAGTCCTAAGCAGCAGCATGATGGGAAGCTGCTGGGTTGGCTTTCAGACTTCCACTGATTTGGCTGATACGGCGACAATGGGCTCAGATGGATTTGGACAGTTAATTATTCCCATCACAGCAGCCCACAGGAGCGCCTGTTCCCCTCAGTCCTCTGGCCCTGCATGTCCCATGGGGGTGATACCTGGAGGATCCAGGAGTCTGTGTCACATGTGAGGGACATTGAGCTTAAAAAATCCCCAATCTTATAAGAGAAATGCCAGCATAACCATCGATGTTCCTCTCCTCTGTGGAGACAGACATTCTGTTTATTTCCCAGGAATACAAGCAGATCTCTCCAGGAAGGGACGGAAAGCAGTTCTGTGTTATTGTCCTGGAATGTTTCCTTAGGCAAACGTTCTTAAAGTGACATTCTTAAGTTCATAGAATGCTTTTGCTTAGAACACCGTAAAAACAAAACAAAACAACAAAAACATGAGAGATCCAGTGAGAATTGTCCCCACACAGGGATATAATATAGGATGTTTTCCAAATTTACTGAAATTACTCACACTATGCCTTCTCCTTTTCTTTCTTTTTTTCTTTTTCTTTCCAGCCTCAGCGCTTTTCAGAATGCTCTTTGAAATCACTGGTGGCAGGATTGTACAAAGGGCTTGAAGTCAGACGACGTGGTTCAAAGGACAATTTACAACTCCTAGCTATGTGATATTGAGCACATTTTGTAAGTTATGTTTTCATCTGTAACATGGGAAAATAATAAAAAAAACCCTGAAATATGGTAACAATTTATTTATGTATGTGATGTGCCCAATAAAGTCAAAGTAGCCGACAAAAATTGTTAGTTTTTTTGCTTTGACTTTTATTTTTTAAACTTTTGTTTCCAAAGTATCTTCTTTTTCTCAGAGTTGTATGTACGTGTTCATTTTCAGAGAGTTCCTCAAACACTTTCCAAATCTATCTAGTAAGAAACAAGGTGATATTCCATCTCTATGATATCAGAAACTGAATTAGGTCCTTTTTATTGTAAGTCAATTTTTACTCATTTCAATGATATGAAATTTCTTCTCACTGGAATGAAGTTAAAAATACATTTTGACATGTCATTACCCTAAGTTAAACAACTATATTTACCTGTGCTGTCAGTGTGTCTAATAACACATTTCCCAGAAGTGGGGCGGTATACTAGCTGCTACTTTCTCCTCCTAGCGTTAACCGCATGTCTTGGCAAATTCTTGAAGTAAGGATGCATTCATAACAGAGCTAACTCTTCTCCTCTTAAATAAGGAACAGGAACTTGTATAAGTAGGAGAGAGCTCAGAAGAAAACCCTGTAAGGAACTGAGGGCACCGGAATGATCCCAGTTAGAAGCTCAGTGGTTTAGCTGACATCCCATCTCTCTCAGTCTTCTCCCTCAGGGAGCTCTGGAGTGTGCCTCCCTCCACCGTTTATCTTCCCTCCAGGCAGGAGGCTGGCCTTTTGCTTGTCAGTATCAGTTAGTCATTGGCTGCAGGATACATGGAGAGGTGAGGATGCCTCTCCCAGGGGTCACCCTGTCTGCTGAGGGTAATCTTTAGGGAAGGATACAACTGCAGACCATTAGCAGCCAAGGCTCCCAGCTGCTGGGGTGGGTGCACCTGGGTGGTAAAGAGGATCTAGGTGGGCCAGCATCTACTGCTTGGGCGGTTAGTTAAAGAAAATTGGATAGTAGTCGAGTTTATGGATGAAATATGATAGCTCAGATTAGGGCGGTGTAGATGGTGAGAAGTGGGTGAATGCAGGATTTCAAAAGTAAGGAATGTGAAGCTAAGATATATTAATTGGGTATTTGTTAGTGTCATTTCATTCTATCTGATTCCAAATATTATTTTTCCTTTTCAAATTATTTCATTGGCTTCAATTAGCAGCAACTCTTAGTCGCTAACTATTTTGCCTGGCATGTTCACTTTTTATTTTGTCCGGATCCTCCAATTCTTGGCAATTCCCCAGGTGCTGATGGCACAGCCTTTACAGATCTCATTTCCACTCTTGATCTCAACTTATTGCCCTGCCCTCTGACCTACTGCTGTGCTCTGCATTCCTGGCCCAAATTACCTGCCTTGTCCGTACAACCTTCTAGTTGTAAAGCTGGCTAGGGGAGCCACTTGCAGGCTAGGCCCCAAATGGCTTCATAGAAAGTCTTGTTCCTGACTGCAGTGGCACTTGGAGACAGTAGAAAGAGGAGAACAAGCTAAAGAGTTTCCTGTTCTTTCCTTCTCTCTCACTCTCTCCTTTCCCCTCTCTCTTTAGACTTACAGACCACTAGTCTGGAATTATTTAGATAGAAACAGAGAAATACAGTGAGTTTGAAACTGCTTTATAGCCTAGTTACTACTGTTTCCACTGTGCTCTCATGAATGACACCAATGCCATCAGGAACATCTGAAGACACTCATCACCCTGTGTAATGAGTCCATAAACAGTTTGATCAAAACCAAAAAGCTTCATTTACAAATGTGTGGGTACTTCATAAAGAAAGCATCATTTTCTAGAAACTTAGTTTTTCTGGGTGACTCCCCCTTTTTTTTCTAAGTATGATCAATATATACAGTTACTATAATAAAAGTTTGATTAAGTAAAACACAAGGAAAATTCTAGTTTTGAAAACTTCAAAATTAACCCAATTTGTCTCAATAGTTCGAGTAAAAATCTTTTGAAAATACATTATTCCATAAATGTCTTTCAAATGGAGACTTTGAAAAAAATCAAGTTTTTGTTTCATAACTAAAAATCTTACTGGAAACATGATTATCTGAACAGTAATTCTCACTTAGCTAGATTACAGATATAAAAGGCGCAAGAGTTTGCTTTGAATGTTTTTATTTTTTTTTTTAATTTTATGAAACTTTGTGTCCTTTATTCCTTTTTGCAACAAGTTAAATGAAAACAACATACAGTTAAAATAGCAGTATTTTCCAGCATGGTTGATCAAGATTTTCCTGTCAACTAATTTCTTTTTCCTGCATATAAACATCACTAATTTAGCCTTTTTTTTAAACAGGGTTAGAGGGACAACTTGAGCCCTTATATTTATTTGAAATACAATTAAAATAATGGAAACATCTATATCTTCTTAGCATTAAAGGCTGTAGAATGAACAATTAAAGGCTCTCTCAGATTAATACTAATAAAATGTCATGAGTAATACAGGCTTGGCCATCTGATTTATCATTCATCATTACTGTATAAATTACTCAGAAGCTATGCAGTGAGGAGGGATGCTGAATTTGCACAGCTATGAATTCTAAGTAGAGGAGAAAAAAAATCCTCAGATCAAACTGATTCTCAGAATAGCAGATTCAAATGTCCAATATGTGATTGATTGGAATGGTAGCGTGAGAATCGGTGCAACATATGCTCTGTCAGTAGCGCCTGCATCTGAGTGAATAGCCAGTCAGGGAGTTTGCAGGTTCTGAAGGATTTGTTTGGTAGAAAGCGTATTGGGTTGAATTGGCTGCACATATCAAACTGGTAACTACTTTAACCTTTTTTCTTTTTAGGCAAAAAGTTCCGGTAATCATTACATGTGTCAATGTGTGAATTGACAAAAGTCTGGATCTAAAACTAATCGATAGAAGTAACTCCTCTTGAAGTACACACGCAGAGAATGATGGGAACTCTGGCGTCAGAAAATACAGAGAACTGTGTTTAACACAGACAGGGACCCAAACCTGCAAAACCAGCTTTGTTTGTGATAACCTAGATCATATTCTGTGGAAACCTAGGGACTCTGTGGACAGGACCGCCACAGAACTGTCTTTAGGGTTTGTGGATGAATAGGGTGTGGAGGTTGGCAGCTATTGACCAACCATGTTTCAACCAAAGTAACTCCACGTGGACCTATGTTTTCAAAGTTGAGCACACATCAGCAACACCTGGAGAGCGTGTATAACCAAGGCACTTGGTGCCATCCCCAGACCTGCTGATTCAGTGGATCTGGGGTGAGTTGTGAGAACTTGCATTTCTAACAAGTTCTACACTTGTTGGTCTGGGAACTACACTTTGAGAATGACCAAATTCCACTAAATCTGTTGGGCCATCTAACAATTGGTTTATTTGAAGAAAGCATTCTAAAGCTAAAGTGATCAAGTTCACTGTAATCAGTTAAAAATGTTGAAAGCACTCATATAAGTAAATTCTTCCTGGCATGCCTGTTTTTCTATTTTATACCCTTTTTCAGAGGTCTTTGTTATCTGCATACTTCTGGCTGCCATGGGCACCCAGTGTATAAACTAGTTTCTTTCCATTCTTTTCCTCTTTCCCTGCTCCACGTATTTAAGACTTAATATAGTGTAGACACCAGGCCAGGAGCTATGCATTGCAATACAACTAAGCCGTTGAGAAGCCTATAACCTGATATCTAAAGTAGCCACATGATGACCAGTGTGAGTGGTAGTTCAATAGAGCTTTCTTCATACTATTTTGCCAAGAAATAATTCATTTTTCCTAAGAGTATGAATAAATATTTGACTTAAGAGATCACATGTGAACTGATTCTTAAAGAATATGTAGACTTTTCCCAGTCAGGAGGAAAAAAAAATAATGTTTCAGGCAAGGAAAATGACATTATGAGAATTTGCTTCAAATGTTCTGAATGTTTGACAATTAGGGATGAAAATGTGGCAGAATAGTAAGAAAATTCCTGGACATGTGGAATGAGAAAAGTGAGACAAGAATATTAAACAAGGTCAAACAGTTTGGGCAGCTTGTGAATCAAAAGACCTATATCCCCCAACTAAGGACACTTGAGAGCAAATGGTGTATACCTTTTCTCCCTACCCAGGGAATACATACCTTAAGTCACCCAGGCCTGGGAAAATAGACAACAAAGGCCCAATTAATGTCATTTGTGCCCGCTAAACCCAAGGACAAATAAAGTCTAGGGGACAAACAACAAAACCCTATAAGAATTTGGATGGTATCACTTGAGGAATTTTAGGCAGAAATGATAACTACTAAGGGAAGTAGGGAAAGCAGAGTTTATTTTACCCATTAAACAAAGAGTCAGCCACTTTAGGACTTAACAAAAAAGATGACCAAAGGTATGTACAAACATTCTTTGATAAGCCACAACAATGTAGCAGGGTACTTTGAAATCTAGACTGCGACCCAAAATATCGGGCACAGGAAATTTGAAACCTATAGAGGGAAAATGTATAAAATTTCTGGACGCCCACCAGGCACTCAGACTAGCTGAGTTGCCCCCTTGTGCTTTATATCAAATGTATTCTTCATAAATTCCCTTGCTTTGCTTAAACACTGCTGTATGTCACTCATCTGAAAACTTTCTTATGAAACTGACAAGTACAGAAAAAGGGAATGACACTTACCCCCTCTGACTCCGGGAGGTGTCCGGTAACAAAAGGAGCTAAGCAAAGGACAGCTCAAGGAGGTGCTGTGTTCCTGCCATGTGGGGTTGACATTTTATGATGACTGATGCCCTGTGAGGGCAGGGATGGTGATTTATAATCTTTCTTAAATGTATTCCCAATACTCAGTGTCATCCCCTGGCCCTATACCATAGAAATTCAGATTTATGTGTCTGTTGTATAGCTTAGACCCCAGGGTATTGATGAAGCTCCCAGTGTTACTCTAATATGCAGCCAGAGCTGAAAGTCACTGTATAATCAGTTTTAAAAATATTTTTATTGATTTCGGAGAGGAAGGGAGAGGGAAAGAGAGATAGAAACATCAATGATGAGAGAGAATCATCTATTGGCTGCCTCCTGCACGCCCTCTTCAGGACATTGAGCTCACAACCCATGCATGTTCCCTGACAGGGAATCAAACTGTGATCTCCTGGTTCATAGGTTGAAGCTCAACCAGTGAGCCAAACCGGCCAGGCCACTGTGAAATCAGTTTTGATTGTGAACTATTTTAGAAGCACACAGATTGGTTGACAAACACGGAGAATTGAACTGAGTTGGTTCTCTAATTTTCTTATCTAGGTGTAAACACTTCTTTTTCTATTTAAATACATGACCTTCTTCCCTCCAACTTCAATTATTGACAATCAGATGACCTTGAATGGTGATCATGATTCACCAGCACCCACAAGGTTCTTCTCACGGATAAGCTCCTGCCTAATTCTCCAAACACTCAAGTCATGCTAGACACCTTCCTTCCTTTGCCCTTTTCTGAACCAAAATATTCCTTCATATCTTATATTTAATGTCTCTCTTACATCTATCTTTTCTTTAGCTTCCTTGCATTCTCATAGCCTATTTTAACTCCTGCCATATAGGAAATAATAAACACTGCCTTCAATGATGCTAAAACGGGGGGTGGAGGAGGTGCACAAAAGATGTAAAGAACAAAGTTGGAAAATAAAATAAATGATAATGAATGAATGTTTGTGACAACTCTCTATTTGGCGTGTATTTCTTTCACAGCCTTGAACATCCTAAGCTCTTTCTTGTCTCAGTGCCCTCTGCCTCACAGCTCCCCTTGTCTTACAGCTGGCGCCACCTCTTCCTGCAATCTTGGCTCAGAGGGAGGAGAAGACTCTTAGATTCTATCACAGTAGAGACTCCCTTCCCTCAGCACACACACGGTTTTTCCAAGTCGATACACGTTGTATGTTTTTTTCATTGCACTTAGCACCACCTATCATCTGTTTCTTATTCAGTGTCTTTGTTCCATTAGATTGTAAGTAGCAAGAGGTCAGTAACCAAAACTGTTAAATCACAAATATTTTGTCCATTTCCTAGTTCAGAGCCAGGAGCCCAAAGGAGAGGATTTAATAAATATTTGTGAAAAAAAAAGAATGAATGAATGAATGAATGAATGAATGAATGAATGAATTGAAAAGGATCTGGACATGAATACAGATTTATTTCTCAGTTCTGTAAATGTAAATAAGATTTGCCAATATATTTATTTAAGATAAACCTGTATTAAATGACCTCATCAAACTCAGTTATACTGATGTTTTTAAGTTGTGACTGTATTCCCAAATAATTTGCAAAATAACTTGTATAATTTACTGACATCAAATTTAAACAGTCACTTTGTTTGCTAGACCACTTATTTTGCACATAAATCAGAATCCCATTTCATATTTGAAATCATAAAAATTTGAAAATTTATTTCCTAGTCCCATACAGATATTGTTCTTACCCATGGGATACTCACAGTCTGGTTAAATGTTAATTGTTTCATAATTATTTCTGAGAAAAAATCAATGTTAAAAAGCCATCTCCAAACAAGGGAACAGGCTACCTTGGCCTCTAGCAGACTTTCCTAACAGGCTGCAAATTAAAATCACCTGGGGAGCTTTTGAAAAGACTGCAGATGCCACACTCCACCCACTGAGATTTGGATTTCATTGATTTGGGGTGGAGTCAAAGAATTTCTGCTGTTTTGAATGCTCCTGGGTGATTTTAATGTGCAGCCGAGGTTGAGAATCAATGATTTAAAGAAAGAAAAATAACTACGCTCAAGCAGAGAATGGACTGCCTGTTCTCTAGATTTGAGAGTTGCCCTGACGTTCAAATCAATCGAACTATTATACATAAAAGGCAGAGAAATTACTGCTACTTGTGCTCTCAGTGCTGGCAAACTAAACGGGCAAAGGATATAAAAGACTGGAGCTGGGGGATCTGTTAAGTCTGGTGATTGGCTCAGGACTGAACCTGGTTGTGAGCAAAACAAGCCATCGATCGCCCATCCAAGGCTGGCCACTTCTTTCACTGACCCTTGAACTTCTGTGCTGAGCCTCTGTCCACGCCCTTTTCCATCCCTAAAACGACCTGCCCTCTCCTGCTATCAATAGGTTGTGTCTTCTCCTGAAGTCAACCAAAGCCACCGGGCTCCAATGGAACCACTCCAGGGCAACTCTAGATCCCTTCCGCTTCTTGTAGTCTGAACTCTGTATGTATCTTTAAATCTTGAACTGAGAAACTGCAACATGACATGCATTCATTAGGCATTTTATATATTTCCTTTAACCTTCACGCTAATCTTGTTTTTTAGAGCACCTATACATCGCCTTTGCTGTATTTAAGTTTTTATATTTGTGCCCTTTTCTTCAAGATTATGAGTTCTTCAAGCTCAAGTGCAATATGAAATATTTCATTGTATTGAGTCACATGACTAACAGATGAAGAAGGAATATAAGAAAAATTGCTGCATAGACTCCCTTCTAGATATAAAGTGATATATTTTTAATTTTCATAATTCTTTTTTGGAGATGTTACTTCTTATCCCAATTGTGTAGATGTAAAACTGAAGTTCAGAGAAGTTGAGTAACTAGTCTCAGATAGGACAGAATTTGAACTCAATTTACTTACTAATATAACTCACTGGGGAGAAATATTAGCCTGGTATTTAAGGTCAGAGCAGGTTGGCAAGCAGAAATTAGACTGCTCTCTAGATTTTGAGAGTTGCCCTGACATTCAAATCGATCCAACTATTAGGGACTTTTTTGGGGGGACTGCTAATCCATCACCCATTTCTGTGTCCAGATGAAGGATATTCATTAGTTCCTCATCTCTGGTCTCTTTCTATTCCCTAATTGCTGTTTTCCTTGGGAGTGAGTAGTGATTTACCTGATTGGTGAGCTTGACAGAAAGAATTGGGCTTGTTTACCCTGATTCTTCCTCGCCTCATTTTCTTCAGGAGCTAGCTGCCTAGAGGGAACATGCATTTCCCTCTGCTTCTCCACACCATTGGGGTACTAGGGGCAGGTTCCCCTTAGGGGACGCTGATAGGCTTTCGTGCTGCCTATGAATGGGGGAACATGTCTCTAATTCTGCAACAGCCTTAAGAAAGCCATAGTTGATCTATACCTGAGACATATTCTCTAATATCAACGTCATCAGCAGAAAAACAATTTTAGTTTTAGGTTCTGTCTTTTCTTAATTGGTGGAAAACATAAGCAAGTAAAACAAGGGTGTCCTTTAATTTGATCCTTCACACAGTGGTTCTCCAAGTTGTCCAGGACCAGCTTTAGTAACACCTGGAATTTTTAGAAATACAAATTCGCAGGCCCCACCCCAGACCAGAATCTGCTTTAACAGATTTGCAGAGAACTCTGATGCCTGCGGAAGTGTGAGAAGCACTGCAGTGGGCAGGGCCTTGAGAAGGTCACGGTAGGTCACAAAGTGATGCTCTTGAGCAGCCGTGGGCAAACTACGGCCGGCGGGCCGGATGCGGCCCGTTTGAAATGAATAAAACTATTGAAAAAAAAGACCGTACCCTTTTATGTAATGATGTTTACTTTGAATTTATACTAGTTCACACAAACACTGCATCCATGCTTTTGTTCCGGCCCTCCGGTCCAGTTTAAGAACCCACTGTGGCCCTCGAGTCAAAAAGTTTGCCCACCCCTGCTCTTGAGTGTGCAGCAGTTTGACTCTGAGATCAGGTGAGTGGGTGTGGGGTGCTGAGCAGGCACTGAGGGTGCAGACTGAGAAAAGACGGTGACTAGAGACATCTCACTTAGCAGTTTATTTTTCTTCCAGGCTCTGATCACAGTGATTGCATGCTTTTATTTTGCTGTGTTTCCTTTTATTTTTCTTCTCTATTGCAATAGCATTTCAGTGTCTAAAGAATTGGGAGGTTTTCTTTTACTTCCTATTTTACAGGTAGCTGAAGAAAAAAAAGATCACTATCTTTCCATGGTCATTTCTGAATAAACTGCAGAAGAGGGGGAGCGGTGGGTACGTGTCCAGCAGAAGGGGCAGGAGCCTGTCTTCCTGAGTAGCCACGGCCAAATTCAGGGGGAAGCAGCACAGTCTAAGGCAGTAGCTCTCAAAGTGTGGACCCCAAGGACCAGCATCCTTGGGGAACTTATTAGAAATGCAAATGTGGAGCCCTACCCCGGACTGCTGAGTCACAAAGTCTGGGGTAGGATCCATCAGTCTGAGCTTTAACAAGCCTCCCATGTAGTTCCGATGCACTAATGTTTGAGACCCTCTGCTGAGCCCTTGTTTCTCACAGTGTGGCCTGGCACCACCTGGAAGCTTGTTAGAGAGTCAGATCTCAGACCCATGCAGGACCCACTGATCTATTTACACCCGAATTTTCACAGAATCCCCGGGTGATTGGTGAGCACATTAAGTTATAGAGCTGGTGTAGAGCGAAGGATGCAACCGTGAAGCATGGAACAAGAAGGGAACAGGATTTTAATGAGGTTTTCAGCCTAAACTACAAACAGGTAAATTACAATCTGGGGATTGAGGCGACAGTGAGGAAATGGACTCAAACCTGGAGAGAGGGGAGCTGTGTGGAAACCTCCTTGGAGCCTGAGGCACCTATTTCAGTCTGGTTGTCCTCATTACCTTGTGCTCGCTTCTTGGTTCACCCTGTTCTGTCAGGTACTTGTGTGAGCCGACACTACCTCCGGGGACTTGCTGTGTCTCATCCCACTACATGAATCTTCAGGAGCCACCATTTTAGATCTGCATTAAATTTCCAACCAAGCTTTTTGTTTTGTTTTGTTTTTTTAATTCTTCTCACAGCAGGGCAGTCCTCCCTAGATGTCCATAGAAGGTCATTTCTCAGCCCAAACAGGTAGTAGCCTGGGATCAATAAGAACCAAATCAACTCTGATCATTTAAACATGTGGCTAGAGTGTGAATAAGTAGTTGGAGAAATTGTAAAAAGGTCAGGTAGCAAGGACTACTAGCTTTGTAAAGAGCACATAGATTTGGCATTTCACAGAACCTGCAGGCTGAGTTTGATTAGTTATTAAAATTATGGGTGGCTGGTGGGGAGAATCAAGATAATTGGTGTAGGTCAGAGATAATCAAAAGTGTCTCTCCCAGTGGGATGAAACCTATTAAAATTTGTTATTTAAATTTCTTTGTCATTTTCATATTCTGCTCACATGCAACATGGCTTGTTCTGATCTTGTTCTCCAAGGAAGCAAGCAAACATCTTTGTTCTTTGTTTGGTGCTAATTAACATTTTCAAGAGGATTGACTTAGATACCACTCTACATACCCTAAAGCAATCTCCCCATTCACCTTCCAGATCATAGCTTTGTCTAGTTAAAGAATTAGCTTTTAATATTCAGAATACTTAGGTTCGTTCAATGGTGTTTCCAGAACTTGAAATCACTCACAAATAATCCTCATCTTTACCCCACCAGTGCTGAGGTGAGGAAGTGCTTTCCTGAGAGGGAAAATTCCTTATTTCTGGTCTTAGCCTTGTGCTTCAGAGTAACACAACTGCAGGTCCCAAAAACCAGCCGCCATGGACTCATCTGGTAGAACAGGTGAATGATCATCCACCCCAGTGGCTCTGAAACCTGGTGGGACATTGGAGTCACTTGGGGAGGTATTAAAAACACTGATCCTGACCTTCCCTCCAAAATACTGGGTCATCTGGTCTGAGATTGGACCCAGGCATCTTGTTTTGTTTTGTTTTGTTTTGGTTCATTTTAAGCAGCTTCCAAAATTCTGGTGTCATTGCACAGATTGGTTGCCTCTTATCCACTCAGCCTCCCACAGGCTTTGCCTTCATCATGTCCTTGTCTTAGACGACTTGACTTCTCATCTTTCCCAGGGATCCCATTACTTTCATCATTACAAGCTTTCCCAGCAGCCCCATCTTTTCAATTTCTTTCATACACATGAAACAAAATTGACAAAAATCATACAGTATTTGACACAAAACACAGAAAAGGATAAAGGGAAAATAATAAATAACCTTACCACCCAAAGATACTTACTGAGAACAGTTTTATGTACGTGTTTCTGTACATGTGAATACACATTTCTTTACCAAATATTGTCATATTAAATACATACTTCTTTTTATCTTACATTATTTCCTTGGTGCACATTATGTAGAGTATCCATGATAAATGGTTATTCTTTTACCACAAGCATTTTGGGTGATTGTGGGTGTGCCCTCATTGCATACACCATAATTTAGTATACTGACCCTTGTTCATTTGCATTTATGTGTTTTTAATATTTTTACTATTAAAAAGAGTGCTGGGACAAGTCTCCTTGTTTTGATATTTCAATGTAAATCTCATACATCTTCACCACCATGTGTTGGTGGTCATGAACACACAAGGCACCAAGTCAAACAAATAAAACAGTCCATTCTTCCCGTAAGCTGAGTCTTCAAAAAAGATGTGGTTTGAATGTCAAGTTCTCCTGCTCTGTTTAAACAACTCCCATTGTCCTAACTGAAGAATTTTGGATGGCCAGGGTGTCTATATCTCACAGGCTCCACTAAGTGAAAAGTATTAAAGTACTTGGTAAGCAGTTTCTGTTCCTTTTCAGCAATGCCTCCCAAGTTACCCTGGTGAAGGGCAAGATTTTCGCTCATTTCATTTTGTTTTACTTTGAAATTTTTATGGGTCTATACTTTTGTAAAATAATATAAAAATATATTTCTGGAAAAATGAAATCGCATATAAAATGCAAAGCCCAATTTGTATTACTAGATTCAAGAGTCATATAATTTCTTTGACAAATTCCCATAAATATTTTAAGA
Source organism: Myotis nattereri (assembly GCF_964212035.1). Taxonomy (NCBI): domain Eukaryota; kingdom Metazoa; phylum Chordata; class Mammalia; order Chiroptera; family Vespertilionidae; genus Myotis; species Myotis nattereri. Next base: position 80,971,634 of record NC_138082.1, on the reverse strand, counting down.
GCTTGCTCGCCATCTTTACACTCAGTTTCACAGCAGGCCAGTAACTAACAATTTACAACCATAATTTGATTGACACTGATTTAGAGTAAATTCTCAAGAAAATGTATTAACTAAGATAATCTGGTGTTTGAGTGGGAAAAAAGTTTCCCAGCAAGGGTATAACAGAAATGCCAAGTCAAAGTAAGTATTTTTGGTAACAGTGAATAACCGAGAGAGACTGTAGTAGACAAGACCATTACTAAACACAGAGATCTGAAAAGCATGTAATCTACAACTGGAATGATCCAGAGAAGGAAAAAAAAAACTATATAAGGATGACATGCAAACTCATATTTTTTCCCCCCAAAATGTTCTATTTCTTGACCTAGCAATGGTTTCATGGGTTTTTCTCCTTAAAACTATTTTTGAAAATATGCCCCAAAGTGGTATGTACTTCTTTATATTTTATAATTAAACATTGCTACATATACACCTGTGTTCTAATGCTTGCTAAAGCTCTGACAAATGCTTCTATATCAACACAATTGAATACAGCTAAGTGATAGAAAATGGACATTGTAGGTGACTTTGGTAATTCAGATTTAAAAAGGACAATATTTGTGTGTAAAATTCCTTTCAACAGCCCTTAAATAAAGGATCTCTTACTTATCTCTCTCACAAAGAATAAACAACTGATAAAAGCAAAGACAGACCAAAGACTTATTTTTACTAGGGAAGGGCATAGTTTATTATTCTTAAAGGAAAGTTGTCAGGTAAGATGCATCCTAAAGCAATAACACTGACATTTGGCTGTGTGTGTGTGACTCACATCTAAATTCTGGGAGTGGGGGTGGGAGGGGACTTTTTTTTTTTTTTGCCACCATCACTCTTATTTAGTTTCAATTACCTAATGAAAGAGGGAATACTCCTTCACTTACCTTTAAGATGGCATAGCAAATTATTCAGAACTATGATATTTAGAATATATTCTCACTAAGAATACATATGTGATTATATACATGTATATAAATATGTAAAGTTAAGATTAACCTAGGAAGTCTCTTTTCTGTTTCAATTTGAGTTTCAAGAACAGTGTTTTACTGTTGTGAGTTAAGCTTTTCTTTTCTTATTTTTGCTCATTTTATGCTTAAGTGGTGAGGGGGTGTGAAGCAGCTGGAGAGAGATAATGGCACCTTGTTTTTTATCATATCTGTTCCCATTTTCCCTTTCATTTTGTCATTGCAAAACTCCCAGAGCTGCCGAAACCGGTTTGGCTCAGTGGATAGAGCGTCGACCTGCGGACTGAAAGGTCCCAGGTTCGATTCCGGTCAAGGGCATGTACCTGGGTTGCGGGCACATCCCCAGTGGGGAGTGTGCAGGAGGCAGCTGGCCGATGTTTCTCTCTCATCGATGTTTCTGACTTTCTATCTCTCTCCCTTCCTCTCTGTGAAAAATCAATAAAATATATTAAAAAAAAAAAAAAACTCCCAGAGCAGTTGCTTTGATTCCTTATTCAGAGTTCCTGGCTCCTTTGGGTGAGCTCATCAAATGCAAAGGAGGATAGAAGCTCAGGGCACTTTCTCTAGCATGATTCTCAGTCACCCTCCTCTGGAAGCCTTTGGCCTCTTCTCTTACACCTGCTGGGGCTCCATTGCCTTCTCCTTCCAAGGAGAGGGTGTTCATAACTAAATTTTGTAGCTGCAGTTAGAACCCTTATCCATTTGTGGCTTTAGTGCTCTTAGTTTTTTGTTTGTTTTTTAATATGTTTTTATTGGTTTTTTTTAGAGCTTGAGGAAGGAGAGGGAGAGATATAAACATCCATGAGAGAGAAACTTTGATTGGCTGCCTTTTGCACTCTCCCTACTGGGGATCAAGCCTAAAACTTGGGCATGTGCCCTGACCAGGAATTGAACCAGAGAACTCTTGGTGCATGGGATCATGCTCAACCAACTAAGCCACACAGGCTGGACTGGGCATAGTTCTCTTAGTTTTTTGACTGATTTTTAAATTCTCTTTTAAAATTGTTTATATATATATATATATATCCTATATAATGAAAGGCTAATATGCAAATTGACCAAACAGAGGAACAACCGGTTGCTATGACATGCACTGACCACCAGGAGGCAGATGCTCAGTGCAGGAGCTGACCCTTGGTGGTCAGTGCGCTCCCACAGGGGGAGCACCTCTCAGCTAGAAGCCAGGCTCACTGCCAGCTTATGTCTATGGGGAGTGGGCCTAAGCCTTCAGTCGGACATTCCCTGAAGCCTCCCAGACTGTGAGAAGGCACAGGTCAGGCTGAGAGACTCCCCCAGAGTGCACAAATTTTGTGCACCTGGCCTCTAGTGTGTGTGTGTGTGTGTGTGTGTGTGTGTGTGTGTGTGTAGTTTTTTGTTTTGTTTTGTTTTTCTGTCCTTGTAGTTGAGAAAAGAAAGGAAAAAAGAAAGACAGATAATGGAGTCAAAGTACATACGTGTATGAATTAAAGGCACTTGACTCAGCAGAAAGAGAATGGATAGATGAAGCCAAAGAGAACTGTGCTCTTTGAATCCCTAGGACATCTATTGAGCTTGGTGTCACCAGGGTTATTTTTATTGGCATTCCACAAGACATTTGGCTAAAGAATCAGAGCAAGAGAAATAAGATAAAAGAGAATGAAAGAGAAGGAAAGGGGTATTGGGAAGAGAGACAATTATCCAATTCTCTTTAGTTAATTTCCTCTTGGTGGGACAGAAATTAAGCAAAGGAAAGATAAAATGTAAGTGCAATGGGAGATAGCCAAATATGACAGCAAGGCCATTGTCAGAGGCCCCCTTCTCTCTTACTAGTCACCAATTAGAAGTGTACAGTGCTTTCCAATCAAGAATTGCAAATCAATGGCTTTGAGAAAGTATGGGTAATGTAAATAAGTGACCTGGCTCAGCATGAGACAAGAAGGAATGATAAAAATTGTATGAATACAGAAGAGCACCCAGATCCAGTGTCTACTAAATTGCTATGTGTTGCTAGACCTTCAGATATTTCAAGAGAGACCCCATATTCTTAAACCCCAGCCATTACCTAAAATTTCCCGATTTTCAAGACATTACTTAGGTTGTATGGATACTTGTCTTTGTTTCAAACTCTAAGGAAATGGGAAAAACCGGGGAGGGGGGAGGAGAAGGGAAGCAAAAATAAATTCTCACATTAATTCTCCTTCAGTAGAGTCAATGTTGCTTTGTATTGTTTTTTTGTATATGGACATTTGCTTATAGAGATTTAAAAATTCCTAATGGGTGAAAGGTTCAGAGTGGACTGGGGTTGTGCACCTATGACATGAGGCCATAGTGTATCAAAAAAGATTTTATTCCCGACACCTGGGTGCAGGTGGGCTGAGACCGAGAAAGGCATCAGTGAAGAGAGCAGGGAGAGATGGGTTTTGATTCATTTTTGCTGGCTGCAACCCACTCTGTTGACATAATGGTCTGGTCCATCCTTGGTTCCTCTCATGCCAGGTGTCTTCCGGTTATTTGAGCTATGCTGTGCTCAAGGCTGCAAGCTTTCTTCCAGATATCTGCTAAGCACAATAAGTCTTTCTCTGCCCCATTTTATTTTCTTTAACCCTTTCAATGGGCAGTCATCATGCCATGTATTTCCTTGTCCTCTGCTTGTACTCACCTACACCGACTGGAGTTCAGGGTCGATTAAAAATTCTGAGACTGAATTAAAATAATCTGGTAATGCTTTCCTTTTATTTTCCTCTCTCCAGCGGAACTAAACCAAACCTGCTATTGTATAGTTTATGTGACAGCCTTTTGTCAATAAAGTAGAAAATGCAGATGTATCCTTCCCTCATGTTGTTGTTTTTTTAACACTAGCTCTAAAGCGTCTAATTAAAGGCTTTGAAATTTCAGAAGACTTTCAAAAGGAATAGCAAGGTGCTTACATAAGCCAACTTAATTTCTGAAATTTCCCTCAATATCAGAACACTCCTGAGCTAGGCCCAGCTGAGGTTTTCCTCAGGGTCCCAAGAGAGAACATTTTAGGTTTTGTGCTCATATGTCCACAGCTGCTCAACTTTGTCCTTATAGCACAAAAACAGCCATAGCCAAGATGTAAACTAATGTGAGTGACTGTGTTCCACTATAACTTTACAAAAACAAGCAGCAAACAGGATTGGCCAGTTGGCCATAATTTACTCATCTTTTCCCCACATGAAAATCATTTCCTTAGCCTGCATTCTCCAGGTAACTGCTTCTACTTTGAATTTGTTTCTAGTATCGACAATTCTTTTTGTTTAACATTTTCTCCTATTCCCTGGTCAGAATTATCCCCTTCCTGATCATTATGGGCCAATATAATCCACACCATTCCACTTCTGATACTTGAAAATTGTTATTCCATCCAAGGTCAAATTCAACTACTTTTCAGTCTTTACTGATTTTGTCTGTTATTTTATTGTTGAAAAGAGCTTCCAAATTGTTCTCTCTTTATGTAACCTCCCATGCTTTTAATATACTTCACTTAGATATACTTTTTTTTTAAAGTGAAACTATAATCTTGTCACTCTTGGTTCAAACATCTTCTATGGCTCCCTGTTGCCCATACAAATAAGGTCTAAGCTCCTCAGCAAGGTCATGGCTGCCACTAGACTTTCCCATCTATGAGCATATCCAATTATTGGTCCCTGTGTACTTCATGCTCAGCCAGCCTGGACTCTTTGCACTGTTCTGTGCCCCTGAACCGTGCTTGGTTAAATCTCAGCTTGCTTTAAGACCAGTTCAAATGCCACCATCTCTAGGAAGTAGCCTAGGTTCCCCTCAGCCAGAGTGCCCTTTCCTACATCTGCATCTAGAACTTTGTATCTTGCCTAGAATAATTCTTACATTTGGTCTCAAACTACCTGAGGGTGAGACCAAAACTCCATCACCACCACCAAGTTCTAGACCAGCAACGCTACTCAAGGAGACACCATCAACAAAAGTTCATATTTATCGAGCACCTTCTATGAGCCCCTATGAAGCTTTGTGTTTTATATATTTTAAAAGTATTTAAATCCTTAGAGCCAAATCTTTTACAGATGAGCAAACTGAGCTGATTATGTAATATTTCTCTTACAGATGGGGAAGGAGGCACTGAGAGATTACACAGCTACTTGGTTGTAGAGCTGACACCCAAACCCAGCAGTGAGGCTTGGGAGCCTGGCTCTTAGTTTTTACATTGGACCACCGTTGATACACTTTCACAGAATTTACATTTTTTCATAATTGAGACTATATCTTGCTCTTTATACTTACAGGGTTTGTAATAATTGTATCTATGCCTAAACGGCATTTCCTTGATCAGAATTATGATGTAGTTGAATATTGAGCACTCTGTTTGTAAACAAACCCCGTAGGCAAATGATTGTTTTTGAAAATTAAAATTTGTTTAACAGGATTCTGCTTGATTATTACTGAAACTAGAGGCCCTGTGCACAAAAATTTGTACATTGGCAGGGGGGATGTCCCTCAGCCCAAACTGTGCCCTCTCACAGTCTGGGACCCCTCGGGAGATAACCACCTGCTGGCTTAGGTTTGCTCCCTGGGTGGCAGATGGCAGGCCCAGATCCCACGCTGGGTGCAGATGGCAGGCCCTCTGCAGCGCTGCCTTGCCCCACTGCCCACCGCACACGGCAGGCCCAATGGGCGATGAGGTGGAGCAAGTGGATCGCAATCCACCGCCCCCCTGCCCCACTGCCCTCCAGGCTGCGCACAGGGACGGCAGGCCTGGAGTGCGTCAGGGCGGTCGGATCGCACTGTGCCGCCCTGCCTGCAATAGCAAATTTAACGTCCATCTTTGTTGGGTTAATTTGCATACTCTTCTGATTGGCTGATGGGAATAGTGAAGGTACAGTCAGTTAACATCTTTGTCTTTTATTAGTGTGGATAGTAATATTTTCTCAGGATTTAGCAATCCCATTTACCTGCCTTTACTCTTATTTTCAACTGTACAAATTAAATTAAGTCTCAGTGTCGCCGAAGGAGGAACGCATGAGGCCCAAAGGGTAAAGAATTATAAATTTATTATTACATCTGTTAGCAGAAAGGCTGAGGCCAAAACAGCATCCACCTGCAGGGCAGAGTAGGGGTAGTGGGATATTTATGTCTCCTATAAAGGATAGTCAGAGTAACTAATTGGACCAGGTGCAGGTGGGGGCCAGCTGTAGGTGGTCATTGGAAACTGGGTGTGGCAGTTTACGGGAAACCAAAGGCCATTGGTCTTGAAACCTGCAATGAGAATAGCAGGAAAATCACCGGGAGGGGCAAGAGCCCCCAGCAGGGCATAATGGCGTATAACAATGTGCCTAATGTTAAGTGTTTCCATTTTTATGCAATCTTCAGGTTTGGATAGGAAAAAAAATAATATTAAAGCAAATTCCACTTTTCTGTTGTTTTCTACTATTTATCTTAAACTCACAACATGGCATGGCTTCCTTCCTGCAGAGGGGTGGGAAATCACTAGTAAGTATCCTAGAAAACCTCTTTAAGCATTGCTTGGTTTCTGGCTTGTTTCTAAACACAAATCTGCTGAGTTTTTAGGGCAATATTAACTCACCCACATTTGTTCTCTCATATCTTGTCACAAAGACCTCAAGAGCAAACTTTTTAAATAATCCACCTGGAGAGCGAGCACATTTGCCTTGATTTGTATGTTACCGGACTAACTAGGTAAGGTGAGATCCCAATATTCCTTTTGTAGCCAAAATAATATTTCAGTTTGGTGGTAGTTAGAACCACCTTCCTTTCTTCCCCCTTTGACCTTGGGCTACTTATGTCTCCTACTCTCCCCTAATAGTTTAGTGGGCACAGAGAGGGGTCTAGAATTAATAATAATGGGTGAGAAGGGGCTTCTGATGAGGAGTGCAACAAAGGAGAGTGGAATAGTTGGCTTGAAACAAGAGAAATGTGTTCTTCCACGGTTCTGAAGGATAGACAGTCAAAACCAAGGTGTTGGCAGGGCCATGCTCTCTCTGAAGCCTCTGGTGGAGAATCTTTTGTTGTTGTTGTTGTTGCCTCTTATACTAAGGCAGGATAGAAAGAAATCAGGGAGAAATGCTGCCAAGTGGAATGAGGAAGTAGGAGCTGACATCCTCTAACCGGAGCTCCCTTCCCTGAGCATGATCAAAGAGGAAACAGTTAGTGGCAGGACGCCCCTGTGGTGGTCATGGCAGTCACAACACGGCCCCCTCCTAACCAGAAGGCAGAGTCAGAACTTGGCGCCCCCAAAGTTTGGAGACAACCCTCTCTTTGGCAACACATAACATCCCAAGACCTAACTGACCATATGAGCAACTTACTCTCAAGTCGGCCCCGCCCTCTCAGACATGTATTTTTCTATTATTTTGCAGTGATGCCCGCACTATGGCCTCTTTCTTTTTCTAAATTAAACTTGCTTTATTTTCACTCAGATTTGTCCTTGAAGTCTTTCCTGGGACAGTCAAAGACCTGGAGGTCTCCCGACCAGCAAAAGATCCCAAACCACGCTGGGGCAGGGCCAGCCCTCTGGAGAAGCAGCTGGGTCACATACTTTGTGGCAAAGCCAGACAGGTCTTCTCATCCTCTACTCAGTCCCATTCCCTCTCACTTCTGTGGGTGTGGTTGAGCAGGGTAAAGCCAACATCAAAGCAGATAGCCACAACCCTTGGCAAAACTGCCCTCAGGACTCATGGCTGCCAGGTGACAGGGTTCCGCTGTGAACTAATTACCTCTAAAAACCAAATGAACCCTCCCTATCTAGTGTGTGTGTGTGTGTATGTGTGTGCATGTGGTTTTTGTTCTTTTGTTGGTTAATCCTCACCCTACCCAAGGAGACTTTTCCATTCATTTTTAGAGAGAGTGGAATGGAGGGGGAGAGACACACAGAGAGAAACATGGATGTGAACACTGATTGGTTGCCTTCTGCATGCCCCAACCAGGACCTGGGATGGAGCCTGCAACCAAGGTACGTGTCCTTGACTGGAATAAAAATTGGGACCCTTCAGTCCATGGGCAAATTGAAATAGGAATTTTTAGGGGTGAAATAGGCAGGTTTAGGAGATTTTTAGAACTGGGAGTCCATGAGGAAAAAACACAGGGTTACAGACTGGGAGAAGTTACATTTCCATAAGACAGGAAAGTTGGGGGAGGCAGCAGTTACATTTCCATAAGACAAGGGAGCCACAACAGGTACATTTATATAAGATAAGGAAACTGGGAGTAACAAAAAAGGTCTATATTTACAAAATAAAGGAGAAAGAAAGCCCAGAGGGAATGGGAGCACAATGAGGGAGGAGGGCCACACATGTCCCATGTGATGTTTGACCTTTGAGCTCAGGAGTTGCTATAGTGACCAATTCAAAAGGGAATATTGACCCATCAGAGGGGATATCAGGACACAGGAACCACAGCCTTTATAAACCCTGGAAACAGGAAGTCAGTCTGCGGGACTCTTTCTCCTCTCCACATGGGAGTCTGCACTTGTTCTTCAACAAATTTCCACCTTTGCTATACTATCTTCCGTCAGGTCAGTGGATTCATTCTTCGACTCCGGCGAACAAAGAATCCGGGGAACTATCCTGCCCAGGGGAGCACTGCGTGTTCCAGTCCCAAAATCCCATATCAAATGAACCAAACCAGCTACGGTGAACCCTCCCTGTTTTGCTTCTGTTTTCTACAATCACACTTTTTTAATTTTCATATTTCTCTCTCTTCTTTTGGAGGGCCAGATATTCTCAAGTTTCTTTAACACTTAGACTGTTGTTTAAACAACTTTTCAGGATGTAATTCCTTGAATTGGAACCCAGATTTTCTTTGTTTCCACCACTCATTCACTTGTCTTTGAACCCTTCATTGAGAGTCTCAATAGGTTTTCCTGCTGAGTAATTAGAAATGTAAATGAGGCTGAGGTAATTGAAAAAAATAAAGTGACACTTTTAAAATTCAAATGGATAAAGTCACCCATGCCTGATACCTTCCCAACTCCCTTCTCTAGACTCCTTAAAAGTTATCAAGGGCAAATAAAAAAAAATCTTGTGTCTTCTCACAAAAATTAGTGGATTCAGGTTATGTGTATGACCTTTTATGTGTATGGTCTCTTTGTGATATGTTTTTTGTGTGTTTTCTGCCTTCCAGATGGTATTATTAGGATGTAATACTTATTGGCTTAAAGAAATTAAATGCTTATATAAATTAAGAAATAAAAACTATCCAAAATATTTGTTTGTTTGTTTGTTTGTTTATTCAGAATCATGTGGTCTGGGAAAATATTAAAGTGGGTTTAAACTTGGTTGATGTCTTTGAGAGTTATCAAAAATATGTATGTTCGTTTTGCCTGGGTTAAAAAAAAATTATGTTATCCCTTTTACAAAATGTGTTAAGAAATGGCTTGGATAATAATTGACTAAAATCTCATAGAGTTGGTAAAAATTAATAAGTAGATATAACTAAAATGAAGGGTTTTTGACAAGGCTTTTTAGTGATATATGCTTAAACATAGTTTTCTTAAGTCTGTTGGTAACTTGAAATTTTACAAAGTTAAAAATTATTGAATATCTACATATTTTGAAATAACATGAAGTACAACGTAGACATTGATTGCTAGACAAGTCTTAAGTGTACCTAATTTTGGTTTTTCACTACAGAGAAGGGAGCATAAAACAGATTTGGAGCCACCAATGTATGTCTTATACAGAAGATTTGTGAAAAAAAATTTTGAAAGGAAATTATATGGTTAAACTGAACAATGAATTTAATTAAGTAAATACATTTAAATATCAAAAATAAGCTAATACAGAGTTGGGGTTTGGTTCTTTTTCACTCTGTTAAAAGGACAGGGATTTTCCTGTATTTATTGTTTTATAAGATACTAGAGGCCCGATGCATGAAATCGTGTAAGGGGCTCGGCCCTCACAACCCTGGCTTCGTCCGGAAGGTTGTTCGGCTGTCCAGCCTAGTTAGCATATTATACTTTTATTATTATAGATTATAAAATGTTTCTACCTAGAAAGCAAATAATCCATTTTAAAAAATAGTTAAGTGTCATATTGTGTTAATCAGAGATCTGATTATTTAAAAAAACAAAAACAACAGCAACAAACATCTTCTCAATCCTAGGAAATAAAGTTTTGCTAGCCTGTATTTATGTTTGTGAGAATAAACAAGTAATCTTTTCTGTCAAAGAACAGTTTAGGCAGCTGCCATTTTGGTCCACATGACTTGGCAGCCACTTTTTGGCTCACATGACTTGCAGCTCCTTGGAGGCCACCATCTTGAAATGGCAAAGGTCAACCCCTCCCTTCAAATTAGTCAATCTCAAAAGACTGTGCACCTGAGCTCCAATCAAGAGTGAGGGACAGGTCATGTGCGACAGGATGAAAAAGCCAAGCAGACAACCCACTCAGTGTGTACATGCTCCCATACCATGTGCGTGCACACCCTCCTGCAGGAGTAAAGATATTTGCCTAGCTGCTTGGCTCTCAAGGATGCTTTGTGTTCTACCAGGACCCTGAATTCAGGAGCCTTATTTTTTACAATGTTTCATAACTTATATTGTCATTTTTGGTAAATAAATAATTTAATATCTTATGTAATAAAAGGCTAATATGCAAATCGACCAAATGGCAGAACAACCAGTCGCTATGACACGCACTGACCACCAGGGAGCAGTTGCTCAATGCAGAAGCTGACACCTGGTGGTCAGTGCGCTCCCACAGGGGCAGCACCACTCAGCCAGAAGCCAGGCTGACAGCAAGTGAGCACAGCAGTGGTGGTGGCAGTCGGACATCCCCCGAGGGCTCCTGGACTGCAAGAGGGCGCAGGCCGGGCTGAGGGACCCCCTGGAGTGCATGAATTTTGTGCACTGGACTTCTAGTTGTGTCATAATGATTCATGGTCTCTAGGATAAGTATGTTTGGCAACTTTTCCAAGGGTTAATTTTTAAGAAACTTTTTTCTTAACCTAGAAATGGCTTTAAGTTATTCCAAGGGGCCTCCAAAATACATCAAGGATTTGTTCTCCCTCTTTACAAAAGAGAAAATTAAACTAATAAGATTTATTTGATATATTTGAAGTGCATGGGAAGCTTTTTCAAAATAAAAATGACTGTTCTATTTGTAAATATATATTTTTATTAAAGTGGATGTATTAAAGATAATATCAAAATCTCCAAAAGTCTACAAAGTTCTGATATACTTTGATTTTTAATTTTATCTTAAAATGCTCTTACAGAAAAGCAAAGTCCTTTATCAATTGCATTATAATCAGTTCTATAACCACATCATTTTAAGTTTTTGTCATTTAGAGATAGTAATTATTTTACTCTGATACATTTGCAAATGTTTTACTTCTTCAGAAAAATCCATGGAAAAACTCTGACTATTCTATATTACAGATTTCTAAAAATAAATTTTTAGATAATACCTTTAAACTAGATGAAGATTAATAGAACTCTAACTAATAATTAGATTAATGGAAATACTGGTGAATAATCAAAATAAACAAAAATTGATTATGAGACTAAATAAATATGATTATAATTTTTATGGCTTTGTTTAATCTTTTGCTTTCCTGATATAAGAAAACATTCTTTTTCTCAAAACTAATAAATTATACCTTATTAGCAATATTGTAGCATTTCTATTTTTCTCCCTACCTGATATCTCCAGATTTTAGAAACTGTTAATGAGTGAGTATTAATATTTTCATGGCAATACGGTTGTTTGCATGAATCTAATAAGAATCTGTTTTCTTTATATAATAGGACACAATTAAAACTGGTTTCATTAACTAAGAATTTGACTGAAATGTCATGTTCAAGAGAGACATGCCCAGACTCTGGATGTCCCCAGAAAGCTTTACGGATTTAAGGTTGACCCTGGAAGCCAATAAAAGCCCTTTGGAGAAATGGTCTGATACTTTGCTTATTTACATGGTTTATGGAAATCTTTCCAGGTAAGGAATGAGGGTTGATTTCCTGAAAGATGGCAAAAAAAAAAAAGAAGCTCAAAACATTTGAGGGACCTTGAAAACCTGAGGAATTCATCCAAAGCTTGATGACAACTATGTGGCTCGGCTTCTTCATGCTGAGAGGTTAATTGAAGTTAAATCTGGAGATTCTGTATGAGATGCCAGCAAAGCATATTTAAGAGAGCCTATATGATCAACGGCTATTTTTGTGTTTGTGCAAATAATTAGGCCAAATTGAAATGAGACTTAATGTAGTAAATAAAGTGGTCTTAATTTGGCTCTTTGATAAAAATGTGGGTGATTTTAGGGAAAGAAATTGTGTTTCCATAGATCCTGTAATGCACAGTAGAGGACATTAGACAGTAGTTCAGTTAATTGTCCTCAAAGTTTAATTTTCACCTATAAACTAGAATGGATCCTGAAATTTTCTAGTGTTCTTAAATATTCAGATACTATCCTCCAAATGAATGTTTTATATTTCTCCCATCCTTTGACTTGAAATTACTGAGAACTAAAATATTGCTTGTCTCTCTGAGCTTTGCAATTGCAAATCATAGCCAAAGGACTTGATATAAACTTGAGAAATTGCTACAATGGCTTAAACAATCTTCGTGACTGATGCTGTGTAAACCAAGCAGAATTTATGTGAGCACCTGATGACATCACCAGAGATATTCAAACTGCAGATAAGGGGGATCTATCAGATTGTCGCTGCTGGCTTTCATTCCAACAAAAGAAACTTTGAGCCTTCCAGACTCAGAAGCTAGTTTATAATTTGCTCTGATTGCTAACCTTTCTTTTGCTTATGTTATCATAGGCAAACCTGCTATTGAATACCTGATTGCTTGTTTGAACAACAGAGGCCTCACTTTGGAGCCCATCTGCATTACCACCTCCTGAAATGAGACTCAAAAATTTAACTGAAGTCACTATTTTCAGGATTAAAAAATTGAGTCAATGAAATATGGAACAATCTACCAAATTTGCTGCTGGAAAGTAAAAACTATGATTTAAAAGGTGGGACTAAAGGGACCAAAGTTTTGCCAACTTAAAGCTGTCATATCTGATTAGGGCACACCGTTAGGGTCACATGTGAACCTGATTACATTTGCAAAGCCTATTTCCCAATAAGGTCTTATTCACAGGTATCAGGAATTAGGACTTCAACATAGCTTTTCAAGGGACACAATTCAACATAGAACCAGGGGTTCAGCCATGGGCAAACTACGGCCTGCAGGCCGGATCCGGCCCATTTGAAATGAATAAAACTAAAAAAAAAAAAAAAAAAAAAAAAAGACCGTACCCTTTTATGTAATGATGTTTACTTTGAATTTATACTAGTTCACACAAACACTCCATCCATGCTTTTGTTCCGGCCCTCCGGTCCAGTTTAAGGACCCATTGTGGCCCTCGAGTCAAAAAGTTTGCCCACCCCTGGGTTAGACTCTTCCCCTCAAGTCAAGGTGAGGAACAGAGAGAGGATGGACTGTCCTCTAGTAACTTAAGTGAGTCCCTAGCCCTCCCTACCTCTTTCCCCTTAACTTTACCATACAGCTTACAGCACTAACCCTGCTCTCTACTTATATTTCTCTTCGGGCCTTTGTTACTGCCCGGAAATCATCTTGCACTGCAAGCATAGTGATGGGAAGGGCTCAGATTATTCTTATTCTTCTGAAAACCACATTTCCCTCCATTGTCTATAATCAGGTAAAAAATGTTACAGATGCCTGGGAAGTAGCTTCTGTAAGTACACAGAATAGTTCCAGCTTTGCAATGAAGAAAATCCTTTATTTATAAACTAAAGAATTCATGCATATTTGAAGTTTGGGTTCTTTATAAGATAAAAAAGATAAAATGGCCTTACAGCATTATCATAATGATAAAAGTGCCACAGTATATAAAATGTCTGGTATCCAAGTATCCCTTAATAAAGTAACTTTTAAATTTAAAATTCTGAGTAAATTTTTAAAATATTGGAACATTGTATAATTTTCTCAAATAAGAACTATGCAAGATGACCGGATTCCATAGTGTCAAGAAGGCTATATATAGTACAAGCATGTGAAACTCGCGGCCCACAACAAATATTTTTGCAGCCTAACCAATATAACAGTATGTAAGAAACATTTAAATAAAAATTTCATAACTTAATTTTTACAATATCCTGTTATACATAATTATAAATAAGGAACTACAACGTTCACTAATGACTGGTTACTATAATCTGTTGCATTAATTTCCCTTACGCACCTTACACGCAGGACACCATTTCTCTCCACTAATACTAGCAGCGAATATTTTAGCAGCCAATGGCCACGTCATTAGTCTCGTTCTGACTTCTTTGGTGTGTGCACAACAGGAAATATTTCACTTTAAGAGAACAAGAAAAATAGGCTGATTTGCATTACGCTTATTAATTTGTGCAGTTGTTCAGTGTCTGATAAGTTAATGCTTAAGAAAAAAATATTAATTTTTCTTAAAATGTTCTATTATTTTAGGTTAACAATTACTCATTTATTTCAGCCCTTTGTATCCAGCATGTCTCTATCGAAATAAACCTACATTTCTATGAAAATTGAAGCTTTTGTTTTCTTGTGGCCCACATACACTTAAACCTTGTTTATGTGGCCCATGTTAGCCTTTGAGTTTGACATGTTTGCTATAGTACAGGTACAATATATGCTGCAAAAACCAGCCCATGAAGAACATGGACCTCATGACCTGGGACCAAGCTTCTGGAAGACAATCTGATAAATCTGTTGACAAAAGTTTTAATTAATTGATAGCAGGCCCATTGCCATAGTTTGTCACTGCCTCCAACATCATGCCTTCAAACATATGCTATAATTTTCTTAGATTTATTACTTAGATTATTTGGTTGCAGCCAATAATAACTCATTCTGGCTTAGAATAACAGCTAAATGTATTAGAAAGAAGGGAATAGCCACAGAATCAGAGGAATTGTTGAACAATCAGATCATAGAAAGGGTAGGAGCATATCTCTGAATATCTAGGCAGCAAAAACAGATGTACATGCAAGTCTTTATGATGAATGAATAACTCAGTGTCAATTTGGCTCAAAACACTGTGTTATTTTGAATAAAGATAATCTGGTTGAGCTAACTTTACTTTAGGAATATAGGGTCCTCAGTTTGACAGACTCAGTAGGACTGCATACACTGAGAAGAGGCCCCTCAAAGGACAGTCTCAAAGTGTTGTCACTCTCTAGTGAATGTAAATGAATACTTGACAAGTAAAATTGACAGGTCTACTATGTTGTCATTTTAAGAACAGAGACTTACTTTGACTGTCAATTGACATTCATACAATTAATCAAATATATCATCTGAGTGAATGGCAGATTGCCTTGTTCCAAAAGGACTTATGAGTAGATGGAAAGTGCAGTGGAAGGGATGTTAGGGAAGGAAGACTCCTGCACCTAAAACTCTCAAAGAATTTCTCCGATGAAAATTCCTTTATTTTGATTAATGTACCTTTTCCTAACAGGCAGAAAAACTTTTGTAGAACAGCAGCCATTTTATCATGTCAATAAAGGATTATATCAGTTTGAAGTTTTAATCCTGCTGGCAAATTGAAATCCTAAAACCTCAAACTAGGAAACAGAGAAACTAAACTGGAGGTGAGTTGGAGGGGAGCCTGCATTTCTAAGGATGAGTACTATGGGGGAATCCCTGTCTTTCTTTAGGATAAGTTAGAGCTGCAGGGATGGGCTTCTGGGCTTCCAAAAGACATACTGAGTACCTCACACACATGGAAGGAGGAATAGACTCAGAGAGGAGACGCAAAGGAGTGGTGCAGAGATTCCTGGACAATTACCACAAATGCTATGAGTCTGTGCTCAGAGGTCTTGAATGTGGGCTTCAGGGGCAAAGCAGGTACTGAAAGGGCCAGGGGTCAGCGCATTGGTTACCTGTCCTTTTCCTTTTCCATCCTACTCCAGCTCACATCTTCTACCCCACATTTCTTCCCCCCGCCCTCATTTTTCAGATAAGGAAAGTGAGGTTCAAAAAAATGAACTCACCTGCAAGTCTGTACAGCTGGGCCCTGGTGGAACAGCTCGAGTTCCTAGTCTTAATTTTTCCCACTAGGGGCAGAATAAACAGTTTGTCCCTCACTTAAGACAATTAAGCAATCAACTGAGAAGCTACATGTTTTGAGGGGGTGACAGAGCAGTGAGAAGGGGAGATTCCATGCCCTCCTGAGACCATCAGGAAGGCAGCCTGCTGAAGCATGAGAAAGGTCTTAAGCTATGATTGTGGTTTTAATTCCTATTATGTGCCAAGTAATGTGCGGAGTGTTTTTACATATTTTATCTCATTCTACTATCCCAAACACTTTGCCAAGTGGCTAAAACAGCTGCATCCTATAGCTGAGGAAACAGGCTTAAATGTCTTGCCCAAGGTCACAGCTGAGACCTTGCAAGGGCGAAGAGCAGATTCCATGTCACTTGATTCTCAGCCTCATATCTGTTGCTTGCTCTGTGCTCTCCTTTAGGGCTTCAGTGATTGCCAGTCACCACGTGACTTTCTTGGATGCTAGCCTTCTGAAATAAGAACACACAGATCTCCGGATTTCCTAAGATGGGAATGCGGATGCCTCCTATTGATCCTATCTCTCCCCTGTTTCTCCTGAAAGTGTTACAGATTTCCATCTAGCTTTCTTTACAGACAGGGCTGAGGAAAGGCTGGAGGGATGTTTATCTGTCAGGCAGATTTCTCTCTACTGCAGAAATGTTAGCCTTTTCACAGACCACTGCATCTTTCCTTAAAAATGTGTAGTAAACCAAACGCTGTCTTCTGGGATCAGACTGATGAAGGAGACACCTGTATGCATTCTTCAATCAGACACAAGTTCATGCCACTGTCAAAACCCTCCATGTGGCTCAAGAGAGGACAAAGTCTGACAGCATTTTTCCTGCTGCATGAAGACGTGTGTGATTAAATTCAATGAATTGAATTAAGTAAGCAGTAAACAACTAGCATTTGAGACTTACATCATAAGCACCTGTCCTGGTCACCACTATGAACAGAAGATAACATATTATTTTGATTTATTTTTTTTTCCAGTTTGCAACAATTCCTAAAGACCACAACCATTTCTTTTCTGCCATTTCCTATTTATTTTACATCTATTGCTTTTTGTTAATCAAGGTAGATGGCAACAATTAAAGAAGGCTCTTTCATACAGGTCTCCATGTTCTTTGTAATACTTAATACAGTTACCATTCATTTAGGAAGAGCTTAGCAAACCTTATTGGGTGAAAGATTGACTCACTAGGTTGTTATCCAACCTAAGGTCATCATTCAATAAAATCCTGAAAATTTGTGGATTCTCTTAAGGCCTGACTATTTTTATACCGTGACAAAAATTCAGGTTATCAGAAACAGAAAAAGTATACTAAAACGTTTAGGCATTATTTCCTCACTTTGCAATACATAGTACATAGATAAAAGCAAGAGGAAAAGTTGCATAACTTTTGCAAGTTCTGTTCCCACTTCAGTCCAAGTAAAATTCAGGGGGAAATAAACTTGATCCAAATTATAAGCATTGGCTATTTTCAGAGATTGTATTTTTATTATTTCTTTAAATATATATTTTATTGATTTCAGAGAGGAAGGGAGAGGGGAAGAGAGAGAGAGAGACAGAAATGTCAATGATGAGAGAGAATCATTGATTGACTGCCTCCTGCATGCCCCACACTGGGGACTGAGCCCACAAACCAGGAATGTGCCCTGACTGGAATCAAACCGTGACCTCCTGGTCATGATAGCTGGGTTATTTTCAGAAATTTTATTATCCAAATAATTGACTATAAACTATTTTGATTTTATAAACTTTATCTTTCATGAAACCAAACATCCACTTTTATTTTATTTTTCTAAATAGAATCCAATTATTTGGCATCATTAGAATGTGTTCAGCTAACTATTTAACTTTTGCCTAGAGGATGGTTGTTCATGTATTCATTCTTTCATTCATTTGTCAGATATTTTTTGAAAACCCACACTAAGCTAGGAACCAGGCTATGTAGTCAGGAGATAGGATAAATATGACAGTTTTTGTAGTTGAGAAATTCAGAATTTGGCCAGACATGTACATAGATTTATTAGAATTTTATGTATTGGGGAAGAGGAATAAGCATGCTTGTAGTTTGGGAGGAGGGAACCAGTGGAGAAAGGTGTGATATCCTTGGAGAGGGAATAGTTGAAAATGCAAAATGCCCTAGGGAAATATAAAATCCTGGAGAGAACGACGGAGACTTGGAGAGGAGCAGACATAGTTCTTCCCGCACTAGCGGAGAAGAAATATGTACAAGAGTAGGTCTAGAGTGGTTTGGGGAGGTGGTACTACATGTGGGAGTGAACCTTGAGAAAATTTCCCTTTAAAATCCTGAACAACCATAATAATCCCTCTAGTTATAATTTTTATCTATCTTAGAATAAATTAACAAACTGTAATTTATGAGTAAGACTTTTGTGGTTCTTTCTCAGAAATTCAGACTTGACATTTGGCAACTCAAATCCCTGCAGAGCTCTTCTGGGAAACTGCCACAAAGGATTCTGGAGGAGACAGGATTTTTCTCCCCTTTGATGGGTCTGGAAGTCTTATCAGCTTAGACATTTGAAGCAGAAACACAAAACCTCTCTAGCAAAAGACTCAGAAACCAGTGCTAGAAAAGGATGCTATTATTTGTTAGTATTATGAGCAAGAAATAAAGAGGTCATGCTTCCCATTGGTTTTTGTCTTTTCATATTATATTCTGAATGGTTTATTTTAAAAATAGTCAATTAATTGGGACGTGACAAACAGAGGAACATTACTGCCAATTTTTGCCAAAGATATATAAACTACTGAAGATGTAATCAACTACTGAAATTGGGGACAGTCCTAGCCAGGTTGGCTCAGTGATAGAGCATCAGCCTGCAGACTGAAGAGTCCCAGGTTCGATTCTGGTCTAGGGCACATACCTAAGTTGCAGGCTCCCAGCCCTGGTCGGGGCATGTGGGAGGCAACCAATCAATGTGTCTCTCTCACATCAGTGTTTCTCTCTGTCTCTCCCTCTCCCTCAGTCTCTCTAAGAATCAATGGAAAAAATATTCTTGGGTGAGGATTAGAAACAAAACAATGAAAAAAAAAATTGGGACAGATGGATTACAGTGTCTGCAGAAGAAAGGAGAAGGTTTGAGATCGTTACTGTGAAAAAGAAAGAGAGAGAGAGAGAGAGAGAGAGAGCCAGCAAATAAGTGAAAAAATTGATTAAGGTTATAGAGGGTCCCACTTAAGTTAAGAGCAAAATTTGTAGAGACCTTGAGCCACCCTTAAAACTTCTTCATCCCATCTCCCTGAACCTAACCCGCCACCTAGCTTCACACAGTCACCAAGACCTGCATTTCTAGTGCCTCAATAGCTCTCAAATATGTGGCCTTCTCTGCTCTTCTGCCGCCACTAACTGGCTCAGGTCATCCTTTCCTCTGGCCTGAAGGCAGGGGTACAGCAGGTAGGAGCACAGACTGAGTTCATACCCTGTCTATTTAACATTTTCCAGTTGCGTGACCTTGGACAAGTTACTTAAACAGTAACTTTTCTTATCTGTGCAATTAGGATGATACTAGTACAACCTAACTTAAAGCATTATTATAAAGGTTAAATTGGATGCTTATAAAATGCTTTATAGTAAGAGTAAACTATGAGCCATTGTTATTAGCTATATTATACAGGACTATACTGAAAAGAATTCCCTCCCCGCCCCCAAAAAAATTATGGCACTTTTCCTTCAAGTTTGGCCCCCTTTCAATTCATAGTACACCTTGTAGCTTGAATGAATGTCTAATATCCAAATTATGTTGAGTCACTCTTCTGCTCAGAACTATCAACTAGCTCACCATCACCATTAACATAAATCACACACTCCTTGGCAACATAAACAGATCCCTTCTTGGTCTAGCCCCAGCTTATGTCTCTAACACAATCTTTCCCATGTCACTCTCCTCCACTTCCTCTACTCTGTGCTGAAGCCATATTAATCCATTTGGTACATCAAATGTGGTGTGTTCTGTCTTCCTTTTGGAGTTTAACTTCTGCCACCAACTTTGCCTAGAAGCCTTCTCCCTCCTTCTCCCATTCCCTTACTGTTAGACTTAGCACAGACATTGTTTCCCTGAGGAAGCCTTCCCTGACTTCAGCCTTAAGGTTAGCTGTCCCTCTTATGCCCCATAGCCCACTACTTCCCCCTCATGGCACAGCCCACACCACTGCCTGGCAGTTGCCTACGACATCAGCTGTATTCTCAGTTGGAATGTGAACTTTGGGAGGTTGTTGCAAGAGTTGGCTCAGGGATCACTCAACCAGGATAGATAGCTCTCACAAGGAAGAGGAGCACTACCGAGCTGTGAATCGGTGACAAAAAAAAAGACAAACTATTTCCCTGGACCCAAGCATTCTTGGAAATTTCATTGCACTTAACTACATCCTAATAAATAATATTAACATACCTCAAAAAAGAAAGTGTCCGCTGAGGATGGAAGGAAGTTTAGCCTAAAACATAGACAAATCAGTCAGAGAAGCAAAGGTGATTATGCTGTGACTCAGGAACCCACACGGCAGGCGTATTTGACAAGTCTGTCCCCACAGTGGAGATGGACACTAAAACCCCCACTAATTCGTTCTGACCTGATATCATGTTCCTCAAGCATATTTCTAGTTTTAACTTGACTCTCCATTTAGATGCACCAAGAAGAAAAGGCTGCATATGGACCAGCTAACAGATGCTCTGGCTGGAGCTTTACTTCTGTTGCTCACAGTAAATTGAAAATAAATCTTACCTAATAATAGACAAACATGCAAATTGGCCATACTTTTGCTATGCCTTTAGCCATGCCTACCAGCCAATCAGAGTGGCTATATGCAAATTAACCCAACCAAGATTGCGGCTGGCAGCCACGGAGCTGGAGCAAGCAGGAGGCTTGCTTGCTCCAGTGGTGGAGGAAGTCAGCCTGCTGCTGGCTCTGAACTCCACTCAAAAGCAACTAAGTTTCAATTATAGAAGGTAAATAAACCCCAGGTACCTGCTTTCAGCAGGCCTTGGCCACGGAGCTGGAGGGAGCAGGAGTGGGTTGCCCCTGGCAATGGAGGAAGCCAAGCTTTCCGCAGGCCTCCACTAAAGGCAACAAAGTTTCAATTATAGAAGGTAAATAAATCCCAGAATAAAAAAAAAAGAAAAAAGGAGAGGCTGGGAGCTTACATTGCCAGGGTGCTAGGCCAACCTGAAAATGGCCCTCAGTCCCTCACCCAGACTGGCCAGGCACCCCAGTGGGGACCCCCCACCCTAAAGGAGGTGTGGCCAGCCTGAAAACAGCCATCAGCCCCTCACCCAGGCTGGCCAAACCTCCATGGGGTGAGGGTCCCCACTGGGGTGGACATCCTCTGAGGGGTCCCACACTGCAAGAGGGCATAGGCCGAGCTGAGGGACCCCCTGAGGGCACAAATTTTTATGCACTGGGCCTCTAGTAAATAAATAAAAGGCATGAAAGGTCATAGCGATATGAGTCTTTGGTAGGTTTGGTTAAAAAATGACCATTTCTGGACTGGTCAAGTCTGGTTGTCATGCCAAAATGAACTTTATGGATCTGCCAAATTATGACGGAACCTTGGAACTGTGGCCAAGCATTTCTGAAGTCCTCTGAGAGTGGCCAGCCAAAGCTTTGGCTGTTTTGTCTGTGGTCTTGTTCTCTGTACCTGTGATCTTTCATTTAATGGAATAATGGTCCCATTATTTAACATCCACTATAAAGCCACACAATTAATTGATAAAAGAGAAATAATTTTTTTCTGGACTAGACTTTATTCAATGCCTATTAAAGTGGCAAAATTACTTCTTCCAAGAATCTTTGTGCTTTTTAAGTGTAATTGACTTTTCATTTTTAGCTTTTCCCCCTCCTGTTGGGGAAGTTACCTTGCATTATATACTTACTAGAGGCCCCGTGCATGAAATTGATGCCCTCAGGGGGGTCCCTCAGCCTGGCCTACACCCTCTTGTGACCCGGGAGCCCTTGGGGGATGTCCAACTGCCGCTGAGGCTGGCAGGCTCCCACCACCACCGCTGCGCTCACCACCCATGAGCCCAGTTTCTGGCTGAGCAGAGCTCCCTTTTTGGGAGTGCACTGACCACTATGGGGAGATCCTGCATTGAGCATTTCCCCCCTGGTGGTCAGTGAGCATCATAGTGACTGGTCATCCCACCATTTGGTCGATTTGCATATTAGCCTTTTAGTATATAGGATTATGCATTTATTCTATATAAGAACAATTAAAATCATCTTAAAGTTTACTTTCTGATTGTTCTGAGAAATAATTTGTAAACCTTTCTGATAGAGAAAATTACTTTAAAGTTAGTTTTCTGAAGATTTTGTGCTATTGATAAGCCAGCAGAAGTTCAAATGACGGGGAAAAACCAGTTTTCTTCTATATTTATCACTAATTGCTCTGGTCCATTTTTAAGGGATTACTTTCTTTCAGGTTACCCTTCTTTGCCCACCTGTACTATTCAAGCTTATTTCTAGCTTAAGGCTATAACTAAGACCACATAATTGGATATTGCTAAATCCTACAGCAAGGTATTACTTGGGGATTTGCCCATGTTTTGAAACATGGCTAACGGCAATAGATTCAATACCTACATCTTTAGTTCTCAAAGTTGAGTGTGCATAAGAATTAACTGAAAAGCTTAGGAAACCCAGATTTCTGAACCCTGACCCTGGAACTTCTGATCAGTAGGTCTCAGGTGGAGCCAGAAAACTATCATTTCTTACAAAAAGTCCCAGGTGTCCTGGTGACATCAATCTGGGGACCACACATTGGGGCTTTGCTTTCTTTTCTGATGAAAAGAATTTGGCCAAAGGCCAGAACTGTCCAGAGCCTCACTGTGAATTTTAGTAAGCTTCTGGATTCATTGCAATCCTGGAGGAGAAAGCTCTCCATAACCCTGTCAGTGTGCCAATGCCCCCCAGTGCTTGGAGTTTTCAGGGGCGCATTTCACCAATAATCATTCCATTTTGAGTAATAGACTTCAAGCTGCTGCTTACAACTTGCAAAATGGCTTATTCTCTCTGCATGTTTCCTTGGAGCTGTCATCTGAGCCTATTCAGTAAGCAGTGCTGCCACCTTCTGATTTTCAATAGAAAATGGATATTTAAAAGTTTTGCTCTTTGTTGAATATATTATGTACTCAGCAAGTATTTATTTTAATGTTCTTTTCTTCATGAATTCTTTTTCTTCTTCGGGCCTCTTATTTAAATGCCACTTATTGTTTTCTGCGTGCGCATTTCTATACAAAGCCCTGATGCTATAATAGCAGCTCCTCCGCAGTTTAAAAACTCTGTCCTCATGAACACTCCCTCCTTTTATGGGTTTGGAGTCATGTGCCAAAGAACAAAACCAAAAATTCCAAAGTTTCCTGTGAGTGGGTTGGTTTCCAAAGGCTATTTCAAAAGAGACTACCACCCTCCCCATCCCCAGTTCACAAAGTCTTTTTGAACAACTCATTTTTAAAAATCTCTTTGTTTTAACCATCATAGGCATCAAACATCATTTTTTTGCCTCACAACAACTAACTCCCTCCCATATCTGATATTTCATAGAACCCAACTATATATTAAATGAAAAGCTGGGAGTGTATTTTCCTTCACATGGAGGGTAGACTATTAAAACTTATTGGAAGTAGAGAGGATGTAATCCAATCCAATCCTATCATTTTACCTCAGAGAGAAAGGTCAAATGCTGGCTCAAGGTCAGATGTATTTGGTGACAGAGCTAGTCTCTCTCTAAACACAGTCCACAGGACTATAGGAGCACCAAGCCCAGGTCTGAACCATTTCTCTGTCCAACAGAATGAGACGCTAAGACTGACCAAACCTGGCTCAAGTACCCACACCTGTGACCAATGGTCAGCATGTCTAAGCAGGTGAGGGGAAGTCATGCTTTTGTAGACAACGGAGGCCCAGGATACAGGAGCTTTCCTGGTTCACGTACAGAAAAGGGCATCCTTGGGGCTCAGACTAGGTTTGCACTTCAAAGCCTTGGAGCTTTTCACAATCCTTTGCCTCCCTGGGTTAGAAGTGTAGGTGGGGCATGAACACGTGGTTTTGAGAGGAAAATGATGACATTCTGCATCTTCTCATGACTCTTGCAGCATAGCAAGGGTGCAGTAACCCTTCTCCCTACCTGCCTCCCATCTCAAATCCTCCCATGTTGGTAGACAGGTAGCCGGTAAGTCTATTGAGTCTGTTCAGTGCTAAGGCTATTCCACATGTGCTCTCAGGTTCTCACCAAGATGGAGAATAGAGGAAGGAGAAGAGGAGATGAAAGACTGATACCTATTTATACAATTGCCACCTCTCTAGTAACACAGACTAGCTTTTTGATCATGGCAAATGAAGCTGTGTCTCAGTTTCAGCATCTAAAATCGGATATTAGTTATTCCTCATAGAATTGGTGTGATAATTAAATGAGAGTTTATAAGTGATGCGGTAGCCACAGTGACAAACAGATAACAGACAATAGATAGTAGTTCTCACTGTGATTGTTTTTATTAGCATTATCACCTCAAAAAAGATGATCAGAGGCTGACTAATGCTACCTGCAGTATTACCTCAGAGGTAGCTGTGTTCCCTAGTTGCTAGAGTACTTTACTACACAAACCCTGAATAATTTGGACTGGGAAAGCTGATTGAATTTGTGCAGCCATCAAGCAACAATATGTTGGCTTTTCTAAGAATATTTGATTGAACGCATCTGTTAGAAAAAAAAAAAAAAACTTAAAAAATGCTCTACATCTATTTGCAAAGGCAACAGTGGCCAGCAGCTTGGGCACCATTCGGCACAGGTACGGGCCTGCCACTTACCCCCCAGGGCTTCTTTTCTATTTTATCCTTTCAAACCCACCTGCTGGATTATCCATGGCATCCAATCCTGCCTTATTAACTAGAAACTAAATGAGCATTCAAGAAATTTAATTGAAAGTGATGCTCAGAATATTAATAAGCCCTGGTCAGGAGGGAGACTGATGTTCCCAGCTGCACACCCAGCCTGGAGGAATAGTCTCTGAAGGCCCGTCACCGGAGGCAGACAGAGCGGCTGCCTGCTGCTGCCGCCTTCCTCACAGGCTCACTGCTGCCAGCCCTCCCGGCCGTCCGCCTGTTCCCCTAATTCCTACTTAACCATCTCCCCCAGAGAGGGCCCTGCCTACTGCCTCCATAGCACATCAGGCACCAGGGCAACCAGACACTGCTGCTATTGGGAATGAAAACAGTTCATTGACTGAAATGTTATGTATATAGAAAGGATGCTGCTGGGAAAATGGGGGTTCAAACATTTGAATTCCTTCCTTTTCCATGCAGAGACCTGGGAGGACTGTGTCCTTCACCATGAGAAATAATGTCTTGCCCTGGCTGGTGTGGCACAGGTGACTGGACCATCATCCTCTGCCCCGAAGGGTTGCCTGTTTGATTCCTAGGCAGTGCCTGTACAGAAGGCAAGTGATGGATGTTTCTCTCTCACATCAATGTCTCTCTCTCTCTCTTTCTCTGTTTCTCTCTCTCAAATCAATAAATATATTCTCGGGTGAGGGTTAAATTTTTTTTAAAAATAATGTCTTTCTGAAAACATGCATGCAGGTAAACTGTGCATTATTCAACCCATTTTTGTGTATGTTAAAAAGAGAGTTTCCATTTCCAGAGCTTATAATATTTGAGAATCCTAATCCTATTTTGATCTTTGAGCACATCTTTTTATGAAATATTTCCAGGACTATGAGCATACTCTTGAATTTTCCTTTTTCCTTCATAATTCAAAACATAGTTGACCTGAATAAATTGAAAGTGTGTTGGGATGAAGCTAAAACACTGCTATTGGCATGTCTGATGATTTCCATTGTTGTATCTGACATAAATATGTTTCAGTACTGTTATTTATATTTTTCTATAATTGAAATGAAAAATAATTCAGAGCAAGAAATAAAGCAAAATAAAATTTCCCAGTAGTTACAGAAACAAACATTTCAGTACAAACAAAAGCGGAGATCATAATGAAATGGAACTACTGATTGAAAGGCAGCGCCACTGGGTAAGACTTAAAATGCTTATTCACCCCATAGACACATGTAAACACAATGCTCACGCTGCACCCCAGGATGGCCAGTGACCTTGTGTACAACCTGGTCCAGCCCTCGCTTTCTTTCTCCAACAAAATTGTCATCAAATATTCCATCTTCCATCATCTCCTCTAAAAGGAAGTTGACATAAAAGTGTTTCCCCAGGGAGTGGGGGAACTACACCTTTGCTCTCTTTTTCTAATCCCTTCACAGCCATTCAAAGTCACTCAATCTTCTTCTAACAGTAGAATTCTTCAGCTTGAAAATAGGCAGAATTGTCTTGACCCTGATTTCCTAGGTGGTGAAGTGCCCCGCCCACCCCCACTGTCTGAAGGACATTGATCTCAAAGAAGTTCCTGAGCAGCCGGTAGGCATCACTGATGATTTGTCTGCACCGGTGAAGAAATTCTAATGTTGAGCATGCTGCACAGAAACTGGTTAACATGCCTTCAGTATACTCACACTCATCTGCTCTGTTTTGTTTTGCTTTGGCAGTTGACAAGAAGTTAATTTGCTTTAGTGAAAATCCCTCATTCCAGCCTTTCCATATAATAGTTCTGTGCTGTTTTCATGTGCTGCACATGACAGCCTCCCACACCTGTTATTCCCGTATAATCTGCGGAGTCCTAACTAATATTACTGACCTGGTTTCATCGGCACAGTTTTGTGTCACGTTTGCCTCTTGAATCTGATTAACTAGAGCATTTCTCTCATCCCCTCTTTAATGTGGGATATCTTTGACCTAACTTATGTGTAGGACACTACACCACTGATTGTCAGCACCCTACCTGTAAGATACATATTTGTATGCAGAAGTATCTTCCTGTGAGTTTGTAATATCCATCACATGGAAGATCAGTGAGGGGAATCTTTATATTCTGTATAAGAACAAAATAAAATTTATAGTCCAAAATAATTTGTTTAAAAAGTTAAGTTGTTTTCAAATAAAAATGAAAATGCACTTCTGAAATAAAAAAAAAAAAACCACCAGAAAACACATTTATTCACCAGTGGCTTTTGAAAACTTGCATTTTCTTTACAAAAGAAAGGTTAAAAACATTATCCTAAAACAAGTGAGTGGGGATTGTATAAAAAGTTGAGGAAGTCAGTATTTAAGAGCACAAACTGCCCCCTATTTCTGCTTGACATGGCTGGCTAGTTTAGCTTTTTCTAAAGAAATTGTAGTATGTTTGCTGAAATCACTTTGGTTCAATAACATACTGGGCCTCTTAAAAAATAAAAAGAAGTCGTTCTTCTCATTTGTCAGTTTGGTTTCGGAGTGGCAAGGAGGTGTAGTATAGCAGTCATTTGCACTTACTATGGGGAATAATTGACCTTGATCAAGTTTCTCCTCCGACATTTACTAGTGAGGCAACAAACCCTGAATGTAGTGTCTTCTTCTGTAAAGAGGGATAATACCACCTATTCCAGGGAATAGATATTGTAAGAGATGAAGTTAAGTAATAGACATAAAGAGCATCTAGTGGAGTGTATGTATCTGGCCCTTAGTAATGCCAAGTAAATGTTGCCATCCTCATCTTCGTCATCATCCTATTGAGAGGGTTAACTTGAAATGTAGGCAGATAGGGCAGGAGTGCAGTGGGAAACAAAGGCATGTGGAACATAGGTCGAGGCAGATATGGCAGTTTGAGCAGCCTAACCACAGAAGCCAGCCAAGCAGAAATAACAAAACGTTTCTGGACTCACGGGAAAACAGGGGAGGGCCTGCAGCAACAAGGTGTATGAACATAGAAACAGAGAAAGTTCAGCATAGGAGCAGAGAAAGAACATATAGAAACAAGGAACGTTCAGGTCTGTTACTGCACAAGAACAATGAGGGAATCAATCAGGTGACGACATGGATAGATATAGAAACAGGCTTGTAGCAAATATATACCCCTGGACTACAAGGCTTTAGAGGGAAGCCCATTATTATGCCCCATCCCCTCCCTCAAAAGGGATTCTGAATCTGTTTGTAATAAATTTTCCACAAATTTGCTTAAATCTTCTGATTTGCAAAGGAAAAATACTTTGGCTCACCACTCTGATTGTCACTATCATCAAAGGCTTTAGATGCCTTGGAGAGGAAACAAGAAGCTATTGAAGGAGCAGTTGCATTATTATATGTCGCCTTTCAGTCCTGAAAACTGTGTGGAAACGGATTGAAGCAGGTCAAGTTTGAAGGCAGTAAGATCACATTAGAGACTGTTTTCCTAAAAGGAGCCAGAGAAAGCTTGATGTAAACGAAAAGCTGTGGAAATAGAAAGAGGTGAGAAGTGGTTTCAAAAAGTATTGATAGAATAAAAATTGGAAAAACCTAGTGTAAGTCTCCATGTGGACAATGAGGTGGTTGAGGGACTTAGAGATAGCTTGGCATTCCGGCTTAGATGATCTGGCAGACAACAGAGCCATCCTTCAAACCATGAAGAGAGCTCATCTTGTGTTCTTCATCTCCCATGGCCATGATCCTCTTACAACATCTATTCCTTTTGTTGAGCCTATCCTTCTACATGAACATGCAGAATGAAAATTTGTTTATAGGCTAAAGTCTTCCAGTATTCGAATGCTATCAAACATTGTTGTGAGTTTAGTTATTAACAATTTATTTATTTGGACAAGACATATTAAGTCATTAATGCTTGTTGTAAGTGAGTTTGCAGTTTTCTTCCTGGGGCTTTGTAAATTCCTTGTTAGAGAGGATGGAGAACTAAATAAATGAAAACTCAGTCAAAGAAAAGCCTGACATCACATAGCAAAGAGTAAAGAGTAGTAAGACTGGATCAATAAGGAACCATTCTCAAGTGGGATCAATAAGGAACCATTCACTGCTCCACAAACCTTCAAGTAGGACTCTATGAAATGGAAAAACAGAGAGGTGTGCTTTAATTTTCTCAATTAACTTGTCTAAGCTGGTGGAACTTTTGCCTTTCTCTGTTTACACTTTAGTGCCAGGTGACTGAACCACAGGTTCACTAAACTGGCTGACAGAAGCCTTGTCCAGCCTTGGTTCACAAAGAGGTCAATGCATTTTTCTTTGGTGCTATGCATCTCTCCAACCACCATTCCATTTCTTGCACCTGTTTAGTTCCTTACTTCCAGACTTCAGCAAGGCTTACTCTTTCCCAGTGAGATACTAGTTGATAAGGTTAAAAATTTACCAGTAATTCGCATTTTAATAAAGTTTTCTTGAAAATAAAAACTTAAGATCCAACAGAATTCTAAGCTTAAAAGCACGGATTGTTTGTCTTGAAGGTGTTGCTCAATACTCATATCTTTCATGATGGAGGCTAGGAGGTTAGCTGGTGAGAAACCCTGCCCAAGTCTTTTGGGAAGATGCCTAACATTAAAACTAGCCTGAAGGAGCTGGGGAGCATCTCCATGAATTAGACTTGCTTATCCCCACCCCTGTCTCACAAACACTTCCTTCTTGGTGTAGGCACCCACTGAGTTTCACTCAGAACCTCTGCTTACCCCCATTTTAGTACTCATCATGCTAGACTGAATTTGGTTGTTTATTTTATGTTCTTCCTCATCAGATTTTTATCCTCTTTAGGGTAGAAAATGTCCTGTTATAAACTGTGTACCTTCTGGTCAGCATGGCATGGCTTCTAGTGGAGAGGAGGCTTTAAAGATAGGAATAGTCTACTGACTTGGCTATTTTAATACCTGAGTCTTCCTATTCATTTGGATACTGGTTAAATAACTGGCAAATTCTTCAAACTCCTCAGGGTTTATCCTTAAAATGGGGTGACATTCTTTCCATACTTCAGAGTCTTAGATCTCTTTTCCTTAAAACTCAGTTGGGACAAATCTGTAAAACACATTGTGCTAATGTAAAGACTTTTAAATATCACTCTTGATAAAAATGGTGTCATGCCAATCCAGAGAAAATTATAAGTTATCTTGTTGGCTTCACCTTTCCATGTTCAGGCTCTTTCTGTAATCCTCAGTTTTATAATTAAATCTATCTAGGCCTTTTCTTTGATCAGTACCATCTATAGTCTTTCCTTACCTTTCCTATGTCAAAGAAATGAGAGAACTGGCATTTATAGCTACTTATGGAACCATGCATTATTCTGAACACTTTACATAAGTTTATTTTACTTTCTCAATTATACTGTAGTTTTTATGAACCTATTTTTTATAGAAAAGAACTGAGGTTCAGAGATTAAGTAGCTTGCCCAAAGTCACCCAGATAGGAAGGGACAGATTCATAAATGAAGCCTTAAGTTGTTCTGAATGGAAATCATTGGATATTCTCACCATCCCACTGTGCTGTTTTTGAAGCTGGGAGTTACTGGATTTCCAAGGTGATATTTTGATCTTTACTCTGTCTCTGGAGTTTGTATGTGCTACTGATTATGAAGGAGTTAGATCTTCCCTATCATGACCATACTTGTGCATTATAATACAAACATATTATGCAAGTCAAGAGAGTGACTCTTTTATACAGACACTTTGAGTAGGGTTGACCTGTAGATTCAGAGTACTTCAAAGGACACAAGAGGTAAGATTCACAATTGGGTGCTAGAGAAAAACAAGGAAAGAAAAGCCATACAAGGCTAACAGATTTGCTCCGTCAGTTGTGGTTTTCTGTACTCTCAGAATTGTACTTTCAAATACTAGCAAAACAAAAGGAAACCATAGATTCAAATCTTCCCACTGAAAAGGAAAAAAAAAACAACTTAGACGTACCCAAAAATTAAAATTAACGTCATTCCACATGCTTACTTCAGAAATAGCAAGATTTCTTTCAGAAGCTGTCAGCTGTGACAACAACGTC
The DNA here is from genome assembly GCF_964212035.1 of Myotis nattereri. NCBI lineage: Eukaryota > Metazoa > Chordata > Mammalia > Chiroptera > Vespertilionidae > Myotis > Myotis nattereri. Next base: position 80,940,742 of record NC_138082.1, on the reverse strand, counting down.
TTTGTTTATAAGTATGTATTGGTAGGGCTTTTGCTACTTCTTAAAGCATCTTCTCAGTAAATCCCTACAATAACTAGGGCAGGTGTTATAGAAGACTCAGAGAATGAATGCACACCCTAGAAGAGTCATTGGAGGCCATCTGGTCTAACTCTCTCTATTACACATGTGACATCAAAGCACAGGGGAAAACAGTGACTTCTTCACCAAGGCATTGAGAATGAGCTCAGTCAGAACAGAATAGGCCATGTTGTACAACATATTAACCCAACATCACAGTGGCTTAGCTTTTAAACCCTGTTTCTTGTTTACACAAACTCTGCTGCAGTTTGGTCAGCTCACCAGAGCAGTTCTATTTTAAGATGCAATGTTTCCTAAGTCATGATTTTATAAGACCTTTGCAGTTTCCATCTTGTGGCTTCATCATCTCATCATGTTCCTTTTAGAATCGCAGTGCTAGATGAAGAGAGCTGATGGGTTGCCAAGGCTAGGCATGGTCCCTGCTCAGAAATAACATATATAAATTCAGTTCAGTCCATTGGCCAGAGCTAGGAACACACTCGAGAGCAAAGGTCTTGGAAATGCAGTATTTCTTGTGTCCAGAAAGTAGAGGAGAATCAGATGGGTGGCATCAGAAATCTCTACCGTAGAACTGGCTTCTCGATGGCCTCTTTCTACTAGCACATTGACTCTAGGCACTATTTGTAATGGATGTTGGAAATTGGAGAAAACTAATTGGAAATTTCAGAAAACTCTAATGTTATCTTAACCCTAAACTCCCTTTTTCATTAATTTTAAGGAAACGCCTTGTTTGATGTAACCTCATTTCTTCTGAATATAATTAACTACCTTAGAAATAACTTCTGGGTTCCTAGGAAATGCCATCTTTCTTTTCTCTTTTAATCCTTGCAGCAAGCCATTGAGATTAGCACTGTTAGCCCTGGTTTAGATAGGAACCTTTTTGTTGCAAATTATAAAAGAATTAATAAATTACCTCTAGTTTTTTTTTTTTTTTTAAATAAACTAAGAAGGATACATTGCATTAAAGAGCTACAGAAGCTCATGGAAATTCAAATAAGAAACGTCATCAGGAAACCACACGTTGACACTGGACTTGGGCCTCATTCAGAATCTGCAGCTGCTCCCTCAAGGGCTGCCTTGTCTCCTGTGAGCAATTCTCAGCTTCTCTGAAGTAGACTGTTCTCTCATCTCTCTCTTCACATGCCTGTCCTCCTTCCTCTGCCACTGCCCGGCTTCCTCTGCTTTTAGTTTCTGAACCCTTAATCATTTCTGCTTGCTAATAGCTGAAAATCATTCACCAGCCCTCTCTACATCTTAGAAGCTCTCAATGATAGCCACTCCCCTCCCTGCTAACTGGTCTTGTCTTTTAACATCCTAGTTGCAAATTTCAAAATACCATATACCTTCCTGGCTCAGTCTTGTGAACTGGGCCATGTAAGACCTGTGTCATTGGGTCAGCTGCCTTTGGGTCAGGCACCCACCTATGCACCAATGCATGCACTTGTGCCCTGGCTAAAGAAGTTGGAGAAGCTGTGGATATGGACATTCTGACTGAGCAGGAGCAAGAGCCATGTAGCTTCCTGCAGAAATGGGGGTGAGAGGAAGGCAGTAATGGTTATGGCTAATCTTGTGCAAGGTCACTGCTGTGGTCTGAATGTTTGTATCTACCCCAAATTCATAGGTTGAAATCCTACACCCAAAGTGATGGCATGAATACTTAGGGCCTTAGAAAGATAATTAGTTCATGAGGATGGATCCCTGATGAATGAGATTAGTGCTCTTATAAAAGAGCCCCCCCCCCCCCCCACCGCCCTCAGAGCTCTCTAGCTCCTTCCACCATGTGAGGCTAGGACAAGAAAAGTCTGTGATCCTAAAGACAGCCCTCCAGCCAGCCTTGGAAACTGTAAGCAGTACATTGCTGTTCTTCATGAGCCATCCAGCCTGCAGTATTTTGCTACAGTAGCCTAGTTGGACTGAGTCACAGTACTAGTAATTGTCAACATGAGATTCAAGTGCAAAATCGCCCGGCATCTCAGTACCAAGCTGAATGAGGAAAAGTATAGGAGTGGCAGCTAGGCTGCAACTTAGGAACCTCTTGTCTCCATACCTTTCACTCTGTAGATCCTCAACCTTCAAACAATCACAAATCTAGCTAAAGGGACACCTCACAAAAGTTACATGTTTTGCTAAAGCTGAAAAATGTATTCTGAGGAACATTCAGCAGATGTTCCTGGTTGAATCAACCAACCCCTGAAAAAGTTAGAGAGACTGGATAAAGATAATAAAGGAACAGTCCTCAGACTGGAACTTTGAGTTTGGTTTCTTGAGGCACATTGGGCAAGTTGGATCTGCTCCAGTGGGAATTCCTCTACCTGGTTTCAGTGCAAGAATTATTTTTATATCCTTACTTCAAAATGTGTAAATGTGTGTCACTACCAATACTGATGATTATACTCTGTCACAAAATCCTGGGTGACATTACACAAAACACTTAACCTCTCTGCACCTCAATTTACAAAATAGTAAAATAAGAAGAGTTATATTAACCTTCTAGGGTCCTTACAGCTATAAAATTCTATGACCACTGCATCTTACAAATGTAACATGCAAATGTCTACATCCTCTGATTACAACCTGAGGCAAGATCATTTTCTTCAATGTTCATTTTAAATAGCTCCCAATAATCCTTGAATAGATTATCCTTTTAATTAAACTGTAGTAGAAACTTCTGTCCAGTAGAATCTTCTGTGATGATGAAATCAATAGTCAATATCTGTCTAATACAGCAGTCTCTAGCCATATGTGCATCTATGTTCATTAGGGATATTGACCTTTCTTTGTAGCATTTTTATCTGGTCTTGGAATTAGGGTAATTCTTGCATCTAGAAAGAGCATGGAAGTGTACCTTTCTCTTGAATTTTTTGGAATAGTTTAAGGAGGATAGGTGTCAGTTCTTTTTTAAATGGTAAAACTCCCCTGTGAAGCCATCAGGGGCTTTTGTTTGCTGGAAGCTTTTTTTCTACTGCTTTAATTTCATCAGTAATTATCAGCCTTTCAGGTTTTCTGACTCTTCCTCATTGAGTTTTGGAAGATTTTATTGTTCTAAAAATATGTCCATTTCATCCAGGTTGTCCAGTTTGTTGGAACATAGTCATTCATACAATTTTTTATGATCCTTTGTATTTCCGTGGGGTCAGTGGTTGCTTCACCTCTTCCAGTTCTGATTTTGTTTATTTGGGTCCTCTCATTTTCTTTCTTAATGAGTCTGGGTAGAGGTCCATCAAGATTGTTTATCATTTTAAAGAACCGTCGCTTGGTTTTATTGATCTTTTGTGTTGCCTTTTTAGTCTCTATGTCATTTATTTCTGCTCTAATCTTCGTTACTTCCTGAATTCTCTACATACCTGAGCTGTGGTCCATATTCCTCTTTGTACTATATAATGTGTTTTGCTAAGTCCTATTCCCTGTGTATAGTTCAGTGTAGGGCAAAACTGAGTGAGAGGAAACTTCCTAGGTTCTCATGATTGTGGATTTGGAGCTAGATACGGAAGGCTAAGGAAGAGATGACCCAAGGTGTCACCAGGACACTTTTTAATTCCATGTCTTATATTTGACTATATTTACCCCTAAAAAACAACAAACTTCTTTTAACAAGTCACACGTAACTAAAACAGTGTTCTATGTCAAACATACTTTGATATGTAATTCTAAGCAGCTATTTGTAACTCTAATTTCTTTTCTTAAAAATTTTGGATATCAATTGAGTGATGAGTATAATTTTTAATTAGAGCCAAAGGATTTTTATTTGTTTAAGACAAAAATTTTTATTAAGAATTTTGCTACTATTACCATACTGTTTTTGATGTATATCTCTAGTCCAGTATGAAAATCAGACATCTACATCACTTATTTGGCAATCCAGTAGCATTTTGAATTATTCCTAATTTTATCATTCATATTTATGATCTCTATAATCATACTATACAACAGAATATCCTCTTAAACTCATTGTGGGTACTGAAAACTTAGTATGTATATGGATATTTAATGATATATAAATAATCATACATTAATTTAATATACTAGCCTTATTTGTTTGTGCATTTTTGTTTTTATGTGTGAATGTGTGTATTCTGCTTTTTGTACCAGAATAAAATAATTTACTAAGTTAATTAAAAATTCTGATTAGTTGTATTCTAATGTTAACAATAGCTTTGCTCTGACAAACACTTTTTATTTTAATTGTTAACATGCATTTTTTTTAATACTAAGAGGTTCAATGTAAAGACAGTTATATCTAGGTTCTAACAATTTTTCAGATTATTAATAGTTAAAAGTCTTAAGAATTTTTGCTGGCAGAATAAAATATTTGTCTTTCATGAGACAGTCAAAGTTATTTCAAAGAAATATGGAAAAAATGTCTTAAACATATCAATATTGAATTTTTTGCACTTTCCTCCAAGGAGAATGATTCTTTCTTATTTGACCCTTTTCCATGAATAAAGCATTAATTTTCCTCTTACTGACAAGTGGGCCATTAAAAGATTATACATCATTCAAAAAAATTGTGGAAGATTATTTATATCAATACATTGAATTAGTGAGAATTTTCCACCAGATGACATCTTCTTCTCAATTGCTTACTCTTATTTTAGTACTTAATTATTATCTAATTTCCGGCAGGATTAGTGTCTCTTGCATCCATTTCAGAGCCCATTCTCTGCTCACAATAACAAAAAGATTTACAGTCCCATATTTCTTTTTCTTTCCCTGCTATCAAACCTCTACACGGTTCTCAGGAGCTCAGATAAGTAGGGGTTAGAAGATGTACAATAATAAGACTATGCTCATAATTTAAATTGAAAAGGACTCTTATGAATGACTTCTATCTTTTTAGGTAAACTGTTACCATCAAGGAAAAAAATATTTTTATTTTCTTTCTTCTTAGTTGCTGTGTTTTTGCATGTTTGCCTCTTTGTCCTGCTTTTCTAATTATTAATGACTAAAGGCCCACACAGTGCATGAAAATTTGTGCACTCTGGGTGGGGCGGGGGGGGGGGTGTCCCTCAGTCTGGCCTGCACCCTCTTGCAGTCCAGGATCCCTCAGAGGATGTCCACCTGCCAGCTTTGGCCGACTCCCTAGGGGATTGGGCCTAAGCTGGCAGTCAGACATTCCTCTGGCAGCCTGGGAGCCCTGCCAGATATTCCACATGAATATTCCACATCACCACCTCTACCTTTGGGGAGCAGGTCTAAGTTGCAATCGGACATCCTTAGCACTGCTGAGGTGGAGGGATAGGCTCCTGCCACTGCCACTGCACTCGCAGCTGTCAGCCCAGCTTGTGGCTGAGCGGAGCTCCCACTGTGGGAGCTCACTGACCACCAGGACGCAGCTCCTGCATTGAGCGTCTGCCCCCTGGTGGTCAATGTGCATCATAGCGACTGGTCATTCTGCTGTTAGGGTCAATTTGCATATTGCCCTTTTATTATATAGGATGACACTTGGAGTGTGGAAAAGCTTTTCAGAAATTATTCAAATTTCATTGTGCTGATCAGATTACATCAAAGAATACCATCTCCAAATAATAAAGATTTACCATAATCTGGGTTTCAAAGAAACACAGAGAAAACCTTAAAAATATCCTCAAAAAGAACCAACCCCCAAATATGCCTGAGCTTTACAGAAACTAGAACATAGGTTCAAGAGTTTTTAAGGAGTCAAGCAAGGCCTCTTGGTGGAAAAGACTCAACACTTTCTTCTTACGGGCCTTATTTTGCCTTTTCTCTATTGCTCAACCATAAGCCCTAAATGAGTTACTTTCTGGTCTTCTATGCTTCTCTCCATGACTGCTAGGTGGGGAAGGGGGTCATGAAGTCATAGGTCCATCTCTGATAGCATCAGCTCTGCCTAGGGTAACAGGGTTACAAGATCTAGAACTTAATTATATTTTTATGCATATAAATATTAATTTAGTCAAGCACAGAATTGTGAAATGTTGCTTTAAAATTAATATTTATATTTTTAGAAAGTGGATTATTAAAATAAAATAGTTGGCTACTGCCATACTGCTGAAAATACCATTGCACTCAGAATTCTCATCATATCCACAGATTTTATAATGTTTTAGAAAACTCTTGGGACTATTACACATCACCACCTCTACCCAAGCACACACAGACACACACACACACACTCAGAAACACATACAAAACATTTAGCACCTAGCCTTATTATTTTCTTTTTGGAAATGGTGAATTCTGAACAAATATTTATAGAGTGAATGAATAATAGATTGAAGGATTCTCTGTTGGGTTATGCATCATCTCTGGAAGGTAGTAGTATGCTGTCTTGGTATTTTTTAATTGTTTAGTCCTGCACCAGTTATATCCTAAAATTAATATAGTTCTTGATTAAGGTGGGAAAACTATACAGATGTTTCTATATAGATAAGTGCCGGGGCCCAACCCCAGCGGGTCCAGGGGTTCCCAAAGGCATAGACAGAGTCGGCAAAGAAGGAAGGACACGGAGACAGTGTTCAGTTGATCAGCAGCCTAGCCAGGATCTCCAGCCAAGTTCTGGTCTGGATCTCCAGAGAGGTTCTGCTTCGGATCTCCAGCCAGGTTCTGTGTCCATGTTCTCTTGCTAGGTTCTCCAGGTTCTCCAGCCAGGTTCTGTAGCCATGTTCCCTCACTAGATTCTCCAGCCAGGTTCTGTCCAGGTTCTCCAGCCAGGTTCAGTCACCAGGTTCTAGTCAGGTTCTCTTGCCAATTTCTGTAGTCAGGTTCAGTCCAGGATCTTTTGCCATGTTCTCTCACTAGGTTCTGTCTCTAGATTCTGTGTAGGTTCTGTGTCTAGGTTCTGAGTGTAGGTTCTGTCTTCTAAGTTCCGTCTCTTACTGTCTTGTTACATCTGTATTTATACCAGTTGATTCAATCCTATCCATCTCTATTACAAAGGTTAGGGCGTTTCTTATCTCCATTCCAGGGAGTAAAGATTATGTAGCTTAAGCATGATTGTTCGTAGTTAAAGTGATTAATTACCCGCCTGGCACTTAGTTGAGGGGTTTTATTCCCTCCCTAACTTCAGGGGAAAATCCCTACCTGCGGAAACAACCTTTCTCAGAGAGGAGACCTTGGTTAAAACACATAATGCCAAGAAGGTGAGCAAACATATTAAGAACAGTATGCCATATATGCCAGGTCCCTTGAAACAGCAAGGATGGACCGGCTCCCGGCAGATAAGCATTAGATGAATTAGCATTGACTTAACTGTGGTTTCTGAAAGGCAATTTTTCTATACATATCAGGAGTCTTAAAATAATTTTACCCTTTAACCCACCATTATACTTATAAGAAAATAATCAGGGGGTTAAAGACTACATCAAAATTTCATACAACATAATTTTTAACTAAAATATTGAAAGCATTTAAAGTATGTAATTAAAAGTTATTTTGCTATAAACTTAAAAATATACTATGCAGAAATTAAAATGTTTTTTAAAAATAAAAATGACACATAAAACTCTTAATGACATGTTCAATAAAAAAAATGTATTAACAAACCATTTAGAAGTATGTATACTTGTATGTGTAAAAAGACGGAGAGAGAATTTTAACAGAATATATAAAACATTAATAATGAATATTGCTGGTGGGTGGGATTGTGGTTGATATAAATCTTCATACTTTTCACAACTTTTCAAAATTACTATAGTAAGTATGTAATGCTTTTATGACTGGTAAGTGATAGGAAGATATGTAATTTGGCTTACTAACACCTTGTTATTAAAAAAAGATATTTTAGGTATTATAGAGCTTAACTTTTCAGTTCATGTGTCCTTGAGACCACAACACATAACAGGGAGGAAAGACCATGTACAGTGTAGTCAAGTTTTCCTAGGAGGGAATCCTCACTGTGACTCATGCCTCATATGTGACTTGGGAATGTCACCTCAGCTATCTGCCCACCTGAGCAGTCTCATTTGAAAAATGAGGATACAAACATTAACTTTATGGAATTTCTATGATTAATAAAATGAGTTAATAAATATATTAGACAAACTTCTATGACTGGTATGTAGTAGCCACTTAGTAAATATTTGATTATAATGATGACTAGAGGTCCGGTGCACGAATTCATGCATGGGTGGGGTTCCTTGGCCTGGCCAGTGATCAGGGCTGGCTGTCTCACCCAGTCCCCACTGGCTGCAGGAGGTTGGTCAGCTCAGGGGAAGGGCTGTGGGAGGTTGGCTGTGGGAGTGCACTAAACACCAAGGGGCAGCTCCTGCATTGAGCGTCTGCTCCCTGGTAGTCAGTGCACATCATAGGGACTGGTTGACCAGTCATTCCAGTTCTTCTGGTTGTTCGGTCACTTAGGTTTTTATATATATATATATATATATATATATATATATATATATATATATATAGATTATAATATGGGTTTGCATTCTTTATTATCAAATGGAAAATTGTATATTTCAAAGAAAACAGTTTGGGACTTTAAAAGCAGCAGTCTGAATATATGATGTGAATTACTCCAAATAAAGTAGAGGAACTATAGCATGCTAATGAAATTATAACTTCATGATAACTTGCTTTTCTAATTCTCAAGTACTTTTATTTAAAACATAAATAAAGAACAAAATATTTCTATCTTCTCAGACTTGTTCACTCAACCCATCAGAGATAAACCAAAAGGTTTTTTAAAAAGAACCAAAATGTTGGAAGTTTTAGAGTAATGAGATACCACCTCACACTTGTTAGAATGGCCATTATCAATAAGACAGATAATAACAAGGATTGGAGAGGTTATGGAGGAAAAGGAACCCTCATTCACCACCGGTGGGAATGTAAACTGGTACAGCCAGTATGAAAAGTACTATGAAGGTTCCTCAAAATATTAATAATTGAGTTAACATATGACCCAGCAATCCCTCTTCTAGGTATCTACTCTAACAACTTGAAAACATTTAATCTCAAAGATATATGTACCCCTATGTTCATCGCAGCATTATTCATGGTGGTCAAAATATGGAGACAACCAAACTATCCTTCAATAGAGGATTGGATAAAGAAGATGTGGCACATATATGCAATGGAATACTACTCAGCTATCAAAAAGGATGAAATACTGCCATTTGCAATAACATGAATGGACCTTGAGGAAATTATGCTAAATGAAATAAGTCAGTCAGAAAAGCTAAGAACTATATTATTTCACTCATATGTGGGATATAAAACTGAAACTCATTGACAGAAAACAGTATGGTGGTTAACAGAAAGAAGGAGCTGGGGGAGGGGTAGTAAAGACTAAAGGGAGCCAAATATATGGTGATGGATGATTTGACTTTGGGTGGTAGGTACACAATGCAATATACAGATCATGTATCATAGAAATGTATACTTGAAACCTATATGATCCTATTAAGCAGTGTTACCCCAATAAATTTAATTATTAAAAAAGGACATTAAAAAAAATAAAGCAAAGGGTCAGGCTGATTCTTATATTAATAAACTCCACATAGCACTTACTGTGCGCCAGCATCCACAGTTCTAAGTACTTTGCAAACATGCCTTCATTTAACCCTTACAATAGATTTTATTATCATCCACTCTTTAAAGAGGAGGAATCTGAGGCACAGACGTATGCAGTAAGTTTCCCAGAGTTACACAGCTGATAAGGGCAATCTGATGCACCCCCTGCAGGTTTGAATCCCGACCCCACGTTCTCCATCTCTCAGCTCTCCTCAATCATTAATGCTGTGATGCATTCTGCTTGTGCCTAGGTGTGAAGGTCCTAAAGCTTTCACTGGATTTGTACAGAAATCCTGGCCAGTCTGCTGCGGTGAGGATGTCCATAGTGCCTACTCACTGAAATCTAAACTCCCTGGGGCAGAGGCCTTTTCTGCCATGTTCACTGTCTATTTTCAGTCCACAATACTAGTACAGTGCCTGGAAGAGAGAGAACTCAAATATTAAAGAGTAAACAGATGAATGAATCAATGATAATTTAAAACTGTTTTTCTCTCATTTTAATCTTTCTAGTACCCTGCTTTCCTTGGAAGTATGTGAGGCTTAAGGAGCTGAACTCAGAGCACAAATAACAGTGTCTAGTTCTTTGTTTTTGCTAGGTGCCCAAGGCCTTGCATCTTCCTAAACTGAAAAGAAAGTAAAGTCTCATCCATGATGTTTGGCCTCCATCTTAACAGGAAGCAACGTCTTTCTCTTCTGAGCAGTCCCTGTCTGCATCTCAGCCAGTGGCCATTTCACTCCCTTGTCTACCTGTGTGTACAGGTGTCATCTTTCTCCTACTCCCCGATGAATTCCTTTTTATTCTGTGCTTTTATTCTGCATAATAGCATCTAGCACAGTTTCTGGCACATGGTAGGTGCTCCAGAAATCTTTTATATGAAAAGAGAGAAGGCCAACTGACCTTATGAAACAAGCAGCTCCTTGTATAGCAGAGGTTGGCAAACGTTTTCATAAGGGGACTGTAGTGGGCTTTGCAGGCCCCACTCCCACTGTCTCTGTTGGAACTACTTACTTCTGCCTTTGTAGCAGGAAAACAACTATAGGCAAAAAGCGAATGAATGACTGTGGCTATGTGCTAATAAAACTTAACTTACAGAAACAGACTGTGGGCTAGGTTTGACCCACAGATTGTAGTCATTTGCCAACTCCTGTCTTTAGCACGCCTCACACTGAGTGCTCTCTTTGCATTCTTACTATAAACCAAATGGTAGATTTGGCAGGGAGAGAGAATGCATTTATTGATAAAACCCTCCTGTTACTGGAAAAGCTCAAGATAATGTGGCCTCCTGCAAAGAGGTCAGATGCCTCATTTGCATATGCAAAGCCCATACTATGGTTTACTTTATATATCTTTCTTTTCTTGTATAAAATCCTTTCCTAATCTCATCTTCTCAATGTCCCCTTAAATCTCCTATCCTTCCAAACCTTTAAAAGATAATAAATAAAATCTTTCTATTAAAGATAATGGACTTTCAAGGATCTCTCTGAAAAGAGGAAATAAGGGGAAAATATTATTAGGCCCTATCTCCATCATATAAATTGACCTGCAATTCACCAATTATAAATTTGGATTTTGCTTTATCAATCAAATTCATTTATTTCCTCATAATATCCTTTTAGGATATCAAATAAATGAAGTTAGTTCTTGGCAATGTCCTACAACAAAGGGGGGAAGTATATAGAAAATACCTTGGCTGAAAATAAAATCATAGGCAGAAGTAGAAACCCATGCAACTATACGGTAAAGTACTATATTGCACTAATGATCACCTATTTACTGCTAATTTAAAAGTTGTGTTAGTGTCCAACCAGGGAAATAGAAACTAGTCTTTGTATTTCAATAGAGGGAATTTGAGGCAGAACATTGTTTACACCGGTAATTAAGAAGCTGACAAGCTAAAGAGGAAAGGGACCGTGTTAAGCAGCTAGTGCTAAGGCTTAAGAAGAAGGAGAAAGTGCCCTGGCTTCTCCCTTGCTTGGGCCTTCCAGTCTCCCAACAAATGCCTCCTCAGAGTTGAACACAGGGTAAAGCAGCTGACAAAAGAGTCTGGGATTCAGCCAGCACAGCCCCCTGTGACAGGGGCAGAGTAGAGAAAGGGGAAGCAATGAATCTAAGGGCAAACATGCCTGGGCCAGCACAAAATGAAGAGGTAAGAGGACAGGAAGAACTACATTGACATGTACTGAACTCAGGGAGGCTTGGGAAGCCACATGGGGCTTGTTTTTATGTGCATATGTGCCTGGACCTGCACGCAAAGGTCACTGAGTAAATATCTGCTGGGGAAAGGACTTGAAGAAAAACGCTGCTAGGGATTCTCACACCACACAGCATTAGCTTCAAATTCTCCCTTTTCCACTTTCTTACCTTTTCTTTCTTCCTTTTTTCTTTCAAGGCTCTGTACAGCTGAGCCATAATTGCAATCAAATGACAGATATCGGTCCTCTGGGGCACGTGCCCCCATGAACAGAAGGGCGTTCAGTTTTCTATGTCCACAGGGTTCTTTAATAAGTGCCAGTGCTGGGCACAGCAGAGGAATTCGGGAAATAGAGATAGTGAATTGTCACAGGAGTAGAGTCTGTGGGGCCACCACTCTGCCCTTTGCTTTGCTTGACATCGGCAACAGAACAACACATTAAGTTGGACACTTAATTTTGGGACTCCCCTGGACTGCTGACCTGTGGTTGTGTTACCTAGCTATCCAAAGGGCCAGTCACGCTGTCAGGACCCATTTTTTTTTTAGCATGAAGGGCCCTTAAGCAGAGCTATTGGATCCCACACAGTATAACTATTTCTATTAAACAAATGCCCCAAAAACTTTATCAATTGTGTTCTCTTAATACTAAAACATGTTTGAGCTCACATTTCTTTCTAAAATATGTACATTTAAGTAACTATTATCTCAAGACACATCATAGACCTAAGATGGAGATCACAACTAGTAATTGGATATAAATTCATGATACAAATAGTTCCTGTATAATAATTTAGAATTTTGTAGTGACTCGCTTTTTAGGTCTGATTAGATTACTATGACTTGGCCTTATCTCTGGGCTTATTAGCATTATCTTTAAGTAGTAGCAATATCTCAAGGCATTTGTTCATTTGGTGAAAGTTATCTTCATTAAAAGTAGAAAATACTCATGATTCCACTTAATGAGGCCCATGAAGACAGCAATGTGTTATAATTCATAGAAATCAGGTGGATAAGTGAGGCATTGATTATCAGCCCTTAAAGTCTGGAAGCCCCTTTCCTACCCAGGATGCCTCCTGCAGCATAACAGGTCCTGCCTGCGTGACCGGCAGGCCCAGTGAAAGCCATGCTGTCAACCTGTAGGTTTAATATTGGGAACTCTTCATTTCTCTTTCATTTGCTTAGATGAACAAAATGATAACTAAAAGTTCCAAGATATTCTCACCTCTGCCCACTTGGAAGCCTCCTGCTTTTGAAGCATGGTGGCAACCATGCTTGGTGGGAATTGCTGTTTAATATTTTAACCCTGCTGACTTGGCTTCTGTCATTATTTGCTTGCTAAAATAATAGAAAAGTTATTTTGATTTTCTAAATTATATAAATCATCCCATTCGATTGAATACCCTATTGATTGTAATGTGAACACCCCACTGGTTGTGCTCATACTGGTTTTAGAAAGCACATTCTTCTGTACCTGGAGACCAGGGCTGCACAATTATCCTAATTTGCCTCAGTGGCCACAGATAATGCGTTCCCATTGACTCAGTGGTCCCAGGACCCAATGGCTCCAGATAATGTGTTTCTGTCAACTCAGTGGTCCTAAGACCCATGGCTCCAGGCAATGTGTTTCCATTGATTCAGTGATCCAGAGACCCAAAACTATAATTTAACTAACTTGCTCAATTCTGCTTCTGTAAACTGCTTTTTTGCAAACCAGGTTCCTCATTCCAAACCCTGAGATGTAATCAATACCTTTGTGATTTTTTGCCTATATAAATCTGGTTTCAGGGTTAGGTAATTACTGTGTGATTTGGAGTGCATGGTCCCCTCATAGTCCCGGGTTTGCAATAAATGTGACTCCTTAATTTGACTTCTTGAGGTGTCCTTGTGTGATTCATGGGGGACATTACAACACTTTCAACCAGAGTCCTCTCCTTGCCAGAATTTCAGGCAGAGACTTAAGGTGTGCCCAGAATTCTGTTCACCCACTACCTGAAGTTTTACTCATGGTTATTTTCTCCAAGAAGTCACAGTGCGTTGAATAGTGGACCCAAATCTTCATTACATCTGTGAATTTGACCTGATTGGGAAAGAGGGTTTTGGAAGATGTAATTCGGCTAGGGACCTCAATTAGGCTAAGATTATGTCACACTGAATTGAGAGTGGGCCTTAAATCCAATGATGAGTGTCTTAAGAGGAGACAGAAAAGGGGAAGACCCAAAGACCTAGAGGGAAAGGCCATGTGAAGATGGAAGCCGAGATTGGAGTGATGTGTCTACAAGCCAAACAATGCCAATAGTTACCAACAGCACCAGAAGGTAGAACAGGAGCACATTTCCCTCAGAGTTTTCAGAGAAACCAAACCTGCCGATACCTTGATTTTGAAATTCTGGCCTTTAGAACTGCCAGAGAATAAACTGCTGTTATTTTAAGCCATTAAGTTTGTGGTAATTAGTTATGACAGCCTTAGGAACTATTACAAGGTCCTATGGTAAGGACAGAAAGAAGGCCCTTATTTTTTAAGTATTACATATGTCTCTCCTACCCTCCCCCGCCCCATTGACCTCTCCCAGCTGGCCCTGCCCCCCACCCCAGGCCTTCTGTAGCCTTTGACAATATATGGAAAACACCTGATAATTAAACCCCAAGTTTGTTAGCTCCGCTGTTTCAAACAGCCGCTCTGATCAAACTGAAGGACAAGATAAGCTACTCTCAAGGATACATTCCTACATACACACCTCTCCTCCCTGCTGATTTTAAAAATCAGGGATAATTAGAAGAGAGTTCTCATCTCCCCTCCCCTTCACACAGGCCTCTTTAAAACTCTTTGTAACTTTCACTCTAAGAATGTTTTACAGGCCTGGGAAAAATACTGGTAAGAGTACCTCCCTAGGACATCTGCCTGGATTGTTTCCTGAAGAACTAACAACAACAACAACAACAGCAAAAAACAAAAACCCTGGTGTCTGCTCAATTTCACCTAGCAAGAGCAACAGCTGGAAATCTTCCTCCCTTCCTTGTCCAAGGCCTTAAAAGAGGGGACAGCTTTTGTTCCTCACCTTTGCATTGATTAGCAATGCATTGGCCCTTTCCCTTCAGGAAAGTAAAAATAAACTTTCTATCTGCCTCAATCTCTTCTTTTAGTTGTGAATTCTTTCACAGCCTGTGTCACCAGCCAAAAAACCTTAACACCTGTTGTTTCTCTTCACAGTTTTAGCCCCTTCAATAATACACTGCCCCATATGCATATTCCACTAAACAGGCTTGTATACTTCTAAACCAAGTTGTGAACCATGCCTGGATTCTTTGTTACACAACTCTAGGGCCAAAGGATATACCCAGCATCTCTTTCAGTGACCTAGAAGTTTCACTGACAGTTAAGATGATAGGAACTTTAAGAGGCTAGACTGCACCACGTTTAATATATGATCTGTGTAGACAACAGCATGGTGGTCACCAGAGGGAAAGGGGTGAAAGGTAGAGAGGGGGTTAAATGCATAATGATGAAAAGAGATTTGACTTTAGGTGGTGGGCAAACAATCCTATCTAATAAAAGAGTAATATGTAAATTAACCATCACTCTGTCACTCCCTCACTCTGTCACAAAGATGGCTGCGGCTACGGAGCTGGAGCAAGCAAGAGGCTTGTGTTGCCCCCTGTGATAGAGGAAGCCAAGCTTCCCACCTGCCCTGGCCGGCCCTGAGCTCTGCTCAAGGCTACAAAGTTTCAATTATAGAAGATAAATAAATCCCAGGTACCTGCTTCCAGCCGCCATGGCCTCTGCTCAAGGAGAGGCTTGGAACCTTGGTTGCCAGAGGCAGCCTGACCTGAGCTCCACTTAAGGCTACAAAGTTTCAATTATAGAAGTTAAATAAATCCCAGATACCTGCTTCCAGCCCGTGGGCGTGGCCAGCCTAAAACCGGCCATCAGCCCCTCACCCAGGCTGGCCAGGCACCCCAGTAGGGCCCCCCACCCTGAAGGGGCTGTGGCCAGCCTGAAAATGGCCCTCAGCCCCTCACCCAGGCTGGCCAGGCACCCCAGTGGAACCCCCACCCTGATCTGGGACACCCTTCAGGGCAAACCTGCCGGCCCCCAACTGTGCACCAGGCCTCTATCCTATATAATAAAAGGGTAATATGCAAATTGACCCTAACAGCAGAAAGGCTGGGAATGACTGGTCACTATGACCCACACTGACCACCAGAGGGCAGATGCTCAATGCAGGAGATGCTCCCTGGTGGTCAGTGCGCTCCCACAGGGGGAGCTCTGCTCAGCCACAAGCAAGGCTGCCAGTTGCCAGCACAGTGGTGGTGGTGGGAGACTCTCCTGCCTCCTCAGCAGTGCTAAGGATGTCCGACTGCAGCTTAGGCCTGCTCCCCGCTGGCAAGTGGACATCTCCCAAGAGCTCCCAGGTTGCCAGAGGGATGTCTGACTGCCAGCTTAGACCTGATCCCCTGGGGAGCTGGCCTAAGCCAGCTGGTGGACATCCCCTGAGGGATCCCAGACTGCGAGAGGGCACAGGCCAGGCAGAGGGACCCCCCTGAGTGGACAATTTTTTGTGCACTGGGCCTCTAGTACAATATACAGATGATGTATTATAGAGCTGTACACATGAAACTTATATAATTTTATCAACCAAAGTCACCCCAATAAAGTTAATAAAAATAAGTAAATAAAACCAAATATTATCTATAAAGTCAATGTGGACATTTCCATAAATCCAGTTAACAAAGATTCTCTCTCCTTCCTCTCTGCATACAATACTCATGTGAAGCCTTCAAACTGGTATAGACAGTTGGTACTATGAGAGAAGGCAGCCTAAGGATGAAGCTGACACATGGGACCTAAAAGAGTAACATAAAAATAGAGTTGGTGCCCTGATCAAACCACACCTGAACAATGTGTCATTTTCAATGTTCTCAATAACCAGAGCATTAAACCTTTATTATTTTAGTCTTATTTTGGATATTTTATCACTTGCCCCTGAAAATATCCTAGCTGGTGTATTCTCTTTGTCCTCTCTGTTTCTTTTCTTTCTTTTTTTTTTTTTTCTTTTTCTTATACATGCAATGGTTATTAAGTCATTGTTGAGTTATAGGCCTTTATACTCCCTGCTGTTTTTTATAACAAAGAGTCTTTTTTTATTTAAATATATCTTTATTGATTTCAGAGAGGAAGGGAGAGGGAAAGAGAGATAGAAACATCAATGATGAGAGAGAATCATTGATTGGCTGTCTCCTGCACACCCCCCACTGGGGATAAAGCCAGCATCCCAGGCATGTGCCCTTGGCTGGAATCGAACCTGGGACCCTTCAGTCCACAGGTTGATGTTCTATCCACGGAGCCAAACCAGCTAGGGCCCTGCTGTTTTTTAAGTATTTGCCAAAGTTGTTTTATATTTTATTTTTTTAGTATAAACATATGTTTGTGTTTTCAATTTCCTTTTGCCAAATGATAGACTTCATGGTGATTAAAGAAAGTGAAACAAGAAGATGAATATGAGCTATAAGTTGTTTATAAAAAGTTTTTATGTATATATTCTGCTACTTTTCCTCAGAAAGTTATAAATAAAATGGGGTTTAGAATAACCACTCACTAAAAATGATGAATTTAACATACACTTATAGTGCACACAGTATTACAAGGCAGTTAAGAAGTCTTGGGAGGGAAAATTATGTCAGGGCAGGATTAAAATTTTCCATTCTGCTGACAAACTCACTGTCCTCCATCTGCATCCAGGAGGAGACCTAGCTCCCCCTGCCTTTTGATTTTCTGTCCTTGTCTAGTTGCTGTGTGACCATCACCCCTTCTCTGCACGTGCTCTGGCCATCATTCAGCTTGAATTACCTCCTTAAAGATTCTATCCCCAAATAAGATCCTATTGCATGATTAGGACTTCAACATAAGGATTTTGAGGGGGGACAATTCAGTATGTGACACCCCTCTTCTCTTTTGTCAACTACATCTCTTCATCTTGCAGGCATACTACATGTTTGAGATCCATCATCTACATGATCAGCAAACTGTGGCTCATGAGCCGCATGCGTCTCTTTGGCCCCTTGAGTGTGGCTCTTCCACAAAATACTGACTTCTGCGCATGGGTCATGAAGTTTCAATCGCACTGCACATGCGTGCCCGCACGTGGTATTTTGTGGAAAAACCACACTCAAGTGGCCAAAGAGCCGCATGTGGCTCATGAGCCACAGTTTGCCGACCACTAGGATACACCCACACACACTAACCTAAAAGAAAAAGGAGAGATTTTAATTTGAAAAAGACTATTACCACTAACTGAAGGACACCAATGGTGATATTCCAAAATTTTAGTCATAATGACCCTGCAAATAGTTGAAATCAGCGAACATCTTATTTTGAGAGAACTATTATTTGTTTGGTTTATATATGCAGGTCCAAATTCCCATACATGCACACTGCCCAGAGCAGGTTATGCTAGCATCTGTACAGCTCCATCACCCAGCATTCTGCTCCCAGTCTCTCTACTTATGGCCTCATTTCCCAGGGCCTGGAATTGTCATTCCAGCTCTGTCATCCTGGTCAAACCCTCCCCTCACACTACAACTCATGCTAAGAACTAATTCCTCTCTTAACCTTCTTATACTGTTCCAGCACACTCATCCTCTCCATCTCTAACCCTCCAACACCAGCGTTATTATAGCTCCAGTGGATCCCATCTTTATTTGTGTTGCATTTATGGGAATGAATTACTTTCTCAAATGCATTATTCCGAGTGTCACCCTATTCCTAATCCTCATCATACCATAAGAGGACAAAGCCTTGGTGCCTTCAGGGTCCCCAGCACTATGTGGGGATCTAGCTAAAAACTTGAAAAATCTTGCGGTATAACCCCATTCTGGGACAGAAGCAGGGGAAAACCCCAAATCTCTTCTGTGGGATCTCCCACTGCCAGGTTCTCCCTCCTGTGGATGCTCCCCAGACATTATGTAACGACACTGATTCACAGCCCAGACAGTGTGCTCCATCAATTTCCCTCTTGGCATTATAAGTAATGAAGATTGTGAATTGAAATTGCTCTTATTAACCTACCATCTAAGCAAGCAGCTCTTCTAATTTAAACATTTCTATTTTATGGAACCAGACAAATATGCTTTATTAAACAATATTGTCTAGAGGACCTCAGATGCAGGCATATTTATTGTGCCTGTAAAATAAGTCCCTATTCCCATTTCCCATGGACATCAAGCTCAACTTGATGTGAACTTTAACAATGAATGAAAATTGATTAGAATCATACATGATGAATTGTGTTTTTCCCAAGGATAGCTAATGATTTTCTGAATAAACTTGACCTTTTCACTTCCTTTCATTTTAATATAATGGTAAATGGAAATCAGATTTGAACAAGTATATCAAGCCACTTATGCAAGCCTAGAAACAAACTTCTGTCTGTGAAAATGAAAAGAAATGTACTCTTTTTTATTAAAATGTATTGCAAAATCTCGGTTGTGATCTAATGCATGTTTAGCAGCTCTGTGCGCCTATTTAGGATTTTCTGGGTGTTTTTTTTTTTCCTTGTTTGTTTTCTTTCTTTTTAAAAAATGGTTTATTTGCTCTTCCCAGAAAACACTTAGATTTGTTTTGCTTTTTTTTTTTTTACTTAGAAATAAGTCTTTAATGAAAAACCTTATGTCAATAAAACAACCTAGTTCTGACACTTAGCTTTCTATACAGCATTTTTCACATTGATCTCACATGTATTTTAGTCATTTCAACTCGCCAGCAGTGCAGTGGCCTTATTGGTGACAGCCTTCAGTCTCCAGGGGAAGCACACCTGTCTGCCAATGCACATCCCCACCCCCTTTTCCCTCCACTCCCCTCAGTGCAGAGGGACTTGGATACAGGCCAAAGGCAAAATGAGCTTCAAATTGTTCAAGCTACAAAGACAGTGGAGACTGTGGTGAGAAGACCGCAGATACGAGCAACTTCATTTTCTTTGTGAAGTCTCTTCTAGGGGTTTCCTTTGGATTTACTTCTTTCCATCCACACAGCTGGCTGATCTGGAGCAGCCATCCATTTTAGAACTTTATCCTGCTCTTAGGAAGGAATGAGCATCAGGAGCAGCAGTCCCAGGGAATAAGGATCGTGTGACTCATATGTGAACAGGCCGCTTCATTAGGGTTGAATATGGCAGGGAGATATAAGACCATGGTTGGAGCTGGTAAGGAAATGGACACTTGTCTTGAAGTGGCCCAGGGAGCAAGAGCAAAGCTCATGAAGAAACAGAGTAGAATGTGATCATTCAAGATTAAGGCCAAATATCTTAAACTACATGGTATACCTATTTTTCTATTATTTAAATTGAAGCTCAGAGAAGTCATATGGCTTGTTCAGTGAAATAGGATAATGATCAGCTCAGATAAGAGCACACATCTTGATTATTTCTGTAGGATATTTTTCAGAGTGCCCCATAGCAATCTTGGAGCTGTGATGAGACCCTTGAATCTAAGGGTCTTCACCTTTGTCATCCTCTGGTGTCTGTGCTCTACCTATAAGGCCATTCAAAGACAGTGGACTAGGAAGATGCTGTGTGTAGAAAGCATTCACTGTGATTCTCAACTACACCATAAAGTGACTCAAATCATTCCATTCTCCTGGAACACCTTTCCACATCTTAACCTATCAAAAACCTTGCCTTACTTCAAAAATTGCTTCTTCTGCGAACGTTTTCCTGATCATGCTCTCATAATTGAAGTGATGGTGGATTCATGAAATAATTTTTTACTAAAAATTACCAAGTACTACACCACAAATTAGGCCAAGTTCTGGGAACAAAAACATAATAATACATGGTTCAGCCCTTTCCTCAGGTAACTTATAGTCTAGTGGGTTTGAGCCCCAAAGACACTGACAATCACATTACATTGCAGTGAGGTCACCTATAGATTTTCAGAGGAGTAGCTTCCCCAAAGAAAGTGAAACTTGAACTCAAATTCCCCTCCCCCAAGTGTCTATCTTTATAATTATTTATCTAATAGAAAATTAATCACCTTCCATCTAGAGATATCTTACTAGGCATGTGCTGAAATACTATTTAAGTATTTCACTGGTATTTTGCTTCTCACGTTATTTTCTTAGGTGACTACAAATAGCCATCGCAATTCTGAGATTTTATAATACCATGTCCAACCTTCTTGGCAGTGCTATACACCCTGCAAGGCAGAGACTTATTTTAATAACAACCTCATCTGTGATTCTCAACTACACCATAAAGTGTAGTTGGTACACACACACACACACACACACACACACTCCATTAGAATTAGCCAGCACTGTCTTCCTGGGTTCTGATTGAAAGCTGACTGCATGTACTCAGGAGTGGAACATATTGATTGTTAAGTGTGGGTCTAACATTTGTAGATTATGCCCTTTTTAAAATTCAGTTATCTTCTTTAACTGGAGTTTCCCCACATTTATTTATTTATTTATTTATTTTTATTTTTATTTTTTTTAATATATTTTATTTATTTTTTACAGAGAGGAAGGGAGAGAGACAGAGAGTTAGAAACATCGATGAGAGAGAAACATCGATCAGCTGCCTCCTGCACACATCCTACGGGGTATGTGCCCGCAACCCAGGTACATGCCCTTGACCGGAATCAAACCTGGGACCTTTCAGTCTGCAGGCCGACGCTCTATCCACTGAGCCAAACCGGTTTCGGCCCCACATTTAAAATGAATGTAATGATTCCTAGATTGCAGGATTGTTATGAAATTAAACAGTATCCTATATAATAAAAGCCTAATATGCAAATTGATTGAATGGCAGAATGACCAGTCACTATGACATGCACTGACCACCAGGGGACAGACACTCAATGCAGGAGCTGCTCCCAGCCCCCAGGTCCTGAGCTGGCCAAGGTGCCAGTGGGGGCCCCCGATCTCCTCGCCGGTCACCCCACACATCAGCCCTGGCTGCTGGCCAGGCCTAGGGACCCTACCTGTGCAAGAATTTCGTGCAACAAGTCTCTAGTTTTATAATAAAATATCTAGGACATAGGCAGCTTTAATGCATGATCTTTAAATGATATTCAAGGGCTTAATTGTAGCTAGAGAGTCTTGGATTCAGATCCTGTCTCCTCTACTTACAGATAGAATGACAGAAGGTGAATTATGTAGACGCTGTAAACCTTAACATTCTCCCTGATAATATGGGAATAATAATATTAGAACCTACCCCCTGAGATTTTTGTGAAAATCAAATGAAATAATGTTTGCAAAACACTTGCCACAGTGCCCAGCATACACAAAGTGCTCAATAAATGTCAACTTTTAAGATTCATGTTTGTTATCAAAATTTAGGGGTATAATGTATAAATTCCCAAGACCTTAAATAGAGTCACATCATTTATCCAAAGATCTATCTTTACCAAATCGTCCTGCAGGTACTGAGGTCCTGACTGAGGAATGGGGAAAGCTTCTCTGAAGCCAATAGCGATAGGAATAATGCAGCTTGACAAAGCTCCTACATATTCTCCATTGCTCACTGAAAATGAAGCCTACCAATGGTTGTGTGTTTGCTCAACAAGAGTTTAACAAGCCAGAATAATTAACCAAAATGAGCAGGAAAGACACAAATCATGTGCCTAAATTGCTGATGATTTAATTCAGGAGTGGGACACTCAAACAAAGAGTGTAGAGTAGTGGGATATGTATTTATTGCTTTGGGGCATTTGGGGTACAAAGAGGTGGATCGACTCTGTTCCCAAACAGACCAACAAAGAAAAGCTCCACTGGAGAGGTTGGACGTGGAGTCAGTCTTGAAGACAGAGTTACGGCTTACTGGGCAGAAGAGGTAGAAGAGGAATGACATGGCCAAAGAACTGGAGGCAGGAAATGCCTGGCATGACAAAAGGGAATGGGGTGTGCTGGTGATGTGGATGTAAGTGGGAAAACACTAGAAGAGAAGTAGGAACTGGTTTATATAGAAACTTTACCTAAATTTCAATGATTTTTGACATTATGGGACCACAGATTTCTTTCAATTTCTAACATTATGCACTCTCTCTTCAGGAAAAGATACACACACACACACATATTTTTTAAAATATGTTTTTATTGATTTCAGAGAGGAAGGGAGCGGGAAAGAGAGATAGGAATATTAATAATGAAAGAGAACCATTGATTGGCTGCCTCCTGCATGTCCCCTACTGGGGATTGAGCCTGCAACCCAGGCATGTGCCCTTGACTAGAATAGAACCTGGGACCCTTCAGTCCACAGACTGATGCTCTATCCATTGAGCAAAACTAGCTAGGGCCATATATGCGTATTTTAAAAGTATCCTTAATGTTGGGAAAGATGAGAAGTATAGTCTATAGCCAGGGGAAAATATTACTCTTGCTCCCTCAGAAATAGTAATAGGTGAGGTGACTGGTTCTCCAATATCAACAGCTTTTCATTTTTTTGTTTCTGTTTTCTTGGAGACTTGCCCTGTTTTCATTTGAACAGCTACACCTTCTCTGTATAACATAAAATGCTTTGAGAGAAACTGACTCAATCTACAGGTAACACATGTGGTTCCAGTTTAAGGAAATCATTGGTTCAGGGGAGAGCACTTATTTGACCCAGTGATTTACTGAAATGGTTTGCTGAAGGCTTCTGGGAAATAAGTATCCTTGCTTTTCTGGGAAGGCTTCCAGAAGCAAATCACACAACTTTCTTTTCATCTACATGGTGTATATGGTAGCCCCAGATCCTGCCAGCCATATTCTGTGATTGTGATGGGGAATTAGGCTTTAGAATTAAGCTGGTACCATGGGAGGTGGAATGAAGAGGTGGAAAAAAACATGGCTCTTGCTGATAGCTTTGAGTCATGGAATCAACAAGCCTTGATGCCTTCCTGCCACTGGGCCTTCCTTATGGTAGCTACTAAGTCCCTTATGTGGTTAAACAAATCCGAATTAGATTCAATTGGTTGTATTCAACAGTATCCTAAATAACACTTTGCAAAAACTAGATATACATTCTCTTATTTGTTTACACAGAATCCAACACAGTGCTTCTTCTTTATCCCTCTCCCTAGTGGCCCCTCTGCAAGGACTCAGCTCTCAGTTACCTAATTGCATTTGCCTTCCTAGAGGTAGGAAATATCAGAAGGCCTTCAGGACCTGCATTTGTTCAGTTGTTTCATTCATTTGCCTTGATAAACAAACCTTCCTCTTGCTAATACTAACTTTCTCGTAAAATACAATTCTAGGGTTTACAATATTAATTAACAACCTTTGCCTCTTTGCTCTACCTGTCAATGACTGCTAAGATTTCTTTATTCATACTTAGATATGAGCCAAGAGCGCCAGAGAAAGGTATCAAATTCCTAATGGGGACATGGGATAAGGACAAATCTTTATTTTACCACTAGATGCCTGGTGTACGAAATTAGTGCATCGTAGGGGGGCTCCCCTCAGCCCAGTCTGCATCCTCTCCAATCCAGGACCCCTTGGGGGATGTCCGACTGCCAGTTTAGGCCCGATCCCCTGGAATCAGGCCTAAACTGGCAGTTGGACATCCCTCTCACAATCCTGGACCACTGGCTCCTAATCACTCACCTGCCTGCCTGCCTGATCGCCCCTAACTTCCCCCCACTGCTGGCCTAGTCTCCCCTCACTGCCTCCTCTGCCAGCCTAATCGCCCTCAACTACCCCTCCTGCTGGCCTGGTCATCCCTCAGTAACCCCCCCTGCTGGCCTGGTCACCCCACTCAGCCTGCTGTTCAGTCATTTAGTTGTCCCTCACTAACCCCCCTGCCAGCCTGGTTGCCCCACGTAGCCTGCTTGTTCAGTCGTTTGGTTGTCCCTCACTAACCCCCCTGCCAGCCTGGTTGTAGGCAGTCATCTTGTGAAGATGTGAGGGTTAATTTGCATATTACTTCTTTATTATATAGGATAGTAGTGTTTTTAGTGTAATCAGAAATTCCCCCAAAGATCATGGAATGTGTAATGCTCCATATGTACAAGCTAGGAATGCTAACTTTATGTGTTGGGGAGCTATTGAAAGATTTTAAGGAGAGCTATAATATAGTCATATCTGTGTTTTTCAAAGATCACTATGGAGCAATGTTGTTAATATATGGATAAGTGGAAGTTTTCTATGTCTAGATTTTATTTTTATGCCTAAGAGTTAATTTATCATAATTTGTTTCTCTCTCCATATACACAATATTTCTATCATATTATATATTACTAGAGGCCCCATGCACGAACTTGTGCATGGGTGGGGTCCGGCAGGCCCTGCCCCCAATGTGGTGGGTGGTTGGGGGTAGGGACGGCTTGGGAGGGGGGCTGCAGGCTATTGGTGGGCTGGTCAAACTCCCAGTCGAACTTCCAGTTGAGCTCCTGGTCGAGGGGACAATTTGCATATTAGCATGTTATTATATAGGATATTGATAATGTGTTTTAGATTTATCATCATTTAATGATTTGTAGTTTGATGTTCTCCTACTTAAAACAGTCTCAAGAATAATAGAACTATATAGGTGTAAAGAGGATGATAAGGCCCAACTTATTCAGTTATTTTTTTTAAAAAGCTCCTTGCCTACAAAGAAGCATAATGTGTGGCAAGTAAGGCCTAGGATTATTGGACACATTATGAAAGAATTTAAAGATGGAAATTGACTATTTCTTACCAATGGGACTTATTTTTTATTTTAAAGTAGTATGACATTTAGATCATAAACATAAGAAAATATTAACCAAGAAACTTTGCATATGAGGGATAATTATTTGTGGAAACCATCCCTAATTTATGAAAACAGTATTGTTATAACCCTTTTGCCTTCCTTAATTTGAACGCACCAAGCTCATCTTTCCAAATGCATGCTAGGAACATGCAAAGAGGTAGGTAGGTCTTTAGAATTTCTTTAGACCACAGGTCTCTTTTAAAGCCCTTGTTCTCAATTCTCTAAACTTTCACTTCCCTTTCTAAGATTCCTTGACTGACTGAGTCTTGTTCTTCTGACTTTGATTTAATTAATACTTCTAAAAAGACTGTAATTTATTTTCTGATTTTATGTATTATGAGTATAGCCAGAAGCACCTGATCCCTTTAGCCCCCTATATTAACTACCTATTGCTGAATATTAAACTACTCTAAAAGTTAGCTTTTGAAAGTAAAAAATATTTGTTTAACACAATTTCTGAGCTCAGGCATCCAGAAGAGTTTTAGTTGGGTGGTTATGCCTCAAGGTGTCTCATGAGGTTGCAGTCAAGACATTGGCTGGGGCTACGGTGATATGAAAGCTTGACCAGGACTGGGGGATCCACTTCCAAGACCTGCCACATAGCTGTTGGCACAGGGCCTCAGTGTCTTTCCATATGGACCTGTTTTTATACTGGAGCAGTTGCTTCCCTCCAGAGAGCAATGAGAGGAAGAGAGAGAGAGAGAAAGGGGAAAGCTTAAGTCTCTCCTAAGCCTAATATTGGGAGTGACATGTCATTTCTCCTGTCCTTATTCTTTAGGCCTCAAGATCAACTTTAGTATCTTGCAAAAAGGGAATGTATGGGAATGTTGTCATCAGAACATGGTGATCATTAAGGGCCTTCTGGGGATTTGGCCACCACACCTCCTCAGCGAGTTCATAGCTCCTACCACACAGTCCCACCATCCCTTACCCAACTCCATTATCCAATGATGGGAAGGGAATGGTGTTTTTCCTGCAATAATTTCAAAATAGACGTGAATAATGTGTTCATGTTTTAGAAACACATGGTGGATTTGGGTAAAATATTGCTATCTTCATAAAAGGCAAAATGTTGAATTTTCAGTTGCAATAGCAGTGATTAAAGTATAGTTATTATTATAGAACAGACTGACATACCTCGATGTGGTGTTGGGGGGGGACAAGAAGAGATAAACCAACAAACTTATATACTTCTATGCATAGCACATGGACATGGGCAATAGAGTAGTAAAGACCTGCGGTGGGTGGGTTGGGCTTGGAGGGGGGGTGGTAAAGGAGGGAAAATGGGAGATATCTGTAATACTATCAACAATAAAAATATATTAAGAACAAAAAAACAAAAATAAAAAATAAATAAAATTTATCTAAATTATAATATAAGTGACACATATTTAAATGCTTTTTAAAATGTAAGATTATCTGTTCTTTTGACTCCTAAAGTAAAGAATGGCTAATTATATTCTTTCTCTATTTTGGTATTTTCTTTATTTTTTTTGTAAAAAGATAAATATAGATAAATTAAAAAAGAAGTAATTAAGAGGTTTTGTTTAAACTATAAATATACTATCATCAGGGCTATCTTAAATGAAAAGCTGCTATTACCCAGAATTCTTAGCTATAAAATGAACAGTGTGTATATTATCTTTAAAACCTAACAAAGGCTAGAAGATGAAAGACTGGCTTTTTTCTAAAGAATGGAGGATAAAAAATATAGAAGAACTACAAAAGTGTGTATTAAGATAGAGATGGCAGTTTGACATCTTCTAAGCTAGATATTCAAGCAGACTATGGCTTTGTGAAACCATTAATGAAGCCTGGATACAATACCCAAAATCACCATGTTAGACCAAACCCAAACAGAATAATGATACATTCTTCAAGGACATAAACAAGGCTTACGTGTAAAGTGAGGGCCCATATTCAGGCCAAGGTGAGAGGTTTGATTGAGTTTAGAACCTATCACATTCAGAACTTCACACAGAGTAAAGTCTAACTTTGGTAAAGGTTTACCGTTGCTGTCCATTTGCTTACTTTCATTAAAAAAAAAAAAAAATCCAGCCTTGCTAGAGGAAGGTTTGGTGGATTCCTAGGCACCATCATTACCAGTGAAGTGGAATGGTAACTGTGAGTGTTCTATGTCTGGTCATTAGGCTCATGGTGATTATGCTAATGACGCTTTAAGAGCAAAGTCACAAAGGTTGACTCACTCTCAGGGACAATGACGGGATATTTTAGAAGTGCATTACACCTGTCTTTATGCTAAAAAATGCCCCTCGTTGTTTTCTTTTTAAATAGTTTTATTGATTTCAGAGAGGAAGGGCGAGGGAGAGAGAGATAGAAATATTAATGATGAGAGAGAATCATTGATCTGCTACCTTCTGCACATCCCACACTGGGCCCCACACTGGAGATCGAGCCAGCAACTGAGGCATGTGCCCTAACAGGGAATCAAACCATAATCTTCTGGTTCATAGGTTGACGCTCAACCACTGAGACACTCTGTCTGGACAAAATAATGCCCCTCTTTTAAATATATATATTGGTTTCAGAGAGGAAGGAAAAGGAGAGAGAGATAGAAATATCAATGATAAGAGAGAATCATTGATCGGTGCCTCCTGCACACCCCACACTGGGGATCAAGCCCACAACCTGGGCATGTGCCCTGACTGGGGATCGAACTGTGACCTCCCGGTTCATAGGTCGATGCTCCACTGCTGAGCTATGCCGGCCAGGCACAATGCCCCTCTTTAATTTCAATTTGAAATCAGATACCCCGCATAGTGTATGTCCCTCAATAAGAGAACATTTATTTTGTAAATATTTGAAATATGACAGACAACAAAACATGCAATACAGGAAATGAACTACATGATTATTAAAACAAGTCAGTGAAATTTTAAGTATTTATATAATGTTGGTAATGTAGAAAGCAAACCTGAAACTAGTATATTTCAGAGAGGTCTATCATGGCCTCTGCTATAATGGCTGGGATATGACTTTGTTAACGGAGAGCAAAGAAGTATGTTTAGAAGTATGCAATGGAGTTTCACTTCTGCAAGTCTCTTTGCAGACTCCTCCCTATTCAGTTGTTTGTAATATGACCTCTTGTACCTATCTAGCTTACTATAACTTACTTCGTTTTATTTCTACTAACTAACCTTGGTATCTTCTCTTTTTCTGATGTAATAGGTTTTCTTTCTGATCAATGTCTGACTCAACACCACTCAGTTCACTCAATCACTAATGTGAACCAGAGAGTCCCTCTTAGGTCCCCACTAGAACCACTAGTTTAAGGCCATCAAGGTGGTTTGGAAAGTCTATCTCCGGTGGCTTTTCTACACATCAATTGCAACCCAGACATTCTATCCATCCTAAGACAGCTTGAACATAATCACCTGAAATCGATACCATCCGAGGACCGTTATCTCAAAAGGTGGTTGGGGAGGATGGGCAAGCTATCTTCAGAGCACTATACTACATCTTGCTTTGTCAGTAGCTCCCATAATTAACATACAGCGTGAGTACCGCTTTCTGAGTGCCAAACAATGTGACAGGTATTTTCTTCTGTGCTTGATTTTTATGGTTTCACTTGATTCTTAAAACTCTGTGAGCTATTAGCATGATCATGTGTGTTTTTCTTGAAGAAATTAATGCTCATAAGTTAATAATCACTAAAAATGCCGTAATCCAAATCAAAGCTTGCCAACCTCCATAATGCTATACAGCATTTTCAAGCCAAATGGCTTTTGCCTCTCCTATGAAGAGTTTTTTCAGTCACCCCTCCCATTTGGCTTATGGCACACACACACAGGCACACTACTGAGATTAGCTAAGCATTATATTGTTACTACCTGGTATTTGATTCTTTGCCAAGCAGTCACAAACTGTTTGACTGAATTTTTCATATTGCATCTATTTTGCTAAATAATAAGGGACATGCAGTCATAAAATAATGTCCCAAAGGACATTTTCACATTTTACTCACCGTTTCTCTTTTAAAATTTCCATCGTTAAAAGCACAAAACGGCCATAGGCTCTGGATATAAAGCTTCAGCTGCGAATAAAGACCCGTCTTTATGGGAGGAAGGTGTGAAAAGGACTATTATATAAGTCTCCTAGCTACTTTTCGACAGAACATTGCAGTATGTTCAAACAAATGAAGGCAGATGTTAATAAACTGGTCCTTTAAACTTGTGTAAGATTTTCCACACCTGGATTTCAGACTATTTCAGAGGCAGGTATTAGTTTATTTTTTCTTTACTCCTAAATCTTCATGTGGACAAATTTAGGCTCAAAGGGGATCCTTAACTTGGTAGAGGGTTAGGAGCAAGGCATTGATGGGAAATGGGCACATATTGTAGGATGCTGATTTCCGTGCTTCTTGCTTGTATTTCTCATAATTGAAGCACAGACAACCTATGTATTTTATGGTTCGATGAACAGCCGCAATAACAAATTTTAAATACCTATCAAATGTCATAAAATGTCATTTAATATCGTTCTTGGTTTGTAAAGAGAAAATGAAAACTGATAAAGTTCATGTATATTTTTGTGCTGGTTCAATAGCCTAAATACCATACTATAAGACTTTCAACAAATATATAGTTGATTGTAGTAATGTGGTAATTTTAAGTAAAAGTGTGCTACATGTTTTTCAAGACAATGCAGTCATATTAAAAAGGATTCTTTTAATGCTGTAAACAATGCCTTAGTCTACATTATGGTATATGTTCAGCTGATAATAAAAATTGTCTTTGAACAGAGCACTGTAAATTTTTCATGACTCCAATTCTCTTGTGCGATTACAGATTTTGAAATGTCATTCTCCCCAGAACCATAAAAAAGTTAGACCAGAAAAATTCTGATAAACATAAGGTAAGATAAATAGGAATTGCTTTAAATATCGTTTTTATCTTATTATTTCTTGGTGTCATGTTATATTCCAAGTAAACATGTTGTTATGGAAAAAGACAATGAGAAAACCTATTCTAGACAATTCAACATTTCTAAAATGTTAACTCAGTGATATATTTTCTCTTAATAATTACATATTAATTTACTATGATAATCTGTCTATGAAAAAAATAAAAGAATTTCCAAAAGAAAGGGTGATCACTCAACGTACAACTGTTTGGGGATCATGGGTCATGCAAATGGTGTACAAACTAGTCCACAGAACTGAGACATGTTGCTAATTCAATCCTAACTTCTCTATTTCATATCCAATTAATAACCAAGTCCCATAGATCTCACCTCCTTAATAATCTTCCAAATCTCCCCATTCTACTACATCCCAGTATGACTGTCAGGAATTATTACAGTATGTTCCACACAACTTTGTTCATTTTTATTTATTCTGAGTAACACTTTAGAAATAAAATTATGGTTATACCACTCTGGTTCTTTAAACTACTTCAGAATATATATATTTAACTCATGATGAAGTCCAAGGCTATCAGAATGATATGCAGTGTCCCTCATGAGCTGAATCTTCTTACCTTTCTAATTTGGTGTTGTTTTTTTTTTTACTCTTTTCCCAAATACTTCATCCAAATTAAACATCATGTAGCTTCCTGAACCAGAAATACTATTCTTTTTCTCTCTCTTGCAAATCATTTTTTTAATGTTTCCTCTTCCTAGAATACACTTTCCCTCACCTTTTGCTGAATCACTCAACTAATCATTTGAGACTTATGTCAGTAATGTCAGTAGTCACATCTTCCATCATGCCTTTCCTTACATTTTCCTCTCCTGTTGATTAAATCCCTTTTCTATATAAACTGTTAGCTTAGGTACTTAGCCTGACTCTGTGTATATGTGGTTCTGCTATCTCCCATGAGACATCATTTAGATCTTTAAATACAAAGATCATGTATTACTTGACCTACACAGAGCCTGGCACATTGTTTTTCATTCAACAAAGACATGTTTGTGGAATAAATAAATGAATAAATTAAAAATGGCAAAAACAAATATTAATTCCACCCTAATTTACAAATCTATTGTGTGTTTATTCTTTATTGTAAACTATACTCAACAGGAAAGTTGGCACTTAATTCCATAGTGTTGATTTTTAACATTTTTAGCTAAACATTGTTTCAATGACTAAGTATATATTTACATAATAATACTATGCTTATCAACTGTAAGATTAACTATAAGACACCATAAATGGTAAGACAGGGGGGAGATGTTTTGTGCTTTACTTTTGTGTTGTGTTTTATATTAATAATTACCTTAATCCTCAAAACAATCCTATGAGAAAAGTATTTCTATTATTCTCATTTTAAAAATTAATACATTGAGTTCAGAGAAACTCAACATAATTTTCTTGACTTTCCCCAAGGTTACACAGATTTTAAGTGACAATGCTCAGATTTCAGTCTCTATCTTACTCCAAGATGCATGTTCTATTGTCTAAAACATTCCTGATATTCTTTTATTTGGGCTTAGCCCAGTGAGGAAAACCAAAAGAAACTATATTATTAACCGCCATTTTAGAATATACTTTTCTTAGCTCCATCATACACTGACACACACATAGAAACACAAACACACTCAGAATTTCTAAATGAGGTAGTATATATCTTTCTTTAAATGTCATCTTTAAGCATTAAAATTTGTTTTGCATATATAAATTATAAAATACTTCCTGAAAATAACAGAGACACTTCAGGAACTGAAAAAAAAACAGCTTGAGAAATGAGTTGAACAGTTAATGACATTTTGGGAAGAGGCAGGTTCCTTGAGGGGAAGGCAGATAGATCTTTAAATACAAAGTATTTAAAGGCTTCTTGAGGTAAAGAAATGCCATCCTATTACAGATGTGTTATGTAAATATGTGCTTTGCATTTTAAGATGCCAATAGAAAATAAGCCTACCCCAATACTGAAGTATAAATAATGCAAAAACATTCCTAAATTTTAACATACTATAAGATAACTGAATGACTAAAATATTGAAACCAACACCATAATTTTGAAACTAATTTAACTCTTCCTGCTTGTTGCAAAGGGATTCCAATGTGATTCCAGAACCTCAAATACTAGAAAAGAAAACATAACTGAATAATTTTTATGCTTTCTAATTGCTCATTATTTTCTATCCCCCCATAAATATGGGTGCACATTCATGCACACACATTTCACACATCCATGTCTTAGAGTCAATTCTGCAGAAAGCTAAGGTACATGAAGGCACATTTTGTCTAGTTCACTTCTCTTCTGTCATGTTTCCCAGATGCTCAGTATTACTGTTCTCTACCTGGTCCACCAGGACTTCCTTTACCCTAACCCCCCCCCCCCCCGCCCCACCAAGCTTGCTGTCTCCTCATGACCACCACATAATTGATTCATCTAGCACAGGGGTGGGCAACCTTTTTGTGAGTGTGTGCCAAAACCAGCAAAATCTCTGACTTAAAATTCTTCTGCGTGCCAACCCTAATTTTTTGAGAACATGTTATGCCTACTTGATATCTCTTAAGGTGTACGTATGTGAAGAACCTTGAAGAAATAATAAAATTCATTCGAGCAACAAAAACACAGTATATGATGATGAAAAATACATTTATTTTTAATGCATACATGTACACTGATAGTCTGACAGAAAACTTTATGACTCCGTTTGATATTATCAGTGGGACTTTTGCTGCTGCATCACCGATGACAGAGATTTTACATCAGGTTTATATTTCGTGACCTTCAGAGATATGCACGAGCTACTACTTTCATCCGTCAGGCTACTCCTATTATGAGACTTAACAAAATTCATCACTGAGAACAAAGATTCACAAGCGTATGTGGATGAAACCAAAACACTGGTCGGACATAGGAAGGCAGGGAGAGTTAAGGCAGAGGCATAGAAATTGCTCTTCTCCTCTCTCGTCAATCTATGTCTATGATCTTTAAGGTAACTTGTTATGTAAAATTATTTATTTATCTAAGATGCACCTATACTGAATTTTTTTGAAAAATAAAAAAGTCGATATTAAGAAAAAAAAATTGTAAATGGAAGATTATAAGAGAGGATTTCACGTGCCAGCAAGTTACTGGAGTGCCATGTAGGCAACCCCTGATCTAGCATCTATTCTCCCACAGCCCTGATTTCCACTAGAGATAATAAGATCATCCAAATCAAACAAGGCCAATAATACTTTACTAAAATATTCCTTTGTTACTGTTTTTATTTTAACTGAGGCTAAAGATCACCCAAATTAAATTATAAAGAAAAAAGCTTCACAGAAACTTCGAATGTCCTTGACATGACACTTTATTTCTGGTCAGTGGAGCCTCCTTTCCCTTCCCATCAGGGACCTAGTAGCTTCCTTAGCCTCCCTAGGACTTTTACAAAACTGTATCTCTTACACAGACATAGATTAGCAAACCAACCAGGATAAGGCAATAGTTGAGTTGATGGCTTCTGGTCTTTCAGCAAAGATACTCTGAGTTTAATGCACCAGAATATGTTCTTGATAACCCAGTATCACCGCCCAGGTTTCTGATATAGGTAAAAATACACTAGAATGTATGTCCTTCTATAAAATTCTATTTCTTTACCTTTACTGATAATGGGAACTATTAATATAGCATTGCTTATTAAACTCAGCCCAAACGTCACCTCCTCCAAGAAGCCTTGCCTAGTTCTTCTTCTCTGACCCAATGCACCTGGTACCCACCTCTATCATGGGTCTTGTCTTTCTAGATGCACTTGTCAGTTCACCTGGATTTCGGGCTTCTCACACATGGAGACTAAACGTTGTTTACTTCTGTATGCCCAGAACACAAGAAGAGCTCATCACAGGTCTAACTCTTTCTCCCAGTTTTCACACGAATCTAGTTATTTATCTTAGTGATTCTCAAGGGAAAGAGAAAGCACTATTCCCTAAGACCAAGCATCAGAATCCCCTGGGAGGGATTCCCCATCAACCACAGACATGATGCTTTTGTTGTATTTCCTGCAAGATGGTAAGGCCTTCTCCACATCTCTTGGGTGAATCACTGTTGCCCAAGTCATTGCACAAAGCAGCAAAATGGAACATGTTCTAATCTTCAGGTGCTTCTAGGTAGGAAAACTGGAGTAGAATCATTATTCTGATTCTGCAAAATTGCATCTTGGTCTTTACATGGATGTGCCTCTGTGAGTTTCCGCACACTGGACCCCACCCTTTTCTCTGCTTGAATAATTCCTATTAGCCCTTCATATTCTAGATAAAGCACCATGCCTTTCATGAACACTGTTACAAACTTATTTTGCTTATTTATATAGAGTTGTTAAAATTCTCCTAGTGCCCCATATGTACAGCCATCACAGTCTCACATTATCTATGTTTACCATATTTGTCCACTCCATTCTTTGTCTTACCCACTACATTGAAGTGTCTTCAATTCAACAACTGCCTTTTCAATATTTTTATCACAAGGCTTTATCATAGTAACAGACATATAATATGTACACAATAAACTGATGCCTAATAGATGAATAACAAAGTGAGTGAATTAATATTCAACCTTGAACTAGGTGCTGTAGAAAATAAAATAGAATTGCATGCCATGTTCCTCCCTTTGAATTTCTTTGAGGTGATATGACACATGGGAATGCAGAACAGCATAAGCTATTGTATAATAAAATGCTAAATTTATAATTTGGACATGTGCAAGTGGAGAAAACTTCATTTTAGACAGCATTAGAATAAAATGTTTCAATCAAAATATGAAGTTGTGACAGATTGTAATAAATAGACAAGAGAAGAGAGGACACACTGTAAAGATGGGTTTCTGCATGTTCCTTGGCACGGTTATAGGACGGGCTTAGTATGTGTGCTGCAGAGTCCATGGAAAGGAAATGGCAGAAGTTTGGGACATGGTGGCAGCCAGAGAAATGGGGAGGCTTGACCCCTCATCATCACTCTCTGGCATATGTCTGTCTGATAGATTCTATTTCCATCAACTGAAATGCCCAGTTTTCAGGGATTCCTACTGAGTCTAGGGCAGCTGTTAATTCTGCTAAGAGACAGGAACTGGGGTAAATCATTTAAAATGAGTCTTATGGGAGTGGGCAAAACCTGCAGACTATTATGAAAGATAGAATTTGCAAAGTTGAGACTCAGAATTTAAAATTATGAATGAGCAAGAATTCTGATTTTGGTTTTTAAACAAAAGATATCTACCCAATAAAATGACCCAAATCAAGTGGCCAGCTTGGTTTTTAAGTAGTTGAACTATTAGTAAAATCCAATGTGTTTCAAAGATATACCTATTAACATTTAACTTCTAAGGCAATTGCTAGCCTCTTTAACCACAACATGAAAAGGACTGCTAAAGAGATACAGTTCTCAGTCCTTCTTAAAGTTTATTCCAGGTGTAACCAGAAATACTAATGTTCAGGAGAAAGTCCGTAAAGAGAATATGGGGAAGCCAGAAACAATAATCAGGAAATTGTGCAATAGAAGGGCTTGAACCAGCCAATGGCTACTCCTTACTGTCCCTGTCCATGAGTGTATAATATTTCCTTCAACCAAAGACAGATGTGTGTAGATTCTCCTGTTCACTTTCCCACATGAGAATTTTAATTGATGTTTTTCTGTTTCATCACCATGTATGTATAATGAGTCTCTCAGGAGTGGTCAAATATATAGATTTTACTCATATTTTGCAAGATAATAAGTGTCAAACCCATATATTATTAAATAATGCACATCATAGATTGACCAAACACTTAGGGCTTGTTGCGTAGTTGGACGTGACTTTGAGTTGTCTGCTACTTTGAAGAGAGTGAGTGTATGCATGATGCTTGAATTACATTAGATAGGGAATCTTGGAATTTTTTTGGGGGGGTTGTATATTGGACAAACAAGTACTTGATTCAGTAGCTACATTTTTTGCCTGCTTGTGCCTTCTACCACACAGGTGGGCATGAGTCAAGATGAACTAATGAAAGTCCCTAATACTATCAACTATAGGGATGAGTCTAATGTTAGACACAAGACCATAGTTGGCTCAATCAGAGATATTACCCTAGTGTATCTGATGGGGTGTAAAGGGTAAATTCTATCTCTTGGAGTCATGGAAACTAAGGATTAAAAGCAATTTAGAGAGAAACAGATAAGAAATGAAGAAGAAGGCTAAATCCTGGCATTGTATGTACTCATTTTTAGCTATATATATATATATATATATATATATATATATATATATATACACACATATATATATGTATATGAATCTATTTTTGTTTGGACATTCTTTCCTTTGAGTTTGTAAGGTACCACAGAGTTTTATTAATAAATTATTCTTTCTTATTTTGATTTGTTGGAGTTTAGGTATTGCTGCTTAAAGAAGTCAAAACAATAGATAACTTTACATATGCATTTCAATCCTCATAAACTTTTAAAGTAGCTATTACTATTTGTTATGTGTAAAACATAAGAGAATGGATGCTAAGCAAAGTTAATTCCTTTTCCAATGTCACTTTAGCTCAGAAGTTTAGGGTCTGAGATTATGCTCATAGTGCATGTCTTTTTCCTGGATTTCCTTGTCTTCTGAAGATAACTGGGAGTTGATGAGATAGAGAAGAAGGGCTGGGTGCATTTGTTCTAGGTGAGAAGAGTCACATGTTCATATCCTATTATTGGAACTGTAAATAGCACTCAAGAGTGCACTAATAGGAGTGGCTGCAAGAATTGATGATGGAGACAATATTAAGAACATGAGAAAGGGTCAATTTTTTTTTTTATTGCTTAGAGTATTACAAAGGGTATTACATATGTGTCCTTTTTTTTTTTTTTTTTTTTTTTTCGCCCTTGACAATCCCCTGGCCTCCCCTACCCCCCTGCCCAGTGTCTTATGTCCATTGGTTATGCTTATATGCATGCATACAAGTCCTTTAGTTGATCTCTTACCCCCCTCCCTCCTGCCCCCCAACCCTCCCCGGCCTTCCCACTGCAGTTTGACAATCTGTTTGAGGCAGCTCTGCCTCTGTATCTATTATTGTTCAAAAGTTTATAATGGTTTCTATTATCCATGAATGAGTGAGATCATGTGGTATTTTTCCTTCATTGACTGGCTTATTTCATTTAGCATAAGAGAAAGGGACAAATTACTTCCTCAGAAAAACAAGTTTGGCAGCATAAGTGATAATGCTTTGGAAGATGGCAGTAGTATAACAAAAATGACAAGATAAGAGACTTCTATGGACATGTGGACAAAGAACAATGGAGTTCAAACTAAGGTAGAGATTTATGAAGAATACAAAGTTATAGTCAGTAAACTAGTTAGTCAGAATCATGGACATAAGAAGTATAAGAAGAAGGAACAAGTCAGAAAAGACTTTCTTATATTTCTTTGACCAAGTGTGTAGATAATGGTAACATTAATTCAACATGGGAATATAGAAACAATGGCTAGAGTTGGGTAAGGAAAGACAATTTCATTTTGCACATTTGATTATAAAATATCAAATGGGAAACCCTAGCAAGCAGATAGCTAGTCTGGAGTTCCGAAGAGTGTCTCATGGTCAAGACAGATAACTGGGAGCAATTAGTTATAGCCTGAAAAAAAATTCATTTTGTAGTAAAAGTAGGTCTTGGTTCTATGCTTTCCCTTAGCTGAAAGTTAATTATTTAATTATTGGCAAAACAGGAACAGGAGGAATCTAGGATAGCAGGGATCAGGGATGATTGCTGAGTCAGCAGCCAAATAAATAAAGTTATCCTACACTGGGGAATAACTTAACATCCAAATCTTGGTTTTATTTTATGAGTTATGAGAGTATGGAGAACAACAGGGAGATAGACAAAAGGCAGATTAAGGGTGTAAGAAGGGTGAAGTGAAGAAGGAATCAGGTACATAATAATATTTCAGAACTAAACAGAGGATGAGGGGTCCAACTAAAAGATTTTAGAATGGGCAACCAAAGATATAGAAGAAAGAAAACTATCATATTTTTCCATGTATAAGATGCTATTTTTTTCTAAAATTGTTAGACTGAAAATCGAGGGTGTCTTATACACAGAAATCAGACAAGGAGGGATCTGTGCTGGTGCGTAGCTGCACATATCTTGTCAAACAGGCTTCCTCCAATCACA
Organism: Myotis nattereri; assembly: GCF_964212035.1. Lineage (NCBI taxonomy): Eukaryota > Metazoa > Chordata > Mammalia > Chiroptera > Vespertilionidae > Myotis > Myotis nattereri. The sequence goes on along the minus strand of NC_138082.1, from coordinate 80,902,205 downwards.
AGCCTTATTGTTACATAATTGGAGGTGGAGGTGGAGAGTGCACAGATGCAACAGGGACCTGAGCATTCTGAGCCCTTAAAGATGTCAAAAAAATAATAATAATAATTACCAGTAAGAGATTGTCTTACTCTGCAAAATTCAAACTGAATGTAATCAGCTATGCAAAAGAGCATGGAAATAGAGCTGCAGAGAGACAACTTGGACCTCCTCACACTGAGTGTATGATCAGACAGTGGAGAAAACAGGAAGAACAACTCCTTAGGATGCCAAAAAAGAAGAAGGCCTTAAGAGGAAAACCAGCAAAATGGGCAAACTTGGAGCAGAGGCTTCAGACTTGCTTGGATTACGGAGCAGCACCAGAGTGGCTTATGTGTGTCAACCAAGCTTTTCAATGTCAGACAAGAGTGTTTGCAAGCAAAATGAACATTGTTGATTTTACATGAAAGGCAAAATGGTGCTTCAATTTCATGAGGAAAGAAGGGTTGGCCATGGGAACATAAACAAAGTTAGCTCAGAAAATGTCACCAGTTTATGAGGATGATCTCACATATATGGGCAGTGACTCAGAAGACAGCAGTGATACTATAGAAGTTGAAGAAATTGATATGTCTGGAACTAATAGTGATGAAGAAGAGAGCAGTGATGCAACAGAGGCTGAATAAAGTGATATGTTGCATAATATCATAGTACTGGTATGTAAACATTACCTGTGGTAATTACTAAATAAAAATGAGTTCTGTTTTATGTTTAAAATATTGATTTCTTAATTTTAGGTTGAAAAAGTGGGGGGCGTCTTATATATGGGGATATCTTATACACAGAAAAAATATGATAGGTATCTGAAAGAAGAAATAATAATCTGTGCCAAACACTGTACAGAATTCATGTAAAAACACAAATAAACACTGTCCTCTTGATTCAGCTCATGGGAAATTTTCATTGACTTTGGTAGGAACATATTTAGTTAAGAGATATTCATGAAATAGTTAAGAATTCAATCACCATCAGCCACAGCTACTTTATGGCTTTCTGTGGGCTTCTTTAGGTGGAGTTCTACTCACTTTTATAAACACAACATTAAGTATGCTGACAACATAACAGAAATTAGTAAAATATACCTATTCACATGAATAAAATATGCCAGCTCAGGTATCTCATAATAGAAGAGAGGGTAGGTCTTCTTTGCATTCTGTTAGTGAAAATGATGATCCTTTCCATCCACCAACCCCTTTCCTTTGGGAAAAAGGTAACAGAGTGTCTGAAGTAAACTGACTCCTCAGGCAAAATGTGGCAAAACAGAAGCACAGGGCCTAGTTGGCACCTGGGCAAGACCAAAGGCTTGCTGGATGCTTGATGTCCCCCAGTGCAGTCAAGTTTCTTATCCAACCTGAAACCTTTAACAAAGTACGAAGAAGGCAGCCTCCCTGTGTGTCAGCATTGTGAAACCTGCCCAGAGGAAGAGAAAGGAAACCTTTCATGTGCTAACCTCATTCTGTTTTCCTCTTTTGTTTTGCTTTTGCCTCTGCCTCTTTTATTTCTCTGTACTGCAGGATCCACTTCTTTCTAACCTTTGAACGCCATATGAACATGTCCCATTGAGAGCTACAGTGAAGTGGAGGTAGAGTGAAATCAGCTCCTCTAACAACCATTCTCATAAAGTGGTCAGAAGGGAAAACTAAATTCCTCAGTGTTATCTCTCTATGCAATCATCAGGAAGGCCCACTTGGCTTCCAACTCCCACTGGGCCTGACTCAGGTTTACCTGAAAAATGAAGCCCATTAAAACCAACCTAATCTGGAAATGGCCTAGCAAAAAATCTCCCCTACCTGAAATGCTATGAATGGCTCACATGGTGCTGGGGAAAGGGTTCTTCCTGCCAGAATGGCCAGAAGACCTGAAAGTTTAATTGATTTTTGATAAGAAGGAGAGAGAGAGAGAGAGAGAGAGAGAGAGAGAGAGAGAGAGAGAGAGGGAGAGAGAGAGAGAGAAAGAAAAACATCCATCGGTTGCCTATTACATACACCCTGAACAGGAATCGAACCCACCACCCCTTGATGTTTGGGATGACATTCCAACCAACTGAGCCAAACCAACCAGGACTAAATACAGAATTTTTTAATTTGCCAAATGGAAAACTTGATTAAAGTACTGGGACATTAGTCATACATAATATGGGGCAGCTAGAACCCTTGAACCTGTTATCACAGACCATGAGCAGCTTTGACCCTTTACCTCGTGATACTAAACAAATATGAGCATTTGTATTTGTGTCATGATGTAGAAACAGTAGCACTGGTCACCTCTCACCTAGTCAGTGGGTTTGAACATATTAAGGGAGGAGAGGGGCTTTGGAAAGTGAGGATACCTATAAGATCCAAGAGGGTATATAACGAAAGACGGGATGTCATACTAGAATGAGCCTGTGTTCTGGGCTTTCTGCAGGCCAGCGGTGTAGGGACAGGATGTCTAACGTAGGAGAGCTGCATTATCATCACGGAGCAGTAGGGTATCAGTCAACTGGAGACCAGGTTAAAACATCTTTCACACTCACTGGGCCTATTACTTTCTGAATTGTGATGCAGGAAGAACAAAACCATTTTAAAAGGGACACACTGGGCAATGAGGAGTTCATCTCTGGAGTGACAAGGATCCTATTTCCATCACTTGTTAAATAGCTCCATCCATACAGGAATCACTTCTGTTTCTTGCCCATCTGTATATAACTAGGGTTTAGCAAAACATCTGGTGCATAATAGGAACTAAATACTAGTAAATAGTTGTTGAATAAGTGGAAGGAAAGAAATATGAAGGAGAAAATAAGATAAGAAAAATTGATTTTACATTGAGTCAGTTGCTTAACATCTCATAATCTGTTTCCTCATCAGAAAAATGGGAAAATATTGTATATCCATAAAAAGAGTGTGAGAGGATTCAAGGAGAAAGAATATATGTAAGTGTGCTTATCAGCATGTTTAGTCCATATAATACATCTAATAAATGTTATTTGCTACAGTGACTAACGAATACAGGATTTTAATGAAAGTTTTATTGATTTTTAAGGAGAGGGAGGGAGAGAGAGAGAGAGAGAGAGAGAGAGAGAGAGAGAGAGAGAGAGAGACATTGTTGTGAGAGAGAAACATCAATCAATTGCCTACCACATACACCCTAACCAGGAATCAAACCCACCATCCCTTGGCGTATAGGATGACATTCCAACCAACTGAGCCAAACCAACCAGGACTAAATACAGAATTTTTTAATTTGCCAAATGGAAAACTTGATTAAAGTACTGGGACATTAGTCATACATAATCTGGAGATGGTCTTGCCATAATTTTGAACAGGCAGGGCATAGTATGTGAATGGTCTTGCCACTTTATGAATTTCTGTATGCTGGAAATATATCTCCATCCCTGGGAGGATGGTATCATAAGAAAGGCTGAATGACCCAATTAAATATTTATATAGGTTTTTAGTTTAAAAAGTGGTGAGAGAAGGGTACCTAATTGCAAGAAACTATTTGAAAGCCTAACTACCATCATTATTATAATAACCTGATAATTGCAATTACTGTGGGCTTATGCAAAGTACAAAAAAATAGTGTTTTGTGATTAAATAGTTGATAGTGACTATGGTGTACTGGAAGTATTATTCAATCTATATATATATATATATATATATATATATATATATATATAGGCGAACAAGAATATCATGAAACCATAGAATCTCAGGATTGAATGAGTCTCTAAAACCATGTTTTCAAATTCCAACAGGCACCTGATTCCTGGGAAGATGTATGCCAGTCTAAATTCTTAAAGAATGATGTGGATCTGGGTAGGTGGAAGAACAGTTCTGAAAAGAGAGACAGAAAACCAATCTAAGAGTCTTGTTACCGCTGTAGGATATATCAGTTATGCCATCCTGGAAATGAGTACAATGGGGCCTAAGGACATGAGTCTTAGTGGTGTGTTTTTTTTTTTATATTGTTGAAAGTATTATATATGTCTCTATGAGTCTTAGTTTTTAGCACTTCTACTGAAGAAATGGGATTGGACAACTCAAAATGTTTTATGTCATCCTTTCTACTAAGTTTTGCAACTGTCCAAAATCCAGGTCAGGCACTTGCTAAATTCCCCAGGCTGTGTGGAGTTGGACATAATATAATTTTTCCTAAACATTGCAGTGCTATTTATCTCTTGCTATCATTACAACAAAATGCCACAGTTCTGTCTCACAACATAGATTATAACAGGAGCATAAAATACAGCAAATTAATTATTTCTCATGATAACAATGTTGGATGACAAAGAAATAAAAACAGGCTGTCCTCTTCCCAAAGCAATTTTACAACTCTAACATCAAGTCATGCTCAGTCTACTCTGATCACTATAGGCTTCATAAAAAATATTCTTTCAAAGATTTTTTTGTTAATGCACAGCTATTCCCTGCTGTTGCATAACAGTCAGCTGCACAGAGCCTCCATTTATCACTGGAGGTGATTCTTTTAGCGGGCCTTTCAGAAATCAGAAATACATTTATTGCAATAAGCAGTTCTGAACTAGATCTTACTGGGGGATCTAATGAAAAGTAACTTATTTTTGTTCCTTATATAAACTTATGATATGATCTGGTCCCCATGATATAGATGATAAATGCTATTTTGGGAAGAGAAAGATGTCAAGAGTCAGAAGAGAAGGCTATATCATAGCCATAAAAAAAAGCAAATGGAAAACCATTAGTAAGGCAGTGCTTCTTTATATGTTAGACTGAAATGGACTTTGCTCTAGGTACTATGATGATGTTTTCCAAAATATTGCATTAGAATAATTTAAAAAAAAGCAACATGGTTGGCTGACTTAGTTGAACATTAGAAAAAGACTTTGGAGAAAAAGTAGGATTTAAACAGATTTGAAAAATGGATAGGATTGAAATAATTTGAGCATGATTGGTATGGATATTTGGGGATAGAAACAGCTTAGTTCAAAAACTAATTATTGTGATCTAAGTATAGACCAGTATGGAATATATTTGATAATATGAACTATATGGAAAAGAGGTTGACTCCCAGAATCAGAAAAATGAAATGAAATGACTTCTCTGTACATGAGGACAGTCTACTATGTAGTAGTCAAAATTCATCTCTCTAACTATGTCCCTGCAATAACAGGACCATGTCTTTATCATACCTGCTTCTCTAGGGCCTAGCACATGCCTTGTTTATAGTTTTAGTTTAATGAAAATGTAGTTCACTAAATGGCCTCCAAATGTATATTGAAATAACCTAAGTAAATAGCCTTAAAAGGATGGATGTAACAAATTAAAAAAAAATCAATTTGCTTCATTTCCGCCCCCCCCCCCATAACTATATTCTTTTGTACTTTATACTTTTGTTCTCTATATTTATGGAGAGTTATTTCAATGCATTCAGATAACCCCTAAACAGATTTGCACAAACATTTAACACATTTTATTCAATTCACCACTTATTGTGAAGATTAAAGAGCTACACAATAAGCTTTTAAAGACGAAAGGCAAAATACTGCGTTTTTTAAGGTATTTAGTGAATAAAATTTTACTTCTAAGGCAGCAGGACAATGTGGAACCAGAGTGATGAGAAAACCCATTATTGCAATTATCTCTAGAAGTTCTTATACTACAGGACCCCGGTTTATAAAACCAGGTGAGGTGGTTTGGATAGTAAAGAGACCAAGAGATTTTGAAACAGTTTTGTGGGGTGAAGTGACCACAGCTGCCTGACATTCTGGTTGTGTGTTGTTGGGTCATTTTCACACGGTTCTTTCTGAAGTGTCACATTTGACCCCCTTGGTCCCACTCCCGCTTGTGGTGTCGGTTTTCATTATAACGATGGTATAATGAGCTTTGGGGTCCCTCGCTGGTCAATTTCCTCCTTGTTGGATTAACCTGGTTTTAGCCAATACTTGCTGTTGTTGACTTCTCTGAACCACCGGAGGGATTCCCTGCCACAAACTGTTTCCCCTTCGTCATGTGTGGAGGTGGAGGCTCTGGGGAGAGGACCTACCTGCTTATCAGACTGTGTGTGATGTTGGCTCCTACTTCCTCACTCCACCTGTCAGATTTTTCCCTAACTTCTTTCTATCCTGCCTCAGTTGGACCATATTGGGAACTAGACCCCTCCCAATCAGAAGGCAGAGACAGAATTTGGAGCCACAAAGTTCAGAAACAACCCATTCTTAGAAAGACATAAAATCCTAAGAACTGACGGGCCAGCACAACTCCTGTGCGAGTTCCCAAATCCACTGGGACGTGTACTTCCACTTCTTTCAGAGGCGCCTGTGAGACCTGCAACCTGGGGAGCAGAGGGTGCACAGTCAGCCCCCAGCTCACCCCCATCCTCTCCCCAGGGACTGTGTCCTGGCCTCTCTCTCAACCTAAATAAAACCTGCATTCGTTCTCACTCGGACTGGCTCTTGAATTCTTTCCAGCTGAAGTCAGGAGCCTGGAGGTCTGGGACTGTGCCTGGCAGGGATGCCCCAGCGCAGAGCTGGTCCAGTGGCAACAACCACTTAGTAGACTAACATCTACTCTTTGCAGATAACTAACCAGAGGCCCAAAGGGTCTATAAAAATTACCTAACAACACACAATTAGAATGCCAGGCAGCTGTGATTTGATTCCATATTTTTTCTTTAAAATCCAGTTTCTTTATAGTACAGAATAAATCCTTTTTAAAATTATTATTTTTCACTCTCAAGGAAGCTGACCGGATGAAACGTGTGGACACCTCAAATCCTAGATGGCCTCTTTAGCCCAAGTGTCCTCTATTATTTAGTTTTAAACAAATACTATAATACAAACAAGAGGGGCCTAAAGAATACCAGTTAGTGCCATTACACTAACAGCTGGGCCTTTTAGAAAACAATTATCTTACTGCCACACTATGTAGAAAGGAATCATTCCACAGGCCATTTACAGTTCTCCCAGGAAGTGCTCTCTGCATTAGATGCCAAGATGCTTTTTCTCATTGCAAAAACAGATCTCAGCTCTGCCTCTCTGCATTTCAGCCCCTGCTCTGAGCAAATAAAATTTAGAAATCTCATTTGAGGTGTTCACAAATAAAGTGCTTTCAACAACTGACCTGCATTTAGAGTTTCATAAACCACTGGGGTATAATCAGACCTCGTTTGAAAACCAGCTTCCAACTGTGTGTACAGCTTCACTGTGGCCACTCGGAAAACCTGCACTCTAGAGCACAATGAAGGTCTCAAATTGATTGAAGACATACTAGTAAATGGATTCCTAATCAGAAACAACCTGCTGAGAATAGACTTCTTCTTTTTATTTTAAAGAATAGTTTACTGAATTTTTAAAAAATATATTTTATTGATTTCTTACAGAGAGAAGGGAGAGAGATAGAGAGTTAGAAACATATATGTGAGAGAAACATCGATCAGCTGCCTCCTGCACACCTCCTACTGGGGATGTTCCCGCAACCAAGATACATGCCCTTGACGGGAATCGAACCTGGGACCTTTCAGTCCACAGGCCAACGCTCTATCCACTGAGCCAAACTGGTTATGGCTATTGAATTTTATTTAGAGAGAAAGGAAGGGAGAAGAGAGAAACATCAATGTGAGAGCGCAACATTGGTTAGCTGCCTCTTGCATATCCCCCAACCAGGGCTCGCAACCTGGGCATGTGCTCCACCTGGGAATCAAACTAGCAAACTTTTGGTGCATGGGATGATGCACAACCAACTGAGTCACACTGGCCAGGTTGAGAATCGACTTATTTTAAAGAGATGTACCCATGTGCCTGAGCCAAATAAAAGTAGAAGGAATGACCCTTAAAATGACAACGTTTATCCTGCAGAGTTAATTTCTCTCAAAATCATATCATCATGATGATAAATTTGAGAGCAAGAGTAGAGAAGAAAAGGGAATTACCATTTTACTATTGTAGTCCAAATTAGGCAAAGGTTTTTTAATAACATTTAATCACTTTTCTGCGTGGGCATTTACTAGTTACTAATTCCATCAGTATTTACTGTGCTTATTGCCTGCTCACTATGGTGTTATGTCTGAAGTTTCAAGTACTAAATATGTATATATCTACATCTATATTATCTATGTCTATCTCCTGACCTCAAGAGTTTATATGTAGTAGAGAACTTTTTTAAAAATATATTTTATTGATTTTTTACAGAGAGGAAGGGAGAGAAATAGAGAGTCAGAAACATCGAACAGCTGCCTCCTGCACACTCCCCACTGGGGACGTGCCCACAACCAAGGTACATGCCCTTGACCGGAATCGAACCCGGGACCCTTCAGTCCCCAGGCCGACGCTCTATCCACTGAGCCAAACCAGTGAGGCGAGAACTTTTGTAAATAATAATTACAGTATAGGAGCAGAAATGAAAAAGGCTGAGGAGGAGGAGAAGAGAAAGGACAGTTCACCAGTACACATGCTGGAGGAGACCTTGGTAAGCTAATTCATCCTCAGCTGGTGAAGTCAGGGAAGCCAGAATTAGTAAAGTTGCAAACTGTCACACACTTGGGACACATAACTTTTATGGGAACATGGGGTTAGAGTAAAAGCCATTTTCAGGGAAAACAAAAGTAAACAACAATGCCAACAACCACAGCAAGACCACTCAGATGGAAAACTGGCCTAATTCAGAAGGAGCAAGACAAACGCAAGCTGAAGATATATTCAACTCATAAATTAGAAGTTAGTTATCACTGAAACATGTCTGCCTTTTTTAATCTACATGGCTACTAGTTGGCATTGAAAGATATTTGTATTGCGGTAATTAAGCCATTTGTTTAATTTCCACTCTCGGGCATAACCGTTTCGGAAGCAAAATGAAAACTGACTGCAACAGAAACCTAATCAGTGTAACCTGATTCATTTGTCATGTTATGATCTGTTGCAAATGTTAAAAGATAAGAAATAAAACACACCATATCTTTCATTTTAGGAAGCTTTTATTTTATAAATTACATGTAAAAATATGGGTGGTTGGGTGTGCCTTTCGCAAAATGCTACTTTATCTTCCTCACATAAATGACTACCCTCATGAATCTCAATCAGGCTAGAGTAATGGCAGTGATCATCAGATTAAACATGCTTCCCTTTGTTCTAAAATGAAAACAGGTCAATTTTAGCACAATATGTTACAAATTCCCCTAATGCATTCCAAAATGTTATCTGCAGTTGATATAGAAACAAACTCTATATTCTTTACTTATATTGATTCACTAAGAACACAAACATTGCCGTCATCATTTAGCAGCTGTTAACTGCAGGGAAATTTTTAATCCTTAATTTTCAATTTCTTCATCTGTAAATGCAGAAGATAATCATTTAATGGCCTGTGAGCACCAAGTGGAATAATCAATGCATGAAGTAATTGGCACAACACCCAGTAAAAAAATAGAAGATCAATAAGTGTTCATTATTTTTCCACTAGAGGAAAAGCTTTAAGATCTATTTCAGCCCCCAAATAACTGATCATCTATTTCCTTTATTTTCTTATTCAAAAATAAAGATGGGAAGTTAATGCCATTTTTTTCGATAAGAAGTCCAAATCCAGTAAGTATAAAAGGACTATATAAGAGGGAGGTGCTAACCAAATGTGCAATAACAACTGTATGTTTTACTTTTTTTATGTATTCCACAGTGATGTTAATATTTAACAATCTTGTTTAGACAGCCACCTTTAATGTACAAGATATGGCCTGTGATGGAGTCCAAACATTTATCTTTGACCATTCCCAAAAGAAGACAAATTAAAAAGGTCAGGCTGAAGGAGGTGGTAGGGAGCAGCTGAGCCAGAGCGAGGTAACATGGTTCAGTAGCTAAGATTATAGATTTTGGATCAGAGGAAGATGAGCACCAACTCTAGTCTTGCCCATTCAGACTGTGTGGTCTGGAGCAAAGTACTTTTTCTCTCTCAGCCTCAGTTTAGTGGGTATAATAAACAAGGTGATGTGTTTGATGTTAGATATTTAAAGTGCTCTGTCTATGTAAAGTCCATAATAAATAGTAGTTAAATACATTTTCAATTGTATTTAACTATGAGGAGGTTACAATAGGTTAATTTCAAGAGAATGATCGATCCAATAGGATCTAGTCTGATGAGAAAGATCTATAAATAAATGCCTGGAGCTTTCTTTTTTCAAATTTTGGTCCCAAATTTAGCAGCATTGGCAAAACCTGGAAGCTTGTTAGGGAAGCTTGTTAGGTCTCATTCCAATCATATGAAACAGAATCTTAATAGGAATTTTAGCAAGATCCTCAGATAGTTTGGATGCACAGCCAAGTTGTAGAAACACTTATGTGAAGAGTCTTTTCATTGTAATTGTTCCATTAATCATGGTTACAACAAAGCATATATGTACGTGTGTGAGTATCTGTATACCAGAGCACCAATACTAGATTAGTTGAATTGAAATTCTTTATAAGCAACAATGCTCACCATAAAACAGGTAAAGTTGGTAGTTGGTATGTTAAATAGTATTACTTTTTATCTACAGAAGTAGATCTTCTTATGAAGATCTGAAAATAAGTGTTTGATGGCATTAATTGGAAAATGAAAAGTAAAATTTTAAATGAGATATTTTAGTGTTGCCATTCCACAGGATAAGACTAATCTGCCTTTTTATACATGACCTCTTGTCTGAGCAGATCATATTTTCTCAAAATGCTCGCCAAGTCATATAGGGACTAATCATAAATGCAGATAATAAGACACCAAATTCCCAAATGCAGTTAATCAGATTTTTTAGGGACTGGGGCACAGAAAATGGGGAGTACATACTCAAATTTTTCCTTTTAAAAGAACACTAAAATGCTGATGACTGGGTCCCACCCTTAGAAATTCCAATTTAATTTATCTGAGTGTGGTTTGGGCAAACAAAATAATGTTATAAAGAATTTTCAAATATCAGAGAATAAAAAGACAGTTCAAGGAGAATAATTTGAATTTCAAAAGATTAGGAGAGGCCCTTGGGAAAACTGCTTATGCACTAAAAAATTTCTGCAAAAGAATTATTTTTATGAAAATGCTACAAAAGTCATCCATAGAGTGAAGGGTTATGCTAATTTTGAACTTAGAAAAATACACTGAAAAATGGAATATATTTTTGTCAATTTCCAATAACTACACATAGTTGCAGTTTATAGACTATAAAGTTAAATAAATTATGTTCATAATTTTAACTTCATCTTTTCTAGAAAAAATTTCAATAAGCACATTATTCAGTATGTAGTCTGAAACTTGATGCTGTATTTTACTAGATCAACTATCCTCCAACAATAAAACGATTTTTCTGTTTTCTTCTTTTCCATACTACCTGCAATAACAAGAGATTTCAAAAGTGCATCTAGTCCACAATCATTGCCAGTGCTGAGCTGCTTAAAAATGTCTTACCTGCCAGTGGGATCTCTTCACCCACATTTATTTAGGAAAATCACCAAATTGAAAAGCAACACTGCACAGATGTATTTTGTAACATTAACTTGTTTGTTTATAAATAGGTGTTTTGTTTTGTTTTAGTGATAATCAAAAATATTTTTTACTTTGCTCCAAGAATTTAACACTGGTAAAATAAAATAATAAAAAAATATTGCTTCATTCATTGGAGTATTATCAATTGTGGTAGAATGGGAAAGCAATGAAAATGCACAATATTAGAAATGCTTAAGTCAAGTAAACACATTTAGTTGATGGAATTTTGAATCCATAAAAATCTACACTAATAAAAGAGAAAAATGGTAATTGGCGTACGGCGATACCGTTTTCATTGGCTAATCAGGGCTATATGCAAATTAACTGCCAACTAAGATTGGCAGTTAACTGCCAACAAGATGGCGGCTAATTTGCATATGTAGGCACAATGCAGGGAGGCGAAAGGGAAAGCAGGAAGAAGGCCCCTGCCACTGACATTGATCGGAAACCCAGGGGGGAGCTAAGAGCTGGGGGGCAGGGCAAAGGCGGCCTGAGGCTGCCTTTGCCCTGCTCCCCAGCCATGATCGGAGAATCAGGTGCCTTTTCCGCCCTGGCCTGTGATAGCAGGAAGTAGGGGTGGAGCCAGCGATGGGAGCTGGGCACAGTCGAAGCTGGCAGTCCCGGGAGCTAGGGGTCCCTTACCTGGGCCTAAAGCGAAGCCCACGATCGCGGGGCTGCTGCAGCTGCGGGTCCCCGCTGCCCAGGCCGGACGCCTAGGCCAGAGGCGTTAGGCCTGGGCAGGGGCAGAGCCTGCAACTGCGGGGAGCTGGGGGTCCCCTGCCCAGGCCTGTCACCTCTGCTCGAGGCCTCAGGCCTGGTCAAGGGGCCGATCCGGTGATTGGTGATCAGAGGGTGATGAGAGTCAACTCCTCTGGCCGAGGCATCAGGTGGGGGGCGGAACCGGGGATTGGGGGGATATGATGGTCCCCTTGCCCAGGCCTGAAGCCTGGGTCAGAGGCATCAGGCTTGGGCGGGGGGTGGAGCAAGCGATCAGAGGTAGATGGGGGTCCCCTGCCCAGGCATGATTCCTGGGCCAGAGGCCTCAGGCCTGGGCAGGGGCCAGAGCCAGTGATTGGGGGGAGATGGGGGTCCCCTGTCCAAGCCTGACACCTCTGGCGGAGGCGTTAGGCCTGGGCAAGGGGCTGATCAGGTGATCGGAGGGTGTGGGGGTCTATGCCTCTAGCCGAGGCATCAGGCCTGGGCAAGGGGCAGAGCCAGCAATCGGAGGGGTCTGGGGGCAGAACCAGTGATGGGGGGAAATGAGGGTCCCCTGCCCAGGCCTGATGCTTCTGTCAGAGGCGTCAGGCCTGGGCAAGGGGCCGATCCTGCTATTGAGGGTGATGGGGGTCAACGCCTGAGGGCTCCCAGTATGTGAGAGGGGGCAGGCTGGGCTGAGGGACAACTCTACACACACACACACACACACACACACACACACACACACACACCCAGTGCACAAATTTCGTGCACCGGGCCCCTAGTCCTATATAATAAAAGGCTAATATGCAAATTGTCCCCTAAACCGGGAGTTCGACCAGGGGCTAGGACAGGCTGGCCAACCTCCCGCGGCCCCTTTCCCCAGCCAGCCTGGCCTAATCAACCCCGATCAGGGTGGGCCAGTCGGACCCCACCCGTGCATGAATTTATGCACCAGGCCTCTAGTTATGCTACAAAGAGTTTCAAACAACAGAAAATGCTTATATTTTAATGGTAGATGAAACAAACAGGATATATATTATTTATTCAGTACAGTTTTGACTATATTATGAAAGCATGAATATAACAAAAATGCAATAAAGTATACAAAGATTTTAATAGTGAGTAGGATGGAAACATAAAAGGTATTTTATTGAGTTTAAAATTTCCTTTTATATTTTTCATATTTTTGAACATATTCCATGAAAATCTTTAAGTATTAAAAATATAAGACTTTCAAGTTTAAGTTCTAACTAATGTAAAACACCTTCTATTATTAGTATTGCAAGTCTAACTGATTCAAGATCCCTTGTTTCTTGACATAGTACAATGGAAAATGACTGAGATTCAAGAAATTCAGTTTTTAGAATTCATATACAAGGAATTTACTAATGAATTTGCTCTTACTTGTGATAATTAAATGGGTTATAGAACAGGACACTTTTATATTTATTAAAAACAATGTTTTTAATATGACACTAGAAAAAAATAACAAAAATAGAAACCATATCACCAACCATCAAATCTTTCTGTTAGATAAGTGCTGAGTAGCAAATGCATAGCCTCAGGTTATTCTAGCACATTAACTTTCAATATGACTCAACATATGAATTAGAAGCTATTTGCTCACCTTAGACACTGTATGAAGCTATGGAAAAAGCAAGAAGTTAAATCAACAACATACTGTAGACTTATTGTACAAGTTAGCATGGGCGTAGAGAAGTTGTACTGACAGTCACTAGAATTTACAAGGTGTAATATGTCAAGCAAATTAAGTGGCACACTGAGAAAAAGAATGTTTAGCATCTATCTTCTTACCCTTTGTTCCCACCTGATACAATACTTAAGTCAGGGTACTAAGTCAGTAGCAGATGGCTAATAATTCACTGAGCAGCAGGTAATAAAATAGAGAGATGTTATTGGAGCTTGGAGGACCCTAGACACAGGAAAAGGCTGATACCATCCTCCTTGACTTTCCAGGACCAGGATTAAATGTAATCAAGAAATAATCTGCATGTGGAGGAAAGTATTTAATATTTTTGTGAGAGTAGGGACTGATAGATACTTTACTGGGCATCTAACAACAAGCACTAATAAATTATTTGTTGAAAACTACTATAAATTCCACAAAGTAACACATGCGATTCCAAGAAACAAACAAGCTCCCACGAATCCCCATGATAATTTCTGTGTTAGAAGAAAAAAAAATGCAGAAAGTGTAACAAGAAAGGTCAACTGGGAAAAATATGGGTTCCCACTAACTTACAAATTGAGTCTTCCAGAAAGCAATCAGTGTGACATCCTCCCTATTTCCTCGCCTCATATTTCATATGTTATCTCCTGGAGCTGGGATTCAGCTTGTGATTTCAAATTTTACAAATGCAACATAATCAGAAAGTGTTGACATAAACATATAATCATTTGAGTATCGATGCAAACAATTTACTCATGCAAAGAACAGTTACCTAATATATCTATCAAATACTTTTTTATAGGGAGAGTGGGAGGGAGAGGGAGGGAGGAAGAAGAGACAGAAAATGTGTATTGCAGAAAGAAAATATGATATTTATATAATTTACATTTACCATGTTTTTCTTCCAATTGTTTTTTTTTGGGGGGGGGTGTCTGTTTTATTTGAATGTGACCCACAATCCCAATAAATATAAAATATATAAAGGATATAAATATCCTTTCTATAAATAATATTGAAACAATAAGATATCTGTTTGGAAAATAAAAATAAGCTTGAATGTTTTTCACTTAGCACACAAAAATAGTGACATTAGCAAGGCAGTTAAATAAGATGTCTTCCTTTTTTTAATATATTTTATTCATTTTTTACAGAGAGGAAGGGAGAGAGATAGAGAATTAGAAGCATTGATGAGAGAGAAACATTGATCAGCTGCCTCCTGCACACCTCCTACTGGGGATGTGCCCGCAACCAAGGTACAAGCCCTTGACCAGAATCAAACCTGGGACCCTTCAGTCCACAGGCCAATGCTCTATCCACTGAGCCAAACCGGCTAGAGCAGATGTCTTCCTTTTCTACCCTCTATGAACAACATACTTTGGCATCCACCCACAGATAACAGTGCCTTCCTGGGAGCTTTGGGGTTCGGGTAAGAAACTGTGAAGCCACTGTGATGTTTGAGATCTAAGAGAGCCATTTTGAGAAGACAGGCTTGCTGCACCCATGTGGCTGACTTGCCCAACAGTAATAATTCTATACCCCAGAGGACTTAGCTACAGCTCCATTTGGCTTGGTCCTGTTACCAGCACTATAAGCCAAGGAGTCTGGGAGAAGTCACGTGTGTGTGTGTGTGTGTGTGTGTGTGTGTGTGTGTGTGTGTGTGTGTTGGGTAACAAATATTTAAAACTTGGTCCTAGTTATACACCCCAAAGTGGCCCATGAGTCAGCTTCAGCTCCTACTGACCACAGTCTGTGAGTGCCTGGAGGTAAGCCCACCACACGAGGTCAGGTTCTAGAGCCCTATAACTGAGCTCCAGCCTGCCCTAGCTGTGAACAGCCCTACTGGCACAGGGACCTGAGAGGAGACACTCCACCTTAACCCTGGAGATCCCGAAAAGGCCCTACATCAGCTCTAGCCCCCTCATACCTTCCAGCCCAGGAACCCAGCAGGAAATAATCCCATCTGCCACCCCAAAGATCCTGAAGGGCTCTATAGTCAGTTCAAGCTCCTCTCAGACACAATTTGTGAGCACTCATGTTGGCAGAGTGACCAGGTAGGAGACATTCAGGTCTGTACTTGAAAATATCCAGAAAGGGTGCCATACTCAGCTACTGTCCCTCCAGCCACAGTAGAGAAAGTCCAGGCTACCCAGGCACCTGATGGGCAACACACCCATTTGTGCCTCCACAGCCAGGTCTGCAAACCTCAATCTTAACTGTGAAAACTTAAATCTTCCTGAACCTTTATTCCAGTCCCTCCCAGCCAAGGTATAGGGCCATGCTGCCTACCCAAGGACCCATGCAGCAACAGGCAGGTACCCTCCCAGGGACCTACCAAGAGCCACACACCTTTGCCCACCAGTAACAGGCCCACTGATTAAGTATCCAGCTAGGCACCCTGTAATGGAATCTTATCCCCAGTGCCGCCCTACTGAACAGGCTACTGGAGGCAGTTTCAGTCACCCAGAGATTAGATGTAATCCACGCCTCTCTGAACTCTGGTAACAAGCACACAAACTGTGGGCCTCACTGCAAACTCAGCAATAGGCTCAAAACAGGCTCCAACCCAGCATGACTGAAATTCCGGGGGTGATCCCCTCAGCCCAGGGCAGCAATAGAAAAAGATCTTTACCTGTTGAAAAAATTTGTAAAGAATGAAGAGGTATTTCCTTACCCAAGGCTACATGGATCACAAAGACTTAAGCAAGAAACTAATAAAACTCCAGTATCTGACCCCAACTAAATGGAGATCTATAGTTTGACAAATAATTCAAGATAGTCATTTTAAAGAAACTCCGTGAAATTCAAGAGAACACCGATAAATATATACTAAACAAAATCATGAAGACAATGCATGAACAAAATAAGTTTAAGTAAAGAAATATAAAGCATAAAAAAGAATGAAACAGAAATGCTGGAGCTAGAGAATGAGAGAATTGAAAAATTCAAGGGAGCTTAAACCACAGATTGAGTCATAAAGAAAAATTCAATGAACTTGAAGACAGATTCTATGAAATTAGACAGTTAGAAGAAAAAAATGGTGAGGGGAAGAAAGTCTATGTGAATTATGGGACACCATCAAACAAATGACTATTACTATCATGGAAGTCACAGAAGGAGAATAGAGAAAGGGGCAGAAAGCAGAAAGCATATTTAAGGAAATAATAGCTGAAAATTTCCAACTCCAGGGAGTGCGATACAAGTCCAGGTTCAGGAAGCTAAAGTACTTCTAAAAAGAACAATTCAAATAAGATTACTCTGAGACACACTATAATAAAAATGTTAAAAGCCAAACACAAAGAGAGAACTTTAAAAGCAATAAGGGAAAAATGACTCATCACATGCAAGGGAACCCATATAAATCTATCAGCAAATTAATTTGTTGAAACCTTGTAGGGCAGGAGAGAATGGAACAATATATTCAAAGTGCTAAAAGGGGGGAAAACTGTCAACTAAGACTATTATATCCATTAAAAATATCCATTAGGTATGAAGGAGAGATAAAGACATTCCTAGACAAACAAAAACTAAGAGAGCTCATCATCCCTAGACCTGCCTAATAAGAAATGATAAAGGAGGTTTTTCTAGTTGAAATGAAAGAACAATACATAAAAACATGAAAACATAGACAAGTATAAAACTCCATAGTAAAGATATATATATACCATCATTTTCATAATACCCTAATGTTATAATGGTGGCATATAAAATACTTGTATCTCTAATATGAATATTAAAAAATAATGTTAAAAATATCTATAGCTACAATAATTTGTTAATGGATGCACCATATAAAAATCTGTAAAGTATGACTTCAATAGGATAAAATGTAGAAGAAGCAAGTGTACAGTTTTTGAATGGAATTGAAAGCAAGTTGTTATCGGTGGCTTAAAATATACTGCTATACTTATAAGTTGTTTTATATAAGCTTCATGGTAACCACTAATAAAAAAATCTATAGTAGATTAAGTTTTCATAGGATTAAAACTATGTAGGAAAATTTTAATACTTTAATACTTGTTGGAATGAGTGATTGGTTAATATTTTAACAGACCCCTCTGAGAATAAGACATTTGAACTAAAATCTAAATAATGTAAAAGAGGCAGTCAGGCAAAGATCTGAGAGAAGTGTTTTAGGCAGGAGGGGGAAAAAAGCACAAAAGCCTGGGGCTGTACTAAGCTTGGCATCTTCAAAAGGAGAGAAGAATATCCATGTAACGGAACTGTAGGGACTAAAGAGAAGTAATAAGAAATAGGATCTAAGAGGTGGGCAGCAAACAGATTATACAGAGCTTTGAAGAGTAGATATTATCCCATTTGCAACAGAAAGCCAAGGAATGGTTGGAAGAAGGTTGTGATATGATCTTACTTAGTCTCTAAGGAAAGCTGAGGAGCGAAAGCAGAGCTGGTAGGGTAGTAGGAGACTCCTGCCATAGTCCAGGCGAGGTATGATGGTAGCCGGAATGACGCTCATAGAGTAAAGGTGGTGATAAACTGATGCATAAAAGATAAGTCTTGGAAACAGAACCAGTAAGACTTGTTTCTGCATTTGATGTGAAGAAGAAAAGCAAAATAACTGAGAAAATTATGTAATTAAGAAGAGAAGTGACAGGTCAGGGAGTTAAGAAGAATGTCTAAAAGTAAAATTTTAGAATTATGTGTCTGCTACATGAAAATTAGTTTCATTGTGTGGTCATTGGTGAAGGTGATTGTTCTGCAATGAAAATTAAAAGTCATTGAAGTTGAGAAGGTCAAATTGAATGGATGGGTTCTGTGATGAAGTATTACACAGGACGATAGTATGGCTTGGCATATATAAGAAGACAATATTTAAAGGCTAATATATTTACTGAATTACATGGAGAGGTGCCTAGGAGGTGGGTAGATGACATGAAGAGAGAGGAGTTAAGGATGGTTAGCAGAAGATAAAAGCATTAGATCAGCAAAACTCTCTACATAAACTTGAAAAATTAATGAGTTGTGCCTAAGAATGGGGAATTTGTTTTATTCAGATTCTCGCACAGAAGTGTATAGGGCTGGAAAATGAGATTTATTGTGAGAAAGCACAGAGAAAGTGAGTCTGGCTAGAGATAAAACGACATTGTCAATGAAGTAGTTGAGTATA
This sequence comes from Myotis nattereri, assembly GCF_964212035.1. Classification (NCBI taxonomy): domain Eukaryota; kingdom Metazoa; phylum Chordata; class Mammalia; order Chiroptera; family Vespertilionidae; genus Myotis; species Myotis nattereri. Next base: position 80,883,202 of record NC_138082.1, on the reverse strand, counting down.
TCATGGCATTTGTTTTCATTGAATCCATTTGTTTATGTTTTTGCCACAATACCTAGTGCCAAACAGTAACAAAATTCAGAGTGAGAGTTTGGGAAGGAACTTTAGAACATGTGGGAATGTGAATACACAAACGGATCCCAGAGATTTATATTTGCAAAGTGACTGAGGGTGACAGAGATGGTAAGCACAGTGAGTTTAGCTACGATTTTTTCAAGAGAATTTAAAGTCAATTCTGAAGCAGATGATTACCTTTCGCAAGAATGAGAGAAGTTGGGAAAGTTACCCAAGATATAACTAAACTAAAATAGGGGTGTCCAAAGGGAGCCTGGAACTTCACTTGGGAGAAGAGGACCAGGGACTGGGTGGAAAGTTTGCTCTCGAGGAATTAATTCTGAGGCACAATGTACAATGTAGGGCAGTCACAGCTGGCAGACGAGGGTCATTTGCAATATGAATATGGAAATAAAACATAAGGACATTGAGAAAGAGACCACTGGACAATAGAAAATATGTTATCATAGAAAAGGGATCATCTAAGCCAGTGGTTCTCAACCTTTCTAATGCAGCGACCCTTTAATACAGTTCCTCATGTTGTGGTGACCCCCAACCATAAAATTATTTTCGTTGCTACTTCATAACTGTAATTTTGATACTGTTAGGAATCGTAATGTAAATATCTGATATGCAGGATGTATTTTCATTGTTACAAATTGAACATCATTAAAGCATAGTGATTAATCACAAAACCAATATGTAATTATATATGTGTTTTCCGAGGCTCTTAGGCAACTCCTGTGAAAGGGTCATTCAACCCCCAAAGGGGTCGCGACCCACAGGTTGAGAACCACTGATCTAAGAGGTAATGAAAGACCAATTCCACTCTAGGAAAGAGAAGAGTTGGTAAGGGAAACCCAGGAAATAATTAGGTCTACAGAAAAATAAGTAGCTAGGAAAACAATGGATCCAGAATCAAATATTCAAATAGCAGGTTATGCCATCTCATCAAACTGGAAGATGCTTGGTTTGGCTGCAGACCTATACTGCATCCCTCACTTTGCAAAACCAGAAAGAATGAGGTAAGGTGGCATGCATGGTCAACATAAGACAAAAAGAGAAGAAATCGGAGACTATGTTACACTGAAAGCACTGTCATCTTCCTCATGTCAGTGATCTGGGGTGGGGCGCAGGCCTTAGTAATTTTTAAGTGTTCATGGTTTTAAAAATTCTAATGTGCAGTTAAGGTTGGGAACCACTGATAAATATAAAGAGAAACATTTTTAATTATTTCTTACAAAATAATAATAGTGCCATTAGAAAAACTTAGAAGATATGACTGAGAAAGAAAATTACAAATATTTCCCACTTATAAAGACCTACACAAAATATTAGCAAATCAATTTTCATAGCATATTGAAAGAACAGTGGAATGTAAGCAAATTTAATTAATTTTAAATTTTATTAAAAATTTATTACTCCCTAAAAATAGTGAGAGAAAAGAGAGTATGGAAGGTTATAATAAATGTTTAACACATTTTTAAAATAATGTAAAAAACTAAGAAACGATGGATTTTGCACCTTCAGAAAACACATATAATAAATCCCCCCAATTTATACATATCTTGTTTATTAGTGAAATCCTAAAAGCCTTGCAAAGCAAAGTCATGTTTAAGATACAGAATCCTACTTTTTCTCCTGTTATTCTGGAATTGCTTGCCAATGCCATTAGACTAGAGAAAGAAGGTATTTAATACATAGTATGTGGAAAACAACAACAACAACAAAATTGGAAAAATCAAGAGAGACTACTAAAAACGCTATTAGAAATACTAAAGAATTTCAAAAAGTAGTAAACTTAAAAACAAATATACAGATACCTTATTAGTATACTACAAAAATAATTTAGAAAATGCAATTTTAAAAATGTCCCATTCACAATAACAAAAACAAAAAATCTTAAACATAACATTACTAAAAATATGTAAGATTCATATGAATAAAGTTACAAAAATGCCAAAGCAATAAGAAGGTTGAAATAAATTGAATAAAGCTATTATTCTTGGACACAGAGATTCAATTTTCTATCATCTCAGTTCTCCCTAAACTAACCAATAAATTTACTGTAAACTCAATGAAAATTTCAATATGTGTATAGGTGAGTGTGTGGGTCTGTCTCTCTGTCTGAGTTTAAGTTTGCTATGTGTCAGAATATTTTAAAATGTATCTAAAAAAATAAAAATTTAAGAGGAGCCAAGTAAATTGCATATACACACACACACACACACACACACGGTTAATGAAAGAGGACTTGTCCTAAGTAATATTGAAACACATGTATAATAAAACAACCAAAATTGCAACAGGACTAGAATTGCAATAGGCACAGGACTAGAATAAATAACTGGAAAATACTTTTTAAAAGTCTAAAAAGACCCAAGATGCATTGACAATTAGAATCCAAGAAAGCAACTATTGTAATAGGCAAGGGAAAGATAGATTATTCAGTAAGTGTCTTTAGGAAAAATTCCAGTCATTTGGTAATAAACAAGTCAGTACTCACTCATTTCATCAAAACAAAGTCCAGACAGTTCAAAGATTTAAATATAGACATACATATAAATATTGGAAAGTAGGAGAGTTTACATGTATTACATAAATCTTTAAAGAAAATATTGACATACTTCACTACATAACATTTTAAAATGTTGTCATATTAAAAAGCACTACAGAGAAAGTTAAGGAAAAACAAAAATTCTGAACATTATTTAGAATATATTGACAGAAAAATATGGTTTTTAAAAAAACAGCCTCCTTACAACCCAAGAGGAAGATGAACAAAAATATGAAGACGAAATAGATAAAATTAAAAATAATAAATATATGTGGAGATGATCAGACTCATTAATAAATTAATTTATGCAAATTAAGTTGTTTCATATATCGAACTTTCAAATATTTCAGAGATGATTGATGAAATGTTTTTTAATAGCAGACACAATTTTGGAAAATTATAAATTAGCACAACATCTTTTGGGAACAATTTAGTCATGATCGGCCAGATTGGAAATGGAAAGTCTCATTTGCCTAGTATTTTCAACTCCAAGACTTATGCATGTATAAATATTTATTAATGTACAAAAGCAATATATGTGTGTGCCTGCATATGTAACAGAAAGTGTGCATAGAAATATGAATATATAATGTAAATAAAATATGTAAATACACACACACAATTATTCATTGCTGCATTCTTTATGAAAATAAAAAGTAAGTTTAGTCTATTTTAACTCATCCGTACAATGGAATATGATATAAAAATAAGAGATGAAATAGACCTGTATGCATTCAATAGAAAGATGTCCATGTCCTGTTTTTTATTTCTACAGAGCAGGGTCCACAGTGTGGTCTTTGTTGTTCTAAGTAATATTCCATGTGTTCTCCTTGATACACAGTGTAATTAGGATCTTTCATTTTTTTTATGAAGGACATGTATTGCTTTTAAAAATTAGTTAATTAGCCACAATAATAATAATAAAAGTGTAATATGCTAATTAGACTGGACAGCCAAACAACCTTCCAGACGAAGCCAGGGCTGAGAAGGCCAAGCCCCTTGCATGAACTTCATGCATCGGGCCTCTAGTAAATATATAAAAATGTGTTTCTTAATGTGATCCTCAAAATATAGCTAAATGAACGATCATTTAGAATGATAGTTCAAAGAATTACAATGTGCTAATATACACTACCCATTCGAGTTGTAGTAAACATACAGGACACAGTTCAGAAGGCATCTCAAGGGCCTCAATCCCTTTAGTCAAATTGCGGGAACATTAATTGCTGCTGTGTAAGTCACCGACTATAGTGATGAACTGGTAGACTGGGGAGATGTGCATAGACATGTTGAAAAAAATTTGTATCGAATAAAATTCTGATATGTTCTCTGTTTTCTCTTCTTTCTTTCTAACCTTTTATTTCTCTTTTCTTCTTTCTCCCTTCAAATATTGATTGCATATCCTATTAATAAAAGGCTAATATGCAGATAGACCAAATGGTGGAACAACCGAACAACTGAACAACCGGTTGCTATGATGTGCTCTGACCACCAGGGGGCACGTGCAGAACATGGCAGGCATCGGCAGCAGACAGCAGAGCACAGAACATGGTGGGCATCAGTGGAGCAGGTGAGCAGGGGCGCCAGACCAAAGCGGGGCACCAGTCACTGTCATCAGGGTGAGCCTCTGGTGGTTGCTGAAAATTCTTTGCTCCCGCACACCAAGGTCTTGCCCGGCGCTGGCACCTGCTGCCAGCACCTGCTGCCAGGGCTACTGGCAGACAGGGGCCCGGGGTCCATGGCGGGAGGGTCTGGGCAGGATTGTGGAGGATGGGCCAAGACCTGCCCTTGTGCCCACCGCAGCCTCTAAGCCCACAGTATCTTTCAAGGTGCACGAATTCATGCACTGGGGCCCTAGTCTATTATAAAACTGGAGTCTTGAGAAATAACTGAGACCTATTTTTAATCTATGAAAATATCAATTTCTTCTTATTTGATCCTATATATTTTAGGCAATAGTTACTCTCCACTGTATATTTATATGATGAGCATTATTACCCCCATATTTTCACACATACACACACACTCACTATTGAGCAAGTTACTTAAACCTCAAAGCATTTATTTATTTATTGACTGTATTAAAATACTGAGTTTATTTTACATGTACATTTTTGTCTCCACACCATTTCCATTTGTCTGACTGTCCCTAGTATTATAACATTCATACATACTTAAATCAAGCAAAAGGTGGGTATAGTTCCATCTTTACAAAGGAAAGGGCATTTTGGACAATATGTTCTTTTCAGTGAAACCTGGACATGATAGGGGAGTTCCCATTCTGTATTATAAAATGGACAGTCATATATAAACTGTGCCATAAACAAAATAACACAAAACATTTTAAAAAACTATTGAAAAATATTTTCTTTAACAGACTTCCTCCCCTGCCAGAGATCTTCAACAGGCTCCCGGTCAGTCGTCAAAGCAACTCTTCACGTAAGCGAGGAACTTGGCTTCCATCTGTGCTAGGAGGAGAGCTACCTTTTGCTACATTTGCATGCATTTTTGCTTTAATGTCTTCTACTAGGTCTTCTAGTGTCTTACAAGTTTTTATGTTTCTGCTTTTTTGAAGGCTTATTTACCTTTTGTCTTACTTTTATGGTTTTGAGTCCTGTTCACTCTGGTTTGATTTTTGTGCAGTTTTGGCTGGAGCACTGCATACAGATTTCTTTACTAAAGCTTTTTCTTCAGCTTTCTCACCATCAAAATCATCATCATCATCATCATCATCATCATCATCATCATCATCATTATCAGCAGTAGGTTTCACTTTTTTCTGTGGGATGTTGCTACCACTTCTAGCAGCAGATTGCTTTCCAGATATACGTAGGAGTTTTACACCCTCTTCCTCTTCATCCTCCAATTCTGCATCTTCCTCCACAGCTACTAAGCGCTGGCCACTAATATGCACGGCCCCGAAACCACATTTAACCCTAAGGATACAGGTGAGGTTATGGCAAGGCCCCTAAAGGAAACCACTGGCTGTGCAGGCATTTCAAAGTTGCCAGTGTTACGGCTGCCTTCATAATTCCTTGTCCCTGCTTCAACAGCATGACCTTCATCCTCTGCACCAGCCCCTAGAGGACTGTTCTGAAAGATGACTCATAGGTGCTCATTTCACTATTATCTACTGTAAAGTGTTCGTCTCTGTCGGTCTTTGGTTCACAGCAATCCTGGAGGCTGGAAGTCAGGACCAGGGAGCAGCATGCTCAGGCGAAGGTTCTCTTCGAGGCTGCAGACTTCTCTTTGCATCCTCTCCTGGTGGAAGGGGCTTAAACCTCAAAGAATGTCAACGCCTTTCGTAAGAGTACACAACTGGTCAGTGCTAGAGCCCAAATTAGAACTGCAAGCCTGTTTGACACCGAATTGCAAATATTTTATCTTCTTTAACACTGGGTATTTATTTCATCAGTGGCGCGCATTTCTTCTTATCATTGCAGAGCATCGCCAGGCAACATTGTGGCCATTCAGTCATTCCCTCACCATTGATAGGAGGCTTTCTGGTGGTATCACAGTAAATGTTTTCCTAGCCTGCTCTTTGGAGGGAAAGCCCTTTCCATGCCTAATATGCATGCATAGGCTGTAAATACTGCCGCCATGCTGATTTCAAGGGACCAAGTTGACACAAATAGCCTCTATGGTTCCTGAAAATCTAACAATTACTTCTGGCAAACCAGCAGAATCAGACCCAGGACTCCACGATTGCTTTCCATAGAGCAGGCACTATATTAGGCAGTAGGGAAAAAATAGAAATAATGAGATTTCTGCATTTGAATAATCCATGGTCTAGTCAAAGAAAGTGATAATCAACAAATCAAATTATCATAACTTTAGAAAAAATTGGATACTTAAAAAGTCTGTTATCTTCTTTACTTTCTAATCTTTTAGATGAGGGTTTATATTACTGTTCCAAGTTGAAGGCTATTTTAATCCCTCTCCAAACTGTAATGTAGGTAAATTAAATTTTGCCCTAGCCATTAGCCAAAAAATTGTATATTAATTCTATGTTAAAGCCTTTTATTTTTCTCATTTCCAGTGAACAAAAATTCATTAATGTGAGTTCATCTTGTATATTCTCCCTAATGTGACTTTTACTACCTCTGTAATAAATTAGAACAGAATTAAATGGTAGTAACTACTCACATAACATGTGATAATTACTATAATCACACCATCATCATTCTCTGTATTGATGTATTTTTCCTTCACTACATCAAGAAAATTATTTACTTCTAAGATGATGAATGACTTTCAACTATAATGCAGATTGGTATTGTGATGATAGGTAATAGGGTAAATACAATTTTCCCTTGAAATGAAAACATGGCCTGCTCTGTGAGTTTTTGCATGTGTACACTTTATACTTAAGGACACTCTTTATTTTATATTTATTTCTTAGTTGTTGATCCTCACCCAAAGATATTTTTCCATTGGTTTCTAGAGAGAATGAAAGGGAGAGAGGAAGAGAGAGAGAGAATGAGAGACACCATTGTGAAAGAGACAGATCAATTGGTTGCATCTCGCGCACGGGATTGAACCTGCAACCCCAGTTTGTGCCCTTAATGGAGACATGAACCCATAAGGCTTTGGTGCATGGGCCAACACTCCAACCACTGAGCCACAAAAGCCAGCGCTTAAGGACACTTTAAATTTTGCAGACATTAAATGGGGCTCAGATTAGAAAAAGTCTAATGTTATTGACAAAGGGAAAGGCTTTGTCATATTTTTCCCTGAAATACACTGTGTTGTTTAAATATAAATTTTTATAATTTTTAAAAATGAAGAAAGTCACTTTCAGTTAACAAAATTGTTTTTTGATCATTCAAATGCAGCCTCAATAAAGAATCCTATCTAATAAAAGAGAAACATGGTAATTAGTGTACATCCGCTACCCTTCCCATTGGCTAATCAGGGTGATATGCAAATTAACTTCCAGCCAAGATGGCGGCCGGCAGCCAGGCAGCTGATGCAAACAGGGAGACTTGCTTTCTTCAGTGACTGAGGAAGCCAAGCTTCCCCGCCTGCCTTGCCAGCCTCTCAGCTGCACTCTAAGCAACATTGTAACAAATATAGAAGCTAAAGGGCTTCAGCCAGGAGGACTGCAACATTGTTTCAAATACAGAAGGTAAACAAAGGCCAGAAACCTGCTTTCAGCAGTGGAGGTCTCATAGCTGGAGCCGAGCCTCAGAGCTAAAGCTGGCCCAGAATAAAAAAAAGGAAAAAAGGAGCAGTTGGGAGCTTCAGTCACCCGCCAGCCTGAAAACAGCCTTCAGCCCCTCACCCAGACTGGCCAGGAACCCCAGTGGGGACCCCCACCCTAAAGGGTGTGTGACCAAATGCAAACAGCCATCATCCCCTCACCCAGGCTGACCAGGCACCCAAGCGGGACCCTCACCCTGATCCAGGACACCCTTCAGGGCAAACCAGCCGGCCCCCACCCGTGCACCAGGCTTCTATCCTATATAGTAAAAGGGTAATATGCCTCCCAGCACCAGGATCAGCGTGACAGGGGGCAGCGACCAAACCCCCTGATTGCCCTGCGGCTCTGTGTGTGACAGGGGGTGGGGCCACAACCTCCCTATCTGCCCTGCTCTGTTCGTGACAGGGGGGAGTTCCCCAACCCTCTGATCGCCCTGCGGCTCTGTGTGTGACAGGGTACAGCGCCCCAACACCCCCCCCATTGGCCCTGCCCTGAGTGTGACAGTGGCGGCACCCCAACCCCCTGATCTGCCCTGCTCTGTGTGTGACAGGGGGCGGTGCCCCAACTCCCGTATCGGCCCTCCTCTGTGAGTGACAGGGGGAGCTCCTCAACCTCCTGATCGGCCCTACTCTGTGTGTGACAGGGTATGGAGCCCCAACCCCCCTGATGGGCCCTGCTCTGTGCATGACAGGGGGTGGCACCTCAACCTCCCTATCGACCCTGCCTTGAGTGTGAGAGTGGGCGGTGCCCCAACCCCCCAATCGGCCCTACCCTGAGCGTGACTGAGGGTGGCATCACAACCTCCCAATCCGCCCTGTTCTTTGCATGACAGGGGGCGGTGCCCCAATTCCCCAATCGGCCCTGCTCTGAGCCCGACCAGGGGCTGCACCTAGGGATTGGGCCTGCCCTCTGCCACCCGGGAGCAGGCCTAAGCCAGGAGGTCATTATCTCCCAAGGGGTCCCAGACTGCGAGAGGGCACAGGCTGAGCTGAGGGACACCCTCTCCCCCCCGAGTGCACAAATTTTTGTGCACTGGGCCTCTAGTCCTATATAATAAAAGGCTAATATGTAAATTGTCCCCTTAGGAATTTGACTGACTGGGAGTTCAACCACTCATTATGATGTGCCCTGACCACCAGGGGCGACGTGGAACAAAGGAAGGCCCCGTCCAGCAGCCGGCAGCTGGCAGCTGGGGGAAGGAAGACTCCGATTGACCCTTGTTGCCAGCCAGGCCTAGGGACCCTACCCATGCATGAATTTTGTGCACCGGGCCTCTAGTTACTAAATACTTTTAAATATGAACGAAATTGTTCTCTTGTGTAAGTAGTATTTTATAAATGTATTTTTGTGAAAATTGCAATTCATTATGAGTGTTATAATTCCAACACTGTGAATCTAATGATCTGTAGTGTGAAAGAGACTTTCTGCACATAGATGTAACTCCTTTATTGACATAAAACTACCTCCCCCCACAGTGCCAAAGGCTTACGCATGGACTTGCACATGTTTGTATTACTATTTTTTTAAAATTACACAAATTCTACTTGCATATACATTTACTTAAATGCATTGCTGTAATTGGAATAGCTTCCAATACTGTTTTTGTCTCAAAGTATGGCTGCTAAGTGTCTATCACACTGGCTCTATGACATGTTTGATATCATAAATTAATCTGAATTTAAAAATGGTGATTATTAAAAATGATTTTTAGGACATGATGACAAGAAAGTGGATGTAACCTTGATGTTTCTTCAAAAACATGTCTTGAGCTAATTACTATGTTTTAAATAACTCCAAGTGAATGTTTTGATACAAAGAATGTTAAGACATAGCTTTGTCCTGGACAGAGTCAGATGGAAGACAGACACATAGACAATTATTTCTGAGAACATATGACTGATTTGTTACATGTACAAGGTGCATGATGAAAACATGGGGGGGGGGGGAAGTAGGTAATGAAAGGCATGACTTTGAAACTTCAAACACAATAAGATTTATCCTCTCAGAGATTTTTCATAAGGATCATTCAACAGAGTTGAAAGAAGAGAGCAAAAACTTTATTAAAGGCTCAGTTGGTGGACACAGACAGATTTGTAATTGAGCATCTCTGATGGGTCATATTCTTTCAATCCTCCTTATTTATAACTTCATGTGGGATAAAGTTTGTATATAATTACTTGATTATATAACCTTGATTAAAACAAGATTTTTCCCTTCTGGTGAACTGTCAATTTATTTACCGTCACACATATGAATAAAGCTATGCTCCACAGAAAAATATATTAGTTCTGCTCAGACCAACTATTGGTGGTAAGAATCATAAAAAACTGCCAGATTTTAGCTTAGTCTACTTTTCATGTTTGTGGAGTTTGAGTTTAATTTTAAAGTATTTTATCATACTGTTGTTCCCATGATATCCAATGACTACAAAAACAGTCAGTATATTTTAAGAACATATATGAAGAGCATATTTTGTGGAAATGAAAGTGGAGGAAATTAAATTTGAAACTGGTGAAAGTGAGAACTTTTTTGCATACCTTATCAGATAAATTATTTATGTGAGTGGCAGTAATTCAGAAGGTCTGGTGGTGATTTATATAAATGTCTTTCTGGTTTGGCATTTGTCCCAGAATTTTTATTTTTTAACAAAGCTATTTTGTAACAGTTGCAGTCAAACAACCTGCTATGAGTTTGGGAGTTTTCAACTTTGTACCATTTCTGCCATGATTTCCCTTAGTATATGTAGAACATATGTTCAGGGAACAGAATTCCTGCTTTAATGGTGGTTATATTTAAAGACAAGCAGCAAAACTTACTTCTTTCCCCAACCCTTTTCAAATGAAACATAATTTTAACTTAACTCTTCAAAATAGAGCATGCTGGGTCCTTGCTGATAAAATGAAGGAGACAGAAATCCTTCAGGGAAGATTAGTGATATTTCCTCTGCTAACCCATTTGGTAAATCATCCACTTTTACCAAAGCCATGGTCATTTTATGGTCTTGAGAGGCTCAAGACACCAAGATGTTAGTCAGCAAGGCTATTGGAAAATATACAAAATACTAGAGGCCCGATGTACAAAGATTCATGCAAGAATGGGCCTTCCTTCCCCTGGCTGCTGACACTTCCCTTTGCTCCGGCTGGAGCCACCTTTCCTCCTTCCCATGCTGCCCAGAGGCCCGGAGCAGCTGTGGGGGTGCAGAATGCCTGCATCGTCACCATGGCCACTCAGTGCCTGTGTATGCAAATTAACCCACCATCTTTGTTGGGTAAATTTGCATAATCACTCTCAATTTGCTGGTGGGCATTGCAGAGGTATAGTTAATTTGCATCGTTCCCTTTTATTAGTGTAGATTGGAAGGGTGTATATAAAATTTGAGTGGGAAAAAGAGGCCCAAAGAGTCCTGCCTTACTAAGTAATAGCATAGTCTGGTGACTGTTGCTATAATAGTTGTTTGTTTCATTCATAACTCATTTTACTTTTATTTTTATTTTACAAGAAACTATTTTAGGAACATGAAAATGTACATTTTCAATGAAAAATTAACGATTAGGTTTCTGCTTCTCAAGAAAGTTAGTGATGCAACTTTCACAAAATATATATCTTCATTCACCATCCACCATGGGAATTAGAGACCCCAGATATGCTGATAAAGCGCCTCCATGGGCTTCCATTTTTATGGTTAATTTAAGATGACTACAAGACAGGATTTAATACATGCAGCAGATGTGTTTATAAAACATTCTACGAAATAACTTTTTATGTAGATCAAATTTCTATCATTCTAAGTTTATCTTGCTCACTTTTGATTAAAAAATTTTATGTGCAAGGACAAAATATAAGTGAGAGCTGCCGATTTTTTGGCTTGAACAACAAAAGAACTTTCCAAAAATAGTTCTATTTGTTTTTTCGTTCCATTCATGGAAACAAAGTTTTAAAGAGCTTATTGTGTCTGTATTAGTCAGGATTTTCTGGGAGGTGGAGGGAAGAGAGAGAAAGAGAGAGAGAGAGAGAGAGAGAGAGAGAGAGAGAGAGAGAGAGAGAGAGAGAGGCTGAAGAACTTGGCTCAGGTGATTGTGGAGACTCAATAAGTGTAAACCCTGCAGGCTGGAGACCCGGGGAAGACTTGCAGTTTGAGTCCCAAAGCAACCTGCTGACAGAATTATTTTTTTCTTGGAGGAGGCCAAACTTTGCTTTATGCAGGCCTTCACCTGATTGGATGAAAACCTCCCATGTTATGGAAGGTAATCTGCTTTACTCAAATATTAATCTGATCCAAAAACACTTTTACAGAAACATCTAGAAAAATGTTTGATGAAATATCTGGATACAATGACCCAGACAAATTATTACATAAAATTAACTATCACAACATCCAAGGTAAAGCATCTTATATTCATATGAATGATATTATTTTCCATTAAAATGTGAACATTAATATCATACATTAAAATGTTGCAGAGGTAAAAATATTCTCACTAAATTAACAAATCCATGGAGCAGGATGTTACTTGACATTAATCATGGGTAGCATATCATTCATATTTGTGCATAAACTACCTGCAGTATTTTACCAAACAATGGGGAAGCCAGGCTGTTGAAAACTGAACGCTCAACTACACAATTCACATTAAAAAAGTTGAATACAAAGTTTACTTTAAGATGGAAGTAACGCATTTTCCTTTTATCCTTGGATTCTAAAATTCAATCCAATTTTAGAAATGTTTGATCCTTTGAAGAGCCACTTTGTAAATCATCTTAAAAGTCCTACAATGGTACTGATTTCTAATTTTGGGCCTGCACATTTTCCCTCTGTATTTTGGTAGCAGTTCATTTGGAATTAGTTGGAGATGTCAAATAAAATCATTCAGCAAATAGAAAACACACACACACACACACACAATTTTGAAGCTTTTAATGAATTTCAGTTATATAAAATAAGCTTGAAAATAGAAAGTATTGAAATGTATACCTACAAAAACATAACAGGAACTGCATAAATTAAATATAAAGAGCATAGAATATAAAATATTTTATTTTAAAATTTTATTTTTAAATTGTGAAATTTATTTTTTATACCAGAGTGGTGAAAAAATGAAAATTCCAATAACTTTGAGGTATTAATATTTTGAAAAACAAAATATTATTAATAGAGAAAACTTGTTTTAAAGTGTTTGCTGAAAAAGCTGGAAGAGAGGCAAAATAAAAACCAAACCTAATAAAAATATTGGTTGAAATATTTTTGTATTTTAATATGAAAAATTAGAATTGAGCATATTTTAATTCATAGAGATTTTCTGAGCTTAGAGGAAAATTTAGCATATGTACAAAGTATTTCTTCAATTAAAATATAATCTACAGAAGAGATGCAATTGAAGGTATCAATAATTTCAAATATCCTATATAATAAAAGCCTAAGATGCAAATTGTCCTCTCAGGTGGTTGTTTGACCAGGAATTCGACCTGCAGTTCGACCACTTGCTATGATGTGCACTGACCACCAGGGGGTGGCACGGAACATGACGGGCATTGGCAACTTGGCGCTAGCAGTGAGCGGCAGTGAAGGCACTGCTGGCTCCCATGGGCCCTGAAGACAGTGGGACAGTGATGAGATGGTGGAGCAGGTGAGTAGGTAGCGCCACGCCAAGGCAGGCCCCAAAGACAGCAATCAGCCGCAGTGGCAGGGGGCAGGGCCACCGCCTGGCTCCCAGGTGCTGAGGGAGCCAGGTAGGGGCCCGACACTGATCAATCATCCCACAAGCAGGATGGTGGAGCAGGTGAGGGGTTGGTGCCAGGCCACGGTGGGGTGCCAGGCGGGGCTGCAGGGCTGTGAGGCTGGGAGCATGAGCTGGGGCCTGATGCCCACAGGCCACCCTAAGGGACCCCACCCATGCACGAATTCATGCACTGGGCCTCTAGTGCTAATCATAAAATGCAACTTTTAAGATTTCTTTTAGTTTATAAGATTTCTTACTTTATTTTTATCTTGTTATTATATTTTCATATTTCCTGTTGAAAGTATTGTAGATGTCCCCATTTTTTCTTCATTGACCCCTTCTAGCCCTCACCCACCCCCACCCAGGCCTTCACCACACTATTGTCTGTGTCCATGGATCATGCAAATATGCATACAAGTTTATTGGTGGTTCTCTTCCACTACCTACCCACCCTCCCCCGCCTTCCCTCTGAGATTCTGCACTCTGTTCCATGCTTCTATGTCTCTTGATCTATTTTGTTCATCAGTTTATTTTGTTCATTAGATTTCACATATAAGTGAGATCATGTGACACTTGTCTCTCTCTGACTTGTTTGTTTCACTTAGCATAACAGTCTCCAGACCCCTCCATGCGGTCTCAAAAGGTAAGAGGTTCTTCTTTTTTTACAGCTGCATAGTATTCCATGGTATAAATGTGCTACAGCTTTTTTATCCACTGATCTACTGATGGGCACTTGGGCTGTTTCCAAATCTTAGCTATTGTAAATTGTGCTGCTATGAACATAGGGGTGCATACATTCTTTCTGATTGGTGTTTCAGGCTTATTAGAATATATTCCCAGAAGTGGGCTCAAATGGCAGTTCAATTTTTAATATTTTGAGGAAACTCCATATTGTTTTCCACAGTGACTGCACCAGTCTGCATTCCCACCAGCAGTACACTAGGGTTTCCTTTTCTTCATGTCCTCGCCAGCACTTGTCATTTGTCGATTTGTTGATGGTAGCCATTCTGACTAGTGTGAGGCGATATCTCATTGTGGTTTTAATTTGCATCTCAATGGTGATTAGTGACTTTGAGCTTACATATTTTTAGATTTTTACAAAATATAATTTAAAATAAGACCAAAATGAACAAACATTTTTCTGAAATGTACCAGTTATATGATTGAAACTGGTACAGATATAAATTTGATTAAAACATAAAAAGTGTATCAAAAATAATGAAATTGCTTATGCTATGTTTTTACTATCCAGATAATCAATATAAAGTAGAATTTATGTTTGTTATGTGAAGAACTCTATCCCTAAACTAAAAAGCATTAATGACAAAGTTTGCTAATTGATAAAATAATTTTATTTAAATTGTTCAAATTTTTGGTTCCAGGGTTGTTAATAATAACCAATTCCTTATTAACCTGCTGCCAATTCAAGGAGAGATTGGAAGTTAACTTCAGAATAAGCACAAGGATCGACTTATTGATTAATTTTATGTATTTTTACTGGTATTCTTATTAATAATTCCTATTTTTATGAAAGATGCTAACCGGTATTTCAAGTGTTTTGTGTACTCTAGTAAGCCCATAAAGTAAGTGCCACTTTCATTTCTTGTGGAGATAAAGAAAACAAGGCATAGAGAGGTTTAGCAAAAATCAAGGTCACAGAAGTGGGAACTGGTGAAGCAGCCCAGCTTTGCATTCTCTCAGTGCTTCTTGGAAACAAGGCAGCACAGTGAGAGGTGAGCACTGAATAGGTAAGGGTCCTTTTCCAACAGTAAACTTAAAATGTCACAAAGACACAAGTACAAAACACATGTAAATCCTGAAGTAGGAGAAACATGGGCCCAGCTATAAAACACCATAGGACCATCGGGCTGGTACCCCTCTCATCGCTTTGAAGGAACATTAAATGTACTTGATTTGACAAGATGTGTCTCTGAGTGCAGGTGTCTGCAACACACTGCTCATTTTTCAAACACTATTTCATGGGGGATGGAGAGCATTTTTCAGGTGGTTTTTCTTCACTACCTGGTCCTCTCTGATCTGGAGAGTTAGCAAAATTTCTATGTGGGGCAAAGGAAGCTCATGTCCAACTTTCTCTAAGTTAGATTGCTAAATGGCCAATTGGATCATCTTGTAGGCAAAAACTGTTTTTCCTAGGCCTGGCCGGTGTGGCTCAGTTGGTTGGGCATCATCCTGTGCACTGAATGATTGCTGGTTCGAGTTCTGCTCAGGGCACATGTGCAGGTTGTAGGCTCAATTCCTGGTCAGTCAGGGGCATTGCAAGAGGCAGCCAATCGATGTTTCGCTCCCACATTGGTTTCTCTCTCTGTCTCTCTCTCTCTTCCTCCCTCTCTTTCTAAAAATCAATAAAAATATTTTAACAAAAACAAACTAAACCTTCTCTTGTGAGGGAATTAATTTTTTTAAAAAAGTATTTTTCTCTCCTCAAACCTTAAGAAGTCGCTGGATTAAGAACACAAAATATAATTAGCATATACCTATTGGACATTTTAAACTTACAACATTATTTGATAGGAATTTTTGTCCAAGTTCCAGCATGTAGAACATCCTCTGGCAAAGCCATTAGAATGTTTCTGATTTGTATTGCCCCATTCCTACAAGGCACCCCTGGTGAAACATCCATTGTATTCTTATTAGCACTCACACAATTTAGTTCTTTGTAAAAATGCACGTTTCTGTTACACTCTTTCTTTGGAAGTCTTATCTCCTCTCTAGCAGCATTTACTCGCTATCCCCTGTGCTCTTTTGGAGCAGTGGTAGTACACAGAGTGGGATCTGTCAAGCATGAATATTCCATAAAAGATCGTAGGGGTTCTGTGATTCACTGACTCCGTCGTCTTTGAAGGCAAATTTCAACATTAACAGCGAGTTCTGTTCTCTCTTTGTGGAACAAAGATATAATATGAAAACCCCACATTATGAGGGTAAATCGTATTTGGTGGGGAGTTATTCATATAGGCTAAAAGCATGTATTTGCACTCCCTCCTTACCCAGTCTTAAGGCATGTTGCGAGAAGCCTGTATCAGTTTATATCAAATAGAAAAATGTCAACACGAGAGAATTAATTCATGAATGACTTTTTAACTTACAAATGAGGCCTTAACCATAGTTTGGACTATGACATAAGGATCAGATTTTATTCACCTTTTTATCTCTCTTATATAACACAATGCCTGGCATATAGTATTTGTTTAATAAATAAACCTTTGTTAAAGGAATGAGCATGGGTGGTTACACGGTGGCCACTGGACCAAATCTGGCCACGCTTTATTTTGTACAGCCCATGAACACACCCATGCTCATACGCCTACTATCTGGCCCTTGATATAAAATGTTTCCTAAATCCTGCATAGGAGAATGCTTGTAAATAGGGAAAGAAATAACTAGTTATCTTTCCCATGAGCATAACTTTATGTACTTACAATTGAAAGGGTTAGCTAGGGTTATTAGGAAGGTTTAGGGAATGAGGAGGGTCCATGGGAGAGGAATGCAAAGATGGAGACTTGAAGACGCCAGGGTGCTTATCTTACTTACTAGTATACAGAGGATAGAGAAATGCCACAGGAAGAGGAGGTCCAGGCAGATGGAAACATTTCTGGCCTGAGCAATTAAAATAGCCATAAATCAAGGACAGACAGGGGTATCTCTGGCCTGAGCAGCCAGGAGATCAAAGGCAACTCCAACGAGCAAGATAAGGGGCACCATGTGGGCTTTGAGCTTTGAAACTAATACCGTGTAGCACAATGACCAATGAGGAAAACATGGGGGTCCCACATTAAGGAAAGAGACCAATAAGAAAAGGTCAGATTCAAACCCAGAACTGCAGCATATATAAACTGGACTATGACATAAGGGTCAGATTTTATTTACCTTTTTGTCTCTCTTTGTATAACACAATATAAAGAGATTTTAACTTTTTTATTTTTTCTGGTTCTGCCTTTCTCTGAAAGTCTTTCACATGCATGAACTTCAGAGGTTGCAGACATGTTCACTTATCCCAGCGGTCCTCAACCTGTGGGTCGCGACCCCTGAAAATACATCCTGCATATCAGGTATTTACATTACGATTCATAACAGTGGCAAAATTACAGTTATGAAGTAGCAACAAAAATGATTTTATGGTTGAGGGTCACCACAACATGAGGAACTGTATTAAAGGGTCGCGACATTAGGAAGGTTGAGAACCACTGATTCCATTCTAACTAGTTAAAGGCAGCTGAGGGACGATGTTCTCAATTCTTCTCTTACTATCAAAAATGGAAAACTCTGTGTCTTTGCTGAACACCCATCATAGGGCCCCTGCTGGCAGGTCCAAGTTTTCAATCATGTGTTCATTCTCAAAACAAATGAGCAGCTGTTCAGTTTTGCTAAAAAGAAGATAATGTTACATTTTCTTCCTTTAGGTAGTCTTTTTCCTAGAAGCCAAGTTATGTCAACTTCAAAAGTAAAATGTAAAAAATCATCACAATGTGTTTGGTTTTTCCTAATTTTTGCATTTTAAATCTGTTTACTTAAATGTTTTTATAAGCAGAACAGTAATTTTATATCCATGTATTCATTTATCTACTCATAAAAAAGCCAAACGCATAGTATGTGTCTAGCATGGAGCAGTGCATTAGGGATAGAAACTCAAATAAAATAAATATTAGACTTAGATGAAGTTCTTGGTGATGAGTACAATTCTAAATCCCGAACATAACAAATATGTCCCACTAACTAGGTTCTGATCTGATCAGGAGTATATTAAGATATCTAATATGTTCAAGTTTAGAGATATATAGAATCTCTGATGGCCAGAACCACGAGTTTATGCTCTGCCATTTAGGCTACAAAAACAAAAAATAACTCCCCTAGACTCTGTGAGCCCCAGTTTAAAATGACCTCGCTGTGTGAACACACTGCAGTGATTGCTATGAGCGAGGCGCTGGGACGCCTCCATCCTCCAGGCATCAGTCTGCCCGATTCTCTTCCACTGGAGCTATCACACTTTCTTAGGATCACCTTGGACCACAGGGCTGTGTTTCTCAGGCTTGCCGCTCACAATAAATATGTCAGTGTCCCTTCCGTTTAGACAACTTCCAAGCCAATTCCCCTAATCAGGTGATTAAAATAAAAGATTTTCCTGTCAGTTCTGTCTTATACAAGTTCAGTCCTGTCATCCTGAGAGATAGCTGCCCTCCTTCCTTTGACAGAAGTGAGGTCCTGGGTCGCCTCCCCCTTTGCTCAGAAGCAAGAAAGCAACAGCTGACACAGCAGCTTTGCCTGGGGGAGAGGCTCATGTTATCTCTTAGAGTGGCCACGGGAGGCTACACAAGCAAAGAAATGCTAAGGAAGAAAAAGGGTGCTTGAGAAGAGTGGCTCGCTTCCCTTAGGGCTGAGATCATGGGCAGGTGAAAAGACAGACAGCTGAGCAGGCATGAAAGAGGCTGTACTTGGTCGGCTTTGGGGCAGGTGGTTCCTGAATGAGGGACTTATCTCAAACACTAGGACAATGACCTTTCTCACTTTGTGCTGGCTTTTCTGGTTACTGGGTGCCTCTCCATTCCCTGATTGTGGCTCGGGCTACAAATGCTGCCATCAAGATGACCATTTCCTACGCAACCATATTCTTAAGTCTCTCAAAGCTGTTATAACTCTTCTCAAGCTTTACATTTATCTACATGACTTTTCAGGGAGAGGGGAGAAAAGGACTTTATAATTTAAATTCCCATGTGCTGCCTGAGCTCCCAAAATATAGAGACTGAATATTTGATTTAATATGCTCTTGGTTGGCCAACCACAACTAGAATCTCAGACTTGCTACTCAAAATTTAAAATATTCCAACTGCAAGCTTCGGCTGTAGAATTTTATATAATTGCTCCCTGGGATGTTTGTAGATGATGCTCCTTCCCCAGAATTGCTTCTCTAGTTACCCATCTTTAAACTCTCATTAATAATAACGGCTGTGATTTATCAAGTGCTTATTATGTTAAGAGTACTGTTCTAAGTGCTTTACATGTATTAACTCACTCCTCAGAGGAAAATCCTCTTATCATTCCCATTCTAATTTTTATGGCATGCAGTCTACAGAGAGATTAAGTAAATTGCTCAAGGTCACACAGCTAGTAAGTGGCAGAGCTGAGTAAATTCAGGTAGGGTGGCTCTAGAGAGCCCAAGTTCTTAACGGTTAAGCTCCTTTGTTAACCCCTGGGCTCATTATGCAGCAGGAACCTTCACTGCTTCATCGCCATTATTTCCTTGAGGAGAAGATGTTTGCATGTTGTTGCTGGAACACACGTAGCAAAAACCTTGCAACTGTACAATTCACGTAGAGTAACATGCAGACACTATTGGGTGTTCACGTGCTAAGGAGTCTGTAGTGGGTTAGAAATGCCCTAGTCCCTCTCTCATACTTTTGTGGTATCAGTCAATAGATTTGGGGAGGCAGAATGAATTATACACATAACAGAAACAGGAAGTGCTTAATTACTTAGCTAATGGTTGTGAGAAGATGACATTAACACATATATCCCAATCTATGGAGTAATTGTCATGTATATTATGTACACATATGATGCTATTCAAGCAAAATAAAATTTGTTGTGGAAAATGTATGCTCCATTTTTTATTCTGCCATCAACATATCACTCAGTATAGCATGTGGTCTGAAGAGAAAAGAAAAACAAGCATCCCCAAGTTCTTTTCAGACTCCCCAGTGGTTAATTATATTCTGATGCAAATCTACTGGAGAAGTTTCCAATGCCAAGTCAAGCATGATTGGGCATCAAAGATTATAAACCTTTGGGGGAAATCCATATTAATATGGAAGAGTGGAAGCCATTCGTGTCATTTTAGCATTTCAGAACACTCATCTGACTTAAAGAAATTGTTTGTTGTTCTTTGAAAGAAAAGATGAAAGGGCACATATCACTTTGGGCAGAATTCTGCAGAAACCATAATCTACAACTACTGCACTTATCTGAAGCTCTGTGCTTTATTTTAAAGGTCGTGGCTGTATAATTCTGACTTTAGCAAGCAGGAATATTTTTCAAAAGTGTAGCCTAATTTTATTGTTCATCTTTAAATATTCATTTCATATTTTATGGGATAAGAATTTAAAATTCAAATTACTTCATTTCCCCTTATTCTTAGAAAAATCATCTACATGTACGAGTTGCAGTTCATTTATAACAAAACACAAATAAACTTCATAATCCAACAGGAACTAATTAAAACTATTGAAAAGCCTGTACTTACAGGTGAGTAAACTTTAAATTCCAGTTGCATAGCTCAGAATCTTTATGTCATTTTCAGGAAATTATTCATTTACAGTCATTGAAACAGAAAGCTGAAAAGGACATTAAAGCTTACCTCCTAGAAAACCATGATATTATTGATGAGGTCTAGAGAAGTTCCTCAGCAAGTACAAGGTCATTTTCTAATAGCTGTGAAGTTAGAGATCATTGTTTCCAAGTCAATTGTGCTTCCTAAGAAACGCTTGGCCAAGACCTACTAGATACGGAGTAAATCTTTCTGGTATCTCGTGCCCAAGATCTAGCCAGGATACCTTTTCTCAAGCCCCCAAACAGGCATTTCAGGTGGCACTGGGTCTCCTGTGCAGCCTCTGATTTTCAGTAAGACACAGTATTCCCATGGATACCACTTTCTAGACAATCCAAGGAAGGCTCAATGAAAGAGCCTAATTTTTCTAGAAAACAGTATCATCATTTTCTCCTGCTCACATTGCATTCAGACTGTTAATATTAAGAACATTTGATATAAAATCTCAACATCAATGTCCATCTATTGGAGACAGTGATCAGAGAGGAAACATGATATAGACTACACATTCCCTTCCCTATTTCTTTGCTCTAGCATCAGTTTCCCAGGGTAATTACAATGAAGTACCCCAAACTGGGTGACTTACGACAACATAAGTTTTTCTGTCACAGTTCTGAGGGATAGAAGTCTGAAATCAAGTGTCAGTGTGACTAACACTCTGCTTCTCTTCCAGCTACTGGTAATTTCTGGCAAGACTTGGTGTCACTTGGCTTATCGCTGAATTACTCCAGGTTCTCCCTCTGTTTTTGCAGCCTTCTTTCCTCTGTATGTGTGTCCGTGTGTCTCAAAATGTCCTTCTCCTTATAAGGATACCAGTCACTGGGTGTAGGGCCCACCTTAATCAATTTTACTTAATTTCATCTGAAAATATTCCTAACAAAGGTTACATTCAGAGGTACTTTGGGTTAGAACTTCAACATGTCTTTTGGGGGCACAATTTAATCCAGTTCAGCTCTCAAATAGATGATTTTTAAAAAATATATTTTATTGATTTTTCACAGAGAGGTAGGGAGAGGGATAGAGAGTTAGATACATCGACGAGAGAGAAATATCAATCAGCCGCCTCCTGCATACCCCCCACTAGGGATGTGCCCACAACCAAGGTACATGCCTTTGACCAGAATCGAACCTGGGACCCTTGAGTCCACAGGCTGACACTCTATCCACTGAGCCAAACTAGCCAGGGCTAGATGATTTTTTAATAAAGAGACCACTGTTGCAGAATGCAATGGATGTCCTATTGGATCACTGTTTTCTGAACTTACCATAAATGCTTGGCCAACTCAGAAAAAAAATGAAAATGGAATAGCTCGGTCTGATACCACACCCCAATACACAGCTTGGTATAGGGATTTTCTACAAGTCAGAGCTGAAGCCCATTTCTACCATGTCAGGCCAGGTACACCAGTGCAGAGACGGGGCAATAGCTCCTGGTGAGAGAATCCTTCTATGATCCTTATTACAATAGTAGGGGCCCAGTGCATGAATTCATGCACCTTGAAAGTAACTGTGGGCTGCGATGCTGCAGTGGGCACAGGGGCAGGTCTTGCCCATCCTCTGTGCCCCAGCCTGGCCCCTCAATCCATGGCCCCTGGTCCCCTGTCTGCCAGCAGGCCTGCTCCCGCCGCCGCTCCCATGCGCTAATGGCTCCAGCCCCACTCACACCTGCTGACTGTGCGGAGCAATTGAGGCTGGTGCCAGCAGCGGGTGTGAGTGGCAGATGATTTCCCAATCACCCCTAAGAAGCAGATGGAGGTGGAGAAGCCCTTAAGGGTGATCAGGGCTGGCAGCCGCCGCTCACACCCACTGCCAGCAGTGGGTGCGAACGGTGGCTCTGGCGCTGGCAGTGGGTGCAAGTGGGGCCGGCGCCAGCAGCAGGTGTGAGCGCCAGGCTGGGCCACAGTGCACAGGAGCAAAGAATTTTCAGGAACCACCAGAGGCTCACACCGATGACAATGGCTGGCACCCCGTCTTGGTCTGATACCCCCGCTCACCTGCTCCACCAATGCCTGCCATGTTCCGCACTCTGCCGCCTGCTGCCAATGCCTGCCATGTTACACGTGCAGCCCCTGGTGGTCAGCGCACATCGTAGTAACCAATTGTTCAGTTGTTTGGGTGTTCGACCATTTGGTTTATTTGCATATTAGGGTTTTATATATAGATAGATTGGAATATTTATTTTTGAATTTTATGTTTATGTTTTTACATATTAGGAAATTTTAAACTACCCCTAGTCTCTTCTCATATCTGTTTATCTGACCGGGACTCTGAGACCCTCCTGCTATACACCTGACCCTTCCAATCAGCACCTGCTCAAGTTCCAGAGGATATAATAACTCCATCCAACAGTAGGTACCAGCACAGCATATACCTGGCACAAGCTGTGGGATGCATCTGGAGAGTGATGCTCAATTTCTCTCCTTATATCTGTTATAAATATCTGCTTATGCTTTTCCCACATAGTGTCAAATATGTATGTGTGTATTTATATCTATTTATATGACTGTAAATTCATTAAGGGGAAAAGTTGAAACTAGATTTATCTTGAGGAAGTTTATAGCTGTTGGTATAATGACCTGCACATAACAGAGACTTACAGAATTTTTTTCAGAGTAAATAAATGCATGGGTTTTTAAGCCCAAACTGGTTACATATGAATAAAATTGTGCTTGAATTTTGTAAAAGACCAATAAGCATAACTATTTTTTCACACGTAATACATCTGTTCACGGCATTGCTTTTAATGAGTTGGTCTCATGCACAAGGAAATTTTATCAAATTTGGAAACATGTTATTTGGCAAAAATAAATATGTTGAATCATAATTATTCTTTGGCTTCTCACAAGGAGTTATTCTTAAACTATGTGTAAAGAATGAAATTATTTTTACTTTTTGATTTTTAAATTATAGAGAAGACAAAAGTCATTGAAAATAATTAGTATATAGATCTGACAAGCTAGATTTATTTAAACAAATGTATAAAATTCAAATAACAACTAATAATTAATATTGTCAATATTTTAAGTTATCAAGCCAAATTATGACATATTAGGAAAGGGTGCACTGAAAGGTTGCCATTAAAACATAATTTGGGGTAAAATCCTTATTTCTGGTCATTCAAGATAGAGTTTAAAACTGACATAATATAATTTATTTTTAAATCTCTGTTGATGCTGGCAAGAAAGAAAAAGATAGCATATGAAATTAAAAATAGAATTGGTCCCATTACAATTTTTCCGATACACTTTTTGTTATATCTTTTGGATATTAAAATGTGTAAGTCTGGGCATTTGAAAAAATACCCGGAAATGGAACCTCCACATTAATCTTCCAGGTGTGCAGCATGGAGAGCCCTCCAGCACCAACTTGTGGGCCCTTCACATTGCAGACCAACTTGGCTTTATATCTGAAATCCTGTTTCCTAAGCTTTACCACAGATATTTTGAGGCAAAAATATGCTTATATAGGTGTTCTTACCTTAGACTAAATGACTCTTTGTTCTCAAGTTAAAATTATTCATTTTCAGAAGAATTTCAAAGACACGGAAATAACAAATTGAATCACAAGATACCTATCTAGAGGCCTGGTGCACAAAATTCGGAAGGGGGAAGGGGGGTAGGGAGGCCCCTCAGTCTGGCCTGCACCCTCTCCAATCGAGAACCCCTCGGGGAATGTCCCACTGCCAGTTTGTGCCCGCACTTTTAACAGATGACAGATCCAATGTTGTTTATTTCTTTTCATGCTTAAAACCATTGGAATTAGTAGGTATTCAAAGTGTGTATACATTTTGGGGGGCACCCTGTATATCTCTAGTCAGCGGTGAAAGGAACCAACAGCGATTTGGAACCTCCGGACAGGGAACCTCGCTCACTCCCCGCATGTCTCCCCACTTCACTTTCCACCTTCGTGGGCAGCGGAAGAATCAATGTATTCTCTCATTAACTCGGAAAAGCACACCCTGTCACCCGCTGCCTGGCAGGAGTGCGCTAGGCCCCAAGCAAGCGAGGCTCAGTCAGGGCAGCCTTCGCTCATGGGGGCTGGCACCCAAAGTGCACATTCCTCCTCTACAGTCGCTCCGACTATCCCACCATTTCACTGAGAGGACGGAACTCCTCGCCTCCTCTGGGTTCCTGATCTTGAACACTGACTGAAGGCACCTCAGCAAGGGCCGCCTGTGCCCACCAGGTGTGTCTGCACCTGCTCCAGCCTCAGCACCTGCATTAGCTCCATGGAGGTGATCTTGTTGCTGCACTGGTACGCGTGGGTGACAGCGTGTTGGGGGACGTTCACACGCCAGGGGGGATGAGAGGATGCGTGCACCAGAGGCCTGCAGCTGCACAGATCCTCAACTCCTGTGGCGTGGCCAGGAGGACATCAATCTGGCCAACCACGGTGGCTGTCCCTGCGATCACACACCTTCTGGGCCAGGAAGCGGGACTTGCACTGCCACTCCTTGGCGCTGATGGTCTGCAGGTACTACTTCAGCTCAGCCTGCAGGTTCTGCTTGGCACGCTCATGGCTACTGCCGCTGCCATGTGGGGAGTACAGGCCATCCTCTGCGGCTCCTCTCCCCCGCCCAAAGGCTCTCCGTGGCCCAGAGGCTCTCCATGCGTGCATCCTCTCCTCACCCCCGGCATGCAAATGTCCCCCACCATGCTGTCACCCACATGTGGATACAGTCTAATTTACCTGCACATGCACACTGCCCACCAGCCTGGAGCAGGACACCTGGGGCATCCCGCCCCTCCCCGGCCTCTCCAAGCTTGTGAGAGCTGCCCACCAAACCAGGCGTCCTGCCCTTCCCCGGCCACTCTGCATCTCTGTGCCTGCATGCTGCCCACAAACCCTCCACTGGCAGGGCGGGGCACAACACCTGCATCCTGGCCCGGCTGCCACCATCTTTGTTGTGGAGTGATCCTAAATTTGCATATTCCCTCCTCATTGGCTGTAGGTGCCGCCATCTTTGTCATGGAGTGATGGTTAATTTGCATATTACTCTTTTATGAGATAGGATTATTCCTTCATGGAAAGCCACCTGCAGCCATGATCCTGTATAAAGCCGATGTAAACCTATAAGATTGTGTCTTTAAACTAATAATAGGGACCACACAATTGGACTGACATTATATGTGTCCATGTGTCCGACCACCAAGTTTTAACAAGCTTCACTCCTGACAGAATTATGTCCCATGCTCAGCAGAGCCCAAAATAGCAAAATTGCTCATCCTATCTAATAAAAGAGAAACATGGTAATTAGCGTATGACCGCTACTCTTCCCATTGGCTAATCAGGGAAATATGCAAATTAGCTGCCAGCCAAGATGGTGGCCGGCAGCCAGGCAGCTTAAAGCGAACATGAGGCTTGCTTGCTTCAGTGACGGAGGACTCCAACATTCCCCTCCTGCCGCTGCAAGCCTCTGAGCTGCAACTCTAAGCAACTATGTTTACAAATATAGAAGCCAAACAAAACCCCAGAAACCTACTTTAGTCACTGCGCTTCAGCCAGCAGGATCGCAACATTGTTTCGAATACAGAAGGTAAACAAAGGCCAGAAACCTGCTTTCAGCAGCGGAGGCCTAAGAGCTGGAGACAAGCCTCAGGGCTAAAGCTGTCCCAGAATAAAAAAGAAAAAAAGGAGCAGTTGGGAGCTTCAGTCACCCGCCAGCCTGAAAACAGCCCTCAGCCCCTCACCCAGACTGGCCAGGCACCCCAGTGGGGACCCCCACCCTGAAGGGTGTGTGACCAGCTGCAAACAGCCATCATCCCCTCATCCAAGCTGGCCAGGCACCTCAGTGGAGACCCCCACCCTGATCCGGGACACCCTTCACAGCAAACCAGCTGGCTCCTACCCATGCACCAGGCCTCTATCCTATATAGTAAAAGGGTAATATGCCTCCCATCACCGGGATCAGCGGCGTCGCAACCTGCCCATCGACCCTGTCTTGAGTGTGACAGGGGGCGGTGCCCTAACCCCCTAATCGGCCCTACCCTGAGCGTGACTGAGGGTGGCATCACAACTTCCTGATCCGCCCTGCTCTATGCATGTCAGGGGGTGGCTCCCGAACTCCTCGATCAGCCCTGCTCTGAGCCTGACCACGGCCTGAACCTAGGGATTGGGCCTGCCCTCTGCCACCCGGGAGCGGGCCTAAGCCAGCAGGTCGTTATCTCCCGAGGGGTCCCAGACTACGAGAGGGCACAGGCCGGGCTAAGGGACCCCCCCCTTCCCCCGAGTGCACAAATTTTTGTGCACCGGGCCTCTAGTTAACAATAATGAACTGTCTTTGTAATGAGTTCTGATCTATAGTTTCTTTCTGTTAAATATCTTTTCAAGGAGAAAAAAAACACAAGTTAGATCCTATGGAGGTCCTCACCTTAAAATAGGAACAGTAAGCACAAAACCATAGTTAATGATGTAAACTGAACACTTAGGATCAATCTTACCAAAAATCAGATTGACTAGGATAAGAAGTTACACTTGATAATGAAGTGGACCTGGAGGAGAAAGACAAATAAAAACAAACAAGCCGACACTGTCATCTTAACTCTTCTTCCTAAAGAATGTGTCCGGACAGAAGAAGGGTAGTCAGTGAAGGGTTAATTTCACTTCTTAACCCATCAGACACTTGCACTCTTCAAACTTCTAAATGCCTTTTCTTGCTCTACTTGCCTCTTTTCTGCTGGAAAAATGGAACATTATTTTTCTTTTCTGAAGCCGTGCAAAAGTTTAGTGAACAATTTCTTTAAAAAACAGATCTTCCAACTCTTTTCAAGAGAAAAATTCATGTTCTTATTTAAAATATACTCTTTTCAAATATTGGTTAGCTTTTTCAAATACACTTGCAGATAAGTCAGGCCTGGCCCAGAGGTTGCTGGTTTACATCCTGTGTTTTAAATTTTGCCACACACTTGAGGACAGCGGGTTCTCTCAGAGCCCCATGGTGTGGGCTCTTGGCTCCCATTCGCTCAGTGTGCTTCCAATATCCTTTGCTTTACAGACCTGGACTCTGCTCTCAGCTTCTCTCTCCAGTTGTAAGTTATTGCAAATCATTCTCAATAGCCGCTAGATTCCCCTTCTTTTCAACACTTAGCACTGCATGTTCAAGACAATAGGAGTCCTATGTTACATCATCGACTGAGTCACACTCAGGTAGCTCATCCACATTCTGGTTCGGCTGCTTATCTGCCTGGCAACTAAGTGGGTGCAGAAACCTCTGCATTCTCCTATCAAGCTCGGCTTCCTTGTAAGAAGAGAAATGGCGGGTCTTTGACTGAATGGCAGTGAGATCGTCAAGGCAGGAGAATGTGAGCTGGATCTGAAAAATTTCAATTTTAATGAAGTCCTGAATAATATTTGAGAGAGAAAAACTAATGATTCCACAGGGAGACTACACACCAAGGATCAGAGGGGCCATGTTAATGCTAAGTTGATACCATCAAGCTGACTGTGGGAAATAAACCTAGAGGGTTGTGGACTCCCTCAAAAGGAACTCAGTACCTTTTGAGTTGCCTATTTTGTGAGAGAAAAAGTAACTGTATTCACTAACCAGAGGGGCTGTTACAGAGAATCCCACAGAAAATGTTCTTTTGAATCTCAGGCATTTTTTTTTTTCATCTGCAGAGATCTGCTTTATCCTCAAGACTTGGTCTGCAGCCTTACCCCCAAACACCTAACCCCCCACCGACCCAACCACAGACACTTCCCTTAGCTGCAGGCCAGGCCAGGCAGTGTTTGGAGTCAAGGTTAGGGCAGAAGTAAGGAAAAGCTCTGCCATAGTGCAGGGTGGTTGACCACCTGTTGTTGGCAGAAGTCCTCTTTGGAGGACAGTCAATGCCTGGAAACAAAATTTAACCAAAATGACCTTTAGGAAGGTCTGGGACTTGTTCTCTTTTTCTCTTCTTCCTTCTGCAGCCCCTACTCCACATCCTGCCCCACCTCAGTTTATTGGGTAGTGTATTCATTTTCTAGAGCTGCCACAACGAAATACCACAGACCGTGAGGCTTAAAAAAACAAAAAGTTGTTCATCATTCTGGACACCAGAAGTCCAAAAGCCACGACGCCCGCAGGTCCAGCTACCTCCAGAGGCTCCGGGAGATCCTGCTCCTTGCTTCTCCCAGTGGCAGATGGCTCCAGGCACTTCTCAGCTGTGGCTGCATCACTCCAAGCTCTGCCACATCTTCACCTGCTCTTCTCCTCTGTGTCTTCTCCTCTCCTGTCTCTTACAACATGCTTAGCATTCAATTTAGGACCCACGTGGATAGTGTAGGAGATGATCTCATCTCAGGATCCTTATATAAGTTCCATCTGCAGACCCTTTTTTTCAAATAAGATCATGTTCACAGTTTCCAGGATGTGGAAATATCTTCAGGGAGTTCACCATTCAAACTACTACAAGTAGAGAGCACACACATGCACACACACATTCTTCTAAGAGAGAAAGATCCATGAAGTAGAGTTTACCTCCTGCACACATATAGTCCTTCTAGGTGAGATGTCTGTGTACAATGGACTTCGGCTGAGTCTGGAGATGATAATTTTCCATCCCACTCTGAACACGAGCCCTAAAATCTGTGAGAAAGTGAGTCCTGCCAAGAATCTCAAAAGAACTAAATTTCTTTCAGATGCTCACTTTGGAGAAATGGATCAGGGAAGAGCATACCAGGGGGAGATGTACTTGGCACTTGCAGAGCATAAAATTCGACAAGCACCATCAATTAGACACCCACTCTAATGCACCCTCCGATAGCGGTTTTTGCAAGTAAAAGTCAACCTGACTAAGAAAGCTGAAATACATGCAGGGCCTGTGGTTAAATGATTAAATGAATCTGATACACCTGCTGCTTAGACACTCGCTGCTCATCAACTTGGTCTCCTGGTCTCCAAACACATTCTATAGGACTAATTTAATGCCAACTACTGGGAATAAAGTGAAAAGTGAAATCCTTTTGTGTGTATTTTTTTCCAATGGAAATTACCTTCTCTACTAAGGCAGCTAAGAAGATGGAGAAAGCTTATGGGTTTTAATGCAATTTCTCTGGGGCCCTGTTAGGATGCGCCTCCAGAAGACACATTTACCTTTTTGCTCTCATGCCTGCCTCCTCAATGAGGCAGAAATTACATACTTAGTTGGGGCCAGTCTTGTCATGATTAGATGTTTTCTCCAAAAAATGTACTTAAAACCTCATACCTATAGATTTGAACTAATTTTCTGCGCAAAGGCAGTCTCCCAGCACTCCCTCTTCCTTCCTACTTTTGAATTTCTAATGTTCCATCAGATGTGGGTACTCTAGCCTTGCTTCACTTTTCTGGTCTGATCTATCCCCTGCCTTCCTCACCCCTTGCTTGTCCTCACCCTATTTCTTCATGGATGTCTGAACTCTTTGCTATGAGTGTGGTTTACAGAGGTACCCACTAGGAGCATGTTAACCCAGCAGCACCTGAAATGCCATCCCAGATTTAACCTCAGCGCCTTCCTGTAAGCGCATTAAAGTGTGAGATGGACTTCCTAACTCACACTTGCTTGTTTGGTTATGGCATTTGCTTTGCCCTGGCCTCCCGGCAAGCATGCGCTCTTGTTCCGGACTCCACTTCTTCAGTGAAACAGCAAAATTCAACCCCAGTGGAGTTGTGGTTGTTGATTTTTTTTTTCTTTTTGTCAGAAAAGTGCCATACTCTGAGATCTTAATTTATTTTGTCATGGATGGAGCCCACGCACAGTCTTTTTTTAAAAAAAAACAACACTGTCACAGAATTGTGGTTTAAAGTATGGTTCCTGAGTTAGCAGCATCAGCATTGCCCTACCTTGTTAGAAATGCAAATGTTTGGCTTTCTGAACCAGAAACCCTGGGGGTGGGTCCAACAAGCTGTATTTAACAAGGTCTCTAAGTGATTATGATGAGGGCTAACATTTGAGAAACAACACTGTTGAGCATCTCTTGCCGCTCACTCAAAGTCCTGTGGAAGGCACACAAATAAATAAAGTCTGGTTCTAACCCAAGAGTAACAAAAATGTACTTGAAGGAAACACTTTGAACATACAGACAGAACCAAACAGGACATATATGTTCAGACCCTTGTAATTCTGCTCAGAATGTGATGAAGTACAAGCAAAGTGAATGTGAGCAAGAAGAAAAAAACACACAACTATTAATCCTTAGTGGAAGGATTTCTGTATAAAGAAAAAATTTACACAGGTAACATAGCATAAATAATAAGAGGGAAGAGGGCATTTAGGAAACTAGGGTGGTTTATTTAAAGACTAGAGGCCTGGTACACAAAATTTGGGTGGGGTTTCTAAACCTGGCCAGAAATCAGGGCTGATCAGGGCCTTCCGGCTACCGCCCAGGGCCTTCTGGCTACTGCTCAGGGCCTTCCTTCATTCTGCACTGCCCCCTGGAGGTCAGCGCACATCACAGTGAGCAATAGAACTTCCAGTCTCCTGGTTGAACTCCCTCGGGGACACTTTATATATTAGCTTTTAAAATAGAGAGATAGAACAAACATAAGTAAATGGGTGATAGCCAAACTACAAAGCATCTTGAATGTCACTCCAAACCATCAACTATTTCTAAGAAATACCAGAACAATATATACTGTATGCGTTGCAGTTAGCTGGACTAAGGGAAGGCAGAGGACAGAGAAGTTTCCAGCATGAAAAGAGCAAGTGCACAGGCCCTGAGACAAGAATAGTCACGGTATCTTCAGCAGAATCCTGAATCTGAGGTCCATACATTGTCCTTATCATTAGCTAGTTTATTAATATTAATAATAGGAAAAGAGCAAAGGGGAGGCCAGACATATAAACATGGTCATCTGGGCAGCTTCACCAGGAAGCTACAGATTCATGCTCCCCAGGCAACCTGCAGATCACTGGGGGAAGGAAATTGTGTGTGTGTGGGGGGGGGGTACATGCACAGAGAAGTCAGGGTGAGAGCGGAGGTGCTTGCCTGCCAGTCCAGCCTGGAGAACAATGGATTGGCTCGGGGATGGACCTCCTCAGAAGTGCATGAAATCTTAGTTAAAATCTCCAAAGAGTCCCCTCTCTTCTTTTTGCTCTCCTGCTTCAGGACTCACACAAGCCCATGCTCTTGTCTGCTCTCTCTCACATGCAATGGACGGCAGCTGGGAACACAAGCTAAGCTAGCCAGGTGCTGGACTGGGCTGGACTTTAATATGGAACTATAGTCTGGCCCTGCTGAAGACCAGATTGTACTTTTTCCATGAGGAGACTGATAGAGATGGGGCCATTGACGGGAATTCCCTTAACTTGACATTATTATCAATAAAGCTTTCCACAAAACCCTATCCTCCCATGGGGCTTAGGACATTCTTTTCCTTGCAGCCCCCCAAGAACTCCATGTTTACCGTTAACACATAGAGCAGTCATTTAGGTGCAGGGTCTGAGTGCCCTTCTGTGAGGGTGATGTGACATTGGTTTTACAGAGGACCGACCTTGAAATTTCCATCTAATTCTAAGACACTCCCTTCCTGATTATACTTGATGGAATTCTCCCAACTATTAAAGCCTCTTTTATTCCTCAACCATATTTCTGATCCCTTCTTTTGATATAACTAATGGGATGCTCTGAATAACTCACAAAATTGAAAGTGGGAAAATGTCATGATACAACACAACCCTGAAGGTTGCCACAATAAAGCAGTACTGAAAACCAAATTTCATTCTGAGTGTGTGGTGTTCCTCATTTGGCATGATAGCCTTTTCCCCGGAGGACTACCATTTAGAATCACATTCTGGGCCGGTTCCCAGTACCACAAAGATCATATCTAATGGTTTTGACTGCTTTGTACCATTTCTGGCCTTTGAAGTACATTTACCAATTTTCAGGAGAGTTACCAGTTTTCCTGGTATTTAAAAATAGAGGAGAAACTTTGTAAAATAAAAACAAAACAGTGAATTCTATAAACCTGTTAACAGTGGCTTTAAAATACTAAAGCCTGTACTAGTTGTGCTTTTCCACCTTTAAAACTTGTGGGAAGGACCCTAATTGACTGGCCACAGCAGAGTATGAGAAAGGATTATAGAGAACTAAGCAGATTTATCTTCTATAAGTACCCGGAGTAATCATCTGTTTGGATGGACAATGGGTTCACCATCTTCAAAAATAGTCCACTTCATATTATGTATACATCCAGCTCTATTCACCAATTATCCATATCGCATAGCACTTGGCATGTCTGACACCAGAACCCTAATGCAGATATTTTGGACTTGAAGTATCTAGACCACTTCTCCTTCCCAGCCCTAAGGATCCTGCATTTCTTTTACCCTGGGCATGGACATACCTTCTGAATCTTTCTATCATAAGCTCTGGGCTGTCACCATCAAATAATTAGAATTGACATATGAGTTGAAATATGCCTACAGGAATTATGTATTTAATAGTGACTGCAGACAGAAAGCCACACTTGGAGGGGTGATCAGAGGAAAGGTACACCAGAAACTTGGATGGAACCTCTGAAACATGGGAAGGATGCTGGGATGAAGACGGCGTAGCAGGAATTAATAATCTAGATCTAGACTGAGGCTCAAGAAAGAAGAAACCAGGTCTCAAGAACTGTGAAGAGTTTGAGATTTACAAGTCAGCTTGCAAGTTTCATAGAAGCTTAAAGACATGAAGCTCCTGCATCAGAGACAAAGGGCTCTATTACTGAGAGAGAGTGCAGGAGGCAGGATGGACCTCATGCTGCCTGTGTTCTTCCAGTCCCATGGGGAGGTTGGGCGGGCGGAGGTGGACCCAGGGTGGTGCTACACACACATAAGGTTGGTGCCACAGTTGAGGAGCCCTGGGATTAGAAAACCTCCACTCTATGAAGAGAGCTGCAAGCAGACCTGTTCAACTTGTGCCCTGATGGAGGCATGATCATTATTATATTGCCTCTTGCTCTGGAGAAGAGAAATACCTCCATCTCCCAAGGATGTTTTCATTCTTAGAAAGTCCACAGATGTGAAGAAATACCATGGCCAATTCCCCCAGCATGAGAACAAAGGGGATAACAGACAGGACCCCAGAATACAACAGGAATAAAACCAGGAGACAAAAAGTCAATCACAGTAATTAAAATTAGCAGTCCTTATTATAATCCCAGTTTTTCACAACAAATGACGAATGGGTTTGGTTTCTAGTGAAAGAAACACTGTGTGAATCCAGGCTTTAATGGGAATTTCCTCTACCCCTATTAATCTACTGTCCATACCTTACAACCAGACGGGGGTCTCTGAGGGTAAAACCAAAGTCAGGGCATTACTCAGGATGCCACATTTTCCTCTGCAGCGTGGGGAACTTAATGGATTCCCTTCCCAAATATACTTCTATTATCCTTTTCATTATGGATTTCATTATAGGTGTACAACCCACTAAGAATATAGCCAAAGGATATCATTATTATCTGATGCCTTACAACTCCAATTAAATGAGTCACTTTAAGAATGCTGAATCCACTGGGGACGTTCTCTGACACTAAATGGCTCTGGCATTTTCAGCAGCCTTGCTTCGCTCAGCTTTGCGCAGAGAACAGCTGGAGAGGTAAGGGTACGAAGATGTGCTGATTGCCAGTCAAGGAACCTGAAGAAAATCTAAATTAAACACTTTCAATTTCTGTTCACCCCAAGGGCCAGCCAATGGAAACAGGCCCCCTGAGGCAGAGAACGTGATGGCAAGGGAACGTGGAAGGCTGGACACCTGCAGCCATCCCATCAGCTGCCCTTGAACTTTCTCTTGGTCACAGCAGCACTTGCTGATTTGAAAATGTGCTCAGCTTGCATTCCTCAGGCTGCTGTTGCATATGTCGTGAGGCAATGACCGCAGCTAATTGAAAGATGATGTCACGCCAAGCAACACAGTGTAGCAGAAAGTGAACTGGGCTTGGAGTCCAGCGTGTGAACTGCAGCTATCTGGCTGTGGGGCCTTTGGTAAGGCCTTCCTCTGCTTGGGATTTCAATTTCCTCCTCAATAAAATGAGCGGGTATTTACTAGGTCATCACACCTCAGATACCATTCTGGGAAATGACACAATTCCAAGAAGAATTATTAAGGACCATTTGATGGAGGGCAAGGAAATGGGTTGAAGAGAAAGACAGAAAGACCAAATAAAAAAAAATACAAACCAACAAAAAGCAGGCCTCACCTTTCCTTTAAACTAGCTCAGATAATATCTATCATACATTATTGTACACCTATAGATTCACTTTTAGGTAAGAGTTACCTGCCAAAGTGAATTTAATAAATATTGGAATAAAAGTCTCTATGGTCCCTTTTACCACTAAAATTCTATTATTTTTTTTCAAAAAAATTTTTTCCAGTGAAAAACCAACAATAACGCCCCTAACACACACACACACTCTCTGAATCAGAGTTTAATTTCATATAATAAAGAAAAACTCCCACCCTTGTGGACCCAATTAGGTTCATTCAGAGATTCAGACACAGAAACCTGAAAAGGGGCCCATCCAAAGCATGCTGGGAAATGATGGATATAGGCTTTAACAAAAAATAAATCATGTTTAGAGCTGTCTCCTTCTTGTTCACTCATCTCTTTGGGAGGAAACTCAGGGCACATAATATGGAGATAGCACCATGCTGAGGGCAGAACATTACATTGATTTGGCCTTGGGTAGCTCTCCTGAATTGCAGGAGCAGGGAGCTGGCTAACTGAGGTAGGTGAGAGTGTGCAGGAACAAAAATGCCCCCGACTCATCCACACAACCTGCCTTCAGGACTAGGACCCCCTCTTCTGTTCTAGTCGCATTTTATTTAAATGTTTTCTCCATTCAGTTTGTCTCAGGCTCATGCAAAAGGAAGGAAGGATGGGAAACATCTGGATGACTGAGTGCCCTGAGCCATTAAGGACCGGCTTGACCCTCCACTGCCCACACACAGCTCTGAATGGATGCAAACGCAGTGTTTCCTTCTTTCATTAATCCCCTCTTTAGCTTTTCTAAGAAGGCCTGGCTTTGAAATTCAGAAGATATTTCAATTTGTTCCATAGATGCCATAACAGTTGGAATAATGGTTCTGGGAAGAAGGACTTCCCATGTGAGGAACTCTGTCCTGGTGAACTCCAGTCTAGTGGGAAGACCAGTGTGGAAACAGGAGGGGTTGCCTGGCTCTGCTGGGTTCATATACAGGGCAGAGCCTTCTGTTCCACATGCCATAGACTGGCAGGGACATGGAACTCACACTAAAGGTTATAACACTGAGTGCAAAACATCAAAGACAAAACAGGTGAGTGGACTTTGTCAAGTGACATCCTAGAATTCTCCTTACTGTCACTCATCACCTAAAATACTTGCTAAGTATCTTAATTCGGAAAAGTGGGTCTGTCTCTTACTACAAGAGTTTTTCCAGCATATTTATTAAGGCCTTAATTTGCATTTGTGAAGACTGGATTTCACCAAGAGAAAACAGAAGGTAGGAGGGGAGCTGTGTGCCCCTGCATGCCTATATTTAGAGAATTTGTAAAATAGAACCAAAAGAGTTGCCCTACTCTTTCATCCACTAAATCAATAAGATCTGAAATGATAGAAGTTAGTAACTTGTCCTCTACCTTCAGAGCTGCCATTATCACCCACCTCAGGCAGGGCACTTAATCTGAGTTGCTTTATTGAGTAATGGTTGTCAATAAATATTGACTGAAGAGAATAGGCAATTTTGTGAGCCCAGCAGTCTTTGAGTCAAATCAGCAGGCCTTTCCAGAAGGCTAGACTGTTAACCTGGCTTCACATCAAAATCCCCCTCATGCCTTCAGGAAATACTGACTTTGGAGCCCTGCACCCAGAGAATCTGTGGCCAAGCAGCGATTCACAGACTTAACCTATCAGCAATGCGATTTCATCTCCAGCCCCATTTCAGAAAACGAGATTCCAAGTTATGAGCTGTAACAAATAGGAGAGAAGGAATTCTTATGGGGAGAGACGATATTTAAAGACACATACAACTTGTGGGAAGTCATGTATAATATATGGCTAAAAAGTATACTTAGGCATGATGATGCAGTATATATGGTGGGGGAAATTATGTATTGGATATAAGTAAATATAGTACATGCAAAATGATTGAGTTTAGAAGAACTGCCTTCACTTAGTAAAATATAAGCAAGATAATGAAAAGAAGGGCAGAGTATGGATCATTCAAAAGGGAGAAATAAATCAGAGCCCAGATGGGATTTAACCAAGAACAAAGAAAATGTCATTGTTCAGCAGTACAGAAACTAATAGTGGTTGTCCTGATGATAGTGACCCCAACTTCTCAAATTAATAATATTATCTGATAAAAGTCACAGACAAATGAAGGAAATGGTAGCCAGGGCGGGAATGCTCTAGGTTAAGGTCTGGCGACTTCAGCTAGAGGAGAGCTGGTGACAGAGCTTGGCAAGGCTTGAGCAGAAGATAAAGGATCCGCACACGTGGGCTCATCCATTGGTCATAAATAAAAAGCTTATCAGCTTCTTGCTTGCTTGAGGGAGCCTTAGGAATGGTAGTGGCCTGCCCTGTCTTCTGCTATCAGAGTCAGTGCCAGGGAGAATAAACTGAATGTGCGCCGGCTTTGCCCCATTTGTTTTACCAGGTGACATTGCTTTACGGGAAGGAGGATAGGGCTTTTGTCTTTTGGGGACTGTGTCAGTTTGCTTCCTGGAGTGCCCTCTGGTCCCTGGCTACCATCAAGGAGTTTGGAAGACCCGCCATGGAAGTGACTAGGAAGTGAGGACTGGTACAACAGCAGCTTGACTGGTCCACTGTGGATGGGGGCACCGTAGAGCAAGAGCGAGTCTCTTCTCCAGAGGTTTCACAGGCTCTAGAATCTAGAAGCACAGGAGGTGATGTTCTGAAAGTGGATGTCATTAGACTAAAAGGGATTTTCAGTTCATACTAGAGTTTCTGTCTTCCCAGACTCATTCCTTCTGCAGAAGGGGTATACGATCCCATGGGAGCCTACCAGGGATGGGTGGGCAGACGGACAGCGCTGGGAGTGAGATAGGAAAAAGGGGGGCTGCAAAACATGACTGGCTCACTGTGATTATGTTCGTGAGTGCTCTAAGCAGGCACCTGCTTGGACTCATGAGATCAGGGTTCTATTTCTAGCTTCACACATACAAACACTGGTACCTACAGCAGTGACAGTTTCTATCTGTGTTGAGCAAATGTTTGGTTAAGAAACACACTGAAAGTGAGAGGGTTTTTCCCAGACCAGGTGGAATTTCTGACGGTGAGGTTTTCACTTTCTCACTGTGTTTCCCTGATAATTTGTTCCTGCTGCTCTCACGACAGCGATTTATTTCACTGTGATTACCACAGCTGCTGACATACCTATAGCCCAAGGATGCCTGCAGCGTCCGATGCTCCTGTCTGCACAGCGCCTGTCCAGAGCAATGCTGGCACCTAGTAGTTGCTTAGTGCTCTAAAAAGGATGTGTTTGAAAAGATAATCCTACTAAGTTCTTCCTTTAATTTTGCTTTGTTTAATTCAACTCAGTCTAGGTCAGTGATTTTCAACTTTGTGTGTATTTTTTAAAAAACATGTAATACCTGACTTTAGTCAGGGGCACTGACCTCTCTTCTTTTCAGATTGTCAAATAAAAAAAATTACAACAGCCAACACAACCATAGACAACTGGTGTGAATGAATCAAAATTATACCTATTTTTTTGCCCATAATTTTAGTAATTAGTTTATGTGTGCCATGAGATAAAAAAGGTTGAAAACCTTTGTCTAGAAGAACTTGGGCTTTGCAGTTAACCCATATGGATTCAAATCTCAGTTCTTTCAAAATCTTTAGTTGAACCCTGGCTAGTGTGGCACAGTTGGTTGGTCAGGGTCCTGTGCACCAAAAGGTTGCAGGTCCAATTCCTGGTCAGGACTCATGCGCGGGTTGCTGGCTCTATCCCCAGTAGGGGGCACGCAGGAGGCAGCCTATCAATGTTTCACT
The DNA here is from genome assembly GCF_964212035.1 of Myotis nattereri. Classification (NCBI taxonomy): domain Eukaryota; kingdom Metazoa; phylum Chordata; class Mammalia; order Chiroptera; family Vespertilionidae; genus Myotis; species Myotis nattereri. Next base: position 80,844,396 of record NC_138082.1, on the reverse strand, counting down.
CTCACATTGATGTCTCTTCCTTTCTCACCCTCTCCCTTCCCCTCTCTCTGTCTCTCTCTCTCTCTCTCTCTCTCTCTCTCTCTCTCTCTCTCTCTATATATATATATATATATATATATATATATATATATATATATTTGTTTTAAAATGTCTTTGGTTGAGGAGCTTAAGAAAGTCAGTTAATGTCTTTGATCCTGAGTTTCCTTTCCTGCAAAATGGAAATGATACCATCTCTACTAGCTTCCTCTCACAATTGCATAATGATAAAAAAGAGGTCTTCCTGATTAAAAAGTCCAGGACACTAAGGAGACCTCAGAGAACACTTTTATCTGATTTTGTAAATATGATTATTTCTTGTGCGTCCAAACTTTGCTCTCATTGAAGAGCATAGCAGGATTCTCAACTACAAAAATGTTTCCCTTCTGGCTACAAGCAAGGCAACGGCAGAGAATTATCCAAATCAAAAGAGTGACTACAGTTAGTGATCATCCAGAAATAAATAGTAAATAGTACTCTATTAAGAGATTCCTCTTGTTTTCAGTGAAAAAAAAATAGAACCTGCTTATTACTCTAAAGCTACAAAAATGTGTCCATGTTATTTGCCACACCTGGTGAGTGATATGGTCAGTTTTTTGCTTTCAAGCCATGCCAACCTAATTATGACCTATAAGCAGTACCAAAAAAGACAAAATATAAATTTATTCATTTATATCTTGATTTCTTTTATCTATTTCTTTTTTAATCACTCACTTCATTGAGCATTTACATGGTTAAGTTCACTGAATTATTCTAACTTCTGAATTGTGGGCTTTTATTGGGAGTTTATAAAGTTCCTCATTAGAGAAGACTAATCAGTTTAAAAATAGACTTTAGTGATGGCCAGAGATCCTTATAAAACAGCTAAGTGACATTGAATTCCAGTTAAAAAGCAAGAACTTAAGATCATTTTAAAATTTAGAATATTATTTTGGAAAATATTTTTAAGTAGTGCCCACTGTGGCAGCATCTGCCAGATCATTTCATCTGCTATTAACATCAGTGTGGCTCCTTTGGAGCTGGCCTCCTTACGCAGTGCCATTTATGACTTCTCTACTGAGAAATCCCATAAGAAAAAGTTTGTCATTGCTTCCCACAGCTGGGAAGAGCACTGTTGATCATGAATATGGAAAGCAGTGCCAAGAACAAAGTACCTATCAGGATAAAAGAAAAAAAGGTCTGAGTTGTAAAGTGACTGAGAAATGAGGAGAATATACTAGCTGGAGAGCAATAGGATATGAACAGAAGAATGAAAGCAACATTTGTATTTAGGCTTATTCTAGAAGTAAGATCTGGTATTATTACTGACCTTCTCTGAGCCACCATTTTTTATTATTAAATAGGAATAATATCAACCACTTTCTAGGGTTGTTGTGAGCATTAAATGAGCTGATTTATGTGAAATAGTGTAGGTGCTTACATGTAGAGGTTATATGTTTAACCCAGTGGTTCTCAACCTGTGGGTCGCGGCCCCTTTGGCAGTCGAACGACCCTTTCACAGGGGTCGCCTAAGACCATCCTGCATATCAGATATTTACATTATGATTCATAACAGTAGCAACATCACAGTTATGAAGTAGCAATGAAAATAATTTTATGGTTGGGTCACAACATGAGGAACTGTATTTAAAGGGCCAGAAGGTTGAGAACCACTGGTTTAACCTCTTCTAGCTTTCTCCTCTTCAAGACAGAAAATTAAGTGCAGAGAATGAGAGAAGTCCTATCAGAGGTGTGGAAATGGTGTGGAAATGCCAGGAAGAACCTGCCAGTTGAGATGCCTGTAATTTGTGACTCTTCTGAAGTATTACAGGGCCTCTCCCTTCCCTTCATTCCAAGACCAAGTTGACTTAATACTGAGTCATGAGCATCCCCCTTCTCAGTGGTACCCCAAGAAGGAAAGTTCAGGCGAGGAAAGAGATAGCTTTTTCCCGGAGCCAAGGAACTCCTAAAAATATTTCTCTCCCTTATTCTCCAGATGATGGCTGGTAGGAATACCTTCAGGGATGGGGATGCCATAGGTGTCCATGATGCAGTGGAGCAAGAGGTTCCCTGAAGGTCAAAGGAGAGGGAAGGTGGAGGCAGGAGGGCCCAGGTAATGGACTGTCATAACCTAACTAAAGGCCCGGTACATGAATTCGTGCAGGGGTGGGGTTCCTTGGCATGGCCTGTAGGGATTGGACTGAAACCGGCAGTCCAACGCCCCCTGCCGCTCCTGCCTGCCACTCCTGGCCCCGCTGCACCTGCCATGGGCTCACACCCAGTCAGTCCTAATCAGGAGAGGTTTGCACCACCACAGCAGCATTCGCCGGCCGTGAGCCCTGTGTCTGGCACCCATCCTGAGGTGGGTGGGGGGAGGGCTGGGATGCGATAGGTCCTCTGGGTGGGTGGTGGGAAGCCCTTGCTGGCCTGGTATCTGGATCCGTCCTGCTGACGTTTGAGCCAGTTGTTGGGAGCCACCTTGTGGCCACTTTTCTATCATTTCTTCCTTGCGGAGCATCTAGGGAGGGAAAGAGGCCATGGTGCCCAAGGCTGACTTCCAGGCCAGTGGCACTGTCGGGATCATGCTGGAGGCGCAGGTCAGTTGGTGCCTGGCCCGTTCTCTGCAGATTGGACCTGCAGGACTACTGAGGTAGTGATTGCCTGCTGCTGGGCTGGTGAGCTACTAGGCTAGGTCGGTCAGCTGAGTGGCACTCTCGCTGTGGGAGCGCACTGACCACCAGGGGGCAGCTCCTGCATTGAGCGTCTGCCTCCTGGTGGTCAGTGCATATCATAGCAACTGGTCGTTCAGTGGTTAGGTCGTTTGGTCACTTAGGCTTTTATATATATAGACTAGAGGCCCGGTGCATGAAAATCGTGCATGGGTGGGGTCCATAGGCCTGGCTGGTGATCAGGAACAATCTGTGGGGCAACTGGTGGGGTGATCGGGAGGCCCCTGCTGGCACCCACCTTGGTTGGCCTGGTGCCGCCCATTCGACGGCCCCACCCCCTGCTGCCACCGCCAGTCACCTCCCTCTGCAGGGTGCCTGGCAGGGTGATCAGGGCAGGGGAGAGCCCCTGCTGGCACCTACCTTGGCTGGCCTGTGGCCTGTGGACTGGGGACAGCTCTTGCATGGAGCATCCTCCCCCTGGTGGTCAGTGTGTGTCATAGTGACGACCGGTCGTTCCACCAATCTTTTCACCATTTGGTTGGTTTGCATATTAGGCTTTTATTATATAGGATGGCCATTAGGGCTTTATTGAGGCTGGGTTACTGAATGAAGACACGCTGGTGTGTCCTCTTCAGTTCTCTTTATTTACATTATGGAAGAAGTAGAGGCACTGTTGCCTACACTAGGGATGATGTAAGTTATTTCTGAGTCATAGGAAGTGTTAACTAGAAGTCAAAAAGTCAAATCAGCTTGGTGCCTGATAAAATGGGCAAGGAAGATATGCTGATAGAATGAGAAAAGTGTGATACTGTGGTTACACCAGAGACTGCTGAATAGATTGTGGCCTTCTCTGATCAGCTTTAGACTCTCCTCAGCTTTCCAAGGTCCAAGGTTTAGTAAATGAGCCTACTGTCTTCCTGAAACACTACTATGCACTGTTTCCAGTTCTCTAACTCCGCACAGAGAATCGTGGATTAGGGAATCATTTGCCTGTTGCTTTTACAAAATCCACACAAGGTCACAATATGCTGAAGACAGAAATTGCATCAGAATCCAAGTCCCATTTCATATAATGCAATATTCTTATGATGTCACTATAATTGTCACATTTTCCTCTGCCATTTACTCTCATTCTTTCCATAATTCCTTAAGGAACAGTGAAGGACAGAATTTTCCAAAAAAACTTTGAAGTCTTGAGAAGATTGAGTCACAGTACCTTCAGCAATGGTTTTGTTCCAGATATTAACTGATTTCAGTAGAAATTCATTTGCAATCTAATTTTTCCCCAAGGAAAAAGATTTGAGATTTATAATTATTTCAATGATGGAATGATAACTTAAAAAGAGGGGGGGAAGTGTCCAGTATCTTTAAAAGGGCCCAAGATAGAATAAAGACCTGAAACTTGAAATGTTCTTTGTAAATTAACCAATTATTTACTTACTTTATGAAATAAAACTCTAGGTTCAGTTTCTGTGGGCCCTGGGCATTGATCTTTCCCTGGGCAGCCTGTTCTGCATTAGGTTTAACCAACTCCTGTATGGATTGGAAGACAGCAGAGAAGGGAACCAATCACATGACTTTCTCAAAGACTTTAAGGTTATAGAAAGCCTGCCCTCAGTAAAAATTCTCCCTTCACTCAGTAATTGTCACCTATGTGACAAAATTATCTTAACATGATTTTCAGTATTAGACATTTGCTTTGCCTTTTATTTCAAAGCCAGATATTTTAAATAGAACCTTCTTGTTTTCTAAGGATCTTGAAATATAAGAAATTAAAAATTTACCCCAATCTTAACAAACATCCTTTCCAAATTAGTCAAAGAAAAACCACAGTCTTTAAACAACAGACAATAAAAACCAAGGATTGAAGTAAAGCACAGTATGTACATTACTTTTCTGATGGTTCTTCCCACAAATTTATCTTGTCATATTTCTAAGTATGTGGCAGTTGCACAAGTTCTGCCACTACAAGATTTGAATTTCCTAAATTATTCTGTTCACCCTCACTTTTCTCATGTTCCAAATATTTGAAGTGAAGTCCTCTTTCTGGACTTTTTAAACTCAATTTTTTTAAAATCAAAAACCAACAAAGAAGGTACAGTATATATATTTAAGGCCAGGGAAGTTTTTGGTTTTCCAACTAAAGTTCATAGCAATCCCCACATTTTCAAGGACCATGGAAAAGAATCTGTATTTCTTACTTTTTTTCTAGTTAAAATGTAGTTTAAATCTTATTTTGACGAGAATGGAAGCCTGAAGGAGGTACAGGTTTTGATGTCTGCAAGAATACTTCCTTTCTGCCTTGAATGCTGTGTCAACCCTTAAGAAGGCAAAGGGCCCATTTGATACATTCTCACACCAACCCCCAACTGAACTGTGCTGTCCTGGGTGCCTGAGATACTGCAGAAGAAAATAATTGTCAATAGCAATGTCCTTCCTCAAGGCAGCCCAGCTCTCTGAAACAAAGCTGATGGGTCTATATATATTTTTAACACCCGTGTTAACTTCAACGTGTGCAGCTCCAGGATCCAAGGCCGATCGAGTCAGTCAGGCTTCATCTGAATATCCACGCACAAGAGCATTCACTTGTTCTAATTTTTTTTTAAACTGCAATATATTATTGTTTATGTACCCCACATCCCAATCCCCTGGAGAAAATATTGTAGCTAGATGCTGTATTTGTTCACTTGTTTGGCAGTGGTTGGTGTGTAGAGGCTGGAGTGGGGAGAAGACAGCCAGGAGTCTCACTGCGCCGGTGGCGTCTGGCAGTAAGGGGCCTGTCTTTGTAAATGTTATCTCTGCCCAAGTCAAGGACATCTAGGCAGACACAGACCTCACTATCGTATTGTCAAAGTACGACCAAAGGCCCTGGGGATTTCCAAGACCTTTCCTGGCAGTATTTCTGGTCCGAACTGTTTCCACAATGATTCTAAGACACTACTGCTTAGCCCTTTTGCTGTGCGGACATTTGCACTGATGGGGCGCAGGCCGTGGTGGGGAAGCCGCCGGCGTCTCAGCTTCCTTCAGGGCAGTGGCGCCGCGCTGTCCTCGTAGTCACTGTATTTGTCAAAGTGACTCGTGGCCAGGAAAACACGCCAACCGCGTGGCAGGTTTCTTTCTGTTGAAGCTTTAAAAATCATTACTTTTACGTACAACCTTTGATAAGACTTTTAGTATCTTGGAAAGTTGTATGAAACAATTCTGTGGAAGCACAGCACTTATTTTTAAAAAGCATGTATGCAATTTTTTGAGTTGTGAGATTAACAGGCTCCTTTTGTTCATTTAATGTCATTCTTACTTGAAAGAATTATCAGAAACTATACTTATTCAGACTTGGGTGCTTAGCAGACACTTTCTCAAAAGTGAGCTAGTGAATCTGTCGCTTTGAAGAAAACAACTGACAGCTTGTAAGTAAAAATGCTGGGAAATGTGTGTCCGCCACCCAGACTGACAGCTCCCCAGGACTTAACAGGCTTTTCTGATGAGAACAGGGTGATTTTAACAAATGTAATTTCCTCACATTTTATAATGGAATCTGTCAACATCTGGGATATATACATAACTCAGTGAACCGATATTTTTCAAATGACCATTGCATAGTGTTAGCAAATCATGCATGAATAAGAGGCCCGTGCAGAGTGTAACGGGGTGTGAGGAGCTTCTGATCCAGTTTGAGACACTAATTGCCTCACAACTGCTCCTGGGAACTGCCACCTGTGGAGTTCGGTTTTCACATCAAAAAATAATATCCACCAATTATCTGAAAAGGCTACTAAAATCTCCCCAGCCTGCCACTTACCGATGAGTGAGTTTGCGCTTTCTTTATATACTTCAACCAAGGCAACATATCGCAATATATTTAATGCAGAGGAAGATAGCAGAAACCAGATGTGTCCCATGAAGCCAGACTTTAGAGGTTTGCAAAAATGGGCAATAACGTCACTTTTTCTTGGAAAAATATGTTATGTTTTATTTTAAAAATTTGATTCATGTTAATATGTAATTGTTTTCTGTAGCTATTTCAAATGAATTAATAAAAATATTTAACTTTTTTTTCAACATGAATGCCTTATGTGATAAGTATCAGTAGCTATAAGTCCACATCAAGGGAAGCTCTTTGAAGTCCTGGATAATATTTAAGAGTGTAAAAGAGTCTTGAGATCAAAAAGTTTGAAATTTTCTGCCTTAAGGCAAGTCAGTGTGTGCACTGCACTCTTACAGAGTTCAACAATATAACAAACTCTTTCAGACAGGGGCCAAGGCATTATCCAATGTCAGGAGAAAACTGTTGCATGACCTTTGACCTTAGAAAAACAGTCACTAACAGTTTTGTTCATACAGCTTCGTGTAAATTACACTGGTAAACCTAGTAAGTTCAGCATGTCACATCCTATAAAACAGTAATTTCCATCAAGATAGCAGTCATGATTTTATCCTTGTGATATTTCTCATAACAATATCCAATTAGCACATTCATTTTATGTCCACTGCGTTAATTTTATGTTAAAAGTAATCCAATAGTGCTCAATTACATTTGTCTCCAAATTAAATTAGCATTACATGAATTTAATGGGTATCTTAATTAGACCATGCTATTAAGAGGGTGTTATACAAATTAAATTCCACCTCTGCATGGCTCAACTGTCTTTGTGTTAAACACAGAATGAAAATTCTTTAAAACATAGGGGGCATAAGAATATCTTACATTGCAAACAGAGAGGGAAAACAATGAGAATGTTAGTACAAATTTAGGCAAAATTCACTTCAGCCAGAAATGACCAATTATTTCTCTACTTCTTCCAGTAGTGGCAGAACTTTCTTTTTTACTAAAACATTAAAACCTGTGGTTTGAAAAACGAAGTTATTCTAGGAGATGTTTTTAACCTACTTGAAATCACAAATTACCAAACGCTGGCATGTTTGCTTTTCCAGATTGTTTTTGGCCCAATAATTCAAATTCATTAATTCTTAGGAAATATTTAGCTTTTTTAAAAGAATTGACATGCAATCAGTCACAATACTTCAATGACAAATCAAAAGTAAAATTTCCCCCTGCCCTCCTGCTTGACTGATATTGTTATGGCTTCACTAGTTGTAGTCATGGGTAACATTCAATAAATAAGTACCATGCGCCAGGCAATCTGCTAATTGCTTCTCACTAATTATCTTTAACTCTTGTTAGATTTCTGCAAAATTGGCATTTTTATCCCTAAATCATAACTGGGGGAAATGGAACTCAGAGAAGTTAAGGAACTTGTCCAAATCACACATATAATAAGTGACAGGACCTACTGATTTCCAAGCCCTTTTCCCCAGTTACTTCACTCGGGCCTTTGTGAGCTAGATGGGTGCGCTACTTCTGCAAGAACACTGCCTGGGTTTGACTCAGGGTTCCATCAATCTGTGGCTGGGGTGTTTCGGCCAATATGTTTTCTGTCACAAGGACCAACTTGTGATGGCATAATTGAGTTAGACAAACAAGAAACCAAATGAAATGACCCCCCATGGGCATTGGCAATGGGGTGAAAAGAACAGGGATTAGGGTGAGCTTTCTCTGAACATACTTTGCATCTTGTTTTAACTTTTGAACCAGGTAATGGGTTTGGATATTTAAAAAATAAAATAATATCAAAAAGAAAAAAAAGCAGCCGACACTAAAATTTAACACAGGTAGAAAGAAATGAATTTATTTGATAACCATGCAGATTAAATAATTGCTTCAAATAGCTGTTGAACACAGTATTACTTCTGTACTTTCTTAATGATGGATCATTTAAAGCATATCTGCAAAGTGTTGTATCTAAAATCGATTCAGTAAATTTAACAAAAGTACACACAACACACAATTTGGATAAAGCCAATTATAGCCCATTACTATGTTAAAACCCACCAACAAACAAGCAAACAAATCTGAGTCAAGATTTTCATTGTAATGAAAGGGAAAAATATAAAATAAAATAAGTAAAGAAAAATCAAATTTATAATGTTAAATTTGTAATGGAAATATCCATGCAAATGCTTAATTTTTAAAAATATATGTTTTGTCCAGAACCTATGATATCTGAGTAGCAATAGGCCCCTAGCACCTAGCACCTAGATTTTGCTTTCTAATTACCATTTTCCAAGGAAAATAACCAGAACTATTTAGAGAAATGGATGATTTCAAGTGTGAGGTTTAGAAGTGACACAAGGGAAGTGACCAAGCAGTCATGTCAGAAATGGATCAAGGACCAGCTTGAAGTAGCATCCATTGCCAAATTGGGAATAAATGTAACAGCAAAAATCATCATGATGATAATTAATTGTAATGCATTAATGTGACATCCCTAAGTCCATAGTGATGCTCAAACAAAAGAGAATAAAAAGAAAGTAGTCATTTTAACTTAAAAAACAACAACAAAACAAAACAACAACAAAAAACACACACCATCGCTAATAAACATAAGAAAGATATATTTTTAATTACTATTTTGCAAATTTAATAATGTAATTTATTAAAAATATACCACTAATGAATGCTAAAAACAAACATCTTACACCGTATAAAAAATTACCTCAAAATGGATAAAGACTTGAATGTATGACCTGATACCATAAACGCCTAGAAGAAAACATAGGTGGTAAGTTTCTTGATTCTGGTCTTAGAGATGTTTGTGTTTTTATGTGTCTGACTCCAAAAGCAAGAGGAACAAAAGCGAAAATACACATATGGAATGACATGAAAACAAATGCTTCTTTACAGCAAAATAAACCGTCACCAAAAATGGAAAGGCAACCTTGCCCCCAAGTGGGATAAGATATTTGCAAATCATTCATTCAATAAGGCTTAATATGAAAAAATATACAAAAAATGCAAATCAAAACTATAATGAGATATCACCTCACACTTGTTAAAATGGCTACTTTCCAAAAGACTTAAAATAACAAGTGTTGTAAAGGATGTGGAGAAAAGGGAACCCTATGCACTGCAGGTGGGATGGTAAATTGAAAAACAGTATGGAGATTCCTCAAAAAGTTAAGAATAGAACTACCATATGATTCAGCTATTCTACTTATGAATAGTTATCTCAATAAATCCAAAACACTAATTCAAAAAGATATATACAGCCCTATGTTCACTGCAGCATTGTTACAACAGCCAAGGTATGGAAACAACCTATGTGTCCATTGATTGATGAGTTGATAAAGAATATGTGGCATATAAACAGTGGAATGCTACTCAGTCATCAATAAGGATGAATTCATGCCATTTATGACAACATGGATGGACCTTGAAGGTATAATACTCAGTGAAATAAGTCAGAAAAAGAAGACAGATACCAAATGATTTCACACACATGGGATCTAAACAAACAAAAGAAAAACAAACTCTTAGACACAGAGAACAGATCAGTGGCTATCAGAGGAAAAGGGGATTGGAGGGTGGCAGGCAAAAAGGGGTGAAGGGGTCAATTATATGGTAATGGACAGTAACTAGACTTTCGGAGGTGGTCATTTTTAGTGTATTCAGGTGTCAAATTATAATGTTATAATTATAATTTTGAAACTTATGTATATGTTAGAAAAGGGAGTAATTGAGGAACAGAGGATTCACCCATAGTTTTTACTAATTGCAAAAGGTAAAATGGAATGTCACGATGGAGTAGTCACTATATTAGCCAAGAAATTAAATTTAGAATCTCTAGACATAATAAGAAATACACAGCATCACGCCTACACTTGCAAAAAAGAGAATATTTAACCTGAAGTTAATTTACTTACCGTTACAGAAAATATAGGCTATAGAGGGAATTGTTGAACTGTAACAAGATAAAACAATCAGCAAAATCCAGTTTATGAGACACCATATAAAAAGATTATCCTAGATTCTTAAAAAAATGCAGTGTCATAAAAATCAATGAAGGAACTATCTTTGCTGGGGTTCTTGTTCCAGCATCTAGAAGGGTTCAGCAATCTGGAGAAGGGGCTGTAACTTAAGTAAGAGTCCAGAGATGAAATATAATTTTGAAAGGCATTTGAGGGTCAGAGGAGCCTAGCTAAAGAAACTAAGATCTCGTCTCAGGACCCCATGTTTTTTATTAACACAATTTGTCCTGAGGCGAGGCAGAGATATACACTTCAAAGGGTAGGGTTTCCATATACAGAGTCCATTGTTAGAATGGGGAAAATTAGCCTATGGCTGTTCAGGTGTTTGACCAGTAGGAGGCAATAACATGTAGATTAACAAGCCCTTAGCTGTCTGGCAGCAAGCAATCAATTTAATGCATCCTTTTCAGGTTTAGGGAAATGCCCTTCAGCCACTCCAGATTCAGCCCTGCTGTCATGCTGGAATTGGCTTCTGGCATATCTTAGACCAAAAGAGACTAAAGAGATATAACCACCGATGTGTAAAGCCAGATTGGACACTGGTAAACTAACTAACTAAATGCTACAAATACATTAATTCAACATTTGGGAATTTTCGCATGTGAAGTAGATATTAGATGGTATGGAATTCTTGATAATTAAGTTTTAGTCCTGTTAATGGTAGTGTGTGTTAGATCTGATCAAACAATCGAATCGATACTCCCTCCCCTGAGAAACTGACCTTTAGATAATTTCACAAGGGACATTTCATTTCTCTTAGACCACATTCTATTTACAGTAACTTCCCCTTCAGTACTTGCCCAAGATCTGGACCCACGCAGAAAAAGCTCACCTAGAGTCCTTTAAAAACTCTGACTGCCCTGTCCTCAGTGTTGGCGCCATTTGGGGGCTCAGCCCATCCGGTTTCCAGATGATCTAATAAGTGTATACTTCTTTACCACTTTTAGCCTTGTGCGTTCGGCGACCCTAACAGTGTGGTCCTAGAAGCAATTATCTTTATCCTTAGGAATCAACATGGTAAGTATTTAGAGGTTAATTGCTTTGATGTATATGATTTATTTAAAATTAAAAAGAGAAATAGGGAAGAGACACAGAGAGAGAAAAAATATGGCAGAATGCTGCTGGTGTTTTTCTCGGAGCCTCTGTGAGTTTTCTGGTCCTTCTCAGAGAATTAAACCTCTTCCAGGCCCTCCAGGCCCTGAGTTTACTTTCAGTTCAGCAACAGATGGGGTAATCAAAGCCTCCTACTTATTTTAAAGTAAATCCATCTCCCCTCCCCTAGCTCTGATTTGTCTAGGACAGTGGTCGGCAAACTGCGGCTCGCGAGCCACCTGCGGCTCTTTGGCCCCTTGAGTGTGGCTCTTCCACAAAATACCACATGCAGGCGCACACCTACAGTGCGATTGAAACTTCGTGGCCCATGCGCAGAAGTCGGTTTTCGGAAAGGAGAGACGAAGCAAGTATACAAGATGAGTGTGGATGGGAGAGTTGGAAGGGGTCGACCACAGCAAACGTACCTCAGTCAGATTGAAGACGTTTTTAGCAAAGGCCAGTTTAGGAGTACCCTAATTAAGTTAATAACAATGTGCCTACCTATATAGTTTAAGTTTAAAAAACTTGGCTCTCAAAAGAAATTTCAATCGTTGTACTGTTGATATTTGGCTCTGTTGACTAATGAGTCTGCTGACCACTGGTCTAGGGCATGGAGAGTCTGAGGAGATACTTCCCTTTTCTACAGTTTAACTCCTTCCTCATTCACAATGTTACCCAAAATGAAGGTGGGGGCAGGGCAGGCAGAATGTGGTGAGGCCTAGAGGAAAGACTATATTCAATGCTGGTATTATCTTTGAGGGTGGGAGTTTTTAAAGTTGACTCTCATTGGTGGTCACCAAGGTTGTTTTTACATTTTAAATGTTAAAAATATATTACTATTATTAGATCCTAATAAAAGCTGTGTAAAATGAAAATAACACTTCAAGAATAGCTGCAAGTTAACAATTGGTAGTATTTTAAATGAAGCTTTTATCATTAGAAACCTCACAGATGGACTATAAACAGGGTATTGCCCCTGAAGACTGCTTTTTAAAAACCTCTAAAAAGCTCTTTATTTCCATTTTCTTTACTGAGTGAATTATTGCAGTACTAAGCAAGTTGTGCACCATTTATATTAGACTTCTAGGCTTGAAAAGGTAATGATTTTCTGATTTCAGCTCTGTTGAAGAGGTAAGGTATACTTAATGTGTCAGATGTTAAGTAGATTGATGAGCATTACCAAGTCTGGCTTATAATTATTAGAAAATGATCATAGAATCATTGAATCTTAAATTTGGAAAATGATGCATTTTGATCATTTTCATTAGAAAAACAATTTATGCAAATAAGATCTAAGGCAATAATCTTAAGTATAAAATTGATTTTGTCGCATTGTCCTTAAGTGTTTATATTCCTATTACTCCCCACTATCCCACTAGAATATCCTAGAATTTAGGAACCATATTATCACTTTTGAATTTCCGTAGTTTATCATAGTACTAAGGCACATAGTAAGCTGGGAATAAATGTTTGCGTTAGAAGGATGAATGAATGGGTGGGTAGGTGAATAGGTGGGTGGGTGGATGTGTGAGTGAATGAATGGGTGGGTAGGAAAGAGGAAGTAATAAAGGGAAAATAAGAAATGTCAAGCAATTAGGTGCTGATAGCTAGGAATATAAGTCCCAAAGTGACCTCAACTTTGTTTGCCTGATATACTTATAAAGAGGTTGAGGAATTTAAAGGAAGTTGCAAATTATACAGATACCCGTGTACTTCTCACTCTTAGATGGCAGGTCTATTCGAGGAAGGCCTAACAGAGACAGGTTAAAGGATCAGGTCAGCTGGTGAGTCTAAGCATCTGAGAGAATTGGGATCCTTATCTTGAATTCCAGTTAAAACAGCTCCAAGTACAGTGAAGAACTTATATATTAACTAAATGTATCAATTCCCCCACTCCAAGCAGGAGACAGAAAAATATAACAGAACTTTATAAGGTTCTCTGGCTTGGGCACACCTCACAGAACACTAAGACCCTTCCCTATCTCATCCCTGGAACTTCCCACTGCCCCCATTCCTATAGGTCAAAAGAACACACAGGGCCATGAACTTTTACCTATATGCTGCTGCAAATCCAGAAACAGAATCCACCTGGTTAGGCTCCCTCCCTCATAAGAAGGCAAGAGTAATCCTATATAATAATCCTATATACCAAAAGGGTAATATGCAAATTGAACCGATGGCTACGACACGCACTGACCACCAGGGGAAGATGCTCAACACAGGAGCTGCCTCTGGAGGGCAGTGCACTATCACAGGGGCAGTGCCGCTCAGCCAGAAGCTGGACTTACTGCTGACAAATGCAGCTGCGGTGGCAGGAGCCTCTCCCGCCTCTGCAGCAACGCTAAGGATGTCCAACTGATGGCTTAGGACTGCTCCCCACAAGCCTAAGCCATCAGTCGGACATCCCCCGAAGCGGGGCTGAGGGGTCCCTCCCCCGAATGCACAAATTTCATGTACTGGGCCTCTAGTGCATTACATAAGAAGATAAATATCTGATAAGTATAGATGCATTTTATGAGTTTAAATTAATAATTACTTATTATAAAAGTAACTAATAGGAAAAAATGAGTATTATATGGCCACAAAAATTTCAGATCTAAAGGTATATAGATGGAATACCTGGCTCTATATTGACTTCTATCATTTGTTTAGGTTGAAAATCCTGTTTTTATAAGTTATATTGCAAATGGTAACATTTTTAATCGATTTTAAATTTATGATTACACTAGAGGCCCAGTGCATGAAAATTCATGCACTGGAGGGGGCAGTCCCTCAGCCCAGCCTGTCCCCTCTCACAGTCTGGGAGCCTTCAGGGGTGGGAGGCGACCTGGCGATCAAGGGAAGGTGATGCCCCATCACACCTCTGCTGCTGCCACTGCCAGCAGCGCAAGCCCCAGCTGGCCATGGTTCCTGAGCCTTGTGCGGCTCTGGGCAGTTGGGCAGCCTCCATCCGAGGCTTGCCTGCACTTGGGCTAGCCCTGGGCAGCTGTGCAGCTGACATCCAAGGCTTGCCTGTGCCTTGGGCCCGGCCCTGGGTGGCTGGGGGCTGAGGCGGCTGGGGGTATCCAGAGGCAGGCGCACTGCAAGGCTGGGCGGGGCTGAAGGGACTGGGCGCCTCCATCTTGTGGCTGTGGGTACTGCCATCTTTGATGGCGTGGCAGTCAATTACCATATTCCCTCCTTATTGGCTGTGGGCACCATCATCTTTGCAATGGCGTGAGGGTCAATTAGCATATTCCCTCTTTATTAGATAAGATTCTATTAAATTGGTCTCAACTTGAAAATTCAATTTTTTTTTTCCCAATTCTGCACACTCAATTTTTAATTTGTTTCTGGGTTTGGATAATATGAATAAATTTACTATGAAAATTCACAAAAATATTTTTATAAACATCCTTGCATAAATATCTTCAAATACTTAAGTAATTATTTTCTTACTCTAATTGTTAGAAAAGCTAGTTCAACAGGTATGCACATTTAGAATTTAGGTCCATGTTGTAAAGTGTTCCTTTAGCAGGGCTGGGCCAATTGGTACTACCCCTGCAATGCAGAACTTCCGCATCTCACTACCATTGGGCATCTTTGTTCTTTTACTTTGGCCATGTAATGAGATCCAACCCACAAAACTATGCTATTATTATTTCAAATTACCAATATGTTTATTTTATTATTAATAGGTTCGACTTCTTTACAAATGTTATGACCCATTGTTATTTGTAAATTATTCATTTATGACTTAAGCCCATTTTCTTACTGGTTAATAAGAGTCCTTTATATCTCAAGGACCTTAATCAACTTTTGTTAGAGCCAATTTAAAAAGTATATAATAAGCATTTTTAAGTATGTTATCACTTTGATTTGGAATGATCAAAACATTTTTTTCTGTAATAAATTGAGCCCTGTTAGCCATTGACAGGGTGTTACATAATTCAGCAAAGACAGAGGGGCAGCTGATAATTGATCTTAGAGGCAAGAGGAATAGAGATATTTTTAGGGAAAAAAAAGATAAACACTAAAAAACTTCTACTCTAGAGCTTTTATCTTATAAATGAGAAGATATGGCCTCAGGGTTATTAAGGTTTAATCCTTAGATCTCAGGTTATATAGTTTGTTGTTGCCAGAGCCAGAACTGAAGACCTTTGTGTTATCTTACTTCCACTGGCCAGTTGGTCTCAAATTTGACTTCACCTCAAAAACAGAAGCTATTCAAAATAACCCCTGGGAGGCAGCACATGAGCTATGATCTGTCTTGTGTCTCATGGGAAATTAATTATAACTCATTTTCCTAAATGAACTCAGGTTACCTCTTAGCTAGCTTCTTGAAAAGAGTCAGACTTGGTATTTGCCACAAAGGCAAGGATATAAGAAGACTCCAACTCTCCACACTTATATGAGTCAACTTTCCCATGTATTTTACAATGTGATGTTAAGCGATGACTCCACAGAATGGTCCCCTGAACCTCCAGAGTTAGTTGAAGGTGGTACTTTATGCATCTCTCAACACATCTCAACATCACTGCCATCCTATTTGTCTAAGATAGCCCTGCAGCTCAGGTGGTTGAAGAGATGGTGCACAGGTTAGCTCAAGGAAGAATTGCAGTTGGATTAGAGAGTTCAAGATGAAGGCATGCGGTTAGTAAAAATGCTCAAGTTGTTAAAGGCCAGATTAATGATGAAGGTTGGCAAAAGACCTTGCAAATGAAAAACTCTAAGCTAATTATTTTTGCTGAATTACTCTTTCTCTCTGGGTCTTCATGTCTTAATGAAGTTGGTAAAATTTTAAATGAAGTTATATTCCAATAAAATGATGGCACAATTAGAGATGTTTCATGCCTCATATGACCAGGATCCTACTGTTTAAATCTCAGCAGGAATTGCCTGGTGTAAAATTGCTTCCTGCATAATATGAATGTCTAATACAAAATATAGACACCTTTTCTGGTTAATGAAGAAATTAATCTGGCAGAAATTAAACATCTGAAACATAAAACATCAAATATTAATAATCTTAATATTTAGAAAAAATTGTACTCACCATATCTAAAATATTGTCCTCATCATATCTCATAGGTATTTATTTAAGCTAGTTCAAGGCCCAATGTAAAATTAATGTCACCTATCACAGACTTGCATTATAACTCCCTAGAACCCCAACAATGCCTGACTTCAAATGATAGACATGACTACAATTTTAAAAAGTGAGTTTTACTACTCTGCCTCCACTCATTTATATCTCCAAAAGTTATCTTTACTAGTGATCTGCAAAATCAAAGGTCCAAGCAACCAGGGTACCATCTCTAGGAATGGTGAAAGCACTCCATTTTATATAACCCTAACCTATGTGGAAATTAACTCTCTGAAGCCATCACACCCCATCTTCCAATAGGCATTCTCCATCTCAGCTCTGCATATGGTTTCCGATCCTATTTGCAAGAAGTCTTAGATCTGTACCTAAGAGACTTAAGTTTTCGCAAATGCTTAATTATGACTTAAATTAAATTAAAGACACCACTTAGGGAGATTCCAGTTTTGATCACTCAAAGGCCTGCAACACTAAAACTCTTGTCCCCAGTGTCATGTAGAGCCTCCTAACTTCTATCCAATTAGCTGTTACCCCACATTTTCCTCTGAATGTGCTCTTACTTCATCCACCCCAAATCCCAGCCCATCCCTTTTAGTCATCTTCCCGATAGTTGTGCATATGACAACAGCACTCCCTCAGGGGTCAGTCCTGTGGCTGACCATTTTAGCTGCACATTTGCCAGATTTAGTTCACCTCCAAGAAAACCTAGATCTGTAGGAAGATTAATTCAATTCTCTGGGGTGGGGCGTTTTGGTAAGTTGGCATACAATATGATCTTTAGTAGGAAATGATGATGAAAACACATTTTCTATGGAGCAGGAAAACACATGGGAAATGTTTCCTGAGAAGAGACTAATTTGGTCCTGGGGGTCAACTCTAGGCCAGTTGTTTCAGACACTATTTCAATCTGTCTGTTCTCTTGGCAGTTGGTTAAAAAGAACATTTAATGTTTTGCTCTTCCTTGCTTCCTAATTGGCAAATGTTTCATCTAATGGTTGAACAAGACCTGATATAGCATTATGCATCCACATGATCAAAACTACTACTAGCTATTGCTGCCATCGCTGAGGACAATACTTAGATTATTTTTAAAAAGCATCATGAGCTCATTCCAAGATTGTAGCAGTAAACAATTTGAATCTTCATAAATGTTCTATAGTGGTACAGCAGCTAATTAAATAGGTCCGTCTACTAGATGGAATAGTGCAACCATTAAAATGATAAGAAGAAGAAAAGGTGACAACAATAGAAAATATTTTTGATAGAAAGTCATAAAAATGCAGAATAGCAAGTAATAGGCAATCTGTTAATGTCAACTCTGTAAAACAAATACGTAAAATATCACAAGGACAGAAGAAAATTGTGGCTGATATTTTTATTTAATATCCAAACCTTTCATAATATTACTTGATAGTTAGTATACCTTTTATTTAAGCGATAGAGATCTGAGCAGATTGCCCGTTTCTGCTTTCCATATGTATGCCAGCCAACTCCCTTCATTTTCAGATGGTACCTGGTTCTAGATGAGCGATCCCTAAGTCTGTTCAGTAACCAGAAATTTCAAAGACATATGAATTCCCCAACTATGCCTCAAATTCCCCTGGGGAAAGGAGGCAGCTCAAACATGTCTCAGATTTCAAAATCCTGTCATTTTGAATATGCTAGTTAATAGATTTGACCACACCCATGCACGAATTCCTGCATTGGGCCTCTAGTTACTTAATAGAGAAAACAACTACTCGAAAGGATCTTAATGTACATTGTTTCAAAATGAATTTTGAAAATAATAAGTCATATACTATTTTGGGGTAATTGTATTGTTGGTGATAGTTTATAGTGAGTATGTTATATGCAGTGTGGGTTAAAGTTAATGAGTAATTACATTTATGTTTTTGAGATCTAGGATTTTCAGATGAGAGTAAGACAAATAGAGAACTCATGAACCAAGAGGTGGTCAGTTTAATTCCTGATCAGGGCACATGCTCAGGTTGTAGGCTTAATTCCCAGTAAGGGGCATGCAAGAGTCAGCTGATTGATAATCTCTCTCATTAATGTTTCTCTCTCTCATTCTCCCTTCCTCTGTCTCTAAAAAATCAATAAAAACATAGTTTCAAAAATTCTGTAACCTTGAATTTGAATCAGCATTATTAGTATAAATTCACAATATTTTAATTTTATTTTTTAATCTCCTTTGTTTTGTCAATTAAAAGACCTATAATAATGACCAACCCAATGGCAATATGTAGTTTTGATTCCTAGATTTTAGTTTATAGAAAATTTTTATTTTTACTGAAAGAAACAAGGAATTTTTGGAGAACTGGCAAACTTCAGGTATGCAGCAGGAAATACAAGATGAGCATGAAATATCTTATATATCAGAAAGAAAGCTCTCAAAAGTATTCAAGTGTCTACTTGAATTAACTTCCACTGCCCAGAGATAGAAAATCTGAACTTCAGTAAGGTTAGCAAGTGCAATGATTTGAAACACATCAAATATTTCTGAATACATTAGTTCATAATAATATTTTTTTAAAATCCCATTAATTATCTCTTGAGTTAAGGTATAAACTCATGATTTTGAAAGCTGGTAAATAAAGGAAAAGCATCAAGTATTTATGCTATTGTGTTTCAGGGTAAACAAATGGTTGATATGAGAGATTTCTCTTTATAAAAGTATCTCAGTTTAAATGAAAAAGGAATGATAGAATTAGATTATTGCTATTTTGCAAATCTTAAATAATGGTTATCATTGACTGATATCACACAATGAAAGACAAAACTTAATGTACCTCCTTGTACAAACTTACGCAACACTGCCAATGAAGGAATCTTGCCTAAAAAGATATATCTAACTCTGATCCAGCCTCTAGATCTAACCAACAACTGTTAGAAAATATTAGGGCCAGAAGAGCCTGTTAAAGATACCTCAAAGATACAGTAGGCAAAAGCCACATGGTTGCGACTACAGGACACACAGCCTCCTGTCTTCATCCATACAACAGAATAACAATTGCAAAGAAATGAGTAGATCAAGAAACACTTTAGAAATAAACAAATAACTACAATATGATCCTTATTTTAATCCCAATTCAAAGAAACAGATTGAACCTAATGGCAAGGAAAAATTGAATATTTGAAAATATTATAGAATTACTAGAGGCCCGGTGCATGAAAATTTGTGCACTAGAGGAGGTCCCTCAGCCTGGCCTGCCCCCTCTCACAGTCCAGGAACCCTCAGGGGATGTTCAACTGCTGGCTTAGGCCCGCTCCCCATAGGGGAACTGGGGGTCCCCTGCCCAGGCCCATAGGGAGTGGGCCTAAGCCACAGTCTGGCTTCCCTCTGCGGGAGGCAACCAACTGATCAGGGCAAGGCGCTGCCCCCATTACCCCACTGCTGCTGCCACTGCCTACCATGGCAGCTGCAAGGCCTGAGCCTTAGCCTGAGCCTCGCAGCCGCTGGGGCTCATGGCTGCCTGAGCCCCGCACCTTGCAGCTGCCTGAGCCCATGCTGCCGTGAGCCCACAGCTGCCGTGAGCCAACGGCTGCCATAAGCCCCAGGTCTCGCAGCTGCTGTGGCTTTGTCTGGATGGACATCTGGAAGACATTTGCCCTAATTAGTATATTACCCTTTTATTAGTATAGATTATTAATTCTTTTTAAGGTGTGATGATGGCATTGGGGATCTTTTCTTCCAAAAGAAGTCCCTATATCTTGGGACATGTTTAATTATTTACAGATGAAATTATATTTCTTTAAAATTTACTTCAAACTAATCCAGGGAGCAACAGGAGCAAGTGGGAGTTTGGATGAAACAAAATTGGCATGAGTTGGCAACTGTTGAGATGGGTGATGAAAGGCCATATACTGCTGTTCTGCTATTCTATTTTTGTTATGCTAGAGATTTTCTTTCATTAAAGAGTTCAACTAGCCTAATGTTTATTAATTAATACAAAAACTTTTAGAATGAACATCAACATATTGGTAACCATATTGTATAACACTTTTATAGCACATACATAGTATTTACTCATCACCATATGTATAGGAAATAGTCATATAATACATAACATGTGTGGGTGTCTATAAATGTCTATTTTAAGTTAAAACCCTCTGAGTTAAGAATTATTATTCACATTTGCAAAAGGAGAAATCACTAAATGGCAAATGGGGCTCGGAACCAAAATCAATACCATTCTACTCCTATAGTTTAATATTCATAAGATAATTCAGGAGCAATTCAGAAACTAAACCAGTGATGGCGAACCTATGACATGCGTGTCAGAGGTGACACGCGAACTCATTTTTTTGGTTGATTTTTCTTTGTTAAATGGCATTTAAATATATAAAATAAATATCAAAAATATAAGTCTTTGTTTTACTATGGTTGCAAATATCAAAAAATTTCTATATGTGACATGGCACCAGAGTTAAGTTAGTGTTTTTCAAAATGCTGACACACTGAGCTCAAAAGGTTTGCCATCACTGAACTAAACCATATTATACCACTAGAAGGCAAAATAATTCAGTTATTGCCTATGTCCCAGAGGATGCAATTTAAGCACCCTTCCAGACCTACTGTGCCTCCTGATTATTCCCAAATACATAAAGCTCTCTGATGCCCTCAAATTTTGACCCATCAATCTTTCCTTACAAAGCTTATCTACATTTTTTTTCATTTAGTGAACATCTATTTATCCTAATGATATAGTTAAATTTATCTTTTCTATGTGAAGACTTCTCTAGTTCCCAAAGAATGCTAGCCATTCCCTATTCAATGTTCCCATAGTTCTGTGAATAGGTACAATCACAAAATAAATATTCACAATTATAGTGTAATAATAACTATAATTTATAGAATATTTATTAAGCACCAATTATTGTTAAAAGTGTTTTATCTAACCTGGCTAGCATGGCTCAGTGGTTGAACATTGACCTATAAATCAGAAGGTCACGGTTCAATTCCTGGTTAGAGCACATGCCCAGGTTGAGGGCTCAATACCTAGTACGGGGCATGCAGAAAACAACAGATCAATGATTCTTTCTCATCATTGATGTTTTTATCTCTCTCCCTCTCTCTCTGAAATCAATAAAAATGTAAAAAAATAAATAAAAATAAAGTCTTTTATCTATATTAAAGTAATGGACTCATCCCAACATTACCGTTACCATCCCTACCTTATCTAATAATAGACAAACATGCAAATTGACCATCCCTCCCCTATTCCCACCAGCCAATCAGATGAGTATGCAAATTAACCCAACAAAGATGGCAGTTAATTTGCATATGTAGGCACCCAGCAGCCTGGGTCCCGGGAACACTATTGGCACCCAGGTCACTCTGAGGTAGGCCCTGTGTGGACCCCAAGCAGCCTAGGAAGGGCCTGAGCTAGGGGGCTCCTGGGAAGGGCCAAGCCTGCAATCAGAGCCAAGGGGCCCTCTGCCCAGGCCTAACGCCTTGGCCAGAGGTGGTAGGCCTGGGCAAGAGCAGAGCTGGAAGTTGTGGGGAGCAGGATGGGAGTCTGCAATAGCAGAAGCTGGGGGGGATCCCCTGCCCAGTCCTAATGCTTCAGCCAGAGGCGTTAGGCCTGGGCAGGGGCGGAGCCGGCAATGGCGGGGAGCAGGAGCAGGGCAGGCAATTCCAGGGAGCTGGGGGTCAACACCTCTGGCCAAGGTGTCAGGCCTGGGCAAGGGGCAGAGCTGGCAATCGGAGGGGTCTGGGGGGTCCCCTGTCCAGGCCTGACACCTGGGCCAGAGGCATCAGGCCTGGGCAGGGGGTAGAGCTGGAATTGGAGGGAGATGGGGGTCCCCTGCCCAGGCCTGATGCCTGGGCCAGAGGTGTCAGGCCTGGGCGGGGGGCAGAGCCAGCAATCTGAGGGTGATGGGGGTCAACACCTCTGCCCGAGGTGTCAGGCCTGGGCTGGGGCTGAGTCAGTGATCGGTGTGAACTACAGAGGAAACACCTTTTCTGACTGCTCATTGGCTAAGCTCCCTGTATGCCACTGGTAATATTCTTAGTAACTTGGGTAATAAGAATCCAAAAAGGTGCTCTAGGGTTTTTCACCACACTCCTGGCAAAAAACAAACAAAACCGAAGGTCTGCTGCTGAAGGGCTAAGAAATGTCATATCCTGCCTTAGCCGGTTTGGCTCCATGGATAATGTCTCGGCCTGCCAACCGCAGGGTCTGGGTTCAATTCTGACCAAGGACATGTACCTAGGTTGCAGGCTCCTCCCTGGCCGGGGCCCAGGTCAGAGCTCATGCAGGAGGCAACCAATCAAAGTGTTCCTCTCACTTTGATGTTTCTCTCTGTCTTTCCCTTTCTCTTTCACATTCTCTAAAAATCAATGGAAACATATCCTCAGGTGATGATAAAAATAATAATAAAGAAATATCAGCCGAAACCAGTTTGGCTCAGTGGATAGAGCGTCGGCCTGTGGACTGAAAGGTCCCAGGTTCGATTCCGGTCAAGGGCATGTACCTGGGTTGCGGGCACATCCCCGGTGGGGGGTGTGCAGGAGGCGGCTGATCGATGTTTCTCTCTCATCAATGTTTCTGACTCTCTATCTCTCTCCCTTCTTCTCTGTAAAAAATTAATAAAAATAGATTTTTTAAAAAAAAAAAGAAATATCATATCTTATGAAAGACACATCTTGAAAATGCCTAAAGAAAGTTGCCATTTTTTCATGGTAAAGGGACTGGAGTCCATGTTGATGAAAAAACCTTGGTGGCTGCAGTGGCTGGCAGTGGCTGTAGCAGCAGGGTGATGGGGCTGGTGCCTTCCTGTGATCAGCCCAGTTGCCTCCCACAAAGGGAGGCCAGACTGTGGCTTAGGCCCACTCCCAAGGGGAGCAGGGAGCAGGCCTAAGCCGTCAGTAGGACATCCTTGAGGGCTCCCAGTGAGAGGGGGCAGGCTGGGCTGAGGGGACCCCCCCCAGTGCATGAATTTCATGCACAGGGCCCCTAGTCTATATATATATATATAATAGAGACATATGCTAATTAACCAGGATGCCATAACAGTTCAACTGGATAGGAGGAGGTTGGGCCCGCAGCATTGGGGGGGCGGGGCGGCAGGGGCCTCTGTGTGTCTTCGCTGGAAGAGGGCCTGATCAGCAGTGGCTGTGGCTGCTTCAAGGCCAGAGAGGGAGGCAGGGCTGGACCAGCAGCAGCTGCAGCTGCTGCAGGGCCTGAGGAGTGAAGAAGAGCCTAACTGAAGGGTGGGTGGCGTCATGTGATTTCAAATAGCGCGCTGGGCTCCTAATCTGACAGATATGGAAACTGAGGCCCTTTCTTGATGGATTGAATCAGTTTTGTGTTTGTATTTTAAATACTAAACAGTACAAGGCACATAGTAATTGCTCAGTGACTATTTGTTGAATTGGATTGTTTTGGAAGTTTTAATTACTAACTTGAATAATTTAATTTAGAGCAAAGCTAGTTCTCAATTTGTAAATAATACAACAAGAAAGTTTGGCTTAAACTAACTATAGTGATTTAGATCCATCTTTTGGAATAGATTTATATTTTGACTTTTCTCAAAAGAAAACAGAAGTAATTATTTGTGCCATGAGGCTCTGTGCCTGAATGATTTTCTTGGCTATTTTTGCTGTTGTGGGGCTTTTAAAATAAGATAACATAATTGCTGTCACTTTTTGGTTGAATAAGGTCATGAAGGATTTTGACCAGCGTTGGTGTTTCCAAAAATTTTATTTGAAAATCAGTTTTATAAAAAAATATCTCAAATTGCAAGGAACTAGGAGTGCATGTTGGTTGACCTCAGAATAAAATTTGAACAAATAATGTGTTTTCTAATTCACCCATCTTATTTTTAAAATGTATTTGACTTTTAAATGAACTATGGTGCTATTGGCAATTACATCATTTTGAAGACTGTTTTAATATGCATAAAATATTGGGTGTGTTTCTATAGGTACATTTCACAAGAACTTTTTCTATTTGTGATAGTGTGAGTAGTTCAATTGTCTTTCTTTTTATAACAGATATATGATGAAAATTATTTCTACAGTGCTTTTTAACATTCAGTGCACTTTTGCTGTGTTGCTTTAAATGTCAAAATGCCATCAACCTAGGTCAGTCAAATTCTCCTTTGCTGTGAGTTAATGAAAGAGGTTTCGACACCTATCTCCTACATAAGACCTCTATTTCATTTTAGCCTTACATTGTGAATGCTTTTCATTAAACAATGCCACTCTTCTCATCCTAACCTTGTATCACCCTTTCACCACAAAATTATCAGTAATGTTTGTAGCACATAACTGGGTTTATTTGTTTTATATGGCAGAATTTCAAAGCCAACTGGTTGAGACAAAAAGTAAAAGTTGATTCACACATGCCCAGACAAGCAAATTCTGGTGCCAAAATCTTTCTGTTCCTGTCATTTGATCCTCGCTTTTTTTCTAATGGTATTCTTCTTAAACACCCTCTCACTTTGTAACAAGATAGCAACTGAAAACCATGAAATTTTATCTTCAGAACTTAAATTCATAAGAGAAAAAGACCTTTTAATCCCAATACACATGCCTGGTAAGTTATACCATCTGAATAAATTCCCATGATCTGTGAAACTAACTTTGCTGATTGTCCAGACCCAGGTCACATGCCCAACCCTAGAATTGATGGAAAGATGTCCGCACTACCTGAAGGACACATATTCAGAGTGGGAGTGGGGTGGTCTCCCAAGGGAAAATGGAAGAGCTGCCACTAAAAAAAAGCAATGTGTCTGGGCAACAAATAGTAAATATAATCTACACAAAATATAGCAATTATTGAGACAATTGTAAAGTAATGCAAAAGCAATGTAGATTCAGATTACTTGTGGACCACGTCCATTTCAACTCCTTTTGGACCTCAGCTTCCTTCTCTGTAGAATGTGAAAGGCAATAATGCCTACTTAATTAAGTTTGAATGCACACACCACATTGCTTGCCAAATAGTAGGCACTAAGCCTAAGGTTGTTATCTTCAGGACCAAGGACAGGTCCTTCTCATACAGGAAATCATCCCCACACCTGCTAAATCCTGTTGGTATTGGAATTCATTACAGGATTTAGCACTTAATTACACACAGCCAGGACAGCCTTCATAAGATGGATGCATACATGCTTTGTCTTATCAACTAATTTTCAAGCTTCCTAAGGGGTTAAGATAATTTCTATGTATCCTGCCCCAGCATCCAGCTTAGGACTAGTCACTCACTTGGTGCAGAGTAAGAGAGATACAGCATCTCCGGATGGACTGTGGCATCAAATCACATTTTGAAAATATTGAGTTACACATATGGAAGAATACACAAGCAGAAGGGTGAGTAAATCTACAGTAATAAAAGAGAAAGATGCAAATTAACCATCACTCCATCACTCTGCTACACCCACAAGCCATGCCCACCAGCCAATCAGGAGTGAGTATGCAAATTAATGCAACTAAGATGGTGGCAGCCATGGAGCTGAAGCTAGCAGGAGGCTTTGGTTGCCCCCAGTGATGGAGGAAGCCAAGCTTCTCACCTTCCCTGGCCGGCCCTGGGCTCCGCTCAAGGCTACAAAGTTTCAATTATAGAAGATAAATAAATCCCAGGGAAAAAAAAAAGAAAAAGAAAAAAAAGGAGAGGCTGGGTGCTTGGGTCGCCGGGTGCGTGGCCAGCCTAAAAACGGCCATCAGCCCCTCACCTAGGCTGGCCACATCCCAATGGGCTGAGGTTCCCTACTGGGGGGCTTGGCCAGCCTGCAAACAACCATCAGCCCCTCACCCAGGCTGGCCAGGCACCCCAGCAGGACTCCCCCACCCTAAAGTGGGTGTAGCCAGCCTACAAACAGCCATCAGCCCCTCACCCAGGCTGGCCAGGCACCCCAGTGGGGACCCCACCCTGATCCAGGACATCCTCAGGGCAAACCAGCAGGCCCCCACCCATGCACCAGGCCTCTATCCTATATAATAAAAGGGTAATATGCAAATTGACCCTAATAGCAGAATGACTGGGAATGACTGGTCACTATGACACACACTGATCACCAGGGGGCAGACGCTCAATGCAGGAGTTGCCCCCTGGTGGTCAGTGTGCTCCAACAGGGGGAGCTCTGCTCAGCCACAAGCTAGGCTGACGGCTGCCAGCACAGCGGTGGTGGCGGAGCCTCTCCTGCCTCCTCAGCAGCGCTAAGGATGTCTGATTGCAGCTTAGGCCTGCTCTCCACTGGCAAGTGGACATCCCCCGAGGGCTGCCGGGCTGCCAGAGGGATGTCTGACTACCAGCTTAGGCCCAAGCCCCTGGGGAGCAGGCCTAAGCCAGCAGGTGGACATCCCCCAAGGGGTCCCAGATTGTGAGAGGTCACAGGCCGGGCTGAGGGACCCCCCTGAATACACAAATTTTTGTGCACTGGGCCTCTAGTACTTAAATAATTAACTGAGGAAAGCTATGCCTATATAATGAAAGAGCTTCTATGCATTCATTCATTCATTTATTTACTTAGGAAATGAAGTTAAATTTAGGAGGTACAGAAAGAGAGGGTTAGTGTCACTCTGCAGAAACCATAAGGATGACCCGAATGTCTTTTGAAGATCCCTTTAATATTCATGACTATGTGGATTTTGTCATATGCACTACGATTACTTGCATTTGGGAAAAAAAAAATATTTGAACAAAAAAAACACACACAAAAAAGAAAACATTAGTATTCAATATGGATACTTAAGTTAATGATTAATTAGTAGGTAAAATATATATAAAGAGGCTAGAATTTGAAGAAAAACCTAAATTTGAGCCCTATATCCATCATTTAGAATCTGTGTGAATTTAGGCAAATTGCAGGATCTTTTTAAACCTTATGGACTTTGTAGTGAGGGGCCTATATAGGAATGTGAGTTAAGTAACACAGTCAGGTGAAGAGTTTCTCCTCACACAGTTGGGAAAGCAATAAACATTAGCAAAGGTAAGATCTTCTATTATGTTATTTGGGAAATGTAGAGGCATAAATGGAATTACTAGTAGGTTTGAGTCAGAGGTTCAACGCCTAAGCATTACAGCTGTCTCCTTCCCCCTGGGAAAAGGGAACACTACAGGAAGTCAGCATTTGCCTATAGCCAGTTCGGTGAGTGCAATGCTAATTCTTGTTTCATTTTCAACCCTACTTTCCTTAGTTTCATTTTCAGTGGAGCTCAGAATCAGACAGTGGTTGGGACCAGGTTGGTTGGGTGTTTTTAGAACCCCACACTGTTTCTTCTCTTCTCCACATTTTGGGTCAGCTTAACTCAGGATCTTGATAATGACTTGAAATTGAAAAAATAAGATTAGGTTGCTGATCTTTGTAGTGATATTATATTATTATTTTACCAGTTCCACCATGTTTGATAAACATCATGTAGTTACTGCCAAAAACAAAGTTTCTAAGATATACACATGGACATAGAGAGAGATGAGTGAGGAAATCATTCATGTCACCCAGGTGCTGAATATTTGCTTAGCTGCAGTGGGTGGCAGGAGCAGAGACACAATCTAAAATTTTCAATTTGCCCACTAATTGGCCTAGAACTTTCCTCCGAAACTTTCTGAGTATACTCTTTTAACACACAGACATAAAACCAAATATATAAATGGTTTTGTAGTGTAAATACTTTTGCTTTGTCAGTTGGAAAGGGAGTTTCCAGGTATTATGGTGGGGGACAAAAATGGCTGCACAGACAGGATTTTTATACTACTCTATAATAGTTTTTGCAATGCAAATTAACTGTTAAATTTCATTGTTTAACTTTAATTAAACCATCATACTGTCAGTCTATTATAATCAGTTAATTTTCTGAATAAGAAAAATGATGATTTCAAATAAAGCAGCCTCGAAGCATCATCCTCACCTCTATTTCTTTGCATATGCCAAATTAGAAGTTTCATTTTAGACAAACGCACACTTTTTCTTCCCTGAAAATGACATACCCAAGCCCACTTGTGTTTTTTATTTTTCTTGCCTGGAGTTTCTTCCTTATTTCTTATTGTAACTTATTTTCAAATGTCCCTGAAGGTTGGTTGCTCATACACCCCCTGAGCACTTATACACCTAAAGATAAGCCTTGCTCATTGGTGCACAATCAGTTTTCTGTGTTTAAATGTTTCTCCTCCATGATGATGAAAAAACTTTGAGGTCAGAGGTTATATCTTCTACCTGCTATTTTAAATTGTGTGTGTGTGTAAGGAAGAAAAATTAGCAAAACATAATTTATGTCCTTGAAATGTCATAGTCTAATAGGAAAAGATGAATATATCAACAAGTGAATTGAATCAATTAGGATATTGTAGGAGTTCCTACTTGAGCATACATTGAGATATTTAGGACCTCTTTAAAGTAATTGATGAACAGCCCCAACTGGGGTTCATTTTTATGAGGGTTTTGTTTTTAGCTAAAGCAGAAAAGGACAGAGTGAAGCTAGTTCAAATAGAAAAAGTAAGTAGCATGGCAAGTGGTAGAGTAGCACAAGAAATGAAGTTGATGCTGATGCTGATGTAGTGATAAAGATGGTATTTATAGAAGTAGCCCACCAAATACTTAATCTGAGCCCATGCAGGGCATACTGGCAAGGTTTTTTTGTTTTGGGGTGTGTGTGTGTGCGTGTGTGTGTGTGTGTGCGCGTGCTGGCAAGGATTGTAAAAGAATCACACATTGACAAGCGTGTTGGAACAAATTCATTTTTGGCAGGCAGAGACTTGATGTGTTAAAGAGAAGAAGCTACTGTCATTTTTTTAATCTCAGGTATAACTTGATGAAAGCAACTCTTTGAAAGATCAGTTTACTCAGGGAAGCAGGTTAGAGTTGGAAGACATAAGGTAGAATTTCTATTTTCAAGGGGTGAAGCAAAAATTTCAAATATTTTGATGTTTGGAAATTTGTTGAGGACATTCTGATGGTCACATTCTCACCTGGGTATTTTGAAATTATATTTTTTTTTATTTCTTAAAACTCATTTGTCTTTGTGTTAAATGATCCCATGCTATTGTTAACTATACTTGCTTATTTTTAACTGTCTCTAAATTGTAACAAAATATTTTACTTTCTTCCATTTTTATTAAAATTTGCCCTCATTATATATGTGGATAAACATATGTTCTGCAATCCTTCCTATATTTATTCAGCATAATCCATGTTGTTCACTCACCATAAAAACCTTGTCTTATTCCTAACTACAGGTCTAAGTCATTCAGTCAGTTTATTGCCAAGGACTAAGCCCCTGCCAACACTCCGAACAGCCTTTCCTTTCCCGTGTGCTGATCCATTACCTCCTTGTTACATCTCCTTTCTATTCAGTCTCTACCAGTATGATTCCTGATAATGCCCAACCTTGAGCTCTCAAGCCTGAATCTGTACATTAGCAGTGATGTATAATTTTTGGTTTTTATCCAGACAACAGTGATGCCCCCCAAAACAAAACAAAACAAACAAAAACAACAACCCCTAAAACCAGCCTTCTCTCTTGGTTTTATTATACAGAATGTAATTGTTGGTTTGAATTCTTGGGGTATTTAACTTAATATACACTTTATTTTATGTTGATTATATTTCTTTGGTGCTAAATTTATCTAATGACACAAACACAAAAATGAAACTTTTAGTCTGCATATAAACCCTTAGTGCACAAGGAAACAACTTACTGATTTTTATTGTTTCATTATTTAATCCCCATCAGACTACTGTTATTTAAAATAGTAATACTGCAAACATGCAAGGCTTTGGGTCAAACTCCCCCTGCTTCATTACCTTTAATATTTTTTGTTTAAAAATATACTATCTGGAGCAGTGGTGTGAATGTATGGTTTAGAGTCAAGGACACCTGAGTTCAAATTCTGACTCAGCTTTGTATTAACTAATGATATTTCAGAATTTATTTTCCATTATACTTTAGTTTTCTCATCAGTTAAAAAAAAAAAAAAAGGAAGAAGAAGAAAGAAACAGGAAATAGTTCATTGATCTGGCAAGGTTTTGAAGAGAAAATTATGAGTAATATGCCAAAAATGTCTAGTGTGTTTCCTGAGGAGTACTAGTTCAAAATGAATGATTGAATCATTTTCAATATTAATATTTTGAAAGAGATTTTATCTGTATGATAGTACTACCGCTTTTATTCTTTTTCAAGAAAGCCTCAGTTTTTTGAGCTTTGTGTTCCTAAAAGGACTAAGAAAGAAACCTGTGTAGGTCACATTACTTGTTGAATATTTGTGGCTAATTGCTATATGGAAACTAGGCTTTTTTTTTTTTTTTAAAAAAAAAGAGAGGTATTTTTTAAAAATACGTTTTTACTGATTTTTACAGAGAAAGGATGGGAGATGGGTAGAGAAATAGAAACAAAAATGAGAGAGAAATATCCTTGATTGGCTGCCTCCTTCACGCTCCTACTGGGGATAAAACCTGAAAACCGGACATGTTCCCTGACTGGAATTAAACCACGACCTCTTGGTCCATTGGTTGACACTCAACTACTGAGCAACATAGGCTTGGCATGAATTTCTTTCCAAAAATTTACATTTGAAGAATTGCCAATACCTGTCCATCACTTTCAGTATCTTGCTAACTACATGGCAAGTATGACACTTAAATGATTTTAAAAAGGTGGTACAGCTAATCTGTTGCTATTCATGTGGCCAGCTTATTATTAGTGAAACCAACTCTGCAAGTATCCTGATTTCTATTTACTTCATCATTGTCCTCTTTTTAAAACATGTTTAGTCTATGGTAGAGACCTAGAGAAATAAATTGTGTAGATCCATTAGGCACTTAAACACACAGTCAGTTCCCTGGCTCTGTATTATCAGACACTTAGAGCAACCTCAGGCAGCTGTGCCGGCTGATACCTAAATAGCTCTAACCAGCTGGTTGACTGGCGTCAGCAGTGTTTCAAGTAGACATTGCCCAGGCTGACTTAATCAGCTAATTCCTAGATGGAGAAGCCACACAACCTCCGCCTATGCTTCCACTGACAAGGACAAAGGAGGGCAATATACAGTCCTAATATAATAACTAGTAATGAATTTATATCATCTTTAATGGAATGGCTAACATGTATTTATGTCAACAGACACTGAATGCCTAGGCTCAGTGAAAACAAGTATGAAACTTGATACTCATCTTCATATGGCTTACTGACCTCTTCTGGCTATAGGCTTTACACAGATAAAATAAATCGAATGACACTAAAAACAGCACTAAATTTAGGACCAGACTGAATAGAAAGT
Organism: Myotis nattereri; assembly: GCF_964212035.1. NCBI lineage: Eukaryota > Metazoa > Chordata > Mammalia > Chiroptera > Vespertilionidae > Myotis > Myotis nattereri. Next base: position 80,812,450 of record NC_138082.1, on the reverse strand, counting down.
AACATCCTGAATGATTTTACCTTGGATCCTGAGTGCATTGTCACTGGTCTTTTTTATTGAAAAAATTCAAACATATAGAAATTTAAAAAATAGAATCATAAACATGCTATATCTTTTTTCCTCAAATTTAATTGGCATTAAAATTTTGCCATAACCTTAACATCTATTTTTGAAGTAATTTCAAGTTAATTATTCACATATGAGCTATAAACTCCAAATAATTCAGTATACATTTATAAAATTTTAGACAATTTTATAACTAACTAGAATATCATTAGTAAACTAAACAAAATTAATAATAATTTCTGAATAAAATCTCATAGCTAGTCCATATTTAATGTCCTCACTTGTCTTTAGATCTCTTTTACAGCCAGGGTTTCCAAACCAAGCTAAGACTTAAAACCACAGACTGCATTCGATTGCTATATTTTTTCTGCCTCCTTCTCACTTTTTCTTTTGCAATGCTGGCTGTTGAAGAGACCAGTCAATTGTCCTATAGAGTACTGCATTTTATAATGTGGTTTTTTTTTATGTTAACTTGTGATATTGTTTAACTTCTACCTCTATACTTTGTACTGCGTGCAAGGAGAAAGTTAAATCAAGGGGTTTGCTAAATTCAAGTTAATCACTTTGGCAAAAACTCCTCATAGGTCATGTTGGCAAGTTTATGTCACCCGATGCAATGCATCATGGCTTCTGTTTGCACCATAGGTAGTGGTGGGCTGGGTTAAGGTAGTGAGAGCTTGGTCTCCCCATTGAAGTTATGCTGTTCTCTCATATTCAACAAGAAATCTGTGAAGTCATGTAAATCAAGCATATCAAACTCGTCGCCTGCAGGCCACATGCGGCCCACAACGAACACTTTTCCCGCCCAGCCAATATAGTGGTATGTAACAAACGCTTTAATAAAAATTTCATAACTTAATTTTTACAATATCCTGTTATACATAATTATTAATAACGAACTACATCGTTCGCTAATGACTGGTTACTGTAATCATGTTGCATTCATATGCCTTAAGCACCTTACCCACAGGCGCACTACAGTGGGGCCTTGACTTACGAGTGTCCCGACTAACGAGTTTTTTGAGATACCAGCTGTCTCTCGGCCGATTTTTTGCATTGAGTTGATAGAGTAATTTGAGTTAATGAGCTCCTTAATGAGCTCGGTCTCGGAATGAATTAAACTCGTAAGTCAAGGCCCCACTGTATTTCTCTCCACTAATACCAGCAGCAAATATTTTAGCAGCCGATGGCCACGTCATTAGTCTTGGACTGACTTGTTTGGTGTGTGCAACAGGAAATATTTCGCTTTCAGAGAACAAGAAAAAGGTTTATTTGCTTTACGCATATTAATCTGTGCAGTTATTCAGTGTCTGGTAAGTTAATGTTCAAGAAAAAATATTACTTTTTATTAAAAGGTTCTATTATTTTATGTTAACAATTACTCATTTATTTCAGCCCTTTGTATTCAGCATGTCTCTATCGAAATAAACCTACGTTTCTATGAAAATTGAAGCTCTTGTTTTTTTGCGGCCCCCATACACTTAAACCTTGTTTATTTGGCCCGTGTTAGCCTTTGAGTTTGACATGCTTGATGTAAATACTTTCTTATCTATCTTTCATCTATTAGCTTTATCATTTAGTGGATGACCACTTCCTCAGTAAAAAATTTCATTTCATCTTACAAAATGTGCTTTTGTTTAATTGTGATAATGTTATATAACAAAATGGTCCCCAAGTCTTTAAGGCTTATATCAACAACATTTATTTCATGCCCCTAGATGTGCCTGAGGTTCAGCTGGTCTAGACCGGGATCAGCTGGGTTGCACTGTAATCCGGCCTCTGGCTAGAGTTCAGCCTGGCCCAGGTTTCTTTGTTCTTGGCACAGGCTAAGGAGAGACAGTTACTTAGGCATGGTCTTTTCCTGGCAACGTGCAGTAAATCCAAACAGCCTGACAGAAACTTCCCAGGACTCTTCGAGGCTCAACTCAGACCTGGCACGATGACTCTTCTGGCTGCATTCCATTGAGTAAATCAAATCGCCTTGCCAAAACCAGTCAAGGGAAGAGAGATGTGCACTCTGTCAACTTTAAAGGTAGACACTACAAAGTCACAAGGTATAATTCTTCCACAATAGGGAATAAAGAGTTGCAAACAAGAAACCTATCTACCCAAATGGATTTATAATTATTTATCTGCTGTCTCTCTTAAGATTATTAATAGATAAACTACCCTTATAATATAACTCATTTTGATTTATAATGAGATTCCAGATACTATTTCAAACACATTTGAGTCCAGTTTTCTCTTCTACTTATTGTCAAATAATGGGAACCAATGTAACATCAACTTATCTTTGTATCTCTGGTGTCCAGCACAATTCTTAGAACATAGATGTTCAATAAATGTTGGATGAATTATATGTCAGAATAATCCTTGAATTTTATAAATAATTTCTATCCAAATAAATTTATGACATATTTGCCCTTTTACCTGCCTACAGATATAATTATTTTTGTTTCCCAGATGGAAAGAATAAGACATTGAGAGGATAAAAAGCATGATGTGCCCAAGGCTAAACAGTGAATCAGAGATAGAGTAGGCAATAGAACCCAGTACCTTTGGTTCCTTTTCTGTATATCAGATAGTATGCTTTCATTCTCCATCATACATTTTCCATACATAAAGAAATTGCCATTGAACATTTGACTATTGGTGACAAATTGAGGACTGTGCTAAGCACTAGATCTTCAAAACCCTGAGACAGGGAGAGGGAGGGTGGGGGAGGGGAAGAGAGAGAAAGAGATAGAGAGAGAGAGAGAGAGAGAGAGAGAGAGAGAGAGAGAGAGACCAACTTTCTAGCTCTATCTTAAAGCCAAAAAGAAAGAGATAAAGCAAATAAAGCAAGAGATCAGGGAGGCTAAGGAAAACTATAATCATAATTTAATCAATATTAGCGATAGCTATACTGCTTCACATGAATTAGTTATTAATTTGTATTCATTTTAATTTCCAGTGATTTAAAAATTTCATGGAATATGAAAAGAACACTAACATATAAAAATGCAAATTTTATTATTGAAAGCAGGCTTACTCTTCATTTGGAAATAAAATCAGTATGCAAAAATAAAAGAAAAAGATCAGATGTAGGGAGTAAGATTTGCACATCTAATTGAGTATTTTAAATATTAACCATCTCATTATAGACACTCAATTAACTACATCTATAGATTTCAGTAACAAATTATATTTGTGTGTCTATATAACCTGATCTCTAAATATGTGCATATTTGTTAGCTTGCCCTAAATTAAAGTATTTTGAGGGGTTTCTTTCACTATCCCCTTTGTTTCAGAATAGCAAGTCTGTCAATCTGCAGGTTTATTGGGTAGAAAAATGATTAATTCAAGTTGATGGCTTGGTTGATAATTTATGCACAATTAATAGAAAGGCTTTTATCATCATTGTGGAATTTCATAGTCTACTTATACACCCTAGTGGGAAAAAGTGGTTAAAGCAGGTTTTTGTGAAGAGAAAATCGAGCAAACAGCACTGAGATATGTAGCACTTGAGAATGGCAATAATATTTGAACTCCCCAGAGTGTTCTGAAATTGTGTAAGCAAACTGATATTATAAAATCTGACATCAAAGCCACTTAAACCACGCTAATTAGACAAATAATAAAAATCAAGAAACTATCGAACTGCAAAGCCATTACATAGACAATTTAAGGTTAATTAGATGCGTGACTACAGGTTGCTCCTGCCTGGGATTTTTTTCCTCAGACGTTTTAGACAGATTCATACATCTAACTTAAATACTCTGGGGATTAATTTCTATGAAAAACAGTTCTTTGACAGAAAGGTCAAGATTTAGGAAGCAGGGCAGTCTTGGGGGTGGGTGGAGGGAATAGCAATAATTAATAATAACAGTGAGATACTTGGAGGCTCTTTGCAAAGTTGGCCAATGCTTAACTTTCATCTACCTATATCTCTCTATCTATCATCTATCTATCTATCTATCTATCTATCTATCTATCTATCTATGTATCTATATGTATCTATCTATCTATCTATCTATCTATCTATCTATCTATGTATCTATATATCTATCTACCTATCTATCTATCACCTATCATCTATCTATCATCTATCTACCTATTTATCTATTTATCTATCTACCTATTTATCATCTATATTTCTATTATTGATGCTATTACATATGCTTCCCTTTTCCCCCCTTTTACCCACCTCTACCCAATTTAACTTGACCTTAAATTTAAATTTATTTTCACCCTAATACATAAATAGGATTTTGAAAGACACAGAAAGCTCCCATGATGAGAGCAGGTGAGGCATGCTGGTGGAGCAGGTAGGAGCCTGCATCCCACTGGAGAGATAAAGGTTGGGTTTTGAGTGCTAGCCCATCTCTGCTTCTCTCAAGCTCCGCATCCTGGAAATTTATGAGAGCTCTGTGGCTCTCAGTTTCTCCTTTAAAAAAATGAAATCTACTCTATGTTATTTGATCTTTATAATGTCCATAACCTAATAATGTTTTCTTTCAACATTTTCATCTATAATAATAAAAGTGTAATATGCTAATTAGACCAGATGTTGCTTCTAGACAGCCTTCTTTCTGGACAAAGCGGCATTGGGCAGGGGCCAGGGCAGAGGCAGCTACCATGGTGGTGGGGGCCAAGGCCCTTGCACAAATTTCATGCATCGGGCCTCTAGTTGTTACATAAAAATGCTAATATGTGTATGTACAACAGATTGAAGACTAAAAAGTAAAATGTCAAAGCCCCTAAAAATTTATTGCACTAATCACTCATTCAATACTCCTTTCTGGGAGCTGACCATGTGCCAGGAACTCTGCAAGGTGCTAGAGAGGCAGGAATAAATGCCCAAATCCCTGACCACTGCTTCCTTAATAATAATAATTTTAATAAACAGATAGTTTGGTGTGAGTAGCAAATATTAATAGCCATGTATATCTCATCTAGCCTTATATGTTTCACTGGAGTTCCTTTTATGAGATTGTTCTATAAAAATATCTGAGAATGTATCTAATAATCAAAATTATCTATTAAGTGATCTTTGTGTCATTTGTTTAATCAGCACAAGGCTAAGAATTAGCAATTATTATTTCCACGTAAACAGATAAAAGAATGTATGGCTCAGAGTCTCACTCAAGATCATATAATTTGTAGGAACCTTGAACTTACTCTGTTTCACCATTACCAACATCTACTATGCCTCTTGTAGACAAATACTATGAGGTTTTCTGTTTAAAGAGAGAGTTTTATTTTTCTAATATTAGGAAATAAGCCTCACAGACTCATTAATTCTCCTTCAATAAACATTGGAAATAATCATGGTTAAGACAGATGGATATTAAAAAAATAACACAAAAACCTCTAATCACCTGATCATAGTGAGGAGGAAAGTAAGAAAAGGCTGGTGTGTGATTGGAACCTTGGAAGAAATAATGAGGAAGAAAATCACCAAGCATTCCATTTCAGGAAGAGTAACAGGGTTTCAGGCTACAGGATTATCAAGGAGGCTGCTCAGCCCCAGCCACAGTGTGGGTTGGGAAACCCTCCCGGGAGCTGGGGCTGGAGATGGCTGGCAAGCCCGAGGAGGAGCAGTCGAAGAGGGGGTGGGATGTGAGGGGCAGCACCTGAGGCAGCACAGGCACAGGCACAGGCACAGGCAGAGACGGGGGGAGGGAGGGCAGGTGAGGAACTACAGCCAATGAATGGACCCTAACCCAAAGTCCAACTTGGACCTAACAAAGGAAGGACCAGACATGAAGCAGAACAAGAAGAGGGATAGGATTCATATTTGGATTTGACCTTGACAATTGAATACAATTTAAAAAGGACCCGGGAATGTATGTGCAGTGGCGAGGTTGAGGAAACTGCACAGGCCAGGGTGTGAGGGAAAAGAATAGCTAACAGAGGTAGTTTGTACTGGGGAGTGGAGGGGAAGCTGAAAAGGTAAGCAAGGCAGTGAACATGAACTCCATTCTACAGATGAGGAAACCCTCTGAGCTGGGGTCCGACCCAGGTGTTCTGTCCCCAACCCTCAGCACATTTCCTTACACTGTGATGTCAGGAAACTGTCTACACACAGGATGAGCTTCATCAATATTTGGTGATTTATTGATTAATAAGAAATTAGCAGAGGATTGGGAATAATTAAAGTATCCCACAATAGGAAAATAGAGTGAGGTAAGGGAGGATATGGACCTAAGATGAAATATTATAAAACTATTAGAAAAGTTGTTTTTAAAACCTATTCAGTGCCATGCATAAATATTTCCTCATAATGCAATATAAAACAAAACATCCGAATATAAATCTGCTGTAATATAACCTTAATTATTTTGTCTGTGTGTATGTGAATAAATAAAAAGATTAAATGAAACTATATATAAAGTATTCATGAAAGTTTTATCTGAACTGTGGAGCCATAGGTTTTTCATCTTCATGCATTTCTACACTTGCAGTATTTTATATTTATTACTAAAGAATGGGAAAATGATCGCTACAGAGGAAAATATAGGGGCAGAAGCAACAGTGACTGAACTGTGGGCAATGTTCTCAACCACTTTCATTCCCTATCTGCACATGCGATCAGGTTGTCACCGTTCTCTGCTTTTTATAGCAAAAGGAAAATGTTTAAATCCTGGATGAGTAGATAATTAAAACTAGTGCATGCCTATCAAAGCAAGGACACTCCAGTTTCCATTTCCTCATGGTGCCTGAACCTCATAGCACCTACGGACTCTCTTTCAAAACATTTCACAGAGAATGAGAGGCCATCTTCCCGGTTAAGTACAGCGTGGGCGGCGGGAGCTGGGGCAGCCTGCATAATTATGCCAGAGGCTGCGCTAGGTATGCAATTGTGGGGCTGGGAAGTTGTATCTGATGCTGATTGCTCAGTGCCAGCGGTCAGAGGATAGCTGCTCTGCTAAAAAAAACAGCCCCTGTGTGTGGGAGAGGAGTGTTCGGGGGAGCTGTGGACTAAGCAGTGGAGGGCAAGGGAAATCGCAGGCACAGACAGAGCTGCTGGTGAAGCTGGGCCGGAATGCTGCAGGCCCGAAAGGGCAGAGCCTGTGCTAGACACTGCACTGAGGCTCTGCCACCTAGAGCACAGGGACCAGCTGAGAGAAGCTGTTTGCTTGTGCGCATGATTGTGGGTTGGTTGGTTTAACATGGATGAGAGGATTGCCCTCACCGGGCTCCCCCAAGTGTCAGGCTCTGGGCTTTTGCCTGGCTTTGTCTTGAGTCACCAGGACACTAACCCCTTTCCAAGCCTGAACCTGGCCTTTAAAGTAAGCGACTCCACCTGTAAAACACTTTTGATGTGATCTGTACAAAGAAGAGCAGGACTGTCTTCTCTCCCAACTCTTCTTTGAATATTGCCGATTTATTTTATGCAGTTTCAGAGCATAATCACTCTTCTCAGTACACCCTTTTCAATGTCAACCTGAGCTTCCCATCGGATCCCCTGTGAAATATGGTCACATTACAGATACCTGGTCCCTTAGCCATGGAAGGTCCAATGCAGCAGGTTTGAAGTGGGTCTTGGGGGTGAATAATTTTAATAAGCTTCTTAAATTATTGTGATGCCCAACCAGAATTTATCACCCTCCTCTACACTATTAATATGAAAGACAGCCTGGCCAGTGTGACTCAGTGGTTGAGCATCAACCCATGAACCAGGAGGTCATGGTTCAATTCCTGGTCAGGGCACATGCCCTGGTTGCAGGCTAGATATCCAGTAGGTGGCATGCAGGAAGCAGCTGATCAATGATTCTCTCTCATTGATGTCTCTTTTTTAAAAATTTTTTATTGATTAAGTTATTACATATGTGTCCTTATCCCCACATTCTCCCCATCTCCCCCCACAACTCATGCCCATTGGTGTTCTATCTCTCTCACCATCACCCTTCCTGTTTCTGAAATAAATAATAAATAAACATCAAAAAATATGGAAGGCAAATAGAGGCCAAAATAAAAATATATGGCTGTTATATATAACTCTGGGACAAAGCAGGGCAACAAAGAGCACTCCTTTTTCTCTAGCTGAGCCTTAGTATTGTCATCTGTGAAATGGTGATACTGTTGCCTACCTTGCAGCATAGGTCATGTGAATTACTTAGGACACAAAGCAGCACAAAGCAGGTACTAAAACACATGAGCACTGTCTTTTCTTTCTTCTGGAATATGGTCAAATACATTTAAGAGTGACAACATGTAGCTCAGATTTTTATGTTGCCTCAGGGGAAATGCACGCATCAAAAGTATTTGGGACCGACAGGTGCAGTTGCCTCGTTGAATGTTTTCCAGGTTAAAGACTTGACTCTTACTTCCCACGCCCTGTAGTAATTTAGTAAAGGTTTAGTCACAGTTTCCTAAAGTCCTCTTAAACATTCTTTGAAATTTTAGTCTATGTCACTTTGTGGATTAACTACTGAAGTTTCCAAGGGGTGTCCTTTTTTATCAGCAATCAGTAATTGAGACTTTAGATAGAATAGTTGAGAATCTCTCCATGTTAAATTTACTTCCCTGCTACAATTTTAGGTTGTACTATTTACCTCGATTCCTTTCTTCACCTAGAAAGTGGAGAAAACAGTAAGGAACTAGATACCACTTTTGCATCATGTTAAGCCGTGTTGGCCTCACCTGCCATCTCTGAGTGGGGTCAGGCCAACTTCATGCAGGTGCAGGCTGAGAGCGCTTCATCTCCCGCCAGCACAGTGGGCCTCTCACCTTCCATCCTGAGACTTCCCGACTCACTGTCATGGCTCCAGGGTGTGGGGGACTGAAATGACTGTTGGGGGGAAATGTTAAGACCATGAGGATAATATCTGGTCAAGAAAGGTAAAAGCCATGGATGAATTCCTCTCCCTTTTTACCTCTTGGGGAAAGTTTTGAGACACAAATTAGACAGGTTCTCAAGAGAACTGAACTGTCAATCAAGCAATCTGTAATGTTTGGCCATGGCTACCTTGATAAAGAATTCTCATCTTGGCTCTTTCTCCTTCTCTGCTTCATCTGCTTGTATGCTCACTCTTGTTCCTGGAGTTTTATTCTCAATTAAAGTAGTGTTTGATACAGCCTCCCCAAATCTGCATTCTGGGTAACCTTAGGCTAAGACACATAACATTTCTTAGAGTTGATGTGAAAATAGAATGAGATAGATCACAGAGATTGTTATAAATTGAAATCAGTGAATGTTAAGTTGTCATTATCATATGTCCTAATTTATATTTTTCAAGCTGAAAGTTGTTCGTCATACCCACTGCACCTTTTAACCCCTCTCCTACACTTCTGTTTTCTGGCCTCACCCTACCATCACTTATGGTGGTTGATCTTTTCTGATTTTGGGGAATAAATTTGTCTTTGGTGCATTAGTAATAAGTACAAGTGCTTTGAGCAAGGGTTTAAGTGGTACTAATTTTTGTGTGTTTGTACAAAAAAAGTATAATTCACTACAGACTATCACTTCATAAGCCAACTCCTTGGTCAGAACTCATAATTCTATTTCAAGAGTTCCAGTGTAATGGCCAGGGTTTAGGAGAGATGGTGCTGTTTGTGTAGATGGCTTAGAGCCTCAGGAGATGGTTAGTGGATGGAGACTTTGAGGGTCATGACCAGCTTACAGGTTGGGGGCCCATAACGTATCATACATAGTGTAAGGTTCTTCCTTAATCTCTCAATCAGTGCACTGGATGGACAGAATTCTTCCAGGAGAGAAAAGACCGTGACATGTCCCAAAACAATAGTTTAGGGATTGAGTTGACATTCAGACCGATATTGTGTCCAAATCATCTATGAGGAGTCTGGAAGTCTCTATAAGGAAACAAAATAGAACAAAATTGTATCATTACAGCAGCATCTCTATAAGGAGCAAAGGACACAGGCAGAAAAGGGAAGCTATTTCTCCACTCAAGGTTGATGACTATAGGAGTTTACTGAGAGGCCAGCTCTCCTAACAGAAACCATCTCGTTTCCTGCATACTCCAAGTGCCTGGCAGAGTTCTTGGCTCATTAAGTGCTCTACGGGAATTTGTTGACCACTAAGATGATTTTATAAAGCAAGAGGCTGACATAGCTAGTAACCTCAGAGAGAAAACAATGATGGGGACAACCCTAAGAAATAAACATAGGGGACTTTTGTGTGAGTATGCTAGAGTTTCTTATCATCAATTGCAAGATTTGAAGCTCATGGATGGACAGTTTTGTGGAGGCAGACATAACTCACACCTAAGCCCTACTCATCTAAGCCCAAGGCCCTTCTAGTCATACAAGCACAGATACATACAGACATGTATTGTCTCCTTCCAATTACAAATAGTCTTTTCCCACAACTATGTTCATCCACCAAAATAGGAATAGTGGCTTATTCTTTGGACCATACTCTATCTTTCCCTCTTGTTACCTTCTGCTTCCAGTGTAAGTAAGTGGGTACCCCCGGAACTGTAATTCCCAAGGGATATTTTGTCTCTTCTGTAAGAGCCCGTGAAAACCATTCTTCATTTGACCCATCTTAAAGGACTTGCATTTAGAAGAAAAGACAAAGTTAGTACCAATTAATTTTCTAAGAAGAAGGCTTCAAATTAAAAGACCTTATGACCAAGGACAGCACCACCTCAACCGTCGTCATTCTGACGTCTTCAGCATCTTGTCATCTGTCAGTGCTACTCCAGAGCTCGTATGGCACTTTGCATTTTAGGACCATTTCCTTGGATGTTCTGGGCTGAGAAACACAGAATCCATAACCATTCTCAAGATTTGTAGACCATGGCCCCATCTTTTCAGCAAATTACCCTTCACCGGTCTTTAATCAGACTAAGTCTTAATTACGCGACAACAGTTTTGTCCTACACAGCCACAACACCGAGATAAGAGTTCAAGTTTAATTCCTTTATCTCTTTCACCCAGTCCCTCAGGTGGGTACTGAAAATATCAAGGGGAACACTTTGCAAAGGATATGCTTGTCTAACCACTATGCCATGCACCTGAAACCAATACAAAATCATATTGACAGTAAACTATAATTGAAAAACATAAAATAAAAAAATGCAAACAAAAAATATTCTTCTCTAAAGAAAAAAATAAAAGAAAAGAGTCCAGATTTAAATGATTATCAAGACCTCTTCTGAAACAGGATGGAATTACAAGGTGTGACATGCTCCTGAAAGATAAGTGAAGAGGAAAAGTATGTGGGAAGGCTAGGCTTCCCTCTGTGCTAATGACGTGGGGGCTGAGGATTTGATTATGTTATGTGTACAGCAGTTGTTGTTTTCTGGGAAGCAGCTGGTATTGCATCTGTCATCTCCTCTTCCAGACCACCACTCCCACTCACTATGCCCCACACTCATTCCAATACATCAGCTGATAGATGGGATCTTTCACTACAAGAGATGAAAATTAAAAAACGTAACAGGTGACTCCCAAAATATTGTTACACCCTGATCTAGTACACAGGATGGCCCTGTGGCAGGCAAATCCTTTAAGGGGGAGGCAGATACTGGAATCCTAGCAGCATGCGAGCCTCAGGCAGCTGAAGAAAGCATTTATATGTGGCAAGGGTGGTAATAGAGAAGTCAGGAAAGGGCTGGAAAGAACCTTGCTAACTCGGCAGTGTTGCTAAGGGCCAGTCTAAGTTCTAATCATCGGTCTCATAAAAGTGCAGGCATAAAATAGAAACAAAGACAGCTGGTCTTTCAAATATCCTGTTTTATTATTTAAAGGTTTATTAAGTGCATAGATCATGGAACCTGTGTCTCATATTTCCAATGAGACTTGAATCAATATATTAAGACACAGCATTAAGGTAAAGGACTGCAAGTTTTATTGAATACTAAATATCTTTTATGGTGGAATGTCTCTATAAAATCAACTCTCCTGCCCAAATGGTTATTTTAACATCTGTGAGGAAGTGCATGCAACCCAAATGAGTTAAGCCTCATTCATGATAAATAGTAACTTCAAAACAGACAACCCACCCACTTACCAGAAAACTTGACTCTAAGAAAAAGGAAGACAATCGGGATGAAAATAGGCTAGAGTTAGACATGAAGAGTGGCCATCCAGCTTTGGCAAATAATTAGATCTTTGCCTTTGTTTTTGACTCTGCCCCTCGCTTGATTCTTTATCTCTAAATATGTCCATCCATCATACCTGGAGTTCTTCTACCTCTCTCCTCACTCATGGATTTTTATTTGATGACTACATAGTTTATTGGATCTTGATCATTTGTACTGGATTGGCACGAGTAACTTCCAGCCACCCGAGAGCACTTTGCTATATTGACTAATCTAGTTAAGGCCTCTGAAACCCAACCATGACAACGATTCCCCTGGTGAGAACTCCACTGGGCTTGCTGCTGCTACAGTGCATCATAAGTAAGGACTTTATGTAATTGGACTAAGACTGCCTATGTATTATGATTCCTTACATGAACTTATTTTTTTAATCCTCACCCAAGGATATGTTTTTGTTGATTTTTAGGGAGGGGGAAGGAGAGAGAGAGAGAGAAAGAAACATCAATGTGAGAGGGAAACATCCATTGACTGCCCCCATACACACCTCAACGGGGGATTGAACTTGCAACCTAGGTGTGTGCCTTGACCAGAATCCAACCTGCAACCTTTTGGCATATAAGATGACGCTCCAACCAACAGAGCCACTTGGCCAGGGCTCCATGCACTTACTTTTATGACATTAATTGGATTCCACAGTATGAATACACATTCAAGTAACAGCAAATTTGTGTTTTGGTCCAAGTCTTTCCAACAACTTTCTCCAATATAGTTACTTCACTAGATTGAGCCTTAACTATCGACTCACAGTCCCAACTCCCTCATAGTGTTGCTTCCCAAAGAAAAACAAAACAAAAAAGCTAAGAGGAGGCACACAGTATAAATAATAGCTGCTAAAGGGCTATAGAATTTTAAGTTTAAGATAAATTTGGTATCTTAGTTAAATTTTCCAATCAGTCTCAAATAAACAGAAACCAATGCCGAGGTCACCCGAGGCTCTTGTAAACATTCATCGAGCCTGTTGTGTGTGCTAAGGGCTGCTGTAGAGAAGGCAGATTGGTAAGAAAAGCCAGTCCAGTTAATATTTAGAGGAGCAGGGGCTACAGGAGGAATTAATTAGTGTTCACTGTAGCACACGTCACACGGCATGCTCTTCATATGCGGTTTTCCTAGAGGCAGGGCAGCTGTGTAAGGCTGGGCAGGTTATTCATTACCCAGAGGTACTGGTCAAGGAGACAAGTCAGAGCAGAAATTAAACTGTATTCTGCTCTCCAATTCTTGTGTCTTGACACAGGACTGTGTCTTCCCCAAGGAAAGAGTGCCTTCCTTCTCAGGTTAAGAGTTAACATAGCCTGAAATGATGTTAGGAAGACGTGATGTAACCGGAGCAGACTTAAGAATGCTGTCCGAAGGACTTGTATGCATGCATATGAGCATAACCAATGGACACAAATGGAGGGTGAGGGCATGTGCTGGGGTGCTGGGGCGGGGGGAGAAGAGGTCAATGGGGGGGAAGGAGACTTATGTAAAACTTTAAACAATAAAGAATTGAAATTAAAAGAAAGAATGCTGTTCATAAGGAGGCCTACTTGCAGGGTTGGCCCTTGGCTGGAGCTGGAGACCTTGGACATCAGGTCTGATAAGAACAGTTCACTGTGCCTCAGCTGTTCCTGTCAGCAATGTGGTCTATGTTCCCTTGGCGGTATCTGGAACATGCCAGGCGGAGGTGCCCATGCGAGCAGCCCCCAGTGAAAACCCTGGGCACCGAGTCCCCAATGAGCCCCCCGGAACACGTTTCTCATGTGTTCTCACAGCCCGTTGCTGAGGGAGCTAAGTATGTCCAGTGTGACTCCACCGGGGGAGAACTCTAGGAAGTGCGTGCCCATTTTCTCTACATTTTTCTCCATGTGCCTACCCCTTAGCTAAACTTACTCTGTATCCCTTTGCTGAAATAAATCATAGCCAGAGTCCTTACAGCAAACCATCAAAACTGGGGATGGCTGAAACCGGTTTGGCTCAGTGGATAGAGCATGGGCCTGCGGACTGAAGGGCACCGGGTTCGATTCCAGTCGAGGGCATGTACCTGGGTTGCGGGCACATCCCCAGTGGGAGATGTGCAGGAGGCGGCTGATCGATGTTTCTCTCTCATTGATGTTTCTAACTCTCTGTCTCTCTCCCTTCCTCTCTGTGAAAAATCAATAAAATATATTTTAAAAAAAAACACACAAAAAAACTGGGGATGGTGTTGGGGACCTCCAGCTCACATTTCACGTGAAGAGGCGCTGGGGTCACCAATCTGTCTTGCTTGGAAGTGCTAGTTTACCCCAACTCACAGGAAGCCATCATATGAACAACTGAGACTCTGCTGGGAGAAGAGGATAAAGAACCTGCAGAGGCTGCCTGCTCCGCCCACATTCTTTGACTAACATATAAAACCACTGGCCACAGGTCCCATTCTCTTCACTGAAGTCAGAGTGAACACTGCCCAAGTTGTGGAGGTGGGTCCCAGGAAGGAAGGAACCCACATTTACAAATGGTCTCCTATGTGCTAGGAGGTACTATACTGGGGGTTTTACACATATGACTTCGTTATAACAGGGATAGTAGCAATCCTGTATCGTGCTTTAAGAGCCTGGGATGCAGAGACACTAAGTAATTCCCCCAAGATCCTGCAGTTGGTGGTGAATCGGGACTTGAAACTGAGTGATTCCAAATTGCATGCCCTTTCCCTATTTTGCTGTCCTGGTTTTCAAGCCTCAATGTCTTTTCATCTGAAAATTGCAGTTAACTGTCTCACTGGGTTTTTATTAAAATAAAGTGATATATGACCATGAAGTCTGTACTATAATACCTGGTACATAGAAAACTTGAAACAAATGGGAGTCACGTTCACTATCCCTGTGGCTGTGATTGCACTTACAGTGGCATTTCTCTAGCGCAGCACTTCTGTGGCTGCTCTGGGGACCACAGGACAGACAGTGAAGGCTGTCTAGGGCACTCTATTCTGCTTCCCTTTTCCCCCCAGATTTACCATGTAGCACACTAATAGCCATGTAGCTCATTAAATATGTATCAGATTAGTGTTGAAAGTTTTATTTGAATCAACTCCAAGCTCATATGTATGCAATACCCAATTAATTTTATTGTGTCTGAGGTATCTTACAAGCCTGTCCCAAACGTACAAGAAAACAATACCAATAAAAACTACGGAAAGCATTGTCTTACAATGGCCAGGCTTGTGTCCCCGGGCACATACTGACTTATGAAATAACTGCACAGATTATTCTCCCATACACCATTCTATATTAATGAAATGTAATAATAAACATCGCCAAATGTGTATAACAGTACATTTTCCCTCTGTTGTTAACAGTTCTAAGCATAGCCCAAATGCTGATTTTGTTCAGATCAGCCGACTGAACAGAGTGTAGTGTGGAATAACACAAAGTTTAGTTTACAAAAAGGTACTGAGAGCCTTCTTCATAGTAAATAGCACTTAACACAGAATCTCTCTGGCACGCAATGAGACTCACTAAATGGGGCTGGGGTGATGATGGTGGTGGTGATTAGAGAAGGACTAATATGTATTCCGGGGCTGAACAGGAGCTTAGTTTCTGAGGTCAATATAATAATATTTCATATTTAATAACATACAACACACCCAAATTCAGTATTACGTACGACCGAATCCCCTGTTTTCTAGCTTCCTAGGAAAACATTTGACTTCATAAATTTATGTAAGCTGTGCTGAGTCTATATCATCTTTTCTTTTTGAAAATTCAGCTTTTCATGGCACTACTTATATTAACGACCACATGCAGTATATATTCTCCTAATAAAAATGCTCAATATTTTACATGATTTCTTTTCAGCCTCATTTTAATAAACTCAGCCCAACAATAAAAGAAAACATTCTTTAAAATAGAGACTACTCTATTTCCATGAGCATATATTATTGCTATTGATTGTCTAGTCATCTACTTTTAAAGCCTGTTTGAAAATGATTTTAAGTGAGCAATCTCCTTTATTCAAGCCTTGAAAGATGATTGCCATAATTTCCCCCCAATCAACAGGATAACCCTTAATTTTCAGGTCGGATTAGTGGCACTCCCTGCTATGAAGTAATGATGCCTCTTATGTACATCAGGATCAACACAAGTTCAGAACTTAAAGCCCTCATCAATTTTCCAAATAAAACTGCAGCTATAGTGTGGTGCAGGTGAAATGAGGTCTGTATTTCTCAGATGTAACATAGCCAATAGCTTAACTCAGCCTCCATGAAGTTTAAAAGCAATAAACCTGACGTTATTTAGCCCTGCAGCATACTTATTTAAAGAGATGTATGCTATTGGCTGTTTTTCAATATACTGCTTATACCATCATTAAAACCTGAAATGGAATCCTGCAGTGTTATATGTACAAAATATCACAAACTGATAAGAGCAGCCTCCTCCCCAATCTCTTCAAAACAGAAAAATAAAACCAGTTGTAAAACTACATCTAGAGTACTCTGATAGCCACAGAACCCTATCTCCGTCCTCTCTTCTACCAAAAAACACACACAAAACCACACAGGAGAGATTGTGGAATATCAAGTGTAAGAACTAGGAGCATCTGTCAGGAGATTTGGGCTAAGAATCAGGGAATAAGGTGGTTTCCTAGAGAAGCTGGTGGCACCTATTTAACCGACAAGTTAACAGCATGAAAAAATATACTAACAAGTGTCTAAACTCCATGAAGGTAAGGAAAATGTCTATACCCACCTATCTCAATGTCTGTTACTGCCAAGTGTGTATCAGCTATCTAGTGAATACTGAATGAATTAATAAATAGATGCTATATAAAAGCAGCTAGGTCCAATGGTGATTAATCGCTCTGAAAAAGCTTCCAAAAGACTCCATAAGAAAATATGAGTTATTGTCTACAACACAAAATCTTCTAATGCAAAAGGGTAACTTGGAAGAGGAAGAGAATGGAGAAGAGCTTGCGAATGGAGAGAGCATTTCGTCTTCATTGCTTAGGTGTCTATCTCTGGCATGAACTCATTTGAAGTGCTCCTACTTCTTCCTCCCTTCCTACTTCTAAACCTACAGGTGCAACAAATTCTGTCCAAGTAGCATTTATTCAACATGGTACTGTTCTTAACCTCAGCACTCTCAGTTTAGTAAGATAAAGCACAATTCAAATCCAAATAGTGAGCATCTTTGTTTTTTATTATCATACTAGAGGCCCAGTGCACAGATTTGTGCATCAGTGGGGTCCCTTGGCCTGGCCTGTGCCCTCTTGCAATCTAGGACCCCTCGGGGGATGTCAGATAGTCAGTTTCTGCTCAATCCCCACAGGCTCAATCCAGATAGGAGGAAACCCAATCCTGTGCATTGAGCATCTGTCCCCTGGTGGTCAGTGTGCATTATAGTGACCAGTCAACTGGTCGTTCGGTCCCTTAAGCTTTTCTATATATAGATGTTATCATTTCTATTCCCTTGCATATTAGACTATGGGGAATATGCTAATGTGACCTGAGCAGACTTAAGAATGCTGTCCAAAGGACTTGTATGCATGCAAGTCCTTGGATGGGTGGAGGTATACTTAGTGTGTTTCTATTCTACAATGATTTAGGCCAGAATTATTATTACTGGTATATTGAACAATAAGTTGGAAAATTTAATGATGCTTGGGCATATCAAATTTGCTTATGACTCTGTCAACTCAAATGAAGACAATATTTACGTCAGAATTCCTGTGAAAATAAAATTCTTTAGTTTATTTCATAACCAAGAGAACAAAATAGCCAATGGAAACAGGTCCAGAGAAGCCACAGAAAATGGAACGGTCAGGGAATAACTTTAAAACAACTAATATGGATGTGTTCAAGAATGTTGAAAAATATATCATCAATGAGCAGATAAGGATTCTCAGAAAATTAACAGGATCCACGATAATCAATCAAATGCAAATTTTAGAACTGAAAATTCTAACATCCTATATAAAAAAGCCTAATATGCGAAGTGTCTGGTTGTCCTGTGACCGGTTGATTATTCAACCAATCAAAGCATAATATGCTAATGATATGCTAAGGTAGCTCAACTGCTCAATATGATGTGCACTGACCACCAGGGGGCAGACATTTGACTGGTTGACCAGCTATGATGTGCACTGACCACCAGGAGGCAGACACTCTGACCGATGGTTAGCTTGCTGCTGGGGTCTGGCCAAATGGGACTGGGTGAGATGGAGCCAGAGACGCCCTGGAGCCCTCCCATGGCCCCTCCCCAGCCCTAATCATTCACTGGTGGGGTCCCTTGGCCTGGCCTGCACCCTCTCACAATCTGGAACCCCTTGGGGGATGTCAGAGAGCTGGTTTCAGCCCAATCCTGCAGGCCACACCCCTTAGGAGGGCACCAGATGCAGGGCTTATGGCTGGTGAGTGCTGCTGCGGAATTGTGAGCCTCTCCTAATTGGGACTGATTGGGCATGAGCCCATGGCAGGCTCAGTGAGGCCAGGATGAGTGGGAGTGGCAGATAGGAGATGCAGGCAGCATTGGACTGTGGGTTTCGGCCTGATCCCTGTAGGCCACCCCAAGGGACCCCAAGCATGCACAAATTCATGCACCGGGCCTCTAGTCTGTAATAAAAAACTATCTTATGGGCTTCACAAAAGACTGGATACTAGAGAAGAAACAATCAGTGAATTTCAAAACAGAAACTAGAAATTATAAAATTGATGTTAAGAGGGGGAAAAACAACTTTAAAAAATTAACAAAGACTAAATGACTGGCTGGACAGCATTGCATAGACTTACATATATGTAATTGAAGTACCAGAAGGAAGAGAGATCAACCTAGAAACAAATATTTGAAAAACAGTGGCTTAATTTTTTTTGAAATTTTATTGAAATACTAGTGGCCAAGTGTACAAATTCATGCACATTGAAAGAAAATTAATTAGATGAAATATTTTAATATCGTTATTCGCCCTTTCTCTATAATAGAAGTGTCAACCAAATTCACAATTGACAATGACAGATGGAAACACACGCATGCGAGTGGCACCAGCGAGAGCTTTATATGTATCGCGCGTGCATGAGTCAACTTAGCCTTTTATATATATAGAATAAACGTGCTTAATTAGACATGCTTTCTGATGTAGTTAAACTTTTTCCAGCCCAGTGAAGCACCCCAATTGTCAGCAACACAGCAGTAAATATCAACACGAAGCAGATTATTATTGTAGCTCACGCAGGGAAAACAAAGGGTAAAATATTTAACTGCAGCAGTGTTTGACTATATTCTGTGCAGTGAGGAAACCTGAAGTCATTTTCAAGGTCCACCATTTCTTCTTTTCAGTCGGGTCCAGTTTCTAAGCTTTCTAAATCTCTGTTTTCTGGCTAATGAAAAGAAATTAGGATTCTATCGAGTCTCCTATCTACCTACTCCAGGACTTCTGTGAAGATCATATGAGATAAGGCACAAGAAAATGCTTCACAAACATTTGGTTAAAGTGTAAAATGTTTGCACCTGGCTATAAAGCAAGTCGTGTTCCTGGGCTGAAGAAACTGCAAGGAGGCTAGTCGTCACTAGCGAGAGGAAGCCGGGCATTGCTACGTGATGTCATTACGCAGTGCCCAAAGCCACCATTTCCAGGCTGGGCTGGGCTGTGAGCCACACATGGCAGTGTCAGCTGTGATGTGGTGGGCTGTTGCTCCAGGGTGGTGGTGGGTCTGTGTCCCACTTGTGGGAAGTCAAGTGTTGCTTTTTTGGTGCCAGATCCATGCTGCCGTTTCTCTGTAAATGGCCAGTGCACATCACAGCAGCTCCTGCATTGAGTGGCTGCCCCCTGGTGGTCAGTGTGCGTCATAGTTACTGGTTGGATGGGTGGAGGGACACTTAGCATATTAGCCTTTTATATAGATGATATGTATATGTATAATATTCCCCCTAGGAAAAGCACAATAAAACCCAAGTGGACTAAACATAAAGTAAATTATATCTAGACACTTTTTATTCACATTCCTGAAAACCAAAGATAAAGAGAAAAACCTTTATGCAATTCAATAGAGAAGAAAAAGTCTTTTCAAATATTGTACCGAATCACATAAAATACATATAGAAAAGAGTGAGCTGCTACACTTACATGTAACTGTACACAATAATTAAAACTACAATCATAACAGACCTAAACATTAAAACTAAATCATAAAGCTTCTAAAACATGGAGGTATATCTATATAATTTAGTCATATGAAGATTTCTTACACAGTAAATATACAAAAGTGTTCATAGAAGCTTTGTTTATAATAGCCTAAAACTTGAAACCAGAAAAATTGGCCATGAACAGCCAGATAGATTAAAAAAAAACAAAATATCCTGTGGTATATTAAACAGATTCAAGCCTAGTAATAAAAAAGAACAAACTACCAGAGCAAAAAAAATACCACATAGTTAAATCCCCAAATCATTGTGCTGAAAGAAGTCAGAACCAACAAAAGTATATATTATCTGACTCCAAAAATCCTAGTATAGAAAAAACTAAGCTATAGTTACAAAAATCAAACAGCAAGTGCTTCTAAGGGTTGTGGTAGAAGAATTAACTGGAAAAGAAGATGAGGGAATTTCCTGAAGTAGTAGAAATTGTATCTTTAAGGAGTTTTGAATCACGTCACGTAATTTTTCAAAACTCAAAAAACTGTAAGATATCTCTATTGCATTTTGTGTGTATTTTACCTCAACTTTTAAAAAGGGAAAAGAAATCCAACCTAACCCATCCTATTGTCCTAAAGGTGATCCTCTCTGGATTTTCCCATTTCTCTTAGTAGCAGCTTTATTCTAAGTCAAAACAAAACTTTTTTTTTTTTGCATAAGTTACTGCTTCCTCCAATATTTTACCATTTCCCCCAATTTACACAATATTGTAATACCCACCATTTTCGATACTTAGGTCAGGCACAGGCAATAACTAACTTGTAATCTCATTCATTCTACATACAAGCCCATTGGTGCTCATTTGCTTATTCACGGTAAGGGAACTAAGCTTCAGAAAAGCCAAGTCACAAATAGTCAGTTGGGAATCTGGACTTGAATTCATGTTGCCTCCTAATTATTACCAACAGCACGTGTTACAAAATCTCCCCTGTGTCTCCCCCACTTTGCTGCACTATCCTCAACCAGATTCAATCTGGATTCTGTCCTCACTCAAACCAGCAAACAAGCAGGTAACTGGCTAATGGCATCAATGTCCCCACTGTACTGAAGCTGACACTGTGTTCTCCTCCACATCTTATTTGACCTCTTGTCTGCATTTAGCACTGCTGACTTTCCGCCCAAGCCTCTCTCTTCACTTGCCCTCACAACCTAGCCTTCTGGTCCTCTTACTTCTCCAGCCATTTAAGTAGTATTCCAAGCCCATTCAGTACCTGCTAGCATTCCTTGAGATGTGGTTATAGATGTTGTGCCTCTTCTCCATTGTGCTCACTCATCCTAGACAATCTTCTCCATACATTTGTCTGTGAACAAAGGACTTAGCAGCAATTTGCAGTCTATCTCCTCCCTCTCTCCGTCCTCTTTCCCATCCTAAAGAAAGATGATATATTTACCTTTTCAAAAGCATCGTTTGATCATTTCACTTATTTTCTCAAGGATCTTCACCCTTTTCCTCCCCACTGCCAGCCAAGTGAAGCTCAGACTCCTCTTGATATGAACACAATTTTTTTCCAAAAGCTAGAAACAAGTTAGCTTCCTTAGTCCCACAGCACACTGCTCCTTTTGATTTCATCTGTGACCCAATCACACAGGCTTCCGCGCCTCTTCCACCCTTTTTCCATTGGGCAGTTTCTTCATCAGGAAATCTCTCTAGAACCCCAAATACAGTTTGACCATTACAGTTTTACTTACGTTTGGAATAGCAGAGTGACATGAGATGTCTCACTTCAAACCCTTCCTTATACCTAAAGTCAGAAGTACATTTTCCTCTACAAGCTCCCAGATATTTATATGTCTTGGGGTTGCACAAAGATATTGAAATAGTCAAAATTTATGTTGGGAACTGAAGTAGAAAAGAGGGTCATGGGCCAACTTCCAAAGTCTTCTGTAACCACTGGGTAGTAACTGGGATGTGGGAAAGTGGCAAAGACATTGAGGGACAAAGTGGATTGATCTGAGTGCCACGAAATTCAAAAGAAGATAACTATATGATTTTCTTGAGAATACAAATATTTTCCTCTGTCTTTAAAATACTACAGTTCATAAGAATATAAACTGTGGTCATTAGGGCATGTCATTAGGTATTCTTTGGGGAGACCCAAATTTCCATCACTTAAGTAATTAAAATGAAGAACAAAATTTTCCCTACTCGATGGACAGAAGATAGTCATCATTTTAAAAATCTAGCCAGAACTTCTCATTACCAATGTCTGATGAGATATCAACTGACATAAACTCTCCTGAATCTATCTTGCCAGTACAACCAAATAAAACAAAACCTACTAAAATATTTTCTTGAGAAACAATTAGATGTCCTTTAGATCCTCCAGGTATGGCTTATTCTGATCATTCCCCTGCTCAAAATTCCTGTACCATAGCTTATCACCTATAGGAAGAATCCACATTTATAAGACTGGGTTATAAGTTCCTCTATTTTGTGTTACTTAATCACCTTATAACTTCATTCCTACACATTCTTTATGGTCCAACAACCATTATTGTTGTGGCTTTTTGTCCTATACTCTTTCACCGCTAGGTGCCACTGCAAGTGCTTTTCCCTTTTCCTGGAATGCCATTGCCCTCACACTCTTCTGCCAGGCCAACACCGTGAACGTCCTGGGACACCGCAATATAGTTCATCTTTCTCTGATCTGAGCCACCTCCAGTTAACTGGTAGTCACTTGTTTATTACAGATGCCCTGTATTTCATTATTTTGTTCACTTTTCTGACTTGCTTACTAGAATATGAGCTGTGTACTTAGGGGTCAATCCATTTAATCATTGTTTAACCCTACTCACTAGGACAATGGCTACAAATAGCAATAATTTAATAAGTATTTATAAAATTTCATTGAAATAATATGATCAACAGTGTCAAGAAAAGTTTAGTGTGATAATAGCAGAGAAAATGATTACAAGGCCCAAAGAGCTATTTTGGCATATTTGTATAAAATCAGCACTTTGTGACTTTGGAAAGTTATTTAACTTCTCTCAACCTCATATTTACCATTTGGGGAAAAAACATAAATGGAGATCATAATACTTTCTAGAATGAAGAATGGCTTGTGTAAAATGCATAGCATGATACCTCTCATATATTGAACACTAAATAAGTTAGCACTGTTATCATTTGTATTACCATAAATAAACACACAGAAATAGAAAAGTAATACTACAAGGATTCATGATACACCCGGGGCAAAGAATTCCATGGGTTTTGTTTGTTTGTTGTTGTTGTTTGTTTATTAATCACTGAGCTCTCAATGCACACATTTATGTTTACTTGTGGTTGTTAAGTAGATTTAAGGTTATTCAAGTCTTTAGAAATCTAGCTTAAAGGATACCCACTTTTCTTTGTTCAAATATCCATTATCTTTAGACCACTAGAAGACATCCATAATGCCACATTGATATACACACAGATGAGAGGTCCGGCTATGGAACAGCTGTTGGAGGGGAGGATGGGCAAATATGAAATAGAAGAAAAACATAGGTAAATGGGCCCAATAAAAAGTAGTAACTTCTCCACAATTTTCAAGAAAGAGCTTAGGGAGAAAGCATGGTAGCTTTAAAATTTTGCATATTTTCAAGTTGAGTTTGATTCATAAGTGATTTTTGGATACAAGCTCCAAAAATTTGGGTGACACAGGAGGGTTTTTTTTTATTGTTGTTGTTATTAATCCTCACCTGTAGATCTGTAGATACTTTTCCATTGATTTTTAGAGAGAATGGAAGAAAAAGGGAAAGACAGAGAGAAGCATCCATGTGAGAGAAACACATCAATTGGTTGCTTCCTGCATGAGCCCCAACCAGGGCCCAGACCGGGGAGAAGCCTGCAACTGAGGTATATTCCCTTGACCAGAATGGAACCTGGGACCTTTTGGTCCGCAGGCTGACGCTCCATCCACTGAGCCAAACTCGCTAGGGCTTGGGAGGTTTTAATGAAGGGCATGCCTCTAATCTTTGTGAATAGGCATAAAAACACCAAGGAGCTTCATTCTCAACATAACATTTCTCAATTGATTTCTGACTAATGGCAACCTTTGACAAACTGTTCTGGGTGCAGAAATTGCGATTAAATCTTCTCCTCTTATCAAAATCTAGTTGACAGTGAAGCTAATGATCCAGGGTCATGTGAGGGATGTACAGGTCATTTATCTCTGGGTGTCGGAGACAGTACACTGGCTCTCCCTGGGGCCTGAGAAAACTGTTTATTTAAGTCCCAATGTCTCCACTCCACATAGAAGTGCTCTTCCTGAACTTCCTTTGCAAGTCATGTTCCAGCATCTAGGACTGTCTCACCTGTGACTGTCTGCAAGTTCCTTCTTCCCCATCCTCTACCTCAGACCCTATGGATTGGTCCTTTACTTTTGTGATGGCAAACACATTCCTTAAAATTAAAACCCTCTGTTATTAAAATAACAAAGATTAATCAGAAAAAAAAAACAACAACTGTAGTTCTAGTAATTCATGACATTTCAAATAGGATATTTTTCTTCCTCAATATTTTGTCTGTATATAAGCTATCTGTTGATTATCCAACCACCAGGAATGGTTGAGAGAGTGCTGAATTCAGCTGGAGATTTGAGTTTAGGTAGACTGAGAAATGAAATTTGATGTATGACCAAAAAATAAAAGTAATATTTATGACTGCCCTTTCCCCTCTTAACCAGAAATGATAATTACTAAATCCCAGAGGGGCCAGATTTTACGTTAAAAAGCTTGGAGAAGAAATAAGAAGAGAATGATCTGGAAGGAGACAACATACAGAAGAATAGACAGATAGACAGACAACAGACTGGTGCAGAGAAAATGAGAGAGATCCAGATGTACTACACAGCCCGAAAGAATAAAGTAGACATAGACAGAAGCTGGAAAACATCCCAAATAGACAGAGGGGGCCCAGGCCAAGGCAGAAAGCACATAATTAGGAAGACGGGAGAGAGCTATAATGCAACTTCAGGACAGTCGCTGAGTGATGAAGCTTATAGTTGCCTACTCTGTATCACCCCCTCCCCATGACTTCCAGTGAAGAACAATATTGTTCTTTAATCTTTTTTTCAGTCAAATTTATAACCAGTGCCCCCATACCCTCTGGCTATTAAACAATTACTGGTAACAACCTCATGTACCTAGCTACCCCAAGAGACTCGACCTGCTTGCTTGAATTTTAAGAGTTATGATCTTATATGAATTATCATGAGGTCCTGAACACCTGTTTGATACCTGGTAGGTACTTGATAAATGCTGTTGACTTGAGTTAAAAGAAGGATGATATTCCCAACTGTTTAGATTTTCAGGGTCTCTCCACCCTCAGAGAGATCGGCATGTTTCTCACTTGGGCCAAGGTGACTGAGGAGCCACAGAATAGTTACCCTGGGAATAGAGGAAGTGCAGTGTCTGGTTAAAGCATCCATGTACCAGAATGTATGCTTATAAATCCTTTATTATTTTATGTTTGAAACAGTGTCACCTGAAGACAACTATGCAATGTACTGGCCTGGTAGATTTAAATTATTTTTAGAGTCTGTAGCACATGCACTTCTATCATCCTCAAGCATATCCTCCACGTATCCCTATAAACCCACAGATTTATACTATAGTTAACGCTAGCAGTTTTCTATGGGAAAAGAGCTGAAAACACATTTATACCAGAACACAATCAATGATGTTACTTTAAATTGAAAAATGGTCCCTTTAATTGCAGAATTCACATTGGACTATATTTGTCCTCATTTGGCTCAGGACAGAAAACAGAAACCACGCTGGTATTTTCAGCAGAAAAAAAAGTTAGCAAAGATCTTCAGGAGCTTAAGTAAAGCATCATCGAGGCACTATGCGATTATTCTATAGGCTGGGCCTTTAAGAATGACCCAGAACTGCATAGAGCTGACCTACCTGAGGGCCTGTTTCCTCTGCTAGAAGCCACTAGTTGGAGTTAGACTTAAATGAGTGCCAGGATCAGGAAACTGCCAATGCCCTCAAAACCCACACAACTTACAGAATGCTCACTAGTAAGGTATGACTATAAAATTTTACATCTTCATTTTTGTAAACAGCCCAAAGAAGCAGGGAAATGGCCTCTGCTTTACTTCCAAATAGCATAGATGGATATATAACTAAAAGAATCAAGTTCACATCCAAAATTATAGCTTCAGTGGAGAATGGGAAATGTGGATTTTAGTTTTCCCATTTCTGTAGAACAGGAAAACATTAAAAGAAAGAAAAGAGATTGGATGCTGAGTGCAAACCAGCAATATACAATAAAAATCCCTAATTGTACAATTGCTGCCTTCAGTCAAATGTTTATGAAAACCTTGACCACATTCTTCACATTGCACCACAATGCAACCTACCACTATGCCAGTTGATTTTTGAAGTGCTGTTTGGCTGAAATAAAATAACCAATAGTTTATTTGCCTAGAAAAAAAGCTTTTAAATAAGAATATAATAAATTTAAATGTTGCATATGTTTTGTACTCCGCTTCTATTTTCATTTTTATTATACCAATAACTTATTTTCATAAATATTTTCAAAGGTTGCTTAATATTTCATCTTTTGACTTTTCCGTACTATATTTAACCATTTCCCTGTTGCTAATTATATAGAAAAGGTACAATGTTCAACAAATGTTAATAATGTTGACATAAATCACTGCCACCTTCTCCAATTATTTTATTAGGATGGAATCTCAGCCTTCTCTTAAAAATGGGTCTTATTTATTGGCTCACTGAATCAGATGTTTTTTATTTGTTCTGTAAATGAGACAAAAGTAGATCCACATTGTTTTAGAAGGAAGAAAAGAAAAGTCAGCAGTAAATTATTTTGTGCTAAAATAGCACAGCTTCTCAAACACCCAGGGCCCTTGTTCAGAGGAAATACATAAAAGCATAGGTCGCAGTAAATGCTGCTTCTTTCTGACCTATGTTTTAGACTTATAATCTTGATGCAATAAATCAATATGTGTTTTTTTTTTTATTTACGATGATACTTATTAGGAACTGGCACTGGCAAATACTATTGCTTATTTCCCTAAAGATAATACCTGCTTCTTGTGTTCTTAGTTTAAATCATGTCATTAAGTGTGTGCTTTCCACCACGTGAAACTGGTAGAATCAAAAAGTGCAAGATAATGTCCCTAAACTCCAAGAGCACACTGTTTAGGGGAATGGAGAATTCTGGTTTATTGCTCCACTTGAAAACTGCATTATGTTCTCTCTACGTTTCTCTTTAAATCTGAGTGGCATGGAAGCAGCTGAGAGCACAAATGATTCCCTTTAGAATCTCTAGGCTGTGAATGCTTCAAAGACCAGGGATTTGTTTCTCATTTACATTGGTATCTCCATTGCTTGTTTTGCAACTTGGTAAATATGGATTGGATAATTAAAAGAACAAATGGGCAGTAAAGGAATTAACTCCAACCCTATTCTCTATGATGGAAAATCAGTTCAAAAAATGACAATAGATCTATGTGGTTTAGAAACTATATGAATTATACTCAACACAGAGGACATTTTCTGAGCACTTAACTGAAGTCTGCTGTAAGCCCCCCCCCCCCCCGCCCCCTCGCCACACACACATGTATTTCCTTTACCCTCCATAACTACCTCATGTGGGAGGGACAACTTTGTTTCCCACTTATAGAAAAGAAAAGGTACCCCTAGCATTAATTTGCCCAAATCAGTGCAGTGAGAAGGAAATGAAGTAAGGATTTTAAACCCTGTTATGCTCTTATTCATTATACTAGGTTGTGTCCCATATGTTAGATAGCAAATAGCAGCAGTTGATATGGGGAAAGATCTTATAGCAAATTAATAAAACAATGTTCAAAAGCTATAAATTCCTGTGTGTATTTGTACTATAAATAGTCATGTAATTTTCAAATTTTGATGTGTCCTTTTGACAAGAAGCCCACTATCACCTCTGGAGTCCTTATCAACCTTGAATCGGCCCAAAATGTTGACAGCATACTTTATCCAAAAGTGCTCAGAACTTATCGGGGCACAAAGCTGAGAGAAAACCCAATTCTAATGACAAGCTCTGTTTTTGTTTCCAACTGGTGCACTGTGTTGCTGTTCGAATGGTATGATTTTTAATCTACCCGTAACTGTCCCCTCCACAGTGAGGTTTCATTGATCTGGATGGTCTTCTTCCTCTCACTTGGGTTTCTTCTTGCTTATAGCTCAATGGCAGGCAGAATTTTTTTTAAATATATTTTATTGATTTTTTACAGAGAGGAAGGGAGAGAGATAGAGAGTTAGAAACATCGAGGAGAGAGAAACATCGATCAGCTGCCTCCTGCACATCTCCCACTGGGAATGTGCCTGCAACCAAGGTACATGCCCTTGGCCAGTATCGAACCTGGGACCTTTCAGTCCACAGGCTAACGCTCTATCCACTGAGCCAGCCTATACTGACTTAACTATTTCCCATCTTTGATGAGAAATCATTTTTTAAATATATTTTATTGATATTTTTTACAGAGAGGAAGGGAGAGGGATAGAGAATTAGAAACATCGACCAGCTGCCTCCTGCACACTCCCCACTGGGGATGTGCCCGCAACCAAGGTACATGCCCTTGACGAGAATCAAACCTGGGACCCTTGTGTCTGCAGGCTGGCGCTCTATCTACTGAGCCAAACAGGTTAGGGCTGGTAGGCAGAATTTTAAGTGGTTTCCAAAATCCCTTTCCCATAATGTACACAAGCCAATTCCCACTTATTCAATGAACGCAACTCTAGATGTTGCTATAAAAGAATTTTGCAGATGTAATTAAAGTCCCAAATAGTTTAAGATGAAGCCTCACATGAACCATGTAATCTGACTCTACTGGTCAGAGAGGAATAAGTCAAAGAGATGAGAAGAATATGGATTCAATAAGAGGAAGAAACAGGTGGGGAGAGTTGCATGGCATAGAATGCAGGCAGTCTCCAGAAGCTGAGAAGCCCCCTGACAGCCAGAGGAACACTGGGTAACTCAGTCCCATAAGCCCAGGGAACAGGATCCTGTCAACACCCTGAATGGCCTGGGAGGTAGCTTCTCCAAAACCTTCAGCGAAGCCAACACCCTAATTCAACCTTGTAATAACAACCTAAATAGATAGCCTAGCTGTGCAGTGCCAGGCTGTGAGCTGATAAATGTGAATGGTTTTAAACTGCTAACTGTGTGGTAATTTGTCACACAGCAACAGAAACTTACACAAGTCCTCTTAGTTCATGCTCTAAGCCAGAGCATTTTCCCCCACAGTCCACAGGCTGACCCTTGGTCCTGAGGGTTTTTTTCCCTGAGATCAAGAACCTTGTCCATCCCGTAAACTGTCAAATCGCATGCTAAGGCTAGGGTTCTAGCATATTCTCTTTCAGCATTCCTGTTGAGTTTCCACTTTTCACCCACAAAAACAAACCACCCTCATGTCTAAGGACAAAGCTTAGGACCTGCATTTGTTAGTCACAAGTTCCAATGCAGTTTCTTTAGCCAGTGACTGGCTACTTACAGTTGTAAATATTCATAAGTAATCTTTCAATTAACAAAAAAGGAGATGGATCATGTGACTTGAGATTGTCAACTTTAAGTGAAGAAATTCACCCCTCAGTAACACCTACATTTAAATTCCTTTTAACAGATATATCATTACCTGTTCATTCTTTTTGCATATACACATGTACATATATAGCATATTTACTTTTTCAGCCTTTATCTAAAAAAAAATCAAAGCAACATTCAAAAGAGGCAAATGAACACCCAGGATGATAACTGGGAGCACTAAGGTGGCAAACTAATGCTTTTCAAATTAAATAAATAAGGAATATTTATTTGAATCATTCATGATTCTCTTTTATCTTCTTTTTGTTTGTTCTTTTCTTTTATTCTTTCTTTACCAGACAAATATTTTAAAGTCTTAACACTCCAGGATTTTTATATATCTGTGCCCTCCAGAATGATATTTGCTATCAGAAAATTTTACAGTGAGATAAAAGAAAAGCCTAGAAGGAGAATGAGAATTTTATTAAACAGTGATTCATAACAGTTGAACATCATTGAGAAGAGAACCAAATGCTATCTAGAGGCTACTCCATATCTCATCATGGCTTGAAATATGCTACCTTATACATGAGAAAATAGACTTTATTCAGCTTTGCAGATCCATTGCTTTGGATTTATTTAAAATAGCAAGTAATTCCTTCCTCAGTGAAATGATTCAAAGAGTTATGGTGCAATAAACTCACCTTAAATATTGTCAACTGCTATCTCAGAGAAGTCCAATTTAAAGAGTTGAATGTTCATTTAAACATTCCCAGATTTCTCTGCAAGAGTTATAATATTAAATTTTAGAAAGAGGCAGACTAATCTACATTTTAGGTTAGATAGATCTAACTTCATTGAAAACATGAGTATACTAGGTATACAAAGTCTATTCTGTACTTAAAAGCTACACTATAACCCTGTGGGTAACTCTATGATATTTTGTTTAATTTAATTGTTTATATCCAAATGTTTTAACAAAAGTTCTGCTTAAAAAGAAAATAGCTAAATCAAAATGGTTGAATTTTGTCTTCTTAGTTAATTTTTGGAAGACTTATTCTAAAGATCATGAGGCTGTACACAGGCACCACTGTCCATCTGATAGTGGTCTATTGACAAAAACATAAAACATGGAATACAGCAAGAAGTAATTGTCATTTTTTTTTAAACTACCCTTGAACACAAAATCCCAGGTTGGGGTTACAAACCCATGCACTTGGAAACAATCTACAAGATACAAATGTTAAACAGGATAGCATAGAAAAAAAGAAGGCTGAAGAAGTTTGCCCCTCATCTATCCTAAAGGGTTCTCAAAGTGTGATGCTATTACTTGTTAGAAATACAGATTGTCAGGCCCCAACCTAATCAGAAATTCTTGGCGTAAGATCAAGCCCTCCAGTGATTCTGTTGCTTACAAAGTTCTAGACTCACTGGTCTAGAACAGGAGTGGGAAACCTTTTTCCTGCCTAGGACCACTTGGATATCTCTAACATCACTAGAGGCCTGGTACATGAAAATTCTTGCACTGGAGGGGGGGGGGGGGTCCATCAGCCCAGCCTGCCCCCTCTCACAGTCCGGGAGCCCTCATGGACAGGAGGCAACCCGGTGATCAGGGGAAGGCAATGCCCTCATCACACCTCTGCTGCTGCCACTGCCAGCAGCGCAAGCCTCAGTCGGCCCTGGGTAGCTGGGGGGCTGAGGGGACTGGGGGACTCCGGAGGCAGGCACGCAGCACACCTGCCACTCCAGAGGGGCTGGGGGGACTGGGGACCACCATCTTTGAGGGTGTGGCAGTCAATTAACATATTCCCTCCTTATTGGCTGTGGGTGCTGCCATCTTTGGGATGGCATGAGGGTCGATTAGCGTATTCCCTCTTTATTAGATAGGATTCACTTAATATAATTCACTTAATACAAATTTGTGTTGATATAAAAAACCTCCTAGATTTATTTAATTCTGAGTCTCATCTACAATTGCCTTGGTAGGGCCAGACCAAATGATTTTATAGGCCTTATATGGCCCACGGATTGGACGTTTCTCACCCCTGGTCTAGAGTGAGGAGGTAGGTAAATCAGACCTTTATTGTTTGAAAGTTCTACTGAAGATTCTAAAATACAGCCAACATTAAAAAAACTGAGTCAAACTTTAAAAATTGAGTAGATATTAAAGCTCAACATTAAAATGGATATTCAAACTTAAAAGGAACAAAAAAGGAACAACCTTTTTCAAAAATTGGAAAGAGATCTAAACAGATAAACCTCATCAAAGAAGATACACAGAAAACAAATAAACATGTGAAATGGTGCGCCACATCATAAGTCATTAGAGAATTACAAATTAAAACAAAGAGAGAACATTACACATCAATTAAAATCACCAAGATCCAGAACACTGACAATACCAACATTGGCGAGTGTGGAACAACAGAAACACTCATTAATTGCTGGTGGGAATATATAGCCACCTTGGAGGACAGTTTGGCAGTTACTTTCTAAACGTACTCTTATAATAGCAGCCTACAGTCATGCTTCTTTGTGTTTATCAAGGGATTTGAAAACACACAAAAATCTACACACAGATGCTTAGGGCAGCTTTATTCATTATTGTCCAAACCTGGAAGGAACCAAGAAATCCTTCTGTAGATGAATAAACAAATAAACTGTGATACATTCATATAATGGAATAATATTAAGCACTAAAAAGAAATGAGCTATCAAGACACGAAAAGTCATGGAGGAACTTAAATACATGTTACTAAGTATAAAAAGCCAACCAGAAAAGGTTATATATTGTATAATTCTAACTATGTGACATTCTGGGAAAGGTAAAATTATGGAGACAGTTTATTAAAAGATCAGTAGTTGGCAGGATTTGGAAGAAAGAATAAATGAATAGGCAAGAGAGAAATTTTAGGGCAGTGAAACTATTCAGTTTTTTAAATTATGTTCCAAAAACCTCACACTTAACACGATATGATACTATGATGGTAGATACTATGATGATGAATACATATATATTTGTCAAAATTCACAGAATGTCAACACCAAGAGTGAACCACAATGTAAACTATGGAATTAGAGCACTAATTATGCGTCCATGTAAGTTCATCAGTCGTAGCAAATGAACCACTCTGGGGCTGGATGCTGATCATGGGGGAGGCTGTGCTTTTGCAGGGGGAGTGGCTATGTAGAAACTCTGTAATCCCCACTCAATTTCACTGTGAACCTAAAACTTCTCTAAAAAAAAAGTCTATTTAAAAAATTTTGGTAAGTGACCTTCAAGGATAATTTCCAAAATAGGTAAATCGTGAGTATTGATACACAGATATAAAACAAGCAGGTGTCAAAATTTTATGTGACTCATTAATTGGTAAAGGAGCTGGAAACAAATATTATAATGAGGTCTAAGGAGATTCCAAAGACCAAACATAAGAAGCCATCAGGAATGTCAAAATGAATCTGCTCTAGAAGCAAAACAGGATTCTTCCAAGCCAAGGGAGGAAAATCAGTTGAACCTCCAGTGGACAGAATTTATCAACACATACATGGAAAAGAATTATTCATATTACTATCCATTTTCTACAAGTTCACCTCTAACTCTACAAGGTTGTATAATATCTCTAAGACAATGAAATATGAAAACCCTACAGAATCAGATAATTCAGAGGATATGTCCTAAACTATACATAACATCTCCATTGAAAAAGCCTAGTAATATTTGGCTTTTATTAATGTTGTCTACAATTTTTTTCATACAGTTAACACAGATGGAATAAAAGGGCAAGGCAAGCTTAGTCTAGTGGGAACATGTCCAGCTGAGATGGCCATGAGCTGATGTCTTGAAAGAGCAGAAGACTGGAATTGGAACATCAAGTTCAACAAGGAGGGTTTGTGCTCTACCAAAGCATCGTAAGTGTCATGCTGATGGTTTTGTTATTCTTATCGTGTTAATACAAGTTGTTGGAGGTTTCCGGGGCCAGATATGATATGATTAATGCAATGCCTTGGGGATATTAATCTAAAGCAATCTCTAAAATGGATCAAATGCCAGAAATGATTAGGGACTAGGTAAGAACTCATAAAATAATGCAGGATTAAGGTACAATTTAGTTTTCTTTTCCAGAGATTTTCACTCTAAAATTTTATTTGTATACAGTCACTCTTCCAAATCCATCTTATTCTACAAAACTTACAAAACCAGTGTGCTCTCCCTCTCTGGTGGCCATGCTCTACAGTAATATGTTGAAAATAGAGACCCATTTTTCTTTCCAGACAGGGTAGATAGTTATCTAGAGTGAAAAGTTTCATTTTCTAGCATTTTTCATTGAAACTATCACCTGATAATTACACCGAATAGAAAGTAACCATTAATCACATCTTTAATACATCAATTCATCACTGTCTACCTGGTGTAAAGAAGAACTAAAATTAATCAGTCAAACCCAACCCCATCACAACCAAACACCCAGGATGAGTGGGGGCCAGAGGAAACCTTTTTAAGTGGATAAAATGCATTTGCTTCGTTGGAGGGAGGGCTGAGGCCTCAGTGGTAACTCTACTGTTTGTCACCCTAGAAGATGATTTTATCTCCTCCCTCGCCCAGTTTGAGCAACTTCAAATTTGTTAGAAATTTGAAGCTTTTAAATGTTATCTGAGCCACAAGGAAAGAAAGTAGGTGAGTTCTCTCATTGCCCCTTCTTTGAACACAATTTTATTCATGAAAGGCTTTTCGAAAACAAATTCACATTTCAAATTGCAGCTGCTAGCAGCCGGTGTCCTTGTCACCCTGTTTCTCAACTGATACGTCCATGCTGTCAGGTGGCCCACTCAGAGGCTCCTCATTCTAAAGCCCCGGGAAGAAAGGCGGTTTTGTGGTGGTGATTGGATGGAGAGTCTGGCCCTAAAGACTCCTGGTGATGAATAAGGGCAACTATTCATTTGTTACTTATCATCCTTGGCTTTCATAACTTGCATCAGTGCCGTGAAAGGGAACTTGTCACATTTCCCAATAGGATTATAAACTCCTTGAAGATGGCAGCCAGGTCTTAGATTTCTCTTGTTCAGTCACTTTCCAAACATGGCCACTCCTGCACAGCTGCCGGATAAAGAACCTAATGTTTGGTTGCTTATACACTATGATTCTCTAGAAAGTTTGGGGGGGAGAGGGAGAAGAGCTGAAAATGTCAAGGCATGGATTTCTAAACTCCTGATCTAGGGAGCCAGCCTTTATTCTTTTTTTACATGGGGAGACAAGATTTTTCGAGAGGTACACTTTAAGGCATTCGGTGATTGCTATGACAGTACATTATTTCCCCCTATAAAATTCAGGAAATTAAAAATTGAGAGTCAAGGAGATGGCAAAATAAAAATTAAAAATAATCCAGTGGTGGAGCTATGGGTGCTCACATGAAGACGCTCCCGCTGACAGCCAGCTGTGCAAAGTCAAGTCTGTACCCCTCAACATTGCAGCTCACTGCACGGTGGACGCCTGTGTGCTTGGTCATTAATCAAAACAATAATGTTAAATGCACCAAATCCTAAACTCACCACATAGCCTCATCTCCATAGCGCCTAGCAGGGTACAAGACAGATGATGAGCACTCAGTACATTTTGGATGAGTGCCAACTTGTAGATTACTGGAGTCTCCAGTGCCGAGTGACCAAATTTTAAAATAACAATGAAAGGAAAGGAAAGGTCAAGAAAAGGAGATGCCCGTGTCAGATCCTGCTTTCATCCCATATCAATAAAAGGAGTGCTTTAATATTGGAGTTCTGAGTTAAATGCAGAAAGTCCAAACACCTGTTCTTTCCATGCTTTTTTTAAAAAATATATTTTATTGATTTTTTACAGAGAGGAAGGAAGTGAGATAGTTAGAAACATCAATGAGAGAGAAACATCGATCAGCTGCCTCCTGCACACCCCCTACTGGGTATGTGTGTGCAACCAAGGTACATGCCCTTGGCTGGAATCGAACCCGGGACCCTTGAGTCCGCAGGCCGACTCTCTATCCACTGAGCCAAACCGGTTAGGGCTCCATGCTTTTATTATCTTCCAGAATGATGATAGATAGATAGATAGATAGATAGATAGATAGATAGATAGATAGATAGATAGATAGATGATAGATAGATGATGATAGATAGATAGATAGATAGATAGATAGATAGATAGATAGATAGATGATAGATAGATAAGATACCTGTCAGTCTGGGAGCAGATTATACTTGGAGAGGAAAATTCGTGCCTACAGCCAGAGGAGCCAAAGATCATTGAGGGGATCAGCCAAATCTGACTGAGGCATCCAGGACTTCTTCAATTTCGAATTGATCAGTATGTGAACTGGTTTGTAGTCAAGGTAGTGATTGTGCTGACAATTTAAGTTCCTTTTGTTGGGGAGCTGTTTAGATGGAGTTTGCTATTTGAATAACCCAGTGTCAGGACTTACTTTGCATTTAAATAAGAGTTGGGAAAGGTGCTTTAGAATAATGGGAAGTGGAGGGTTCAGTTTCCTAGGGGAAATAAACATAGATGCTACTGATCCAGGATGTAACTGAAGTAAAAACGAAATGGACCTCATAAATGAGAAATAAATGTTCAGTGTAACAATAAAAATAAGCCACCTATATAGACATAGTAATGGCAATAAAATTGGCACCTTACTTTGAATAACACACAGCTTGCCAAGTGCTGTCACATATGCTATCTCATTTGATTCTCAGAGGTTATTATAAAATGTATTTGCATATTATATGTATTTGTAGAATTGATTTTTCAGCACCAAAGCCAAGTACATTTGTACAGATGCTCCCTTCATAGCTCTTATGAGCAATGTTCTAAATGTCCATTGTTTTCCTTTCATTTGTATCTTCTTTCTTGGATGTTCAGTTCTATGAAGCCTCGTGAACTAATGTTCTTAGAACCTGTTGACAAATGTATAGGCTGCTATTATGGGTTGAATTGTATCCTTTTCCAAATTCATGTGTGTAAATCCTAAACCCAGTGCTTTAGAATGTGACCCTATTTGGAATTAGGGTCATCGCTGATGTAATTACTTAAGATTAGGTCATTAGGGTAGCCCTACTCCAATATGACTCATGTCTTTATAAAAAGAAGAAATGTGGATAGAGACAGGCACACAGGGAGAACGTTCTGTGATGATAAAGGCACTGATCCTGTGATTCCTGCAAGTCAAGGAATGCCAAAGATTGCCAGCAAACCACCAGAGCCTGCAAAGGCAGGGACAATTCTCCCTCAGGGTGTTCAGGAAGAACCAACTCCTCGGACACCTTGATCTCATACTTCCAGACACCAGACTGTGCGACCATACAGTTCTGTTGTGGAAGCCACTTGTTTGTGGTTCTTTATTATTGCGGCCCTCGCCAAGTAACACAGGTGCCATCATGTAACTTTAAGAATAGATGTCTAAATGTATAGGGTCATGTGTCTCTAGGAAAGTATACATATGGAATTGTAAACCTGAAACCTATATAATTTTATTAACCAATGTCACCCCAATAAATTCAATAAAAAGGGAAAAATTATACCAAAGGAGATCTCCTTGTCATCCAGAATAGCAATAGCTCAATAGCTCTGACTTCCTAAGGACCCGGTGTCCATCCTGTAGTAAATGAGTAACTTGGTGAAGCTGATGTGCGGGCTAGTGCCTCAGGGTGTGATATTGACACCCCGTTCAGTTTATAATCCACGCACCGTGCTGAGGCCCCTTCCTAGGGTTCTCTGCAGGAAGGCCTGCTGGCCAAGGAGGTTGGCAGAAAAGAGGTTGGTTCCTAGCTTTCCTCGTTACCAGATACGTGTTCTTAAAACGAATCTTGAATTGTTTTGGAACTTATCTCACTAGGTTGTCCTGAGGTGTCAATGATTTATGTCCATTACTTTTTCCAGACCATTTTTACTTAGTGTGGAAAGCTGCTTCAGAGCCCAGGGGAAGGACTACAAGCACCACTTTATCCTCAGATGGCCATTCTTTTTCTTTCTCTGTCTCTTTGCTCTTAATAAAACAGCATACTTTTTTCCCTGTAACATTCATTTGCCTACTCTCCCTCCTAATTGCTATGCTCCGTTTACCATGCCATCCCCAAAATTGTCTTCTTGACCTCCTCTTATCCAAGGCAGGAGATCGATTGCACTGTCTTCTCTTTACTCATCCCTTTCTGGGAAAAGCACTTTTCCTGCCCATGGCTGGTGGCAGAATTTCTAGAGGAAGGCTTAGAGGCAGTCTTTTTGTTGGAAAGGTTTGCCAAAGGACGTGTCTGGAGTCTGCATTTGCAGAGCAGGGGCTGTGCTTTTGTGTAGTGTTGGTTTATTTGAGGTGATTCAGGGACAGTGAGTGTGCTAATTAGCTTATATATATGACACCGACGCCTTATGTGCTGGCATCTCTTGTTCACCAGGCAAGATCCTCCTCCATCCTTCTCCACCCTGCTCACTGGATGTTTACTCAAGTTCTTTTTTCCTCCTAAAGAAGGTCATAGATTCGGTCCGGAGAGAGACTGTGGTGTTGATCCACCCCATCTCCACGTCCCTCCAAGCCAGGCTATGGCTAAGACAACAGCTCCTTTTCAGAAACCCTTCTCCTAAAGCTAACCTTTATTGAATCCCCATGACTATAAATTCCAGTAATACTATTCTCCTCCCTCTTCAGGAACAGAGGTAGACATACACAAGTGTAATAATCATCCCTTAACGCCTTCATCCCTTGAAACACTGGGGGACTGACACTATTGCTCAGACCTAGGAATTCCATTATTGTTTAACCCTTTCCTCACCTCTGTAAATAATTCTCTTATTAAAACTCTCTTCACCAGCGGTTCTCAACCTGTGGGTCGCGACCCCTTTGGCGGTCAAACAACCCTTTCACAAGGGTCGCCTAAGACCATCCTGCATATCAGATATTTACATTATGATTCATAACAGTAGCAACATTACATTTATGAAGTAGCAACGAAAATAATTTTATGGTTGGGTCACAACATGGGGAACTGTATTTAAAAAGCCAGAAGGTTGAGAACCACTGCTCTTTACTGAAACCCACTGAGTGTGCCATTTTTCGACTGTCAGGACTTAAGCATCATGCTACCATACAGTCCTGGCTCTGCCACCTCTCTCCCCTAAGAACATCACAGTAGGTGTAAGCAGTAGATTGCTGGTTGTTCATCCCAGTTTGTCTACTAGTATATACCAAATAATTTTAGTGGCACTTTGCATACCACAACCAGCAGCTCTTCTGTTAGTATGTTATCATTCCTTCTCTGTTATTCTTTAACTTTTCTTTTCCTTTTTTCCTGTCTTCATCTCTAAGTCTGTCCTCTACAGGCAGTCTGGCCCAGTGGAAGGAGTAGGGACATTAGTCAGCCGGCTGGCCAGGCTTGAAATGAGAGAGTGAGCTGTTCTGTGTGTATGAACAATGTAACTTTGAGCAAGACACAGAATAGAACACCCACAAATCATGATGAAGAACAAATAAAATAAAATAATGCAAGTGAAGACAGAAGCACATAGTAGTGGATTAACAGTTGTTAGCCCCTTTAATTAAAATACTATATATATATATATAATCTCCCAAATATGCCCGGGACTTTTGTTTTCTCCACTAGCAATGTATTAAGCATAGTGTTTTGGGTCCAGTAGAAATAA
The DNA here is from genome assembly GCF_964212035.1 of Myotis nattereri. Classification (NCBI taxonomy): domain Eukaryota; kingdom Metazoa; phylum Chordata; class Mammalia; order Chiroptera; family Vespertilionidae; genus Myotis; species Myotis nattereri. The sequence goes on along the minus strand of NC_138082.1, from coordinate 80,773,015 downwards.
ATGCCACACTTCTTTCATCAGTTTATCTTTTCCACCATCTCTAGGCATTAGCCATGATTTCCTTTTCACTGCTGCATAATCAGATGTAATAATTATTCTTTGGTGCCTCCATCCCTTGGAAAAGGTGAAATTGCCCAGCAAGGGGCCATTTCTCACCAGCCACGTGGCTGCTCACTCTGCAGAAGACTCCTGAAGTAAACACCGCCGTTCCTTGTTCCTTTTCAGTTCGGAGCAGCTACTGCTCATCCTCCTTCTCATCAACGTTGACATTGCCAGTCAGTCCTCCCGCGTGTGAGCCTGCTTGCTCCCCGGGGTACTGGTCTAGGGAGATGAAGAGCATTTTGCCAGCAGTCCTCAAAACTCTCTGAGAACTCAGGAAGTAGGTCTGCAGGCCCAAGAGCAACTTCCCTTTCAGGGGATTGTTCATGCTCTTTGTTTCCTGAGCGGAGAAGCCTGATTTTGAATTATGTTTGCTTTCATCTTTGATAGCTTTTGATCACGTCTTTGCTCCTTTCCCTGTACTTTTCTTGTTCCCCAAAATGACCTATAAGGAATTCTTTCAATAGCCAGAGCTGTTCTTTCAGGATCACCTTTCCCAGCCCTCTTTTTTCTTATGGAAGCCTACACCGTCTTCTTTTCTTCTCTCACGCTCTAAAATGCCGCTAGGTCAGGACTTCATTGGGCTTGGCCTAATCTTTCATTTATGTATTTTTCTCATACCCTTAATTCCTTCCATACAAATTCATCTATTTGTTGTTTGAATTCTGTAGTTTCCACCTTTATGTTTTCAGTTTTGTTTTGTTTTTAATTCTCCAGGGTGGTAGAGAGTGTGTGTGGAGGGAAGGGGCACAGGCTTTGTATGTAATAGAATGTGATATTAGACTCAGCTTCAACCCCAAACTTCCGTTTCTTCATCTGTAAGAGGGACACATTACCCACCAGGTGAAGCAGTTTGGAGGACTGTCACATTTAATCAATTTATTTTTATTGATGTGACATTGATTAATAAAATTGCCTAGGTTTCAAGGGCACGAATTCTATAATGCATGATCTGTATTGTCTGCCCACCATCCACAGTCAAATCCCCTCCCATCACCACATTTGACTACCCTTCCCTTTTGCTATGCCCTTTCCTTTGCTAGCCATCACACTGTTGTCTGGGTCTGTGAGTTTTTGTTTGTTTAAGACTATCACATTTTAAAAGTCAACCACAATGCCTGGTACATTGTGTCCTCTCAACCAATGTTAGTTTTCTTCCTCCTTTTGCATCAAACTTAAATATTAGGCAACACTTTTCATTTGCTGTGGTACTACTCCTTTTTATGAAAGCTTGTGTTGTAGCTCTAATTTAGCATGTGTCACTAGAGTTGGACAGATTGTATGGGGTGCAAAGATCTGGTCTTCTGATCATTATTCTTGTTTCTAAACCTTTCATGTTCCAATAGGATTTTTTGTTATCTTCTTCATGCCATTATAAACTTTCTGAGATTGTGAGGAATTAATTTTGGTTATTATCACAGAATAATTGATATTACTTTTGTCTTCATTTGTACAATCTCTTTAATAGTGTTGATCCCCTTCCTGGGCTAGTAACTACTTTATTTGATAGAACAGCTTTAGGACATTTCCATAGCCTGGCAGGAAAAGTGCAGGGGCCTTGAGTTGAGAGAATCCTGGCATGTTTAAGGGACAACAGTTTTCCTGAGAATAGTAAGATAAGAGAGGCGTGAGGATTTAGGGGAGAGCAAAAATTTTGTAGGGTCTTGCAGACCACTGTAAGAATGTTGGCTTCCATGGAATGAGATGAAAACTACTGATGTTTAAGGAGCTGAGAAATTTCGTGAGCCATGATCTGACCTTGTTTTTATCAGAATCCATACTTTTTTTTAATATATATTTTATTGATTTCTTACAGAGAGGAAGGGAGAGGGATAAAGAGTCAGAAACATTGATGAGAGAGAAACATCGATCAGCTGCCTCCTGCACATTCCCTACTGGGGATGTGCCCGCAACCAAAGTACATGCCCTTGACCGGAATCAAACTGGACCCTTGAGTCCGCAGGCCAATGCTCTATCCACTGAACCACACGGTCAGGGCCATACCTTGTTTTAACAGCGCCCCAAGGGACAATGCATGAATGCAGGGAGAATGGTAAGAAAGAAGTTGCAATGATTTGTGTGAGAGATAATGCTGGCTGGACCAGGTAGAAGGGGTGGAAGTGGTGAGAAGTGTTTTCAGGGGTGGGCAAACTTTTTGACTCGAGGGCCACAATGGGTTCTTAAACTGGATCGGAGGGCCGGAACAAAAGCATGGATGGAGTGTTTGTGTGAACTAATATAAATTCAAAGTAAACATCATTACATAAAAGGATACGATCTTTTTTTTTTTTTTTTTTTAGTTTTATTCATTTCAAACGGGCCGGATCCGGCCCCCGGGCCGTAGTTTGCCCACGGCTGGTAGACTATCAGAGTGTTTTAAGGGTAGAGCCAAGAGAATTTGCAGATTGGTTGCTGTGTGGTGCGAGAGACAGATAAGTTACAGGATGACTCCAGCTTTTTGAGGACTTGCCATAGACTGAAAGAAGGAAAGGTGCTATGAAAGTACACATGGGGGAGGGCTATGGGTTCAGATGGAGTGGGAAGGAGAAAGACAGCAGGATGGGTGAGTCTGAGGAGTGGGAGAAATACAGGATGGGGATAAAAATCGAGAGGCACTGGCCTATAGCTGGTAATGAAAGTCATGAACATGGGATCTGAGAGAAAAGTAGAAATTGACAACTGAGACAGACAGAGCAATCAATGAAGTAAAGACCAGGAGAGTAGATTTCCTGCAAGTAAAAAGAAAAAAAAAAAAAAAGAGGGGGGGGGGAGGATTTCAAGGAGAAGAAAGGAATTGATCTACTGAACCAAATCTTGCTGACAGATCAAGTAAGATGAAGGTTAAAAAACAGTCATTAAATTTAACTACAGAGGCTACTGATATCCTTGACAAGGGAGTTTTTGGTGGAGTAGTGGAAAGAGGAACCTAATGGCATGGAGGAGAAATGGAACCGTGACTTGAGCTCTGAACCTGTGCAGCAGAAAGCAAGCAATCCCAGTGCTCAGGCAGCGGGCTGGCCTCCCCGACTGCACAGGAGGGAGAGAGTCTGTGGACACAGGTGCTGTCAGTAGGGGTGATGGGGCCAGGCTAAGGCCTTCTCTTCTGACTGTTAGCATTTTCTCAGCAAAATTTGAAGCCAGGCCACCAGGTGTGAGCAGGTCAGGAAGGAGGGGCTGGAGAGCGGGCTAGGTTTAAAATGTCACCTGGGACAGAGAATGAACAGACAACAGAAACGTTGTGTGATTGCATGTCAGTGTTGGGGACATAAGGTAAGGACAGCAATTCTTTCAACATGAACTTACTATGCCACCAGGCAGAGGGTGGTGGGCTTCAGTCCCAGCCACTTCCAGCTGCGCAGGTGCAGGTGCGAGGAGGTGGAGGGGCTCGGAGCTTGCAGAGTGGAGGCTTTGCCAGGACATACAGTGACAATGACGTAAAGAAAAATGGGAGGATGTGATTATATCGATGGGCTATGGCAGTGGTCGGCAAACTGCGGCTCGTGAGCCACATGCGGCTCTTTGGCCCCTTGAGTGTGACTCTTCCACAAAATACCACGTGCAGGCGCGCACGTACAGTGTGAAGTTGACTTAAAACTTTAAAGTTTATTAAGTTAATTTTAGGGAACATTGTGGAGTGAAAGAAGATGTAGTGTCGAGGACTGAGAAAGATATGTTGAGATGGTTTGGCCATATACAGAGGATGAACAAAAGGAGATAGATGAAACAAGTATACAAGACGAGTGTGGATGGGAGAGTTGGAAGGGGTCGACCTCAGCGAACATACCTCAATCAAATTGAGGACGTTTTTAGCAAAGCCCAGCTTAGGAGTACCCTAATTAAGTTAATAACAATGTACCTACCTATATAGTTTAAGTTTAAAAAATTTGGCTCTCAAAAGAAATTTCAATCGTTGTATTGTTGATATTTGGCTCTGTTGACTAATAAGTTTGCCGACCACTGGGGCTACGGGATTGAAGCTGGACAAGTAGGGCCAGGAGCAAACACTAGGTGTAAGGTACATGGATTTTAGTTCTGTTGAGTTGAGGAAATAATTAGAATTGGAGCACCCCAGACTGGTCTTTTTCTCTGAAGTAGACATTTTTGTTTTGCTTTGATTTGTTTTTCCTGCTCTTTTTCTCCTGCTGTACTGTACTCCATGAAAATGTGAATATTTTCTTTTAAACTTTTCCCTTATTTCTCCTGAAATAACATATGGCTTTTCACTGTTTTGTGTATGTTTCAGTGCTGTCCCATATGCAGACTTTCTGTGATGATGGAAATGGCCTAGAGCTGCTCTGTCAAATGAAGTAGTTACTAGCCACCTGCGGATAGAGCCACTAAGGAAATAACATTATCTGTTTTTATTTAATTTGAATTAATTTACATTTTGGCTAGTGGTTAGTCAATTGGGTATCATAGAGAGCCTGAAAGATATGCTTATGTAATTCAATGATATAAATGTCATTGGCACTAAAATCATTTTTCTGGTCTCCCTTCACTTCTACCTTTTAAGGTTGGCTCTTTCCCTGCCATTTATTCCACAAATATTTGAAACATCAACTGTATGCGGGTACCAGGGACACATAAGTAAGGATGCCTGTCCTCAAACAAGAAGGAGATGAGTAAAGAAATCAGTGACAATAGTATAGCATTGCAATGCAATGTGCCACATGCTGTGACTGATGGGGGTATGAGGAGGCTTAGGAGCCCAGCAGGGAAGGGTCAGAGGAAATGTTCGTCAGTGTCCTACTGACTGAGGTTTGAACCTGGCTTTGTTGCATCCTCAAAGAATAACGCGCCTCACAGGATAGCTGTAAGAATTTAAAAATGCCGGTGTGTGGAAAGTGCTTAGCACACTGCCTGCCTTTAAATAGAACTAATTTCCTCTTGGACTAAATGAACATTTTTTTTTTTTTTTTTTTTTTGTGGGGGAGTTGTCTCATAAAATGTATCTGTCATTTTTTTCAGTTGAAGATTATTCCATACTTAGTCTTCATTCTCGGGATAGTATTTCTGAGGGCAACATATATTCAGTAAATTTCCTGAGCTACATATCTATGTGGCTTTGAGCGCCCATGTACCCACGCTTATCTGTATCCAGCCCAAGATGGAGATTCTCTGTCCTCCCACATCACAATACAGGGTGTCGCAAAAAGTGTAGACACACTTTGAATACCACTTTTGATGCCAACAGGGTAAATCTAAAAAGAAAGAAACATCAAACTGGAGAGCATTATGATAAGTGAAATAAGCCAGTCAGCGAAAGAAAAATACCACATGATCTCACTCATTTATGGATAATAAAGAACATTATAAACTGATGAACAAAAATAGATACAGAGGCAGAGCAGCATCGAACAGATTGTCAAACTACAGCAGGAAGGCCAGGGAGGGTTGGAGGGGGAGGTAAGAGATCAACCCGAAGGACTTGTATGCATGCATATAAGCATAACCAATGGATGCAAGACACTGGGGCCGGGGGGGGGGGAAGGTAGGGGGGTGTTAGGGCATGTGCCAGGGGGTAGGGGAGGCCGGGTGAAGGTCAATGGGGAAAAAAGGAGACATATGTACTTCTATTTGGAATCCTTTAAACAATAAAATTTAAAAATTCAAAAAATATATATGAAAATAAATAAAGTTATTAGCAAAAAAAAGAAAGAAACATCAATTGAGCTATCAGCTATTAAAGTGTGTATACATTTTGGGGGGACACCCTTTATTTCACAGAATAATTACCCAGTTTAATTATTTTTCTTCAACACTTACTAATGCAAAGGATGTTTTTAACAAAATGTGATGTCTTTTATCCAGAATTAAAATGTACCATGAATGGCAGGGAGCTCACTACCTACCAAAATAATTCAATTCATTATCAGGACTTTTATCAATAGAAAGATCATATTTTCTGTAGCGATGCTGAAGTATGGTAGCAACCATTTCAGGTGGAAACTGTAGTTGAACTCTAACCCTGTTGTTTGGCTTAACAATATAAAAGTTACTTTGATTTTCTAAATTGTATAAGTCATCCCATTTGATTGAATGCCTTATCGATTGAATGACTATCCCATTGATTGTTATCATACTGGTCTTAGAGAGCACATTCTACTGTACCTGGAAACAGGACAGCTCAATTACCCTAAATTGTTTTAGTTGCCACAGGTGGTGCGTTCCAGCTGCCTCAGTGGTCCTGAGACCAGAACAGCACAATTTCTCTAAATTGTCCTGACAACTCAGTGGTCGGGAGACCCGAGGGCTCTAGATAATGTGTTTCTATCAACTCAGTGATCCGGAGACCCAGAACTGTAATTTAGATAACATGCCTAAGTTTAACCCAGGTTACCCAAGGACTCTAGATAATGTATTTCTGTCAATTCAGTGACCCCAAGAACCGAAACTGTAATTAACATGCTTAATTCTGCTTCTGTAATCTGCTTTTTTGGGAGTCAGGTGCCACGTTCCAAACCCTGGGATGTAATCAATACCTTTGTGATTTTTTGCCTATATAAGTCTGGTTTTGCCACCATCTTATGGCTATGAGATTTGGGAATGACCCCTCATAGTCCCGGATTGCAATAAATGTGACTCTTTAATTCGACTTCTTGAGGCGTCCTTCTGTGATTCACAGGGTACATTACAACAATGTACTCTACTATGCTCTGGTTCTTGCCATAGTCCTAGTTGTGTCCTTAACCTCTATGAAGTGGCACACCACTGGGCAGGAAATAGGGTGAGCGTATAGGTGAGATTGAGATTACACACCACCCAAAGACCTGCTCATCTACTAGAGAGTAGTATCCAGCTAGGAATCTCTTTTGCTTATGGATGTAAATATTGTCCACCGGATGAGTCCTGGTGGAAAGTGTCAGAACCAAGAGTCTAGGATAGAATGGAACAGATCTAACTCCTCCTCTGCCCATGGCAGCCTTGCACATATTTCGTATACCCCATCCTCCAGGAGCCTTTCCTATTCCAGCCTAAATGTACCTAATGCCTTTATTTATTCTGCCTGTAATGGTTTCAAGTTTTCTCATTGTTCTCCCCACTTTGCCCAGTGGCCAAGGTCCCTCCCTGCAGTGCCTTATGATGGGTTTCTGTGAGGCAATAGCCAAACCGGCAGTGGGAAGGTTGAACACCTGGAGGCATGCTGGTTCGAGTCTGACAGCAATGCTGAAGTTGGAGAACCTTTTTTTTGTTTTTGTTTTTCTATTTCCTTTGAGTTAGGGATAACATGCAGGCTGTGCCCCACATTTCCTGGATTCTGGGCCACATTGTTTGCTTCTCAGGGTGTGATGAAATGGTTTGTCAGGACCCTGGAAAGTCTGTGATGACAAACCTAATCTCTCACAAATACTTTGCATAGTTTTTATAACCCTGTTTTCAAACCTTAGCACCTGGCGTTGATGAGGAAGGAGACAAACCTCTCATCCCCAATGAGGCATTCTCTGCATATTTACCTTCTTTGACAAAAGAAACATGAAGATTAGTGTTCCTGATCTGCTCTGCTTTGGTTCAAATATGCCATTCTTCCTTCTGCCTCTGACATGAGAGATTGATGTATAAATAATCAATAGAGTTGACAGATTATTGCTAGATGATAGATAATTAACAGATTGATAGACATAAGAATGTGTGTAAGATTTATCACTTTGGTTCTAGTTCTCTTGCTCTTTTGCTCCTGTTCAACATTGCAGGAGTTTTTTGCATTCTTCCTCCTTCCCCTCCCACCCCCCATGCAGGGCCCTTGTTATTTCACACCTTTGTTTGCCACCCTTTTTCTCTTCCCCATTACACAGCTTCAGAATAGATGGCTTCTTTAGAGAGAGCAGCAATGCGCAGTACAATGCAAAATATATTTTCCAGGGGGACAACAATGACTTGATGGGCCTCATTGTGGGACAGGTCAGAAGAGATGTGAAGCAATTTGCTTCCGGCAAATCCCCCTCTGTCAGGCCCTTGCCTTTGCCGTAAAAATAGTTCTCATGTATCAGGAGATATTTTAGAGCTGAGTTAAAAGCACATTTGCTTGTTCAGAGCATCTCTTAGGGGCTGAAAGTGCTGAGCTGTGGAAAGCAAAGTTGGGAGTATTTATTTGTGACCCGGCAGTTCCTCCAGAATTCCCTCAGGGGATGACTTTGCAGCAATTTAAGCCTAAACATAGAACAAATAGAAAAATGGGCACTTTTTTCCATCTCACAGCATTTGTCTCATACCACCTCCTTGTATGGATAACAAGTACAATAGGAGAAGAATTAGTAACCCAAATCGGCACTTTCATCTTCAGTAACTCTAAGAGCCTTTCTCAGGCCATGTTAACTGTGGGTGCAGCAAAACCGCCTCTGAGCCTAAATCACACCGTCCCCAGAGAAGCTATTTTCCTTGGGGCACTTTTCCTATTCGGGCTATTAACACATAATATGAGAAAAAGCAGTTGAATGTCACATTTAAAAAAAGGAACTTAGTTGTGCTTCTTTGTTTGCTTGGCATTTTAAGAAACATGTAACACCTCTACTGCTTAGATCTTCATATCAAAAGCACAAACACTCTGTGCTTCAGATGACACTAAATAGTACAGATTTATTCTGGCCTGCTACAAAAGCAAGAAACGGTATGAGGTGGAGGGAAAGACGGAGACTCTGTGACACAGAGAGAAACACATAACAGCAGGCATGCTGCAAAAGGCAGATCAAAGAAAAGAGGAAATTGGAGAGAGAGAGAGAGAGATGCCCACAGCAAGGTCATGGATGCCTTCTTTATCTTACTCCCCTGAGGGTTGGACTCAGAACTAAATACGGTCTTGTCTACCCAAGCAATCTTGAATAGTGTAAGTTGCTGTACAATTGCATAAGGTTATATTGGTCTCTGTCGTTTTCATTGTGCTGGTTTAAGAGATGTCCACCTGAGGTTTGAGAAGGTTCTGGAATGGGCGGTGAGTGTGGCAGGATCAAGAGGCAGTTAGTGAGCTAGCACTGAAAATTGATGTGTTGATTATGATAATAACATTGGGTAATGCAGGTATGTATTGAACATTGTACTCTCCATGCAGTTCCTCAGGCTTCAGGAGAAGCCTAGGGGCAGCCCTTTTTTTATTTCAATGAAGCAGAATGAAGTATTTCAATGGCCTGGTTGGTATAAATGCAGGTTCCAGATATAAGTTGCCTGAGTTCAAATCCAGTTTGCACCACCTACCAGCTATGTAGTCCTGAACACATCCTAAACTTCTATGGGTATATCAGTCTCTTATTGCTGATGTAAAAAATGACCACAAACTGAGTGGCTTAAAAAAAAAACAAATCTATTATTTTCTAGCATGGAGTCTGGATTCATTCTGGAGGGTCTAGTAGAAAATGTTCCCTTATCTTTTTCAGCCCTTCAAAGTCTCCTCCATTTCTTGGCTCATGGCCTCTTCCTGCATATTCAGAGTCAGCAAGGTAGTATCTTCTCTTCCCTCTGATTTCTTCTCTTCCTCTTAAGAGGGCCTTTATCATTACATCAGATCTACCTGAATAATCCAGGGAAATCCTCATCTCCTGATCCTTACTTCAATCATATGTGCATTGTCAAGAAACACAAGTAAAATAATGAGAATTATCCCTTTTTCATGGATGGTCTTAGTCATTAACTCATCTGAGTGGAACAGAGTGGGTGGACGGGGATGGAGGATGGAGTTGTGGGGTCAGAAGCAGGGCAGCTCTGAATCTCGCTACAGCTTGGCATAGAAATGACTGCTTTGCATTAGGAAAATCAGTCAAATAATTGTGATGGTTTTTTTCAAGTGAAGACACGGATGCCATGATAATGCCAGGGCTGAATTTAAGATGTTGGAGGAAGCCCTAGCTGGCATGGCTCAGTGGATAGAGCGTCAGCCTACAAACTGAAGGGTTCCAGGTTCGATTCTGGCCAAGGGCCTATGCCTGGGTTGCGGGCTCGATCCCCAGTGGGGGGCATGCAGGAGGTAGCTGATCAATGATTCTCTGTCATCATTGATGTTTCTATCTCTTTCTCTCTTCCTCTCTGAAATCAATAAAGACATATATATTTTTTTTAAAAAGATGTTGGAGGGATCTTTAAAAAGTAACCCATGGAGAGTACAATGTTCAATACATACCTGCATTACCCAATGTTATTATTATAATCAACACATCAATTTTCAGTGCTAGCTCACTAACTGCCTCTTGATCCTTCCACACTCACCGCCCATTCCAGAACCTTCTCAAAGGTTCTTTTATATAAGAGATACCTGCCTCAGATTCAGAGAGAGTCATCCAAAGACACAAAGTTAATGGCAAGGGAGAAATGAGAACCCAGGGCTCCAGGCCTCCTGCCCAGAGTTTGACTCCTTTCTACCATGTTTGAGTCCTAAGGGAGACTCAATAGTCTAACTAGTGTTTGCCCACTGCCCTTCTAATGCCATGTCGTATAAGAAAATAGAATTTAATCTGTTGAACACCTGAATTTGAAATACCAAATCTGCTAAAGGCAATAACATATTCTGAATTGGGTCCTAAAACAGACAAAGAACATTAGGGGGGAAAACTGCTGGAATCAGAATAAAGTGGTTTCTTAGTTTTGACAAATGCACCATGGTAATGCAGCATGTTAGTAAGGGAGCCTGAGTGAGGAGTATATGGGAACTCTGTACTCTCTTTGCAACACTCTGTATTTAAAACTATTTCTACATAAAATCCTATTTTTAAAAAACTGATCTTTCAGCCATATTGCTTTAAAGAATGCCTTTCATTGTGTAGCAGAAGGTCCTGTCACACTCATTCTGTCTCAGTCCTATTGCCCTTGCTTGTCTCTCAGCCCAAAATGTTCTTTTTCCAGACAGAGATAAGGGGCTGCCCTCAGAACTTTCTGCCCACATCATCTTCTCTGTAAATTTCCTCCCCATTATGCTAAAATAAAAAGAAAAAAAAATAAAATAGAAAGAAAGGAAGAAAAAGGTCCCCTTCCTGAAACAAAAGCCCACAAAACTTTCATCCTTGTGTTTTCCTCAGCATTCGTTCTGCAAAACACACTGTATGTCACTCTAGATTAGCTTACTTCCACTACCATGAAGTTCTGGATTTTTAAATTTTGTCCATTTTGTTCATAGCTATATTTCTAGCAAACAGAATAGTGCCTGGCATACAGAAGTGCTTCATAAGTACAGAGGAGAAATGTGTTTACCCTGCTGGTTTCCTAATGGTCATTGTTGCTAAACATCACTAAAATCCATTTCAAGAAGCCCATCCAAAGAGAAAGGCTTGTCACCGTGACTCAGTAGGCATAAGCTAAGTACCAGGAACAAAACAAGAGACTATATCAAGTGGACATTGTGGTGGCACAGAGCTATTACTCCAGTTCTGTCTGTTTATTCCATTCAACTCAATCTAACAAGTATTTGCTGAGGATGTATTTCATGCTCTGCACTATACTAGGCATTTTGAGGACTAGACAAGAAGACCAGTACCTGCAGTACAAAAGGAAACACAGGACCTAATGTCACCACTTGATCCACTGTTGTGAAGAAGTGGGTACCGAGTCCCTGAGTCCCTATCTTGTCAGGACAGGAAGACAGCAAGGAGCCCCAGCAGAAAAGAGCCCTGCCACCGTCAGAAGCTCCCCAGGCCTCTAGCTATAGCAGTGGTTCTCAACCTTGGCTGCACATTAGAATCACCTGGGAATCTTTTTTTAAAATCCTGATTTCTGGGCCTCATCCTCCGGAAATTCTGTTTCTTTGTTATGGGGTGGGGCCACAACATTAGTGACAAAGAAACAGAATTTCCAGTGGATGAGGCCCAGAAATCAGGATTTTAAAAAGATTCCCAGGTGATTCTAATGTGCAGCCAAGGTTGAGATCCACTGAGCTATAGGATACAAGAGGGCATCCTGCTTAGCTCAGAAGAGATGCATCTGAGTAATCTCCTATGTAACTGGTTTCAGACACATGCTACTTTCCTTGAAGGCAATGAGCTCATCTTCAGTCCACACCACTCTACGTGATTAAAATTGAATAAAATGTTTAATGGCTGGGAGAGAATAAAGATTATCTTGGGAGTGGAGATATTTAAATCTCCCTCTTCTTCATTATGATAAAACAAAAACAGAAGCACTTCATCAAAACATAAATGCAATAAAATATTTGTGCAAGTTTATCACAGGACAGACAGAAATCATAACTTAGTAATTCTTTTTCCCTCCCTCCTTCCCTTTTCTCATTCTTTCCACCATTATCTTTCTTCATTCATCTCATTTCTCCCTCATGTTTCCTTTCTCCCTCCTTTTTCTTTCCACCTCCCTCTTGCCTATTGTGTGAAAGGTACTGCGTTGGTGCCAAGGGAGAGCCCAAAACATCGGGAGCAAAATCAGTGTCCTTCATTATTGATTCATTCATTTAAAACTTGTGTGAGAGCCTGCAATACGTAGGTACTTTATATCATATGGTATACAGTTTCTACGTAAATAATAGTCATTAGTGAGAATCAATATGGTGTAGCGGGAAGAGTAGGCATTTTGCTATTAACCCCACTGGCCCTGAGTCCCGTGTCTCCACCACTGTTTTAGTGGTTTGGAAATCCCCCTTAATCTTTCTGTAGGCAACTTCCTTCATCAATTAGACAAAGAGAATATATTAACCTTCTTGTTTGTTTTGAGAATTAATAAATATGGTTTCTGAGGTGACCTAGCTTAGTCTAAGAAAGGGCTCAATGTATAGTGCCTGTCAATGGAATTCAAGCCAGAAAGTTTACACTTTTACCTGAGGAGATAAGAAGTAATCAGTGTAAATAAGGTAACAGCTGGCTGTAGAGCAGCGGTTCTCAGCCTGTGGGTTGCGACCCCTTTGGGGGTCGAACGACCCTTTCACAGGGGTCGCCTAGGACCATCAGAAAAAACATATATACTTACATATTGTTTTTGTGATTAATCACTATGCTTTAATTATGTTCAATTTGTAACAATGAAAATACATCCTGCATATCAGATATTTACATTATGATTCATAACAGTAGCAACATTACAGTTATGAAGTAGCAACGAAAATAATTTTTTGGTTGGGGGTCACCACAACATGAGGAGCTGTATTAAAGGGTCATGGCATTAGGAAGGTTGAGAACCACTGCTGTAGAGGATTACTTCAAACCTGTGTGGTTGACAGACTTCGGCCCACTTCATCCTCCCAGGACAGCAGCAGTGGACCCAGTTTACACATTTGGAAAAACGGGAGCACAGAGAGGCAAACTGTCTGAAGTTGTTGGAGAACTTAGGGGCACGCCTCAGGCTTGGGCATGTCAGACCACTTCTCATTCCATTACTCTGCAGATCTGCTGAGAGCTCTGCCCTGAGTCAGCAGATGGGCCGAGGAAGGCTTCAGGAGTACAGGGAAGAAGAGGCTCACAGGCCAAGGGCAGAGCAGGTGTAAGGTCAGATGGGCCTCAAGGAGAGTAGAGACTACCCAAGATTCATTTCATGTCTTCACTTTCTCTGACTTTCAAGCTGGCTAATTTCTGACTTGCTTGTATAGATCCTGGTCTTCTAAATGTGCCACAAAGCAAATTTAAAAAACAAAAAGGGAAGCCAGTGATTCATGACTAGGAAAACATGGATACTATGTGCATTGTTCTATGCGATTTTACATAAGGAACTTGAGTTTCTGCAAATTTTGGAATCCCTGGAGGTTCTGGGACCAATCCCCCGCCAGTACCAAGGAATGATTAAATTTTGGGGGCATGTGAAATTAAACGCTGATATTTGACTGCATGGGGTTTGGTGCCCCTAAAGTCTATGTTATTTGAAGGTCAACTATAGTCTCCTCAAGAAGTAGTGGAATAAGACTTGGATGGCTCCACTTCTTAATCATGTCATAGCATATTGATAAGGTGAATAAATAGCAGATTATTGTAAGAATGTTTATATTTGCTGATTCATCTAATTATTGTTTTCTGGAACTTTGGATAAATTCAAGGCATACTCATTCCTTGGTCCATCATTTTAGAAGTCTACGTTCATCCTTCAGATTGGAGAGGCTCTGTTAATTTACATTTAATGTTTAATTGGAATTATTTTTTTCTGTATTTTTAATATGCAAAAAATTTTCATTTTAATGTGAAACAGTAATGTTCATTGTGATATAGCACATTCATTTTTAATAAGCCTGTTAATGTTATTGCATATTTCTGGGAATTCAACTAAAAAAATTAATGGGATTAAGCATCCATATTTAAGAGCCTTATAAAAATACAGCAGGGAAATAAAGAAAGAATTCCAAACATACAAAATTTTCCTTTGTAAAAAGTTTTCCTGAATATTAAATCAACTCAGTCTGGAAAGGTTACATATACTTAAGCACATAATGTCATATAATAAATCAAGATAAATGGAAAATATATAATTCCTTTTTACAGAGTATGATTTCAATACTTAATTTATCATTCACCCTTTTGAGAGAAAGCTTCAATATGAATCTAAGCTCCAGTACACAATTCACAAACGATAGCTATTTATTACAATATTGTGTCATTTGTCACTTTTATGGAATTCAGTGTATTTTGCAGGCTGTAAAATGGGCTAGAGTGATTCGAAAATGATCTATACCATCATCATTCCTCATTCCTAGTGCTTGAATTGCATCTACTCTCTCCAACAGGCTTGATTTATTAGGTGAATAAATAACAATATGCTCCAATAATGTATATCTAGCAGGACTTCATTAGCTGCCCAGGAGACGCTATCCTGATTTTAAATAATTGAAACACACAGATGATAGAGTCCAATGGACTTGAGATGATTAGGGGATAAATATTTACTAAAGCAGAGTGGTGGAGGGAAAATGCTTTCACAGAGATTGGAAGTGAAGGGACACATTCAAATAATAGCAAACGTTCTCTTTAAAATTATAGAGATTTAGAGGTTTCTTCTTTCCAAAGAGAAAAGGCTACTTACAGGGAAGGTGAGTAATTTGTTTATTTACTCTGAATTCCAAATAGACTCTTTTCCAACTGTTAGCTGACTCACTCTGTTAAAAATTGTACTGTAATGCTGGTCAAATTCATTAATGACTACTTTCCCCAGCCAACCCAGGTTTGAGTCTCAGCTCAATAAAGTCAGGCCTATGTATTGGAGTATATTGCTCTCCTCCATTCTAATGCTTTGTCTTCTTCTAGTTGAAGTTATTCAATTGTTATGTTTTATGTTCTTCATGAAATATCTCTTAGCTTTCTATCTATATGGCATATGTATTTAAATAAATTTAAGGCTGTAGTCAGAAAGTCTTGTTCTATGTTGTTTCAGAAAGTTCCAGAAAGTTTGTCCCAGAGACCATTTATAACAGGTGCAGCTTAGTAGTTTATAAAGATAAAACTAGTATAATTTTTCTAACATCCCCCAGCTGGCATCATTTGGCTGCAAATGCATTTTGGGAAGGAGAATATTTATTCTTTTCTCTAAAATAGACTTAAAGTTTCTTCCTTCTAATTAAAAAAAAAAGTGATGAATAGATGTTAGAGAAGAATATTTAATTCTTTTCTAAAAGTAAACTGGAAAGTTTTTTTTCCCTATAGTTGGAAGTAGGAAGGAGTAGTCTCTAAAGTGAGAAATAGTTGCTAAAGGAATAACATATCTACAGCAAAAAAGGTAGGAGTGTGTGTGTGTGTGTGTGTGTGTGTGTGTGTGTGTGTGTGTATGAGACTTTGTAGAAAGAGATCTATCCTTTATCTTCTTAAAAAAATAATCAGAATCCTCCTCCTCCTTATTCTAACAGCATATGGACAACAAGAGAGCTAATACCAGTATGTCCGGCAGCCACTGGACCAGGAATCTAATCAGAGAGGTCACAAATGTGATTAGGGTCAAGGGCTCAAGAGGCAGTAGGGAGGCAGGTCCTGTGGATCTGGAGAGGATATCTGAGACCCAGAGGAACACACCGAGCTGGTCCAGACAGGAAGGAAACCCTGAGGCAGGAGAGAGGAGAGCTCATCAGGGCTTCCGTAGGGTCCCCTGCTGGGTGGGAGGTGAGACCACAGATATTGTTCACAGAGCAAAGGGAGTCGGAGAAGGAGCTGCTGTGAAGGGTTCCATTACCGGAAGCATGAGGCACCTCACCAAAGCATCAGGTCAATATGATGATGCAAACAAATAGTTCCCAACATTGAGCCCATTTATTTAAGCCATGACAGAGGACCTGCATTAGCCCATGATCATTTATATTCTTTTTCTTCTCGAGTCATTGCAGATTTTCTGGAGCCCATAATTACCTTGTTTCTGTAATCCAGCGAAAATACAATGATCTCCATCATGCTTAGTTATCGGAGGGCTGAGGCTTGCTTGCATGGCAGAGGTGGTGAAGTGAAACAGAATAGATGGGAGAGTCATGAACATCACTGTAGGGAACCTTGCCCTGGCCCATCACCGGGTCCCCTACCCTCTTAACCCTGGACCAGTGCTACAGCTGTGTTGATACAGGGTATGCATGTCTGGTCTTTCTGCCAACAACAATCTTTCAACCTGAGAGCAGCCTGAATGTACTACTTCTCCCTGTAAAGTCTTTGGTTTCTGTTGACCTGATATTCTAGACCCTAGACATATGCTATCTCAGGAACCTTGAGTAACATGCACCCTAGCCTCATTTTGCCTTAGATAAATCACTTAGCCTCAAGAACCCATTTGCATCAGTGATTCTGCCTCTGAGTACATTATATCCAAAACTATATTTTCAGGTATAATTTTTTTCTTGAGTTCCCAACATATTCAACTACTACTATATTTTACTACCAGAACATTTCCCAAATGCACAATATTTAGTAATGGTTATTTTTAGTTCACTAAATGCCAGGAATTATGTTAAATAATTTCATATTTTATGTATAAGTCTCACAGCAACCCTATGAGGTAGATAGCATTTTATTTGAGAAGAATCTATCAAATGCCTCAAAACACCTAGTATTGTGCTAGGTCCTAGAGTACAGCAGTAAAAAGATCAAGTCCTTGCCTTCATGGAACTTACATTATGATTAAATTATTGATCTCATTGTATTGATGAAGAACTGAAGCTCAGAGGGATTGATGGACTGGCCGATGGTCCAAAACTTAGTAAGTGGTAGAGTTATAATCCTTTCTCATGTTCTTTGTATGGTACCTCATTGACAATTGTGTATTATATTCTCTAGGCCAGGTGTTGGCTAGTATTTCTCTAAAGGGGCAGATAAACATTTTAGGTTTTATAGGCCATACAGCCTCTGTCACTGTGGCTAACTCTGCCTTTGGTGTGGAAAACAGCCATAGCCAATGTGTAAATTGATTTCACTGGGCTAAACCAAAGTATTGCCATGTTTTAACGAAACTTTATGGCTGGAGGGTCATAGCTTGTTGACATGTGTTTTAGATGATTTCTTTAACCTCAAGGATTGTGCTTTTTCTCTCAGCATTACTATATCCTCTACCTGTGTGGCAAACCTTACTGTGTATGCTCTTCCCCTTTCCTTGTTCTTGTCCTCTGGATTTCCACAATAAATCCCATAGCTCACCAATAATAGCTTCTCCATAATGTCAATCACTGTACTGATTAGATTATTTCTAAGGTCAAGTGCATAGCATTTAAAATCACTGGGACCAAAATTTATCCTAAAGAGAAACCCTTAATGATAAAAATTAAATAAAGTTAGCATTAAAAGAGTCTTAAAGGAAATCATTCCACAACAGTTGCATGTGGCACATAAAATAATGTCAGGCTTAGAGAGGCCAAGGATACATATCTAAAAGACATAATAGAGTCTTTATGTTTTCCCTTCTTCCTTGGCTCCCTTCTTCCCTCACTTCATTCCTCCTCCTCTTTCCTCCTTTCCTCCCTCCCTCCCTTCCTCCCTCCTTTTCTTTCTCTCTTCCTTCCTTCCTTCCTTCCTTCCTTCCTTCCTTCCTTCCTTTCTTTCTTTCTTTCTTTCTTTCTTTCTTTCTTTCTTTCTTTCTCTCTTTCTCTCTTTCTCTCTTTCTTTCTTTCTTTCTTTCTTTCTTTCTTTCTTTCTTTCTTTCTTTCTTCTTTCTCTCTCTCTCTCTCTCTCTCTCTCTCTCTCTCTCTCTCTCTCTCTCTCTCCTCCCTCCTTCCTTCCTTTCTCTTTATTTTTTTTTTCTATCTTTGTAACCAAGACCCTATTTGCAATTTTGAAGGAACAGAAGTTTGTTCTTCACCCAATTGGGAAAGGAGTACTGTCTCACCCTCTGGGCCCTATGTCCTCTTATTACCAGCCCCAATCACCTACGGTCTTCTACAAACTTCTGATCTACTTCCTACAATCCATGCAGATGGGTTGAACAATCCCACCACCAGAACTCCCTTTCTTAAGATGCCACCTGTAGCAATTAAGGAAATAGATATCTGAACAGGGATAAGAGAGCTAGAGGGGTAGGTTTGATTAAGTTCATTTGTTTCCTAGTGCTGCTGACAAAGTACTACAAACTTAGTGGCTTCAAATAACACAACTTTATTTTCTTACAGTTTTGGAGGTCAGAAGTCCAAAATAGATTTTATCAGGCTAAAATCAAAGTATTGGTAAGATTTCATTCCTTCTAGAAACTCTAAGAGAGAATCCATTCGCTTGCTTTTTGCAGCTTCTAGGGGATTCCACATCCCTTGGATTGTGATGACCACTCTCCCCATCTCTGTGCCCCACCCCACCCTCCCTCATTCTCACCTCTGCTTCTGTCCTCAGATCACCTCTGGGACCTCCCTGCCTAACTCATTCTCCTCGTGATTCCTTTGGGTCGAACTGTATAGTCCCGGGTAATCTCCCCATCTCCAGACCCTTTACCTCAATAACATGTGCAAAGCCACCTTGGCTATGAAGGTGATATCACAGGTTGCAGAGATTAGGACATGGACGTCTTTGGGGAAGGGGACAGTATTCTGCTCACCACACTGCATCGTGCCCCCAGGAATATGTTTATTTTTGACATGAGATATAGTACAGTCTATATTTAAGTACCAAATGCAAATTAATTTTAAATCACCCATTGGTTCCACAAGTAATTAGTAAGTATCTTTTATGTGCCAAACACTCTGATGGGAGGAGGGCCAGGCAGGAGGAGCATGTGGTCCCTGCTTCTAATTTGCTTACAGTATGGAACGAATGTTTAGAGGGTCGGCAAAAATCTTTAAAATAGCTTTAAATTTATAATATTCTCTAAAGCACTCACATTTGCCATTTTGTTTAACAAATATTTATTGAGCGCCAACCATGTGTCCATCGTTGTGCTGAGCACTCAGCATTCAGCAGGAAGGATGAAAACTCCTGCTTTGAAAGAGCTTATAGTCTGATGGAGGAGACACAGAAATGACCGAAAGAGTAAACAAGTTGGATACGTGGTATAAGAACAGTAAATGCGGCATGGGTGGCATTGCTTTACGCTGTCCAGAGACAATCTCTGGGAGAGGATGTCGTTTAAGTTGGCATTGTAAGATGGAGGAAGCATTTGACATCTTGCTCCCTGGCATATGTCATCAGTTTGGCTTAAATAAACTCTGATTAAAAATATCAAAAAGTAAAACTAAAAGAATAATTGATGCCAGGAGATGGAAAACACCAACCATAAGTAAGGCAGAGGGAAGAGCATTTAAATTGAGGGAACAGAAGTGCAAAGATCCTGAGGCCAAATAAAAGATTGATGGGTTTGAGACCAGAAAGAGGGTCCATTTATCTGGAAGAAGACTTGGATAAGAGATAGTCATGAATTTTAAAATTTGTTTTTGGTTGGCATAAAGTGAATATATTGCTCATCAGAGGACCTCCAAAGACCTCTCAGCCAACCACAAGGTGGGCTAAGGAGGAGTGCTGTCTCCACATTGGCTGTCAATTGTGGAGATCAATAAACATTTCATGGAGAAGTTTATATTGTTCTGTGAGCCTCTCCTGAACAGTAAGTAGATCCCTAATTTTTCATTTCCAGTCATGCTTGTGAGTTTCTTAATTCACCACTTAGTGTATAGAAGAGATTGCTAAGAAAGATGCTTTACTTGATGATAGGATATGGTGCTGAGGGATAGGTAGAGGGAGAAATGAGCATTTGGAAAAGAATTCGAGATAGTTATCCACATCAAAAGCGCATACCATGTGAAGGGCCCCATGAAAAGATTTGGCTTTTTGATAAGGCTCCATTTAGGACACTGTGATGACTATGGTCTGATTTGACACCCCAATTTGGTAATTATCCACACTTCTTCATTTCATTATCTCAGATCACCTAGAACTCATCCTCTGGAAATAAGGCAGGATTGAGGTGAAACATAATAATACATTTTATGTACATAATTGATAAATTCCTACTCACAGAAGACTAGAACTTTAACACCCTTCTCCCCCCGACTCCCTACTAGGCAAAAGATAATAAAATAAAATTAAATTAAATTATAAAATAAATACATATTGTTCATAACTAAATATGCAAGCTAGGCACTGCTTGATGACTTATCAACTAAGAGGAGAGATGAGGATCAATGGGCAGACTCTCTCTGTATCTGCAGCTTTCTGAAGCCTTTCACCAGGAGAGATGTTTGTGCTAATGTCCACTTCTACTCTCACTTTACTTCTATTATGCACCTGCCTTTCTTCTACTCTACAGGCTGCAGAGAAGGGGCTGTCAGGAAAGTCAAGTTTTACAATCGTCTTGCTCACCCGCTGTGAGAAGAGCAGGCAGGAAAGCCACAGCCCACCAGAACTCTGGAGGAAGCCCCTACCCACACTCCTTCTTCCTAAAGAAACACCCATGCCAAGAGGCCAGCTGTAGCAAAACACACACACACACACACACACACACACACACACACACACACGTTTCACATCATTCTTTCTCAAAATCTATTTTTATTTTAGCTCCTCGGTAGATAAACAATAAGTATCACTTTTCTCTAATTCTCAGCAACATTCTTAAAAGATAAAAAGCGAAGAAACCTTATTTATATTATCTGTTGACACTCTCTTATTTTAATTTCCCCCCTTACCTCACTGTAAATGCACTTTTTTTTCCTATTGTAAATGTTATTATTAATTTTTCTGACACTTTAAAACAATTATAAACATAATGTATGCACAAAAAAATTTTGGAAATTTTAAAATATTTATATATACCATAATCTCACAACACCATTATTAACATTTTGGTATATGTCTTTCTAATATTTTCTAAGCATATTTATTCTCCTCTAAAATAATGGAAAAACTGCTTTACATCTTTTTTCATATTTTGAATATTTTCTCATGTAAATAAACGTTCATTCGCAATATTATTTTGGGGTTATTTTCTTCTATTACACAGGTATTCCAGAATTTGCTGAACTAACACTATATTATTGGACACTTAGGATTTGTTTTTACTTTTACAAAAACAAAATCCTATAATGAACAACATACACATATATTTCTGAATATTTCCCTAAGCACATTTCAGAAAAATAAAAATTGCTATGCCAAATACTATTTGCATTTTTTCTTTTATTAAACTTATTGGAATGACACTGTTTAATATGTTTATATATAACTAGAGGCCCAGTGCACAAAAATTTGTGCACTCGGTGGAGAGGGGGTCCCTCAGCCCGGCCTGTGCCCTCTCGCAGTCTGGGACCCCTCTGGGGTGACCACTTGCTGGCTTAGGCCTGCTCCCCGGGGGATTGGGCCTAAGCTGGCAATCAAACATCCCTCTGGCAGCCCAGCAGCCCTCAGGGGATGTCCACTTGCCAGCGGGGAACAGACCTAAGCTGTAGTCGGACATCCTTAGTGCTGCTGAGGAGGCAGGAGAGGCTCCCACCACCACCGCTATGCTGGCAGCCATAAGCCTGGCTTGTGACTGAACAGAGATCCCCCATGTGGGAACGCACTGACCACCAGAGGGCAGCTCCTGCATTGAGCGTCTGCCCCCTGGTGGTCAGTGTGTGTCATAGTGACAAGTCATTCTCAGTCCTTCTGCTGTTAGGGTCAGTTTGCATATTACCCTTTTACTATATAAGATAGAGGCCTGTTGCATGGGTGGAGGCCAGCTGGTTTTCCCTGAAGGGTGTCACAGATCAGGGTGGGGATCCCGCTTGGGTGCCTGGCCAGCCTGGGTGAGGGGCTGATGGCTATTTGCAGCTGGTCACACCCCCTTCAGGGTGGGGGTCCTCACTGGGGCACCTGGCCAGCCTGGGTGAGAGGCTGAGGGCCGTTTCAGGCTGGCAGACGACTGAAGCTCCCAGCCTCTTTTTTTTTCTTTTCTTTTTTTAATTCTGGGATTTATTTACCTTCTATAGCTGTCACTGGAGCTGAGAGCTGGCTCCAGCTCTGAGGCCATGGCCAGCTGAAAGCAGGTATCTGGGGTTTGTTTAGCTTCTATAATTGAAACTTTGTTGCTTCCGGAGCACAGGGCTGGGCCGCGGCAGGCGGGGAACCTTGGCTTTCTCTATCACTGGAGCAAGCAGGCCTCATGTTTGCTTCAGCTGCGTGGCTGCTGGCCACCATCTTTGTTGGCAGTTAATTTGCATATCCTGCTGACTAGCCAATGGGAAGCGTAGTGGAGGTATGGTTAATTACCATGTTTGTCTATTATTAGATAGGATTTTCAAGTTATAATTCTCTAATACATTATCTGTATGTTGCATTATGTGTTCACCTCCCAAAGTAAACTCTCCTTCGATCGCCATTTTTCCCCTTATACCATCTTCTACCTAATCTCACCCCCCTATCCCTCTGGCAAACACCATACTCTTGTCTATATCTATGAGTTTTTGTTTGTTTTATTTATTTGCTGCTTTCTGTTTCATATCCTACATGTTTTTGCATGTTTAAGGTTCTGGTATATTTTGTCAAATAACCTCTGAAAATTCCTGCCAACAATGTTTGGGACTTTCTCTTCCTGCACTGTTACCAAGATTCAGAATTATCATTCCTCTTAATTTGTGCCAGTTTTAAAGGTAAAGTTTATCATTGATACATACAAATGCAAGAAGAGTAGCAGAAATCAAACAGTATATATATATATATGATTTAAAAGTGGAACAAATTATATCAAATCTGGGTGAAGAAGAAAAGATTTCCAAGTAAAGGAAACAGATTATATGGGCCTCACAGAGAATAATTCAACAAATAAAAATGTAAGAGATCCCAGATAGAGAAAACATTAGGAACAAAGACAAGATCAGGAAAGAATGAATACCCCAGTTTGATTAGAATGTAAGAGAGAAATAGCCCTAGCCAGTTTGGCTCAGTGGATAGAGCATTGGCCTGTGGACCAAAGGATCCCAGGTTCAATTCTGGTCAAGGGCAAGTACCTTGGTTGCAGGTTCCTCCCGGCCTTGGCCCTGGCCAGGGCTCCTGCAGGAGGCAACCAATCAATGTGTTTCACATTGGTATTTCTCTCAGTCTTTCCCTCTCTCTTCCACCCTTCCTAAAAATCAATGGAAAAATGTCCTCGAGTGAGGATTAACAACAACAAAAAGAATGTAAAAGAGAACTAGGACAGAAATGGTAAGTAGAGTTTAAATTTCAATAATTGTCTGACATTGATATTAATAACAATTTGGAAGCTATGATGAGAATCATTCTTTTGTTCAAGAAGACTTTACTTATCAACTACAATATGCCAAAGGCTTACATTCACCGTTAAAAACACAGAAACCTCGGCCATTCTGGAGCACACAGGAAGAAAGCACCTAGAAATAGGTTACAATAAGAGTATTAAGCTACAACATGGGAGAATAAAAAGCCAGGTAAGAGACAAAGGGAGCATAATTAAAAAGAAAGATCAGGACACTAAAATTCCATGGACACTTATGGAGGTATGTTGAGACAAACATAGAAATCAATGCAGAGAAACTAAATATGATAAAAACTGAAAAAAATAATTATTGCGTTTGGCAATCCAGGGACTATCAGTAACATTTTAAAGAGTAGTTTTTTGTTTTGTTTTGTTTTGTTTTGGTCTTTACAGTGATGGGAAAGGAAGACATCATATGGAAAATAAAGTTTATAGTGTGGAAATGGGGAAATAGACTCTCCAAACAAGACATTTCTAAAAAATGGACAGTTTAGGAAACTAGAATAACAAGATGAGATCAAGAGAGAAGAGCAATGTTAAAAGAGGGGCTTTTTCAATTAAATTCTAAATATCTAGAAATAAATGTTTAATCTACAAAAAAAGTGTTCACTTTTTGTGAATCTTCCTGCACTCCTTAAAGTCACCAATAGCTATATTTCCACTCAAGAAAATGGTTTACTTCTCTGTCACCCAACTTAACGTCTCAGCTTCATTATTAGGGATCTAGAATGTTACTGTGCTATACTCGTACAGTTTTCCTCCTGTCTCAAATCACTCCTTCTCCTTCTCCCTTGCTGGGACTCAGTCATCAATCAATCCTCCAGGCCCTAGAATGTCCCAGAGTCAGTTCTCAAGCCTCTTTTCTTCTCTATTTACATCCTTTATGGATCTTGTCCTTTTCCCTGAGCTTAAATACCATCTTGACATTGATGCCTCCCAAATGCCAGTACCTTTCCTCAAAATGTTAGTCTCATATCTATTTACTTCACATCCTCACTTGTACATTGTAAAAGTCAAACTTTAAAACACTGGTACTGAATGATTTACTATCTCCACCAACTTTGTTCCGTACCATCACAAAGCCTGCCCCCTCTCAATAAATGGCACCAACATCCACTCAACCCTTCAGGCCAATCCTAGGGGGCAACCTCAATCACTCTCTTTCCTTTCCATCCTACAATGCTATCAGCTCTACTTGATAAATTCATATCACATATCATATATATATTGATCCTATGTATTATATATGGGGATATATGTCTATATATGTAGTTCTCACCACTTCTCCTGCTACAACCTTAGTCTAAACCACCATCATGTCTCTCCTATACCTCTGCAACTGCTCCCTAACCAAACCTCCTGCCTCCCTCTTGCCCCTAAGTCCATGTTTTGACAGCTGACAAGAAAAGTTTTAAAACCTAAGTCAAATGTCACCACTCCCTGCCTTCCCCTTAAAATGTTTCCATGCTTTTCTCCTGGAACTTACCAAGTCTTTCTCCAGCCTCATATTCCAGCCATTCTCCCCTCTGCTCCACTCACACAGGGCATCTCCTTTGCCTGGAGGGTGCCATGCTCATTCATAGCTCGGAGCCTCATACTCTGCCCCTTCTCTTTAGGAGGCACTTCTCCTATATTCTCATGTGGCTCAGCCTTCTCATTGTTCAGATACCACTATACATACTCATGATGCTTATTGTCTAATCTCTAATAATAAAAGCATAATATGTTAATTAGACCGGACAGCCATACGTCCTTCCAGACAAAGCCATGGTGGCTGCAAGGGCTGAGGGCAGACAGCTGTGGTGGCTGGCAGCACCAGCAACGGGGTGATGGGAGTGGTGCCTTTGATTGCCCGGTCGCTTCCTGCAGAGGGAGGCCAGACTCCCTTGGGGGGAGAGGGCCTAAATCATCACTAGGACATCCCCTGAGGGCTCCTGGACTATGAAGAGGGTGGGCCAGGATAAGGGGCACTCCTCTGACCCCCGTGCATGAATTTTGTGCACCGGGCCTCTAGTGAAACAATAAAGATAATTATAGTGTACATATGTAAGTGATGTAGATGATTAAGCATTTTATAGTTTATTATACCTATGGCATAGTAGTTATACTAATATAATGCCTATTGTATAGTAATTATGCCTTTAACTTATTTTCTCTTTGTCTTCTCTTGCAGGAGACGGCTGTTTGGTTTACTCATTGATGAGTCCTTTAAGCCTAGATGAGGGTCTGGAGCAGAGAAGGTATTTAATAGCCTGTGTTGAATGAAACTCAAATATTCTACCCCTCAGGAATCCAAAGCAACACAGATACCTGTTATCTATGTCGTATCATTCAGAGTACTGATAGATATATGAAGTTACCTATTTATTTGTTTTTATTTATTTGCATATGTGTTCATTTGTTTTCTGCCTTCCCCACTAAAAGTTAAGCCCCTTAAAGGTATGGTTTCTTGTTTGTCTTCTTCATTGCTGAGAATAGTGTCAGTATATAGCAGCTGCTCAGTCAAAACTTTCAGTCTGACCATCTTGAGGTTCTGGCCCAACCAACAAAAGCTGACATATCCACTGGGAACCACTTCAGACAGTCTGAGCTCCTTTGCACATAGAAATATATAGCCACTCTGCTCTGAGTGTACATACTATATACTAGATTCTGTATTACTCATATAGTATACTAGAGGCCCGATGCATGAAAATTCTTGCAAGAGTAGGCCTTCCTTCCCCCAGCTGCCAGCACTGGCTTCCCTCTGGAACCCAAGACCCAGGCTGGCTTCCCTCAGGCCCAAGCTTTGTCAGGAAGGACGTCTAGAATGACATCGAAGACGGTTAGTCTAATTAGCATATTACCCTTTTATTATTACAGATAGTGTACTGTAGTGTATACATGATATATTAGCTTCTGTATCACTCATATAGTGTATAGTATACTGTAGTGTACTCACTATATATTAGATTCTGTATAATACATATAGTATATAATGTACTGTAGGGTACATACTATATACCAGATTCTATATCACTCTTATCATATATAGTGTACTGTAATGTACACATTATATACTAGATTCTGAATCCACTCATATAGTATATGGTGCATGGTAATTGTCATTTTTCTTTCCCTTTTGCAGTATTCTCTCAGGCCTGATCCCAAGGTTCATCAAGTTTGTTGACTCACTGAGTAGGACAGCAGCCTATGAACATTAATTGTGTTCCTCGTATCCTCTTTTTCTAATACCTACCCCTTTCAGTCTGCCTGTATTCTTTCTTCTGTGAGTGATAACAGAAGGACAAATCAGAAAAGCAAATTTAGATCATTATTCTAGTGTCCAAAGGACATGGATACCCCATTCATTTAAGGTAGATTTATAACCTTGGAATAGTCAATGTAAGGACTGCAAGTGGAGTGGTAAGTGCTTGAGGCAGATAATCACAAGGGATGTTTGAGGATGTGTCATCACACTACTTATTTGATAGTGTGTTCTGTATAAGAGACTGTCCCTGCATGTATGTACCTACCAGGTCAGATGCACGGTAAGAAAACTAGGGGGCAGAGGCAGCACTGAGAGCCTTGTTTTGATCCCTGGTGAATTCATGCCAACTTTTTCCCCCTTTTTCCTCCCACATGGACTATTTGTTTAAAATGCCAGGTATTTGGTTCCCACATATACAGCTACATAGAGCATCTCACCCAACTGATTCCACAAATGAGGGGCTATGGCCCAGAAAGGGGATGACACCTGTGCAAAATGATACAGACATGGTAGTCAGCCACACCAGAGTCCAGAACCCCTTGCAGTGCAGATCTCAGCTCTCACCACCCCCTACACCTGGAGCAAGTCCTGGTGTCTTTTATTGGGGCTTCAATAGATGTTTGGACATTTAAAGGAGAAAGTCCCCTGGAGTTCCTAATATCAGGATGGTTACTGAGGGTTGGAGTGAGTAACAAGGAAAGCATAGAATAGAGATTTTTTTACAAAGGAGGGGGTGTCTGGACAGACTTGTACCCAATTAAGAATCCATCAAAATACCCAAATATCCTTCAGCAATTGTAGAAACACAAATATCAACCCTTCTATGCAGACTGGTGCAGCCACTATGGAAGACAGTATGGAGTTTCCTTAAAAAACTGAAAATGGAACTCCCATTTGACCCTGTGATCCCACTTCTAGGAATATATCCCAAGAAACCAGAAACACCAATCAGAAAGGATATATGCACCCCTATGTTCATAGCAGCACAATTCACCATAGCTAAGATCTGGAAACAGCCTAAGTGCCCATGAGTAGATGAATGGATTAGAAAACTGTGGTACATCTACACGATGGAATACTATGCTGCTCTAAAAAGAAAGGAACTCTTACCATTTGCAACGTCATGGATGGAACTGGAGAGCATTATGCTAAGTGAAATAAACCAGTCAATGAAGGAAAAATACCACATGATCTCACTCATTCATGGATAATAGAGACCATTATAAACTTTTGAACAATAATAGATACAGAGGCAGAGCTGCCTCAAACAGATTGTCAAACTGCAGCGGGAAGGCCGGGGAGGGTTGGGGGACAGGAGGTAGGGGGGTAAGAGATCAACTAAAGGACTTGTATGCATGCATATAAGCTTAACCAGTGGACATAAGACATTGGGGGATAGGGGAGGCTAGGGGACTGTCTAGGGCGGGGGGATAAAATGGACACATATGTAATACCCTTTGTAATACTTTAAGCAATAAATTTAAAAAAAAAAAAGAAATTATTCTTGAACTTCCAACCCAAGATGATCTTCCATTTCCCTGTTTTGTCTTCCTAATACATTTGAAATCATCTGATCTACCTATTTTCTTGTTATTATCAGCCCTGTCTATTAAAAGGACAGCTCCATGAGAATGGGAAGCTATGTGCTCAATTGACCTCATATTCCCAATTCTGGAATGGTCACAGGTATTTAATGACTATTTGTTGAATTAAGTGATGCTGAATTAATAAAAGTTATAGCATAGGCTTTGACACCATGGAATCCTCAAATAAGGATTTTTTAAATGAACAAACCCTTACTTCTAATTTTGAATCTAAAAAAATCAAACATTTCTACTCTGGAAAAAAATATTCCTTATATATGGGATAGCTGACGGTCTAGCTTGCTGGTCAATCACTTATCACTCATTTGTTGTCCAGCCCAGATTTTCACTTTATGTAACTCAACTCTCATAAAATGACAGAAAACTACTGAAAACCACTCACTCCTTTTGAATCCCATTGATATCATCCCAGAGTGAAAAAGGTTCAAAATATTGCTCTCTCCGGGGGGCGGGGGGGAAGCAATTCACACCCTGGTTACCACCAGATGGACAGCATTATGATTCCATTACGAATTGGAGGCCCTGGGACTCTGTCATTTTAACTTTTTCACCCACCCAGGAACAAAGTGCGGCAATAACTCCAAAGAACTGCATTGCAACGCCAGCTGTGGAACCTATTTCCACTTGTAGGATTCAACCTGGAAATTATCAGTGACCACCCCTGGGGGACATGCCCAGCTGATTTGGGAGGTACACTGGGAGAAGCTGGCTCAGCCTGGAGAAAGGAAAAGACAAACGATGGACAAAGCAGAGCGGAATCAAGACTGTCCTTGTGAAAATGAAACGTGATTGCAACAGTGAAGCCACCAAAACAACCTATTAACAAATAAGTAGGTTGATGTGGTTATAGGTAAGACAAGTGAAATTTAAGAACATCGCAAGCAATGAAAGTTACATTGGCAGGCTTTGACTGAAAGCTGATGATAGGGAAGAGATGATGACTGGATCATGTGGTGAATGAGAAAATCAAAAGAAAGGGGATAAGTGGAAGAAAGTCTATTTAATTGGGGTGTAGATGTAAGGAGAAATTAGTCTCCAACACTAAAGCATTAAAGATAAAGGTTGAGCATTACAAAAATGTATAATAATAAAAAATAAAAAAGTTTCAGCATCTTTAGCTGTAGGCATTTCATTCATTTAATCAGCATGGCTAAACACCTAAGTGCCAGGCACTGTGCGACCCCATAGGAGATTAAAGGCATCATCTCTTTCCTCAAAAAGATTAGGTTCTGGGACAGACAAAGCAGCTGAAAAATCCAGGAACAGACTTTGTAAAGGGAATCAATGCATTCTACTCCCATAGAAGCTACACTCTGCATTTTAAAAACAAGAACCCCTTAACTTGTTATTAATTATTAATTGCTCTGCATGTTTTCTCATCCAACCTTTGCAACACCCTGTGCGCTATGCATTGCTGCCCCCACTGCACGGGCAACAAAATTGAGGATCTGAGGCACACACCACAGAGCTAAAGCCTGAAGACCTGGGATGTGTGTTCTTCCCACTCCGCCGTGTTGTTCTGTGGGTGCTGAGCCAAAACCACAGCTAGGGAACCTACAAAGGACACAGGCTCTCCCTTTCTTGTGCTCATGTCCCACGGAAGTGGCCCAGTGTGATCTTCTCAGAAAGCAGGTGACTTTCAAACTTCTTTGGCAGGGTCAGAAATTCATTTGCAATCAGATAATTGGGGTGAAAATCATGTTTTTTTTCTTCTCAAGTGTATTTGAACATTAACATGTGCTGCACTGTAGCCTTAAGATCAAAGAGTGATTAAGAATATTTAAGCAATCAGCTCCGGGATTCTCAGTCAGGGAAGGAAGGAGGTATTTGAGGCAGGGAAGGAAGTCCGTTTAACACTCTTCACGCACGCCTCACAAATAGCAAAGGGATAAAACCAAGGATCGGCCTATGGGGACCCAGTCTAGGATCCAGGGCTGCAGAGCAGAGCTGCATGCATCTCCTCAGGAGCCCTTCTCCTGAAGCAGTCAGCTGTCTCCAGTCTGCTGTCTGCAACAGTGTTCCCCCATCCAGAGGGCGCTGAGTGAGCAGAGCTTAGGAGACGTCTCTCAGCCCGGATCCTGGCCACAACGCTAGGAGGCAGCAAAGCACCTGGGAAAGAACTCGCTTCCATTAAGTTTAGCTCTGGATGTATGTATTTCCTGGTGAACATGCATCACTCTGCTAGAGCTGTGAGAATAGTACGGAGCTAAAAATTGTAGCCTCGCCCCACTTAAGGGTGTACAATCTCACTGAGGATATAAGAGAGATAACACCACAAATTTTTAAAGGGAGTGGGGAGTGGTGGGGTTATTCCAGAGGTGATGACACTTGGAAGTATATTTTAAGTAACAGAGAGAGAGACCAAAGCAGATCCTTTGTGGATCACATGGACTTTGAGACAACTGTGATGAGGGAATGGGGGAGATCTTTGGTGGAGCATCTAGAAGAGTGGAGGGAGGATCTGCATGGCAAGATCAGCAGCCTGGCTCAAAAGATGCTTCTATCACATATCTGTACAAGGCTAGAGGTTTACAGTCATTATTTAATTTGATTCTCACAATAATTGTTGTACAAGAAGTGTTATGCCCTAGAACATGTGGCTCAGTTGGTTGAGCATCTACCCATGAACAGACAAGTCCTAGTTTGACTCCCAGACAGGGCACACACCCAGGTTGCAGGCTCGATCCACAGTAGCAGATGTGTAGGAAGTACTTATTCCATGTTTCTCTCTCACATCAATGTTTCTTTCTCCCTCTCTCCCTCTCCCTTTCTCTCTCTCTAAAAAATTAATAAAAACATTAAAAAAATTAAAGAAGTTCTCTTTCTCTCTACCATATATAGAATCTCAGAAATAAGTAATTTCTTTAATAGGCAAGATCAGAGCCAGAAATTGAAAGATCACTCACAGTATCCTTTGTTCATGTCCACGTGGGTCAGAGATGAGTAAGATGAAGGCAGATATTTTCCCAGACCTCAAGAAGCACACCACATAGGGCGGTGGGGAGGAGACACAAACAATTTAATCAGGAATTTCAGCCTGGGATGTGTGATGACAAGCAAGTCAGACAGGGTCTTGTTTTATGAAAAACCTGATCGGTGCTTGAAGTGAGTCTTAAAAAATAAAACAAAAGGCAAGTCACAGACTGGGAGAAAATATTTACAAAGGACATGTAAGAAATTGTTATCCAAACTATAGAAAAAATCTTTAAATATCAACAACAAGAAAAAATGTGATTGAAAAATGAGCCATAGACTAACACATGTCTCAAGAGAGATACAGATGGCAAATAATACACGAAAATATGCTCCACATCATATGTCAACAGGGAAATGCAAATTAAAACAATGCAACACCACTACGCACCTAATAGAATGGCCCAAATTTGGAACACAGCCAACACCCAAGGCTGACAAGGATGTGGAGCAGCAGAAATTCTCATTCAATGAGTGGGAATGGTGCAGCCACATGGTAAGACAATTTGATGGTTTCTACCAAATTAAACATACTTTTATCACATGATTTAGTAATCCTGCTCTTTGGTATTTTCTCAAATGAGTTGAAAACTATGTCCATACAAAAATCTACGTAGACATTTATAGCAGCTTTACTCATAATTGCCAAAATTTATAAGCAACCAAGATATCCTTCAGTAGGTGAATGGGTAAATAAACTATAATACATCCAGAATATAAAAAATCATTTGGTTCTAAAAAGAAATGAGCTATTGAAACCTGAAAAGATATGGAGAAACTTCAAATGCATATTACTAAGTGAAAGAAAATAATCTGAAAAGACTACATACTGTATGATTCCCACTATATGACCTTCTGGAAAAGGCAAAACTGGAGGCAATAAAATGATCAGGCCCTGGCCAGTGTGGCTTAGGTGGTTGGGGCTTATCCTATGCACCAAAAGATTGCTGGCTCAATTCCTGGGTTGCAGGTTTCAGTAGGAGGCATGCAGGAGGCAACTGATAGATGTTCCGCTCTCACATCAATGTTTCTCTCTTTCCCTCTATCTTCCTCTCTCTCTAGAAATCAATTAAAAGATCTTTTAAAAAATGATCAGTATTTGATGTGGGTTAGTGGGGAGTGAGGGATAAATAGAAGAAATACAGAAGATGTTTAGGGCATTCTACAATGCTTGATAGGATTGTAGGATTCTACAATGATTGATACATGTCATTGTACATTTGTTCAAAACCACAGAATGTTCAGCACCAAAAGTGAACCCTAATGTGAACTATGGACTTTGGATGATGATAATATGTCACTGTAGGTTCATCAGTTACAACAAATATATTACTCTTGTGGGGGATGTTAATCATGGAAGAGGCTATGCATGGGGGTGGGTGGTGGGACAAATGGGGAATCTCGGTGTCTTCTGCTCAAGTTTGCTGTGGATCTAAAAGTACTCTAAAAATAAAGTCTATTGTAAGTAAGTAAATGAACAGAAGATATCCAGGCAAAGTAAGGAATGGTATGAGAAAATGGCCTGTGTATAATCTCAGAGGTGAGAGGACTTGGCTCATACAGGGAACTGTAGAGCAGCAGATCCTAGAGGCTTAGGGCATAGACTCTTAAAGCAGATGTCAACTGTAAGTTCTGGTCCTGCCCCTTGCTAGCTGTGAGACCTTGGGAAAGTCACTTAGCCCCTCTGTACCTCAATTTTCTCGTCTGTAAATTAGGGATAATAATAACTTATGTTGCATAGGGTTGTTAGGAAGATTAAATGAGCTAACATTTGCAAAAATCTTAGAATGAATGATGCCTGGCAAAATATGTGTGTGAGATGACTAGAGTCTTAGAAACAGGTCTAATCATGGAGGTCTTTTTTGTATTATGCAAAGGAGCTTGGAATTTATCTTGAGAATGATGCAGAAATGTTAAGGAAATTTAACTAGCACAGTGAAATCTCTGGACCAGCATTTTAGAAATCAGGAAGCAGATACTTGCGGTAATTTAAGTGAGAAATGAAAAAGGCATGTCAGTTGAAAAGGGAAAAATGCAATGGATTCCATGGAATTTATAGAATTGGGTGATAAAATGGATGAGGGCAGGAAAGGTCCTTATATTTTATACTTGGGGAGGTGATCATTTCTAAAGGAAGTAAAATGCTTCCTCATGATCCTTGGCCTTCTTCCCTTCTCTTCCTCTTCTCTTCACCACACTGGGCTGTTTCCCTGAGTGTAAAATGAATGCTTTCCAAAGTTTTCCAGTCTCTAATGACCCTTCTACCTCTAAGAGCTTTGCTTATTATGAGTGATTCCTAAGTACAGGATTGAGTCCGGTTGTGTCTCTCTAACCAGTATCATGGTAGCCATCCTTGTCCTCTCTCTTCCTGTTTACATAGACTAATTTTTTAATTGTCTGCTTAGAAATAAGGCTTTCGGTTGTCTCCCTATTTACATGTGAAGTTTCAGAGACTGACTGGGCTTGAGAGTTGCAAATAGCTCTCCAAGTGGAGTTTTACACCATGAACTCCCTCCCTTGCCATGAGATACTGATGAAGAAGTCAGAGAGTGAATCTGGGCCAAAGAGAATGATTTGCTGCTTTGCTTCCCCCTCCCGACCCACCCACTCTTTTCATGGGTATCTACAGGATGAACTGAGAGTTCCCCGGAGGCCAACGAAAGTGACCCAAATGAAAACTTAATGCATTCCCAATCTCTCTCCTTCACCATC
This sequence comes from Myotis nattereri, assembly GCF_964212035.1. Taxonomy (NCBI): domain Eukaryota; kingdom Metazoa; phylum Chordata; class Mammalia; order Chiroptera; family Vespertilionidae; genus Myotis; species Myotis nattereri. The sequence goes on along the minus strand of NC_138082.1, from coordinate 80,738,848 downwards.
CGCTGCTAACACAAAATGAATTTAGTCAGTAAGAAAATTAAATGTGTTACTTGCTTTGATTTATATTTCTATACCTTTATGCTCTTCTGCTTAATAGCTATTCCCCTGCCTCCCTTTAAAAGCCACACATCAGAGCATTTCCAACGCATCCTTCTTTAACTGGAACTCAACAGGATATTTTACGTTTCACCTTTTCTTCCTTCATCTCAATTTTAATATCTGTGCTGCAAGAGAAACAAGTCCAATTTTTCCTCCATTGATTACAAGGAATTGGCAGCATAAAATATCCAGGCATGGAGAGAAGTCATTTCGTTCTACGGGTTGGAGGTTACTGCTGCCACAGGTCCCAGAACTAAAATTCTGTGTTTTCAGCATCACTAGAAAAGCAGGTCCAGAAGAAAAGTAGAAGATGATTAGAAAGGTTCTTCTGTTTCAGAGACTCACAGTGTCAATTTCCAGGTTTCTGCCAAGAGGAGCATGTGGATCAAGGCAGCTTCTTGATATCTCATGAATCCTCATTAGCCTCTTTTTAAAAAATATATTTTATTGATTTTTTACAGGGAGGAAGGGAGAAGAATAGAGAGTTAGAAACATCGATGAGAAACATCGATCAGCTGCCTCCTGCACACCTCCCACTGGGGATGTGCCCACAACCAAGGCACATGCCCTTGACCGGAATCAAACCTGGGACCTTTCAGTTCGCAGGCTGATGCTCTATCCACTGAGCCAAACCGGTTAGGGCCTCATTAGCCTCTTAATGGCCATCCCATTTCAAGAAGAGTAAGAGGAGAATAGATTCCTCTAAGCAACTTTCTCAATTGTTCTGCAGGAGTATGTCAGAACCAGGATTAGAACCTAAGCGCCCATCCATTTGATCTCTGTATTACCAATTTGAAGGCGATGTCACTGGAATTTTGTTTTCTACCTTAACATAACATCACCACTTTTGAGCATGGCTGTGTGACAGAATCAAGAATGCAACAAGATTGTCCTCACTCTACTAACCCCACTACCTATATTCACACTTGTTCCAGCTTCTCCAGAGTGGTAAATTATATGAATACTAATAATAAACATATGTGCCTCTATTCAATGGTATTTCACAGTTATACTTTACATATGTTACCTCATGTAATACTCAAAGCAACCATATACAGTCAATCTAGGTGTTCTCAACCTCTCTCCTCTGCCCTCCCTTGCCACCTGTCTGGTCTTGGGAGGTTGATCTCTGTGGACCACCTTAGACATTATGGTCCCTACAGTGTGGCTTCTAATCCGTTTCTGCTGGAGGGAAACACCAACAGGAGATGAGAGGACAGGAAGAGAGAGGTCAGGGAATGTGACTGCCACCTCCCTTCCCCAGCTGGGTAAAGGCATGACAATAACTAAGCTCCTCTAAAGAGGTGACATCTCCTGTCCACGTTTCACTTCGACCTTTTTCTACAGTGACATCTTCTGTAACTTCAGCATTCTAAGCACCACACCCTCTCCTACTGATAAAGGTGTATCACTACTGTGGGAAGCAGTCAATCTCTGTAGGCTGCTATCTTTGTTATCTATATACATATATGTATACCTGTATATAAATGTGTATGTATGAGTATGTACACATCCTGGTGCTTTTCTCATTGAACACGACTCTGACTGCTATCCAGAGGATCAGGTTGCTAAGGAACTTTTCTATAGTAACAGAGTAAAAGCCAACTACAAAATTTGTGAGGCCAAGTACACAATAAAAATATTGACCTCTTATTCATAAAGCAGCAATAAGGCTCTTTCCTTTCTTATGTGTTTCTCTCTTACCTGTCATGTTGCTTATTTTATCTGCTATTTAATGTCCAACTCCCTAGGAGCAGGTGCAGACTCTCATGGCACCTAGGGTCCAGACTGACCCGTTGGCATACCAGGCATTTGCTTTAACCTCAGTCCTCTCCCATGCCTGCCTTAAAGACTCTGGAAAAAGGGCAGAAGATGGCAGCAGTCACTGGGCAGGAGCGGTAGTGCCCAGGAGAGCTGGGAACATGGCTGGAAATGAGAAGGCCAGTGAGCCCAGGCATACTCCAGTGTCCCATTGGACATCACTTACAAAATACGAATCCAAGGATAAAATTATTAAGAATTTTAAGTTGGCAACCACAGGGCATTAAAGCCCAACAGCAAGGCACCCTTGTGACGGAGTCGTGAGGTACTACACCCCAAGAGGCTGCCCCTCAGCATGGACAGTGGGTGATGCAGCTGGAACTTAACATGTATCTGACTCTAACACTCATGCTTTACTGTGAAATCACAATGTGTTCCGATGCCCATAAAGGGATGTCTCTCATATACAGTGAGAGTATGGGGATCATAATGAGAACACACCCCAATAGGCACATCACATCTTTTATCCCCCAAACCTATCATCTGAATGCGTTCTTCATTTTGTTAGGCAGGGAGTGAGCATTTGTTGTTGTTTTGTGCCATTTAGTTTGCTCTAACCCAGTGAATATGTGACCTTCCCAAAGTCCTGTCCTCAACAGTCCTGCTCAGCTCCTGAAGACTCAGCCCTTGGCTTCTTGTATGAAGTCAATCCATCTCATATTCAGTCTTCCTCTTTTCCTGCTGCCTTCTATTTTTCCCAACATAATTGTCTTTTCCAAAGAACTCTGCCTTCTCATGATGTGCCTGATGTAGGACAGCTTCAGTCTTGTTATTTTTGCCTCCAGAGTATCATAGAGCTCTCCTCCAACACCATATTTCAAATGACTCTTCTGTTCAACTCTCCCATCCGTACCTAGTAATTGGGCATATAAGTGTGTGGGTGATCGTAGCCTCGGTCTCTAGTGACACATTTTTGCTCTTAGTGATCTTTCCTAATTCTGCCATCACTGCCCTTCTGAGACTCCACCTTCTCTTAAGTTCTTGGCTGAAGTCTCTTGTTTGAACTGATGGTTGAACCAAGGTAAGCAAAATCTTTAACACCTTCGGTGTCTTCATTGTCTATGTTGAAGTTGTGCATTTCTTCGGTGGCCATGTTTTTTGTCTTCTTGATGTTCCAATGCAGTCCTGCCCTTTCTTCTTTCACTTTCATCAGCTGTCATGTCAAATAATTGCAACTTTCTGCCAGTAGGATAGTGTCATCTGAATATCCTGATTTATTAATATTTCTTCCACTAATTTCCACTCCTCCCTCATCTGAGTCTAGCCCAGCTTTTTTGTACATGTTCTGCATACAGATCAGACAAATATGGACATAAATGCACGCCTGTCTGACACCTTTGCCTGTAGGAAATCATCCTGTCTTTCCATGTTCTGTCCTGACAGTGCTTCCTGCCCACAATGTAAATTATGCATCAGGGCAATCAAGTGACGAGATATGACCATTTCTTTCAGAGCATCCTAGAGTTTTTCATGGTCAACAGTCAAAGACCTTACTGTTTCTATAAAACATAAAGTAATTTTCTCCTGAAAGTCTTTGGAGCACCCCATTACCCAGCAAATGCTCACAATTAGCTCCTAAGTGCCTCTTCTTTTTCTGAATCCAACTTGAACATCCATATAATGTGGAAGCCTTTGTTGCCTCACCTTGAGCATCACTTTACTTGCATGGGAAACTGGAGTACAGTGGGGCCTTGACTTATGAGTTTAATTCCTTCCGAGACCAAGCTCGTTAAGGAGCTCGTTAACTCAAATTATTCTGTCAACTCAATGCAAAAAATCGGCCGAGAGACAGCTGGTATCTCAAAAAACTTGTTAGTCGGGACACTCGTAAGTCAAGGCCCCACTGTATTTGTCCTAGCGCAGTTTTTCTCATCCTTCTGGCCCTTTAAATACAGTTTCTCATGTTGTGACCCAACCATAAAATTATTTTTGTTGCTACTTCATAACTGTAATGTTGCTACTGTTATGAATCGTAATGTAAATATCTGATATGCAGGATGGTCTTAGGTGACCCTTGTGAAAGGGTCGTTTGACCGCCAAAGGGGTCGCGACCCACAGGTTGGGAACCGCTGTCCTATAGGGACTGCACTCCTTGACATCTCCTTTCTTAAAGATTGAAATGTATACTGAAAGTTTCCAGTCTGTAGGCCATTGTTTTTCTCCCCATATTTGTTGACATATTCCTGGTAGGATGTTGACAGATTCGGTGGCTTGAAATAATTCTATTAGTATCTCACCTACTCCTGGTGACTTATTTCTTACTTTCAGGGCAGCTTTAACTTCACTTTCTAGAATTACAAGTTCTTCCTCATAGGAATCTCCTTCAAAGGTATCTGTCATCTTTTTGTGTAAGTTTTCTATACATTCTTTCCACCTTCCCTTTGTTGTCTCCTGGTCAGACAATATGTTTCCTTGTTGGTCATTCATCATTCCTAATTTAGATTTGAATTTCCATTTTATTAGGAGGGTATTTAGAAAACGTAAAAACAAGGTTGAGACACACAACATTTCTGGTGAATTTTCTATTTCTAATCTAAGCACCTGACACGCACCAAGCCTCCAATTAGAGTAAACACCTAGCAGAGTTAGTAAATCACTAATTAGATTGCTTTGCCGTAGGAGATAGGAATGTCACCAACCACCAAGCGCTTAAAAATTGAACAATATGGCTTGACCACTCTTGCTGGAGGGAAAATTCAAAAGCATCAGACTGGAAAAACATCTCAGAGCTTTGGGCACACTGCAGGGAGAATGGCTGTTTGGCAGCCTTGATAACACTGAATTCTGACGCTCAAGAATGGAATGATGATGCTCTTTAGTGTGGGCGGGGGCAGAGAAAACAAAACACAGAACTGCCACTGAGGAGAGAAACAAAGTCCACCAATGTGAGTTTGCAAACCAGAAATCTGTTTAAAACTGGAATTTCTTTATGCACTTTTCATACATAATACAAGGCACAGGTGTCCCAGGTAATGAAGTGACAGCGGTAGAAACAAGACACTAAGTGAGAGTCTTAAATTGCAAGATTTGTGCTGTGGGTTAAGGTCTGGAGAAATCCAAGATGGGACAGTTTCCTTGAAGAGACCAGAACTAGTTCACAAAAAATAAACGGCAGCTGTGCTGAATGTGCTCAGTGACAAATGAATGCTATCAGGGGCTAAAGGAGAGAGACCAGACTTCACAGAGTAGGTAAAACTTGAACTATTTTTTGCAAGAAGAATAAATAGTCTCATAAATCTGCGTACTTGTTCAAAAATCACACAGAAAGTCCAAAAAAAAAAAATCTAAACCCCCTGCATAAGAAGTAATGGATGGGTTATTAAGAATATGGTAAGGCAATTTTCAGGAGATTCGCTGTTGATCTCAATAAACCCAATTTTTTCTCAATAATCTTCAGTGGTGATATGGAGGAATCTCTGCCAGATGGAACCTAGGGCTTTCTTAGTAGGGGATGCCTGCAGTGATTGGGTTGCACTGGGACCTGAGACTGAGGGATCACTCAGGGTCCAAATGAGCATCCTATATAAGGCTAGTTCACCTGGCATACTAAGAGGTGAGGATCCATGAAACCAGACATCCAGACTGACAAATATAGACCAGTGTTGTTCTATAGAAATGGGATAGCTACATGTGCAATTTTAAATTTTCTTGTAGCAGAATTCTATAAAGATAAAATAAAAGTTAAAATTAATTTCAAATAAATATTTTATTTAGTTTAATATGTTCAAAATATTATCACTTCAACATGTAATAAAAATTTGTAAATTATTAATATTTTTCATTACATTTTTAATTAAGTTTTAAAATCCGATATATATTTCACATTTTCAGCACACGTCGGTTCACACCATCCGCATTTCAAGGGCTCGATAGCCACATTCGGTTGGTGGCTATCATATTGGACAATGCAGCTCTAAGCTCTTTCTGAAGCACTAAGTGTAATGCATTAGGCACAAGGATTTGGCCTCCTTGGCTCAGTGCTCCTGCAGGGATCCTTGAAACCAGCCAAGGATGGATTCCGAGGCAGCTCTTTGTCATCAACAGGAACTCCTGGGGGAGATCCTACATTGTTTTGTCTGTTTGTTTGCTTGCTTGCCACTCAAACCAGGCGAGTGGCATTTGTATAGTTAATGATATAGTGAATAAATGAACAGATGAATGGCTAATTGCCACGATGGACTCCTAGCAGGATTAGATGTAACTAGGGCAGGAGAGAGAAGAAACATGGGTCTGGCATTCAAGGCTCTCCACATTGTATTTCATATCTCTAGTTTAAACCCTATGCGATACTTCCCACTGTGCAAAATATGAAAGAGGACGAGCCTATTAATTAGCAAATTACACACACACACACACACACACACACACACATTATAATGTCTACTTGGAGATTCATACCAGCACTATAATAAGCTCAACTAAAATAATTTATTTTCAACAGGACTTTTCAGAACCTTTAACACACTGAAAGTTAGTGGTTCTCTCTTTTTGCCATGTCTCTCCACCTAAATGGTAATCTTGTTGAGGGCAGGAATCCTTTCCTTTTGTTTTTATAACCATTTCATGGCCTTTTATTCCTGCTTGCACTCTTTTTTCTGTAATCCATTCTAGGAGAACTATGAGGGTGACCTTTTACAACATAATCCAGTCAAATCACTACACTGAAAACCTCACTACACTTGGAATGAAACAGAAGCCGCAGCCAAAGAGAAGTCCCCGCAGGTTCTATATGACCTGGTCACTGGCTATGGCTTGAAACCTAATGGCTTGTCCCAGAGATCTGCAAACTATGGCCCTGGGACCTAATCCAGTCTGTTTTTGTAAATTATGTTTTATTAGAACTCAACCACATCCAACTTCAAGTTCTGTGCCTGCTCTAGATGCAATGGCAGGGCTGGGTAGTTGCGGTAAAGACCATGTGGCCTACAAACCCTAAACTATTATTATCGGGTCCTTTACAGAAAAGTTTGTCAGCCTCTGGCTTACCCTTTCACCTTTGTTCTCTCCCTTCCAGCCACACTGACTTCCTCTCTGAACCTGAAACTCACCACACTCCCTTTGCCTCAGGAATTTTCCTTCCATCATTTCTCTGCCCGAAGCATTGCCCCCACATTATTGTCTGATGGGCGCCTTATTGTTCAGGTCTCGGCTCAAATGTCACCTTCTCTGCTGCCTCCCCTAACTATTCCGTCTAATTCAGCTCTTCTTCCTCATCCGGTTACTCCTACCATCACCGTGGGGTTTGTTGTTATTGTTACTGTTGTTTCTTCACGGCACCTATTGCTCCCTGAAATTACTGTATTTATGTGTTTACTCATTCATTACCTGTCTTCCCTAATAGATTGTATACTCCCACAGGGCATTCTCTTTCTCCCTTTCACTCCTGTAGCCCCCAAATCTAGACCTGTGCACAGCACATGGTAATTACTCAACACTATGGAATGAATAGATCTATGTTGGGCCTGTCATATGGCCGTGAGAAATGAATTTAATGGAGCCAAACAGACAGAACCATAATGGCTTTTTGAGACAATTTAGATGAAACTTCTCATTCCATAGATGAAGGAAATGTGAACCTGGGAGAGGATGTATCCAGATTGAATTCAGGTTGACTCTTATCTCAGGCCTCGGATACCCTGACATCAGCTCATCATTGTCTTAACTGACTGTCTACCTAGAACTTGATTTAGAGCAGCCTGTCCCAAGAATTTCATTGATCAATAACTTTAGGATGACCACAAAGCTAAGTGTAATAATCTATTTACTGAGGATTTCTCAGATCCTTTAATAAATTATTTTTTGCAGAGATTCTAAAAAAAATGAGATGTTGATACAGACCTTCCAAACAAATTTGAACCATTTTTCCTGCCCTTAACAATTTTACCTTTTTTTGTAATTAGTAGTCTCTACTGTATCCAATCTTATTTAACAAATGCTTAAAAAGAGAAATGACTAGCAGTGTCACCTTCTCCCAATGGCATTCTCATAGCATCTGATGAGGGTCTTATACCATCTTTAGAATCCTACAGATTCTTAGCTTTATGTTTGATCAGTAATTACAGCCTGTAGAAATTGCCTATTTTTAATCTGTTTCATATAGTAGATTGTAAGCTCATTGAAGGCAAGAAACATACTCAATTCATCTTTGTATCTCCAATGATTAATATTGCCAAAACATTAAAAAATGTTAATATCTCATCACAAGACTCTTGCCTTGGCCTGGAACAATCTTTCACCAAAATGGGTATTTGGTTCACTGTCTCACCTTCTTCATTTCTCTAGTCACATGTTACTTCTCAACAGAACCCACTCTGACCAGTATATTTACAATTGTAAACCTCTCCTCTTGAATTTTCTGATCCCCCTTTCTCTGTTCTGTTTTTCTGAAGTACTTACCACATTCTAATACAGTATATATAGTAATTTATAGAGTATACTTACTCTCCACTCCACCCCACTATATAGAAAGCTGTAGAAAGGTAAATATTTATTTTTTAAAAAATCACCTGTGTTCACTAATATATCCCTAGCACCTAGAATGGTTGAATACTAGGAGACCATAATAAATTTGTTGAGTGAGAAAAATGAATTCATAAATTAATGAATGAGGACCTAAGTACCAAGCTCCATCATAAGGCTCATCAGAGATAGGCCAGTTGACCAGCAGACCCTGCTGTGATCAAAGCAGATGTTGGGTTCTCTCTCCTCATTCCAGGAAGAAACGCGTTCAGGCCAGCCATGTTTAAGAGCAGCACTGAACACATAAAAGTTAACAGTGCATATGGGAGAGGAGTTTGCCTTGCTTAATGACTTGGCAACCCGGCAAGCGTGGGGAGTGTTTGAAAAGATTTGAGACCTTATTTTCTGTTGACTCTGCTCCCACAGTCCATAGGAGTCATGAGCAATATTTCCAAAGGACAGCAAATAAAATCTAGTCTTGTCCAACCACCAGGAGGCAGAGTGAAGCATACATATGAAAGAAAGAAAAAATAATAATGTTAACCTCAGCTGATATCCATGAAGGAATAAGTCTACACAAAATGAAATGAAGGAGGTTACCTTTACCTCTGATGGCTTCTACATATTCTTCAACTTGGACTCAGAGGCTGAGAAAAATTGTCAATATGGGGCTTGATTGTGGTTGAGAATAATATAAATTAGAACTTGGCAAGAGACTTTATGTGAAAATTTAGATTTGCACTTAGCTGAGCATTGAGAACAAGAGATTGCTAATGCTCAGATATAACAGTAAATAGGAAACAAAACAGGAACTATATAATTCAAGTAAATTATATTTATAAAAGAAGAAAGTGATAATGGTAAGAAAATAAAAATAAACTTTTGAGTAAGTAAACTTTAATTACTAATATTATCAACATGCCATGGTCTCCTCAGGTCTCCTCAGGAAAAGGAAAAAGACTTAAGCAGAATTAACCTAGTCTTTGTGGATAAAACACAGAGTAAATTTCATTTTATTAACTTGGCAAAGGAAACCAACTGTTCTCTTGAACAAAAGCAGGTGTTACTTGAATGAAGCTAGGACTTTGTTTAGGTTTGAAGGATATGTAGAGAACAAGAAGTGGAGTTAAAGTGACTCCTCAGAAAAAACAAACAAACAAACAAACAAAAAAAAAAACGCATCCTCAGCAGCGAGAGGCAGACACCTCTCTTGCTGAAACCCTCTCTATGAGGAGGCTCAGTTTGGGAAGCAGGATGCCACTGTGAGCTAAGAGAAATGAATTAACCATCCATGTTTGAGAACTTCTCTAAGATTTTAAACATGGAGTTCCTCATTTTTATGCTTCCATTACTACTTTGCAGATGAGAAAGCTGTGGCCACTGACCGCGGTAGATAGCCCAGGGTCACACAGCTAGCAATCGATGGAGTCAACTGCAACCAAAGCCCTTCCCTCTATCCTCAGAGATAAGAGGCCCAGAAAATGCATGCCTCAGCACTACAGAGGCTGAACTCCAAAGGCCTCCATGCATCAGTAAGGTCCGATTTCTATAAATCCAGGTCTAAATCTCTGAGCGTTTCATGCATTATCAGCCTTGTGGAAGGCAAAGGAGGCCTTCCCAGGCATGGGTGTGGGAGATTGGCAAGCCATTCCTTCCACATAATCCGTGTAGGTGGGAGATAAAAAGATATCCATATATATAGAAACCGGTTGTTAACATTATCTCACATGGCAATTCATTCCTGTCTTCTTTATACACTTACATAATTTTCCCCTCAGCAAAAATAATAATGGAATGTTTCAACAATTAAAATGAAACCGTAATTCATACACAGGCAACAATTCATTCCTAGACTTTTTCTGTAATATTTTAAATACTTTTTATCACACCATAATGTCCCCTGCTGTGTTTGCTCAATATATAACATAAGCATGTTTTTTTACATTAACATTCTACAAGTATAAAATATTTAATAATTGTATACACAAAAATCAAACACTTTGTAAATGTATTTTTATATCTAGGTATTTATATCTAGGTCATAATATTCCTAATTCTCTAAATGTTAGTCATTTAAATTATTTCCATTTTTTCCCATTATAAAGGACAAAGATTAATTCTTTTAACTTAAAGCTAACATTCTGCAATTACTCAAATGCCTTAGGAAGGCTGCAATAGAAAATCTGATGACCCATCTGTACGTGGAGGAAAGGAGCGCATCACGTTTTCCTGGAATCAGGTGTTAAAGAAGTGGCGGGCAAGTATGAAAGCAGAAGGGCCTGGGATGACTGACAGCCGCAGAGTGGAGCTCCCCTGAGGGGGCAGGTGGCACAGAAAGGGAGGTGAGGCCGGCAAAGGCCATCTGTCAGTGTTGACCACACTCACAGAGGCCACTGAATGGAATACAAATAATTTAGCCCCAGCAGGCATAGTGAAGCATACATATGAAAGAAAAAATAAAAATATCCAGACCTCCTGAGTGCATCCAGTGAGTATCACCTTATCCTGATTTAGGAGGGGTAACCAATTAGATTTTCCTGATACATGATAGGTAGATAGATGATAGATAGATAGATAGATAGATAGATAGATAATAGATAGATAGATGATTGGTAGATAGATAGATAGATAGATACATAGATAGATACATAGATACTGGCTCAGCCTCCATCACAAATTCCATCACCTATCAGAGAAGTTATTTCTGCAGTGGGCAAAGAGCTGTATCAAGAAAGTCCTCAGTTCTGATTTGAAACATTCTTACAGAATATATTCACCTCTTAAAGACATAGAGGAGACAGTATTTAAAGGACCAAAGAGATGGGGGTTAAGCTGTGACAGCAGCTGGAGAAAGCTTCCTGCTAGGAGGGAGTGTAAGTTTCAGGGGTATACTTCTGAAGGCAGTCCACAGCGTTTTCCAGAGAAGGGACTGAACAATGTTGTTTCACATCTGGTTTTCGGAGTGGGGGTGTGTGTAGGGGAATATTCAGAGATACCGAGAAAGATTGGGTGACCTTTCACAGACCTGTTATATAACACAGTGTTTGTGAAGGCTCTCAGTAATACACCTTTCCATTTAGACCCCAATGTAATTAAATTAAATTCAGCAATGACAAAATATCATAAATAATTATAGCATGAACTATGTGCTGACAAATGTCATTAAGGAGATGGCTGCAACAGACAGGGAAATATTTAGTATGGTTCCATCTGAATGTTATATTCTCAAGGAATCTCAATATTACATTTTAGTTTAATTATTCCAATGAAGATATGTTACCTTCATCAAGTTCCTACAAAACATTCCAAGTATCTATAATAATAAAAGTGTAATATGCTAATTAGACCAGACAACCTTCCGGATGAAGCCGGGGCTGTGAGGGAAGCCTGGGTCCCGGGTGCCAGAGGGAAGCCAGTGCCAGCAGCCGGGGAAGGAAGGCCAACTCCTGCACAAATTTCATGCATGGGGTCTCTATTAATATATATTTGTATTGTTAATACTACTCGTGTATCTTGCATTGGTAATCTTTTAAAAATATGTATAGCAAACTTCCAATGATTTTTTTTCTGTTGAGTTCTGACTAGATGACAACCATTTGTCTCCGATTTTTCATGGCAGTTCTAAATACATATATTCCACACCATTGTCCTTCCAAACTGTTAAATTGCCCTAGATATGTCAATGAAATGGTGTCAAAACTACTCTTAGTAGATGGTTCTCCACACTTGGAAATGACACAAAAAATTCTTTGTCAAACTATATTTGTCATTTTATTTGGAAAACATCATCATTTCATCAGTCTTACAAAAAAAAAAACCAAAACAGAATTGGTGGTATCTGCCTTTAAAAATATCTTCTGAATTCCCTCTGTCACTCAAACTTTAACTTCCTAGCTCTGGTGTGTACTTAACCTTTTTAAATTAAAATATTTTACTTTGAAAATATATGGTACGCAGGTCATAATTATAAATTCTTGAAATTATCATTATGTACAAAATAGACATGATTATCATAATAATATTACTGGTAACTTAATATAAACAGTTGCTATTTTAAGTAATCTATCCATTATAGCTACATCACTATGTTTTTGTTAATCCTCACCAGAGGATATTTGAAACATCCATGTGAGAGACACATCAATTGGTTGCCTCCCACAAGTGCCCTAACCAGGCCTGGGGATGGAGCCTGCAACTGAGATATGTGCCTTTGACAGAAATCAGATCCGGGAGCCTTCAGTCCATAGGCTGATGCTCTATCCACTGAGCCAAACCGGCTATGGCTATATCACTATGCTTTTGAAGACTAAGCATAGTATTGTATAATTCACCCTTGTATGTAATCATTTCACAAATATTTGTGGAGTATCTTCTTTGTTCCAGGCACTGAATGATGTACTGACTATATCACGGAGAACAAAACAGCCATGATCTATGCACATGAAATGTAGAGACATTGAAACTGAAACAGGATGGATGCATAAGAATTATCCAAGCAAAGAGAAAGCAGAGGGGCAAGAAAGGTGAGGCAAGAGCAAGTGGAAAGACCCTGAGCACAGAAAGCGCTTGGAACATTTAACTGAAAGCAAGGAAGTTTGATAAAGTAAAGTGAGTTATGGGGAGAGTACCTGAGAAGGGGAAGAGCCAGCTTATACAAGCTATAGGCCTTATGCAATAGCTTAGATGTCATTTTTAAGGTTATGGGAAGGAAATATAAAGCTTCCATCAGAGCTGTGAGTGAATAAATCATATATTTTAGAGACATCACAAGCTGCTGTGTGGAGAGCGAAAAGAGGTAAGAGTAGAAGTGAGGTCAGGGTGGTAGTCCTCTCTAGTCCTCATCAATAGCTGTTCTTTTTTATCAAAGTCGTTGAAATACAATTTTATATTAGGAGCTAAGAAAAGGAGAACAAAGCCAAAAGTTAGTAGGAGAAAGCAATAATAAACTTTAGACCAGAAATAAATGAAATAAAGACTAAAAAACAATAGAAAAGATTAATGAAATTAAGAACTGGTTCCTTGAAAAGATAAACAAGATAGATAAGCCTTTACCAGATGCATCAAAGCAAAAACAACAGAGTACCCAAATAACAAAATCAGGAATGGAAGAGAAGTTACAAACAACACCTCAGAAATAGAAGGTATCAAAAGAGATTACTACAAACAATTACAGGTCAACAAACGGGGCGACATAGAAGAAATGTTCTCATTCTGAAGGACAAAGAAGATAGTACCTTCACAGCTCATTTACCCTTTGATCGATATGCGGGGCTAATCTGTTCAAGGGGCCAGGAAAAAAGTGATGTGAAACTCTTACAGGCCCATGTGCAGAGGCAGGTGTGAGTTCTCTCTGTGCCCTCTCCTCTCACCCAGCAAGCATAGAGATGTGTGCTCCATGAGGTACACCTACCAGGAGCTGAGCCTTATTCTTGGTCTTTAATGACTGTGAGAAGACATAGCTCCCACCCACCTCATCTATTACCCACTAATCCCCATGAGACTGTAGTATGAGCAAGAAATAAATCTATGTTATGTTAGGGACCCTGAGATTTCAGGGCTATGCTGTTACCTCCAGCTGGCCTAATTTATCCTGACTAAAACCTGGGGACCAAATAGCCCCCAATTTCGTAGGTGTGAGAGACAATAAAGTAACATATATAAAATAGAGGCCCGGTGCACAAAATTTGTGCACCCGGGGGGTGGGGGTCCCTCAGCCCAGCCTGCGCTCTCTCACAGTCCAGGAGCCATCAGTTGAACATCCTTAGTGCTGCCATGGAGGCAGGAGAGGCTCCCACCACCACTGTTGCACTTGCCAGTCCCACAGGGGGAGTGCACTGACCACCAGGAGGCAGCTCTTGCATTGAGTGTTTGCCCTCTGGTGGTCCGTGCACATCATAGCAACCAGTCATTCCTCTGTTTGGCCGATTTGCATATTAGCCTTTTATTATATAGGATACTTGTCACAGTAGCAAAGACACAGTAGGTGCTAAGAAAATGGTAGCTAGAAACCATTCTGGTCTCAACTCTGTTATTAACTAGCTCTTCGTTGCCAGAAGCTAGTTCCAGCATGTCAGCAGGGCTGAATCACCTGGAAATGGCTGAGGGCATTTCCCCAAACCTGAAAAGAATGCATAAATGATTGCTTGCTGCCAGACAGCTAAGGGCATCTCAATTTACATGCTATTGCCTCCTGCTGGCCAAACACCTGAACAGCCAAAGGCAGTTCCACCAATCTGACAATGGATTCTGTACAACCCCTGACTTTTGATATGTATATCTACCTTGCCTTAGGACAATTTGTGTTAATAAAAAGCAAGGGGTCCTGAGACAAGGAGAACTTGGTTTGTTTAGCCAAGCTCCTCTGGCCCCCCAAATGCCTTCCAAAATTATGTTTCATCTCTGGACTCTTGATTAATTTACACACAGCACCTTCTCCAGATTCCTGTACCCTTCTAGATGCTGGATTAAAACCACTGGCATTATTTGTGCTTCCATGACCAGCTCCCCTAGTCCAATTTGCTCTCCATGGAATGAGGGGTTTATCCAAAACTTACACAAACTAGGATTCTAACCTGATGGAATGAAGAATGCAGGGGACTCAGTGTTAGCTGGAAATGTGAACACACTCCCTTCTCCTTCTTTCATCAAACAGAATAAGCACATTTTTTGGATACCAAGTCAGTAGACAAATGGCCCAAGGAGCCAGGCCAGTAATACTCCCTTACAGCAGTGTATGAGATTTCCTTTTTCTCTTCATCCTCGACAGCACTTTCCGTTTGTTGATTTGGTGGTGATAGCCATTCTGACAGGTGTGAGATGGTACCTCATTGTCATTTTGATTTCCCTCTCTCGGATGATTAGTGACTTTGAACATGTTTTCATATGTCTCTTGGCCTTCAGTATGTCCACTTTTGAGAAGTGTCTATTTAGGTCCTTTGCCCATTTTTTGATTGGATTGTTTATCTTCCTTTTGTTACTTTGTATGTGTTCCCTATAAATTTTGGAGATTAAACCCTTATCGGATGTCACATTGGCAAATATGTTTTCCCATGCAGTGGACTTTCTAGGAATATATCCCAAGTAATCAGAAACAGCAATCAGAAAGAAAATATGCACCCCTATGTTCATAGCAGCACAATTTACAATAGCTAAGATTTGGAAACAGCCTAAGTGCCCGTCAGCAGATGAGTGCATTAAAAGACTGTGGTACATCTACACAATGGAATACTATGCTGCTGTAAAAAAGAAAGAATTCTTACCATTCCAAACAGCATGGATTGACCTGGAGAGCATTATGCCAAGGGAAATAAGCCAGTCAGAGAAGGATAAATATCACATGATCTCACTCATTTGTGGAATATAATGAAGAACGTAAACTGATTAACAAAAATAGATCTAGAGACATAGAAACATCCAACAGACTGTCAAACTTCAGAGGGAAGGCAGGGGAGGATGGGAGTGGAGGGTTAGAGATCAACCAAAGGACTTGTATGCATGCATATAAGCATAACCAATGGACATAGACAGTAGGGGGATGAGGGCTTGTGCTGGGGGGTGGGAGTGGCCAGAGAGAGGTCAATGGGGGAAAAAGAGACTTATGTAATACCTTAAACAATAATTAATTTAAATTTAAAACAAACAAACAGCCGAAACCAGTTTAGCTCAGTGGATAGAGCGTCGGCCTGCGGACTGAAAGGTCCCAGGTTCGATTCCGGTCAAGGGCATGTACCTGGGTTGCAGGCACAATCCCCAGTAGGAGATGTGAATGAGGCAGCTGATTGATGTTTCTCTCTCATCAATGTTTCTAACTCTCTATCTCTCTCCCTTCCTCTCTGCAAAACATCAATAAAATATATTTTAAAAAAACAACAACAAACAGTGAAACAATTCAGAATTATTCTAAGGCCACCAAAGAAACTCTTAATTTCCCTCTGGAAATTTACAAGCCCAGCAGATAACCTGAGTAAAGAAAGACACCAATTTTTCTGGCTAAAGTGGTCACTGGGTCAATTAACTACTGCTAAAGAATTTTCTAGTTTGTATTTTGGGAACTCCAGGTGAATCTAAAAATCTCCAGAGCCTCAACTTTTAAATGAGAGGGAGGTGTGGGCTTTCTTCATGTCCTGGGCACTACCATGTGCAGGTAGTGCATGTAATCCATTTGCATGACTGCATCCTCAAAAAATCCTAGCTCTCTGCTCTAACCCATTTGGCTCAGTGGATAGAGTGTTAGCCTGCAGACTGAAAGGTCCCAGGTTCGATTCTGGTCAAGGGCATGTACCTTGGTTGCAGGCACATTCCCAGTAGGGGGTGTATAGGAGGCAGCTCATCAATATTTCTCTCTCATTGATGTTTCTAACTCTCTATCCTTCTCCCTTCCTCTCTGTAAAATATCAATAAAATATGTTTTAAAAAAACCTAGCTCTATAATTCTGGACAAACAACTCTACATCCTCCACAGCTTAAGATACTCATGTATAAAATCCTATATAATAAAAACTTAATATGAAAATTGACCAATTGGCAGAATGACTGGCAGAATGTCCAGCCACTATGATGTGCACAGACCACCAAGGGGCAGATGCTCAACGTTGGAGCTGCCCCCAGACAACAGGCCCTAGGGCGGCCAAGGCAGGTGCCAGCTGGAGCCCACGGTCACCCTGCTGGTAGCACCACAGATCAGCCCTGATCATCAGCCAGGCCCTGGGGCCCTACCTGTGGATGAATTTCATGCACCAGGCCTCTGGTAGTGATAATATACCCACCTTATGCACCTCCTGGGGTCGTCATCATGAACAAATGGGATGTAATGGAAGTAGATGTCCTTTGTAAAGCTGCTTTTGCAAATCGTTGATGCATTGTTGTTATTATTGCTGTTATGATAGTTCCTGCTCCAAAATGATTCATCTCGAGGGATCTTCCCTGTACACATCAGAGGCAAAAAAAAAGGTCTCCTTCTCCCCTCTCTGCGTGATTCATGGTGTTGACTGTAGAGGGAGTTTGCCAACTTGAAAATGTAAACAATCTATTTCCACTGAGATGATTTCCCTTACATAGAGAGGAACAACTGGGTTTTCTTTCTTTCTGAATGCACATGAATTCCTGTCCTCCTGAGAGAGCCTAACTGCCTTATGTCTGTAATCAGTTTACCTTCCTAGGTGCTTGCTATTTTCTGAACAAACTTACTACAGTAAATATGTATTCCTCAGATCTCATGGGAGTCTAGTCTACTGTTTTACCCAACTCCCATCCCTGGGGGAACTGGTTGAAATAAAAAAGCAAAAGGAATTGGAGACAATGATATGGAACACAAGCACACACCTAAGGCATGCTCTGAGGCAAGCGGGGGCGGGGGTGGGGGGGGGTGGGGGCGGCGGAGTGGAGAGGAAGGTGCTCCTGTCCTTTGTAGAGTGCTTTGTCCAGCAGCCAATTCGGAACTCTAACCTCCATTCTGAGGCAGCTTCAATCTCTGGGCATCCAGAGCCCTGTCTAGTACTGCAGGTGCTTTTGGGAGTGTATTTGAAATTATTAGCTAAAACCTTGTATGAACTTACTGAAAGTTTGCTGAGAGCTTTAACTCAGAGACAATAGAAAAGGGTCTGTCTGGAGGGATTATAAGGAAGATAAACATTTTATATTTGACTTATAGAGATCTAAACAAATGATTATAACATTTATATCATTGTAGCCCGAAGAGGTTAAACAGTTAGAAATAAATAAAATTTATTTCAATCCCAGGCCAGTGAGTAAATGTTAAATCAAAATAGCTCCAATAATTATGGAAGTAAGTAAAATGTCACCCCAAGGGGAAACATTCAGCAGTTGGTAGCCCTCTTCATAGCAAGAGACACTCTCCCACCTGGCAGACAGTATGCAGTGCACGCAGGATGCAAGACACAGGAGCTCTGATAGAGCATAGGCAGCTCAGGGCAGTACAGGTTGCTCCTATCCTAGTAGCTGGGGTTGGTGAGAGATGCCTCGAGGTACCCAAACTTGAAGGCTGTCTCCAGGAGAGAGAGGGCAAGGGGTGTGCTCCAAGCCAAGGAGCGGCAGTTAGAAAGGCTCCGCAGCACGAAATGCAAGGTGTCTGCCATGGAAACACCTGAATGCATGTGGTCTCATTTGAAGTGACACTTGCCAGGCAGGCCATGGCAAAAACTAAGGTTGCAGACTTGCAGGGGAGGGCCATCCTTATGCTCTTCCCGTGCTGCTCTAAATTTAGACTTATTAAAGCAATCAGGTTTCATTTGGGAGTTCTGCAAAGGAAAGTGACATGGTCGTACTTGCATTTCAGAAAATTCAATCTGGCAAAAGAGAATTGAGTGGATTTGAGGGTGTGCAGCAGGGGAAACACAGAAGGAAGTAGTAAAGTTAATTCGTACATTAGGACCCACAAAATAAAGCTGCCCCACTGGACCAGCCCACGTCACGAATCTAGACTTGGTCAACCCGCACTTGCAGGAAATGCCTCAGTCAAGGGAACTAAACAGACACCATCTGCAATCCTTCAGCTCAACTTTGGCTAGTTTATTTTACCCTAGAAAATAGAACCTGCTAGCCTTATAAGGAATCCCCCACTTCCTAGCCAATCACACCCTGTGTCCTCATCGCCTCTCCTAAAGCTCTGTAAAACATGTTCTTGTCCCAAATCAGGAGATTCTTGTTGAATGGGTGAAGGCTTAACATTACAATGACACCAGCTGAGTTATGGGGTAAGATGGGAGATTAAACATACGAATTTAATGTTACCTCATAAAACCCACTACATTTATAGTAAATCAATTTTATTTATAAATCTTAAACCCACACAAAAGGGGACAACAAGAAAAGAGATAACAGCAACAAAATTTTGGAAGCTGAAAAGCAGATGAGCAAGAGGTAGCTTGGCAGAAATGAGAAAGTAAAATCATAAGTCAGTATTGGGGATAAGCGAGAACCAACTCAAAGTACAACATAGTATCCTCAATGTGGTAAAAAAAAAAAAAAGTTATTTGTAGACAATTTTGGAGAGCAGGGTTAGGGAGAAGTGGTGATGGGACAGGAAGAGTCTGAAGTGAGGAATGGGTTTGGTGAAGCTGTTTGCGAATCAGGTAGATCACTACATGCCATGCTCCCCAGGCCTACGATTCTGGGAGAGTACTGCTACACTGTAAAATTCTTGAGGCTTATGCCACATCCCCAAAAGAAAAACAAAAAGAAAAAAGTGAAACAGCGGGTCTCTGGGGTGAATCTGCATGATTAGCCAGCCTCTGTTTTACCTTCTCTTAGGAGCCTTCATGGAATAATGGCGATAATGCCCTTTCTTCACACAGCTACTCAAATTTCAAAACTAACCTATATATCGTTACAGATACACTGTTGATAATGTCATAAAAATCAATTACCCAAAAGTCAGGGCAGTAAGTACCTCTTACTTCTGCAGGGTAGAAGCAGGGGATGTCACTAAGGAGAGGCTCGCACTGGACTTTTAAACCCCAGGCTATATTCTAATTCTTCAGCTGGGTAGTGAACGGATAAGTGATTGCTTTATTATTCATAAACTGTGCATATGTTTTATATACTTTCCCAACTATAACAATTTGTAGGAGTGAAAATGAGCACAATATGTTTTTCAAAGCTCTTTGCTTGTGGACCCAACCTATCCTCAGTGAACCTCTATTTGCTTCTATTTTACATAATATAGCAAATACTTATTTGGTCATCGTCATCAAGAAAGAGATTATGTGTGACATAAGCACCAATCAACTTTTGTGTTTATTGGTGTTTGGTCACGGTCATCAAGAAAGAGATTATGTGTGACATAAACACCAATCAACTTTTGAAAATCTTCATAGAGATTCTGAAAACCAGGAATATTTAGGGAAGGCTTCTAATAGTGAGTGGAGTTCAATCTGAAGGAAGTGAGAGTGTGGTTGGGTTATCTCCTCCATGAAAGTATCACAGGCTACTCACTCCTCTTTTTTCTTCCTCTATGACAGGCAGAGTACGTAGAATATTGTAGGAGCTCAACAAATATCAGAAAACTGGATGTATGTTTGAGGAAAAGGCATTCCAGTCTGTGACACAAATGCAGTCTTCTCTAATAGCTGGTGTTCTTGCTTCCCCCTGTGGACTAACTGCATCCCCTGCTTCCCAGAATTACTGAATGAAGAGGGTTCCTATAATGAGGTTTCAATTAAATCATGTCTGTTTTTAATTAATGGATATAAGTAAATTATTCTGGAATAGTCATTCACATAATGAAAAAATGAGTAATATAGATTCCCTAGTATCTCTCACTGGCCATCATTGGTTTTCTCACTATAGATCTAAACTTGATGAGCCAAAAGAATATTTTTCTTGTTTTGCTGAATCTGCAAAAATTAAGAATGAATACTATAATTATGCTTTTAATGGCTTTTTAGAATATACCTTTAAGACAAAGAACTTGCACCGATGCTTCTTCTGTGATCATTATATGAAAGTGATGAGCTGAGGTCAGCAGGTGACTTGGAAGAAGCGCTGGAGGGGATTTGGGTAGTTGAGTTATTGGCTTGTGCTCTGAGGTCTTGTGTGTGCTCATGAAAAATGGAATTGCAGGCCATTCATTGTCCTGAGAGCAGCTCAATGTTTTTGAATGAGCCCCTTTTCCGACTGTGGGCTATGTTTATTCTCCAACTCTTCAAGTCAGTTTTTAGTTTAGCTCACAACAGAATTTTTAGATAATAATCATAGAAGGCCACTTTCACTGTTGCTGCTTCATTCAAATGTTCTTTGTTTTACTTTTATTTTTGTTATCCAGCTTGGCTTTAGCTAGTGATACTTTCAATAACAGTGATAGTCATGTGCATGAATGGTACAAAGTGCTACAGGTAAGGTAGTGGGAAACAAGCCATGGACCGCTCCCCCATACACTCAAACTTATTTCATATCAATAAAACAATTACATTAAAATATAATTATATTCCATAATAAGTGTTTGGAGGCAAATATATAAAGCTATGTCCTAAACAGGTCCTATAACATATTAGCTGGAGAATTAAATCCCTGTGGCAAAAATGGAATAAAGTTTCAAGAATAGCTTCCCCAGAGAAGGAAACATTTAATGTAAAGTTTCAGGTTAGGGATGGGAGGGGCAAGAAAAGAGAGAAGAAGTTGTGAAGAGAGGAGAGAATTCAGGAAGACACTCAAAGCAAGACTTCAAGTGGAGAATTCAAGGGGCTGAGAAAGAGCAACAAGACTGGAGCCCAGTGAGGGAGAGGAGGGAACACCTCGGACACAGGCAGGTCCCAGAGCATCGAGGCTGTGGGCCACGTTCGAGTCACTTCTCTCCCTTCTTAGGAGCCACAAGAGCCTTTGAAGAGTTTTAATCACAGACATAATGGAAGTAAATTTTCAATTCAATGAACATTCTGCCTGTGATATGGAGAAGCTCTCAAGTGGGCAAAGTGAGTGTGAGGAAATAGATCATTCAGTGTTCTGCAAGGAAAGGGGCAGCTTACTCAATAAGCTTTGCCTGAAGGATGTGTTGAAAAAGAATCATTTACACTGAAAGGAGCAAAGTCAAGAAGCAAAAAGGAATAGCAAGCCATTGGTACCCCTCAGCCTGAAGGGACAGAGGGCATGGGAGTTTATCAGAGCCTGGTAAACATCAGAGCAGAATAAGTGGGGCCGGCTGACAGAGCAGGGGATAGAGGTACATATTCTAACCTCTCCCCTTCCTAAAGACACTCTCTTGCCAGCGCATCCTCAGCCAGGGAGGGCATAGGGCAAGGTCAAGCCATGGCAGATAATGGCCAAGAATGGGTCTAGGGCAAGGGGTGCCAATAAAGAATAGAGAGCCCAAATGATTAGGTTCCTACAGTTGTTCATGTTTAAAGATGGACAGAGTAAATGGTTTGGAGAGATAAGTAGGAGACAAAAATCAATAAACGTTGATGATGAATTGCTTGTGGAGATGAGGAAGAAGTAGGATGGCCAAAATTTCTCTTTGGGCACTGTCTGAAGCAATGATGATGCAATGGGATAGATATTGATATTCTTCACAAAGATAATAAATCCCAAAGGAGTAAGGGAAGGATGTGGTGGTGGTAAGAGGTGAGTCTGGCTCTCAGCCTGCTGAATCTGAGACGTTTCAGTCATCTCAATTCCACAGGGACCACCCAGCCTCAGTGAGATCAATAGGCGCAGCCCCTGACCATGGCCAACCATCTCACAAATGCAGGGTATCAGTTAAAAAGGTTGCGAGCAGAGAGAACATTAGAGCATTTCCTATGCTGACCCTCATTCCAGAGTCTGAATTGAGCATCAGGTTATGGCCAAGTTGTTCATCCTTCACCTAAGACCCGGGAAAGAGTAGCTAGACTTATGTCAATAGCACTCCCACAAAGTGATTGAAAGTTGATTTTTGAAGGTTTTGTTACTGAGGATTTAGTCCTAAGCACTTTTGACTATCTGTTAGCATAAAACGGAATCTTCTCCTATTGCCTATGAAATCCACTGGCTTGTATTTTCATAAAATCACAGACTAATCCCCTAGCTGGTGTCTCCTCTGTAGTGCAGGTGCTTATGGTGTGTTTGGGAGGTGGCTATTCCATTGCCCATGTCCTGGGTGATATGAGAATGATAATGCTGGATGTGCGCCTCCTTTCTATGGTCTTCTTCAAAGAAGTTCCTGATATAATCCTGCTTTGCACCCTACACTCCACTTTCCATTTCTAAGGCTGTAGCTCTTTACTGTTTGAGATTATTTTCTGATTGTTGGTACTCTAACAGGGACCTCCTGTGTATGTCCAGAATTTCTACTAGTATCTCTCTAACTTCCCTTTCTCCCAAATCAAATGTCTTTGCTTCTCTATGTGATATGATGTCAGCACTATATAGCCCGACACACTAACTTCTTGCTCATAATTCAGAGACTAAACTAATGCATAATTTTCATGACTGAGAAAACAAGAAAGATCACACTGGTTTTTCCCACTCTCCTACTTTCCCATTGTACCAATGCAGGACATTAAAACATAATCTCATTTTTAAAATGTTTTTATTGATTTTTAGACAGAGAAGAAGGGAGAAGAATAGAGAGATAGAAACATTGGTGAGAGAGAAACATCATTGAATAGCTGCTTCCTGCACACCCCGTACTGGGGATTGAGCCCACAACCTGAGCATGTGTCCTGACAGGGAATCGAACCAGTTACCTTTTGGTTCCTGGGTCAATGGTTCAACCGCTCAGTCACACCGGTTGGACAATAATCCCATTTTTAATTGTATTTCAATTACAGGCAGATTTCTGAAACATAATAGGTAAATCATAAGGATTCTTGGCTTTAGGAAGCTCATATTTTTGTTGAGGAAAACAGGGGCATTATTGAAAAATTACCTGGTTGAAAATAAATGCTTCCAAGATTTAGTGACCTCACATTTTACACAGAGCTGGTCATAGGGTATACAATCAATAAACTCTTGTCTAAAGATTGATCTCACAGTCATAACTATATCTCATTTCACACAATAAGAACTATGATAGAGGTGCTCACAGTCCTAAGGAAGCTCTGAGAAGGGGGCTCAAGCTCAAACTTGGGAAAGAGGAGCATAGATCTTGGACCATTTCCCAGAATAAACATTTTAAAAGGTGGGCAAATGATACCACATAAAAAAAGTAGTGTTATAGAAAAAGTGAACAGCCACCTACAGTTTGGGAAAAATAACTGTAATGGTATACCTGAAAATAATGCCCATCCATCTCTGAAACATAAAAGCACATAAAAATGTCTTCCACAGGATAGCCTAGATTTTTACCACTCTTATACCTTATTCATGGAAATGATGCTACAGTAGAGGATGCCAAATTGTGATTTTTGACCCACTTCCCAACTTTAGGAATTCAAGCAGAGGTTGTGAAATGGAAACAAGGTCATATAAAAATACCCAGAAAACCTACCCTCTTGACTATTATTGTGTAACCTCTCCCACAGTTGTCAATAAGAACAGGAAGTGAGACAAAGGAAATGGCCATAGTTTCTGGTTGACCAACCTAAACAACCTCTGCTTTGGTGATTTTACACAACAATATAGCTGATGTTGAGGAATACAATTTCAGGCGTATTAAGTCAGCTGTCCCCATGGCTGGAAGTCCAACCCAGTGTCCTAGAAATGATGAATAAGCATTGTTTGCAATCAAATTACTATCACGGTTTGCCAAAGAGCCTTTCTCTCAAGCAATAAAATATGACTTTGTTTTCAGTGTCAGGCATGATTAAGTTGAACGTGTAAAAATCCCTAACCTTATTGATTCCTTGTATTATGCTCAGATTTCTCATGTTTTTCAGCACCTTATTCATGCTTAGAATAGAGAAAGACATTTCAAAGAACAGCTACTGTTTGGAACCACAGAATATAAGCAGGGAGGTATGGAACAAGAGTAGATGTAGGATGCTGCAGAGTAATAAGGTAATGAGTTTGCCTTTTTCTCAGATTTGACTGTTTGCCAAATAAAGGCACTTTCATGTGGATGAACATAAAATCACACAGCTAAGAAAAACTTGCATTAACATCTGTCATTTTATAGATGAGACATGGGTGTTCAATGTAATGACATGCCTTGTCCAAAAATCTCAGTAAGGATAATATCAAAACTGCAATCTCGCCCTAACTGGTTTGGCTCAGTGGCTAATAAATTATAGGTCAAGATGTAATAAAGTATCTAGAGACCTAGAAAATGAGTTAAATATATAATAAACAACTCAAAAGGGGAGGATGAGCTAATACACCAGTAAAACTCCCACACATGCCAGGGATATTGCTCCTTCCTGGCAGGGCAGGCTATGCCGAATGCTACATCTCTCTCAGGCTCAGCCCTCAGCATATTCCAAGTGAGGCCATGGTCAATTCTGGAAGAGCAACTACATTTGAGGGAAAATATTGTAAAGCCACACATTTTAATAAAAGAAAGGAGTGGAATTAAAGGAATTTATAAGTCATACTAGAGGCCCAGTGCACGAAAATGCATGCACTTGGGGAAGGAGGGGGTTCCCTCAGCCTGTCCTGTGCCCTCTCACAGTCCAGGACCCCTCGGGGGATGTCTGACTGCTGGCTTAGGGAGCAGGCCTAAGCCAGCAGTCAGACATCTCTCTCGCAGTATAGGAGCCCTCACTCCTTACCACCTGTCTGCTCACTGCTCCTTACCCCTGGGCTCGCTGCTCCTTAGCACTGCTTTGGAGGCAGGAGAGGGTCCTGCCACCTCCACTGCACTCACCTGGCTCCTGCACTGAACGTCTGCCCCCTAGTGGTCAGTGTGCATCATGGCGACGGGTTGTTCTGCGTATTACCCTTTTATTATATAGGATAACATGAGAACAAGTTAAAGAACTGGGGTATATTCAGGAAAAAGAAAAAGGTAGGGGCAGAGGAGAAAGGGAGGGTGAACTTAATTATCTGGCTCAAATACAGGTAGGATTGTTACATAAAGGCATCATGAGCCTTTCGGAATGTCAGGACAGTGAGCAACCTCTTTCTCTAAATCCCCTACAGTCTTTTCTTGCTGGCATGTATTACAACAAAACTTGACTATGTTGTTTGTTTGTTTGTTTTTTATTAGATTTTAAGCTCCTCGGGAGCTGGGACCGTGTCTTCTTTATTCTCACTTTTAAAACAGCACTTGGCATGTAAATCTGCTTGTTGAGTGATCAAATAAACTGTTCTGCATAATGGTAAATAGCACAACTAACACCCTGACTAATTCAGAGAGAGAGAGAGAGAGAGAGAGAGAGAGAGAGAGAGAGAGAGAGAGAGAGAGAGAGGAGAGAGAGATTGCCACTCTACAACACAAAAACATCCTTGACGCTCAGATTCATGTAACAGTTTACTAGTATATTAGCAGTTCATGGAGAAGAAACCATCAGTGGTTCTTCCATAAGAAATGTGGAATCCTGCATTTGGCCAGAAGGTTACGTTATTGATTATTCAGTTTAGTTCAGGCTTTTAACATTGTTACTTGGAATAAATAGCTCCTAACTGGCCTCTCTGACATTTTTTCCCCTCTCTAATCTATTCTCCACATTTATTTAAAAATTATCATGCTAAAGCATGAATGTCATCACATATACTTCTTCAAAAACTTCTGAGTCTCATGGCCAACACCAGCATTTGCTAAATATTATTATTATTATTATTATTATTATTATTATTATTATTATTATAGAATACTAACCCCAAGGGATGGGGAGCAAATAATAGGTCCCATTGAAAATAATTTTTCAAAATGTCACATTCTAGTCCTCTTAGAGACTCACAGTCTCTAAGAAGCTCTCAGCATGTGCTGTGGAGACACTGGTGTGTGCCAGATAAGGGGCAATTACAGACGGACTCTTCATAGTCTCTTCTTAATCAAAGGCAACGTTTTTTTCTTTTTATTTCAATGTCACCCACAAGTGTCCAAATTTCTCACATATTGTTCTTGGGGCTTAAAAGTTTCCAGACTATGCCCAGCCAGCATGAATCAGTGGTTGAGCATCTACCTCTGAACCTGGAGATCACGGTTCAATTCCAGGTCAGGGCATATGCCTGGGTTGTGGGCTCAGTTCCCAGCTGATTAATGATTCTCTCTCATCATTGATGTTTCTATCTCTCTCTCCCTCTCCTTTTCTCTCTGAAATAAATTAAAAAATATTTTTTAAAAAAGTTTCCAGACTGTGATTTAAGACATGGCATCTCAGGTGAGTTGGATTACTGGGGCGGGTGGGAAGAAGAGGGATGGGATGTGTGAGATAGAATCCCTGGGAGACATCAAGCTACACAGAATAGGCTGACCATCTGAGGTTGTTGTGACTTCACAACTGGCCCAATGGATAATAGCTTGATGCTAAGATAACTTTCACAAAGCTCACTGGCATGCTGTCTAGAAAAAAAAAAATCTAGCCTTCTCTATCTTTCCTGTTCTCTCCACAGAGGTCCTTTCCTCTCCTTTTCTTTGTGAAATGCATCTCTTAGACACTGAAGTCAGGCATCTATGAGCTATAATAACGGATAATAGGGGACTGACAGAAACAGGAAAAGTTAACATCAAGGAGAGCTGTCAACACCCCGCATGTGACACTGTTGGGGTCATGCTCAGGTGCCCTTTATCCGACAGACATACCCAGCCCACAGCTGCTGTGAGTGTTGGCTGCTGATGGCCCACAGCTGTTCCCTTTTTCAGAGAATTACCTGTGTGGAATTAGAGCCACCTGCCTCTGGAGTTAAGCGCTAACTCAATAAATGAACCCAAATTCCTACTGCAGGCTCTGCTTTTAAAAACTTAGCCTAGCACAGCCCCAAATGACCAATCAAAGGATTCCATTCTTCCCAAACTATAAAGCCTTACAAATAATTTCTCATGATTCTCCCTGTCTTTTTTCTTCTGTTACATTTCTGTCTTTATAGTTATAATATCTTACAGAGTAATGTTTATTTTATGTCCATAAAGGAGAGCTATGCCTACCTGGGTCCTTAAAATATAACCATCTTGTTAGAATGTCTTCCCAGTCACTACTTCTCCCAATTGCTGACAAATATATAAGCATTTGAAATTATAACATACTATCAAATGTCACAATATAGTTATAATATTTACTAGGGGCCCGGTGCACGAAATTCGTGCACTGGGTGTGGGGCGTGGGGGGGGAGAGTGTCCCTCAGCACAGCCTGCCCCCTCTCACATACTGGGAGCCCTCAGGCGTTGACCCCCATCACCCTCCGATCGCCTGATCGGCCCCTTGCCCAGGCCTGACGCCTCCGCCAGAGGTGTCAGGCTTGGACAGGGGACCCCCGTCTCCCCCCGATCACTGGCTCTGACCCCCGCCCAGGCCTGAGGCCTCTGGCCCAGGAATCATGCCTGGGCAGGGGACCCCCATCTCCCTCTGATCGCTTGCTCCACCCCCCGCCCAAGCCTGACGCCTCTGACCCAGGCTTCAGGCCTGGGCAAGGGGACCATCATATCCCCCCAATCCCCGGCTCTGCCCCCCGCCCAGTCCTGATGCCTCAGCCAGAGGAGTTGATCCTCATCACCCTCCAATCACCAATCACCGGATCGGCCCCTTGACCAGGCCTGAGGCCTCTGGCAGAGGTGTCAGGCCTGGGCAGGGGACCCCCAGCTCCCCGCAGTTGCAGGCTCCACCCCTGCCCAGGCCTAACGCCTCTGGCCTAGGCGTCTGGCCCGGGCAGCGGGGACCTGCAGTGGCAGCGGGGGGCGCCGAGATCGTGGGCTTCGCTTTAGGCCCAGGCAAGGGACCCCTAGCTCCTGGGACTGCCAGCTTCGACCGTGCCCAGCTCCCATCGCTGGCTCCACCCCTACTTCCTGCTATCACTGGCCAGGGCGGCAAAGGTGCCTGGTTCTCTGATCATGGCTGGGGGGCAGGGCAAAGGCAGCCCCAGGGCCGCCTTTGCCCTGCCCCCCAGCTCTTAGCTCCCTCCTGGGTTTCCGATCACTGTCAGTGGCAGGGGGCTTCTTCCTGCTTTCCCTTTCGCCTCCCTGCATTGTGCCTACATATGCAAATTAGCCGCCATCTTGTTGGCAGTTAACTGCCAATCTTAGTTGGCAGTTAATTTGCATATAGCCCTGATTAGCCAATGAAAACGGTATCGCTGTACGCCAATTACCATTTTTCTCTTTTATTAGTGTAGATATTGCGCCTATAATCACACTTCTCAGAGGGGCTTCTCAGCCCTATGTATACATGTATAAATTTTTAGCCACTGTGGATAAATTGATTTAATGCTGATGCAATGAGCCTTCTTAACCCAGAGCTTTTTATTGATCTTTCGTGGTTCAGTTCTTTCATCACATTTGGTTGTTTTTTTAAGAAGGGCCATGGGTATTATAATCTCTGAGTGCTCATTGGCATATAACCTTTATATTTGACAACAGCTTGGCTGGGTATAAAAACATTGGATAATAATTCCTGTTATTACTCTATGTAATTTCCCCCTTGTGTCCTGGCATTGAATTCTGTCATGAAGAATTTTAGACCTGCTTACTCTTTCTGCCTGGACACCCAGGCACTTTGCATATATTCATCAAGATACACTTCATATCCACTTTTCCCAAAACACAATAGCTTTCTTTCTTCCTAACATTAAGATTCAGCTTTTAATTGATTTTAGGAAATGTCCTTCTATTGGATATTTAATTATATTCTGTGTTATGTTATTCTCTTTTTAGGGATATCATCATAATTTATATCTTATTTGCCTGATTTATATATCTTTAAAATTACCTGTCATCACTTTTTTTAATTTTTAATTTTGGTTTTCATTTTTTTTGTGTGTGATTATCTCAAGCCTTTCTTCTATGTCATGGATACAATTTTCACCACCTTTGAAAATTCTTTATATTTTTTAAAGTATCTTTTATTGATTTTTAGAAAGAGAGGAAGGGAGAGGGATAAGAGATAGAAACATCAATAAGAGAAATATCACGGACTAGCTGCTTCCTGAACAGCCCCTCCTGGGCACAGGAGCTCTTGGTTCCTGGGTCAACACTCAACCTGAGCTACACCAGCCAGGCTTTGTATTTTTAATATAATCACATTTTTATGGTTTTATTTTTTCATTCCATCTTTTCTTAATGCCTGCCTGTTTTTCCTCTCAATGTGATATGTATCTTTTCATTTATTCATTTGATATATTTTTTTTCAAATGTGAAGAATATATTTTATTTTTTCCTCAGTTATTTTTCTGAAATGTTATCAGATTTGCTTTTTGTTTTCTATATAACTCCCTTCTAAAGACCTTGTGTTCATTTCTTTTTATTGTGTTTCTTGGACTGATGAAATTTCTGTCCATACTAGTGATTTGCCCATGACAGTGTAGGCAAATGGAAAGCCAGCCATTTCCACTTGGTTATGTCATCTCAGAACACTCTCCTACCAAATCAGCCGCATTTTCTGTTTGGATGTTTGGCTCTTCTGAGGTTTAAGCACTCTGCTTTGGCTCAGCTTAGTTCGTGATTCATATTACACACATCTTTCTTGATTTGCGGTTAATTTTTATCTCCTCAAGGGATTCTGATAATAAGCAGGTTCAGGGAATATGTAATACTTTTTTATAAAAATATATTTTATTGACTTTTTACAGAGAAGAAGGGAGAGGGATAGAGAGTTAGAAACATCAATGAGAGAGATCGATCAGCTGCCTCCTGCACGCCCCCCACCAGGGATGTGCCCGCAACCAAGGTACATGCCCTTGACTGGAATCGAACCTGGGACCCTTCAGTCTACAGGCCGATGCTCTATCCACTGAGCCAAACTGGTTGAGTGAATACATAATACTTTTGAAGGTTGAGAAAAGAATAGACTGGCTTCAGGCACACTTCTGTGGAGAATATCTCCTCATCAGTGGATGCTTTCATAAAGGGAAGTAATATTGCATTTATCCAATCATCTTTTGCTATAATTCCACTTCCTGCACAGCACTTGTGCTTTATCATGCTGCTTTTTTTTTTTTTTTTTTTTTTTTTTTTTTTTTTACTATTTCATTCATTTTTCCATACCTATTAAAGATCTATAGTTACCTTTGGCCTTTCTTACTTTACCTGCTGTCAGTTTACAAGAGCAGCAGCATTCTTGCAGTGTGTGTTTTGCCTTTAAGCAATCTCCCTTATGAAACAGTATCTGGGAATGCATTGTGTGCAAATTAGGGGTCATCTGTATTTTACTTTATTCATTTTCTCACTCCTTATCATTTATCAAATGGCTATTGAGTGCCTCTGATGTGTGTTGGCCGAAATAGATATTAAGAAGCAAACAACAACAAAACACTTACCAGCACTTTATAAATCCTCTGGAGATAAGCAAAGCATTTAAAATCATTTGATGATATTTTAGAGATCAATTGTATTTACTCTGCATTTCTATCTTCCATAAATATTATTAAGTGATGATTATCTGCTTTGTTCCTGACCTGGATACTGAATTTCATGAGTTACTGATGAGATTGATTTTTCTAAAAAAAAGAACATTGGTCAGTTGTTTTAGTAGATTTTTTTTCTTCTTGGTGGTTGCATTTTGAAAGGAGAACTATATGCTTCTGAGAAGACTTTAAAATCTAAGTATTTTTATAATAATCCCATCACAATAGATGAAGGAGAATGTAAAATGACTTCATGTGAATCCCACAGGTAAACACGTAAGAGTATACTTTGTAGCCTTCTAAAACAAACCCTTCAATTGCTTGAGTTCTTCAGAGGAAATGTGCCATGAAAAGCCAATAAACATATAAATAAGTAATAGACTGCTGCAGCTATCAGCTGAAAATATAAAAGGTGGGTGATAGCTCCACACATTGGGACTGGGAAGAACATTTTCTGCTGCTTTCAGGAAAGAAGAAACTGATAGATTCTCCCTTCCCCCAACTGGTGGGCGGGGTATGATGTAACCTGCAGCCCAGAAATACCTGAGTGACTAACCAGGTACCTTATATGGACTATACATTGGACCACCAATCCACACCTGCCAAATACCCTAAGCCCTTGTCCTATATGGACAATACAGTAAACCACCAATCAGTGTGCGCCGAGTACACTAAGCCCCCCCACCCCTTCCCATTCCTCCCTTCAAAAGGCGTGCCCACCCCTGCACGTGTTGCTGTCTTCCCCTTGTGAGGCAGCCCGGCAGGTCCTTCTCCTCTGATAAAGCCTGTAGTCCTGGTTTTAGGCCTCCGTCTGATCTTTCATTTTGGTGCCGAAACCCGGGAGAGGTGAACAGGAGCGTGGACGATCCTCGAACCTAGGCCCGAGCTTCTGATTCCTGCTCTGGCTCTGCTCGGTGGTATGGTTCTGAGTTGATTGGCCCGCTCCAGACACCTCTCGAACCCTGCCGCACCAGGACACGTGGGGATCTCGTCGCTTCCCTTCTCCGGTAGGCTTCAGGAACCCCCCGCCCCCCCCCCCCCGCCACTTTTTTTTGCTAGCTCCCTGTGACCTGGAGGGGCATTAGGGCCTACAGAGTTTCCCGTCTACTCTGCTACACGTTTCGTGCGTTCTACGAAAGCCCAGGTACCTGGCCGGGAATTCTCTTCTACTCCGCGGGAAAGGTCTCGGGGTGACGACCTTGGAACCTTTTCTCGTCTCTCTCTCTCTCGCTACAGGTTGGCTGAGGGAACAGGAGGACGCTCCTTGTTCCTTCCCCAACTTCCAATCGCCCTTCCCTCTGGTCATGGGGACCTCTCAGTCCAAACCCCCTCGAAACACACCCTTAGGGTGTCTCCTCGCCAATCTCTCGACCCTTGGTCTTTCTGGCTATATCAAACCAAAGAAGCTCGTTTTTTTCTGTAACACTGCCTGGCCACGATATAAACTCGACAATGGTTCTCAGTGGCCCGAAAACGGCACTTTCGATTCCAATATCCTCCGAGATCTAGATAATTTTGCCACCGGACAGGGAAAGGCTTTCGAAATCCCTACAAACAGGCTTCTTTTTCCCTCTGCTCTCGCTCCTCGCTTTACTTCTCATGTTCTACTCATCAGATCCTCCTCGCAAAGTCTTCTTTGCCTCTCAAACTGATTCTCAGCTCCTTTCTCTGTCTTCTGACTCTTACAACCCTGGCGTAGAAACCTGCATCCTCTACCTTCTGAGATCTCTAACCGCCAGCCTTCCCCTGTGCGTTCTCTGCTGAATCTCCGCCCACTGACCACCAGCAACCGAATTCAGGTGGCTGGCAAGTTCCCTTTGCTGGAAAGTCGCAGGGGGGAGGGTATTACCCGGGTAGCCATTCCCCTCTCACTCTCTGATCTTTCTCAAATTGATATTTCTCAAAATATCTTGACTCTTTCTCTTCAGACCCTTTAACCAGCAGCCACCTTCTCCCCAGTCCCCGAGAGCCCAAATCCTGGGAACGTGAGCTCTAAAACGGCTTTTCCCACTAACACTCATTCTCAGGCCACCCACAGACTGCCTTCCTCAACAGCCTCTTTTATTCCTGCATCCATTCTACCCCTGAGGGAGGCAGCAGGAACTGAGGACATAGTCTGAGTCCATGCCCCACTCTCTGTATCCAGCCTCACACAGATTGCGAGGCATCTCAGGTTTCTTTTTCCACTGACCTGACCACCTTTACTCCCCCCCCCCCCCCCGACATGCGCAGCAAACTTCCACAAACCCCTCAAGAAGACCTCGTTAACCTTTAAGGTCTTTAATAATAGAGATGAGGAAGCCCATATCCAAAATCAAAAGACGAGATCAGGCCAAGGCTGAGGCCCATTAGGAGCCTTCCAGCTCCTAGCCACCGCTTTCAAACCCCAAACAACGTGCCGGTCCTCCAACTGCGGGTAAGTCAGGGGCTAAGCCTCCTCCGGGCCCATGCCTCAAAAGCAGCAAGGAAAGACAGTGAGCCAAGTCCTGCTCAAACCCGAGATCCCAGCCAGGGCCCTGCCCAAGGTGTGGAAGGAAAGGCCACTGGAAATCAGACTGTAGTCTGGCCTGCGGTCCAGGCCTCAGCCAGTCCAGCATGGCCGCCCTCTGGATCCGGTTTGGAGCACCCAGACCTCCTGGAACTGGCCACTGAAGAAGCTGCCCAGGCCTCGACAGGGCCCCACAGACTTACATCACCAGGACAGAGCCTCGGGTAACAAATGTGGCGACAGGTAAGCCGATCTCCTTTTTAATTGACACTGGGCCACTTATTCTGCCCTCTTCGAATTCGCTGGGACCCTTGTCCACTCCTCAGTCTCTATTATGGGGGTTGATGGATTAGTCTCACAGCCATTAGCCACCTCATGTCCACACTGCATCTTACTAAATTCCCCTATTCCCTCTTTTCTTATTCTACCTCAGTGCCCAGCCAAGGCTACCATGTAACCCCTCATAAAGCCCAAACCACAGTCACCTACCTCAGTTTCACTGTCTCACCCCACAAGGCTGTGCCATTCCTGGGACTGTAAATGCCTTATCTTATCTCCTCTGTGACTGTCCCCTCCCCTGAAAAAGAAATCTTCTTTCTCAGGCTCACTGGGTACTCTCGCCTCTGGGTTCACAACTGAGGTCTTCTTGCAAAGCTCCTCCATGACATGACATGGCGAAGGGACCCCCCTCACTGAGCCTTTAGATCCCAAGGCCACCATTCTCACACCTTTCAGGCTCTGAAAACTCCTCTGACCTCAGCGCCTTCTCACCCCACCCCTCTCCCCCACTCCACCCTTTCCAAAGGACTCAACAGTCCAGCTACTATCAGAAACTGAGATCGTTATCTCTAGGAAAAATGTGGCAGTTTTAAAATCCAAGCGGCTAGAGGCCTGAGAACAGATTGCAGGGCCTGCTCCCTCCTCCCCCTGCATTTTCTCCAGCCTCATATACCTATACATAATTTTCCAAAGTCTTTATTAACTTAAAGACTTTGGAGCATTGCTGGGTTAAATGAATTCGCCTGCTCTTAGAATGTATACTTTACTGAAAGTAATGGAAGGTCTGAGGCATGGTTATGCATTTTTGAAGGACATAGAAAGAAGGTTTGAAGGCTAATTTGAAAGTGAAATTTACGAAGGTTGTGTATGTGATGAGAAGGAAAAGAGAAATGTTGAAAGAAAGAAAGAAAGAAAGAAAGAAAGAAAGAAAGAAAGAAAGAAAGAAAGAAAGAAAGAAGTTCTAAATTAACTATTTACAAGAAGTGTAAAAGGGCCATTTTACTCTGAGCAAGCAAGTGAGGTTTCAGTCTCCAAGCCTGGCAGGACAAGGTAGCTGGAGACTTTTTAAGCTAAACCAGAATATTCAGAAAAACAGCAAGGATTAAGGTTCAGTAAAAATTAGAAGTTTAGCCAGCACAGTGTCTTACTTCTTATCCAACCATCCAGGTCCCCGGCTTCCACTGCTCCTTTCCTTCTTATTTTCTTTTCCCTTGGATACAGCCCATTCTAACATTCCCTCCCACTTTCACTGCGATACCTTCCTCTCTCAGGCTCACCAAATGCCTCCCACCATCCCCGAAGAAGACTCGGTGACACCATCCAGGACCCGATGACTCCTCACTCTTCACAGGCTCTTACCTGGCAAGGGACCCTCCGACTGTTTACTCTGGAAGAAGCTCAGTTTTTTGCAGAACAGAATGCAGGCGTTCGCCAACCAGAAGGTGGGAGAAATCTATCTGGCCTTGAATTCAGAACCTAGAGACACCTATGTCACCGGAATCTTTGAGACCCCGGGCAGATGCCCCTGACGACGTCCCCTCTCAGCAGGAAGTAGCTATGGAAGACAGACCTTCGCCCCCTGACCTTGCCCGGACTCTCAATTTTTTTTTACTATTACCAAAAGCCTGGAATGATAGATTCTCCCTTCCCCCAACTGGTGGGCGGGGTATGATGTAACCTGCAGCCCAGAAATACCTGAGTGACTAACCAGGTACCTTATATGGACTATACATTGGACCACCAATCCACACCTGCCAAATACCCTAAGCCCTTGTCCTATATGGACAATACAGTAAACCACCAATCAGTGTGCGCCGAGTACACTAAGCCCCCCCACCCCTTCCCATTCCTCCCTTCAAAAGGCGTGCCCACCCCTGCACGTGTTGCTGTCTTCCCCTTGTGAGGCAGCCCGGCAGGTCCTTCTCCTCTGATAAAGCCTGTAGTCCTGGTTTTAGGCCTCCGTCTGATCTTTCAGAAACCACATTTAGAAATGGGCTATTCATGCCCCCTCTTTCCTTGCAGAATGCAGACGAATCTGACTATAACTTTGATTCTGACTCCGAGACTCAGTTGCAGAAAAGTAACAGCTAAAAATGAACGGGCAGTGTGATCATCTCGATAGGGGCAGAAATAGAATATTGGAGACCAGCTATAATTGTGAGAAATATTAATCATGCTCTGTTAACTGTGATTGTTTTGTTCTGAATAAAGAAGGCACATTCTAACCTGGCTGGGAGTTTCACATGGGACTTGGGAGCTCACCTGGAGATGCAGCCCATCCTCCCATCAGGGAACTGCCTATTGTTGCAGAAACCAGAGCCACCAGGCCTTTGAAGACACACCCCTTCCCCCTTCCCGCTTCCCCTCCTTTGCATTTTATCAGCCTTTGCATACCCCCAGGCCTTTGCAAATCTCCAGCCTGTATTACCTGTTAACTGCCCATTTGGCATACCCTTTTGCCTACTTCCCCATGTTATCTTTGTCCTTCTACTCCTTATAAGCAGCTGGCTTATGGGGAGAGGAGAGGTGATTTTTGTGGATGGCCTGCTGCTCTCCCATACTGCCAGCAGTATTGGAATAAATGCTCATATATGATACAATCCTGTATCTGCTTAATCGACTCAAGTAGTGACAGGCAGCATGGACCCACTGATTGTCCCTTGCACTCTTTAGCTCACCAGGGAGTACAGGACAGGAAATCATTTTTCCCGATCTAGGATATCACTGGGTGACTCAGAACATTCAACCCTTTTTTAGATCAATGTATGCAGTGAATGGATCTGAACAATGGACAGATAAGAGCCAGAGGGCACCCAAATAACCAATACTGAGAAAATAACTAAATAAACAATAGCATCATGAGGTCTCATAAACAGATCTTCTGTGGTGTCTAAAGGAGTAGAGTCAGGACTGTATGTGGCTAAGACTGAGAAGGACAGTGAGAAATTCGGTGATAGGCCCTAGTTTCTCCTCTTACTCATGAAACTCCCTAGAGGCTACCAGACTGTTGGTCCTAGTGAAACAGAAATTTTCAGGGGTAAAATAGGACAGGTTTAGGACATTTTAGGATTTTTTGGAAATTAAGGGGACCATGGAGGAAGCACAGGGCTGCAGAGGAGCAGAAAGCTATTTCCCTAGAATAGGGGAAGCTGAGGAGCTGCAACAGGTACATTTCCAGAGAATGAGGGAGCTGGGGACAGCAAAAGGTCTATATTTATAAAATAAAGAGAAGGAAGCCCTTCATCCAGAAGGAGAAGAAGAAAGCCCAAAGGGAACAGGAAAACAATAGGAAGGAGGAGGTTCAACCTTTGAGCCCAGGAGTTACTATAGTAACCAGTCTGAGGGAATAGTGACCAATCAGAGGGGATGTCCGGGCACCTGGATCTGCAGCCTTTATAAGCCATAGGTAAAGGACCTCAGTGGGACTCTTCCCCTGGTCACGTGTGAGTCCATTCTGTGGGACTCTTCCCCTCTCCCCGCGTGGGAGACTGTACTTGTTCTTCAATAAATCTCCACCTTTGCTATACCACTTTCTGTCCGTGGATTCATTCTTCGACTATGGCAGACAAAGAATCCAGGTTCCAGTCCAAAAATTCAGTTTCATTAGTACCTGAAATGTGTATATAAATGAAGAGATGTTTCCTTTAAAGATAGCCATATCAATTAGTGATACTGTAATTATACAACATTTTGATCTGGAAGTGACTTTAGAACTCCACATGGACAGTAGGTCTCCAACAGCTTTCATAGGCAAACCGTTCCTTAAACTGTGTCTTATGTTAGCGATTAGTAGATAAAAGCTAACAGAACTGGAGTTGCTCAGGGCTCGGGTGGGAGTGCTTGACCTCACCACTCAACCTATGAATAATCCTGAGTGGACAGAGCTCCAAGGAACATGGTGTGAAAACCTGGCTGATGGGTGGAGGGTCATATAGCTAGTGGCAGATCTAAAACTAGAAGTTAAATAACCTGCCCTGATGCCAAAACTCTTTGCCAATAATTCTCAAACATCAATGAGCATAATAACCAGCTAGAATCTTATAAAAATGCAAATGTGATTCCAGGGGCTTGAGGAGGTCCTGAGAGACTGCATTTCTAATAAGATCCCAGGGTGACGTTGATGAGCTGAAGTGGCCGGCTCACTGACCCTTAGAGAATTGATATGAAAACAGGGAATGGTCCACATTAGATCTCATTATTTTTGAAATTATAAAAATCAAGTTTCAAAATCATGAATTAGAAAGAAATATTTTGAGGAAGAACCTACAAATGGAATGAGTGCAGAAGATGAAAGGCTGACAAACTGCCTCTAGAAACATTGTCTCAGAGGTCCTCCAAGTTCTGTATGAGGCTTTATCCTCATACAGGGGCCACTCACCATCCCCGAGCCTCCCCTTTGCAGCCTAGCACTCGTCTCAGCACGTTGGGTAGTACCAAGCTTTCCTATCCAACATCAGCTATTCTGTATCCCTGTAGCTAGAATCTTCATGTATCTGCAACAGCTGATCAAATCATTTACATGGTAAAAATAGCTTAATGTGTTTTCATTTGAAGAGATATTTGGATTCCCATAATGACCTGAGAAACGTTAATGCAAATATGTGATAAAAATATGAGTTGAATGCCCCACAGGCTTTCTTATAGTCTTTATTATCATGCCATGAAGGCGGTCACTGATTCCTCAGTGGAAGTAGACCCTTATCCATCAACTGCATAGACCCTTTAGAGACAGGTTATACTTCTCAAAGCCTAAGAATTTGATTATTACGGTGGTATCAGATCCATAATGAAAGCTAGAGTGAATGGCCATGTAATGAAGATCTCACTAAATCAATAATAAGGATACAGAATGTCTTAAAGTTAGTTGGGAAAAGAGCCACATTTTAAGAAGCTGATGGGGGATTGATTATATTGACCTTTATCCACCCATGTTGCTGTGAATGCAACATAAGGAAAGGAAAGTCCTTTTCTACTCAAGGACAGTGTCTGTGTATAATGGCTTATATTAATAGGATTTCAAATCTACTTGTTTATTACTTAAGCTGAGTTGTTTCAACCCACCCGTTTATAACAATTACAAAAAAAAAGTTTTTAGAGGTCAAGTTGTTCCGATGTAACAAAGTAAGTTGTCTCAGGATGCCAGCATCTGCTCTGCTGTCCTTGACAAGCACGCT
This sequence comes from Myotis nattereri, assembly GCF_964212035.1. Lineage (NCBI taxonomy): Eukaryota > Metazoa > Chordata > Mammalia > Chiroptera > Vespertilionidae > Myotis > Myotis nattereri. Next base: position 80,699,662 of record NC_138082.1, on the reverse strand, counting down.
GCTGAGTGGCGCTGCTGGATCTTATCAATAAGAACATGGGAAAAAGCAACCATGGCCCAGGGACATTTAAGTTCTGAGAGTTTGTGCAGACTATTCAAGAGTTTCCTCTGGGCAAGGCACCCCTTGTTGAGCTAAACAGCTCTCCGGAGATCTTGAGACCTTTGCTCCTGCAGTGGCGGAGCCAGCCTTGCCCAGCAGTGGTGCTATACCACGCACAGTCCCTGGAAGGAGAACAGTGGGGCAGCCCAGCCTGTCCACCAACACGGCGCCTTCCTTCCCAGCAGCATGCTGTAGCAACGGGAGACTTGTTTCTGCCCTGGCAGCTGGCAGTTGGCTGGAAGTCGGGTCGGTCAAGTGTCTCTCAAGAAGCAAACTCATAAAAGGTACACCTCAAACTAAATTCGGACTTTATTCCTTTCATTTCCCCTTGCCTGGAGAGTAGTGTGATTAACCTGTCTTTTGTATATAGTACTTTATTTCTTTATTGTGCTCATTAAGAGATATTATCCTGTGTGCTATTGGCTTGTGAAGTGATTATAATTCCCATATTGAACCTGTATTAAATAAATGGCTGGAAAAGACAAAATCAGTCTATGAGTGTTATTTGCTGCCACTTCCAAAGCAAAAATAAAGCCGTATGTGAGTCAATTATCTGGCTTTTAAAAACTCCTACAGTAGATTCTGCCTAAGTATGTTGCTTCTTTGAGTGCTAAATACCAGCAATTCATAAAAAAAAGTTAAAATGTCAATAATTTATTGTCACAAAACAGTTCTAGTTCACTTATATTTTTTCAATGAGACTCTCTCTTCTGAGTTTAATAAGGCAGACCAGTTTAAGCTGTTTAGAAGCCTACACTGGCATTGCTTGTAATTTGGTAAAGCACAAATGAAGCATTTGAATAATGAAAGAGAGGCGTTTTCTCCTCAATACTACATTAAATAAAATCAAATCACTAATTTATAATCCTGTTTCCATGGGAACCTGAATACAGAGCCCGTCGGATACAGGCATTTCTCCTAGTGTACATATTTCTCCCTTCTCCTTAAAAAATATTTTTGACTTCTGTCCAAGGGTGAAAGAGTAAGTGCTGAGAACCAAATGATCATTTTTGCTCATCTTTTCCAGGTTAAGAGAGCTGTGGGAGCAGCTAAAACAGAACACAGCAGCACCTCATCATAGCAGAGCTAGAGGAAAGGATGGCTAGAAAAATGGAATCTGAAGGGGGAAAATGCCATAATGAATCTGAATGTCCGACTTGAGATTTGAAGATGAAATCTGAACCTCTAAACTCCATCTCCATTATTTCCTAAATTGTGTGCCTCTGCCTGGTGTGTCCGGCAGCCTGGTGAAGGGCAGTGCCCTCCGGCACCCTCATCATCTTTCACCGGAGTAGTGTCACTCAAGTGATTTTGGGGGGGAACAGTCATTGTTGAAGTGTTGTTATTGGACCACCAACATCAGCATCAAATGGGAACATGTTAAAAATGCAAATTCTTGGGCTCCTCCTGGAATCTACTGAATCAGAGACTCAGGGAAGCACAGCAGCACAGCAGAGTGTTGTAGCAAGGCCTCTGGGTGGTTCTGCACCTGCTACAGAATCCCAGTCAGTTACACACCTGTGTGAGCAGGGACCTGTGGCGACACACGGACTTAACTTGGAGCTTAGTGACCCTCTGTTGGAATTCATGTCGCATCCACAGCGACTGCACTAACAGAGTCCCTAGGGAGCCTAACAACGCTGGGAGAGCTCATATTAAATGCTAGATAGAGGATGCTGTGAGGGGTGGTGTTGTATGGGTTTTGGATTAAGATGGAATAATTTTTCAAAAAGAAGCAGCAGCACATTACTGCTCGTATTATATGATTTGGGTTTTTCTCTTACAATGAAACTGGGTTGAGGACAACCTCTTGCTCCAAATGGTAACACGCTAAATAAACAAACGTGTGATATACAATGTTTGAATTTTGACTTTTCAGGGGGCGGGCTGTACAAGTTTCTATCCATCTGTGGAAACAGACTTCTTTATTTGTGTCTAAATCTGCATTTTATTTTTAGAAAATATATTACCAGAATGCATTGCACCAAAGGCTCCTTTTCTAAAGTATATATTCAAAAAGCTACCTACCTTTCTCAAGGAGCCTAGTCCTCCTGCTTGCTACACGGAGGTTGGGGGCCATTGTGCAGATGCTGAAAAGGGCTCCTGGGAGCCTGGGCCTCGGGACCTCAAGCCTCCTTGCAATGCTAACATGCTCTCATCTTATGACAAATTAGTCTCTGGGAAAACACAGAGGTTATCGTGTTCAGTGTCCACTCTAGTCAAGAAAGGCTTTGCTGACAGAACGTTGACGTAAAGCTGATCCTAGGATAACAGGGAACGTGTCTGAGGGCTACATCCTCACTCCAGGCGTGTTTCCGATCTCTTACCTCCTTCCCTTTGAGGAGCGCACAGAAGAAGAAGATCAAGTTATTTGAAGAGGCTCTTCCCTAGAGCCCAGTTAATCAAGTACCTCCTGGTAATCCCGCAGCCCGCTGTGGAATTCTGCCCTTGCACCTTTGCTTTTCCTCTTTACCAGGGATGAGTGAGTGCCGGGAGGGATGCTGTTGGAGGAAGGCCGTGAGAATTCCTGGTTAGCTCCTGGTAATTCCTGTTAATGTTAGAAGGAAACGAACCTACTTTTTTTCCTGCCTCCATGAGGGAACAATTCATGTCCTCTATGGCAATAAACAGTTCAACTGCAAAGTAGCTATGTTCCTAAGAAGAAGTCACTGCACTCTTTCTTGCTGTAAGATTATCTACATGTTTGCCCTGAAGGACAATAAACACATATAGAAATGCCAGGTCTGTGCCAGGGGCCCTGAAGCCATGCCCTGTGGGATCTGGGCCTCGCTGTCCTCTGTTGGGCAGGGGCATCCTTTATTTAAGGCTTTGCTCCTCTTTTTTGGGTAATTGGTATTAAAATCTAGAGAGGCTCAAATATATGTCAACATGATATCCATTTGCTGCTGTTCCCTCGACCTAGGAAAGGGGTAGCTGACAGTTGGGAAATTCCCTGAAGATGCTCGGCTGGCAGCTGTGGGCACTCCTGTCCACATCCCCAGTAAAGCAGGCGATATCTGCATGAGCCTGAGGACGATACAGAGAACGGAAGTTTTCATCTTTAGGTAAACACCTGAAAACAACGCAGGTCATGTCAACTGCTGTGTAGGCATTATGTTTAATTGGGAATTAGCAAGGTTGTGTAGCAGGTTTTTCTGTCTTGGTGGACGAAATTCCTCCTTGTGACTAAAAGAACCCAAGCATGAGAGTCACACCTAATCGGGTCAAAGAAATATTGGCTTCCTCCTCCCCACGACCCCCCTCCTCACCCCCTCTTTCCTATCCCTCCTCCTCACCCCTCCTCCTCTCCATCCTCTTGTTTTGCACTTTAAAAGCCATCACAGACAGTGAAATGCAGCTCCTTGAACAGGCAAATACTCAGTCAATGATCTATCTTTTGCTTCTACCTTCTCTGACCTTCCTCCTCAGTGATGTTAGAGGTTGGTCAGCGGGGCAGGCAGCCTTCGGCGAGGAAGTGCTAGCAGGCAGCCCATCCCCTCGCTGAGGACACTCTGGGCACAGGCCTCCTGCTGGACCTGGAAAGTCCACTTGTCTCCAAAGGAACTCATAACCCAAATCTAAAAACGCTCATGTCTTGCTGGTGGTGAGTTAATATTCTCAGACTCACGTAGTAAGGAGAAATCTCTAGCTAAGTTATGACACGTAAAGGAAAAGTAATATACAGGGGTAGGCAGAAGTCGGCTTAGAGTGGTTCATATGGAACAAAGACATGCAGGTTATGATGATTACAATAGCTGTATTAACTCAAAAGAATGTCATTGTGCAACTGTAAACCTCCTTTTGCCCACCCGGTGTTTGTTTATACGTTTACACGCATAGGGTTGTGCTGGAAGGTAAGGGGGGAGTTTACTTTTATCCGTGTCTCCTGCCCTCCAAGGACTGTGTTCAGCACCTTTACACACAATATCTCAATGAATCCTGACAGCAATTCTCCCGACTTACATATACAAAAACTGAGGATCCAGAGTTTGTGCATCTTGCCAGGTTTGTCTGAAGCACGCCTAGCTCTCCATGGTACCAAGAAAGCCTAAGGTTTCATCTCTCCATGGCCAGGTCAGTGAGACAAACTGACGCTCATGGACTCACGAAGTCCTCGTGTGTGTGGGGATGGGGGAGCTGGTGATCTTAGGAACAGTGCCAACTCAGAATGGGAAGGGAACCGAAAGATGCGTTGAATGACAAACCTGACACCTTCCCTGAGTTACCTAACCAGCACCCGGTTTCACTTATTCAGAGAATGGGGTCATCGGGGTGGGTTTGACAGAAGACCGGAGCTTTCTAAAAGGAAGACAGCCTTTCTCTGCTAGCTACCTCTTTTGTACTGCCTCCCAAATAAGAACGTCTGTGTCATTGATATGTTCAGGGACCGCAGTCTCTTCAGAGTAATTATGAGTATCATCTCCGCAGGTGTCTGGAGATCTTCAAAGATAATTCTTTTAATTGCTGCTTTCAAAGTCGATGATGGAAGGTAACGTTTCCTAGCGAGGGAGAACGCTTATGGAAAACTTCGCTTTTGGAGACAATCTGGGCCAAGAAGCAATTTGAAGCTCGCCGACAGCGTGTGCCTGGAGGGAGCCTCCTGTGCCCCGTGACACCATCTCCTCGGGGCTCCCCTTGTTAGTTTGGGATCACTCTGCGGATCCAACCGGCAGCAGAAATTTGAATTATTGTGAGTTAGGGAGCCAACGTGCCTTAACAGTGACAGAGGCTCATTCTCTTTGTCGCCACTTACTGCCGATCACTATGCAGCGTTTATAACAATAATTGAGTTCAGTGAGCCTGGCCGTGCTCCAGAAGCTGAACCGAGTCCTGCGAAATGGCTCACGCTAAGGTTTATTTGGGTTCCTGATGAGGAAAATAAGACATTTTTGAGGGGGAGACCAGCAGCCAGACTCTGTACCTAGTTAATCAGTATCCCTAATGAACATTCCTGTTAGCCTATCAATGCTCCTTCCTTAATTATCTGGTCTTGCAAGACCTGTTTACCTAAACACTCACATTTTACAGAGGTCATAAACCATGCACAATACACAACCCCAGAGGGGGTTATTAGCACTGTCGCCAGGCCAGGCCTTTAGGTGTGGTCTCACGTCCACCATCCCAACACACAGGGCTTTTTGCAAAGGTCCGGAAGTCTGATCCATATTTGGGGGACAAAGAAACCAAAGGGTATAAAGCAGCAGTTCTCAACCTGTGGGTCGCGACCCCTTTGGCGGTTGAACAACCCTTTCACAGGGTCGCCTAAGACCATCCTGCATATCAGATATTTACATTATGATTCATAACAGTAGCAACATTACAGTTATGAAGTAGCAACAAAAATAATTTTATGGTTGGGTCACAACATGAGGAACTGTATTTAAAGGGCCAGAAGGTTGAGAACCACTGGTAAAGAGAAAGTTTCCTCGATATTGGCTGGCTTAGGATTTGGAAACAGGCTCCCCTGAGTCACAGTACTAATACATCTGGAAATAAATGGGTTTTTCCTGTATCTGCGAGTACTCCTATGTGTGTATGTTTCAGTCACCTGGTAAATTCTGTAACATTCCAACATCAGTTTCCCACAACTACAATCACTGTTTTTTTCCCAGAGGACTGTATTCAAAAATAGTCATTCCTTTCTGTTTTTAAATTGCTTGTTTTTCTGCAAGAGTAAATGGACAAATGTCAAAAGCCCTCTCTGACAGTTCTGTTTGTCATTAGCACAACAGCATGTTATGGTCTGATTAAGGAACTTTTTCCTGTGTTCTGTAAGCATGTCCTCATCAAGGCCAAGTTCACGTTAATGCTTCTTTGCAGTCACATTGATTTCATGCAGTCTCTTTGCTCAGGATGTTCAAGGCTAAATATAGAAAGCAATTAACCCATAATTTTTCTGCAAATGACTCTGCATTATAAAGATATCCATATGTAAAAAATATATGTATATATATTTAACCATTGTTATAGATGGAATCACTAGTTCCTACTCTCACCTCCTCAGTACAGTCCACAAAGAGACTATTCACGAAGCCTCATGATCCAGGCAAACCCAGCATCCCGGAACCAGAGAAAAATTGAACACTTTTTGTTTCCAATTTGCTTTAAGCCACATACTCAAACCCTTTGACACCTGGAACTAAGAGGTTACTGTGACAAATTTAAATTAATCATTACAAAGAAATCCCTGGTCTATTTTCATCTAAATTTCAGTGTGAGGGTAAGATGGTTCCTCCAGTACAGGCCCTGAAATAGCATCCCCTGAGAACCTCTCTCATTCTCCATGCCCCAGATGATCCTAATGGTGAATCGCTGAAACAATAACCAATGTCTCAGTTAGCAGGAAAAAGTGGTGATGAGGAAGCTAATATTTCCTGAGCACCTACTATGTGTCAGCAGGCTTGGTATTTTATTTATATTAACCCATTGAGTTTTTACAGCAACCCTGCGAGGTCTAACAGTCTTAATTATCTGATGACTAGACCAACATTAAAAAGAGACCAGCCATGGCATGACTGGTCTCTACCCAGTCCACCATCTGTGTTTGAAGTCCACAGGCCACGGAAATAATTGTGGGTGACTGTGAATACCCCCTCAGAGCTCCTCAAGACCTGTGTCCTTCCCCACCCCTCTTTCTTTCTCTTGCTGCACTTCTTTCATTCCACCCTTTCTACCAAGTCCTATCACCCCTACTCACATAACATAAGAAACAGAAGTTTAGAAACTTTTTGAAATCATGTGTCCTTCTCATAAACAAAAGAATAAACAAACAAGCAAGCATGCAAAGGGGGAAATATTTATCTCTCTCTAAATTTTAATTCCATTAAAATTCACACCTGCGTACAATATTTCTGGATTTCTAAGTTAGCATCCTATGGCGTTCAACAAAGGCTTTCTTCAAATATCTCACGCTCCATCTTCATTATCAGGAAACAATCTAGATTCACAGAGAAAGCGTCCGGGGCCATAGGCAGAAACTCTCTCATCCCCTAGACACAAAAATGGGGACTCGCTAAGCTGGGGGAGCTCATAGGAGCCCGGGCCACCTTTTATTTCACCCTCAAGGATCCAGCGTGGGAGCACTATTTCCAGTAGGGACTTCGGAGAAAAGCAGATCAGAATTTAGGCTCGACATCTGCTACTCTCCAATGATGTGACCATGTCAAACATTTTTACTATCTTTGAATTCCAGCTTTTTTTCATTTGTAAAATGTGAAAACAAAACAAAACAAAACAAAAAACACCCTTCCATCCTAACCGGTTTGGCTCAGTGGATAGAGCGTCGGTCTGTGGACTGAAAGGTCCCAGGTTCGATTCCGACCAAGGGCATGTACCTTGGTTGTGATCACATCCCCAGAGGGGAGTGTGCAGAAGGCAGCTGATCAATGTTTCTCTCTCACCGATGTTTCTGACTCTCTATCCCTCTCCGTCTCCCTTCCTCTCTGTAAAAAATCAATAAAACATAAAAAAAAACACCCTTCCTCATAGACTGAGGAATATTTAAGAGCAATTTAAGAGCAATAAAGGCATTATTATTAAAATATTTGGTTCATAGGAAGAACTCAATAAATCCTCACAACAATTATAATATCTCAGTCAAGAATCATTTGGTTAATATGCATGTCAGAAAAAGCCATTTAGCCCTGGAAGGCTGCTAAGTGGTTAGAGCATCAGTCTGAGCACCAAGGGGTCATGGGTTTGATTCAGGGTCAAGGGTAATACCTAGGTTGCAGGTTCAATCCCTAGCCCTGATGGAGCATGTGAGGGACGCAACCAATTAATGTGTCTCTCTCTCATCTCTCTCTCTCTCTCTCTCTCTCTCTCTCTCTCTCTCTCTCTCTTTCTCTCTCTCCCTCCCTTCCACTCACTCTCTAAAAATAAAATTCACTGGAAAAATATCCTCAGATGAGGATTAACAACAATAAAAAGCTACTTTACCAGTTTAAACCAAAGAAGGAGTTCAAAACTTTGCCTGCTTCTAGCATCTGCTCCCAGTAGCTATCTTTTAAGATTGAATCCAATATCAAAACCAGGTATTTCCTCATAGTCTGATTATCATATTGGTAAAAAAAAAAAAAAAAAAAAAAAAGGAAAATTAGTCAAAACAGTGAAATTGAGATTTTAGCCAATATCCATGTTTTCTGAAGCATGTGCTTACTGGTGCCCATTAAGGAGAATCTCAGGTAGTTGAATAGTATCTCCTATTATGTATGTAGCCTATAACAAGGGGTGTGTGTGTGTGTGTGTGTGTGTGTGTGTGTGTGTTACAAATTGTATGATTTTCTGGTTTGTGTATATGTTTATATGAGAAGGAAGGTTTTAAAATACTTTTTTTAAAGATCCACCAGAGCTCACCCCAGAAACCATTGCAGAATGCTAGTCAACTGTCACCTAAGTTGAGTTTGTAGGTCATATAGCTGGAATTTAAAACACTATATAGTGAGCCACTGGACTGGAAGGTGCTTATTCTATGTGGTCAAATAAATTACAAAACCAACACAATTGTATAATTGGAGGGGAGGAGTTCTCTTTGATTATCTATCAAAAACAAGAGTACTTGATGAGTTACTGCTGTGAGCTGGGGCTGTACAATGCTTTGGAAAGAAAGTAAAATGAGACATAGAATCCATTTTAAGATTTATTGCTATATAGTTGCCCAGGAAAAACAATTAAAATGCAGCAGGTGGAAAAGGTGGAGCAGCAGAGAGAACAGGTGAGGAGGCAGGCAAGTTACTCCTTTGTGGCTGTGTGTCCCCGTGGAGGCAGTCTGTAGCTGTGCTACCAGGCAAGGTACTCCTTTGTACCTCAATCTCTTCATTTGCAAAATGAAGATTAACTACCTTCTAAGGTTGATATAAAAATTTACAACTTAATGCCCTGGCAGGCATGGCTCAGTTGGTTGGATCCATTCCCCATCCCCACCCCCCGCCCGCCAAGCACCAAATCATTGCTGGTTCCATTCCCTGTCAGGGCACCTGTCCGGGTTTGGGGCTGGATCCTTGCAATGCAGGAGGCAGCCTATGGATATTCCCTTCTCACATCAATGTTCCTCTTTCTCTCTCCCTCCCCTTTCCTCTCTCTAAAAATACTTTTTTAATTAAACAACTTAGTGCATGACATGTGCTCAGAATAGTGGCAGGCACATTGTCAAGTACTAATGAGTATTAGCTATTTTGTTATTATATAGGTGAAATTTAAGGAGAACGTTAAAACTCAGTGAGATTTAGGAAGGAAGAGAGAGGCTGGGGTGGGTGCTCTTGGGAAAAGCAATAACATAGGCAATGACAAGAAGACTATGAGATACTGAGAGGAATAAGCTTAATTGGGGGGTGCATTTTATGTAGAGGAGGAGCAGGAAATGAAGGTGAGATCCAGTGGGACAAAATTGAGGATGACTTTGAAACCTGGAAGAGAAATGAAGATTTCAGAAGCCACAGGCAATCGGTTATGTTCTTCAACAAGGAATTGCTCCAAAAACAAAGTCCTCCTTAAAGAAAATGCGTCTCATAGCAACATCTGAGCTGAAAATAGGAAGTGGCAAAGGAAAGGAGAGTAAGTAGAAGGCTATTGAAGAATCCTGTTTATTTCAGCAAAATTCTAAATCTTAGGCCTGCAACGACAAAGTCAGAAATCCACATAATGAACAGCACCTGCACCAGCCCTGAGTGACAGGAAGACGCTAACTACTTATGTGACAGTGGGGAGGGCATGGTGCCCGATTCCCCAGCAAATGACAAAGTGGAAGATTCACTTGCCACACTTGGGGAAACATGTGCATTCTAACAACCAAGGTAAACTGTGCGGCATCTTTTCCTGTCATAAACATTCTAGAGTAGATTAGGGATCATCGACGGTCCTCCAAAGCCATACAAAAATTGAAACTGATCAATACTTGTTTTGTAAAAAGCTTTCTAGTGCCTCATCGCTTCTCAGCCTTCTGGCTAAGATCAAGTGTACTCTGATAATACCCAGCATAAAAGAAAATAACAGAATGGCCAGTTGACCTGAGCCAGGTTTTTGGTCATGTGACTTCCCAATCAGAATTCAGGTTGCATTTGTCTTTATCCTGCACACGCTCCCCTTCCTTTTCCACAGCCACTCTAACAAAGCAATGTATTATTTGAGTCTCCAGATCCTTCTCCCCCTTTCAGGATATCCTCTTTTACTCAAACTTGGGGCATTTGCTCCAGTACCGGTGTATTTTGTAGAGTGAGTCTTACTTCAGTATCCTAAAATGCAAAAAGTGCCTCCCAAGCTATAATACGATATCAGTATCAAGGTGTTTAAATTTTTCAACCTTTTAAAAGAAACCAAATAAATTACTATAATCTCTCAAAACTCCCAAACAGTAAACCCTGTTATAAAGTCTATAATCAGATATTAACAATCAAATTAATCCACATTTCACAGTCATTTTTAGAACAAACTCATCCCTATGTCAAAAAAGCCACTGTCATAGAAGTATTTTTTTATCCCAAATCAAATGTCACCAGATGTACTGGACTGTGCCTGTCCCCCTGTTCACAGCATCGGGCGAGTCTAGGAGCACCTACAGCATCTGTGTGAGCAGCATGGCGCTGGTGATTTCCAGAGCCATTGCCACGGTGACTGCAGCCAACAGCGTCTCAAACAGAAGAGCAGTGCTGGTTAAATCCATTCTTAAAGCTCTTACACATCTACATCAAGAACTCTCTTTGGTCACTTCCTATATCACACACATACATACACACATTCACACACACACACACATACATACACACATTCACACACACACACACACACACACACACACACACACACACCTTTCATGTTATCTTTAATTAAAGCTTCACACTGTGTAAATGGCCCTGGCCTGCCCTACCCAATAGGACTCCAAAATCCTAATAGTGTTTTATTTACTGTCTAATTAGAAGAGTTCACATTTGTATCTGATTTCAATTTGGAAAGAAATCACACATTTAACATTTTAAAAAATTCACACGAAAGTGGGATCCACCTGGTGATGGTTTTAACCCCCTCAGGCATGTTTGCATTCTATTGCAGGCCTCTGTTAACCTGATGCCTTTCCACTTGGTAGAATGTGTGGGGAAGATATTTTGATGGGATTGTGGTACTGAGATTTTCCCCAACAGCACCCACATGAGAAAAAGAGGGGGAAGTTGGCATTCCGATTCTGGGGGAAATCAAAATATAGTTATTTAGCTAACTCAATAGTTTTGTTTACAATGAGGACAGCTGGTTTATTATGTATCCATGGCTGTTTTGGTGTTTCTCCCTTTAGCATTGACACAGTTTAAAAACGAACAACTTTTTTAACAAAAGAAGGCATATATCTACCTACTGGAACCTCTTTTTATGTAATGGATATATTCATGAACTAGTCATGTACAGTAAAATTTCATGAACAGAAATCTAGTTTAAATGCTTAAGAAATAACGTAAGCAGAACTCTATTGAGTACAGAAAACACACACACACACACACACACACACACACTCATGAATTCACCAGAAAGTTTCAGAGAATGTTGGTCTTACTTTGTTCTCATATCAATCGTATACTCACTTTAATGGTGTTTGACCAGATGGAAAGACACCTTCTTCATCAATTATTTCCCGCTATGCTTTAGGAGTGAATATGTACTTCTGAGTAATATTTTATCCTATGACACCTGAGCTACAGCTTCATGGGCATGAGAGTTGCAAAATGAAATTGAACTGCTCTAGCACCAAAGCCATAAGCAAGATGACAGATACCGATTGTGCCCTGAGATGTAATATAAGCACCTAATGGGGCGTAGTAATGTACAATGAATCATTAGAATATTATTTTAAATTTTCCATTCACCTGGGGGATTGCTAATGGGGTATTTCACCTTCAAGTCACTCCCCAGCCTACTCAGACCAGGATAGCACTTGCAAAGGTCATTTAGAATATGGTGGATTTTTAGCAGCATTACAAAAATTAGTGATTATTTTCTAGGTCTCAGAGAGCAGATGCCCATATTACTGAAGATTGGAAATCTTTCAAAATTAAAAAAAAAATACATTCTTGTTAGTCAAAAGCTGGAAATTTTACCTTCAGGAACTGATTGCTAAGACTCACAACATGATAAACAACAAGACTTTTTGAATGCTCATTATTACTTCTGGGACAAGCACTACACATGCCTTATTTCCCTAATGTCTGCAAGAACCCTCTGAAGGAAATGCTATTATTATCTTCATTTTAAGGACATGACAACTGAAGCAGATGGAGATTAAAGAACTAGCCTGAGATAGTCACATAGTTAGCAAATGGTAAGCCAAGGTGAAAACACAGTTTCACTATATATGTAAACCTCCCACTCTTTACTGTTATAGAATTCTGCCAAAAGAAAAGCTATGAGACCTGGTTATGCATCAGAAAGTCAAATCACTGCTCACCTTGTAACTACCATTCTTGTCTTAAAGCAGGTTGCCTAAGTCAGCTTCCTGTTCATAGCAATGAAGTCTTTCCAGGGCCCTCTCTATGGCACCCAACTCTGAGTGTTCGTTATTGCCCTTTGCTGCCCTCAGCCCAGACAGTCTCCCATGGCAAACCCGATGGATCCCTTAATACTCTCCCTAATCAAATCACCTTCCCTTGGCTCCCTTCTCTCCAATACTCAAAAGAAAAAGTATTTCAGATTCAGTATTTTTGTTTTTAGTACATAAATGCATTTTGCTTTCTGTTTTTTTCTTCACTCTTTATTCTTTCTGGTTTTTTTTCCCCCTGGATCATGGAGGCCAATTAATACACTACTTTGCTTTGGAGACACTTGTTATTTGAATAAAGCAAAGTTGTAGGGTGGACAGGTTTCATTTAGATCCAAATCTGGTTTCTAAGACCATTTAGTAGAGAATGAAGGCTAATCTGATCAGATATGTTGATGGATGCTACCAAATTAGGATGTTATTAGGGCTTTTAAAACTTAACTTAAATAATGAAGTAGTAGAGGTTGTGGAGACTGGCAAAGATATAAGTATTTTAATACCATGGAAACTTTGTTATCAACATATTTCATCATGTGGGCAAATGTAGATTACAGTCACACAAAATGTGAGTCTGATTCAGCAATTTTTCCTGGGATTTGTTCAATAGGATAATTAAAAAGCTCAGGGACTTGATCAGGGTTCCTCATGAATTTTTTAGTTTAGTCAATGGAGTCAACAAATATTGATTAAGTGCCTACTGTATGTCAGGCTTCTTCTCTTAGCTTCCAAAAATTCAGCACTGACCAAGGTAATAGTCTCTGCTCTCAGGATCTCTCAGTAATATGGAGAGACAGAGTAATTTATGCCATGATAAAATCCAATATTACCTCTGGAATGTAGAGCAAGGTTCTCTAATCATCTCAAAAGTTTGGCAGAAAGGAAAGAGGCCAGCAAACTCTTCCCAGAGAAGGTAGCAAGACATGAGTCATAAATTCTGAGTGGTAGCTGACCATTCAGAGAAAGTGGATTTTATGAACACCAACAGAAGTGTGAATCAGCAAAAAAAAAAAAAAAAAAAAAAAAAGTTCCACAGGGACAGCATTGTTACACATTGAACTTCATTCAAGAACATTTATTATTTTTATTTTTTTAAATTTATCTTTATTACTGAAAGTATTACAGATGTCCCTTTCCCCCCTCATTGACCCCTTCTAGCCTGCACCAACCCTCACCCCAGGCATTCACCACCCTATTGTCTATGCCCATGGGTTATGCCTCTATGCATACAAGTTCTTTGGTTAATCTCTTCCCACTCACCTACCCACCCAAACCTTCCCTCTGAGATTCATCAGTCTGTTCCATGCTTCTTTGTCTCTGAATGTACTTTGTTCATTGGTTTATTTTGTTCTTTAGATTCCACATATGAGTGAGATCATGTGATACTTGTCTTTCTCTGACTGACTTATTTCACTCAGCATAATACTCTGTATGTAGGTCCCTCCATGCTGTCTCACAGTCTGAGAGATCCTTCTTTGTTACTGCTACTTAGTATTCCATGGTGCAAATGTACTACAGCTTTTTTATCCACTCATCCACTGATAGACACTTGGACTGTTTAATCAGCACAGAAATTGACCTGGAGGATAATAAACTTCTTTTTTAATCTTCTTTTATTTATTGAATTTATTGAGATGACATTGATTAATTAATTTATGTAGGTTATATAAATGTTAAGCCACGCAGTTATACACCTGAAGCTAATATAATATTGTACATTAAATGTGATTGAAAAACAAAATATATATTTAAAAAAATTATACAATATGCTACCTGGTCAGAATGAATAGTTTCTGATATAATAGCTCCTATTTTTTTTAAAAAGAGTCACTGAACAAATAACATGCTAATTAGATATATAAAAATAATTTTTTCAGTAACAACGCAAAAGTCATTCCAGTTATAATAAATGCATTCAACTGATGTTCCTGAGCCAGGACACTGGTGAAATATATACAACCTTATACGAAGTTTCTAACAGAATTTGTAAAGGGATAGTAATCCTTCCTAATTCATGATGAAAAGCTTGTATTCATTCATCAATCTTTTCTATTTTTTAAAAGTCTTTTCTACAAATGCTAGACACGCAGCAAACATTGAAGTAAAAGACACAAATATGCTCACCAGTTCTTAGGAAAATATTATTATCTCACGAATACCCAGTCTGAGAACATTCACTAAATCTGCCTTGAAGGTGATCTAATTAAATTTTAGAATTAGATATTTGAAAATTAATTCCCCCAGAACTTACATGACATACATTTATCTTGAGATAATGTAGTTTTTTTCTTCAGTTAGTAAAATATTCTTAACAAAACAGGTAAAACTTTTCTAGAGAAATGCCATTTTTGGTGTGGAAGGTTCCAGGTAATTTGCCAATGGAAATTAACCACTTTAGCAAGCATGCTAGGAAAATGGTATTTTTTACACTCAGATTTGCCTAACAAACTGAGGGTCAAGTTTGATTTTTAAATCTATAAATAACAAACACCTAACCCTTTCCTCATGGAGATTAAAAAATAATAGAATAACCAGGGACATAAATTTTACACAAAGATATCCATTACAGGTTTAATTACAATAGTGAAAACTTAAAACAAAGGAAATGTTCACTATTTCACACTTGAAATACTATAAAACCATTCGCATTTTCAAAATATATGTTATCAAAAAATTTTAAGTAAAAAATATGTGATTTTTATTCATTCAATATATTTTTTTATTTTCCAAATATTAAAGAATTTAGGCTTTTAAAATTTTAAATAAATTTCTGGTTCTCAGTAGAATCTATCCTATCTAATAATAGACAAACATGGTAATTAACTGTACCTCCGATATGCTTCCCATTGGCTAATCAGGGCAATATGCAAACTAACTGCCAACCAAGATGGCGGCCGGCAGCAGGTAGCTGAAGCGAACAGGAGGCTTGCTTGCTCCAGTGATGGCGGAAGCCAAGGTTCCCCACCTGCCACTGCCGGCCTCTGAGCTGCACTCTAAGAAACAATGTTGCAATTATAGAACCTAAACAAACCCCAGAAACCTGCTTTCAGCCAGCTGGGCCTCAGAGCTGGAGCTGCAACAGTGTTTCAATTATAGAAGTCAAACAAACCCAGATACCTGCTTTCAGCAGCCGAGGTCTCAGAGCTGGAGCCCAGCCTCAGAGCTAAAGCCATCTCTCAGTTCCAGTGACAGCCATAGAAGGTAAATAAATCCCAGAATAAAAAAGAAAAAAAGAAAAAAAGGAGAGGTTGGGAGCTTCAGTCACCCGCCAGCCTGAAAATGGCCCTGAGCCCCTCACCCAGACTGGCCAGGCACCCCAGTGGGGACCCCCACCCTGAAGGGGGTGTGACCAGCTGCAAACAGCCATCATCCCCTTATCCAGGCTGGCCAGGCACCCAAGCAGGACCCCCACCCTGATCCGGGACACCCTTCAGTGTAAACCAGCCGGCCCCCACTCGTGCACCAGGCCTCTATCCTACATAATAAAAGGGTAATATGCAAACTGACCCTAACAGCAGAAAGACTGGGAATGATTGGTCACTGTGACACACACTGACCACCAGGGGGCAGACACTTAATGCAGGAGCTGCCCCCTGGTGGTCAGGGCGCTCTCATATGGGAGGAGCTCTGCTCAGCCACAAGCCAGGCTGATGACTGCCAGTACAGCCGTGATGGTGGGAGCCTCTCCTGCCTCCTCAGCAGAGCTGAGGATGTTCGACTGCAGTTTAGGCCTGCTCCCCACTGGCAAGTGGATATCCCCTGAGGGCTGCCGGGCTGCCAGAGGGATGTATGATTGCCATCTTAGGCCCAATCCCCCAGGGAGTGGGCCTAAACCAGCAGGTGGTCATCCCCCGAGGGGTCCCAGACTGCAAGAGGGCACAGACCGGGCTGAGGGACCCCTCCTCCCCTCCGAGTGCAGAAATTTTTGTGCACCGGGCCTCTAGTATATATATAAAAGGCTAAGTGACCATCAGACTGACTGTACATATAATGCCCACTGACCACCAGGGGGCAGATGTTCCATGCAGGAACTGCCGAGCTGCGGTGACTTGGCAGTGGTGATTCTTTGGTGACACACCCCGAACTAGAGAGGAGGGAGCCTGGTTCTTTGCCAGGGCCACATGATTCCACCTTTGGCCGCGGGATATGTTGTTGCTGTAAACCAGCCCCAAATCTGGTTTACAGCTGAGCTGTGTGTTTTAATTTTATAATACTATATTATATATACTATTTTGACATGTAATATTTTGCAGTAACATACTTAAAGCAAGAATCTTTCTTCTAATTAATTTCCTTTCAATGTGCACAAATCCGTGCACTGGGCCACTACTAAAACATAACATTAAAGGGAAGGAATTGTATATTCAGGAGTCTATCTGATATAAGTAGTTTTTTTGGTAAGGCAAATTTTTTGACATAATTTAAAGCATCCTTAGTATAAGTAAAAGGACAAAATACTGATATGAAAGCTTGCCAGAACATAGCAGGCACCAGAAAATACCTTAATGATAATAATGGGTCTGATTTGATGTTTTGATTATATCAAGATCCTACCATATTTTCAAACAATAATAGCTTGGCACCATATATATAAGGTCAAAATTAAAAATTTATAGGTAAACATAGCTACTAAAGGTTCATCTATAAAATATAATTCATCCAATTTTTATTAAGCACCTTCTCACAGAATTTGTTCACATTACCATATCATAATTGCATCATGGATTACCTGAGACTCAGAGTTTCTAGTACTTTGCCCAAGATGACATGGTTAGAGAGGTGAAAATGAATCAAAAATGGATCTTAAAGCTTTTCCAACGCTTAAGTAGAATTCAGTAGAATTGTTTCTCCTCATGTTCCCCTCTCTTCTATCCTTTTGCTTCTCCATTTAGCCAAATTCTATCAATTCTTCAATTTCCCCCTGCTCCTTTCCCCAAGCCTTTCTTAGCCGTGTCCAGCCTACAGCAGTGGCCTCTGATTATGTCAAGTCTCCTTGCGTTGATTATGAGCTGGGAGATCTTAAGAGCTTCCTCTCAAGAGTCCTTTACCCTCCTTTCCCCTTCCCTCAAGCTTCCATTCCCTGCAAAGCTGGCACAGCTAGAAAGAGCCTGTGCAGAGTTATAAAGGCAAGAAAGTGGAAGGCGAAGCCCACCGTCAACTGGAAACTCATTTTGCAAGAGGCCTGTGAAGAGGGAAAGCAAAACTGGAGAGCTTTCCCATGCAGAACTGGACGATTGGCAGGGGAGATGCCCTGGGCAGGAAATGACTAGAGATTGAAAAATTAACCTTTCTGGAAACACATGTCCTGAACCACAATTGCTGCAATAGACATTCAGAAGGCACAATCAATCTCTGGTGGAGAACCTGCTGACATTATAAAGAATTCCTGGACCAATAAATGGTTAAATTACAAAAATAACACTTCCTGAGCTTTCACTATGTTCAGACATTTGTTAAAGTTTCAACATTCATTGTGAGTTTTTTGTGTGTTTTTTACAATCCTGACATTGGTCCATTTTATAATTGAGACAACTAAGGCTTTGACTGAGGGATAACAAAATTTGCTGAAGGACACAGTTAATAAGTGCTAGAGCTGCATTCGGATTCAGATCTGTGTGCCCTCTTCGGTGTCCATAGTTTGAGTATCTTGCACAGAGATTGCTGATGGAAAACAATCACTTGTACTTTTGCCCTCAGGAGCTAATCCAACCAACTTCATGTGTGCCAAATCCAGATACTTTGTTCTCAAAATCAAGGTAGGGAGAAAAAGACAATTCTCTTGCCAGGCCATTCGTTGAGGGATGAGCTAAAATGTAATCCTTGAGCACTGTTGGTAATGGGATAAAGGCTCATAAATAAGGATTAGCTGCTATGTTCCCCACCTGGGAATTAATGCTAGAATTGGTGGTATTGTGAGAAAAGTCTTTAGTTTTCCCTTTAAGTGTACTCCGTGTTTTGTATTAAGAATCACAGGGTTGGGTGCCAAGACTCCAGCTGTAGCAAATGCAGCCCTGCCTGCTCATCTGGATGTGAGTGAGAAGCTAGTCACTTGCCTTCTGGGCCATTCCTGTTAGACTCGGCGGAACTTGGCCCACAGGCTTTGCATCTCTGGGAAGCTCCCCAGGCAGACTGGCTCTGTGTTTAGTATTGGATGCATTCCCTGGAGGGAAGAATGGAATGAATATCTGACAAACAGAGGCTCAGGAAGAAAAGATCCAGCAGGAACACTGTGAATGCACCAGGGGTCTGGGCATGGATGATGTTTCACAAAGCCTTCTGAGGGGATTTGGACTCCACTGGAACGTTTAAAAAGGCTTCTGACCATGCTTTCATTTGAAAACAGGTTCAAATAGGATGGAAATATTCACAGGGTGTCTGAGAGGACGAAGGCTCCAAACGTTCCCTCTGGCAGAGGTCTTCGTGCAACCAAGAAAAATCTGGGACTGAGTTAATGTGTCAGATGATGTAAAGTGTGTTAGATGATAAGTGCTTATTATATCTTATCGTGTTTTATTATCTGTTAGATCAGCCTTGACAAAGAGTGTGAGGCTATAGTTTTAAACAGAGAGGCATGTGAGCCAGAGCTGGCAGCGAACTCTAGCTTGGACCTGCTCATTGAAAGGAGATTGTGAGGGTGGTGGGTCCTGGGCAGGCCAGTAGGCTGCTTTCTCTGCAGAGCCGTGCCCACATGAGCTCTTGGACCACAATAGTGTTCTTTGGCTCTATAAACTTAGAAAACACCGTGTGCCAGGCCCCGCCCTTAGAGAATCACAGTGCAAGTATAGTAAGGGCTATGGAAACTTTATAATTAAGAAATGGTAATTCTGCCCTAATTCAAGATCTATCATTTGATTATGAACCTATTTTCACATGCTACTAATACCATTACTAGTGGTCGTGGTAATAAAAATGGGTAACATTAGTTGACCACTTAATATACATTAGACAGTGTTTGGGAGTGAAATATGTGTATTAACTCACTTATTCCTCCTGGCAGCCTAAAATGTAGCAAATATTTCCAGTTCTTTCACTTGAATGTTCTTATTTTCATGTGTTCTCTCCTATTATGAAAGCTATAGATGTAACTCGCTGCTGTGATTGACAATTTTTTCTTACCAAGTATGGATATTTAAAAGATAATGGTGTTAATTTTCAAATTTTATATCTCTTAATTTATTTATATTTTATTGAATTTTGATGCCTAAAGTTAGTCAAAGTTTGAGGGAATTTCATAATAATTATTGTTCGTTTATATAATTTTTATTTCTAATTAAAAATAATTGAACCTAATTGCTTTATTTTGGTTTATTAAAGATGCTGTAGGCTTTCACCGTTTAAAAATAACGTTACATAAAGTTCAAAATTTTTTCATTGTTAAACTAAATGGGACTTAATAGTACAATAACAATACAATAATTTTCTAAACTATAAAGATCACCATTTCTCTTGAGAATTTTATACTTAAATGGATAACATTTTTACTTAACATTTATTTTGTCATCATAATTGAAATGTTTTTTATAAAAGTTGAAGTCGTCAGATTTTTAAGATGAACAAATAACTCACCAGAAAAGGAGGCTGGCATGAATAGTCAGGCAACTCGGAGGACTCTCTTAAATTTATATTGATATGCCTGATATTTCTCTTCTTAAAAATGTATGACTCGCTTGCATGAAAATGAAAAGGTATTAAACAAATTGCACTACTACCTATTCAAAAGAACAGGAAAATATCTGAACGTCAAGTGTATATGAGGGCAAAATATGAAACAAGGTTTTTCTATAAGATTTGTTTACAGCAGTATAGGTAGAGCTCAAAGAACTAGTTTTAAGAGTAGATCAATATCACTAAATCTAATGTACTTCTAAATTTTGGTCTCAAAAATGACTTACAACAAAAAAAATAAAACTAGAACTACCATATTACCCAGCAATCCCACTAATGAGTATATAGAGAGAGGAAATAAAATCAGTACCTCAAAGATATATCTGCACACCCATGTTCGTTGCAGCATTATTTGCAATAGTCAAAATATGGAAACAGCCCAAGTATCTGTATCTGTAGATGAATAAGTAAATAAATTAAATGTGATATATGTACACACTTACACATAAAATGGAATATTACCCAGCCATAAAAAGTAGGAAGTCCTGCCATTTGTGGGTGGACCTTGAAGGGATTATGTTAAGTTAAATAAGCCAGACAGAGAAAGATAAATACTATATGGATCTCACTTATATAGGGAATCCAAAAAAGTCAAATTCAGATAACCAGACAATAAAATGGTGGGTACCACATGGGCAAGGAGTAGGGGTGCGGAAGTGTGAGATCCTGTCAGATGCTCTATTAAGAGGTGAGTTCTAGAAATCTACTGTACAGCATGGTCATTATAATGAACTAGAGGCCCGATGCATGAAATCCGTGCAAGAGTAGGCCTTCCTTCCACCGGCCACTGGCAGGAAGCCGGGACCCAGGCTTCCCTTGCAGCCCTGGCTTTGTCCGGAAGGTCATGTGGGAGGACATCTGGTCTAATTAGCATATTAAGCTTTTATTATTATAGATAATACTGTGTTATAGACTTGAACTTTTCTAGGAGAGTAGTTCTTAAGTATTCTTAACTCACACACAATACACCAAAGGTAGCTATGTGAGGTGGTGGGTTATGGTAATCATATCACAAAATATATGTATATCAATCATAACATTGTAATCTTTAAAAATAAATTACATTGTACAACTTAAAAACATACAATGTTTACTTGTCAATCATACCTAAATAAAGCTGGAAAAGAAAGTGACGTCTCACATTTTTGAGCACTGTGTTGGCCTGCAGACTAAAGGGTCCCAAGTTCAATTCTCGTCAAGGGTCCATGCCAGGTTTGTGGGCTGGGGGGCTGCAGAAGGCATCCAGTAGGGGGCCTGAAGGAGGCAACTGATCAATGATTCTCTCTCATCATTGATGTTTCTATCTCTCTCTCTCCTTCTCCCTTTCTCTCTGAAATCAATAAAAATATATCTTAAAAAGACATTTGCCAATATTCACAAAAAGTTGCAAAAAGAACCCCATATAAAATTATGGTATTTACTGACACAATTTACAAATTCAAAATAACTCAACTTTGAAAAAGTGAGGTTGAAATGGTTCACTGTAATGTTTAATCAGAATTTTATTAAAATCCTGAAGGAGCATTAGTAACACAAGTAAAACAATATCTGTGAGTACTTAAAGAAAATCTTCGTTATTATTTTTAAATCATTGATATAAAAAATTGCTAAGAAATCCAGATTCATGAATTATCTCAAGTACTTTAATCGTTATATTTTTACTTGTATGGAAAGAGCAAATAACAATCATTAGAACCAGAGACTTACAACTCTTGTGATGTATAATTTACAGAAGTTTAATTTTGGTGGATGGAAAGAAAGAAGCTGTAATCAAATGGAGGAAAAATAATATAAACCACTGATACCATCTACTTGTGATGTTAAAGAATTAGAAGTGATCCTCATTAAACTGTCTTCCTCAAAAATCACTTGTAGCCCTGACTGGTTTGGCTCAGTGGATAGAGCATCGGCCTGTGGACTGAAAGGTCCCGGGTTCGATTCTGGTCAGGGGCATGTGCCTTGGTTGTGGGCACATCCCCAGTGGGGGGGGGGGGGGAGATGTAGGAGGCAGCTGATCTATGTTTCTCTCTCATTGATGTTTCTGGCTCTCTATCCCTCTCCCTTCCTCTCTATAAAAAAATCAATAAAAAATATATTTTAAAAAATCACTTTTAGCTATTGTATACCTGCTATAAAACATTAGGTTCTTGGAAGGAAGCTTATTAAAAAATATCTATATATATAAAAGCCTAAGTGACCGTTATGACTGAACGACCAGATTGACTAGAACAACTAGTCGCTATGACACGTACTGACCACCAGGGGACAGACGCTCAGTGCAGGAGCCGCCCCCTGGTGGTCAGTGCACTCCCACAGCAGGAGCACCACTTAACTGACCAACTTGTCCCAGGGACCCACCAGCCCTGCAGCAGCCACTCATCCCCTCAGTAGTCCTGCAGGTCTAATCTCTGGAGAATGGGCCAGGCACTGACAGACCAGCAGCACCGGCATGATCCCAACAGCACCACTGGCCTCCTGGAAGTGGGCACTGCAGCCATTTCCCCTCCCTAGACGCTCCACAAGGAACAAAGCATATAAAAGCAGTCTCCAGGTGGCTCCCGACCATCGGCACAAACGTCAGTGGGATGGATCCAGGTCCCAGGCCAGCAAGGGAATCCCACTGCCCGCCCGGAGGGCTGATCGCATCCCACACCCCTTCCACCCCACTCGGGACCACACCCGTGCACGAATTTCTTGCACCGGGCCTCTAGTATTTATATATTTTATTTGGATGTTTTATGTAAACGCGCTTTTCTCACTCATTATATTAACAAAACTTTGGAAAGCCACACTGGTTGTAGCCAGATCAACCCTCTATCTAACATGATAACTGGAGGAACTAATGGTGCCTGATCCTAGAAGTGTGGGAACAAGATGTTGTCAGCACATGCCCACCACGGTGTCCTGCTCAGGGAATAGAGTAAGCAATGTGATCTAGATAACATGGTAGAACTCTTAAAGCGGCATCCCAAATTTCAAAATTCAGATCCTGAAAAGAGAGGGATAATCAATATTGGCCTGTGACGTGGAGTGAGAATCTGCCCTGTAAGGAGGAAGGTCGCTCCAAGGTGAGAGAAAGACTAAGGGTAAATGCTGTGTTTCACTTTGGGACACAATTTGGTGTTGATGGACGACAAAACCTTCTGCTGAGTCGCTTTCCTCTCCACTTGTAAGGCCTTGCCTAGGTGTCCGACAGGAGGAGCTGTGACTTGGAAAATCTCTGAGTCACTGTACTCCAGAGAGCTGCAAACCCTGGGGATGGGTCCTCTGCACTCTGACTCTTGAAAGTGAATGGAGAGCATAGTTGCCTGGAGGACCTGGAGGATTCACCATGCAGGGTGTGGGGGCTTCTGTTTGATTTTGTTGGTGTTTGATTTGATTTTGAGCTGTTTTAGCCTGAAAATGCCTGGTCAGCTTAAAGAGTCTCTTTTTTTTTTTTTTCATATTTTGCCTAATTTTTTTTAAAAATCTTTATTGTTGAAAGTATTACATATGCCCTCTTTTTCCCCCATTGACTTCTCCCATCCTATTCCTCTCCCCAGGTCTTCACCACTCTATTGTCTGTGTCTATGGGTTATACGTATATGGATATGAGTTCATTGGTTGATCTCTTGCCCCTCCCATCCCCTGCCTTTCCTCTGAGGTTTGATAGTCTGTTCGATGTTTCTATGTCTCTGAACCTATTTTTGTTCATCCAGTTTGGAGTTTTCTCAAAAAAATCTAAAATGGAACTCCCATTTGACCCAATGATGCAGGGTGAAATCTTCTAGAAATATATCCCAAGAAATCAGAAACACTCATCAGAAAGAATATATGCACCCCTATGTTTATAGCAGCACAATTTATAATGCATAAGATTTAAAATTTTTATTCTTACGATAAGGTTCTATGGAGAGCAGCCTTAATTAAAGATAACTAAGAGTACCTATTAACATTGTTCGATTTAGTGTGTCTGCTGGAAGGATTATTCCTGCCTAATATTTTATAGATGCTCAGAGATGCATTTGCTTATGTTGTTTGTTTGGGAGAAAGAAGTCTGAGCCAAGAGCATCCGAGGGACAGAGGAGCCGGCATCCGGGAATGTGGGTGGTGTTCT
Organism: Myotis nattereri; assembly: GCF_964212035.1. Lineage (NCBI taxonomy): Eukaryota > Metazoa > Chordata > Mammalia > Chiroptera > Vespertilionidae > Myotis > Myotis nattereri. The sequence goes on along the minus strand of NC_138082.1, from coordinate 80,675,291 downwards.
GCACCCAGGCCTCTCTGTGACCTGGATTCTTCATCCCTGCACTGGTTGATCTGTCCGAAAGAAACAAGGCTTAACTACACAAGCTCAGCCACATAGCATGACTCAGCCACAGCATGCCGACTTATTTCTTGCTATATCGTCAGCTTTTTAAGGAATATTCTACTAGTGCCTGTCCAGACCTGTCATAAAGATTTTTAATAAAGAGTTATTTAATAAATAAATCAGCATATGATATATGATATTTACCGGTACCTTAAGTTTGTAAATCAGGCCCTCATATATAAACTGGTACATGGCAGCATTATTTGTTCCCAGTTGTTATTGCCATTTGTATTGGGAAATACCAAGCTTTGTTTTCTTGCAAATGTATTCTTCAGTCTTGGAGTTTTCATCCATTCAGCCTGAGTGTTTGCTGAAATGCAGAACCCAGGGCCTCATTCTGATCTGCGGACCTGGTATCTGAGCATCTGCATTTTTAAGGCTCTGCATGGCATTCTCGTGGATCCTGAAGTGTGAGGACCACTATTAGTTAAACTGTTCAGTGCTATTGACATCATAGTTTTGTGTGTTCTCAGTCTGAAAATGTAAGGTAACATCTAGAAACTTTCTTTTAAAAAATACCTCTCCCTCTTCGGAAGATTGTAAAATAAAGTAGGAACAGGAGAGTAAGGGCGAGAGAGGTGGTGGATCAATAGGAACTCTGTTTCTTGTGAGGGTGGCTTAGTAGTGGAGAGGCGTTGCCATGGAGTGGATTGATTTTGTTCAAAAGCATTTTCCTGGTCTTCAGAGTGTTCAGGGAATGTTTTTTTTTTTTTTTTTTTTTCCCAGGTTTATTGCAGTGTGCTGTTTCACAAACCATCAGAGGCATTTAGAAGGGCTGGGGGTCTTTCAAAGCATATGAAGCCTTAAGAACTTTGAATCTCTTGGGTGGAAGTAGTTTTCAGTGAATTGTCTGTTTTTCCGATAAAATATAAGACAGTACTACTAACCACTGGAATCTACCAGCCCTGTTTATTAGAGACAGGCTCATGGTAGAAAGCAGGTAGACAGCTCTGATGGTGGTGGTGGTGAGGGGGATTGGAAGGATTGAGCAAAAAAGAAAGAAAAAAGAGAGGGAGAACTCATGGACATGAGCAACAGTATGGTGATTGTGGGGGTGGGGGAGGTAGAGGGCACAGAGGGATAAATGGTGACAGAAAAAGGGAATTAAATTAAATTAGTTAAAAAAACTGCTTATTGTTTTGAAGCCAGGGTATTCTGAGATTCTTAATGTACTTTACTAATCAAGACTTTCATTTTCTAATATGTTTTGGATAGATCTCTATTCATTTATCAATCTTAAGTACAAAATACTAAAGGAATAATATCTATAAGTGCAAATGGTATGAGACTAAATTACTTTTAATCATCTGATTAGTGCTATAAAATCTACTCTGTGATGTCACTACCTTCAAGTACAAAGCAGGCATGAAAGAGTGCACATCAAATGAAACGTAGTTGCCAGAACTAATCTTTGATTTGTTTCCTCTCTGCACAGAAGGTGAATGGCTCTCCGGCTTCTCACGTGGATTCTGCATTGGACACCAATGAGCAGGCTGTTCAACCCTAAGGCCTAAAAGGGCTGCAGAGTCCCTCCAAATTCCTGCCCTAAGAGTCTTGACCAAACGTTGACATGGCTCTAACAACTTAAGGTCATGTCGCTAGGATGACTCCAATTTCCCTAAAAATGCCTGCCCGAGAAAACTCAATGCTGCTAGGGAAATTTACTGTTTATTTCAGTCAAAACCTGGAGATAGATAGGTCGATAGGCGCCTAAAACCCTTCTTGGAGCAGTTAGTATGAAAAGCTCACAATTATAAATATTTGCTCTGTCCCTTGAAATGTAATTTTTCTACCATCCCGAACTGTCATCTTAAAACCTGAGATCCATCTCTAAATATAACATTTAAAGAAAACAGGGGTCGCTCCCAGCCCCTGTAGGAGGGTAAAGGCTTAATGTAGTGGGTGCCTTGCTCCAACCTGAAGCATTACCTCTTGGCATAAAGGTATGAGAGGTCTGTTTCTTCTCTGGGCAAGTGTCAATTATCAAACCCAGATGGCCTAGTCATATGAACCATTTTCCTTTACACCCTTGGGTGCCTTTTGTCCAGCACACCCCGCATTGAAACTTTTCTACTTTTTGTTTCAGTGGAGTTGAACTCAGAGTACACTGAGGACTCTCCTCTCTTGCAATATTTATAACTGAATGAAATATGACTTTCCTGCCTTTTTATTTTTTTTTCTTTATTTCAGAAAGGAAGGGAGAGGGAGAGATAGAAACAAAAATGATGAGAGAGAATCATCAATCGGCTGCTCCCACATGCCCCACACTGGGGACCAAGCCTGCAACCCAGGCATATGCCCTGACCAGGAATCGAACCATGATGTCCTGATTCATAGGTCGACGCTCAGCCACTGAGCCACTCCGGCTGTGCACTTTACTGCCTTTTAACAAGTGCCTGGCTTTGTGGGTTTTTTTTTCGACAGTCCTGATTGTGGATGCAGTGACAAGTTTCAGATTCTACCAAGCCTGATCTGTAGACCGGAATACTCTTTGTCTAACAGGATTCCCATCCTCCTGTTAGTTCCGATCTCCACTAATTATTTTCTCCACAGCGCTTTGCTTACCTGCCTGAACCTCTAAGGCTCAGTCTCCCTGGCCTTGAAATGTGATCTTTGCTCAATCTGTCCTCATGGCCTAGCAATGGGTAAGTTGCATGTAGAACCATTAAAACAGACAATAGGGGGCACTAGGAAAAGAAATTATCTCTAATTTTTATCTCCAAAAGGATAAGGACAAAGTGACGTGCTAGGAGCTACAACCTATAAAAGAGAAACATTTTTATTAAAACTGTATGTTTCCTTTATATCCATCCATATCACATTCAACTACCAAATTAAAACAACTATACTGTTCATCTTGAGGAAAATATTTTATCACCCTGTTCTATTTCTATCAATTCTAAAAAATAAAAACAATTGGGAAGTTGTTAGATGTAAAGTTAAGGCAGAAGCTCTGAGGAGATGGGTTTTTCAATCTTGTCCCCCTGGATACTCTTGTCTGAGTATCCAGGAATCTCTCTCAAAGCACGGCCTGCTGGTATTTCCTCTGCTCCAATCCTTTAACACATTGTTAGGCTGCCTGAAGGAAACAAATGTTCCCTTGAAAATTGTCCAAATCTTTCAAATTTAAACTATTTCTCATTTTAACTTTATAGCATTTGCTCACCAACCAGGAGGGAAGGACGTAACAATAGACTATCTTTTATTGCCAACATCATATTTTTATTACCCATCATTAAACGTAGTATTGAGGAGGCATTATTTATCAAGTCTTAATGATGTGACATATAATTAAGCTGTAAAATAATTATGTGGATTTTAAAGGCCACAGTTTAATCCTAAAGCTCTTGCCTTTCTTTTTTTTCTTATTACCTTTTATATTTGACTAATTGACAACTATTTGTTGAGAAGCTTCTCTTCCCCACATGTTCTGAAAAGTAGTGAGACCCAAACTGTTATACTATCATTATGAAACAAGACCGTAACCAATGAGGTGCTTAAAGTATAGATCGTAAGTAAAACAGGCACGTGCAAATAAACTAGCAAAAAAGGAAGTATATACACAGTGAAAATTGTATGAACCTTTTTGTACTCCTCTTTTATATGCCTGTAAGTAGTATTTCCTAGATTCTGTCATAGTGGAGAAGAAAATATAAGAAATAAAACACATGTTCCTTACTTAAAGAAACTCAGAATATAATGAAAGAAAGAAAAGATAAAACACACATGAACATAGCCATCATTTTCCAAGTAAATTATAGAATTTCTAGACATTCCTCAGGTCTCAATGGCTTTATGTGGGAATTCCATACAAAAGAGATATATAAGTTTGTATTTTAAGACTGTTTTAGTTGCCTCATAAGTTTGTACTGGCCATTTTCAGTCCATGAAAAGCTAGAAAAGGATCAATCAAAGACAGTGCATGCTGAGGGGGTGATTGAGATTATGCCTCGGCCAATTGTTCTCCCTAGGCCTGTCCTGCACAGGTTACCTTTATCCTGGTGACCTAAAAGAATACATAAAATGAGACTGACTTCTCTTTTATCAACTTATGCCTCTTTAGAGAAAAAATGATTGAATGGTTTGCAAACCTTTCGTAATGAGTAGTGCAAAATTGGTAAGGATGGACTCTAAATTCTAGAAATTCTGACACTTGATCAACCTCGAATTCTTTAGACTAAGATAATTGGATACCTCAAATGAACTGTGACCAAGATAAAATTTACCATATATCCTACATATGATATGAATATGGTATAAACTCCTATTATTGTTAGAACCCCGATCTTACCAGTTTTAAATTTTAATTCACTTAATTTATATTTTCATCTTAAACATGTTCTCACAGGGTAAAAGATGACTTGAAATTGCAACTTTAAATGAAAAATAGCCCTGGCCAGTGTGGCTCAGTTGGTGAAGCATAGTCCTGTGCACCAAAAGTTTGCTGATATATTCCTGGTCAGGGCACATGCCCAGGTTGCGGGTTCAATCCCCAGTGTGGGGGTGTGCAGGAGGCAGCCAATCGATGCTCCACTCTCACATCAATGTTTCTCTCTCTCCCTTTCTCTCTCTAAAAATCAATAAAAATATTTTAAACAAAAAATTAATTTTAATTTCACTTGCCAGAAAGAGCACAATCCTTCAGTTGGTGTCTATGAGAACTCACAGAGGCAAGAAACTCTTGATTCTTTTTATCATCACTAAAAATTGTATAACAAATCCCAATTGGAGCCAGAATGCTAAACGTAAATGATTAAGAAAGAAACATAACAAGGAAAAGCAAAAGCATTTGCAGCTGGAATGAAAATGCCTACGTCACCCAGCTGCATTAACAAAGTCTTCAGGCCCTGAAAGACGTTGGTTGCAGTGAGTTCAGTTGCGAAGCAATTCAGTCTCCCTGGCCAATATGCCCAGGAGACGGAGGGTCAGGGCAGAGAGCCGTCTCACTCCTGGAAGAACAGCAAAGGGAGACACACGGCTGTCCTGCTCACGTCATGGTGCCCATTTGTTTGGTCTTGTTAGTTTCAGGTTCTTCATCCTGGTGTGTGTTTGTCCTCGAACCACAGACAGGTCCTCTCTCCCACTGTCTCTCTCTTCTCTGCCTCGGGCTAAAGCTGTTTGCCAGGAAGGGCGCCTGCCCTGCCCGTGCATTGTTGTCTACTGACTGCTTCCTAACACACTGCAGAAGGGCCAGGGAGGGGATCCTTCCTCCTTTCTCAGTTTCCCGGATTTAACCATTTGGCCACCTTAACTGGACAACTTCTACTTTCCGCTCTGCTGGCTGAAAGTTAAGGAGGTTGGAAGATGAAATCTAAACATTAAAATAATACATCAATTTTTATTTGAGTTCAAAACCCTTCCTCATTTAATAAATATTCGGAATTCTAAATACTTAGCGCTTTTGAATAGTGTTTGCACTCTTGATCTCAATTCTGTAGCAATCCCACAGTTGCCAGGGATTATAACCAAGGTTCCTGAGATGATTGACTAGCATAGTTATAGCTGCTGGGATTTCTCAGTGAAAAGGTCCCTGCCACCAGCATAATTTTCCCTTTCTCATGAGTAATCAAGAACTATGCTTCTTTCTCTCCACTGCACATAGCTTATAGCTATTTCACCTCTATCATGGTTATGGAAACAGACATGATCTTTAAGTTTCTTTCCTTTGCTGTCCTCTCAGGTTCTGTGTCATTAAAATACGCACTCCATCTATCTTCTTTCCTGTTCTCTTTCACGTCTTTTGTCTTCATTTAAAAGGACACCAGAAACAGCATTTAATTATGGAGAGATTAACGTTAAAAATCTAGAATTCATGAAATAAAATCAGGTATTTCAAAGACATGATTTCATTAATTTTCCAAGTGCTTCAAAAGTGTCCAGAAACTCCCCTTAACATCTCAACAAAATGATTTTCCAGTTTCTACATATTCCTCTGCTTAAATCCTTCTTTATATTAGCATTCAGAATACATGTTAAACTCCCCCGTTTTACTTTTTTTCTCTTTTATTTAATTACTAGAATTATACGAGTTCTATTTTCTACACATCTTCGTGGAAAATGTACACTATTTCAGATACATTAAGGCTAAATAGTCTTTTGTGGACAAGCCTTGGGGAAAATGCAATTTCCATTTGTAACTATTTCTTCATAGAAATGAACTCTGAGTTCCAAACAAATGGTTTACAAATGAGCATTTGGTAAGCTACCCATATGCAAGTGGAGGACTTCTTTCATCCTGTAACTTCTGCATTCTAACCCATGGCCCTGACAATGTCACCCAATAGAATGGTCCTAGGAAAAGTTCTCCCAGATGGGCAGATGTGGTCAGCACCCTCAGTTCACCGGTACTGGGGCACATTACACTCTGGGGGGTTCTGAACCTCTCATTGCTTCCTTTCAACTCTCACTCACCAGTGCAGGTGTGCACAATGTGGCATCAAATCCATCCTGGCCACAAGCTTTGCGCCTTAGAAGAGTAGCCTAGCTTCCTAGTCTTTCCAACTATAAAACAAGAAAACGAACTGATGGAAAACTGTAACAATCAGAGGCATATAGAGAGAGTCCATAACAGCACCAAGTAAAAAATAAATTGAGGTATTATTATTATTAACGATTTAAAGTATTTATGAGCATCAGAAAGGCTCAAGAAGAAAATCAAACTGATTCAACAACAACAAGTATTGAGCTGCATTATCTACTGTGAAAGGAGCAATGGGGATGTACAAGTTGGCAGAAGAGACAGGGTAGTACAGTCTAAAGGTTCTAAGTGTCTGGTGGCAGACAAACAACATGAACCAACTATGACCTGCATATATTTATTTTCTTTGTCCCTCACAATGTTTAAAAATTTGAATTCAAGTAAATATTTTTAAAAATTTTGCATGAAAATCCAAATTTCTAAATGCTCTTGAAAAATGTGCACTTGTCTTTCTGAGGGCACTAATCGGGTAGAGTTGAAAAGCCAATGTCTTTTTTATATGGGGTATGAGGCTACCATGTCACCGCACTCTCCAACCAGAGACCTGCCTGAGATCACACAGCTGGGAAATGACAGAGCCAGGACTCAAACCAGGCAGTCTGGTTCCAGGACCACCACTCAAAACTAGCATGCAATCCAGACCTTCAGTATGGTTCATTCTTTCTCTAATAATCTGAAATACTACCATTATAATATGCTTTATATGTAACACATAGATACAACACTCAATTTATGTGAATGAAACACACACACCACATGTATCCATATATGTATGATTTTGATATTATTTCCTATTGTTAAAATATATTTGATCAATATCAGACTGCTTTCATTATTGTTGTTTTATACTACTCAACAATAGTATACTATTGTTGTTTTATAGAGTTCTTTGACACATTTCTTAGTTAATATCAAACATATTCTCCTGCAAATAAATTTTGGAATAAGTTTTGTCGGGTTTATAAAAATCAAAAAGTTAAACAAAATTAAATTCATATTGGGATTTTATTTGGGATTACATCAAATTTATAAATTAATTTTAGAACAATGATCATATTAGTAATGCTGTCTTCCTATTCAGTCACGGGGTAGGCTGATTGAAATGATCTTTATGTCGTCAAATTGACAGGGCTTGGTGATGGATTAGAAATAAGGGATGAGGACAGGAGAGCTTGCAGACATGTTCCTTTTTAACAGACACTCCCTGCCCTGTTCAGAAACTGTGACCTAGAGATTAGGAAATGCGAGAGTAGCCATTTTCTGCGAACAGAAAAATTATCTTCTCAATAAGACAAGCCATGTGCAGGGTAGAAATGAATGGAAAAGTTCCTCAGAGTGTCATATCCTGAGTTGGAATAGAAATGGTGAATGAAAATTAGCAGTAGATTAAGGAGTTCTATTAGGAAGAATCAGGAGAGGCTGAAAGAAAAGGTGCAACACAGGAGAGAAAAACAAACAAGTGTCTACTAATATTTTCTGAAGGCTTGCACTGTGCCAGGCCCTGTGCTAAGCACTTTATATTTGTTCTTCCAATAGCATCTAAAAAGGGGTGGGTGATATTGTTCTCATTTTACAGACGAGAAAGCCAAAGTTCAGAAAAGCTATGTACTTTCCCGACACCAAAAGTATTAAAATCAGAATTTGAAACAGAGTCCCTGAGTCCAGTGCTCACGGTGTTTGTACTCTCTATAGAACGCAATAGGTTCCCTGCAGCCTGGAACCTGCCTGCTTCGCTGTTTTTTTAGATAATCAGAGATGCTCTAACAAACACAACTGTCATTGTTTGCAGAATGGGAAAAACTAAGATTATGAACTGGACCACTCCATTTACAGTAGTTCTTTTAAATATATTGTATTAGGCAATTATGTAGCATAACAGAAATTAATGTAATTTACACTAAAAATAAGTTGAACCATCCCCTATAACAGAGGACATGGTTGTGGATTAAAATAGGATTAAAATTAAAAAAAAAAACTTTTTAAATTTTTTACTGTGAGGAAAGAGATAAGATGAAAAGATTAGCCACAAACAGGAGAAAATATTTGCAAGTCACATATCTAATAAAAGACTTGTACCTAAAATATGCCTGAAAACAGATTTCCTAAAGCTCAAACAAGAAAACAACCTAAAAATGGTCAAAAGAGCTGAACCAAAGAAAATGATGCAGATGGCCAATAAGAATATGAAAAGGTATTTAATGTTCTTTGTCCTCAGGGAATTGCATTTAATGCAACGAGATGTCACCGCATGCCAATTAGAATGGCTAAAATCTAAAAAAATGGCAGTAGGAATACTGCTGGTGAAGCCTTCTCATTCATTGCTGGCTGGAGGCAGAATGGAATAGCCAGGTGGGAAGACAGTTTTTCAGTTTCTTAGAAAGCTAAACATAGACTATAAGTCTTACCAATTGTACTCCGAGGTATTTACCCAAGTGATTTGAATTATGTCCACAGAAAAAATCTTCACGTGAATGTTTATAGTACTTTTATTCAAAACCACCAAAAATTGGAAGCAACCAATATGTTCCAGCAAAGGTGAATTGATCAACATACTGTAATACACCTTCAGAGAATGCTATTTGGCAATAAAATGGAATGAGCTGATAATCCAGGTTACAATATGGCTGCATTTTAAGTGCATATCCTATATAATAAAACCCTAATATGCAAATTGACCAAACAGTGGAATGAGCCCTCGCTATGATGCGCACTGACCCCCAGGGGGCAGACACTCAACGCAGGAGCTACCCCCCTGCTGGTCAGTGCACTCCCACAGGGGGAGCACCGCTCAGCCAGGCTGGGCTCACAGCTGGCAAGCACAGTGGTGGTGGCAGGAGCCTCTCCCACCTCCATGGCAGCGCTAAGAACTCCTCGGGGTCCTGGGCTGCGAGAGGGTGCAGGCTGGGCTAAGGGACACCCCCCCCTCAAGTGCATGAATGTTGTGCACCGGGCCTCTAGTTGCTAAATAAAACTCTAATTGGAAAGGCTACATATTTTATGATTTCATTCGTATGACATTCTGGAAGAGGCAAAAATAGAGAGATAGAAAACTGATGAGAGCCCTGACCAATGTGGCTCAGTTCGCTGGGCATGGTCCCATGCACCAAAAGGTCACTAGCTGGATTCTGGTCAGGGCGCATGCTGGGATTGCAGGCTCGATTCCCTGTTTTGCTTTCACATCAATGTTTCTCTCTCTCTCACCTTCTCCCTTCCTCTCTCTCTAAAATCAATGAACTATAAAAAAAAAAAAAACTGCTGAGAGATTGCAAGTGGTTGGAGAGGAGGAACATTGACTAGGTGAAGCATAGGGGGTTTTTAAATATGGTGAAAATATTCTGTATGGTAATGTAGTGGTGGTTATATGATATTATATATTTGTCAGAACTCATAGAATCTTACAGAACAAAGAGTGAATCCTAATGCATGCAAATTAAATTAAAAACAAACACACACACACACACACACACAAGTAAGAATCTAACTGTATTATAAAAATATGACATAACCTTAATGAAGAAGGTAGGTTAAAAAAGTGTTGACTTAGTAAGTAACTTTGTAAATGACTGTAAAGTATATGACTAGAGATCAAAGCAACTGTACATAAGCACTGTACTGTAATCAATAACGTTTTTCTCAGAGGAATGGAGGTTAACAATTCTGTACCACTGTGCATGTAAAGTTGGAATGACCTGCAATGGACAACCAGAGGTAGATATCAGGTCTCTCACTATTGGAGTGCGAGGTTACAGACAAGCAAACAGGGAAGTCTAGAATGATTCACTTGGTATATAGTATTAGAGTTGGAGATAACAGTATGAAATTCTATTTAAACACTTAATATACATACATATAGATAGATATTGATTTTAATTTGCATTTCTCTAATGATTAGTAAGATTGATCATGTTTTCATATGCCCATTGGACATCTGTATGTCCTCTTTGGAGAAGTGTCTTTTCATGTCCTTTACCCACTTTTAATTGGTTTATTGAGTGTGTGTGTGAGAGAGTTTTATTAGTTCTTTTTAAATTCTGGTTATTAATCTCTTATCAAATGTATCAGCAAATGTGTTCTCCCATAGAGTGGATTGTCTTTTCATTTTGATGATGGTTTTCATTGCTGTGCAAAAAATTTTAGTTTGATATAACCCCGTATGTTTATTTTCGCTTTTGTTTCCCTTGCTTAAGGCGATATACCAGAAATAATATTGCTACGGGACATGTCCGATATTTTACTGCCTATGTTTTCTTCTAGGATATTTTATGTTTTAGAGTCTAACAAGATATTGAAATAACTATATATATGTATATGTGCACAGGTTAGTATACACATATTTTCTAGCTCTGCTGGTTTAGAGGGCCTAACAGTGATGGCGAACCTATGACACACGTGTCAGAGGTGATGCGCGAACTCATTTTTTTGGTTGATTTTTCTTTGTTAAATGTCATTTAAATATATAAAATAAGTATCAAAAATATAAATCTTTGCTTTACTATGGTTGCAAATATAAAAAAAAAATTCTATATGTGACATGGCACCAGAGTTAACTTAGGGGTTTTCAAAATGCTGACATGCCGAGCTCAAAAGGTTCGCCATCACTGGCCTAGAAGCACCTCATTACACCCCAGTAATAATAAACACACCCAACACCCAGATCTTGGTTTCTAATATCATTTCCAAGAAACGAAACCAGGTCTGCTTGGAGAGATGGTTGATTGCAGGTCAGGGCAGAGAATACAAGATAAGCTTGGAGCATCTCGTAGTGTCAGAAAGCAGGGAAATTCTCAAGAAGAAAAAATGTTGAGGGTGTGTAAAAGGGACACAGGAGTTGACTTAAAGAGTTTCCAATGGCAAAACCATACTAATTTCAGAAACAAAATGAAAAAAATAATATTGGGTTATAATCCAAAGTATAAAATACATATCTATGAGTTCATACAGATAGAGATAAGTGATTGAATAAATAAAGGAAAAGAGATCAATGTTGAAATAGAAGAATTCCAAATAATTTACATAGATATCTTCCCCTCAAGGAGACAGAGCATAACTAAGCATAGTCTGCGCTTTATAGCCTGCTGCCAAGGCTAAGGTGTGGGAAGCGTTGAAGAGGCATTCACAGTGCCTCCCCCTTCCTTCATCATCAATAATAAGACATGACAATGGCATATGCCTTTGGTATAATGTGAATTAAATAGTAAATTACTTCTTAAGTTTTCCTCCCTCAAATCCATACCTTAGTCTAACTATGAGAAAAACATCAGGCAAATTCAACTTGAGGGGCATTCTACAAAATAACTGACTCCTCAAAACTGTCAAGGGCATCAAAAATGAGGAAAGCCTGAAAAACTATCATAGATGGGAGGAGAAGACATATGATTAAAATGTTATGTGGTATCATGAGTGAGATCCTGAAACAGAAAAAGGACTTTAAAAGGAAATGTATGGCATCAGGCAAATAATGGAGTTTAGTTCCTAGTAATGTATCAATATTGGTTCCTTAGTTATGACAAATGTACCATACTAATGTGAAATGTTAACAGTATAGGCAACTGGGTTGTAGAACTCTCAATATTATCTTTACAATTTATCTGTAAATATAAAACTACTTAAAATAAAATTGTATTTAAAAAAAAACAACAAAATTACCTTTAGTGCGGGATAATGTTTTATTCTAATAAAGCCCACGTGTGTCTTTGATCATCTTGCCCTTGCCTCTCCTGACACAGCACAATCTGTTCCAGTTATTTCTCAACTCTGATGAATGTGGATGAATACCGCAATATTTCTCCCTTTCCATTCACAAGGAAGAAATCTGTGTCTAAGTTGGTCCTGGTCTCATTATCTCCTAACCAGCCCCTCAGCCTCTACACAGCTCTCATCTCCCTCCCTCTTTCGCTCCTCATTTCTTTCCCTTTTCTGTTCATCTTATATCTAAATGTTGAAGCTGTTTCCTATCATATCCCATTTTTACCAGATACTTTACTATGTTGTTTCTAATCCCCTAATTTAAATATGAGGAAAATGAGTCCTGGAATGTTTCAATGGCTTGCCCAAGGCTAGGTGGCACTTGGGTGTAGATGTCTGACCAAAATAAAAAGCAAGCATTTGCCTCCCCATGCACAGGCCCCTGTACCAGCAAGACGTCACTGACTTTAAAAAATTGTTTTTATTTATTTCAGAGAGAGGAAGGGAGAGGAGAAAGAGATAGAAACATCAACGATGAGAGAAAATCATTAATCAGCTGCCTTCTGCATACCCTCTCCTGGACATGTGCCTTCACTAGGTTTCAAACTGTGACCTCTTGGTTCACAGCTTGATGCTCAACCACTGAGCTACACAGGCAGGCTTTCTTAAAGCATTCTAGAGTCTCTCTCTTCAAGCAGGTAATACAAGATTTAAAAAAAGTGTACTACCTGATTTTTAAAAGGAACCTGGTTATTCTTGGGAGTGAGGAAGTGCACAGGAGAGGGGAACTGGTGGAGGAAGGCAAGAAATCTAATTCTAAGTAAAGGCAACCTTGAGAAAATAGTCATGATTAAAAACAAAAGTAATAAAAAAAGTGTGTTCTTTCCTGTTAAATCAGTGGGACAGGGAGAGATGTGTAGGCCTGACACTTCCTCCTCCCACACGGATGGCTCAGAAGGCAGATATTCTGTGCTCTGATCTCGCAGCAAACCTTATGGGCACTGAGGTGCTTGCCATCAATGATCCGCTTAAAAGGAAGAGCAGGGCGGCTCATTAATGAGTCTCAGGTTGCATGCTGTGCCAACCCAGAGAGAAGAAGGGCCTCCGAACTTCGCTGGGGCTCACCTGCTGAAATCATAAGAAACCCAAATGCTAAGTGAGAGCTCATTCAGGTGACGCTTTAAATGGGTGCATTTAAAGAGACGGAATAAACACTTTATGTTACAAGTCAGCATGAGATTCTAATATTAACTACTACATATTTTATAGACTGTATTTGTAGCCAAACACTAAAACAAACATTAAGATGCTTTTGCCTCAACTGGTACTATGAATGCTTCCAAAACAGTGGTATAAAAAGCCACATAAAACACACCATAATCATGGAAATCATCTGCATTAAACTCACACTTGCCATGAAAGTGGCAGTTATTTTTCATTTACAAGCAATTATATCTCAATTACTTATTCTCTGTTAGAAAACATTTCATCAAAAACTCTCACTTAATTGATGTAAGGATGCATTTTGTTTGGGGAGAAACATAATATCTAATTTGGATTAATTAAAGAAATAGGCATTCTGAATTAGTGAAAGGCTGCCTTCTATTGAAAACTATGCAACTTTATTAGTTTTGTGTGGACAGAGTGCTATGAAGTAAACTATGGAGCTCACAGCAGGAAAAGAAAGGCTTAAAAGAAAATTGTCTCTAATGAATAGAAAAGAGTTATGTTCTCTGTTCTACAAAATGAAGAGCTTAAACCTTTGTTACATAAGTAGTTTAAATGTGCACTTTGCGTTATCCTGTTTAAATTTTGAATTGGCTCAACTGTTCTTTTCTTCTTAATTATGCTGTTATAATAAGCACATCTAAATCATTATACAGGGTGTCCCAAAAAATGTATACACACTTTGAATGATTATGAAGTCAGTGTTTATTAACATACAGTTTATTTTCAAAATTTAAAAGAATCCACAGAAATGAATATTTTTTGGTCAATATTTGTTTTCAAACTGATGACCATCAGGCACTGCTGATAACATGAAGCAATGGAATCGCAAACATCAAGAATAATTTCCTTTGGCATTGGTGTGCCCTCAATTCATCGGCTATTGCCAGTGGTTTTGTATTATAAACTTTATATTTTATGTATCCCCATGAAAAAAAAATCTTTAGTCGCACTTGAGGGTAAATAATCTTTGTTCAAAGCTTAGTTTGGCTTCGCCCATTATTTCAAATCAGTTCAACTTGAAAAGGAATGAAAATTAAGTGAGTTATCAGCTGTTGAAGTGTGTATACATTTTGGGGGGACACCCCACATATTCAAAATTACTGCAATTCAGACAACTGAGGTTCTTTTAATAAGGGAGAGCATGGCTTAATTAAATCTAAATATATTGACTAATCTTTAATTATATGTGAATATTTACAGATTGCAAACAGTCATTACCATACCAAAATATAAGAAAGGACTGAGTTTAATAGCATTGAATTTTTTGTTTATATGTTTCCAAAGGATTAAGAAACTCAGAAATGTCAGAATTGAAAAAATCTTAAAATGGAATCATCTCTAATGTATTTTGTTGCAGTGGAATGATTTTCTGGAAACTCGGTAGTCATTTTCATAGCCAGCCCCAGTGTCATGCCAGCCTACTGCCGCTTATAGTCTGCAGGAGAAAAGAGAAGACACTTTCCATAGGAGATGGTTAGTAAGACGATTTCCGGAGATGAGAATGCCTTTAATCCCAGTGTATTTTATGGCCCCCAAGGGATAACCTGTCACTACATGGGCCCGGGCAGCCCAAGCAGTTTCCCCAAGAATGACTAGCAGGGGTAAGTCATGGCGAGACCAAGGTGTGACTCCTTTAACTACAACTCAAGAAAAAAAGAAGAAAATAGAAAAGGGTATGAAAGTAGCAGAAGGCCTTTCACTAAGTGACACATAAAGTGAGAAAACAATTAATAGCAAATATTGTAAGCAAAAATGTAATGGCAATGCCTTCTGATAAGCTTAATGATCATCCATTGCTTTTAATTTTAATTTCTTTTATCCTTTTTTAAAATATATTTTTATTGATTTCAGAGAGGAAGGGAGAGGGAGAGAGATAGAAACATCAGTGATGAGAGAGAATCATTGATCCGCTGCCTCCTGCACACTCCCTATTGGGGATCAAGTCTGCACCCGGGCATGTGCCCTTGACCAGAATTGAACCCGGGACCTTTCAGTGTGCAGGCCAATGCTCAATCCACTGAGCCAAACCAGCTAGGAAAATCCTTTTTGAATTAAATATAGCTTAAAACCACTTGTAATACAGAAGAGACCATTCCCTTTGTGGTCCCAAACTGACTCCTTTGGCTTTGCACGTATTACAGAATGGGAGAAGCCCAGGGAAGACGGAAAATACCTTTTATAATAATAATTTTCACTCTGATCTCATAGAATTTTTGACACAGTCTCTGTATGTTTACCTTACACAGATCTGGGTCCTCCTAGATCTAGAATGCATCCTTACAGCGACTGGTGGTTCTTACCCCTGACGTTGCCAGACAGAGTGTATTGTGAAATTGCCAAGATCCCTTCCAATATTGCATTTATTCTTATCAATGAGTTCTTTAATTTATAATATGCATGCAAGATGTCCCCCAGGAATCAAGTAGTAATAACTGTGGGGCATTTTAAAAATTGCTTTACAATTGTTGCCGCATCTAATTACCGTAACTCTCATATAGAGAGCATTATTACCCCACATAGCAGATGAGAAAATGAGGTTCCTAAAGATTTAGAAAACTTGTCTGAGATAATATTGCTAAAAGCAGCAACCTGGAACATGAACTGCGACAGTTTGATTCCAAAGCACACAATTAACAGCTATGCAATATTGCCTCCTGAAATAGATGGTTGGTTTTTGGCTGACAAAATATACATATGTCAAAATTTTCAAGTTCATCTGCCTTTAAGAAAATGATAACTGAGGAAGTCAATCTCTTTATTTAACAAGGTCCATTCCACAATGTAGAATTTCAGGTACCATTACAGGCAGACAGGGGAGATGTGAGTGGTCAAGCTATGTATCTCCTGCCCTGAGATGACCCATATTTTATGAAAAAGGGAAGAGTTAGAAATTTCTGGATTAATATAGAACTTGAAGATTGCCAAGCAAGATGCTACCAGGATGAGAATTTAGATTCTCGAGAAAAGGGTACAATTTGTCAAGGCTCTGCCAGGAGACAACTCTGGCAGAATAGCTTAGGGGAGCCTGGAAGAGAGAAATATGGAGGCAAGAAAATGGCTCTTTTTGGAAAGAGACCAGGGATGGATGATAAAATGACCTTTTGAGGTCCGGTCATTTTCTACCATGCAGATGAGCAAACTTAGTATCCCTGCAGCCTCAGCTCACCTTGCCCTTGAAAATAGATTTCCAAGGACACATAAATAGTGTTGAGATTCTCTCTCGGTTAACGCCGGTTCTGTCTTCTCCAAGTGCAAGCAGGAAAAATGAACCAATGCAGAGGGTTTTGTCTGTTATTTACGTAATAGACACATTAACCATTCTGCATGTAGGATGGTGACAGTCATGCTGCTTTGGCCAAGGGAAAAGTAGAGATGGGATAAAAAGCAGAAGGGCCCAAAGTCCTACTTATTTTGCCTTTCTCTCATTACCCTTTGGGTTCAGCAAAGCATAGAATAAAAGCTACTTACGGAGAAAAGAAATGTGGTATAGAGTTTTATGACTGCGGTTCAAGTATTTTACATGTGATTTGGGGCTAGACCTCTGGCCCTCCTTCTGAACCCCTCCCTCTATAAACCCTGGATGGTAATTATTCAATTCTCTGAGTGCCATTTGTTTGACTCAACCATCCTTAGTATCAGAAAGGCCAAGGGGGAGACTGTAACAGCGGCAGTCAATTCAGAAAAAGTCATGAGACCAGAATGAGCCACATTTATTTCTATTTCCAAGCTTCTCTCACCTGGATCAATGGCCACCAGTTAGGGCAGTGGTTCTCAACCAGAGGCGATTTCACTTCCCGGGGAACATTTGCCAATGTCTGGAGACCTTTTGGTTTCAACTGCGGAGGGTGCGTCTGACAGGTTGAGACCCAGGATGCTGCTAAATATGCTCCAATGCATAGGATAGCCCTCAAAACAAAGAATAATCTTGTCCAATGTGTCACTCTTGGTGAGGCTGAGAAATCCCGAGCTAGATCAAGTGAGACCAGTGGACACAGGGTATCATAAGTATATTTGTATTGACTGACAAAGTCTCAGTGATAGAAACAACAGATATTTTACATCTAACATCATCTGAACATTCAATATTTATTTATTTACCCAAGATGACCCTCCACAATCTTATTCCTCACCTATTTCACAAACTACTCAGTTTATATTCTTTCTCAAATCTTGACCCAAGATGAAGCTAGATAGGACATGGGTAGCTCTACTTCTACAGACTGTTTTCGGTATTTGCCCACAGCTTTCTTATTGTGCCATCAGCAGCAGAACTTGGACTTGATGGCCACAGTGGCCAGGAACAGAGCACATGCACGGTGACAGGATATTTGTTGTTGTCTTTGGTGCTACCTTAGCTTCATAGGTGATCTTGGCCTATTGACCTCCAACAGTATGCAGAATGATAAGCTGCCTCAGCCCTGTTTCACTGACCAGTAAAAATTCATCCCAGCACTTTTAATGCTTCAAATATTTGTCCAGATAATAACAACCATTACCTTAGCAGTTGCTCTTCCAAAACCTATTTCAATTCATAAAACTATATACTGCGTGCATACTTAAATATATATTGCTATTATTCTTATTCCAACACCTCATATTTCCTTCTTCATTTGAACATATCCTGTCAATAATAAGAATGTATGTTTTACAGGATTGCAGTTAGTATTCAACTAAAACCTGTCTAATGGTGTTATGCAAACACTTGGAACACACACCTGTTTCTGTGGTGGTTGCTGTTGTTAATATTCTTACTCTGGCTCTAGCTACAAATTTCTCTGCTTGTATCTCTAATAATAAGTTACTGGTCCAAATGGACTCAAAAAAACGCTCTTCATCCATATCTGTGTGAACTTGTTCTTGCTTCTGAGTGCCCTTATTTCCCTGACTAAACTATCCTTTAAAATTAGCTTATAATTTTACATCTCCCTGACTAAACTATCCTTTAAAATTAGCTTATAATTTTACATCCTGCTTGAATTTTTAAGAGATGTACTTTTTGGTCTCTGTATTATTTCTCCTACCTCACTGAATTGTGGGTCCCAGTTCTGCTATTTTCAGGTTGGTCCTATCCTATATCATAAAAGGCTAATGTGCAAATCGACCAAACGGTGGAACGACTGGTCAATATATGTGCACTGACCACCAGGGGGCAGACACTCAATGCAGGAGTTGCCCCCTGGTGGTCAGTGCTCTCCCACAAGGGGAGCGCTGATCTTCCAAAAGTGGGGCTCATGGCTGGCGAGTGCTGCGGTGGTGGCTGAAGCCACTCCCACCTCTGTGGCAGCACTAAAGCTGCTGACTGCTGGCTTAGTCCTGTGTGGGGAGTGGGCCTAAGCCATTAGTCGAACATCCCCTGAGGGCTCCTGGACTGTGAGAGGGCGAAGGCCAGGTTGAGGGACGCCCCCACCCTGCCCAGTGCCCAATTTTCATGTATCGGGCCTCTAGTCTGTTAATAATACATGATAAAGACTTAAAGTATAATGGTGACTTTGAAAATGTGAGGCTTTGCAAAGGCAAAACTCTCAACATTCAATTATTTCATAGACAATCAAGTGCCGGTATATTTTAGAAAGAAAAGCCCTCCAGTTACATACTTTTTATAAGCAGCATTACTATGTGGTGTAATAAATGTGCCTCCACCTGTGGAATCAAGGTGGGAGTGAATAGGAGATCCAGTTTTATCTCTTCCGTAATCAGATCATTAAGCCTTTACTATTTTCTCTAGAATGGGGATCTTGTCTGCTCTGAAATATTAAGAGATACTGAATGCAGAAGTCTTGACTAAGATCGGCTATTTAAAATGCTGGTTCCCACTACTTTACTTAGCAGGGAGGTGGTAAAATATAAATGAATTGTTGGTATGAAGCCAGTGAGAGAAAGACAAGTACCATATGATTTCACTTATATGTGGAATCTAATGAACAAAATAAACTAACAAAATAGAAACAAACTCACAGATACAGAGAATAGATTGACAGCTGTCAGAAGGAAAGGGGATTGGGGAGCTCAGTGAAAAAGGAGAAGGGATTAAGCAAACAAACAAACAAAACCTCTCATAGACACAGATAATAATATAGTGATTACCAAAAGGAAAGGGTGTAGGGGAAGTAGAAAAGGGTAAAAGGGGGATAAATGGTGATGGAAGGAGACTTGATTTGGGGTGGTGAACATACAATACAATATACAGGTGATGTATTATAGAACAGTGCACCTGAAACCTATGTACTTTTATTAACCAATGTCACCCCAATAAATTCAATTAAACAAAACTTGGGCATGAATGATGACCTATAATAAATGATGTAGAGATGCTGGAACTAATTAGCAGTGTTGAGAAAAGGGTCAGCAGGCTCATGAATGTTAGAGTGAATTTACTACATATGATCAGAGAACATAACAACTGAATATGTTACT
The DNA here is from genome assembly GCF_964212035.1 of Myotis nattereri. Classification (NCBI taxonomy): domain Eukaryota; kingdom Metazoa; phylum Chordata; class Mammalia; order Chiroptera; family Vespertilionidae; genus Myotis; species Myotis nattereri. The sequence continues at coordinate 80,655,382 of NC_138082.1, read as the reverse complement.
CAGGGGGCCCAAAGAACTCCCTGGTCACTAAGGCAGTAAGGGGTCCTGAAGAGGGGAGCACAGGTGTTGCTGAGAAGTTCAGGATCGGCTGTCCCTGTAGGCGAGGGGACACCAACATGGCACTGAGCTCCTTAGTGTCAATGGGATAGCTGATTTCTAGAATAGCAGCTATGATGGGCAATAAGGCCAGAATGGCAACTAGGATGTCCTGAGCCACAGGAATCTGGGGTGATGGCTAATAATTCTCAATGTTCCTAGGAAGGATTGAGAGCCAACAGGGAAATTCTTGACTTGTATAAACAAACAAACAAAAAAATCAAGAGCTGGTGAGAAGGCTGATATCAGCATTACAATGGGAATTTTCCAGATATGAGCCAGTTCCCAGATTTAGAATTTTCAGTTGAAAGGGATGGTTTGGGTTTCTTTGGGGAAGAACCATACAATTCCACCACAACTATATGCCATAAATATTTTCCCAAAGGTAAGAGAAAAAAAAGTTAAAAGAAAACTTAGAAAACTCTGGCACAGAGTTTTTCATTTTAAGTAAAATATGAAAATATTTTCTTCTTAGGTAAAATTAATATTCTTAAAAAATAAATCACATTTGAGATCACTTTAAAAGATTTTATCTAAACACAAATAAAAGTACTTATAAGCCAACTGCAACTGAATTTACATTTTTATTTTTTTATTATGGTAATTTCTTATAATATCCTCTCTTAAATAAACCTTGAAGACAACATCAACAGGTATTGAATGGCTAATGAAGAACATCATGTCAAGTTCTGAAGGGAGTTTAGAGTGTTCAGAAAATAGAGAGTACTGATATATTCTTCCTCTAGGACAATGGTTCTCAACCTTCTGGCCCTTTAAATACAGTTCCTCATGTTGTGACCCAACCATAAAATTATTTTCGTTGCTACTTCATAACTGTAATGTTGCTACTGTTATGAATCGTAATGTAAATATCTGATATGCAGGATGGTCTTAGGTGACCTCTGTGAAAGGGTTGTTCGACAGCCAAAGGGGTCGCGACCCACAGGTTGAGAACCGCTGCTCTAGGAGGTAAGAATATGCAATGAGGAAATGAGAGTCTTTTCAACATGAGGTATTGGAAAAACTGGACAGATACATGCAAAAAAAAAATAAGACTGTTCTGCTTTCTCATACTATATACAAACATAAACCCAAAATAGGTTAAAGTCTAAAATGTGAGGGCTGAAACCATAAAACACCTAGAAGAAAACATGGGTTGTATTTACATTTTAAAAACCCAACTCTCATTTTGCTTCACACATACACAAAGACAGTGAGAGACGAAAGTCCTTTGTAAAAAAACAAAAACATATTTGGCTTTCTTTATCATACTTACATCTTCTGCCAGAATGAGTCATGTGATCATATATAAACCAAAAGGAAACACTAACGTTATGAAGGCTAACCTGGAGCACTGATGGCCTCCACTTACTCATTCATTCAGCACGCCTTGTATGAGCATTAATTCTACGTCAGGGCCAACGCTAGACGCGGAATTCATAATGACAAATGAGACACTGCTTTTGTTTCAAGGAGCCTGCAGTCTACTGAAGATGGCTTGGGTGGAAGAAGGTGGATGGGATAAGAAGAGGGTGAAGGGAGAGGACACAAAGATAAATGTATATGGAGGCAATGGTGTGTTGCAGGTACAGTGAAGCACAAGGCAAGCCATCTTCCTGGGACTGGAAGAGAGAGTAAGGAAGAGGCAACATTTCAGAGAGGAGGTGACCTTGCTATCAAGAGAGTACAAAATGATGAGTGCTATTTATCAGCCAGGGAAAAGGGGAGACACAGGGCTTTCCTGTGTGAGAAACAGTGAACTTCAACTTAGAGGCTTAAAACAGCAGGGAACCCTGGGTAACAGCAACTAGTTCCTTAAAGAGCTGATGGGAGCAGGAGAGAGCAGAGAGAACACTAAAATAGGAGCCAGGAAACCTGAGCTGTCAGCTTGAGTTTTAAATATTCTTTTTATTGATTCTTAGAGAGATGGGAAGGGAGTGGGAGAGAAAGAAACATCAAAGTGAGAGCACAACATCTATTAGCTGCTCCTCTGGCCCCCCACTGGGGATCAAGCTTACAACACAGGCATGTGCACCTACCAGGAATCAACTGGCACCCTTCAGTGCATGAGGTGACACCAAACCAACTATGCCACATAGGCCAGGCTGTCATCTTGAATTTTATAATAAATTTATCTGGGTTCAAATATGAGGTCATTCCTTATACTCTGAAAGAACTAGGGAAAATTAATGTCCTTATCTATAAAATAAGAATAATGCCCTAGCCTGTTTGACTCAGTGGATAGAGCATTGGCCTGTGGACTCAAGGGTCCCAGGTTTGATTCTGATCAAGGACACATGTCCAGGTTGCAGGCTCAATCCCCAGAGGGGTAGGGGTGTGGGGGGTGTGTATGCAGGAGGCAGCCAATCAATGATTCTCTCTCATCATTGATATTTCTATCTCTCTCTCCCTCTCCCTTTCTCTCTGGAGTCAATAAAAATATATGCAAAATAAATAAATAAAATTTAAAAATAAAATAAGAATAATAACACTGTCTTTGCTAAGACATTGTGGGAATTAGATATATCCCATAAAGAAACCCAGACTTTGTATCATGGTGCCGTCATTTAAAAATGGTAGCAATAAGACAGGATGAGGAAGATGGTGGTGGTGGCAGTGGTGCTCTCCCTTACCTGGTGATTTACACACCCCCCATCTCAAATGCCTCTTTCTTCCCAGATTCTTCACCACGATTACTATTGCTTGGCCATCAAGTCTCAGTTTAAAGGGGACTCCTTTCTAGAAGTTGGACTGAAGTGCATCTTCTCTGATCTCCCGGAGCACATTCACACTGTATTTTCATCAATTACTTAGTTTTTTCATGTCCTCCTCCTTCCTCCCAGTGAAGGAAAGGAGAAAGGAACCCAGACTGTAAGCTTCTTAAGGACTGGCTCTGGTTCTTATGCCTTTGGGTAACCTCATCTGTGCAATGTTTTATCATTTTTTGAATTATGATATCAACAGGCAAATAATTGGGAAACAGAATCCAGAAAGGTTCTTTTACAATATAAAAGATAAATAATATAATAACCTATAGCTATATAAAATAATATATAAATAACATAACCTGTTCTGCAAGGTTCTAATAGAGAATATAACAAAGATGAAAGGCCTTCATGGCGGTAAGACTGCCTCATCTCCCTTATGGTTTGGAGACATTAGTAATAGCACCATCAGCATAATGAAAGGTAATTGTCACCTCTGGTGATGAGCTTCTACAGAACTAGCAGGGAGTGAACACAGCCTATGGACAGAGTTCATCACAAGAGACCTGAGTTGAAACCAGAAAGGTACTATGGGAAGTGACAGAAAAAAAAGAGTTCTTATACAATGGGAACATCAAGCACAAAGACAATGGTGTAGCAAAGAACTTGGCTTGTTACAAGATCAGAAAGGAGGCCAGTTGGGTTGGAAAATACTATTAGTTATAGGGCAAAGGGGAGGAAGAGAGAATGTAACACAGTATGGTCAGAAGAAAAAACCGGGGCCAGATAATTCAAAGTTGTTAGGGTAAGGTTAGGATCTGGGTTTGTTTTCTAAAAGCAAAGTGAAGGCTTAAACTATGTGTGCAAAGTAATTATAGTAGCATTTTTTCTTTTGTAAAATATTAAATGCATTGAGGTGACATCTATCAATATATATAAAAGGCTAAGTGACCCTCCAACTGTTTGACCGTCTGACTGGCTGGTACATATGACACGCACTGACTACCAAGGGGCAGATGCTCAATGCAGGAGCTGCTGAGCTGCGGTGACTTGGCAGCGGTGGTTCTCAGGTGACGCACCCTGGAGCCAGAGAAGAGGGAGCGTGGCCCTGCTTCCTTTCAATGTGCATGAATCCATGCACCGGGCCACTAGTCTATATATATAAAAGGTTAAGTGACCCACTGTATGTACATCCAACTGTCCAACTGACCAACTGGCTGGTACATATGATGTGCATTGGCAATTTAAAAATAAATGTTGACTCGTGCATGCATGATACATATAAAGCTCTCACTGGCGACAATCACACGTGTGTTTCGATCTGTTATTGTCGATGGTGAGTTTGGTTGTTTTTGTTGACATTCTGAAGCTGAAAGGAAGTGGTGTCGTTGACAGAATATGTCTGAAAACCAACTATTGGAACAACGTACCTCAGAAGCCAAAAAAAAAACTGGAGTCGACAGAATGTATCTGAAAACCAACTATTGGCACTTCTATTATAGAGAAAGGGAGAATAATGATATTAAAATATTTCTTCTAATTAATTTCCTTTCAATGTGCACGAATCAGTGCACCGGGCCACTAGTAGGTTAAAAAGATAACATAGGTTTCAAGTGTACAATTCTTGAATTGTATGCCCATCTGTATACTGCATTGTATGCCCATCAGCCAAAGCCAAGTCTAAGTGAAATAAGTAAGGCAGAACCATATGATTTCACTCATATGTGGGATATAAAACTGAAATCAACAAATGAACTAACAAATGAAAAACAAACAAAACCTCATAGACATGGACAACAGTATGGTGATTATCAGAAAAAAAGGGTTGGGAAGATAGTAAAGGGTATAGGCGGTCAAATATATGGTGACGGAAGAAGATATAGTAACATCTTACAACCACCACTCAGAGTGGAGAACTGGTTCTGATAAGGCATACTAGAAGCTAGGAATCCACTGAAGTTGCAATAATTCAGGTGAAATGTAAATGTGCAAGGACTTTGGTTGATTTTTGTGGAGGTGGAGAGAAGTATTTAGTGTGAAGATAGATTTAGGATGTAGAATAATACTTGCTGATGGATTGGATGGTAGATTAAAGAGAATAGAGTGAAAACTGAAATTTAGGCTTTGGTTTGAGTCTTTGAAAAGAAAATGGTGATAACATTTAATAAAGTGAAATGAGAAAGGAGTAGGCAGCAAGGATCAAAAGTTCTAAATTGTAATATAATAAACATATGTTACCTAATAGATATCTAAGTGACAATATTTATTAAAGAGAACCATCTAAGAAGAGAGGTGAAATCAGAGAACTGGGTAGATAGGAGACACAAGTCAGTTGTTGTGTAGCATTTGGTAATTAAATCATGGTATTTATCAATATCACACAGACAGAAGTTACAAACCAGAGGTCCTGAGCCCCCACTAAGATTACTTTTGGTGTGACCCCATATATGCCACATTCCTATTGTAAACACCCCTCCAAGGACTTTGATCTGGTATGCCTTTACAAGAGGCATGCTCTCTCCGGTTACCAGTTTCAATTGTACATTTAACCATAATCTTTATATTACCTCTTAATCTTGGAGTCATTTGGGTGTCTGAATGCTCTGGGGATGTTAAGGGCTCCAAGTCCCTAGAGGTACCAGAGATAGGCCTTTAGCAACCCTAATTATTTGATGAAGGATATCACCATTACTTCCCCTTATCTTCCTAAGGGGAAAAGAACCTATTGTTTAAAAAATGAAAACACAAAGCAAAATTGATTGCACACTGGGTCATTTAATAGCAAAGGGGACAAAGGTGTCTGAATGAGATAATATTGGGGCTTTCCACCTTTTTGCTCCAGTGATGGAAGAGGGCTCTGCTATGTGGCACTGACAGACAATGTTATATTTTAGTTTAGTATTATACTTTAGTTGGAACAGTGCTTGAGCCATGGTATTGCATGTCTTTCACAGCGTGGTGTATATTATAGCCCATCAGATTCTAAAAGCTTACTTGTTGATCTCTGTGGTTTATATTTTTGGTTTTCTCCTTCTAAACCATCCAACCTCCCTGATTGTTGCCTCATGTTTACTTGGGTAACCCCTCCTCTATTTCTTCCATTTAACCATGTGCATCTTCAAACACCATAGTTATGGAATTGGCTTTGGACTTAATTCTAGGCCAAAGGAAAAAAATTTTCTTTGTCCCCTGAACATTGTCAGTTGTCATGTTTGCAGACAAACTGTGGAACCAGAGCAGCCAGTTCAACTGGTTTATGTAATTAGAAGACTACGAAGGAAAGGACATTCTACCTGTATCCCTGAAATTTCCAGGCATCTTTTATGCTTAAATCAAATGCCATTAACAGAGTTCATTCATGCATCATTGGGTGATGTTGAAAAGACAACCAGTTACCTGTATATGGTCTTCAAATATTAAAGAGGAAAATTTTTGTACAGCACAATGATTATCAATAGTCAAAAAAGAATCCAGAGCAATACAAGTATCATATAATTTCACTCATATATAGAATCTAATAAATAAAATGAACTAACAAGCAAAATAGAGAAAACTTGTAGAGAATAGGCTGACAGCTTTGGGGGTGGGGGAGTACTGGGGTGGGTGAGCAAAAAATAAAAAAGGAGAGAAAAAAACTCATGACAAAAATAAAATAAGGGTATTTCTATGTTTAAAAAAAATAAAAATAAAGCCTTTAAAGACCAACTTTTATGAGTGTTCATGACAGTGGGTGGTATTAAATGAAGCTAATGAATACAGCCTTTGTTCTTAAGATGTGCCTTCAGTAATAGCTGTCTGTTAATAATACCTTAATACTTAGATTACCCTGAAAGATGGACCAGGAAGGTGTTACCATCTTTGCTTTCTACCTAAAGCTGTGAACCTCAGGATTGATTAAAAGGTCACAGAACCGTGTCCCCAATTTAGATCTCATGATCTTGTCTTTGCACTATTTGCCCTTTAAGCTTTGTCCTCAGAGTATAGTCAAATCCTGAAAGATAACACAAAGTCCAGCCCCCCCATATGTATTTGCATCCTTATTTCTCTCCCCTCCTAATCACTTACATTCTGTAATATAATCTGTGTCAACTAATAATGTTTTCATAATAGTTTCATTGCCTTGTTCCTCCAAGTTTTGCATATGATTTTTCTGTTTCTATAATATTTTCTTCCCCTCTTTTTATCAATCTAACTTCTATTAGGATTCTGACTTGGATTTCCAAATGCTTCAAAAAAAAAAACACACCTTGTCTTTGCCTCACCTAGCACTTATCACTTTGTTGGAAATGTACGAATTTCTATCCTAGGCTGTGTTCCTTAAAAACAAGCAGTATCTGCCCTAGCCAGTTTGGCTCAGTGGATAGAGTGTCAGCCCACAAACTGAAGGGTTCTGGGTTTGATTACAGTCAAGGGCATGTACCTCGGTTGCAGGCTAGATCCCCCGCCCATGTGGGAGGCAACCAATCAATGTGTCTGTCTCTCTCACATCCATGCTTCGTCTCTCCCCCTTCCTCCCACTTTTTCTAAATATCAATTGAAAAATATCCTCAGGTGAGGATTAACAAAAAAAACAATTAAAGAAACAAGCAGTATCACTCTATTCATATTTAAATCTTTTTTCATTAAATCTTGATGGACTGAAACAATGTAAGAGCAAGCTCAGGTCTGTCTCCATCATGCAATGCTATGCTCACATATCAACCAAAGTTATTATTTCTTGAGTCTGTCCTTTCACTTGATTTTATTTCCTTGAAGGATATACAAAAATAAAAATTTTGCAATAGCTGTCCCCTGATCAAGAAAACCTGCCTTGCATATTCTCTTTGCTCTAATTCTTTCATTCTTTTGAAAATACTATTTAAGTAACAGGCCTATCTATTAAATTCAGTAAGTACTTTGATGCTATTTACTAGTACTTCCATTATAACCAAAGTGGAGCACGTTTTTCTTAGGGTAAAATTCTGGAAACCAGAGTTGTGAGAAGTAGTGTTTTTCAATCCAGCAGCAGTGATTCATCTTGGAAATTAAGGTTTCTGAAGAGAAAGAGCCTCACTAAAGTGCTAGAGCCCATAGTCCCCCTACAATGCCTCATCCATTAAAATCAGCAGCAACTTGTGTCTTCTGTGCTGACCCAGGCTCCGAAACAGAGGGACAAAATTAATTTGGACACCGACTTCCCTCAACTCTATTGTAGAAAGACACTCATAAGGCAAAACCTACTTGGACTTGCAGGAGCCACTCATCTTCATGGGGATTCGCATATCTGTTGTTCCAAGCCCCTAGGTCCCTTTGGCAGCTCTCCAAGTGTTGTGTAGGTATTTTAAAATAAAATGTGTAGTTCTGCTTAGGTCAAGGAAGACTTGATCTAAACTCAAAAGTAAGACTGCATCTCTTGGTAAGACAACTTAACTTGTAGGCTTCTTTGTTCTTACATTCAAAGAATCTTACATTCAAAGAATCTTAATTGAAAACCTGCTATGTACCTGATGCAGGGCTAGGCCCTGGAATTACCAAAATTAAAAGATAGATGTTTAACAGTCCTTTGCTAGCTAGTGGAGAGACTTACATGGAAACAAATAATCATAACTCAAAAGATTGTTATTAAGCAGTTACAAAAAAGATTATGTGAGAATATCTTTGAGACTATAGCGCTCTGCCTAGCGGAGACTGAGAACTTTCAATTAGAAAACTCTGTATGAAATTTCAAGTATGATATGGGTTTGTTAAAAGGACCATTGCATGGAAGGGTAGATGAGGCAAAAGAAACAGTGAGCCCAGAGCAGTGGTCTGCAAACTGCGGCTCGTGAGCCACATGCGGCTCTTTAGCTCCTTAAGTGTGGCTCTTCCACAAAATACCGACTTCATGGGCCATGAAGTTTCAATCGCACTGTACGTGCGTGCCTGCACTTGGTATTTTGTGGAAGAGCCACACTCAAGGGGCCAAAGAGCCGCATGTGGCTCATGAGCCGGGGTTTGCCGACCACTGGCCCAGAGTATAGAAAGGCTATATCCAATCATGATAAAACTGCTACTCAATTCAATTACATGTACAATCTATGCAGCTACTTAAAGTACCTCCCGTTTTGTAGCACAGTCCTGGGATGAGTAACTTCATTTTTTAAAAATTAATCAGTCCTTTAGACAGCATTTAAACTCAGTCTTCTTCCCCTACCTTTCTGGTACAGGTCCATCAAGAAATCTGCAGATGTTACTACAATATTAGAAGATACTTTCCAGCTCCCTGGTGACTCCAAAACATGTTTTTATCATCATTATAGTTAATAATAATTGCAAATAAAATTCTCAGCTTTTATGTCACAAAAATTGATTCTCACTATACAACTCTATGAAAATGTCATACCCCTTAAAAATTGCTGCTAGAACAAATTATAATACAAAGCACTTACATAGCATTTTTGTTTTGGGAGATAATTTAGTTTATCACCCTTCTGGTAGTGGGGGGGGAAATAAAGCCTTAACAGGGTTGCCTTCCCCAAAGCCACATAATTCATTGTAGTACAGGGAGAGTGAGAATTTAAGCTAAGGATGACCCTCCAAAAGAAAGCTCATCTAATCTGCCCTAATCCACTTGCGGGTAGTAGGGTAAGCTGTGTACATTTGATCATTTTTCTCAATGGCAACCCTAAAAAACAAAAACATGAGTTCTATGAAGAATTTCCAAGGGATAAATCTGTTCAGAAGATAAACTTCCTTTGCTTCACAGGTTATTAACCAGTAAATCTAGTTCTGCTAATGTAGCATCAAGAAAGGTCTATCCATGGGAGGGCAGGTTTGAAAATAATGATAAATTTTGTTCAAGTTCTGGTATACTGCCACCAATTCTATCCTATCAACCTGGAAAATGTTAAGGGACTAAAAGTATTTATAAGGACAGAAAGAAAGGCTACGGTGATATTCTTGCCTCTCGTTTTTTTCTAAGTTTCAAGTAAAGCTGGCAAGAAGGGAGACACTTTTCCAATACACATTCTGCTTAGTGTGACCATGAATCTCCCTAGTTACCAAAGGTGCTGATTCCCAGGTGGCCTCAGACCAAAGTCAGAGGCTAAAATCATTGAAAGCCAAGCAAAAAGTCAATGTACATTGCTGAGAAATTTGCTGTGAACTTAAACGATAGAGCAGGGCTTCCAATCTGGTTACATATTAAATAAGGTCTTAAAAATTCATAGTTCATCTTGGAGCTGACAGACCTTAACAGTCATTTAATACTCAACAAATATATATTTGATGTCTACTGTGTGAAGGGTTTTGTGTCAAGTAAGCCCTGTCAGAGATAAAAGATATGGAATTGATAAAATCTCAGCTCTCATAGAATTCATGTTATTTAATAACTTTAAGCATTATTCTGAAGTTGTTTCAACTCCATCCATGATACTCAAACACAATTCTTTCAGGTGAACCAGAGCACAAGTGTGCCTGATTTTGCAGTCCTTTAGGTCAGTGATTCAGAAACTTTAACATGCATGAGTCACCCTGAGGACTTGTTAAAACATAGATTGTTGGGGCCGTACCCACAATACCATAATAAATAAAAATGTGGTACCCATGATTTAGGCCAGGAGTGTGGAGTTAACAATCAGTAAGATGCCAATCCAAGTCGTTTTCACCATTAAAACTTATCATAATATTACACTACAAGATACCAATTTGCTAAAGAGAAAAATTATTTTCTAACCATCATACCCTAACTGATTAAGTTTGGGTAGGGCCCAAGAATGTGCATTTCTAACAAGCTCACAAGGGATGCTAATACTGGCCCAGGGACCCACACTTTGAGAAACACTACCTTAGCTTATTTACCCCACACTTCATTTGTAGAGCCATGTATTTTCAGTGACAATTAGTAATTTGTCATCACAAATTTACCAAGAATGATCTTACTACCTCACCAGAACATGAGTTTCTAGAAAATCAACTCCTTATTTTTCCAAGAAGCAAGTAAAGTAATATTAAATATTTTCTGAAACCTTTTAAATTTGCCACAAAACACATCATATGACAACAATTGTTCACAGTAAAAGTTTCCATTCAAGAAATATAAATACCAAATAAAAAAAGAAACTTTCTATTTTACTAAGAAAAAAGCTAATAAAATACAAAACTGGTCAATTTTATAACATTGCGCCGCTTTACTAAAAAAAAAAAAATCTCTAGTACATCCTTTAAGAAACTGAATTTATAGCTATTTGAAATAAAATTATCCTATAATCTTAAACATTAAAAGGTTGGCAACAAATGCAAATTGTACATGACTATAAATTGGTGATCAGCTGAACTTCTAACTTGTGGTCCTATTCCTTTGCATCATAGGCTGTGATTTTTGCCTTCAGCATATGAAGGGAGCATTGTCAGAATTATTGAGAAGATATAGACCATTTCTAAGAGAAAATAATTATCACAAACACAATATCCTTTATTCTACATTTTTGTTAAGTCTTCTCTTTTGCCTTCTTCAAATATCACCACTTGAAAGGATGGCCCACTCTTCTAATGCTGAGGAGAAATTGGTACTTTTCCAGCTGGAACTGTAGGGTTCTCAGAATACTGAAAGCAACGCTTTCTTTAGTGTGTCTGAGTCTGTGTTGAGATTATAATTTAATAAATTTTTCCCCCTTATGAGTAAAACCCATAAGGTTAGGACCAAGAAAACTCTAATGCAAGGCACAATAGAGAAGCATAATATAATCTTTGCTCTTAGATTTTCATGTGATAGTGAAACTGGGAGGAATCTTACATTTATGTATTGTGATGCCATAAAAAGGCGGTACATTTTGTTACATGTGCTTTGTGGATGTAATTTGGGTGTTTGACGATGACATGCTCTTTAAGACTAAATGCAGCATCAGCTCAAGTACCATAAGAATTACAGATGTGGTAGCCATCATTGAGCCCAGGGGTGAACAATTCACAATCAGTAAGAGTCCAGTTGTTGCAGTTCCAAGCCATTCCCGCCATTAAAACTCATCACAATGTTGCACTGCCAAATAGCAATTTGTAAACACTCAAATGATTTTCCACCTACCATTCCCACAAGCGTTCTTGTGATAAGAATCTTGTTCTTTTTCACTCCTTTATTTTATCTATTGTGCTGTGGGTTAGAAGTAGTAAGGGGGAAATATTTTTATTAGCATAATAACACCTCATAGTACAATATTAATTGCAGTCTAAATTATAAGAAGTGTTTGCCTACTCATCAGTGTTTTATCCTGAAGGCAATGAAAGTTCTAAGCACTCCTTCAGACATGTTTTGTAGAAACCTGCAGTTCCTCCAACAGGAGTATGTGGGGGGCCAATTAGAACTTTAGAACCTGGGACCCTTTTCTACATAAAATTAGGAACTTAGGTGTGAAGTTATGGATAGAATAAACCAGGCAGATGTTGAAAAGGGGAAAGGGAAGAAGAGATTGATATGAAAGAATCACTGGATGGAGAAAGTAAAAAAAAATATTGAGGACTATATTTTGGTATTTCTATGATAAAATAAAATGTATATGATCCATGATATAGGAATCACCAACCCTGGTAATTCACACACAATCTCTAACTTAAAAAAGGAAAAGATGGATGATTTCCTCTACTACCTTTAGACATACACGAATGCTAGACTTATATTAGAATATGAAAGAAACAAAAATCTCATTGTTTTGGGCATAATTCTAAATTTGCAATTCCACTGGGGAAAAAGAAACCAAGTCCTGAGATTTGACTAGAAAACTTAATTGTATTTCAGTGTAGCTAAAAGAAGACAAAATAGAGTTGAAAAAACAAGTTTGTTCCCTAAGGTGGGGGAAATTCTTCAGAAATCAAGTTTATAGTAAGCCAAGATTAGATCTGCACTTAGCATTCCCAAACAATCCTTAAAACTTTCCAGTAGAGACCTGAGATGAAAGATGTTTTTAGAGTGCTGCTATCTTGACAGTACGATTTACAGCGATTCCAGGAAAAAACATTATTTCTTTTCAAGCTCTGAAATGGGAATGGCTTTTATGAGTGCATGGCATTCAACATCTTGCCCAAAGTGATCTGAGAACATGCCCGGACCCTTTGTTTGACTTCCTCTGCTCTGTTGTCTCTTATCAGCTTTGACTACAGAAACATACCTGCTCAAGTCCAACAGGGAAAAGTGTGCCAGGGACTGGTTAAGCGGGAGAATGGGCAGAATGACACAAACAAATGTCATGCAACCTGAATAATGGTCCCACCTGATCCTTCCTTCTCCAACTCCACCACAAGCATGAGCACAAACAGCCTTAAGGGACAATAATTGCTGAATTCGACCCACTTCAGATATCATTGCATTTAAAACTTCAAGTAGGGAAATAAACACTCACACACCTCTGTTTTTTTTTTTTCTTCTCCTACACATTTTGGGCTTTAAAGCTTTTTTTTTAGCAATGTAATTCATTTTTGTTCCTTCCCAATACATTCTTTTTAGCAGTAAACTGTCAAGAGAAGGAGCAGTCAATGTTTACTACATGGAAATGGAGAACAATTCTCTAAATGTTTATTACACTGAACCATGGAGCAAAAGTCCCCAGAGGTTTTAGAATTTCTAAAATGGAGCAATTTATGGTTATTAGGTAGTTGAATGTTTTCAGAGCTCAAATTGGGTCACATCATTATCTGAAGGCCAACCAGATGCCATAGAGAAACTTTATTTAACATTTTCAGGTAGTAACTTTAAGAGTGAAGAAAAATAACTCTGAAAAATCACACTTGAAACAAAAGAAGATAGAATCCAAAAGTTCAGAGCCTTTTGAGCCCTAACATCTAATATATGTCCAACAAACTTCTCATTTTAGAGTTTTCCTTTAAGTTGTTACTGCATTTTTCCATAGGCTTATGCATTACTTAAATATAGATAGTCATTTTTAGTATAAATTCCAAAAGCCATAAATGTTTCATAATTGGACACATAATTTGAAGAAAGCTTTTCCACTTATCCCTTTTTACTGTTGCAAATTGGAAAATATTCAAGTAATTACTCCCTTAATAGTTCTATGTTTGCAACTGTATATACTTTATGAACATCGCAAGCATCTTTGGTTCCCCAGAGCAATATCAAGGCAGGGGGTGTGCGTGGGAGGGCGAGGGGACACAAAAGGACTTACTTGTACAATTAACCAAATCACCCAGAGCCTTGATTCAAGATTACTTCATTAAGCCATTAATATAACACATTGCTAAGTGGTGGGTTGTCCAATTTTTATGATGCCTTTCATTTCAAGTCAATGGCTGCAGTTAGAATATAAAAAAACACATAGAGCATCTGCAAGATCAGCAAGATGATGCAAAACCCTTACACTAAAAACATTTTTTCTGCCTCCACAGTTTGTCCGAGTGTGGTCAATGCCAGAGTAGCAAAAAGGGAAGTGATTTTAAGTCCCAGAAAGTAGCATTCATTTGTCCTTACCCAATAATAAAAGGGCAAATAAAACAATTTCTATGACATCAAGCACTTAAACAGGAAGCCACTGGTCATTTTATGGTTTTCTAAACAGACTCACAGGTAGATAGCTAGTTCAGAATTCAATCCCACTTTAGCCTACAGCACACATTTCCCAGTGGAGTTTATAGATCACAATGTAGAGTGTCATATGTGCATCGTTTTGTCATTGTTTAGTGATGGTATGCTTATGTAACTGATATACATGGGACTCTGATATTCATAAACATTAAAATCCTAAAGCTTGGTATTTTATTTCCTAACTTGGACACTGCAGAAAATCCAATGCTAATATGTTTCTGCTTTTGTCATTATAAATGGTGTAAATTATCTGAATTTGGATTCTTCATGACTTCAGTTAACTCTGTGTGTTTATTTATGACTGGGTGTAATTATGCATCATGTAACACATCTTGGAGACCTCATTGCTTTCAAAAATAATTACAGATACATGGAGGGAAATATTCAATTTATGGTCTATTTGTCACTGAAAGACTGACAAAAAGTTCATTAGAAAGAAACTTATTGCTGAAAATTATAACTTTTGTAATGATAGTCTATGAATTATTCCCCAAAACCAAAAGGTAATGTAATTATAAAAAGTAAGTCTTCTCAAATTTTGAATCTTCTCAAATTTTGAATCTCATTAAAATGTATGCAATTGTAATTGAATTAAAGATTGTAGTAACTAAAGTTGATCAATCAGATTATGAGGTATTTTCCATAAAAGACCTCAGAGGACCTCATCACCCCCCCTCCCACAAATGCAAAGTATACACACAGATAATAATTTACTAATAATTTGCTACAGATAAATGACAAAACAGAGTAAATCCTTCATTGGAAAGCTGATTATTTATGACTCCTTGAAAGTAAGAATCTCCCAAATGAAAACAAAGAGAATGATATAAACATTACTTAAAACTAAAACAGAACAGTAGAATTCTGAGCTTGGTCCTTTTCCTTTAATAATTAAAGAAAGCCTCACATTTGAAACAAGCACCTGAAATAAAGAGTGTCTTCAATCACCTCACTGGTTTTGAGTTATATGGTGGCATACATAAGAACATCTGTTTTATACCCCCATATACATCTTTTATACTTCCTCACTATAGTCACTTTAGTGTAACCACCAATTAAACACTCACAATGAAGGATACACGTTGCTTTCAGAATAATAAGAAGTCCCCAATCCAGATAACAATGAAATACTATGTCATATCCAATGTAATATTATCTGTTTCCACCAGTTAGCAAATCCTTCACCAGTTTTGTCAAGAAGACCAGAAACTCTTCTAGAAGTTCACTAAACTTTCTTCCTCAAATACACCACTAACAGATTCTCAGTCAAAACAAGCACAAGTCGTTAAAGGAAAAGAATTGTGGAGAGGAAGCAACTCCCCCTGGTCGACACACACATGCAAACAGAACCAAACGCTTTACTCCCATCTAACCTTTAAGTCAAACTCAAACCAGTGGGCATCTCCGCTGCCTGTGCCCTCCTATACAGATGTCCGCGTGTTAAGGTGAATGAAGACACATGTGCAAAAGCAGAGGGAAGAGAGAAAGCCTGGGTCCTACCTTGATTGTTTTCGAGGAGGACTGGCACTTGATGTTATGGGACACGCTGGCAGTTTGGTTCATGTTTCAGGACCCTGGACAGTGCACGATGCCAGGCGGAGGGAGTTCCAGGATGAACTGGGGATCAAGTCTCCTCTGTTGGACTTCAGTAGGGGCTGCTGCCTTTGCTGTTGTGGCTGCTGTGCTTCTGCGGCTGCTGCTCCTGCTGCTTCCTCACTCCCTCACTCCGAGGTTGAAACGCTGTCAGATTGGAGGGCTCTGTAACTCACTTAGTCCTAAATAAAGCATTCGCTTGGTTCATTCTCAAAGCCCTGGGTGATAGGAAATAGAAAGCTAAAGACTGTTTCAAACCACTTGTACTGCACCTTTTCAGTACTGAGATGTGACAGCTTCACAGTGCAGCCAATGATCTTGGCTCTCACTCTCCTTTCAAAGGAGCGTATACCAGAAAACATACAGAGATCAATTCCAGCAGCACAGTTTAAAGGGACACTCTCTCAACTCCCCTGATTCTAACCAGTTTATAATTTTTCTTCAGTGCAAAAGAAATCTTCCTGTCTCCTGGAATTTTTCACTGTAATTCATTCTCATTCTGATGCTAAATTTTATTCCTTTTTGGGTAATTCTTGCAGTCAAAACACCAGCAAATGCTGGAAAAGGACCTGTTGCAGGTTTTTATATCTGTAGGGTAAAGGATTGACATTCTCTATGCATATTTAAGAAATTCAGCAGTCAAAGCCAGCCAAGAGACTGACTTTTCTATAAACTGGGAGAAAATTTATGATATATAAACAAGTTGTCAAACATAATTGTTATTGGATGGTACATCAAAGCAAGAAAATTGTTTCTTATTTCCTTTTCTTTTTATATTTAGCCATCTTTTTTCTTCAGGCTTTCTTCTTTCTTCCTTCCTTCCTTCCTTTCTTTCTCTCTCTCTTCCTTCCTTCCTTCCTTCCTTCCTTCCTTCCTTCCTTCCTTCCTTCCTTCCTTCCTTTTTCTTTCTTTCTTTCTTTCTTTCTTTCTTTCTTTCTTTCTTTCTTTCTTTCTTTCTTCCTTTCTTTCTTTCTTTCTTTCTTTCTTTCTTTCTTTCTTTCTTTCTTTCTTTTTCTTTCTTTCTTTCTTTCTTTCTTTCTTTCTTTCTTTCTTTCTTTCTTTCTTTCTTTCTTTCTTTCCTTTACATTTCCTGGCACAAACTAGTAGTTAGTTCATGCCAGTTCAACTTCTCAAATAGTTAACTCTTGTCCCAAATGTCAGTCAGTAACATAAATACTTATGAATAAAGTTTCTGCAGAGTCACTAGTCCCATTGTCACATCAGCACTGACTAAGATAAACTTACCCTAGTTGGAAATAAGAGATGAGATCAGTAGGTTTGACTTAATGGAGGCATTATTTTCCAATATGTATCATACAGTATTAGATGTAGTCTAGGCTGAGTGTGTATGTGTCATGTATTTTTGAAGACCAATACTTCTTACTCTTCAGAAATATATCCTATTGGTGAATTGCCAAGTTTATAAGATTGGACTGCATGAAGCTTTTAGGAAGTTTTATGAGTGAGGCAAGAACATTATAGATAAACTCGAGGGTGAAATGGAATAAACTAATAAGTTTGATAAAATACTTAAACTCATACATTATTTTAAGAATATTTCTTGTTCTGAAATAGAACAGGTTTAAACATTCTGCATGGTAGTCCAAATGCTTGAGAATGACTGGGTTTCAGAGAGTGATGGTTCAAACAGCACAGTGGCAGTAAGGATTAGACAGTAGCATGATCAGACAGTCTGAAGCCAGAAAGGTTAATAGCAGGAGTATTGGAGGAATCAAGAAAATAATGGGGTGGGGAGGAGATAGAGCCAATAAGAGACAAAAGTTGTGTTCAAGAATCTGGAGTAACAGTATCAAGGCATCTCATTGAGCACAATCAGAATACCAAGAAAAATTGTGATTTAAAGGTTTAAATTTTTAAAAAATAAAGGTTAAAAATTTAAATCACAAAAGTACCTAGAATTGTGGTTTACATTATATTTTTTTATTGGAGAGTGATGCTTTAAATAACCTACAGATTAAATAAGAATTTATATTTGAAATTTTAAAACATTATGTAGTCAAAAATAATGAAAATATATATCAAATGTGTGAGATGCAGCTAAAACTATATTTACATGGAACTTTATATATTTAAATGTACATATTAGAAATGCAGAAAGGCATAAACTTTATAATTAGTAAGCTAAATGTTAAGCACAAGGAGTTATAAAAGTAAGGGTAAAATACACTCAATTAAAGTATAAGGGAGGAAATAATAAGAAGAGAAGAATTAATGAAGTAAAAACAATACAAAGTATATAACCCTGTGAACAAACCCATGAACATTTCAACATATAGTTAGCAGTTTGATAATCTCTGAAGAAATAAATGTCCTTCACCATTGGTAAGGTTGGCTCAGCTCCTCTTTCTTAGCTAAGTACTTGGTGCTAGATATCTGAAGAACCTCCAAACACAATTATCTGGGATAGTCCAGGGAAAATGAGGATGGGAGACACAGGGGTATCAGAGGGGTGGAGGGCAAGATTTCAGCAGAGTTGCTGGTTCACATCAGAGAACCATACACTATGAAAAGGGCAATCAACTCTCTAAGGAATCTTAATTGGTCACAACAAGAGTCAACATTTACATGCCTACCACCAAGAAGGTGTGAATGGATAGATTGCAACCATTATAGTTACATGAGACCACATTTCTTTCCCACAATTCTTTAAAACTGTCTTCCATCCCCACGGATGGCAGTTTGCAAGAAAAAAAAAAGACAACAACAAAAATTGGCTTTACTATCTATAGGTAAGTGACCAGAATACACATAAAATCATTTCCCGATGTTAAATTTTATAAATAAAAAGAAGAAAACAAACATCAAGAGAAAAAGATGACTAGTATACATCATATATCTCTTTTCCATGTCTCATGTATCAAACTCTTTGTCCAAAGAAAAATCAATTGTTCAGAACAACATATATGACTCAAGTCTTATTTGGGGTATTGTTTTTTCTTACTGTTACATTATTTCATGAATAAAGAAAATAAAAACCATCATAATTTTAAAGCATTTCTATTTCAAATCTATAGATTTTTCTTAATTTTGTAAAATCTGCAGTTTTAATATGTTCAATTATAATTACAACCAAAAAATGGAAAAATAGCCCAATACTATGAAATTATAAATATTGTTTAATAAGGATAAATTTATGTATACTTATTCTAATTGGGTTATATTTCGTTCAATATGTTTACTGTGAAACAGCTGCAAAATTCCATCATGGTTTTGCACATGGTAGGATTTTTTTAAATGTTTAGATCTATGCAGGAAACACTATACAGTGAATCTTAGCAAACTAGAAATTATGGGCAATTTAATCCAAAGGACCAATTTTAGATTTAACCATCACTAGTGATAATCATATAAAAGTAGGTTATTTTCAGGTCCCACAATTTATGAAAAATGAGTAGTGAGTCCCTTCCACCCTCCTCACAAAATAAGATAAAAAGATGGCTATTACTTTTAGAAAATATAACTTATGATGATCCTTGAACAGCTATTGTTAAAACTGGGAAATGGAAAGCTAGAATTGGCTTAACAAAAGTATTCTTGTAGAAAAACCATTGTCACATTGTCAGACTCTACTACCAATTGCTGTTTGTTTCAGATCCTGCCTGCTCTTGTAATCCTGGTCACGGTGATGACCTACCAATTGCAAGCTTAGGCAAGCCCAGGGTCCCAGTCAACAAGAATATTTGAAATGGATCTAAGATGGTCCCTTGATATTTGGAGTCCACTAGAGAAAATCCAGGTTCCTGCATGACCATAGAAGAAACCATCTCCTCATCTCAGTACCCACTATGCATGCCCCTGTATTCTGCTTGACATGTCTACTGAGTCTGTTGTATTCCTTACTAGAACTGGAATGCAATTTCAAATTGTCGACTTCATTGACTTGAACTTAAGGTCCTCATTTAATCCTGCCTGCTGTCTTTTTTTCTATAGATGGTATCCACTTCGGATATCTGCTCACCTTCAGATTGTCGTTCCCTGAATTCACCCAGGTTGCTGTCACAGGCCTAATTCTGGTCTTTACTTTCTTTAAAAATTGAACTTTCCACCCTGGTCAGTGGGGTTCAATTGTTTGGAGCTTTATTCTGTACAACAAAGGGAGGCAGGCAGGTTCAATTTTCAGTCAAGGCACATACTCAGGTTGCATATTTGATCTCTGGTCAAGGCCCATGAAGGAGGCAGTTAGTTGATATTTTTTTCTTTCTCACATTGCTATTTCTTCTTCTTCTTCTTCTTCTTCTTCTTCTTCTTCTTCTTCTTCTTCTTCTTCTTCTCTCTCTCTCTCTCTCTCTCTCTCTCTCTCTCTCTCTCTCCTCTCTGGAATTGATTAAAAAATAATAATTGGTCTTTCTTAGAAACCATGTGGATCAGTAAAGATAGGCAAAAATAAATAACCTCAAAATCTCAGTGGCATAAAATAATGAATGTTTATTTCTCTTGATGCTATATATTAATACTAGGTTGTCAGGGAGTTTCTTCCCAGTTAAGGGAACTCATGCTAATAGAGGCTCCATGTTGATATGAGCTCCCACAATAAACATAGCAGAGGGGAGAAAATATGGCAAGTCATGCTCTAACTTAAAGGCTTCTTCCCAATAAAGGCACATATAATCTCTACTTACATTTCATTGGTCAAAGCCAGTTCATGGTCACACCCAACGAAGTAATTTCCATTAGATGCCCAAAGGAGAGTAGAATCAAAATAGCAGAGAACAGCCATAATTACAAAAATCATATGCTTCCCCTTTTCCATACTGCCAAGCCATATGCCTTTCTCTGCCAGCCAGCCTCAAGATTTCAGCATGCTCATATTTGAGGCTTTATAGTTACTTGGCAGGGACTACAGATAGAAATTGTACAGAGCTTCCTTATCCTATGTGGCCTGTTGTCAACAGGGCTTTCATAGTATCTTTTTCTGAGTTCTTCAGGATAGGACACAGACCTATAATAATTCTTGCTTGCAGAAAAATATCAGAGTTGAATGTGGGCTAAATTTATGGGTTTATTTCCTACTGGTAGATATAACTCTGTAAAAAAAAAAAAAAAAAAAAAGCAGGGACCTTGGTAAGTAGCAGAGGAGGCAAGTCTGACTACATCCAGAATATATACTCTACACCACTGTGCTATATCAACAAAGGACAGATTCTTTTATTCTTCTAAGTATTGTAACTACTAATAAAACAAAAAGCGAAACTCACAGTTTCATTCTTTCCATAAGAATCATTTCAAGGACTGCTGGAAAGAGCCCAGTGATAACACTATAAACTCTCAAGTAATAATGAAATGCAAGTTTATGGGGAAAACTAATACACATATTTTTCGGTGGTCGATTGTCCACAACTCACCTCTCTAGAATCCTGTCACATAGTATTTTAAGTAAACAACAAGTTGCAGGAATAATAAAAGTGGTTATTTATTTATTTATTTATTTATTTATTTATTTATATTACACCTATCCTCCCAACCCCTCTCCCCTTTGGCAACCATCAGGTTGTTCTCTATACCTATGAAGTCGTTTCTGTTTTATTTGCTTAATCATTTGCTTAACAACAAGAAGGAATCTAGGATGTATTATGCTAAGTGAAATACATCAGATAGAGAAAGACACATACTACATGATTTTATTATATATTAAACCTACAAAAATAAAACAAATGACCTTCTTGTTGTTACAAATATGGGATTTCATTCTTTTTTATTGCTGAGGAATATTCCTTTATATATATGAATCAATCTTCTTTATCTAGTCATCTATTGATGGATACCTAGGTTGTTTCCATATATTGGCTATTGTAAATAATGTTTCAATGCACATAGGGGTGCATATATCTTTTTAAATTAGTGTTTTGAATTTGTTGATTTAGATAGTCATGGATATGTGTCAATCACATCTGGGAAACACTTGCTTTACATTTTCAATTTATCATTCAGTTTAAATAATGAAGTGTTTATTATTCTCAGTCACTCACGAGGGACTGCCTAGCACCATATAAATGTGAGGAGGGATTAACATTTATAAGTAAGCTAATGTATTGTCTAGACTATGCCAGTCAAGCTCTCAAGCTGACCCCTCATTCCCACATTTTATAAGAATTAACCCAACAGCCATCAAACATGTGAATCATCCCTATTTGCAACTCCTTTTATTGGATTTGGCTACCTTATTTTTATTCACCTTTTTACACCTTGTTCCATCTCTTAGCCATCATCACAAACTCCTCAGGGTTGGCCAGACATTTGGCTGGCCCCAGACTTCCCTTCATGTTGATAATTTGCTTCTATCCTGAAGATTACCTGCTTCCAAGAACTCTAGGTATATATTATACACTATGCAAATTGGCCTTAAGGTACATAACTGTAACAGATTAATTGACTGACATTCTTAAAAGATTCACTTCTCCCTCCTCATCATCAGCCGGAACCAAACATAAACATCTCAGTAACCATTTCTTGCCCAATGTGGAGTTCTACACCAATAGAAAGAAACAGCATTAGTTCTGCTAAATGTCATTCAATCTTATGCTTTCTTTTTAATGGTGACATTTAAAATAATTTAAATGTTTTGTAAAATAATTCTCTTTGCAATACTGCCAAACTGAAAATGTGATTCAAATCCTAAATTTATAGAACACAAAAATAGTCAGAATTTCCTCATGTGAGTTTTTGGAGCTCTTCTCATCACCAGTTCTTCAGTTAAAATAATTCAGCACACAGGAACCCCCACAAGGCCATAGGAATGTCTACTTGTTTATACAGATTCTTCCATGAATCCATAGAAATAACCACTGGAGGTAACTCCTGATGTAAGCATAGCAATCTCTGCTCTGCAATCATTGACTAATGCCTTCAATAAATTCTCTCTATGGCCAAAGTCATAAATCATTGTGAAGTCAGAAATGCACACATAAAATTCACTGAGCTATAATTCCCTGGACGCCCAGGAACATACTACTCATTCAAGTCAGCTACTTAGTGACAATAGTCCCCCAAGCCAGCCCACATTATTCTACAGCTCTGGGATCTGACTATTAAAGAACTTTGATTATAATTCCCGGGTCACACATTATTCCTATTTTCATTTATTCCTGTTCTGATGGCCATCTCAACACTTATAACCTTTGAGAAGTTAACATTTACAGCAGATAATTGATAAGCCCAATAAAACAATCATTATTATCTATGGAGTTTTGGCGGGCATCCAGAGCTGATCCCACTACATGCCCTGCGTCTCCCATTTCCAAGGCCTAGTCCCCTGTCTTTCACCCAGCAAACAGATATCTCCAACTGCAGATCGTACCCAATTTGTGGAAATACCACCTGCATTTGCACCAGTAAAAAGGTGCCAGAACAGGTTTTGTTTGTAACTTCAGCATTTTATACATAATATAGATGAAAATGCTTGTGGAAAAATGGATTATATCTCAACAAGATTATGGTCATGACACAAGTCTTCTGGCATAAAAATCCAGGGAGAGGCCTTAGAAATCAAATATTTGTAACCTTTGGGAAAGTAATTAAAGAACTCGAGTTAAAAACGGCTCCTCTTCCATCCTAGCCATGGCATCATCCCAGGGGGATCCTAAGCTGAACGAGTTACTTTTGAACTGCTGCAAAAAGATTGGAAAAGTGCTAATGTTATTCTCTTTCTCCCTGTTGTTTCTTCCATGGTTGCCTAAAATGGCATCTCTTTCCTCAACTTTTATTTCTCAGCTCCCCCTCAATAATGCTGACTACCTTCTCCTCACATTTTATCTTTGTGTCTTTTGTGGTATTAACCACATTCTGATTTTAGAAACTGAGTTCTGTATTATTTTTATGCCTTGCCCATAAATTTGTTGAGTGATAAGATTAAGGTTCAAAATTCTTTGTACACCATGAAATACTTTAGTGCATGCTATATACACAGAAGATCAATAATTGTGCTATATCAATTAATAATTAATCAAATAAAGCCTGTTCATTAAGTTTAGCAATAAATGAGTCACATTTAACCTTGCTCAGAGCACTTGTGGTGGAATGGTAGATGAGACATCAGATTTTAATGAGTCAAAGGATGAATAAAAATTGATAAAATAGACACAGAATATCAACCAATCTTAAGAAACTTAGGTGTGCAATGGAGAAATATATGCTTAGAAAAGTTAATGGCACTATATACATAAAAGTTATTAATTCGATTAAGTAATAAAATCTATAGACTGCTAAATTTTTATTTTCTCTAAAAATGTTACTAAATATTTCTATCCTCTCCTCCCAACACATATATCCGATATGAGTCAACATGGGAACCAAAGAGCAGATGTGCTACTGAGCTTATTAGAAAATGTAAGCAAAATATACAGTGTCTGGAATAACAGTAAGAATGAAGGCAGCAACAGCAAGGAAGTTGCATTTTACTCTGAATATAGCAAACACAATACTTAAGTTCTTCTATAATATTCTTGTTTTTATAATATAAAAAGTTTCTTGTATTTCAGGGGCAAGCCAGTTAAATATTAGTGTCAGTTCCTTTTGTGCTCTGAAGAATTAAATAATGCAATGATTTAGAATAAAAATATCTTTAAAAGATGCTCTAGCAGTAAGGAATGCTTATTAAAGGACTGCTTGGACTCCAACGATTTCCAGCTCTTAGTGTAATAATCAAAGCATTCTTTGGTTAATTGAGAAAACATTCTGTTCATCTACTATGCTCTGAGCAGCATGTTGGTGAGCAGTAATAATCCTTTTCTTTTTGGTGGTGGTGGTGGGGGGTGGTCACATTCAAGTAAACAAGAGCAAACAAAGTCAAATAGTTGTGCCAAATATGGTGCAACCGACTCTGAGGGTTATGTGGTCAAAGAAGATTTCAGAGAGGACATGATGCATGAGCGAGGTCATCAAAGGTAAGCCATGGGAGTTCGATAGGAAGAAAGAGAAAAGATACAGGAAAAAGGTGAAAAACATTTGAGCAAATTTCAGAGGAAATCTGAGGGAGTTAAGATTACTGATGGTAAAATCAGTCTTTATGAGAAAGAAATTTTCCATTTCCAAATGGATTGGAAAGAAAAAGGTTCATATTAGGCCAGTTACTGATCTGTGAGAATTTGAAATAGATGAACAGATTCTATGCTAAGTGAGAGTTAGCATAATCTGCTGAGAATCAATGAGGCAGGGGATTAGAGTAGAGGACTGTAGCAAAACATTGAAATAGCAACTGAGAAAAATTAAGTACAAATGAACCAAAAATAAACAAAAGTATGTGCTAGCAGCGGTTCTCAACCTGTGGGTCGCAAACAATGAAAATACATCCTGCATATCAGATATTTACATTACGATTCATAACAGTAGCAAAATTACAGTTATAAAGTAGCAACGAAAATAATTTTATGGTTGGGGGTCACCACAACATGAGGAACTGTATTAAAGGGTCACGGCATTAGGAAGGTTGAGAACCGCTGTAGAGAAATAAGGGCATAGCTGATAATGCCAAAGAGTTCTTTTGAAAGAATGGCAAGTTGGTAGAGGACCAGTGTACCCTGCATTGCATTGGTTAGTCACCAAAATTCTAAATTCTTGTGGCCTAAAATGTCCACCCTACTTGTTTAAATACTTATTAGGACATTCTGTTCTTTAAAATGTAAGAAAGGGCAAATGCTGAAAAAAAATAGCAAATTGAATATATACATCTAATTGTGTTCCTTCCAGAAAACTCACCAGATGAGTAAATATGTCTTTACCAAATACATAACCTTTCAAGAATAGAAAGAGAACAAGAGACAACTCAATAGCAACACATTTTCAGAAGATGGAAACATGAGTGTTAAGTAATTTAGTAGACTTCAAGCAGTGGAAGCACAAGCTGCTGCCACAGAAAATTAATAATCATATTTGCATTGCAGAAGGGACAGCACCAGGTACCTTTGGAACTGGGAGTGAAGGGGGATTTAGATGAAGAGATAATGAACACTGGTTTAAAGTTGCTTGAGAAATAATTAGATCCCTAGTCTGCTTTCCTAACCCATGCCTCTAGATGACTGTCCATTCTCCACTGCAGCAGAGTTCTGGAGATTTCTCTGCAGGCTACTGGTCGGTTCGAATCTGGAGACTATATAATAGAAAGTATTAGCACAACAGGTGCCAGAGTTGCTTGGAAACATGGGTAAATTTCAAAAAACAGTGAGATTATGCCACCAAATGCATATGGAATGTTGACCAACCACCCCCTTCTTTTTCTTTCTTTCTTTTTTTTTTTTTTATCATTTCCAGAGAAACCTGTCAGACAGAACTGTGTTTTCCAGACAAAAGACTGAAAGAGTCTGCTCTAAGCAAAAATCCAAAGACACTGATATCCAGAGACCCTAGTCTACATCCTTATGCATGTGCTCAGAAGTTTTGTCACATTTTTATTTCCTTTTGCAAATCACAAGGAGAAAACAAAGGGTTATGAGACATTTGAAAAAATCATCAATCTCTGATATAGAGACCAAATTAAATAAATAGAAATAAAAGTAACTTGGAAGAAATAAGGACATTAAATAGAAAAAAATAAAAGAAACTACCATTAAGAGAGAAGAGAGGACACTATATCCTTTTAAACAGAAATACTGTTTAAAAATTTAGAATAACATTCAAAGAAAAAAAAGCTATTGAGTATTAAAACATGATATTAGAATTTAAAAATTAGTGTAAACGAGGCATTTCACATAACTAGAGCATTTTTAAAGATGAAAAAGATAAGAACATCAGTGGTCTAATATATAATACTGGGAGTTCTAGAAAGAAAAGAAACAAAGCACAGGCAAAGCGAGGTAAGCAACCAAATAATTCTTGAAATTTTCACATTGAATGAAAGGGTCACATTTTCTAGATTGAAAGTGCCCACTGAGTGCCCAATACAAAAAAAAAAATTACTGTGGAATTTTAGAGCATTGGGGATAAAGATGCTAAGAGTTCTATGGAAGAAAAATATATGTTATATATGAACACTGGGGAATCAAAATAGCCATGGGTTTTTCACCTGTAATTCTGGAAACTAATAGGCCAAGTAGAACAATATACTTAAGGAAAAATATTTCTAATACAGAATTCTATAACTAGCCAAACTATCAATCAATTAAGAAGATAGAATAAAGATGTCTTAAGATATGCAAATCACAAAATAATACCTCTCACATATTCTTTTTTATAATGCTTCTTTACAAAATGCTTATCAAAGTGTTCTTGATAAAACAGTGCATAAAGCACCCTAATCAAAGTATAACACTTATGCAATTAGTTGTAAATTGGCTAGCTGTTTTCAATAGAATACTATTTTTACTTGAAAGAACAATTGACAAATTACAAGAGTTAAACATTTGACAGATTTTTTTTTTGTCTAAAATGAACAAAGTGAACATATTACTTCAAGAAAAACAACTGACAATATCTGTTACCAATGGTAAAGTCTGAACTTTGAAGCCAAAACTAGAATTTAGGACATTGTGTCTGTTATGTAAACTTCACAGTTTCCCAATAGTTATAGACATTTGTGAAGAGATGATAGTGATATTAATAAATATGATTTTAATGTTATATGATGAAATGTATT
Source organism: Myotis nattereri (assembly GCF_964212035.1). NCBI lineage: Eukaryota > Metazoa > Chordata > Mammalia > Chiroptera > Vespertilionidae > Myotis > Myotis nattereri. The sequence goes on along the minus strand of NC_138082.1, from coordinate 80,627,859 downwards.
AACAATTGGAACATCTAAATAAGTCAGTGAACTAATATTTTCCAAATGACCAATGAAAGATATTATATAATTATGCATGAGTAAAAAATCCATTCAAAGCACAAAATAGACCAATAAACTTTTCCTAGTGAAAAGTTAATTGATATAATTTCAGATTCCATATTGCAGCTAGCCTTAAAGAAACTATTATTAGGCCCTGACCAGTTTGGCTCAGTGGATAGAGTGTTGGCCTGCGGACTGAAGGGTCCCAGGTTCGATTCCAGTCAAGGGCATGTACCTTGGTTGCGGGCACATCCCCAGTAAGGGGTATGCAGGAGGCAGCTGATCAATGTTTCTCTCTCATCGATATTTCTAACTCTCTATTCCTCTCCCTTCTTCTCTGTTAAAAATATATTTAAAAAAAGAAAGAAACTACTATTAGTAGAATATTGGTATTGTATCAAACAAAAAGACACTTGATCTACAATTATTTTAATACTAGAGGCCCAATGCATGAAGATTCGTGCAAGAATGGGCCATCCTTCCCCTGGCTGCTGGCACCACCTTCGCTCCTGTAGCTGCCTTTCAGCCTTCCCACACTGCCAAGAGGCCTGGAAAGGCTGGGACTGTGCCAAACACCTGTGTCGTTGCCATGGCGACGGCACAACTGCCCCACCCCACCCCCGGCCACTTGGCACCTGTGTATGCAAACTGACTCACCATCTTTGTTGGGTTAATTTGTATACTCACACCTGATTGGCTGGTGGGCATCCTGAAGGTATGGCCAATTTGCATCTTTCTCTTTCTTAGTGTAGATACTTTAATAGAAAAACCTATTACAATGCTTTTCTCTCTTTTAACCACATTTCTATGTGAGGTTGATTGTCTCCATGCACTTCAAACAAAACAATTTACAACAGTTTGAAAGCAGAAATAGGCATGAAAATCCATCTGTTTTCTCTTACAGCATACATTAAAGAGATTTGGCCTTGTTTTGGAAGTTATATTTCTTTTCATAAAAATAAAGAGATGGGCAAAAGTGGGTTTATAGTTGTTTCTATGGAAAATAATATAATAATAAATAATACAAGAACAAACTGTTTTGCACACTCACAACTGTAAATCTCCTTTTGAGCACCCTTGTATGTTACTTATGTTAATACATAAGGGGAATGTTATTGTGGTTCTTAAGTAAATAAATGCTTTTTAAATTTTCTCAATTTAAATTTACAGTGTAGTCAGCATGAACAGATATGGCCCAAATAAGCAATAACTCTTTGGGTTACTCAAATTTTTTAGTGTAAGAGTTCTTAGATCTAAAATGTTTGAGAACCACTGGTTTATGGTAAGGAGGAAGGTGAGTATTAGTTAATTTTTAAATAGTTTAAAAAAAATAACAAATGCTGGTCCAGCCCCTCATTTTTAGGTGAGGAAAATAAATTCAGAGGTGGTAAGGCAGTTTACAAGATGGGACCAGCAATTAGTGATAAGGCCAGTTCAGGAGGCCATGTCGCTTTTCTCTCATCTCAAGGCTTTTTCTCCTTCTTATATGGACATCTCCACTTAGTTTTCAGCCTGCATATCATTTTCTATAAATGAATATTGCGTATGTACATATGTGGTGTGTGTATGTGTGTGAGTGTACATGTGTGTGCATGAAGTTATAGTGGAGATGGCAATATTTTCCTTCCAGTTTTGTTACTACCTTGGAAAACTTGTTGTCACAGCCTCCAGAAAAGAAAGAACAGCCCCAGGAACCCATTCCTCCTGGTTACAGCTAATGGGACTATATAGAGACATACAAACAAAACAAATTTCTCTTTCTGGAATTTAGAATTTAAAAATAGAAAAAAACAGTTAGTGTCTATTGAGAACTTTTAAACCAGAAAAACTGAGTAGGTGGGGTTGGGGTCAGGGTTACCACATCTGAAGTACACATCTCAAAGCCAGAAAATGTGAACAGCACCAACAAAATGCTAAGATGTGCTGAGAAACATGAGGAGTAAACTGTCCCCCAGATCTCCTATTTCTGGCCCAGGACCCTGTAAAGGCCAACAACCTTTGTTTCCACAAGGTTCTCTTTGATTTGTTGATTTTGCTTTATTTACTTTGAATGAGTTTTCATTATTTGCAATTCTGCCACCAGTGTGAACACAAGCATGCACATTAACATATCACCCCCCTTGATCCTGATGAAGGGCAGCTGCAGAGTGGATCCTAAGAGCTGACATTAGAACAGCGATGTTAGAGCAGCAACTGAGGCAGAGTTCACTGACAAAGAACCAACAAGGTGCTTACAGTTGGCAACTTGAGAGATCAGGTCAGATACTGATAATTTCATCCAAAAATGTAGTTGCCACTTTCATTGAAAAGCTGTATATTACAGAGTTCACATTTAGGGCTTGATAACACAGTATAAGGTCTTCATAAATGATTGCTAAATTAAGAAATTAAAACATAATTACTTGTCAACTGGCTAAATGTTTTAATACTTTGAGAAGCCACTTCTCCAAACCTTCTTATTCAGTTGGTCTCAGGCGGGGCTCGTGTAAATGCATTATTTTTTTAAGATCACACACACACACACACACACACACACACACACACAATCAGACAATATTAGTGTGTAAAAGCATATTAGAATCCCAGAGGAGAAACTATAGAAAAATATTCTGGAGAAATTTCCAGCTTCTTTGTTGTAGTTTTAGAAAGAAAAGGTTAAAGTGATGTTCACACTAAAGAGGAAAGGGGTTCTTTTCTATGACATTTTCTAGAATGTTCTTCAGAAGGAGTTAAAAAGACTGGATTAGCCAACTTGCAGAGAACTATGAAAGAGTGTCAAAGCAATGGAAATGTAAGAGTGAAAAAAAACACTGTAAAGAATGGAAGAAGAAATAGCTATTTTAGTGACATAGGATAATGAATTTTGATCAGGATATAATTGAAATGCCAGTAGCAATGTAATTCTCATTATAGTCTAACACTTTTGTTTTTGAAAGCTCTTTCTAAAGTGTTATGTTAAATGTGCTAGAAAATGGCAGCAGGGTCAAATAGGATGTCTCTGACTCCTAGCGGATGGTGAACTCAAACCCTAGTAAATGTAAAAATGCCTTATATGGTAGAAGCTTCTCAAACACATGAGCCACTGCTGCACACAAAAATGGCTAAGACTGGATAGATGTGTATTGGCATCACCTGAAAGAAACATAGCAAGGACAGGGTGATAACTTTTCCCAGTGACAGATGGTTACGAGACCTAGTGTGGTGATCACATTGTAAGCTATATAAATGTCGAATCACTATGTTGGACACCTGAAACTATATAATATTGCATGCCAACTATAATTTTTAAATTAATTTAAAAATAAAATGAAAAGGACGCATTGCCTTCATCCACATGGAGGTGTGGCACTTCAGGGATTAAAATCTATACCCAATTTGCATCCAGAACCAAGAGAGGCCTTAGATTCAGGGAGAATCTCTTCACCATCTTTGCTTACAGGCCAAAGACGGCAGAATGATGCAGACCCTGCAGTTCAGCTTCTCTATAACTAAAGTCACAGAAGATGGACGAGGCTGCAAAGTAAATCTCCAAACACACTGATTATTTATGGGGCCTAAGAGAGAGAGAACATTAAGTGAACTCAAAGCGGCATGTTGGGATCAGATTTTCAGCTGTTCGGTGTCACTGGGAGCTGCAAAGTAAAAAGAACAGCCTTAATATCAATAATAGATGTCTACCAGAGAACTCCAGGAGAGCAACAATGATTAAATAACACCAAGGACGAAATTTAGAAGACACTTTCTCTCTGGCTCCGTCTCTCTCTCTCTCTCTCTCTTTGGCAAAATGCCCAGGCTATTGGTTTCTCTTTGCTTGTGCATTCCCCTGTTTGCCAGTCCACTCCCTATCCCCATGGAAATGTGTTCAAATGACACAGTAATGGAGATCTTAAAGGAGCTACAAAAATTATTTCAAGTCTTTGAACTGCTCTCTGAGAAAAACTAATAACTACAAAGTTGATGAGTCCATTCTTCATGCCACTTTAATATCCAGATGTGGACTCATATTGATTGGAAAACAGAAGCAAATGAAATAAACTTTTATGGTCTCATTGCTATGAATTAGTCTCTCTCTCTGCACTTTAAATATGTTACTTATTTTATAGTAACTATAAAAGATATGTCAAGGAAAATTGCCCTCATTTTACAAATGAAGAAATTGAGACTCAGAGAGGCTAATTTGCCTGAGGACTAGTAAACATAAGAATTATTAGACACGGGATTCAGTACTGAATGAAATCCAGATCTGCCTGATACCAAATCCCTCTCCATTACTCAGGTGTTTCCATCAGTGAATAGCAAATCAGAGAGAACTTCCCTGCATCACCTATTCCCCACCAGTGTCTTGTGGTTGACATCTAATAGAAGGCCAATAAATATTGGTTGAATAAATGGATAGGTGAATGTTGTGCAGGAGCTCTTGATGCCAAGAACTAGCTCAGAAAAAGGAAGTAAGTATCAGGAAGAAGACAGTAGCCATATCACTGCATGGAAGTTCTGAGGGTCCCAGGATTGATTAGCCAAAATGCAGGCTCACCTGGTTGGGGCACCACACCAATTACCTCTGGAGGTATTCTGTGATTTCTCCCAGATGTATTTTTTCCCTCGAGGCAGTAAAAAAAAAGGTGCTTTTAACTTGATAATCTTCTACCAATAAATACATTCTGGAGAAATATTGTAGCAACTCAACCAGTACTGTGGATAGATTACAAAGTTTTAGAATAGATATGGTTGTAGTCAATGTTTGCAACCAGAAGCTTTGCTTGCAATCAGAAATTTTTACAGAGATATCACAGAAGAAGCTTGGGCTGAATATTACAGAAGCGTTTTAATCCACAAAGCTTCATTCCCACATGGCCTCCTGGCACAGATAAGTTCCCCAACCCTGATAAATTCAGTAGCAATTTGTCCTGCCTCTTCTCTTAGTCTTTGAGATTTTCTCTTGCTCTTCCTTGAAATCCTGTTGTCCCAATTCTCAGAGCTCAGGTGCTAGAAATATTTCAGCTTTCAAAAAGAAAATAGTCTAATTTTCTTAACAAAGGGTTTAAATGTCTATTTTCTTTGTTTATTATCAACTAGATACTGTCTTTATTCTTAGACCTCTTCCTGTCCAGTCAGATGTGGTCTTCAGAGGCAAAGGCATGGGAAATGTCCTTCTAGCACAGAAGAATTTCAATATTGGAAAGCTCATTATTGTATATTCTGGCTGAATATCATGCCTGTCCTTCCAAAATTAGACACAGATTGTACATGGAATCCATTATTTCATTTCTTTTTGCTGCTTCATCTTTTCCAAGACTGAGCTTCTTAAGAGTATATCAGTCACCAAATTTATTTCTTACAAAAGCTGAAGTGCTTCGATATCATAAAATCTCTGGACAAGCAAGGTCCTCAGGATGAATTGGGGTTGTGTGAACTGGAGGCACCTGGCCTGAAGGGGTTGGGGACTTCTTCACAGGATAACACTAGTGCAGAAGGGGCTGATCTTCATTAATCTGTTCCCTGTGCCTATCTGCCCCTACCTCCTGTGCTAAGAATTTCCCTATTTTAGCGGTCTATAGAATCTTGCAAAAATGCTGATAGAAAGGAATGTGGACCCATAGTGATAAGTTTAGAAGCAAAATCAGAATTTATAAGATTTAGTGACAATTTCAAATGCAAACATTGTGGAAGAATTTAAATCTCAAAGTTTTAGAATTAGTAGGACATGGTTATGGTTTCTAGAAACAATGATTGGGGATATTTAAAAGTAAATATTTGAGGAAATATGAGGGACATACACTCCTATCCCAGGTCTCCACTTACAGGATCAGTTACCAACAGCAAAGTGCTATGGCAAACAGAAATAAAAGAAGGAAGCACAAAATTTCCCTTTGAAAACTCTAAAACCTTAACCAGCCTCTGGTGATGCTGTGATAGAAACTTCTCAAAGGGATAGGTTGCAGGCAAACTGTAACTATAGATACAGCGGGAGATTTCCCCTACAAAAAAATGTGGTAAAACGATGAAACATAACTGACTTTTCATCAATTAAAGTCTACATTTCTTAGGATTATCTCAGCTCTGTTGTAGTAACTATGACTTTCAATCTAAGAAATACCTGAGTCATCCTACTGATCAGTTGAACAGTTCATTATATATATAATATCAGATTTGGATTTAAAAAGGAAGAAGAAGATTCGGCTAGCCTGATCATTGTCAAGCCAGCTCAGGAGAGATGTTGAAAGGTGATCATCTATGAGATATAATCATAGTGTGCCAAGAGGAGTCATTCTGTGCAAAACTGGTTCACCAGGTCTGATTCTGGATACGCCTCAGGTTTCATAGTATAACAAACTGTTCAATACAGGGTTATTCTTGAGGGAATTTATTTCTGTTCCTTTTTTTGTAAATGTTAGGCATACATGCTGTTTGGTATAATTCATTAAAATATACTCTATCCATCTATTCTTTTATTTGAATATATGAGAGAGAAATAGAAAGATCTGAAAATATATGCATCAAATTTTGTCATCATTTATTCCTAGGAAGAAGGACATGAAGGAAAATTTTTAAAAAGTGGGGGAGAAAGACTTTCTTTTCTTTTTTAAATTTTATACGGGACTGGATTTGTCTACACTTTGAATAAATATGCACTACTTTCGTAATTTTGACAACAGAAACCCAAAAAGAGAAAATCGCTGTCCGTGGTTCTGGAGCGTTGGTAGCTTTTAAACTCAGATCTTTTGTCTTTCAATACAAGGCAACTGTACAGTCAGTTTTGTACTGGGCATTCTTCTCTTAGGATTTATTCTGGGAGACTAGAGATAATCAGAAGTAAAACTGTCTTTTGTTGAGTGTGCGTTTTTCCTAAATTTCTTGCCCAATATTATTTCTTATCAAAACATAGTGCTCAATATATCAATGTAGCTTTTTATGTCCTCAGTTTTAAATATTCTATTATATAGCTTGGACTGTTACCTTGGTTAGTAACTGATAAACACTCATAAGGCCCTATTAGTTAAGCCATCTCTCAAAGAAAAAATATTGAAAAGTTTATTAGAGGGATTTTTCAACATTATCTGATGCTTAATTAAAACAAGAATTAAAAATTATAAAACTGATTAAAGTTTATGTGGAAGAAAATGATTTAAACTTTGGACTACTGGTATTCATCATTCTGGGAGACCTCTCAAACTGGATAGTTCTGGCCAAAGCTAGGACTCTGATAAAAAGTGTATTTGGGTTGCTTTTATGCTTTCTCACAAATCTTCCTAAAGACCTTGACCAATCTATCCTTGGATAGAGGATATAACTTATGGTATTACTTAAACAAAGGAGACTTTGTTGAATGTAGAATAAGATATATTTCTTTTATTTTAGGATTATAATGTCTCTATAATTATATCTTATAAGGAGTCTATGAACTGAGTAGTGTTCACTCAAAATTTATATGCTGAAGCCCTAACCCACAGGGGGACTGTATTTGGAGATAGGGCCCATAAGGAGAGAATTAAGAAAAAATTGTGGGGCCCTGATGTGATTTCTGTCCTTATAAGAGACACAAGAAACACCAGAAAGCTTCTCTCTTTCTCTCCCCCCCCTTTCTCTCTCTCTCTTTTTCTCTCTCTCCTTCTCTCCTTCTCTCTCCACATGCACAAAGAGGCCATGTGGACACATAGCAGATGGAAGCCCTCTGCAAGTCAAGGGAAGAAACCTACCTCCAGAACTATGAGAAAATAAATAAATTGACTTTGTTTTAGCCACTCAGTCTCTGGTATTTTGTTATGGCAGCCTGAATAGACTAACACAAGGGAATATAAATGTTCATTTATATGAACAGATCATTTGGCACAGAACTACCTTTGGGTAGAGAAATCGAGGTTGCTATTCTAAGCATATAGCTTTACTCCAACTGGTAACTGATCACGAGAATGGTAAATTACACAAATTCCAACATAATTAATGTGGCAACTGTCACTCCTTTGAACATAGAATATACTTCTGATGATACCCCAAAGACTAATTGTTTCTTAATTTCAAAGAAATAAGTTTAGTTGACTCTCTGACTTTCTATAATGTAAAAGCTTCTCAACTAAACTCATTTTTACTTAGCAAAGGCATCAGTTAGCAGTCTTCATATAGATTAGCATTAAGTAAGTTACAGGGGAGGGGAAAATTTGTACAGTTTCCAGGGAAGGGTTTTTATTATAACTGGATTTTGCAGAAATGGGAGAACAGACATATAGCCTATGGGCAAATATTTTCCCCATTTTCCCTGGTGGCAAACATCAAGACCCACTTTCCTGCCAAGCCTCAGGGCAACCTCAGAATCCATTTCCACATGACACTCTCGGGAACCCTTCCAATTAACTGGAGTTGGCATGCACAATAGACCTTAATTGCTATTCCTGAATATTACACAACCTGCCATTTTTTACAGATCCATAGACCCAGGTATGAGCGAAATGGGGCTGAATCTAAACTAAGCTAAAAGCAAGAAAGATTTAAAACCACCAGCTCTTATATTATCCTATTTGGGAGATGAGAAATATCAATAATTTAGAACATATTGTGTTACCTAATAATTGCTTATGTAATATTCATTCTTGGAATGGCTGTGGGCCAACCCTACAGGTTGTTTGATGCACCTTACACTTTCAACACCCTTCTCCCTTGCCTGACTATTATCAAAGCCTGCTCTTTAGTCCAGAAGATGTCATGAAGCCCAGGAATTGGCAGCTCCCAGCACCTATGAGGCAATAGTTATAGGCAGAAGTACCGATACACTAAAGGTGGTGGAATAGAAATGATGGAGAAGCCTAGATCCCTGAGATCATCATTAAACCCACCTTCCCTAAACTGTTAATTCCAAACTTCTATGTTTGGCAAATATGCCTTTAGGTTTTCTATCTAGAGCTAATCAGGTTTCCTGTATTTTGCAGTTGAAGACATTCCTGATTAATACAATGACTTTAAGTTTATTAAAATAAAATGTCAGACTTTAAACAAAATGAAGGTTCTATTCCATAAATATTTATTTATGGAAAACTTATAAACTTTCTAAATAAACAGAAATCCAGCTACCATCCCAGCTGAGGAAACTCCCATCTCCCCCTCTTGCCCGGGAAAGGGCACCGATCCTTTTAGTACTGACAAAGTGAACAATAAGCTCAGAGTTATGTGACTCTATTTGCTTTTATAATGTTATTGTTTTTGTCACTTGCTATTCACTAATTCTATGTGCTTGCTCCATTTTTTTATGTCTAAAGTTTGCTCTCTTTTTCTAACCCTGGTGGGCTCTCAGCACAAAGGAATTCCATCATGTAGGCCAGCTGTGTCCAGACCCTGTCCCAACCTAAGCTCTGCTCGCCAATATATAAAAAGGCCTCGATCAAACTCTGGGTAGAGTGTAAGGTTTACGTGATTTCCTTGTCAGTAAGGTTTCTCTACTTACATACCAACAAGACGAACTGTTTTGTTTTGTTTTTAAATCTTCACCCAAGGATATTTTTCCATTGATTTTTGGAGAGTGGAAGAGAGACGGAAAGACAGAGAGAAATCTCCATGTGAGAGAAACACATAGATTGATTGCCTCCTGCAGGAGCCCCGACTAGGTCCCAGCCAGGAGGAGACTGCAACTAAGGTACCTGCCCTAGATTGGAATCAAACCCAGGACCCTTTGGTCCTCAGGCCAACACTCTATCCACAGCAAACTGTCTAGGGCCCAACAAGAAGAACTCTTTTTAAAAAAAAATTTTATTGAAGTTATTACATATGTGTCCTTATCCTCATGTTACCTCCATCCCCCTACTCATGCCCTCACGCCCCTGTTGTCTGTGTCCATTGGTTAGGCCTATATGCTTGCATATAAGTCCTTTGGTTGATCTCTTCCCTTTACCCCCATCCTCCCTTACCTTCCCTCTGAGGTTTGATGGTCTGATCGATGCTTCTCTGTCTCTGGATCTGTTTTATTTTCCAACCTTACCTCTACCAACATGCTGACCACCCAGACTTCTCCTTCAGTGAACCCTTGCACAGGGTCCTGACAGACTCTGATAAATGTCTGCATCTCCCCTGCCCCACTCCCAAATGTAATGTAAGGATGCAAATACACTCTATCGCATTTGAAATTATCCATATTTATTTATATAACTGTGATTTGCATAGCTATCTAACATATATTTATGCAGATTTTTAGCTTTTTTCAGAGGAAGAAATTTTTCCTGTGGAAGTAAATATAAGATAATTTTAAACAGCAACAAAAAAGTTTATGTGCTCTTATATAAAGCAAAACCATTTTATGTCATGAATGGTCGGTCATCTCAGCTTACATACCTATGATTTTCATAACTGATAGGACATTCAGAACAATTGACCATGCTCAGAACCCAGCAATATTTGATTGTTTGCAGGATGTACTCACAGCAATCACATTTTCACCACTAAACTAAGAAATAGTTGATATGGCTTGATAATAATTGATAAGCAACCCGAATATGTAGAAAGGGTAAAACTCAGAAACAATCTTTACAATTAGAAAAGAATATTTTAAGAGCAGAACATTGGAAGCAGGCTGGGTAAAAGAAAGTCTTGAAGACCATAACTATCCTGTGTACAACTTTATCCAGAGCCTCAGATCCACCTTCCATTCCACTGACCCCTGGCCTCCTTCCCAGAGACTCATGGGAATTATGACCTAATTTTTCTCAGTCCCTTCCTGTGTGTGTTGGTCCCTCCTTGAGCACCTGCAGGATTAAGAATCTGCTTCAGACTAAAGAGCATCTGAAACTAGATGACACCTCTCCTTTGTGGTTCCTCTCAGGAAGATGACCATCAAATTGTACAGTATTTGGGGGTGAGGGAGTGTAGTGTAGAATCCAGTCCATAAAAAGAGTATCTAAAAAGATAAAGTGGTGGCATGCACTACCTTCCATCCAGCACAAGTGTGGGACTCCGGCACTGCTCTGCAGCCATCTTTCTTGTGCAGAAAGTCTTCTAATTTGGCTCCAGCCAAGTTTGCTTCCTGAACACTCATTCTGCCTGGGGACTCACGTGCATCCTTGCCTCTCCAAAATGTGGAAGTATATGCCTTTCGCTGGGTCTGCTCTCTCTCCTCACTGTCTTTATGGGTTCTTAGAACTCCCCTCCATCCTTCAGAATCCCTCAAGACATCTGGGCACACATGCCAGGTTCTCCTAAGTGTCCCTCCATTACCTACCACACGCAGTGGGCTCTCTGAGCTCAGCAAACTTCCAGCCAGAAGGTAACATGCCAATGTGCCCTCTTTATAGAAACTCTTGAGCACAGGACCAGTTTGGCTATCTTTTAGAAAGTCCTACATGGATGGCTCTAGCTCTTCCCTGTCACTCTCCACTTCAAGGTTGTATTTATTTTTATCTAATTTTGAGAGCAGGCAGAAGGGGATGGAAAACTTCCATGAGAGACTATGGGTAGTGAGGATTCATCCTTGTGGAATGAGCAGTTAATGCAAGTTGTCAACTCAGAAATATTAGGGCCAAAGAAGCCTGTGTCAACTGAAAGGAGCTGTTGAAATGGAAGGTTCTTCTTATTATTTAAGAAGTAGGGCTGTATCCAAGCTCATTGCCACCTCAGGACATTTTGCACTTGCTCTTCCCTTCACCTAGAGCAGTGGTTCTCAACCTTCTGGCCCTTTAAATACAGTTCCTCATGTTGTGACCCAATCATAAAATTATTTTTGTTGCTATTTCATAACTGTAATGTTGCTATTGTTATGAGTCGTAATGTAAATATCTGATATGCAGGATGGTCTTAGGCGGCCCCTATGAAAGGGTCGTTCGACCGCCAAAAGGGTCAAGACCCCCAGGTTGAGAACCACTGACCTAGAGGTTCTCACATCAGAGAGGGCTCAGCCCCATTTCAACCTCTCTGACAGCCCATGCTAAGGTAATCCCCCCATCCTTACCCAGTCAGACCTCCCATCTTCCTTGTGCTATTTTCTTCATAGAACAACACAATCTTAAATAGTCTTATTGGCTCACTGTTCTGTGTTTATTATGTGATATATACCTCTGCCCTCTGAGTGGGAGGTGCCAGGGACTGAGGCTGTGCTCATGGGCTCTGCTGCACCACCAGAGCTCAGGGAAACCTCTGCATGGTCAACAGGCAAGACACGTATGGAAAATGAAAAACTGAAAAGTTTTGTTTTTGTTTAAAATGTTAGTTAGTATTTTCCAAGTGCCAAAACACCTAAAAATTTAGAAACCCTTTATTCCATGGAACCAGTGGATGAACTGATAATTCACTATCTATCTATGTAACTGGGTACTTTCTGCTCTGCTAACTCAGGGGAAAAGCGCAGCCAAATCTTGCCCTACTGCCTCTTAGGAAGAAAGTTCAAAAATCCTACTCTTGGTTGTTGGAAGCAAATAATGAAAAACCACTCAACTGGCAAGAGGATTTGCTATCCATTTAGTAATTACCTAATTTACCAAGTTATTTATTCTTTCACTTAGAGGAACCTATATCACCTAATATTCTCAGAAAGTTTTGAAAAAATTGAAATGTAAATTTCATTTTCAAACAGCATTTTTGGTACAATATTTCATGTTTCCAAATGCATTTAGTACTTTATTATTTAAACCTTGATTGATTTAGCTCAATCATGTCATGGAAATAATATGTTCCAACTATAGTGGATAAATTAAAAAATAACCTATTTGGCTAAGCTAGTCCTCATTTTCAAACCAAGCTGCAAATAGACTATAATTTTCAATTCAAAAATATGTTAATAATCATTTAGAGAAATATTACAAAAACTACTGAGATAAATTTCAGATCACATTATAAAAATAAATAAAATTAACCTGATTGAAGCTATGTAAATCTAAGATATTTAGTATTTTCAAATAAGTAAATACATAGCTTATCCATATTTATAATGCAATATAATGGACAGCTAAATTTTAACTGTTTTGGGAAGCAAAAAAATATGATAAATGTATGGTATCCCTTTGATATATAGCTCTAGTGTATAGCTTTTTAAAATAATTATATATAAATATCATATGGCATCTATACATAAAATTAATTTCATTAATTTTTCAGTTGCATAATGAAAGCTTTGATTTTTATGATAAATAAAGGTCCAGCACCTTGCACACAAATTTATATCTTGTTAACAGGAGTTAGAAATCAGGAATGCCTGCAACTGAAAGAAATACCAATGCGGTAATTTAAACACACACACACACACACACACACACACACACACACACACACACACACACCTTTACATTATTCTACACCTAAAAGAAATCAGGTACACTTTTAATTGATGGATTTGTTGAGTATAACAAAATTTTTATAATTTTGGAACACATTCCAAATCATTTAAAAGAATCTCTAATTCTTTGGCTCTTTAAGGTGTTTTTCTTTCTAACACATTACAGATCATAAGAATAAGTGCTGATAAGATCTGAAAAGAAATGCTTACTTCTAAAACTATGGGGGAAAGCCAGTCCTCATGCTCAGTGTTTCAGAGCGATAGTCTCTTTTCTTTGCTCCTACAGGACTCTGCTTTAAATGAAATTAACTTTTGCCCTAGCTGGTTTGGCTCAATGGATAGAGCGTTCGCCTGTGGAATGAAAGGTCCCCGGTTTGATTCCAGTCAGAGGTACATGCCTGGGTTGTGGGTTCAATCCCTGCTAGGGGGTGTGCTGGAGGCAGCCAATCAATGATTCTCTGTCATCATTGATGTTTCTCTCTCTTTCCCTCTCCCTTCCTCTCTGAAATCAATAAAAATATATTTAAAAAATAAAATAACATAAATGGAATTAACTTTTTAACAATAGTTATGAGGTAGAAAAGAACATCTTATTAAATGATTATTGTAATTAGTCCCATCATCCCACTCTACCATATATTGAAATCGGAAATCCCAATACAGCTTCAAATTCTTTCTAACAGGTCAATCAACTTTACACACACATTTTTAATACATGAAAAGACTGGAGGCCCTGAGGGTTTATGGTGTCTTACTTATTAAAGGAGCCTTCCCCTTAGATGCCTAGATTTTGTAACACCATAAAGCCATACACTTTTGTAAGGTTTGGGATGGGTTATGAGTGAGGAATGTGTCTTTCTTTCATAAAGTAAAGGAAGCACTATTGTGAGCACAGATAGGTTCTCAAGGAGATAAATTTTAGGAAAAAAATACAAACATGAAAATTAAAAATCTGGAAATTGATATCTTTAAAACTCTGTGTGACTAGTAGCCCTAATGGAATTGAAAGACCAGCATATTAACACACTCATCACTAACAGGCCCACAATGACTCTCCTCTCTGGGTACAACATCTAATCAAACTCTTAAAACCCAAGGATCTTATGACACCCTTTTCCCCAGACAATGGAGCTACTCACTAAGCTTTACAAGGAGAATTGTCACCAGTGATTCCAGGCAGCCTTAATCTAACTACCCTTTAGAGGGAAGTTACCATGTTAGTCAAAAGCAGCTTATCTTTCTAAGGGAGGTGGACCAAGTTATTCTAAGTTTTTTACACTTAATATTTGGGGCTGAGGGCTGGGAGAGTGGGGTAGGTTATTTTTAGTGATTTCAAGTTGATTTTTCTGTCATATATTTCACTAAGCACAGAGATAAAAAACCATACAATTTCTCTAGTGCAATATCCTATTCTACCTAAATTTATTAACATTAGAAAGGAAATACTTGAATAAAGCTGTCTTGAGAGGTAGTAGTAAGAAGTATTGCTTAAACACATCAGTTTGAAATGAAAATGATTCCCTTGTAAGGACAACCTAAGTATTCAGACATTGTGGGGTGGACAGAAACACTCCACTTATAGGCTATCATAGATGTTCCCATTAGTGAGCTAATTAAATAATGCAAAAGTGAGTCAGTACAGTAGAAGAATGAGTAAGAGCTTGGAGCTGGAAAGATTTGGGTTCCCATTTCTGGTTTGGCCCTCACCAGATACATGATCTAGGGCAAGCAATCAAGTTTCAATGGTTCCAACTATAAAACGCAGATTAAACTACCAACTTCATAGGATTTATGATGATTAATTGGATTAACATCTGCAAAGCACAGGACACAGTAGCCCATTAATAGAAAGTAGTTTCCTGTTTTATTCATTATTCACTACTAGAGTCCTGGTGCAAGAAATTGGTTCATGGGCAGGGTCCCTAAGCCTGGCTGGTGATTAGGGCCAATTGGGGCCTTACAGCTGCTGGCTGGGGCCTTCCTTCATTCTGCGCCACCTCTTGGTGGTCAGTGCACATCATGGCGAAAAATTGGTCTCCCAGTCGAACTCCTGTGGGGACAATTTGCATATTAGACTTTTATATAGATAGATAGATATGCAAAATTATTCATAGGAAATACAAATATTTTTCTCAGAGAGTACAAAATTTAGAAACAAAACGCTAAAGTTGATTAGAGACTCTAAAAAGAAGCATGTACAAAATGCTACAGAAGCACAGAACCAGAAGCCAGAAAAGCAGCCTTTCATATTCCACGTCATTTAATTCAGCTCAATAGAACAAATCATCATTGGGATCCTGCTGTCTGCTCAGCATGCTGTGTCCAATGGCCCATTTATAGTATGAACTGTGAACTCTATCCTCTGGTAGCTTATAATTTAGTTCAGAAGATAAGACTTACAGGAAACACAGTATTTAACAACTATTTATTGAATGTTTATTATGTGCCAAGAACTAAACAAGGTGGAGGTTATACATAGACCCTTCCAAAGCTAATGTCCAGTGGTGGGTGTTAATAAGTAAGACATTAATCAACTAAATAATTAATGCCACCAATTGATGAGGTGCCAAGAGGCAATAAAGAGGGCGAGGGCTGTGGGAGGTCAGGGAGGGAAAAGGGGAGCATTCATCACTTTCAGGTTGCTCTCAAGGCCCTCCTGAAGACTCAGGCAGCCCTTTCTGAATGTGTTGAGTGGAGACTTAGGATCTGCAACTTTACTTTCCTGGGTGAAAAAAAGTCCTACTGGCTTTTGTTCACCATATAATTTAATATCTCTACTGTTCCCTGAGACTGTAAGAAATGAAATGTCCCCAATCTACTAAGGTTATACATTCCATTTGTGATATACAAACCATTACTTCTTATCAGATTGTATTTATGCAAACATGATCATTGTTCTAGCTGTTATGAATTCATAAATACTCACTGCTTTGCCTTTTGACTTAACGTGCCTGATTTTGTCAGTTATAGAATTGATTAAGCTTAAGAAATATTTTAAATAAGAAGACTAAAGGAGAGTTCGTAACAGATATTAAATATTACAGCTATTAAATATGAATCAAGATAATGGAGCTGACATTACAGTATGGATCTTGATGTAATGCCTTTAATTTTTCTAAACAGAAGGTACCTTTTATAGTAACATGATAAAGCAAAGTACATTATGCTCAGCTATTAGAATTCCAAGAAACTGTCACCCTGAAAAGAAATCTTCTATAGAGAATAGGGCTAAGAAATACTCTGCAATTTCACCAGCATTATTTACTTTACTTCAGGATTCTTGGAAATACTATTTTCTTTACATGTCTGGTAATAGGTTCTAAAGGCAACTCATCTTTCCATTCCTTTGCATCTACACTGACCACACCTCATATCGCCTCTTGCCGGCCTTGTCCTTAGCTCTCCATCTCTGGGAGAAGGCAGTATGAGAGGGAATAAGACCAGAAACAGGTAGAACTGCAGACACATCATGGCTCCTCTACTTGTATGTTATCCTGAGACTTTTTAATCTCTCTTAACCTCAAGTTTTTGATCAATGAAATGGGGATGACACTATGGGTTCATGAAAAATTATTGTGGTAATGTATTAAGGAGGTAATAATAACAAAATATTTGGAAAAAATAAACAAATTTATAAAATTACTAGAGGCCCGGTGAACAAATTTATGCACGGGTGGGTTCTAGCTGGCCCACCCCTAGCGTGACCGACCAGGCTGGCCAGGGGAAGGCCGCTGGTTGAACTCTTGGTCTAACTCCCAGTCAAGGGCACAATTTGCATATTAGGCTTTTATTATATAGGATTGTAGTAGGAAGAATGAATCAACCTTTTAAGTGAGGATAAAGGCATTGAATTATGAGAGAACAATAGTTACTAATGCTCCTCAACCTTAAATTCAATCGTTTTACTTTCTCAAATGCAAAAAGAAATCAGGTACAAGTATCCAAGAGTCCTCCAAAAAGAAAAAGAATAAATTTTACCAATCCTTAGTTTAGCTTAACAGTTAATATGGAAGTCCATGGAGCAGTATCTACAGAGATCTGAGAGAAAGAAAGGTGATCTGATATCCTACCCAACCTGCTTGGTCTTTAAGTATAAAGATAACAAACATATGTTCTTAAACATGCAAGAACTCAGGGAATGTAACTCCTAGAAGCCATTTTAATAGCAAAATCCAGTCCACTGAGGAATACATAAAATAAAGAACTCAGGAGTATATAAAGCATTATGAAATAACTGGTTGTGAACATTGAATTTAATTAAATATAGAAGTAAGATTACATAGATTAGAATTATTGTTACTGAATAAACTAGGATTTTTATAAACCTTTAAATTGTAAAAATAATAACACAACAATAAAAACTGGGAAGAAAGTGGGGAAAAGGTGAAAAATGTGGAAGAGGACTAGTTCCCCATCTTTCACAGTATAGAGTTAACTGGTACAAATTTTAAACATGAAGTTTTAAAAAATGTAACCAGTGCAAATTCTTACTGAGTCTTACAATCTTTTGTTTTTATATAGAGAAATCTTACAATATACCTCTTGTGGTTAAAATATACTTATCAGTATATTACTTGTGCAATCCATATACGTTTTGCACAATTCATTCCATTGGATTTCTTTTTCTTCTTAAATATTGAGATAGTATAAATGTAAAAACTTAATAAAATAATAAGTCTTGTCCTACTTAATAAACTCTATATCTACCAGTTACCCAAATATGTACTTGCCTATCTCCACTTTTATATTTAGAGTGTTGTCTAGAAAGCCATTTACCCTGATGCTGTTGATTATTGATCAGTGGCAGGATTTTGTTATCCTTTTCATTGTTGTTTGAATTTTAGACATTACAGTGTCATTTTTCTTTTTTTCAATTGAATGTGTTGGGATGAAATTGGTTAATAAAATAATATAGGTTTCAGTTATTCAATTCTACATTACTTGTATATTCTATTGTGCATTTACCACCCCAAGTCAAGTCTCCTATCACCATTTGTCCCCCCTTTACCTTCTTCTACTTCCCCCTAACCCTATTACCCTCTGCTAATCACCATACTGTCCTATGTGTCCATGAGACTTTTTTTTCTTTGCTTAATCCCTTCACTACTCTCACCCAGCCCCAACCCTCTCCCCTCTGACAATTGTCAGTCTAGTCTCTGAATCCACAAATCTGTCTCCAATTTGTGGTTATTTTTTTTTCTTTAAAAATTTTTTAAAAGTTGTTTGATTTTTGAGTTGAACTTGACTAGAGAATAGTTATTTTTTATATAACTCATTTGGTATAATTGGGGGGGTGCATGGTGTGTGTGTGTGTGTGTGTGTGTGTGTGTGTGTGTAAAATAACTCATATTCTTTTGTAAAATGAGAAAAAGAAAGAACAGAAAGAAGAGAGGGAAAGGAGAAAGGGAAGAAAGAAGGACGAAAGGGAGGAGGATAGATTACACATCTTATAGTAATGATTTCTAATTTGCTCATGTCGAAGAAGATATAACTTGAGAAGCAGGGGAAATACAAGGACTGTGTCAGACACTTCCTGTGGACCATTTTAGATTCTCCTCACCTCATTGATATCTGGCTTCACTACTTCACACAGGCACAGCCTTCAGTTCACTGCCTTTTGCCCACACAGGGACCCTCTTACTTCCCACCCCAAGTTCCTCTATTAAATTCATCATAGAACCCCACTTCCACAACCTAAAATACACAGCCCAAATGCATGGGTGTTGGAGTAAGTTTCTCCTTGACCTGCTCACTGGGCCAATTGTTGGGGTGCTCACTCCTGAAATCCTGCTCCAATACATCAACTGTTGGGTCTGAATTCCTCTGCCAGGGACTGGACCTCCTTGGAAGCCAGGGCATTAGAAGACAGAGAGACATGAGAAGTGGTGGGCATATAAGAGAGTCTTTATTGTAGCCCAGGGAGCCATTGCTAACAAGGAGCCATCAGATAAAGTAGGTCTTCAAAGTAAAGTCCCACAAAGCAGCAGTACACTAGCTGGTTAATAATACTTCTTTCCTACAAAGCAGCCCCTAACATAGGAGCTAGTACAGTGGTCGGCAAACTCATGAGTCAACAGAGCCAAATATCATCAGTACTTCAAAATAGACTTGCCCAGGCCAAAAACCGACTTCTGCGCATGGGCCACGATGTTTCAATCACACTGTACGTGCGCCCGCACGTGGTATTTTTGTGGAAGAGCCACACTCAAGGGGCCAAAGAGCCGCATGTGGCTCTCAAGCTGCAGTTTGCCAACCACAGAATAAGCCTCCAATGTAACAGCCACTAAAGCAGCCTCACTAACACAATAGCTGTTACAAACATAGTAGCCTGACCAAGCAGCCTCACATAACAGCAGCTTCTCACTGGCTGGTCAGTAACATACTTTATATCAACTTAGACAAAAGAGGCGTTTTGACAAATAATAACATCAGTCTTTGGGCCACAGAAAGGCATGCCTTCTCAGTGTATAAATTGCTGTGTCCTTGCTTTTGCATCTGCATGTAGCAAATTAGCCTTGAACACTCTGATTAGGATTCTCACACTCAGATTGGCCATGAATATCCAGCGTACTCTGGACAGGGCTCCCACATGGGGAAACTACCTACCTGTGGGGTAAAGTTTGACAAGTGGGATAAGAGAAACCAGCAGACAAACTCCTCCTTCTTTCACCCCAGTGGATGATCCCAAGATACAGTTCTCCTGTGGAACTGAGCAATCAGTATCACCTAACACTTGTTTTCACCATCAGGCACTCACTCTAGAACAGGGGTGGGCAAACTTTTTGACTCGAGGGCCACAATGGGTTCTTAAACTGGACCGGAGGGCTGGAACAAAAGCATGGATGGAGTGTTTGTGTGAACTAATATAAATTCAAAGTAAACATCATTACATAAAAGGGTACGGTCTTTTTTTTTTTAGTTTTATTCATTTCAAACTGGCCGGATCCCTGGATCCGGCCCGCGGGCCGTAGTTTGCCCACGGCTGCTCTAGAAAGTGCTGACCATCTGCCCCGTTTCACTCCTTTATCTCCGTGCCCATCCTTTATCATGCCTCTCAACTCTCCAAGAAAATGATAGGCCTAGTCCCTCTATACTCATTTTCCTGAGGCTCCACTCCAAACCAGGTATGACCAGGACTCATTTCTTTACACAATAATGTGAAAAATCTAACTCCACTAAGAAAAAGGTGGCATTGCAAATTACAGGGCACTTAAAAATTATTTATTTTCCTCTTTATGGTTTATAGACGAAGAGATAATGTCTCTCTTTGGGAAATGAGTATTTATGTGCATTCAGAGTGTGCACACACGTCTGATAGAAAAGTTACACTTGTAACTTGTTCATAAAGAGACATCCTATGTTGTGCTCTCCTGGGAAGGTATCAAGCTATTTGGAGTGTCGCTCCCCTCCCATCTTTCTTGGAGTAGGTGTTTCACCTCTACTCCTCTCTCTCTACTCCACAGAACACGGGTTCCCAAGGCCATTACCAACTGTCCTGAAAGAGTTTCCTGTCACCAACCCTCACCTTTATTCAACCTGTGTTCCAGACGCAGAGGATTACAATGGGAGAATCACTTAACCTTGGAAGTGTGTACGGGTGGGGGAGGGGGGAGTCTTGGGGAGGTAATGGTAAGAATGACCCCAAGGGTAAGGACTAGAGAGGAGATGTGAGTAGAGAACTGAAGACAATGGTTATGACAGAAAATTGCTTTTGCAAAAAAAAAAAAAAATCATAACCTGAGGTCACGGACTTAAAGTGTTATTTGGAAAAGGTCACTTTGTCCATACGTGTGTATTATCTGGGACATTTATAAGCAAAAAAAAATGTATTTAATATTGCCACATGAAACCAAGCAGGGAGAAATGTGACAAGAGAATGTCGTATAAAGCAGGAAAGTTGAGTGGTGCAGAAGGAAAAAAAAGATGTAAAATATCATGAATATTGAACCTGAGAGGAAAGGCAAAAGTAGTTTCCCAGTTGGCATGCCTAGAGAGATGGAGAGGCTGAGATTGTTACTAAAAGTGGGGACTAGGGCATTTCATTAGAATGTTGACAGGAGAGAAATTTTGTCACACCATATTTGGAAGATTTGCCTAAAATCTAGTTTGGCAATAAGAAACCAGAAATCCAGTTTGGTTCCAAGCAAATCCCAAATTGTGAATAGTTATATTAGGAGGTATACAACATCTTTTCCTAAACATTCTGAAGTCTGTTTGTATTTTTGCAGGATTCACATGGAGCTACCACATCCATTTATGTGGGCTGCACATAACAAATCATGTGAATACCTCCCACACCACCCCCCAGGAGTCATATATGGACAATCGGTTAGAGGTGTCTCTTAAACAGACAGTTCTCTGTTTAATTGAAAAGCATATGAGTTAGAGTTGTCTCTTAAACAGACAGTTCTCCAGTGGAACTATTCTAACAGTAATCTACCCGGTTCAGTGGAAACACCTCTATCGTAAAGTTCTTGGCAATAGCCTCCATCGTGACTATAGGCCGCTTGAGATTCTTGCCCTCTGCATTAATACTTGATGTGATTATAGGGAGGACTTGCCATCAGACGAGTACACAGAGCCCATGATTATATCCTATGTTCTTTAAAGACAGATTCTACATGTGATCCATAGTTCTCTATTTACATTGCTTTGCACATAGTAAGTATTCAAGGGTTATTTACTGAGGGGGTGGTGAGAGAAACTATGTCTTCTATTTCCTCTGCATCTTCCCACAGCAATTGAGAAGGGATAATATCTAAAGGCAAACATGTAAGCATCGACCAACAATTTTTCTAAATAACAGTGGTTGGTGTTTTTTAGAAGTATTGCTTAAAGCAGATGAAGAACTAAATGAAGTTCCTGAAATGAAGCTGAAAAGAAAGTCTGGTAACAGTGGTTTCTTTTCTCCTAATCAGCCAGCCAAGGTCCCCTGGGCCGGAACTGCCCTCAGGCCAGTTGGTGCTCTGATTGCAGACTTAGGAGGAGAAGCCAGTAACTGTGTTTGTGGCACCGGGGAAGCCCTGAGAGGGACCCCTTGTGAGGCATCTTAGCCTGATTGCTGGGAGATGCCTCCAGGGGAGGAACCTAATTCTGGGAGCTGCTTTTCCTCAAATACCTCCTCTCAGAGCTGTGATGAATGCCTGTTATTTAAACTCTTGAAATGTGAGGAGAAGGTATCTAAAATGAGCATGATGAAACGGAGCATTATTCAATGAGAAAGATGAAGCGTGATTTTGAGGAGCAGACTATAATTACAAGGTTGGACCATCTCCAGGCAGTTGTGGATGGCACCTCAGCTGACTATAGAAGAAATTCTGCAAGACGGAGCCTGGGCAGATGGTGTTCATCGTCCTCCTCCTTCTCCTCTCCTCAAAAGTGCTGTGGACCCTGGTTGTACAGTGACAGAGCACCCACGGTCTCAGCCAATAAGCCAAGGCTCGCGATGTGCACCTTTATAGAGACATAGCCTCAAAACACCGAGGAATTCTGAACTCACTCTTTTTTTTGATCTGCTATGAGTAAGAATAAAATGGAGTGAATAAATATAAAGACATATTGGAATTCATAAAAAGCTATATAAAATTTAGGTACTCTTATTAATTTTGAAAAGGTGGTTCATATTACAATTTCTGTTACATCAAATATATTCAGAATCCTTACTGAAAACATAAAAAACAGAGCTATATGTAAAGCTTGTAATTATTACATACCTATTATTCTCCTTCAGAAATAAGCTATATCATAACTCTATTAATATGAAATATTTTACATTATTTTAAGTAGGGTCTTTAGAAATGGAATTTATTGTAAAAGTTTGTTTAAATTCCAAATATTTCAAATTTAAATCCAAATTTATTTGGAAAAAATGTCTCCAGAATTTGATTTGAGAGCAACCAGGTATGAAAAAGAAGTAACTCAGGCATCAACTGAGGACCCAACATAATTGGGAACAGAGTTGGCCAGTAATCTCAAGAGGCTATCCTTCCAAGGACACTCAACTCTGCTCTTAGAATCCCACTGTGCTCCATGTGGGATGGGTTTACCTGATCTCTCTTGCTCATCAACTCTTCTCACTCCTGGAAATTAGACCTGGACTTCTGACTTCTTGTGGGTACTTAACATCTTGAATGCTGGTTCCCTTTTATTCACTTTCACTATTGTTTTTTGAAGGCCGACACCAGTTATTCTCAAAGTCTACTTAAATAAGAAATACAGGGAGAACTTGCTAAACCACATTGCTAGGCTGCAGAGCTTTTCTTTCAATGGGTCTGGGAAGAGAGGAGGGAAAAGTAAAAAAACTTGCTTTTCTCGCAAGCTCACAGTGATGCTGATGCCACTGGTTTGAGCCCACGTTCTGAGAATCACTGGCCTTTACTATGCTGGGTGTGGGACTTAGGTCAGTGCTAATTCTAACTGCGCTATGAAGGTAGATATCCCCATTTATTCTAAGGAAGAACTGAGATCCAGCAAAGCCGTATAGCTTGCTGAAGGGCGCATAGCTAATGGAGATGTTAGGATTCTTACCTAGGACTCTCTTATGCCAAAATCTATATTCTTTTAAATCTGTTGCCTTCATTTTCAATTTATTCACAAATTTAAGCCAGACCCCCAAACTAATATTCTTAGAACTATTTATTTATAAAGAGAGAAATCCTTATCACTTTTATCTCCAGACTTCTTAGCCCAAGAATCTGCCTCAGTTCATGGGTGAGAAAACTGCCAGGTGCTGCTGCTTAAAACACATCTCCCTGCACAGATGAGCCGTGTGACAAGCAGTTAACGAGAGCTGTGTCAATCCTTCTCCTCAGCACCTGCAGCTCATTATGGAACCAAACAGTCCAGGCTAAGGGTTCGCTTCAGAAGATGGTAGAAACAAATGATGCCTGATTTGTCAGGGATCCCCAGGGCTGATACTCAACCTCTATTAAGAAAAATGAAGATGTATGCAAAAACTATGTAATGTGCTCCATAGGGCAGGTCATAGTTAAATTTCAGCTGCCTTCAGAAGTAAAGTAGCCTTTACCTTACCAGGATATATAGCCTTTTGGAGAGAATATCAACCGTGTTTGTATATGGAAGAAGACTCATAAAAGTTGTATTGCAATGGCTTGGGCCAAAAAATCTACCTTAAAATTTTAGGAAATGTTCTAAATTATTCCTAACAAAAGACAGCCTTTATAACCCCTAGCTACGTATAGTTCATTAATCCAGCTGACCATTTGAGTGGTGGCTGTTTTTAGCAATGTTGGTATCGCCTGTTGTCCCTAGCTGGATTCCAGCAACTGTAAGCTTCATTCTGCCCCAGCTGGAGCAAGGAAATCCCCATGCAGGTACTAAAGAAGGTCCAGATCCCAGTGCTGAGGTTCAGTTAGGTTGTGCCATTGGTGGAAAGTATGCAGTGAGAGAAACATCCAATCAGCATCTTCAACAATGGAGGGTAGTGTTTAATGTCTGAGATTAGCATGCATATAGGATCTTCTGGTACTGAAGTTGTGTGGCAAGTGATACCTCAAAGAGTTACCAGGATTATTATTACCAGAGGAAGGGCAATTCATACAGGCCAAAAAATTAGACATCTACCTTTAGTACAAGAAGAGGAACTGATCATGCTATTAGCTGTGGATAGCCCTAATTCTGCCCATGCCAGATGCCCTCGAGGAAACATGACCAAAGAAGCTTTAGTGACTCCCTCTATTTTGATTGAGAAAGGATTGTTCACATTCACATATATCTGGAGAAGGTCATGAAAAGAACCCTAACTACCCTCATAAAATTGCAATGGGATTCCATATTGAAGGGTAGAAACTAAGAGAAACCATCAGAATGAATATAGTTGATCAGATTAATATGTCCCACTGACCTCAAACTGCTGCACTTCACTTTTGAGTGTCCTTTTGTGTGGAGTGAAGTAGCAAATACTTGTGTGGATTCAGGTAGCTCAGATCATCCAAATTGAACAGTATGTCTCATATTTTCTTCTGTTTAAGAAAGGGCCGTCAGTGCCAAAATAGCACTCTGAAATCTTAGGGAAAGCACACTTAGGTGAGAAATTATATTAGAATCTAGACTCTAAATAAAGCCCCAGTCCAGAGGAGGCTGTAGAGAGGTTTTTAATGACCACATTAAAAACCTCTCTTTCTTTGCAGTGTAAGAAATTACATTGTTCAAAAATTAGGTAAAATCAGATATTCTGTGTTTTCAGTGTTCAAAAGTTGAAGCTGTCAGACCCATGAAAGAAGATTGATAAAAGATAGTTATCTAGATTCCAAAGTAATAAAAAATTAAATTAAATTCTATGGCTGACTTGGAACTAGGCTGAGAACATGGACAGGAGTATCAAGTTGAAGGTTATGACAGGTCCAGGCACAATTACACAAATCATCTGTTTTTCTGATGTCATTTTTCTCCTTCATGATTGCTCCTAAAAATAACACTCTGAAAATATCCTGTTCACTGAGGAAGGTACATATGTATGTACAGCAGGACATACATATTCTATAACATTAGAGAACAAGCAAAGGCACCTAGCAGGCATTGAATAGATATTTGTCTGGAGAATTTTATTCAAATCAAGGAGCCCAAGCAAAAGCATGAGGCAGACAGCCATTGGATATTTGTTGGGTGATGGTGGTATTCAACAGTTAGTGGAATATGCAAGTAGGTATCAGGTATTAGGAATAATGAGAGTTGAAGCTAAAGAGGTAGCTATTCATGGAAGGCACTGCTAAAGAATTTAGATATTATTGTAAGGACACAGGAAAGTCACTGAATGATATCAAGATGAAGTATGAAATAATCCTACCTACAGTTTGGAAAGATTGCTCTGGCTACTGGAAATGAATGAACAAAGAGGCAAACAAAAATGCGATGATCAGCTCAAGACTTGAAAAAAAGGAAGTAAAAGCAGAAATAAGTGATCTGTAATTAGATGGCAACTGATTACTATGGAACCTATGGTTCTTACTCAAAAGACTCCATTTTCTGAAATAGTCCATCTCTCCTTTAGAAAATACAAGGGTATCTGACCAGCAGCCTCCACCAGAGAGCCTTAGGCTTGGGTCAGGCTTGGTTTCACATGTGCCCATCGATCTCAGATTTGTTGGAAATGAAAATGGATGTCAAACTGGTGTCTGTTCTGAAAACTTGGGGAAAGGAGGGAATGCTTCTAAAAATGCCCATGTTTAGGCTTTTTATTGAGTCCTTGGCTAATGACAATCCTTCCCGGACTCTGCCTTTTCCCACTTCACTACATCCCAGTGAAGTAGGGACTCATAAAGGCCTAGTTGTTGAGTCAGAATGAGGTTCATCCCCTTGTATCTCCAATGACCCTGGCAGCACTGCAGCTCACTCAGCCATGAAGAAGAAATAGAAATGTAATTGCAGATGTCATTTACATCCTACAACATTGCTGCTTTGGTGAAAGCCTTGGCTCGTAGGAAAACACAGTGCTCTCACCAATCTGCTCACAATCCTATAAACAGGCTTTTTGAATTCTTACCTCTGCCGCTTCCTCCCTCTGGCCTCCCTCCGCAGATAGGCCACCTCCCTGGTCTATTCTTACAACTATAATATTCATTTTTCAATGCCCAAATGAAGTGTCATTCCCTGGAAAGTGCTTTCCTCCAGACAACACACAATCGAAGGGATGGGCTCTTCCCCTCTATTCCTGCAGCCTACTTCTTGGTACCCACTGTGAGAGAGCCAGTGTGAGATCTGCAGCAGTAAACCACAGCCCGGAGAGGTGCTGTGTATTGGAGATACAAGTAAGTAACCAGAGGTGGTAGGCAGAAAAATCCCCACCCCCGCCCACTAAAGATGCCACATCTTAATCCCCAGAGCCCATGAATGCGTTATGTTATGTAGCAAGAGGGAATTGAGGTTGCAGATAAGTTAGGATTGCTAATAAGAAAACCTCAAAATAAGGAGATTATCTTGGATTATCCAGATGGACCCAATGTAATCACAAGTGTCCTTTAAAGTGGGAGAGAGAGGCAGAAGAGAAGGTGAGAGTCAGAGAGATACTTGAACACGCTGTGCTGCTGGACTTGAAGAAAGCCATGGGCTAGTGAATGAAAGCAGAACCCGGAAACTTAAAAAAAGACAAGCCTACAGTTTCCCCTAACACCTCTCAAGAGTGCAGTCCTGCTGACACCTTATTTAGTTGTGAGACCTATTTTGGACTTCTGTGCTCCAGAATTGTATGATAATAAATTTGTGTTATTTACAACCATTAGTCTGTGGTAATTGGTTACAATAGCAACAGGAAACTAATGTACCAGATATCCAACTTAATGCTTAACACCATTTAACTCAGCTATTGTTCTTTAAAAAAAAAAAGTAAGCAAGCATATATAGTAAGTAAATTCTCATAAAATATGTGTAATACTCAATGTTATCATGTGTAAGTATTACTAAATATCCTCAGCAATGGAAACTAAGGAGACAGAACAACCTATTCTATCTAATAAAATAGCAATATGCAAATTAACCATCACTCCACGACAAAGATGGCAGCTCCCATAGAGGCTGGACAGGACGCTGGTGGCATCACCCCAGCAACGTGAGCCCAGCAGGCAAGTGGAGCACAGACAGCAGCCAGCAGGGCCTGCTGGGCAGTGGCGGCAGTGACCACGAGCAGGCAATCGGGCTGCAGTCAGCACCCAGCAGGGCCTGCTGGCGGTTGAGGCAGCAACCTGTGGGCAGGCAAGCAGGGCCCACAGGCAGCACCCAGCAGAGCCTGCTGGGCAATAACAGCAGAGACCAGGCAGCAGGCAATCGGGGCCTCAGGCAGGACCCAGCAAGGCTTGCTGGGCGGTCACCACAGAGACCAGGGATCAGGCAATCGGGCCCACAGGCAGCACCCAGAAGGGCCTGCTTGCCCATCCCGGTGGTGTGGAGCAGGCAGGCCCTACAGAGAGCAGAGAACCACGGGGAGTGGGCCCAAGCTGTCAGTAGCACATCTCCTGAGGGCTCCTGAATTGCAGAGGGTGTAGGTCGGGCTGAGGCACCTCCCAACCTCCCCCTCCCCCCGTGCACGAATTTCATGCACCGTGTCTCTAGTACCATTATAGACCCATGACCATTAGCAAACCAAACTATCTTGCTATCAGCCAATGAGAACTCTGCTGTGCTAGCCCCAATGAGTTAATTTGTAGTGAGCTGTTCACTCCACTGAGACTCCCCTTTTGGCCATTTACTTTAGGCAATGCAGAACAGTCTGACCCATTTGTATATGGCTGATGCATTTGTACACGTGAGGGGACTAAGCCAGCCACACATGTATGCAAGCATGCACACACACAAGAAAAAATGCCCCACTGCAGACTCTTCAAGGAAGTGCTTTCAAATAAAGAGTCCAGAGAACTGATACTAGACTCGCAGCTGTGGGCAAACTACGGCCCGCGGGCCGGATCCGGCCCGTTTGAAATGAATAAAACTAAAAGAAAAAAGACCGTACCCTTTTATGTAATGATGTTTACTTTGAATTTATATTAGTTCACACAAACACTCCATCCATGCTTTTGTTCCGGCCCTCCAGTCCAGTTTAATAACCCATTGTGGCCCTTGAGTCAAAAAGTTTGCCCACCCCTGTAGAGTGTCGCAGGCAGAGGGGGCTTGCTGATGACATTATGAAATCTGTAAAAGATGCATCCATGATCAAGAAGGATTGAACATATATTCTATAGATGGAAGAAAACATGTCTAAGATACATCATTACTTCAGGGGATTTGAAGAGACCAGAAAACAATTGCTCTCATAAAACTCTGAGGATTATGCTGTAAGAATCCACATCACTGAGACACTTTTCTGACTCTTTCAGGAGACCACTGGCAGCAGAGCATGAGGAGTGCTGTGGTCAGCAAGGAACAAGGCAGCATGGAGGGTGGTTATGCGGCCAGTCTAGAAGATAGAGGAGTCCTCCCTAAGCAGGATAAGGCTCCACTGAGTCCTGAGGAGAAGGAGAGGCCATGCAGAGAAATACAAGTAGGCCAGCAGAGGGAACAGGGTAGGCAAAGATAATACCCTTTAGATATTTGGAATATGCTCATTTGTACTGTTACTGATATTTGTCAGCTTCATTTTGGGTTCCCCAGCTAAGTTGTTGCTGTGAAATCCATGCCTTATACCTCTTCATGACGGTAATATCTGCACAGCACTTTCCAAGGAGAAGAAACTGGGACATGATTAGCTGATGCTGTGATTTTCTCTGTCATCACCTGACCTTGCCTTTGATTTGCTGCCGTTTTCCCACTCCCCACTCTGTGCCCTAGCAATGCCACAGGGCAATGATATTTATCCAGTGATGTCTTCCTTTGTGTTTTTATCTTTGCCCTTGCTGTTTCCTTTCTTGGGAATTATTTTTCCGCTTTCCTCCCCCTTATCCGCTGAGCGAGGACCTGGCTCTCCTGTAAACCAAAGTTCACACCTAATCTGAGCTGCACTTTCTTTGTTCTTTTAACGTGCTGCCCTGTGTTTCTTATTTACTGCATTGCAATACACTTCCTTTCACATGTGCCTCTCACCTCTGACTAAGTTGGGGCTCCTTTGGCTCAAGAGTTGTGTGTTGCCAAAACCGGTTTGGCTCAGTGGATAGAGCGTCGGCCTGCGGACTGAAGGGTCCCAGGTTCGATTCCGGTCAAGGGCATGTACCTGGGTTGTGGGCACATCCCCAGTGGGAGATGTGCAGGAGGCAGCTGATCGATGTTTCTCTCTCATCGATGTTTCTAACTCTCTATCTCTCTCCCTTCCTCTCTGTGAAAAATCAATAAAATATATTAAAAAAAAAAAAAAAAAAAAAAAAAAAAAGAGTTGTGTGTTATTCATCATTGTACCTCACTCCCTATTATGGTCTCTAGTAGATTTATGTGTTATAAATTATTTATTTATATTGATATTAATTATTCAATAAATGTTTTGGGTGGGTTACTAATCTAGGTACTATTCTAGGATCATATGAACAACCTACACGTGCTGGACCTTAAATATTAGTAAAGAGGAACCAAAAATACCAAGTAAATAGCCATTACAAATACCAAGTTCAGATAGTGATATGCACTATAAAGAACAAACGGGAATATAATATGTGTTTGTTATACTGTGTCATTGAATTTATGAGAAATTTCGACATGTGATTTGGCACTGAATTTCAAAAATGTCAAATTCCAAGTATGTATAAGCAATTCTTGTTCACGCTTCTAGTCACCTCAAATTATTTAAATTCCAGAGAGAAACAAAAAGGGACAACAATTTCAAGCTAGAAGGATTCACAAATCATTTTTTCTTGTCTTTCTGCTTGCCTCTGGTAAGAAGAAAACAACAGTGAAACGTTAAGACAACTATGACACCAAATTGTTACATTATACAAACTAAATAGGCAATCAAGCAAAGAAGAGCTCAGGAATTAGTGGGTGAGTAGAATAGTCATCAGAAAGTATTTATCTAGTGGGACAACTTAAATAGCTTTTAAGAAATTACCTTGAAAAAGATCTTGATTTAAAAATGTCAAGGGAAATCGAGTCCTACTTCAATTGCTTTTCTGATGCACTCTAATAGGCTGGCAGTAAAAAAGAAAAAAACAAACCTAAAGCATTAAAAAGAATTCACCGGGAGCCTGCAGTATAGATATTAGTTATGTCTACAGGAGCCATGCAATGAACAGAGAGACCTTCCCAACATCTTCCATGGTGGTCTATAAAGGACGCACTGTTGATCCTTGAACAATGTCAGGGTTTGGGTCACCAAGCCCCTGGCTGTAGAAAATCAACTATAACTTTTGACACCCCAACACTGCACAACAATCATCCCTAGTATCCATGTGGGATTGGTTCCAGGACCCCCCACGGTACCAACATCTGAGGATGCTCAAAGCCCTCATAAGAAATGGCATAGAACAAGGCATAGAATTGGCCCTTCACATCTGTATATCCCCAGCTGAGTGGAGAAACTATTTTTTTTCAGTCCACACAGTTGAATTTGCTTATGCAAAACCAGGGATACAGAGGGCTGACTGTATAGTTGTTGAAAAGGGTCCAAGTATAAGTGGATCCTCACAGTCCAATTGTCCATTGTTCAAAGGTCAAGTGTACTCTGTTTATCTTTCAGTGAAGAAAGGGGTAGGACAGAAGTCAAGAGATCTCTTTTTAAGCCTCCGCCATGTGGTTTCCATGAGTTACTTCCACTTGAAATCTGTGTGGGCCTCAGTCTTATCATCTGTAAACTGAAACCAGATAATATCCTTTCCCAGACTAAGTGTCTGTAATTCTAAGCCGTTAGGAACTTGGCTTGAGGTAGTATATTATTTCCATTGGTTCAAAGTAGAGTCAAATTTTAAGACTGTAATTTGCAAGACTACCAACTAAGCTATGTTGGACCAATACCACCATCCCATTTGTGCATAGTTAAGAGATCTGACTCAATGTCTCTTTTTCTTTAATGAAAACACAGGCAGTCCTCACGTTGCATGGTAGCCCAGGACCATAGAAATGATGGTGCAAGCTCATACTGTGCAAAGTAACTTTAATATTGAATACGTAAAATTGTAATTTCAACCTTTGAAATTGTTGTCAAAATATTACTTACATTATTATCACCATAAATGTATGTTATAAATGTGTCAGACGATGAAAAATAGGAGAACTAATATCATTTAGTACATTGTAACTTAAAACATGAAAGACCTTGAGAATTAAGGCACTTTATTTCTTCCTCATGAACTTACCAAGAGTCCTTTGAACAGCGCCCCCCGTCTTCTCATCATGTAACTTACACACAGCGTGAGCTTCTTTGCTGGCCCGTGACAAATTGTCATATTCCTTTCTAAGTTCGGACTGGCTTCCAACATTTTACCCTTTGCATTTTCAATGTTATAAAATATCCCCGAGAGTTCCTTTAATTTGGAAGTTGTTCCTGGCACCACTTCCTCTAGGACATCTTCGTCCTTTTCATCACAGCCTCTTTATGTCCATAAGTTTGCCTTCACTCGGGTTCTCTGGCTCCCTATGCAGCCTCTCAAAGACCGCAGAGTCAGCAGTCCCAGGGCAGCTCGGTTCTCTAGCTTCATTTCTGTTCCATCTGAATTTCTCCTCCAGCATTATCATGTTCTCTTTCTTTACTGCACTTTTCCTCATTGCTGGCCACTTCTCTCTTTTGATTACCCATTTCTGTAAAAAGGCAACTGGATGTCTCACTGGGAGACAGGGATGCAACACAACCATATGGCTGCTCTTTGAATGTGAACGAATAGGTGTGCAGTGGCCGGTCACCACAGTCTTACTTAGAAGTAAATAACTGGCTGCTGACCACGACGTGCATCTGTTATTTAAGTAGTGATTTGTGCACTGAAGAGCTACCAGCAAAGCTTGTTCTGTATGCAATTATTTACAGTTCGCATCCTATGGTAACTGAAATCTGAAAGATATTTTTTAGGACTGGTGGTCCTTAACACCACTTGTGCTATCTGTGGCCCAGGCACATCAGAACAAAGCAGAGCAAAACCTCTACAGCCAAATCGGCGTCTTGCTTTTCTCTTGCCAACCTAGATAAGGTCATCTCAACAATGTTTCTTGTAGATTTCCTCTTATTCCTTTTAATCACCTCTTGTATTTTCAACACTTAAAGTCACCACAGAAAAAAAATCTCCCTTCCAATTCTATATCTCCTTTCCTTCCCCACATTCTTCCAAACCAAAACCAAAACAATAAGTGGTCTTAATAACATGTTACCAATATAAAAGAAGAAGTAGAAAAATACGTAAATCAAAGACAAAGGAAGTTGTGTGATAACTATAAAATTAAGAAAACAGTATTTGAAACAGTATTTGACTTATAAGCCCCTTAAAGACCTCCTAAGTTCTTTTAGAATTTTTTTAAAGGTCCACATCTAAGCTACTCTGTGAATTCAATTGACTCGTGTGAATAAGCCAGGGACCTCATTGTTGTTTACAAGTATCAACTTCAAGTTAACAAATGAGCTTTCTAAGCACATCCCTTCAGAAAGAGAAGGTCATCTCTAAAATCACAATAGCAAGAGGATGTTTTCCCATGGTAATAAGATACATATTCCTCTGAGACAATAGGAGAACATCTTTCTTTTTACTGGTTCTTTAAATTTTATTTTTCCCTTTTTCTTCTTAAAATAATGATTCAGTCTGAGATGGTAGCCTGGCTGCTCATCTCTGTATATACAACCTCCACTCTCAACTTTAGAAGGAAATATTCCATATTTTCAGAATGTTCATGGATAACTTTAAATTTTCATTAAACGCATACAATTTTGGTACTTGATTTTATGATGGAGGTGTTCTGAGGGAATAATCTGTCTAAGGTGTTCATTTTATGGTAACCAAAATATGAACTTGAGTGATGATGATTTAGGAAGGCATCCCAGCCAGCCAATGCATCTGAAGTAATATTTCCAATTGGCTAATCGACACTAGGATTTAAGAAAGCAGCCAGCAAGTCTTCCAAATCAGCTTTCTGAATTATTGAGTTCCCAACCAACCTCATAATGATTCCAATTTGCCCAAATGATAATGGAGGAAGAGAAGACCTAAGTCATTATGAATCTAGAAAAATCCAGAATAATGGAGACAGTCTGCTTTCTTACAGGGATCTGAATTTGAGGAGAAAGATGAAAAAAATGTCATGGTCGGTCATGGGTATGGCTGGGAAAATTCTGTATGGGAGGGGATATATGAGTTAGAATAAAGCTAAATATTAGGAGGAGTTTAATGAATACTATAGGATCTCTCTGGTAGGCATGGTTTTCCGCTCCAGTGCTGAGCTAAGACTAAATGAATCCACTAGTTTCACAGGCATAGAACAGCAAGCAGGGACTAGAAACCAGAATGTCAAAGCACTACCTGAATAAGCAGAAATGAACTCGGATGCTTGGGGTTATGTGGTTATCTTCTCAACCTTAAATTTATCTGTCATATTTATACAACTCTGGGAGTTCAGGATGAGATCCTACCAAAGAATACCAAAGGTCTCCATGTAAATGCTACCACAGCTAAAACAGACAGAGATAGCATAAAGAAAGAGGTGTTCTCTGGGTTACTCTAGGTTCTTTGCATTTACCTGTTGTGCCACAGTAAGTTTTGAAATATGTGATACCTGACTCTTTAGTCAGGGGCACCAACCTCTTTTCCCTTATTGTCAAATAAAAATGACAATAGTTGACATAACAACAGCCATTCAGTGTGAATGAATCAGAATTATATTTATATTTTTGTCAGATCAACAAAAAATATAAGACATTTTTTGGTGTGCCGTAGAATTTTAGCAATTAGTTTATGTGTGCATGAGATGAAAAAAGTTGAAAATCGCTGCTTTAGGTCACTATATCCAGTCCATGTGCTCACCATCCCCTCCCCCCACTTTTTAGCCATGCCCAGTCTAGACTAGAACTAGGCCAACCACTCAGAACAAATAACACTGAATTCCAAGCCAAGAGCCAATGATCTGGCTAAGCTCTTCCCAAGTTTGCTTATCTATTTTTCTAAGATGGCTTGTATGCTCACAAAAGCTTCCAAATTTATACTGTATTTTCTCCTGAATTATTCATCACCTTTTCCTAGTGTATTTGGACTGCAGCACATCGGAATTATTTCATGATTCTTTCTTTTTTATTTCCCATTTCCTTCAGGGAAGGGTGTTTCTCTTTAGCCTGTGAGTATACCTGTCAGAGAGCAGCCTTCAGTGATAAGAATAACCGTTTAATATGCTCTTCTAGACAGAGACTGCAATCCCCTGAAAATAAAACTCTACATCATAAGAAGCTACAGAGGACACAGTGAAATTAGTTTGAACCAAGGCCTAAAGCAAGGACAAAAAATATGCCTTTACTAACTTTGTTTTTATGCTTTATTTATTGCCAGCTGTTAGTTCAGGGCTCTTACCTCCCATCTATCTGTCAGTATGTGAAGTCAGAGCGTCTGAGGCAGTGAGAACACCCACACTCTTTATATATAATATTTGTTTAAACTGGTCCTATTTCTGTACTTGGTGACATGCTCTGCTAGCAAGGGCAGTGATCACACTCATAACATGTATATGCACCATATGTGTAAAACACATACAACACTCTTACACACACATACACATGCATACAACACACACACACACACACACACACACACACACACACACCCCTCTGCATGCCTTCCAATAGTACCACTCATTCCCTGTGTCAACAACCGTGGTACATCTAACGCTGCCGTGCATATAATGTGGGAAATATAAAGTAGTATAAGTGCTTCTTCTCCACATGGGGCTTGACACCTAAGTGAGGAGACAGCCATGTTTAAATGTATAAGGCAATAAAGCAAGCCCTCAAATATTCGTTAGTGATACATTTGCCGGGGCCTTAAGAAGCTCATCTGCAAGAGTTAGAAGGAGGCGTGGCATGAGATGTTTGCCCTACGAAGAAGAAAATGAGTCAGGAAGACACGTTTCCCGTTAGACCATTTTGAGGAAGATAGAAGAATACCAAATCTCCTTTGGCTCTTGTTTCATAGTACCCCAACACTCAAAGAATGCCCCTGGCTTAGGTTTTTAAAACGCCAAACTGGCCAATCAAAGTCAGCTGTCACTTTGCAAACCCTGAACTTAATAATTTTTTAAGAAATTATTGTAAGAAATAATATGGATGATTTGATCTTCTAAGTCCAGTTTACAGAGGTGTGGGAATTCTACTGGACTTACTGTGGTATATTATATCTGGGGACACAGCTGAAAGCTACTCAGAACCTATATGTGTGATGTGTTACCTTCTGTCTCATTCACCTCTGTGGGCCATGGTTCTTCTGCATGAACTCTCTGGAACCTTGAGGTCCCAAGGAAAATCTATGAAGCTCAAAATGCTTATATCTTACACTTGATTCTGAACTGTCTATCTGCTTTGTTTTGAGGGCCTATTTCAAGATGCTTAGTCAATAATGTTTATGGGATTAGTCTGAATGCAAGCACATTATTATTTATTTATGAAAGTTCAACTAGATGACATTCTTAAAGATTTAATAAAGCAATCAATAAAACACAGAGGCTTTTGGGTAATCTGTACTACTGTTCTGAAAAAGAAATAGAGGAGCCATTATTCTCTAATAAATAAGATGTGGAGGGGTATTCATTCCCTGACTGGGGGTAGGGATTGGGCATGCAACCCAGGTATGCACCCTTGACCAAGAATTGAACCTGAGACCCTCCTGTGCATAGGTCAAAGCTCTAACCATTTAGCCATGCAGGCTAGGGCAGGTCCCAGTATTTCTTATTTGAGGACCAGAAAATGATGATTGGAAGATTCTAAGACAGTAGTTCTCAACGTTGATTCAGCATTAAAATCATCTGGGTATCTTTTTAAAAAATAACCATGTTTCAGCTATGCCAGCAGCAGAGAATTTTATTTAATTGTTCTGGATTGTGGTCCAAAGTTTTCCAAGCTATGCCAATGCTCAGCCAAAGTTGACAATCACTGCTATTCTAAGAGGTCGTCCATTTTCTCAATATACCCCACAAACACCTTGTAGGTGGGCTTGCTAAGGCCCATCCATTTCTGTAGCTAGGTAAGAGTTAATTTTACAATTGCTTCTCTCCAAGAAATAAAAGTTTTCATTCTGGAGTATAGAAATATTAAAGGGATTTCTTAGATGTCAGCCCTCTCTCAAGTCTCAGAAAAGGCTATATCTAGCCATCACTCTTCAAGGGAGGTAACACATTTTCTATGCAAGTGAGTTAACCTAAATAACAATTATTAGCTACTAATGTGACAACTACTGTAAATAGTGCACTTCCTTTCATCTTGGATTTTCAAAGAGATCTTCAGGGAAGAAAAACTACACTCTTGATTTTGCATTACTTGGCAACTAGCAGTCAGTGGCCTGAAACTCCAAACAACAGTCTTTTGGGGCCTCTGTTAACTTTGTTCTAAACTTTACACAGCTAATTAGAAGTGTTCAAAGGCCCTCATTTTGAACTACTTAGTTGATGAGAAATGCATGCTTAATGGGCATCCTCGAAGACAATTTAATGAATCTAGAAGGAAAGCAAAGCAAATTGATTACTATGCATGGACTTGCATGAGCTCCCTGTGACCAGCTTGTAAATAGCAGAGCATGGAGGTACCCAGGACGTGGATGTTGGCAGCTCAGATTATTAATGAGGACACTGATTGTGCTAATGATCAAGCAGCATTTTTAAACATTAAATCTTTGGGGGCTAGAAGAAAATATCCAAAGTTAATATCATTCAAATATAGTACTTTGAAAAATCTTAACTCCCATGAGCTATTTAAACAGTTTCAGAAGGGCTAGGGGGCAAGAGTTAAGAGACATTGGGTTACTTAGGCTGAGAAGATTTGAAAAATGTCCCTCCCCTGAGAATTCTGCGGCCTCCACATCCAAGGTGATTATACTAATCAGTGGTGGTTGAGAGGAGCAACAGCTAAATCAATGTAGCAGCGTTTTTGTTGAATTAATCATGGTTTGCATTGGGAATGGGGGGATTAACAAAGTAGGTACCATCCTGATAATTCGTTAAGGAAAGCAATCCAATATAGCGCTTTAACAGCCTCAGGATTACCAGGCTAAGCTTTCTAAGATACCCTCTTCCACCCTTCATGGAGTCAGGAGGAAGGAAGTGAATGTCGCTCCTACAGGAGACAGACTTTGCTTAAAACTCAACTCTTTCCAACCCATACCTTCCGTTGTCCCCTTCAGCACCTCCCAGGTGCCCGCACTTCCACATGGCTTTACATCAGGGGGGCTATTAAAGAGCATTCCTAGTCCCATCCCCACAGTTTCTGATTCAGTAGAGGTGGCGAGAGGTCCTATGATTTGCATTTCTAACAAGTTCCCAGGTGTTGCTGATGCTGCTGGTCCGGAGACCACACTGAGAATCACTGCCCAAGACTTTGTTCTGTTCCTGACAAACAAGGCAAATTGCTCCTATGGTTTGAATACACCCTATTCGCTTAGGTGAGAGGCTCACCCTCTCCGCACACCCGGAATTAGCAAGGAAAGGCTCCTGACACTTTCACCACCTTCAGAGACTCCATCTAAACCACTCCCGTCAGACCATGTCACAGTGCATTTTTCCACATGTTAATCATCTGCTGTCTTATGGTGCCACTGAAACAATTTCCAAGGTCCCAGCTCTGGCCTTCTCTCCTGCATGGGCATCTCTGATTCATGGTTAAATGCCTGTGGACAACACCTCACCTGGCCCATCCAAGGCTCTGGAGCAGTGGTTCTCAACCTTCCTAATGCCGCGACCCTTTAATACAGTTCCTCATGTTGTGGTGACCCCCAATTTCATTGTTACAAATTGAACATAATTAAAGTATAGTGATTAATCACAAAAACAATATGTAATTTTATATGTGTTTTCCGATGGTCTTAGGCGACCCCTGTGAAAAGGTCGTTCGACCCCCAAAGGGCCGCGACCCACAGGTTGAGAACCGCTGCTCTGGAGCCTTATACTGGCACAGGCCTTTGGTGTGCATAAAATTATATACCCTTTTATAGCATAGAAAACAGGAAATAATAGAATATCAGCATGGAAAAAGAAACTAAATTATAAAGATATTTCAAATTATATAGCTGCTAAGTTATTTAACAAATGCACCTGTAAGTTTTTAAAATTATATATATATTTTCATTGACTTCAGAGAGGAGGGAAGAGGGAGAGAGAGACAGACAGAAACATCAGTGATGAGAGAGAATCATTGATCTGCCACCTCCCACATGCCCCTCACTGGGGATTCAGCCCACAACCCGGGCACATGCCCTGACTGGTAATCAAACTGTGACCTCCTGGTTCATAGGTCGATGCTCAACCACTGAACATTCCTCACATGGGTGTTCTCCCAGCTCCATCTTATCTCCACTCATGTGTTCTTCACACTACCCCTCGGTGGCCACCTAAAATAAGAGTACTCTGCAACTTAACCCATATCCATACACACACACACACACACACACACACTTTTGGACAAGATCAAGTCCATTGGTATTTTACACACAGCCCTTCACAAGTTGGAAGTACCCTTGCTTTCCAGCCCCATGTCCTGCCATTGTTGATCTTCAATGAACTCCTCATCCTTCACACCAGTCCTCAGCTTCATCGCACACCAGTCTTCCCTCACTCTTTGTACTGGGCCCCCTAACCCTTAAATGCCTCCAATGCTAGTGGGTCACAATGTGGTTTCACCTGACTAAAACAGCCTTCTCCACCTTCTCCTTGCTTAACTCCTAGCTCCTATTCATCCTTTAGATTACATCTCAAGTGTCATTTCTCAGATAAGTTTGGCATAAGCACATATACATACAGAGGGGAGAAAACAAAATGGATATATGTTAATTATGATAAATCTGGCTTCAGAGGAAGCTCCTCAGTCTTTTTTCTTCATTAGCACAAAGGCTTCTGCTTAATTAAAATAAGATTTTTGGTTACTCAGTGCTAGTTGTAAATCCACTCTCTCAGATCTTAACTCCTCATTCAAGAAAGCTTATGAAGGGTGTTATCAAACAATACTCAGTAGTGTAGGAAATTTGGATGCATCTTCCTTGAGAGGAAACTCCTGGAGACTTAGGAGTTCTAATTAAAGATAAGAAAGGTACTTCAAGAATGCTTTTGAGGATTGGAAGGTCTCAAATGCCAGATTGAGGACTTTGGATTGCTAGGCAAATTTTGGTCAATTTTACTGGAATGAAAGCAACTAGATGCTTTAAAAGAATGCAAGTGTGGAATCTTAAACAAAAGGAATCCAAAGAGGACCACACCAAGACACATCATAATTAAAATGCCAAGAGCAAAAGATAAAGAGAGAATCTTAAAAGCAGCAAGAGAAAGACAGTCAGTTACCTACAAGGGAGTACCCATACGACTGTCAGCTGATTTCTCAACAGAAACCATGCAGGCCAGAAGAGAGTGGCAAGAAATATTCAAAGTGATGAATAGCAAGAACCTGCAACCAAGATTACTTTATCCAGCAAAGCTATCATTCAGAATAGAAGGTCAGATAAAGAGCTTCACGGATAAGAAAAAGCTAAAGGGGTTCATCACCACCAAACCAGCATTATATGAAATGCTGAAATGTATTCTTTAAGAAGAGGAAGAAGAAAAAGGAACTCTTACCATTTGCCACAGCATGGATGGAACTGGAGAGTGGATAAATACCACAGGATCTCACTCATTTGTGGAATATAATGAACAACATAAACTGATGAACAAGGACTGATCCAGAGACGGAGAGGCATTGATTGGACTGTCGGGCCTTGGAGGGAAGGTAGGGGAGGATAGGGGTAAGGGGGAAAGATCAACCAAAGGACTTATATGCAAGCATATAGGCCTAACCAATGGACACGGACAACGGGGGGGGGGGAGGGTGAGAGCATGAGCAGGGGGGGTGGTAGAGGGTAATGTGGGGACAAGGACACATATGTAATATCTTAATCGATAAAAAATATATATATTAAAAAAAGAATGCAAGTGTGCAAGCCCACAATAATTATATCCAGGGCACTAAATAACATGCAAAACTGGTCACAAAGCCAAATTAGTAGTCTTTGAGAAAGAATAGAATACTTGGCAGCATTAGTAGCCCATCGGTGGGTAGCTGTGGTCCTGGTTTTTGTAGTTGGGGAAGGTCACTTCAGGGGCTAACAGGAGAGTTTAATGCAATGGCTGCTAAGCCAGGCCAGATTTCTGCCCAAAGAAACAGTGAGCACTAGGCACCAGCAGAGTCTCACAAAGAAAAAGCTCGGCTGACCTAATTGACCTTTTAAAAAAAGGTCAACTCATCAAGGAAAATACCGCACATCTAACACAAATGGGCTGCAGATTGACATTTCTCCCTGGTTCCTGACATCCTTAGCGTGAGGTAGTAAAGCTTTTTCCCTCAAATCTTAATACAGCTTTTGGCAATTAACATTAGTAGTATTGCAAAAAGCTCAACCATGTTCATTTACTCCTTACATATGTAGACCACATGAACTCATTATCACTTAATAATTTATACAATCACTTTATAATTACTTATAATTCATTATAAGGGTTTATTTATGAAATGAATTCAATGACAAGTGAACATGCTTTCTTGCATTTGAGTTTTAAATGCATTTGGATTCTTCTATACAAAGCCACATTTTTACATCATAACACATTCTAACAAGTTATTTGAGGGGTTATGAAAATAGCCATATATTTAGAAAATGTTGCAAAATATAGT
This sequence comes from Myotis nattereri, assembly GCF_964212035.1. Lineage (NCBI taxonomy): Eukaryota > Metazoa > Chordata > Mammalia > Chiroptera > Vespertilionidae > Myotis > Myotis nattereri. Next base: position 80,586,346 of record NC_138082.1, on the reverse strand, counting down.
TAAGGATGTTCTTAGTAAGAAAAGTACTCATCAAAGTGGATATCGGTGATGTTTGCCTTTTGTTATGGCTATCCTCCTTCACTGCATAATTTTCTCCCTCCTTTCATTTCCATTAGCCACTAACCACATAGTCCCAAATGCAAACACCCTCACGATTTTTCCACCCTCTTCCAAACCCAGCTACCTAAATCAGGCAATAGGAAAAAGTTTGAAATTGGTTATTTATGCCCAGTAAACCTGGAGTTTTTCCAGGTGCTTTGAATATAGTTTCTACCTTCAAAGACCTTGCAGCCTACTGTGATATTTATCACATTTCACCAATTTTACATTTTTGCACATTGTAACACACTTACATGCATCTTATAATAAATAATGTTTTAGTTTCCATAAATTAAGGGATATATGAGCAATGTGGACAGACTACATAGAGAGAGAAGTGATTAATTTTTGTCTTGAGGTTCTGTAGGGGAGATGGTAGAGTGACAAATGTGAAGAAGAGAGCACTATTTCTAAGAAGAATATGTTGTCTAAGTCCTATTTTAATGGGGGGGAAGGACAGGAAAGGAGGGAGGTCATTGCTCTTGTGGACATATTCAAACTCCAAGTTAGTATTTGGCAATTGATGAAACTGTCTTTTGGAATGAATTTCCAAAATTCATTCACATAAAATCAGGTAAGCAGCAATAGATTTACCTGAATATAAACCAGACAGGGCTGCTACCATGGCCTACCTGAGCCATTGATTGCTGAGGAAGCTAAACCTGCTAGCATGTGAGGCAGAAATTACCAACAATAATCAAAATAGTAGGAAAAAAAAGAGTTACAGACTAACTTGCATATTAATTTACATTATTGTTATACACTTTTAGTGTCTCTGTCAATTAGTCTTAATAATAATGACTGTGAATGCCTACTATGTACCAAGTATTTTATGTACAGTGTTTCAATTATTACAACCATCTTATAGATATTTTAATCCCATTTTATTTTATTTTTCCTAAATTATTTTTTTAATTATAGTCAATATAATATTATATTAACTTTAGGTGTACAACATAGTGTTTAGACATTTGTATACATTATAAAGTGACCAATACAATAAATCTAGTAACCATCTGTCACCATACAGTGTTATTATGATATAATTGCCTCTATTCCCTATGCTGTATAGGAGTTTACATCCCTGTGACTTACTTTTTAACTAGAAGTTTGTACTTCTTAATCCCTTTACCTTTTCCACACAATCCTCCACCCACATCCCCTCTGATACCCATCAGTTTGTTCTCTGCATCTATGTGTTTGTTTCATTTTGCTTTTTTGTTTCTCTTTTTAGATTCCACGTATAAGTGGAATCATCTGTTATTTGTCTTTCTGTCCAACTTATTTCACTTAGCACTTTTACTTCACTGGGTCCATACATGTTATGGCAAATGGTAAGTTTTATTCTTCTTTTATGGCTGAGTAAGATAACATTGTATATATGTATCATATAGTTTCCCTTTTATTGAATTTATTGGGGTGACATTGGTCAACAAATGATACAGGTTTCAGGTGAACAATTCCACAACACATTATCTGTATACTGTTTTCCTATTTTAAAGGTTAGGTAAAAAATACTCAGAAAGGTCAAGTCTCTTACCCAATATTGCACAGCTATAAAGTAGAGAAACTATAATTTAATACTTTTTATTCAAAATTCTGGCTTGCTTTAGTAGACTATGCCTGTTGATTCACAAATTCATCTTCATGGCATAGTAGAAATTTGATGAGATATAGGATAGATAGATAACCAAATTGCCACTTCTCACTTTAACCTACCCAGATCACTTCCAGAAAACAAAAATTTGTCTCAGTCTTATAAGTTAATAATACAAAGTGGTGTCTAGAGGACACCTATTCAAAGGTATCTCTCTGTTCCATATCACCATTCCCCGGGAATTATCAATTTCTCATAATAGAGTATCTGACATATTGCACTTCAACTACATCTTTACTTAACTGTTTTCCCATGAGATGTCGCCTCATTGATGTCTAATCTTTGTAGTACCAAAGCCTAGTCAGACAATGTCTGACACACAGTGCACACTCATTCAGAATATGTAGGATGACAGAATGAGTGAGTGGATGTGTGACTTCATTCAGGCATTCAGTCTTGAATGAGTGCCTCCAATGTGCTACGCATTAGCCTGAAAATTAGGAAGATAACAAGTTGAGCACCTGCCCTTTCAGAGTCTACCTTACAGTGAATTAAGTAGATAGTAACCAAATAAGTAAACAAAGCCATATATTTTCAGATAATAATAGTGGCTTATATTAATAGAGCATTTACATGCTCCAACAAAAATGTTATTTAGGCAAACTACAACTTGAGGCAAAGCCAACCAAAACGGAATTCTGAAAAAGCGTGGACTTCAGGCAGAAGAAAAATGATCACAAATGGAAAGTTTAATACACTCTAAGAAGGAATGAAAAACAAAGAAATTATAACAATACCTCTAGTAAGGGGTCAATATACAATATATATAAAGAACTCATACAACTCAACTACCTAAAACAGGCAATCCAATTTAAAAGTGGGCAGAGGGCCTGAGCATACACTTGACCAAAAAAGATATACAAATGGCCAACAGATATATGAAAAAATGCTCAACATCACTATTAGCAAAATGAAAATCAAAACTGCAAGGAGATACCACCTCATACCTGTTAGAATGGCTATTATCAACAAGACAGGTAACAAAGTGTTGGAAAGATTGTAGAGAAAAAGGAACCCTCATACTTTGCTGATTAGAATGTAAATTGGTACAGCCAGTATGGAAAACAGTGTGGAGGTTCCTCAAAAATTAAGTATAGACTTACCATATGACTCAACAATCCCTCTTCTGGGTATCTACCTGGAAAATTTGAAAACATTTTTTCTTAAAGAGATATGTACCACTATGTTCATTTCAACATTTTTCACAGTGGCCAACACATGGAAACAACCAAAGTATCCTTTGATAGATACTGAAATAAAAAGGATATGCTACATATTTACTATAGAATACTACTCAGGCATAAGAAAAGATGAAATAGTGCCATTTGTGACAACATGAATAGATCTTGAGAGTATCATGCTAAGCAAACTAAGTCAGAAGAAAAAAGTCAAGAACCATATTATTTCACTCATGTGTGGGGTATAAAACAGAGAGAAACAAACAAGAAGAACAAAAACTCATAGACAGATAACAGTGTGGTGGTTACCAGAGAGAAAGGGGGTGGTGGGCAAAATAGGAGGGTAAAAGGGGGATTAAATATATAGAAGAAGACTTGATTTTGGTGCTGACCACAATGCAATATAAAAAGGATGTATTATAGAATTGTACATTTAAAACCAATATAATCTTATTAACCAACTAGAGGCCTGGTGCATGAAATTTGTGCACAGGGTGGGGGGAGTCTCCTCAGCCCTGCCTGCACCCTCTCCAATCTGGAACCCCTTGGGGGATGTCTGACTGCGGGCTTAGGCCAGACATTCCTCTCACAATCCTGGACCGCTGGCTTCTAATCGCTCACCTGCCTACCTGCCTGGTCACCCTTAACTGCCCCCCTCTGCTGGCCTGGTCACCCCTCACAGCCCTCCTGCCAGCCTGGTTGCCCCATGCAGCCTACTGTTCAGTCGTTTGGTCATCTCTCACTAACCCCCGTCCTGGCCTGGTCATAGGCAGCCATCTTGTGAGGGTGTGAGGGTTAATTTGCATATTACCTCTTTATTATATAGGACTAGAGACCCGGTACACAAAAATTTGTGCACTCGGTGGGGAGGGGGGGTCCCTCAGCCCGGCCTGTGCCCTCTTGCAGTCTGGGACCCCTCGGGAGATAACGCCCTGCTGGCTTAGGCCTGCTCCCGGGTGGCAGAGGGAAGGCCCAATCCCTAGGTACAGCCCCTGGTCGGGCTCAGAGCAGGGCCGATTGGGGAGTTGGGGCGCCACCCCCTGTCACGGACAGAGCAGAGCCGATCAGGGGGGTTTGGTTGCTGTCCCTTGTCACGCTGATCCCGGTGCTGGGAGGCCTCGCGGCTCCGCTGATCCCAGTGCTGGGAAGCATATTACCCTTTTACTATATAGGATAGAAGCCTGGTGCACGGGTGGGGGCCGGCTGGTTTGCCCTCAAGGGTGTCCTGGATCAGGGTGGGGGTCCCCACTGGGGTGCCTGGCCAGCCTGGGTGAGGGGATGATGGCTGTTTGCAGCTGGTCACACACCCTTCAGGTTGGGGGTCCCCACTGGGGTGCCTGGCCAGCCTGGGTGAGGGGCTGATGGCCGTTTTCAGGCTGATGGGTGACTGAAGCTCCCAACCTGTCCTTTTGTCCTTTTTTTTTTTTTCATTCTGGATCAGCTTTAGCTCTGAGGCTCAGCTCCAGCTATGAGACTTCCACTGCTGAAAGCAGGTTTCTGGCCTTTGTTTACCCTTCTGTATTTGAAACAATGTTGCGATCCTGCTGGCTGAAGCCCGGGGTTTTGTTTAGCTTCTATTTTTGTAACATAGTTGCTTAGAGTGCAGCTGAGAGGCCGGCAAGGCAGGCAGGGAAGCTTTGACTTCCTCCTTCACTAAAGCAAGCAAGCCTCATGTTAGTTTCCAGCTGCCTGGCTGCCGGCCGCCACCTTGGCTGTCAGTTAATTTGCATATCTCACTGATTAGCCAATGGGAAGGGTAGTGGTCGTATGCCAATTACCATGTTTCTGTTTTATTAGATAGGATTATATAGGATGTCACTTCAGTAAATTTAATGAAATCTAAAAAATAATTAGATCTAAAACCAGTAGTTTATTTTTTAAAATCATTATCTTTCTTGAACCTTTGAGCACTAACATAGGTTTTTTTAATATCAAAAATCTAATGATTTCTCACTGTATATTATTGATTTGTATGTTGATTAAATATAAATTACCAGGAAATATAGTCTATTTTCTTTCAAGGCTAAATAACATGTTTGTGTTTTGCTTATTACATATTAAATGTCCTTTGTAATTAAGCTTAACCACTTCCTCTTAGAATGTAATGCTTTGTTTGCAAACTTAGAAAATTAAAATCAGAAATATCTGTTATTAACTAAAAAAATAAATGATATAAATGTGGGTAAATGTTAACATGAATCAACAATGATAAGCTTTTTTTGGCGTTGAAAAGCAAATTACCTGGTAAAAATAAAATTCACAATGACAACAAAAAATAATTAAATACCTTTGGAAGGTAGCACATTGAGTCCTATTCTCTAGATCTCTTTCTCCCAACATTAGTGCATAAAGTTTTAGAGGTCAAGAGAACTGAAAGGATAAGAATATTGGGAGAGTGGGGGGACAGAAAAGTATCACAAAAATGCATCCTGAAAAGCACCCTAAAAATCATCTAGTCCAATGATGGAACATGGAGGATCAGAGAGAGGAAAACAAAATGCAGCTTAGCTGCCCTGGCGGGGCTTAGCCTGAGACACAGTGGAGTGGAGTGCTCTCTCTTCCATTGCACCAAACCTTCACAACTGGACTCAGAGTAAGTGACCTCAAAGTCACTTGACAACATCAGTTTAATCAAACTCATCATTTATTTCCACAATTTCAGAGAGCTAAAACCCAAGAGCAGTGCTCTCACTTAATCTGCTTTGTTCTTCCAGCTTTCAGCTCTCATTCTACAAGCGAAAGGTGCAAATGCCTGATAAAGCCGTGGCTTAGAGGATGCCTGTTTTACCTCCTTATTTTATATCTCCTGTCAAACATGATATTCGGAACCTCCGGGAGAGTCACAAGAGAACTGAGCTCACTCTCTCCCCAAACTGCCTCAACTTCCCCGAACAATATTGAATATGTGCCAGCAACAACTACTCAGATTGCGCTTCATGCAAAAATTCACCGATTCCAGCTTTCTAATTATTTTAGAGTATTAAACATGAAGCAGCCATATCTGAAGAATCGACTTCTTTAACTTTAGGAGAAGAAATACATTGCACATTTTCTTAACCTTTAAAACATGTCAAGGGCATAAATCAAAATATACCAAATTGCCTCCAGTCAAAAGAACATTCCTTTAACACAAATGCCTTGACAATTCTGTAGTCAAGAGGTCATTTTCCTCAGAAATGTTCAGAATGGGTATATTTCCTTTAAAGTATTTTACAAAAAACCTTACATGTCATGCTGGGTGGCTGACAATTCAAGGTGTGAGAAAAACAAAATAAAAACAGAGCAAGGAAAAGGTTATTTGAGAGATTCCCAGCCAGGGTTGCTGAACTCTTAAGAAATGAAAGCAACAGTGCACTCCCGGCAGCATTTGGACATGAAGCATCGCCTCGCTCTTAGAAAGTGGTGAGGTTTCCCTTTTCATCTCCTGGCTTTTAGGCGTTTTTAACAGCAGCACCTCTATACTCAGAAAGATCACTTGCCTCTTTGTACACACATCGCATAAGGCCCTGTTTAAACCAAATAGTTCATCTTGCTAAAGTCACAAATGTGAACAGAGGAGACTCTACCCTGATCTAATGGCTCCAATTTGCAGATGAGGAGACTGAAAGGTAAAAAGGTTTGTCATAGGTCAGCCCGCAGCTGGCCGAGGATCACAAGCTATAACCTGGGTTTCTTGGAACTCGGTGTGATGGTGTTTGCATTTATCACAATTTAGGTCTTAATTTAAAAAAAATTACTCCCTAACACCAGGGAAGACTCCTTCTGCTTTGGCAACACAATATATTTTCCTTTCTTTTATTTCCTTTGTATTATTTTATTTTATTTTATTTAGAACATGGTTCATAAAATCTTCTCTGCTCTCCTGACATCCAAAGATTCCTGAATAGATGTTGCTACAATTTTATTTTACAACATGAAGGAGAAAAGAAAGAGAAAGTCACCTGTGTGTGTGTGGAGAGGGGATGGGGCGGGGGGGGGGAGGGCAGGGGGATAACCAATTAAAAAGCCCAGCCCTGGCTGGTGTGTCTCAGTCGGTTGGACGTTGCCCTGTGCACTGAAAGGTGTCTGGTTCCCTGTCAGGGCACATGCCCAGGACTGTGATTCCTGGTGGGGGCGTGCAGAAGACAGCCGATCAATGTTGAGCTCTGCATCAATATTTCTCTATCTCCCTCTCCCTTTCTCTCTTTCTAAAAATCAATAAAAAATTTGGAGAAAACACATTAAACTAAGAGAATAGAAACGGAATGATGGGAAATAAAACAAATATATGCGACTACATTTTTGCTGCAATAAGACACTCTGAAAGCCAAATGGCAGCTTTTCCATAGCAGGTTTATTATAAAGGCACAATCTCATCCCAAATAGCTCTCAGATTCGGCTGTGGCTCAGAGACCTTCTGCCATAATAAAGGACACTTGAGGTTGAATATATTTAAGTTGGAATTATCTCAGAATACAGAAAGTGGTACATTAAGCTCGTTAGCTCATAGGGAAAAAAAGCAGTCAAGACAGTTCCATAAAACAAAGCAATCCAAACGTGAGATAAAAGTGATTAAATATCTCCAAGTTAGATGCTAAAATATGATACTGCTGTGGGTATTAATTTCAGCAGCTGGCAACGATGTGTGATAACTCAACATTGCTCCATGCAATGATTTTTTTGTGTGTGGCTTTGGATCCTTGTGCAAGGATTTCTAGTTACTTTAGTCAAAATTTTATTGAAACCAGTCCTCAGATGGGAAAAGAAAGAGGCCATTTTTAATAGTATTTTCTTTTTACTTTTGTAAATAGCTTATTGATTTCTAGAGAGAAAGAAGGGAGCAGAAGAGAGAGAAACATCAATGTCAGAGACAAACCATGACTGGCTGCCTTATGCACACGGCCTACCCAGGATCGAGCCTGAAACTCAGGCATGTTCCCTGACCAGGAATCGAACCAGCAACCTTTCAGTGCACGGGACAGTGCTCAACCAACTGAGACACACCTGCCAGGGAAAGAGAGACCATCTTTAGCTAGTATTTCACTTCAAGATTTATAGTTCAAACTGTCTGTAGTCGAAATCTGGAAATTTTACGATTGCATCTATACCTAAGTAAGGGTTAAACTCAAGAGAGTAAAAAGAATAAATACTTTAAAAAGTATTTTCCTTTAAATATTTAAATAAATAAAGCAAGGGATATCAAAATTAAATTAGTTAGGTTATTGCTCCCACTTTCTATTTAACTTGGCTATGTAGACATGCTCTAAGTGTAGCTTGATGGACTGTGAAAATAACTTCAAATTTTTTTTTTTTTTTTTTTTTTTTTTTTTTATTTTTTATTTTTTTAATTTTTTTTTTTATTAGTTAAGGTATTACAAATGTGTCCTCATCCCCCCCACTAACCCCCAACCTCCCCCCCACACACAAACTCATGCTCCCATCCCCCCGTTGTCCATGTCCATTGGTTTGGCTTATATACATGTATACAAGTCCTTCTGTTGATCTCTTCCCCTTACCCCCGCCCTCCCCTACTTTCCTTCTGGGGATTGATAGCCTGATCACTGTTTCTCAGTCTTTGGGTCTGTCCCTTTTCATCAGTCTATGTTGTTCTCTACAATCCACAAATGAGTGAGATCATGTGGTATTTATCTTTCTCTGACTGGCTTATTTCACTTAGCATAATGCTCTCCAGTTCCATCCATGCTGTTGCAAAAGGCAAGAGTTCCTTTTTTTTTACCGCAGCATAGTATTCCATTGTGTATATGTACCACAGTTTTCTAATCCACTCATCTGCTGATGGGCACTTAGGCTGTTTCCAAATCTTAGCTATGGTGAATTGTGCTGCTATGAACATAGGGGTGCAAATATCCTTTCTAATTGGCGTTTCTGGTTTCTTGGGATATATTCCTAGTAGTGGGATCACTGGGTCAAATGGGAGTTCCATTTTTAGTCTTCTGAGGTAGCTCCATACTGTTCTCCACAGTGGCTGCACCAGTCTGCATTCCCACCAGCAGTGCAGAAGGGTTCCTTTTTCTCCACATCCTCTCCAACACTTGTTGTTTGTTGATTTGTTGATGATAGCCATTCTGACAGGTGTGAGATGATAACGCATTGTCGTTTTGATTTGCATCTCTCGTATAATTAGTGACTTTGAGCAGGTTTTCATATGTCTTTCGGCCTTCTGTATGTCCTCTTTCGAAAAGTGTCTATCTAGGTCTATTGCCCATTTTTTTATTGGATTGTTTATCTTCCTTTTGTTAAGTTTCATGAGATCCCTGTAAATGTTGGAAATTAAACCCTTATCGGTGGTATCATTGGCAAATATGTTCTCCCATGTAGTGGGTCTTCTTGTTGTTTTGTTGATGGTTTCCTTTGCTGTGCAAAAGCTTTTTATTTTGATGTAGTCCCATTTGTTTAGTTTCTCTTTAGTTTCCATTGCCCTAGGAGCAATATCAGAGAAGAAATTTCTTCGGCATATGTTTGCGATTTCGCTGCCTGTGGATTCCTCTAGTATTTTTATGGTTTCCCGTCTTACGTTTAAGTCTTTTATCCATTTTGAGTTTATTTTTGTGTATGGTGTGAGTTGGTGATCTAGTTTCATCCTTTTGCATGTATCTGTCCAATTTTCCCAACACCATTTATTGAAAAGACTGTCTTGACTCCATTGTATGCTCTTGCCTCCTTTGTCGAATATTAATTGGGCATAGTGGTTTGTGTCGATTTCTGGGGTCTCTATTCTATTCCATTGATCTATATGTCTGTTCTTGTGCCAGTACCAAGCTGTTTTAAGAACAGTGGCTTTGTAATACAGTTTGATATCTGGTATTGCGATCCCACCTACTTTGTTCTTTCTCAGGATTGCTGCAGCTATTCGGGGTCTTTTTTTATTCCAGATGAATTTTTGGAACGTTCGTTCTAGATCTGTGAAATATGCCGTTGGTAATTTAATGGGGATTGCATTGAATCTATAAATTGCTTTGGGTAGTATGGACATTTTGATGATGTTGATTCTACCAATCCATGAACACGGTATATTCTTCCATCTGTTTATGTCTTCCTCTATCTCTTTTTTCAGTGTCCTGTAGTTTTCAGCATATAAGTCTTTTACCTCCTTAGTTAAGTTTATTCCTAGGTATTTTAATTTTTTTGGTGCAATGGTAAATGGGATTGCTTCTGTAGTTTCACTTTCTGTAAGTTCACTATTGGTGTAAAGAAATGCCATGGATTTCTTAGCATTAATTTTGTATCCTGCTACATTGCCGAATTCATTTATTAAGTCTAATAATTTTTTGATGGAGTCTTTAGGGTTCTGTATGTACAGTATCATGTCATCTGCAAATAAGGACAGTTTTACTTCTTCTTTTCCAATCTGGATGCCTTTTATTTCTTCTTCGTGTCTGATCGCAATGGCTAGTACTTCCAGTACTATGTTGAACAGGAGTGGTGAGAGGGGGCATCCCTGTCTTGTTCCTGTTTTTAGGGGGAATGGTTTTAGTTTTTGCCCATTGATTATGATGTTGGCTGTGGGTTTGTCATATATGGCTTTTATTATGTTGAGGTAGGATCCCTCAATTCCTATCTTGCTGAGAGTTTTTATCAAGAAAGGGTGTTGGATTTTGTCAAATGCTTTTTCCGCATCAATTGATATGACTATGTGGTTTTTTTCTCTCAATTTGTTTATGTGATGTATCACGTTTATTGATTTGCGGATATTGTACCATCCTTGCATCCCTGGGATAAATCCTACTTGGTCATGGTGTATGATCTTTTTGATGTACTGCTGGATCCGATTTGCTAGGATTTTGTTGAGGATTTTGGCATCTATGTTCATGAGGGATATTGGCCTATAATTCTCTTTCATTGTATTGTCTTTTTCTGGTTTTGGGATTAGGGTGATGTTGGCTTCATAGAATGAGCTGGGAAGTGCTCCTTCCTTTTGGATCTTTCTACATAGTCTGAGGAGGATAGGTTTTAGGTCTTCCTTGAATGTTTGGTAAAACTCCCCTGTGAAGCCATCTGGCCCCGGGCTTTTGTTTGCTGGAAGCTTTTTGATTACTGCTTCGATTTCCTCCATAGTTATTGGCGTATTGAGATTTTTAGATTCTTCCTGGTTAAGTTTTGGAAGGTTGCATTTATCTAGGAATATGTCCATTTCCTCCAGGTTGTCTAGTGTGTTGGAGTAGAGTTGTTCATAGTATTTTCTAACAATCCTTTGTATTTCTATGGGGTCTGTTGTTATTTCTCCTCTTTCATTTCTGATTTTGTTTATTTGGGTCCTCTCTCTTTGTTTCTTGGTGAGCCTGGCTAGAGGTGTATCAATCTTGTTTATCCTTTCAAAGAACCAGCTCTTGGTTTTGTTGATCTTTTGTATTGTTTTTTTGGTCTCTATGTCGTTTATCTCCGCTCTGATCTTTGTTATTTCCTTCCTTCTGCTTACAGTGGGCTTTTTTTGTTGCTCTCTTTCTAATTCTTCGAGTTGTAGAGTTAGGTCATTTATTCTCATTGTTTCTTGTTTCTTGCAGTAGGCTTGTAGAGCTATGAACTTCCCTCTCAAGACTGCTTTTGCTGTGTCCCATAGGTTTTGGATTGTTGTGTTTTCATTGTCATTCGTTGCCATGATGTTTTTTATTTCTTCTTTGATCTCACTGGTGACCCAGTCGTTGTTTAATAGCATGCTATTTAGTCTCCATGTGTTTGATTTTTTTGGATTGTTTTTGTTGTAGTTGATTTCCAGTTTTATGCCTTTGTGGTCTGAGAAGATACTTGATATGATTTCAATTTTCTTGAATTTGAAGAGACTTTGTCTGTGACCCAATATATGGTCTATCTTTGAAGATGACAAATGTGCACCTGAGGAGAATGTATATTCTGTGGCTTTGGGGTGAAATATTCTGAAGATGTCAATTAATTCCATCTGATCTAGTGAGTCATTTAGGATTGATGTTTCTTTGCTGAGTTTCTGTTTAGAGGATTTGTCCAGTGGCGATAATGGGGTGTTAAGGTCCCCTACTATGATTGTATTGCTGTCAATCTCTCCCTTGATCTTCTCCAGAAGATTTCTTACGTATTTGGGTGCTCCTATATTGGGTGCATATATATTTACCAGAGTTATTTCTTCTTGTTGGACTGCTCCCTTTAGTATTATGAAGTCGCCTTCCTGATCTCTTTTTATGTCCTTCACTTTGAGATCTAATTTGTCAGATATAAGTATTGCTACCCCGGCTTTTTTTTCACTTCCATTGGCCTGAAAAACCTTTTTCCATCCCTTCACCATCAGTCTGTGTGCGTCTTTTTTTCTGAGGTGGGTTTCCTGAAGACAGCAGATATATGGGTCATGTTTTCTTATCCACTCATTTACCCTATGCCTTTTGACTGGGGAATTTAATCCATTTACATTTAAAGTTATTATTGATAGAAACTTGTTAGTCGCCATTTTTGTTCTTTACCGCTGCGTTCCTTCTTTGTTTCCTGTTTTTTCTATTTACAGCAGACCCTTTAGCATTTCTTGCATTGCTGGTTTGGTTGTAATAAACTCCCGTAGACCATTTTTGTCTGTGAAGCTCCTGATTTGACCCTCAATTTTGATTGATAGCCTCGCTGGGTATAGTATTCTTGGATTCAGACCCTTCCTTTGCATGACTTTGTATATTTCATTCCATTCCCTTCTTGCCTGATGTGTTTCTGTTGAGAAATCGGTCGCTAGTCTGATGGGGGATCCTTTGTAGGTAACTTTCTGTCTCTCTCTGGCTGCTTTTAAGATTCTTGCTTTGTCGTTGGTGTTTGCCAATTTAATTATTATGTGCCTTGGTGTCGGTCTTTTCGGGTTCATTTTGTTTGGGACTCTGTGAGCTTCTTGGATTTGTGTGAGTTTTTTCCTCCCTATATCAGGGAAATTTTCTGTTACTATTTTTTCAAACAGGTTTTCTATTCCTTGCTCAGTTTCCTCTCCTTCTGGCACCCCTATTATTCGGATGTTGTTTCGTTTAGCATTGTCCCAGAGTTCTCTTAGGCTCTCTTCCTGCTTTTTAATTTTTTTTTCTAGAAGCTGTTCTGTTTGGGTATTTTTTTCTACCTTGTCTTCTAGCTCGCTGATGCGGTCCTCTGCTTCTTCTAGTCTACTGTTGATGCTTTCTATTGAGTTCTTTATGGCAGTGATGTCGTTTTTCAATTCTTCTTGGTTTGTCTTCATTTCCTCTTGGTTCCTCTTCATTTCCTCTTGGTTCTTCTTCATTTCCTCTTGGTTCCTACACATATTGTTGAATTGGTCTTCCATTCTTTTCATCCACCTTATGGCCATTACTCTGAATTCTTTCTCTGACAGGTTGCTTGACTCCATTGCCTCCATTTCGTTTACTTCCTTTTCTGATGATGCCTGTTTTTCTTTCATATTTGGGTTGGTTCTTTGTTTCACCATGATTTCTCTTCTCAAGGTGTTTGGTTATGTTGTTCTCTCTCTGCTGCACTGATTCAAAGGCACAAAATGCAACACAACAAGGCACAACGTACAAGGCACCGAACTAAATGCATTCACGATATTAATAACCCCAAATAAAGGTGACCCCCCGAGCGAAGAGAATTAGGGGATAAAGAAGAAAAAAGAGAAAAAGATTAAAGAGAAAAATAAAAAACAAAAAGGAGTGCCGAAATGAGATTGGGAAAAGGGAGAGAGAAAAAAAAAAAAAAGACCAAAAAGAAACAAACAAAAAAAACAACAACAACAACAACAAAATTAAGAGAATGAAATAGAGGTGGGGAAGAGGCTATTTGTGTGGGGAGAGCAAGGGATTGGAAATTAGATATATAAGTAGGGTGAAATTTAGACAGTGGGTAGAAAGAAGGAATAGGTAAAATCCAAAGCAGGAATAGGGTAAGAGAAACAGGACAACAAAAGGGGAAAAGTGAGTAAGAGAGTTTTGGCTTAAGGGTAAATGTGAGATAGAGAGAAATGATGCTAAAGGAACGATGAAAATAGAGTGTAGAACACTAATCCCAAAATAAAATAAAGAAAAATAGAAAAAATAATAATAAAAAATAAAATGACCCTTGAAAAAATGGTAAAAGGATAGCAATAATACTGGTTAAAAAAATGTAGTAATTAAAAAGGTAAAATCAGGTGATGAAAAAATAAAAAATAAAAAATAAATAAAATAGGTTCTTAATGAAATGGTGAAAACAGAATTAAAAAATATATATATATATAAATATTCGGAAGTGAAGGTGCTTCAGATCTTCCACTCTTCTTTTTGGCACTCCTCAGTCCTGCCAGGCATTCAGGGGAGTGCTGAACTTCCCTGCGTTACACTGTCCCTCCGTGCAGTAAACCACAGACCTGATTTTAAGGCAGCTTGTATTTGTTTACCAGACTGCCTTTATTTGTGATCGCAAAAGAGACAGTTCGTGGCTCTGCCTCTGGGTGGCAGTGTGTCTGGGTTTACCTCCGAGGCTCTAAGTCCTCTCTATCAGTAGGGTTTTGTCCTCTATGGTATTTGGAACTGGTTCGGGAAAGACCACTGCCCAGAGCTGGTTCCTTGCCACTGTCCGCTGTTTCCCAGGCTCCCCAAAAAGAACTTTCCCCTACAGGCTTTGTGAATGACCCCAACTGGGGAATCCCATGCGCTGGGTTTAATAATCAAATGCACGGATCTAAGGGGAACTGTAACAAGAGCCTGATAGTTGTGCGAATTCGCAAGCCTCCACCTTCCAGGTCTGCTCACAGTCTCCGCGCGCCCACTTGCCCCTGGCACCAAGCAGCCAGCAGATTGGCAAAGTCCAAGGCTGCTCCTTTACATCCAGTCCAGCTATGGGCTCATTTTTCGCGTTCCCTTCTGCCAGCAGCCCTGTGGGGCCCCTTCCCCGCTCGCGGGTCACGCTGGTCCCAAGGGCTGCGGACTCTGTGGGGCGCAGATTCCGCCCCGCGCGCGCGAGCTCGGTCCTCCCTCCAACCCGAACTGCAAACCGCACCTTTAGGGGATGTCCAACCTTTCCGTGAGAAGAAGCAGTGCTCGTCTGAGTTCAGGCAGTCACGCTGCTTGAGATCCCTTGTTTCCAGGTTAGTAGCTGGTCTCTGGATGCCGGCAACAACCACCCAAGATGGCGCAGTCTCCGCTGCTTAGCTGGCGCACCACGAGAGGCTTCAGCCGCAGTCTCCAACCGTCCTTTTTTTTTTTCCTGGGGGGTTCTCAGTCTTTCCTAGCTGCAGACAGTCTCTCAGCTGAAAATCCTCTGCCTTTTCGGGCTGAATGTTACCTGTTTCAGCTGCTCACCCTTAGATGCTCCAGGACAAGGCACAGATCACGTCCGCTTATACCTCCGCCATTTTTCCCTCCTCAAATTTTAATACTCATATGTGTATTAACATTCATATTTTAAAAATTGTGACAACTTTTAAAACTTTCAACACACTCTTAACTTACAAAAGGGGCTGAGATTCAGTAGCTTTGTTGTGGATTGGGCTCTGCTGTGGTTAGCTCTGTGATAGTATTAACCTGTGTTCACTACCTCATGGTGCGGCAGCATATAATCCCAAATCTCAGTTGTTTC
Organism: Myotis nattereri; assembly: GCF_964212035.1. Classification (NCBI taxonomy): domain Eukaryota; kingdom Metazoa; phylum Chordata; class Mammalia; order Chiroptera; family Vespertilionidae; genus Myotis; species Myotis nattereri. The sequence continues at coordinate 80,570,893 of NC_138082.1, read as the reverse complement.
CATCAAAGACTGTGTTTCTTGCTTGCATTTTATATCAAGTGATGGCGGACAACAGCTGTCCCATGTCTTCTTCATTCTGAGACACGGGCTTAAGGAGCAGTCCCTATCTGGGTATGCAATTCTGTGGCAGCAGGAAAAATGAGCAAGTCACATGACTACACCTGACTTGGCAGAAGAACGCATCATTTTCTCACAGGAGAGCAGCTGATAATTGAGAAAAATATGCACTCTAGCACAGATCATTTTTTGGTCACAAACATACATTCCCTTTCCTTATGTACCCAAAGACATTTATTCCCCCTTGAATAAAAGTTCTAAAAGTCCTAGCATAAGTCACAAATTCTGAAACTTGAAAGTACCTGTAGTCCAATCTAGATGGGGTTCCTTTCGATCTGGAGACCTATGAACTAAAAAGACAACTTATATTCCCCTCATGCATCCAACAGCCAGTGGTTGAAGAGGGCTGGAGTAGCTGCAATAAACCATCCCATTCAGAGAGAACTGGAGACACTCAGGAACGCTGGTCTGTAGCAATTCTGAAATCGTGCTGGGCAGATGTCACAAGAGCTCACTACTCTAGCTCCCTGCCCTCCGGGAGCCCCTCAATTTCCCATTATCCTTCTTGGCCCATATGAAGAAAACATTGCAGTTTCCTGAAGAGGTTAAAAAGCTTTCTCAGTCTGCTCTCTTTGTGGAAGTTTGACGCCCCAAAGATCATATTAAGTTTTACATATTCACAAACTATTTTAATCCAAGCTGGGGATTCTTCTGGTCATTCAGCCCTCTCAAACCCCAAGTTGTCTTCTTAGCCACTGGAGTTGATTCAGCTCCAAGTGCAAAGAGAACACACATGGTCATTCTCCAGACTGGCCTCTTGTCTCTCTCTAGACTTAATTTCAGAATTTCAGACACAATCGTATCATCCTTCAGCGAGAGAGCACATCCTTAGACCCTTTTCCATAAGCCATGTAACAAATGAAAATAGTTACTAAGCATCCATGTAGCAAATGGAAATAAACTAAATAGTCCTGGAGTGAGAATTATTCAATTATTTTTTAAACTTTCTGATTATGTTAATGAGAAAGTCTCAGTTTGACGCTCTTTTGCTTTTCACATCATTCTAATACTGGATAACACTAATAAATAAAAATAAAGCAAGTTTAATCTAAAAGGTTCTGTGGGCAACTGCTCTCGGTTAGAATGTAATAGAGGCATCTCATTTGCTGTTATAATTACTATCTATCTGTGCCAAATAAGACTGATTTTAAAAACATATTTATTTAAATTAAAAGGGTATGGCAAAGGAAAAATATTAAGTAAGTCATAATTCCAATGGCACAGAAAATATTAAAGTTTGAGAAACCTTGTTTAGAATATATTTCAAACCCAGTGTGGTTCTCAGCAGGAGTGGGTGGCCTTCTAGGAGACAATTTGGTTTTTTTAACTTTATTTTTATCGTTGACAGTATTTATTCATTTTATTTTGACAACTTGAATTTTTGTGTGAACATTTCACTTGTAATACTACATGAATTGGGTGGACAGGAACCAAGGGTGCTAGAAGCCATACAATCCATGCAATGTTGCTTCTTCAAAAGAATTATCCATTAGACATTCAGACAATTAAGTCTTCTGTTTTGTTTGTCTGTGAAATTTTTTAAGTGAAATTTATATACTTGAATTATACAGCCTAAAACACTTACAGATGAATACACCTGCGTACCACTATCTAGAACAGTGATGGTAAACCTACGACACGCGTGTCAGAGGTGACACACGAACTCATTTTTTGGTTGATTTTTCTTTGTTAAATGGCATTTAAATATATAAAATAAATATCAAAAATATAAGTCTTTGTTTTACTATGGTTGCAAATATCAAAAAAATTCTATATGTGACACGGCACCAGAGTTAAGTTAGGGTTTTTCAAAATGCTGACACGCCGAGCTCAAAAGGTTCGCCATCACTGATTTAGAACAACATAGAGAATATGACTCTCCCAGAAATTCCCTCCATGTTCTCCAAGCCCTTCCTTCCCCCAGAATTAACCACTATTCTGACTTCTCTCACCACCGATTCATTTTGAGTCTTTTGAATTTCACATAACTGAAATCATTTACTCTATACTCTTTTACGATCTGCTTTTGTTGTTTAAGTTTCTATCTGTGAGATTCATTTGTGTGATTGCAGGTAGCAGTGGCTTGTTTGTTTTCATTGCTATAGCATATTTTATTGTACCCATATACCACAAATTACCATTTCAATAGTAATGCACATGTGACTTGTTTTCACTTGTGGCCTCTATCAACATTCCTGCACATGACCTTTGTGAACATATACGCTGCCTTTTGCTAAGTATATGCACCTGAGAGTAGAACTGTTGGGTCATAGAGTAGGCCTATGCTCAGCTGCAGTAAACCTTGCCACATAGTCTTCTAAGATGATTTTACCAATTTACAGTACCATCAGCAATGCATGAGAATTCCATCCCGCTATATTATCACTTCATATTGTTAGGTTTGGGGCTTATTAACCCATTTTTTAATTGGCTACATTTAATTTTAAGCATCTGAACCAAGATGCTCTTTGCTTATAAACCATAGTACAACTTGGTTTATTTTGACAACTTGAATTTTTGTGTGAATTTGCAAGGTTTTAATATTCTGATTTTTTTTTCCTGGAATTCAACTATTACATAAATGTAGGGAAGATTGTATTTGATTTTATTTAAAACTCTGCCAAGAGATATTTATTCTATCAGAAAAGTCTTATTGATGGCAGCATCACTCGTGGTCCTTGAGTCTATAATAAAGCCAATGCACTGACATCAGTTTGCATTCGTAGCTGCCAAATTCACAATGCTTCCATGTGGAAAATGACTGTAGAAGTGACTTTGATCATGTGTACTAGTGGGGACCCTCACCCTGAAGGGGGTGTGGCCAGCCTGAAAACGGCCCTCAGCCCCTCACCCAGGCTGGCCAGGCACCCCAGCGGGACCCCCACCCTGATCCAGGACACCCTTCAGGGCAAACCAGCCGGTCCCCATGCACCAGGCCTCTATCCTATATAATAAAAGGGTAATATGCAAACTGACCCTAACAGCAGAATGACTGAGAATGACTGGTCACTATGACACACACTGACCACCAGGGGGCAGACGCACAATGCAAGAGCTGTCCCTGGTTGTCAGTGCACTCCCACAGGGGGAGCTCTGCTCAGCCACAAGCCAGGCTGATGGCTGCTAGTACAGCGGTGGTAGTGGGAGCCTCTCCTGCCTCCTCAGCAGCGCTAAGGATGTCCGACTGCAGCTTAGGCCTGCTCCCCACTGGCAAGCCGAGCTGCCAGAGGGATGTCTGACTTCCAGCTTAGGCTCGATCCCCCGGGGAGCGGGCCTAAGCCAGCAGGTGGATCCCCTGAGGGGTCCCAGACTGTGAGAGGGCACAGGTCGGGTTGAGGGGACCCCCCCCCCCGATTGCGCAAATTTTTGTGCACCAGTCCTCTAGTAGAGTAATAAACAAAAAGATATATAGATGAATGAGTATCCATGGAAAATCTGGTGAAGAATGCCTGAGAAAGTAAGTGATGTTTACCTCTGGAATGTGGAATTAAAGGAAGACTTATGTTTATTATATAATTGTATACTCATTTGAACTTTGTTTCATTTTCACTAAGTGCAAGAGTTTTCATATTGATTTTTAAAATGCTATTTAAATACATAGCAGTTTCTGATTTTGATGAAGACTATTCTTTTTTTTTCTATTATGTCCCCCAGCTCACACCATCTGTTGCCCCTCTCTCTGATACAAATAATCAGAATTATATTTGGATTATCCCCTTTGTCCATTGCTCATTCATTACACATATCTAAAATGAGTTCTGCTAATGAGCAATTATCCCCAGTGCTTTTAGATGACACTGGGATTGGGACTTGCTGAAGGTCAGAGCAGTCCAGACCAATTGGCAACATTTTGCCATGGAAAGCTGCAGTTTGGGCGTGCACTACCTGGAGTACAGTTATAGGTGCACCTGGGGCTTTGCAGTTATACTGTGTATGCACACAGTTAGCGGATAGGTTAGAAAGAAGCCTGTGCCTGCTGTGAGGTAAGATGATAGGGATAAAGTAGAACTTGCATTAGCTTGCAAACACCCCTCTTTTTTTTAGCTCCCTTAGGTTGCCAACTCTATAGAACTTTTAGCTCTCTGTTCTATTGATCAGATTTGCCTTTGATATTCTCTTTAAACATATATTCCAAGAACAGAAATGTGTGTGGGGCGGGTGGGAGAAGAGGAAACTGCCTATAGTCTCTACCCTTACTCCCTACACACTTACTCCTCCCCTCAGAAGCATCTCTTGCTCAACCACCTGCCAGGAAGACAGGGAAGAGAAAGCACCAGCCTGAAGCATAAGAACACCTGGGACCTACTGCTAGGTTTAGAGTGAGGGTGTCTAAACATAGGCTATCTACTCCAGCTGTGAAAGGAGGAAGCTTGAAAAGATAAATTCTAGATTTTACCCATGTTCTACATCTTTGGATGGTGCATATATTTAGTAAAATATTAGCCTTTATAATGCTAGTTAATGTAATTTCAACTGTAGTTTACTTGAAACAAGTGGCTTATAAAATCTAGACCCAAAAGATAAAATAAAATAGATTGTCATGTGATCCAGGCACCAAATATGCAAAGTGGCCTTTGGTATGCATCAACCAGACACTCTATTCCTCTTCTCAATTGTCTACTTGTCCTGGAGAGTTAGAGACCCAAATCATATAATGTTCTAATTGCCACAATAAAATTTGGAGTTGTATTCCAAACACTGAATGTTCTTGTTATACATGCTTGGAGGATTTCATAGTGCCTGCTCAGATTTATCTGAGTGCAAGAAGTGTAATAAATAACACTGCAATAATATGAAAGCTGCCTTTGGATCCTAAATTTATAATCTAACCCTTAAAGTGTAAAAGAGAAATCAAGTAAGTCCCTGCTTTCAAACAAGAAATCTTAACCTTTTTGAAGTTTTCTTTCTAAAATGACAATTTATAATTTAGATTAAAAAGTTTCTGAGATGGAATTATTTTAATGTCTTAATTAAAAGAGTGACAGTTTTTTGAAGAGATGATCAATATGGAAAATCAATTTTATTCTTAAGAAAACAAGGATCAATAAATCTCTGTTCATGCATTTTAACAAAATTGTATGTTAAGCTTTTCTATGAGAGATATCATTACAAACACAATGGATTTTAGTTTTCAAAATTTTATCAGAAGTTACCATCATTTTTTTATTTATCCTCTGACCCAAAGGAGAAAGACAAAGCTAAAATGGGATCAAAGGAAAAATTACATCTTGATTTACAACTCATATTTTCTGATCAGACTTACAAATCCAGCTAAGTGTTTAATCAATAGAGAGCACTTAAAAATGATGTCAGTTATAGAACGCTTTCATCTGAAAGTGGTGCTTAAGCTCACTTCTTGTTAAAAAATACTAAATTTTAAAAACTCACCTTGTTTTTCTTTTGCACTTACTTCTCTAAGTTAAATATAATACTCAAGACTTTACATCAAATCTAACTTGCTTCTCTAGCTGGTACTGAAGAGACTGCATAAAATAAAAGAATAAATATTCAAAGTGTTAACAGATTTGTGGAACTTTGAATGGACATTTCAAGGACCTCTATCCTTGCACTGAGAAGCCCATATTTCATGGGGACTTCTAGGAGGTAAGCAACTGCTGCTGGGAATATCTCAGCCAATTCCAGGTATGAGGCACTGACTCAGAAGTGTCCAATTTTCTCTGTTGATGTGTAGAAATTAGGCCTCTTTAGTTCAGAAATAGAAAACTAAGAAGGTATTTGGTTTAATTCAATAAGATAAGGAAGGATGCAAGTGGAGTAAAAATGAACCAGGTCATAAAACCTTGGCCTATCAGCTATAAGACCCCCCTTGAAGATGAAAGATGTCAGTTAGGATGACCACAAGTAGTCAATAGCTTTGAGTGGTCAATAGCAATTATACCAGGCTGATGGGTCTAATAAAGTAAAAAGTGTAAAAGGTTTCTACAAGTATTTTGATTAATTTATGAATAATTCAGTCATAAGTGGTTATTAGGAAAAGTTGCTGATATATTTTAAATCAATATCAGTAGTTGACATGTCAGTTTTTCCTTTAATCCTCTCAAAAGCTCTGTGAGCAGTTATTCCTACCTTTAGTTTAGTTCTCTTTATAAAGAGAAGTTCAGTAGGTTAAGTACTTTGCACTAGATCACACTGTGAGTGATGGAGTTGGGATCTGGACCCAGTTTGACCTGATTCCAGGGCCCATGAGCTTTCTTCAAAGCTAGGCCTTCTCTCAAAAACCAAAGACACCTTGGGCACACAAAAGTACTCCTCAAGCAAACCGTCAGGTACATAATTGTCTATGCCATTCTCATGCTGCAGGAACTAAAACTTGAAAACCTGCTGGTATATAATAATAAACATCTTGCTGTTCACTAATCAGTGAGTCATTTGAGAAGTTCTGCTTAGTTTGGCCAATCTAACCTAGTCTCAATTGTATATCTGTGATCACCTAGCAGATTGGCCGGGAACTGGCTGGTCTAGAATGTTCTCAGCCAGGATAATGTATCTCTTCCACATAGTCATTTGTCCTCCAGTGAGCTAGTGTGAGCCTGGTTTCATTACAAAGACAACTTCTTGTTAAAAAATAGACAACTTCTTGTTCTAAGAAGGAATGGAAGCAGGAATGGCCTCTGGAAACCTAGGCCTCCGGAGACCTAGATCAGGCAGCAGACTAATGCTTTCCCAGTATTTTATTGGCCAATGCAAGTCAAAAAGCCAACCCAGATTTAATGGATGAAAAAATAGATCCCACTTCTTGCTATAAGAGCTTTAAAATCACATTGCAAAGGCCTTAAACAGGGAGGAGTAATGAATTTGAACCATTTTGCAATCTATTTACCATAACAGCACAGAGATAGAAAAAATAGCAGTGTTAACCAGGATTGATTTATCACCATTTATTTATTCATTCAACAAATATAAATTGATCCTTCATATGATCCAGGCACCATATAGGTGTTGAGAATTCTAGGTGTGTGTGTGTGTGTGTGTGTGCGCACTAGGACTGTCATAAAAAATATTACAGAAATTTCTCACAATTCTGAAGGCTGCGTTCAAGGTTTCAGCCTGTTTGGTTTCACCTGAGGCCTCTCTTCCTAGCTTTCAGATGGCCCTCTTCTCTCTATTTGCGCAGGTGGCATTTTTCTCTGTGCTTCTACTCCTCTGTCTTTTCCTTGATCCTCATAAGAATACCATCATGTTAGATTGGATTAGGCTTCCATTCTCACTGACCTCATTTAACCTTATTGACCTCTTTAAAGGTCTGATCTCCAAATGCAGTCATGTTGGAAATTAGGTCTTCAACACCACTTATTTATCCCCCTTGATCAACATTATATTAAAAAATAAAGCTATAAAAATCAGAAAAGCAAGATATAAGCTTTGTGTGGGGATTCAATTTTAGATAGAATAGGCAGGGTTGTCCTCACTGAGACCCTGACATTTGAATAGTGGAGCTGGTCACATGAAAATCAGGGGAAGAACATATCAGGCAGAGGGAACAATAATTTAAAGAACCTTAAAGACCCTAGGGCAGCACCTGCTGGGTTTGTAAAAAGCCTGGCTGGAGAGTTCTTTTTTCCAGTTTTCTTTTTTATTAAAAAAAAAAACAATTTTAAATATAATAATGTTACATGCAATAAACCTTAATATTTCGAGAAAAATGATCTTAAATATAATAATGTTACATGCAATAAACACCAGTTATTCAAGAAAAATGATCTTACATATAGTAATATTACATGCAATAAACATTAATATTTCAAGAATAAAAGAATGTTAAGTACAGTAATATTACCAAAACTGTACTAACATAATATGATATCACAAAAGTTGTAGGAAATATTAAACTCTGCAAATAACAGGATTACTTCTATTATTTTCTAGTATATTTTCCCCCTCCGGCTCTATTTTTTTCATTAGTTTATGTTGTTCATTATATTCCACAAAGGAGTGAGCTCATATGATATTTATCTTTCTCTGACTGGGTTATTTCGCTTAGCGTGATGCTTTTAAACTCTATTTTGTCAAATATGAGTATTGTTACTCAAGCTTTGTTTTCTTCTTTGTTTGCATGGAAAATTATTTTCCATCCCTTCACTTTCATCCAGTGTGTGTCTTTTGTTTTGAGGCAGGTCTCTTGTAGACAGCATATAGTTGGGTCATGTTTTTGTATACGTTCAGCTACCCTACACCTTTTGATTGGAGCATTTAATCCATTTACATTTGGGGTTATTATTGAGAGGTTCTTATTTATAGTCATTTTAATTCTGTATGGTTAGGTTTCTCTCTCTGTTTCTTCTTCTCAACAATCTTTTACAGCAATCCCTTTAGCATTTTCTTGTAATGCTGGCTTGGTGGTGATGAGCTCCTTTAGCCTTTTCTTGTCTGGAAAGCTCTTTATCTGACCATCTATTTTGAATGATAGCCTTGCTGGATATAGTAATCTTGGTCTCAGATCCTTGCTTTCCATTACTTTGAGTACTTCATGCCATTCCCTTCTGGCCTGTAGAGTTTCTGATGAGAAATCAGGTGTCAGCCTTATGGGAACTCCTTTGTAGGTAACAGTTTTCTTTTCTCTTGCTGCATTTAAGATTTTCTCTTTATGTGTCTGGGCATGGTTCTGTTTGGGTTCTTCTTATTTGGGATTCTCTGTGCCTCCTGAACTTGTGTGACTTTTTCCTTTACCAAGTTAGGGAAGTTTTCTACCATTATTTCTTCAAACACCTGCTCTATTCCTTTCTCCCTTTCTCTCTCTTCTGGCACACCTACTATTCTAATATTGTTATGTTTCACCTTGTCCCATAGCTCCCTTAAGCTGTCCTCCTATTTTGTAATTGTTTTTTTTTTTTTTTTTTGGTTCTCTAATTGAGTGATATTTTCAATTCTGTCTTCTAATTTCTTCTAATTTACTGATTCAATACTCAGCTTCCTCTAATCTGCTGTGTATTCCTTCAATGTGTTCTTTATTTGTGTTATGTCATTCTTTATCTCAGACTGTTCTTTTTTCATAGTTACTATATTTTTTTTCATACTGTTGAGCATCTTTAACATCATTACTCTGAACTCTGTTTCAGATAAAGTTCTCATCTCTGCTTCATTTATCTCTTCTTCTGAAGAATTCACTGGTTCTTTCATTTGGGGCTTGTTTCTTTGTTTCCTCATTTTGGTTGTCTCTTTGGGTTTGTGACTATGTTTTAGGTAGATCCTCTTCACCTCTCAGTCTCTAGTTCAGGGCTGTGTTAAAGGCAGTTTCTGACAAATTGGATCAGGCAAAGACTCAAATCCTCCAGAGACCGCTTCTGTCTACAGAATAATAGGATTCTGAATTGCCCCCAGGCAATCGTCCTCAGGTGTGTCAAGAGTTTTTTCAACAGGGTGGGGCAGTTGCTTCTGCCTGGAGGCTAATTGTTACTTTTAATCTCTTAAGTGACCTCAGGGCAAAGTGTTTTCCAATAGGGTGTGTCAACTGTCTTCCCCCAGGCAAGGCAGATGTCTATGTGGGAAAGATGTCCTCCATTGCATAAAGGAATGACTCAGCCCAGGAAACTTGGGGTGTCTGCCTTCTGAGTTCTATCCCCCCGAGTCCTGGGTTCTGCTCTGACAGCTCCAGTCCACTTCACCCTCCCTCTTCCAGAGCACAAGGTGGGTGACTCCACAGGGAATTTTTGTGCATTCGTCCTTTAAGAGAGTGCCTAAATTGCCAGCTGCCACTTCCTGGCAGACGGTACCCCACTGCTTTCCACAGCTAGATGTTACGTGGGTATCCTCCTCAATTTAGTGCTCTTGGGGATTAGATCTCAGAGTTTTCAGTGGCACTTTTCCCCCCTTCTCCCTCCCCCCGCCCTCGACACACACACACAGCTGAGATATCTCTCTGGGACTTCAGTTGCCATATGTGGATGCCTGGCCAATGGCTGGAGAGTTCTGACAATGGAGACGGCATTAGAGTATGGATGGGAAGAAATAAAGTGGCCCAGATCAGACAGACCATAGTGAGCACTTTGGCCCCAACAGGCTTTTACTTAGAGATGCAATGGAAAATTATTGGAGGCTTATGTGCAGAAGATTTGCATAATCTGATTAATATTTTTAGCAGGATCTTCTGATTGCTTTAAAAATACTTTTGTGGTAAGTTAGGAGAAATAGTTAAGTCTTGGCATAGACTAAAATGGTACCAGTTGAAAAACTGGTTGAATTCTAGTTATATTTAGAAACTAGAGCCTGCAAGATATGCTGACAGATCAAGTATGGGCTGTGATAGAAATGTTATAGTACAATGAAGAACTAGGACAAGTGGAATGAGGAAACTGAGGCAGAAAAATTAAACAAAGCCAGAAAGCTTTGCAGGTCACTTGTAGTAGGAACTTAACTTGAGAACAAAGGGTTAAAAACCTCTTCTCACTAGAGAATACAGGAGAGGAGGGGGCAAGGAGGGAAGGAAGGGGAAGAGGAATCCTAATTCAACTTCTCACTAACCAGAGATTCCTCAGTGCAAATCGTCCTAAAGCTGTTAAAACAGCAGGGAGGAGGGGGAAGAAGAGTACAGCCTTGTCTCATCTCACTGTTTAAATAGAAAAGCCAGCAATCTTGGGATTTAATTGCCAAAGTTTTCTCATAAATTCTAGGAAATCCATAACAAAAGAAAAGGGGAGGATGTTCACATAGTTCATCTGTACCAGGCTATCTAGCAGAGGACTTTTTTAAAAAAAAAAAAAACACAACTTATACACAGGAGGGTATGTAAGTCAGAGACCCCTCCACTCCAGGCTCCTCAGATTAGCAGAGAGCTCCATCTGCACCATATAAGCCAGGTGTACAGATTTGCATGTCTTGCTTCTTTAATAAATGTGTATGCTTTAATTTTTTAATAAGTTCCCTTTCTTTAATTTTTAAAAAATAAATTCACTTCAACACAATTCGTATCTGGAGTCTCTCATTTAAATTCCTTTATAGGAGCATGACAAGTATCAAGGTGGGACAACCCTTTCCCTCTGACTGTGTGTGTGTGTGGGGGGGGGGGGGGGGCTGTCTGTTAAAACCTCCTTGGTGTCTGTAAGCTGTGAGAGGTCCTGTCTCAGAAAGAGATGTCAACCGATGGTGCTAAGATTTTGGGTCTGAGTATCTTGGATGAACAAAATTGCCACTAACAAAAGCTAAGGAAGACTATGAGAAGAGAGCCACAGGAGGAATAATTTTTATTTCCTTGTTTATTTGTTTATTTGATTTGATTGGTTAATAAGAATGGCAAGAGCTCAGTTTTGGACATCTAACTTTAAGATGGCTGTGGAAGGGGTCCCCCAAACCATCCTAGCTTCAAAGATCCATGCGAAGAACCCACAGGATACAGAACATAGTTGTACTCATGGCTAGGCTTTGTTATAGCAAAGGGATATACAAAGCAAATTCAGCAAAATGAGAAGACACACAAAAGGGAGCTTGGAGGAAAAAACGCATAAATTTCCAAGAGTGGAAACACACAGGACAGGTTTAATTCCTCCGGCAACAAGTATGGCAACACAGACAAAGTGCTATCTATGAAGAAAGCTCATTAACCGCCCAGAGCCCCACATTTTGATTGGAGGCTGGTCACATAAGCATCCTCTGCCTGCATAAGGGGAAGCCCCAGACTTCCAGAAGGAAAGCACACGTTCAGCATAAGCCACTTTCTTTGCATAATTTAAACCCAGTGAGCCACTCTTGCTCAGTTAACTGTTGCCTGGGGTACTCTGAGGGTCAAGTTCCCAGATGCCAGCCATCAGTCAACCTTGTAAGGTCTCATGCTGGCTGTATTAACTCTGTGGCCAGACCTTTTTTTAATTAATTTTTTTTTTCACAGTGCCCTTTGGACTTCTTAGTGTATATGTCAAGTCGGCAGAAGTCTATAGAGATATTGAGTTCAGAGGAAAATTCTGGGCTACAGATACAAATTTGGGACTCATCAGCATAAAAATTGTATTTAAAGCAAGGAGACTTTAAGGTTCCCTAGGGAGTAAAACAATAGAGGTCCATGAACAAGCTCTGGATATTTCTAAGATTTCGTGGCCAGAGAGATAAGAAGGAATAGGTGGAAAGGACAGAGGAACAAAAAAACAAAAAACTGAGAGGGAGTGGGTAGAAGCAGAAAGGTTAAGAAGAGAAGCAGGAGCCGAAGCCATCATAAAAGTGTTTGATAAAGTGCAACTCAAGTAAAATAAATGAGAAATTATGTTTGGGTTATGTTTTGATGTTTATAGGTAATCCACACTTCTTATTCTGACATGTGCAGACATAGTTAACCCATTCCCTTGGCTTTCTGCTTCCCTGCAGGGCCTTGTACAACGCCTGCCTGTGGTAGATGGTCCATGGAAATAAAGAGAACAAGCGCAATCCCATCAACCAGCCCTCGCTGAGCAATTAGCCAAGGCAGTGACAGAGAAGCAAGTCTTGGGAACATGCAGGATCGAGTGGAAGGAGAGCTATCTGCATGTGAGAGAACTGTCCAGGCAGGTGGGGAAGGAAGAACCAAGATACAAGCTATTCAAAGACCTACTATAAGTACATGGTTTAGTCCAGTACCTGGCACTGTAAATGCTCCAGTATTTATCATCATCAACAACACCATCAGTATAATCCAGTACAGATCTAGTTACAGCAATTCTCACAAAAGGAGAAATGAATCACAGTGTGATTTAGATTTTCAAGAACCAGATAGACATTCTTACCCCAGACTATAACATTCTGCTTCCAAATACCCTGCACTTAGCCTAATACCCCTGAAATTACTTATTATGTATTCTTTTAAAATTCCAGCTCTGGCCAGGTATCATCCAAAATAAAAAATAAAATAAAATACCACAGTGCATTTTATGTAGTAAGAATAAAAACTGTTTCCTGAAGTTTTGTTTCTGAGTGTGTGTGTGTGTGTGTGTGTGTGTATACTGGGCAGCAAGGAAGAATATATTTCTGACTTGGTCATGGTCCAAAATATTTGAGAAACACACTCTAGAGAAATTGGAACAAATGATCACTTTGTAATATAGAAGCCATTGTCCTTATAATCAGTTTAACCTGAAGCCACAAAGAAATAAGCACGCAGAACCGGCGCACCCTCTGCGATTTCCACACAGGCCCCAGGAGCTGCAGAAGGCCCCGCCGCAGGAGGCTGCATCCAGCTGATGCTGGAACACAGGCCCGTGCAGACACTGCCAAATGCGTAATTGCTTCATTTTATTATTTAGATTGGAGATGGCGAATATTTTCAATCCATACCATTAGGCTTAGCATTTTTATTCAGTCCTCTGTGGAGCCTCGCAATTTTTAGCAGCATTTGGGGACATCGTGTGCATGATTATTACATTGTCTGGCTGGAAACACAATTTGAAGTTTGGAAGGAGACATATGCCAAATCAAATTCCCTAACAGGAGGCTCACTGGACATAAATTTTGCAAATCAGATTTTGTTCAGTATCAGGCAGACACGAGAGTTCCCAGGGAGTCAGAAGCGGGCTATCGTACATGGGGAAAATCATGGGATTCCAGACCAAATGGCCAGGTAGTCCTCCAAAGACTGGCCTCCGGGAAGTGCTTGAGATTTATCTGGCTTCCAAGTTTACAAACTGAAGTCCAGGGTCTAATGAGGGCTGTTGTCATGCCTCATGTGGTTGGTACAACGTCTTACAAATTGGAGGCAATATTTTTAAATTGGGTGGTTTCACATGGACTCTGTCCCTAGCTTCTCTTGAAAAAGTCAGAATATACAGCAGCGGGACTAAGATTCCATGCTGGTGGTAAGTAGCTGGGTCTCTGTGGATTCTGCCTTCTCTCCACAGGCAAACCTCTCCAGCTGCTCCGTGCAAGCATATGCACCTACATCTGCGGCAGTTGCTTCCTTTACCTGCCTGGTCCCATGAACATTTTAATTTGCTGTCTCTAATCTAACAACATGTATCTAATTAGAGCAGATCCTTTGGAAATGGAGATGAGGACTGTCAGAGGGGTGAAGCCTGGGAACTAATTTAGTCAACAGTTTTAAATTCTCCCTGTTTCATGTCCTAAGCACAACCCATCCTCTGCATTCTGGTTGCTCAGTAAATGATTGTTGGTGACTGTTTTACAGGTAAACACAGGGGGTAGTGCATGGCAATGAAAATCAGAAAGCCCAGTATTCTTGTAAAGAGGAGCTTTGCTAAATATCACAAAAATATCAAAATAGAATAAGTCCTTTCCCACACAAATGCACATATCACCTATGAACTTAAATGCTCATGCCAAAAAATAAATTCTCTGTAAATGCAAGTAATCCAGATGTATAATTTTTTAGGTGCTACAGTTCAGATTGTCAAGGAGCCCAAGTTACAGTGTTAGAAGAATGCCTTCATCTTTAATGCCCCTCTAATGCCCCACTGGCCCTCTGAAGCGAAAGCCTTATTCATGCTCTACAGCCCAGAAGTGCCTTCTTTTATTCCCACATTCAGTTCAAGTCCACCGCATCCACATTGCTTTCTAGTCATGAAGCTTCTGCAGATGCTCTCTGCTCTGGATGATGGTAGCCCTTCCTGCCTTTTTCACTTTTGGGGGGAGGGATAGGAAGAGGCACTTATTAAGCATACTTTCTGATTTTTTTTCTGCACTGCTTCATCAAATAAATATTAATTTGACATTTGCAAGACAGTGCACAAGGACTGTCAAGTTTAAAAATTGTGTACCTTCACGAAAGTGGTGTTCAACTGCATACAGTTCAAAGTTGAGCATGTAATAGGTCCAAAGAAGATGTTCATGAAACAAATTATTGAATGCAGAAAATGAATGAGGGAAAATAAATGAGTGTATGAGTAAATAAAAAGATGGACTGGTGAACCATGCATTTCTTTGTCCTTTGGATTGCACTTAGTTTTTGGAATTTTACTTTTGCACCATAATGTCCCAGTGCACATTCCCAACCATGAACTGCTGCAAATCTGAAAATGCTTCACCATCCTGCTCCATTTTCGTGGCTTCCATGATAAGATGAATCAGTCTAGAACAAGAAGAGAAAAGCAGCCTGAGCTGGATGAGAAAGCACCGAGAATTAGGAGTCCACAGACTGTTTCTGGGCCCAGAACCTGCTGTTCGTGGACACATCTAACTGTAGGTTCCATGTGGATGACTAATTGATCCACTTTAAATACAGTTTCTTCATCTGCAGAGCAACAAGGGAAGATTGGATCCAATCTCAGAATTCTTACAGCAGTTACTTATGATCCTAAATGGACTTGGGGAGACTGATATTTGGCTTTTTCTGACATTTAAAGCAATAAAAAGAAATAATGAATCCTAATTTACAACAAAAACAGAGAAAATGAGATTTTTACCACCATGTTTTGCTCTGGTTGTTGTTGCTTTGAATTTTTTCCTATAGTTACTTTTGATCCATCTTACTGATAAATATCAGAAAAGGTCAAGTTGCTTAAGTTATAAATACAAAGTGACAAGGTTATCCTCTCTCTTTATCATGTCCCCTGGTCTGATCAGTCAGGATAGAACCTTGCTGCTTCTAGAATTGAATTTGGTGTACTTGACTTAGAATGTTTTATTTATTTATTTATTTATTAATATATTTTATTGATTTTTTACAGATAGGAAGGGAGAGAGATAGAGAGTTAGAAACATCGATCAGCTGCCTCCTGCACATCTCCTACTGGGGATGTGCCCGCAACCAAGGTACATGCCCTTGATCGGAATCGAACCTGGGACCCCCCAGTCCGCAGGCCGACGCTCTATCCACTGAGCCAAACCGGTTTCGGCAGACTTAGAATGTTTTAAAAAATAGGTTAGACTTGTGAATTTATTTACTTAACGCACACCTTGTTCAGAGGAAGATAACAATAGTTCTAAAATCATCCTAGAATGGCACTCATTATTTCATAAGAGGAATAAAGTGGGGATTCTTAAACAGTAGCATGTCTTAGAGTCACTTAGAGGACTTGTTAATACAAGAATGATTGTGCCCTCATCCCACTAATTTTTTTATTTAATATTTCTCTAGTGAGGCCTGATAACTGCATTTATAACAAGTTCTCAGGTGAGGCTGAGGCTGGTGATCAAGGGACCACACTTGAAAACTGCTTTCCTGTAATATAATACCTCCCTATCAGTTTAGTACTTGTGGCCCTGAAAGTCAGTCAGAATCCATCAGCAAAAATTTACCAAAATATAAAATATTTTCTTTTAAAATTTAACTTGTCCAATAATAGAAAAGTCTACCTTTCATACACTGTGCACATCCTACCCTAACTAAAACCCAAATCCAGTTGCCTGTCATCAATAAAGTCAAATTCATGAGACAGATGCTGGTGAAGAGGGGAAGTGGTTTATTCAAGTGCCAAACACCTGAGAATATGGGGGCTCTTGTCCACAAAGCCCATTTATACATCTCCGTGCAGGCAGAGATTTTTATAAGGAGGGAGAGGGAAAGCAGAACAAATAAATCAAGGGAAGGGGTTTGAAAAGTTCTTTATATGCAGTCCAACACAGCCCATTCTGATAAAGATCTCAAAATTGGTCAAGTGATGATCTGGTGTGCATCATTCTGGTCCTCATCATCCTGGCTCTATGTCATCCTGGTTCTACAGTTGAAGGTCAGCCAATCTCCCAGAACTAGGATGACCAAAGGTCGGAGTCTACATCTTCTGTACTTAGTTCTTAGGATTCTTATACAAACATGCTATTTATCTAAAAGCTACATATTATTCGTAGCCAGCACTTACAGAAACAATGTGAAAAGAATGGTGGGGTGGGTTACAATCCCCACTGTCACTCCAGCGCTGGGAGACAAGATGCTCAGCACTTAGTCCTAAAAATTGACAGTCAAATGAAAAGACCTCTGGAGTTTTTACATCTCTAAGCTTCTACAAAATTTTAAACATATCAGAGAATGAATGAACAAATGAGGATCAGAATTATTATATTTTATACTGGTAAACTGCTTAATGCCAAAAATTATACTCTAATCTAGCCTCTATTTGCCTTTAATTAATTTGAGTTTGATCTTTTTTTCAGTTGTTGTTTTTAATGTACTTCAAAAACTGAGCCTGTATGTTCTTCACATTCATAGATTTAAAATCATGAGACAGCGAGAGAACTATGTTTGGAAGAGGTTGCTTTTATCTATCCATCGCACACTTCAAATAAGCAGGTAGTGTTAAGAGGTCTTCACTCTCTCTAGTCTGTATCCTGACTGACAGAAAATAAAAAATGTAAATGAGAGAAAATCCATTACTGATCTACATTCTTTCTTCACGGGCACTTTCATGCAATTACTCAATGCTAGTGTTTGCTTGAAGTTCAACAATACACATCATACTAATTGATTTTGCTGTATTGAAATAAAATTGTAAAGTTACAAGATCTACTTTACCCTTTACCTTTCAGGAAATGCTTTTTATGCCAAGAAAAAAACCAAGTTGAATCACAATATAGCTCTCTTTTGAAATATGTCTATAATTTTATATTTACAGAAAACATAAGCCTTTTCAAGAAAGCCTTTTATGAGATGTCTCTAGCAATGAGAACAGGCAGATTTTTAAATACCTACATTACAGATTCAATAAACTTGTCTTGAGGGCCACTTGTCTGCTTTAAACATTCATTTTTCACTAGTTTTTTTTCACTAAATATTCATTGTCATACCCATGTGTATGTTAAGGGAAGAGAGAAGCAGAAAGCAGAAGAACATGGATGGATTGCAGGTTCTGATGCAAATCCAGGAGTCCTCCTGTTTCCATCTTTGCTTTTTCTGTTCCCCTGGCTACAAGGAGAGGGTTAGACTAAAGGAAAAAGTGAGGCTCACATCATTGATTGGACAATTTAATCTGCAATGGAGATTCCACTTTAATGTACCAGACAAAAAATTAGTCAGTGGCAGGAGGCAAGCCAATTAATAAGTGAAAAACTGAAGGGGATTGTGGTGTAATGAAGCCATAAAACGATGCAGTGACAAGAAAAAGTGGGGGGAAGCTTTCAAAGAGCTGCTTCTAGGTCTAAGATTTGAGACTTCATATATAGTATTATATGTATATGTATATATGTATGATTGTGTGTGTGTGTGTATATATATATATGTATATATCATATATTGCCATAACTTTTCAAAGTAATGTATATATCACTATACTTTACTCCTAAGTAGATTGACATCCTTCTCCAAAAACTAATAATTCCCTACTTAACTAGAATACTATTTTCTTTTCTTTTAAAATATATTTTAATGATTTTTAACAGAGAGGAAGGGAGAGGTGTAGAGAGTTAGAAACATCAATGAGAGAGAATCATTGATCAGCTGCCTCCTGCACACCCCCTATTGGGGATGTGCCTGCAACCAAGGTACATGCCCTTGACCAGAATCGAACCTGGGACTCTTCAGTCCAAGGCCAATGCTCTATCCTTTCCCCAACTCTCAAGATCTGGAAACTTTGAATGGCAAAAGCTTGCTCAAAAAATGATATATATTTTCTTAAAGTTTACTTATTAAATTTAGTTTAAAATTGCTTGATAAGTTGGATGTAATGACAGATTTTCCAGTCTGTCCTGAGACATTTTCACCTTATTTCTTTTACTCTAAATTGTATCTATATATATATAAAAGCCTAAGCTACTGTCACAACCGCAACAAATGAATGGACAACCGAACAGGCTGTGTTGGGGGACCAGGCCGTCAGGGGAGTTAGTGAGGGATAACCAAACGATTGAACAGAGGGCTGTGTGAGGCGACCAGGGGGGAGTGAGGGATGACCAAACACTGAACAGCAGGCTGCATGGGGCAACCAGGCTGGCAGGGGGGGGCAGTGAGGGGTGACCAGGACAGTGGAGGGGGTAGGGGGGTTACCAGGCCATCGGGGCGGGCAGTTAGGGGTGATCAGTCAGGCAGGCAGGTGAGCAGCTAGAAGCCAGTGGTCCCAAATTGTGAGAGGGATGTCCAAGGGGTCCCGGATAGGAGAGGGTGTAGGCTGGGCTGATGCCCCCCCCCATGCATGAATTTCATGCAGTGGGCCTCTAGTTTTAAAATAAATGGATTAGAAAATATTTGGTAACTGGATATATTTTAGCAATCATTTACATTGATTTTTTCATAAAGTATTAGATTTTTGTAAAAATAAATATAGATATTTTTTGTTGTTGTTGATAATATGGTATTACCAAGCTTTTATTGGAACAGTACAGTGAGAGTTCCAAAGAGAATCCACAATGAATTATTTTAGAAAAAATTCCCTCATGTTGGAAGAACATACCTACATGCTCATACATAATTAGGCACAGGAATAAATTTGATAAAGAGAAAAAAAATAGACAGATAAAGAAAACAAAGGGAAACATATGTAATGACAATGAGATATGAAGAAATCATCCTCACTATCACTAAACATTTTGAGGATGTAGGGAAATGATGAGTGAAAATTCAGGTAGCAGTTCTTTCAAAATGAACACAATACAATATACAGATGATGCATTATAGAATTATATACCTGAAACCTGTATTTTATTAACTAATGTCACCCCAATGAATTCAATCTACACTTATAAAAGACAAAGATGCTAATTGACTGTACCTTCACTACACCCACCAGCCAATCAGAAGAGTATGCAAATTAACCCAACAAAGATGGCAGTTAATTTGCATACACAGGTGCCCAGTGAAGACTGAAGATGGTGTAGAAGGAAGCCAAGCACTGCAGAAGGGAGCCAAGCAGCGGAGAAGGGAACGGATCAGAGGTAGCAGAGATGGGAGCGGAGCTGAGGCAGTGGACACTGGAGGGAGCTAAGTGGCGGAGAAGGGAGGGAGTGAAACGGTGGACATGGGAGGGAGGTGAAGCAGAGGACCTGGGAGGGAGCTGAGGCAGCAGGGAAGGGAGGGAGCCCAGGGCAAAGCTGCGAAGGGAGGGAGCGAGGCAGTGGAGAAGGGAGCGAAGCCCGCCTCAGTGGGCTTCTCTCCCTTCTCTGCTTCACTCCGGTCTCAGGAAGCCCTATTCTTGCAGGAATCTTCCTGTAACAGTCCCCTAGTAAAAAATAAACAAAAAAGAAATGGCATGTGCAAATAATATTTCTTGGTTATTATTTAAAATAATTTTGTTGGGCAATGAGGCACAAGGAAAATGTGATAACTAGTAATATACAACCTAATAAAAGGTTTTAGTCTTTCTTTAACTCTGCACAAAATACATTGTCAATCACCTTTATGTTCATGTTTCCTATAGACAACACAAGATTTGAGCCCCTCTTAAATATCATTGTGCCTCTCACACAACCTGGTAGCATAGTGCCTTTCACACAGCAGGGACTCAGTAAATATCTGTTGTCTCTCTGTTTGATGAGGATAGAAAGCCTGATTTATTTTAATTCTCGTGATACCAATGTAGGTTATTAATAAAATATCCTAGGAGTCCTTTAAAGCACTAACTTTTCTTTGTGGGAATTTTTGATCTGTAAAAGCAAATGGGCTTTTTATCTTTAAAGCCCTTCCTTGACTTAAAGGGGAATAGATGGGAAGCGCATGCTCACAAAAGCCCAAGACTGCGATGAATGTCCTCAGCTCTAAACAATGACAAAAAGTACATTAGCCACAAGATCAAGATGCCTAATCAATTTGCAAGCACATGGAAGGGCTCACAGTGATGGGTAATAACCAGCATGACTTTGTGACCGACAAATCATGTTAGACCAATCCAATTGCCTCCTCTGACAGAGTGGCAGGCCTTGTACGCTGAGAGGAAGGGACAGACATAAACTATTTTGACTTCAGGGAGGCTTCTGACTGTTCCACATGACATGCTCATCAACAAGGTAGAAAAATATGGCTTGCTGTCAGAGATGGATTAAATTGATTAGCAAGGTGGCTAATTGGGAAGAGAGGGAAAGTCAGCAACTGCATGAGAACACAAATACTTGGCCGGCTTCGGTCTGGATAAATTCAAGGGCAAATGAATACAGCAGGCAGAGCGGAATATAGCTACATGGCAGGACCCTTGCCTGTAAATAGCATAGCTCACCTCTTTTGATGGCATTTGCTCTAATGCTGGGCACTAAGCAAGTGCCTGAACCAATGGACACTCTGTTATTGTACTCACAGGGAAGTCATTATTTTAGATTAAAATTTTTGTGTCTCTAAAATATACTATTAAAATATAAAAGGTATCTAGACGTAATCATTTCCTATTAAGCTATTAAGAATACATTTTCATTAAGGATAAATTTGACAGATGTCCCCAGATATGGCAGATTGAATGAGAATAGGAAAATGAAACGGATAATTTTCAAGGGGAAAAAATAGGACAGATAGTTTGGAGGATGTTAGATGTCTTGAGGCAAAACCAATAGAGGCCTCTAATTATGTGGACTGCAGTTATATTTGACCTGAAATTAATTTCTTCCACTTCACACACTGGTTAAGATCTGACCCTAAACTCAGTATTTAGGGCAGGCCAAATAATTTTTTAACTAATCAGTTCAACTGGAAGAATTACCATAGAAATTTGGTCAGAAATGAAACAATCATTTATTTCGACAAATCAGCTAACAAGTAAGTCCTCACTAAATGCCATTATATGTCCCTTTCTGCTAGACACCGCCTCTGTTCTCAAAGACCTGGGGCACAAAGGGAAAGGTAACACCCATGAAAGATAAAACATGTATTCTGATTTGTCTTCAACATCTATGATTTCTTTCTTTCAACCTCAGCCTCCCTTGCCTTAAATATGTCCTAGTGCCTTTTTTCTAAAGACTTTCACTTAATTGTATCATGTGTTGATGTTTATAAAAAATGTCCAAACATTCTTTGAGATTTCTCCTGTAAAAAGGTGGAGTCTAATTCTTCTCCCCTTAATTGTGGGTTGTACTTAAGGACTTCAAAAACGCTGGTGTGTCACATTGGAGAACAGGTCATAAAAGACACAACAAATATTCATAAGGGAGAAATATTTATATACTTGGCAAGAATACAATTAAGAACTATAGTTATTAAAACATATAAATAAAGTGACAAAAACAAGCCACAGGAGATGAGAAGATATTTCCAACCATATCACCGGGATACATAATGAACTACATATTGACAAGGAAAAAAATAAACAAATTAATAAAAACAGTAGGCTGAAGACTTAATTAGATATTTTACAAAAGAGAAAATCCAAATGACCAATAAGCAAATTAAATCAGACCAACTTCCTTAGAAACAAGGAAGTTGCAAATAGACACTATTACAAACTACCACTATATACCCATCAAATGGGCTACAGTAAAAATCTGAGGAAGCCCAGAATTGATGATGATGTGAATCATTATCTGTTAAAGTTAAAAACAATCACACACTATGACTCAGCAATTTCACTCCTGGGTAAATGCACTATAGAAAACAGACAGTTAGGCACCAAATACATGTATAATAACTTTAATAACAATGTTGTCGGGAAAGCAACACTGGAGCAATTCTTCCATGGAGTCACCAGAAAAGCATTTCGGGGACTCACATATAAGAGGTTGTGAGCAACAGTGGCAAGATTTATTGGGGCAAAAACAAAGACCTGCCCCCAGGTACCCATGTCTCATCCAGGATCAGGAAGTTCAGTTCCTTCTTCCTGCAGAACTCCCTCCTCTGGGCCTCAGACAACACCTGCACCTGTCCGTCCAGGAGGGCCAAGACCCAGAGGTGCAGAACTTCGCTTTGTCTCATTTCCCCATCTGTACATCCACTGCCAAGGCATGATGATGCCCAGGCCATGGCTGGCACTGTGCTAGGGCCTGCATGGCTGCTAAAACAAGAGCACACAAAGAAACCATCTCCTGGCCTCTGGTAGCTTTGATCATATTTCCTTGGGCTTGGGAGAGAGAAGATTTTCTTTCAAACTAACCAATCTGTTTCCTAATTCTTTGTGGGCTTGTGCTGCGCCCTCCTCCTATCCAATCCCTCTCCTGATCTTGCAAGGTTCCCTGCCCTATTGGATGCTTTCCTGATTTTCCCAGGCTACCCTCCTCCCATTTATGTGGGCTTTTTGGCTGCTGCTGCACATCTCTCAGAGAAGGAATTTCTCCTTGACTGGCTCTCCCCGCCTTGTAGTCTGCGAGGATGGACTGGCCGTTCCCCTGGGAGCTCGGTTCTTGCGAGCTCCAGGATTCTGTCCATCTGGCCTGCAATGGGGCAATCCCCTGGAGAGTCTGGGAGCTGTATATCAGACTTAATCAGGCTTAATGTCTGATGCCATTTTGCTCCCTTCATAGCTAGCTAACTAACTAACTAACTAACTAACTACTGTAATAACAGTGTAGATTCTGCAGCCAAAACCTAGGGGGAGATTATTTCAACAGCAGAATATATAATATTTACAAACTACAGCATTGAAAATAATCAAATTAAAGCAATGTGAATCAATTTTAATGAGTTACATAAACATAACATTGAGTAAAAAAAACTCAACACTGTTAGACCCATGCCTAAAGGAGCCAGGCCAAGAGACATTGTGAGAGGTTAAGAAGTGAAAGGTGAACATGGTGGATGGTGAGTGCAGGCAGACCAACTAGCCATCTCAGATGGTGATTAAAGAAAGGGGAATTTATCTAAGGGAAGGGGATGAAATATGGGAAATCCAAAGTGAAGGGCTGCACAAGCACCGAGCCAAGGGGGCATTGGGTCGATATCAGCCCCTAGGAGCTGGAGTTTCATCCTCTTACTAAAGGCCTGATGCACAAAATTCCCTGCATTTGCAGTCATGGACTCCTTGCTCCTTACCACCCGCCTGCAGAGGAGGCGGGAGAGGCTCTTGCCACTGCTGTGCTGCTACACTTACCAGCCATGAGCCCGGCTTCTAGCTGAGCAGTGCTCCCCCTGTGGGAGCGCACGGACCACCAGGGGGCAACTCCTGCCTTGGGCGTCTGCCCCCTGGTGGTCATTGCGCATCATAGTGACCAGTCATTCCTCCGTTCAGTCAATTAGCATATTAGCCTTTTATTTTATAGGATGCAGTCACTGGCGGGAAGCTTTTGTCATCAGTGGGTTTGGGGCTGAGGTGGGCTTGTAATGCAGATGGAATGCAGGTGTGTGATCAGGTGCAGTTTCCATTCCTTGTATAGTCTGACTCCCGGTGTCCAGGGAGGTTTTCTTGGTCCTTTGTTCTCCTATGGCAGGGGGCTTAAAATGGCTATGAAGGATTGTACTGCCCTATAGTCCTACCAAATACCAAAGAATAGATTGTATAATATAATACATTCTTTATATTAGATCCAAAAATATAAACTAAACAGTAATGTCAAGGGAGGCATCTATTGGTGCTAAAATTATAAAGCAAAGCATGAAAGTCATTGCTATAAAATTCAGCACCATGGCTACCCCCAGCAGGTAGTGAGTTGGAGATATTCTGGGATGAATATACGAAGAATTTCTGCAATGCTGACAAAGTTTTAGTTCTTGACCTGAGTTCACAGGTTTCACTTTCTACTTCATCCTAATGTTATTTATGTTTTACACATTTTTTCCGTGTATTGTATTTAAAATAAAATATTTACAGAAAAAAACAACAAATGTATGCCACAGCCTCACAAACTAGCTTCAATTCTCACAACTCTATAATAATTGCTCCCTGGATTTTTTCTCTCAAAAAGAAAAAAATTTCTGGAGAGAATCCCATTAAATGGTTGAAAAGACATTTATGCTTTATTTTTTCTGAATCATCCAGTTTACAAATATTCATTAAACAAATTGAGTGCCCATTATGTGACAGGCACTGTTCTAGGCATTGAAAATTATGGCAGTGAAACAAAGTTAAAATTTAAAAATGCTGCCCTCACTTATGGAACATACAGTCTTGTTTAAATTTAAAATAATTATTTTGGTGATTCTGATTATCAGAATAAAGTGAACGTAGCCTCAGGAAAGGTTGCATCCAGGGATTCAAACATCATTGTGATTCTCACTCTCCACCTGTCTCTCACTTGGCTTACATTTGAATTCCAGCCTTATTCCCTCAAACCCTTTCATAAATTAAAGGGCATAACCATAACTAGCTTTGTAGGCGCATCCTTCAGCTTTCACTCTAAGGGCAAAGAAAAAACATCTGTCTCCCAGTACCCATTTTAAAAAATCTAGGGACGGGCTCTGAGTGGACACTTTAGGATTATTCTTTCATCTATGAGCCAATCACTGAGGAGAAGACAATGGTGCACGATGCCTGGCCGAGCCTAGATCTTATATCCAATCCTGCGATCAGAGAAGCTAGTACAGTACTTGTTATTCCTACTGGAACAGCATGAAGCAGGTGTGAGAAATTTCCAAACGAAAGTGCTGAAATTAGAATTGTTAGTGTTGAATCGACTGAACAGTTGATGGACTCTCCAATAACTGGACATAATACAGATTAGACTATGGTCAGAGCAATCACAGAAGCAAAATAGAACAAGAAGCACTGCGAGTTCACAGAGGAAGGAAGAGTTATTTCTCACTGAAGAACCCCCTTCCCTCACCCCATAGAGCCAGGTCTCAAGTTCATCCCTTAAGAAAGATACTGATTATTTTATTCGGAATTAAAGAAACGAAGATCTGAGAGGAGCCTAAGGTCGTGCTGGCTCTCCCAACACTTTCTGGAGAGAACCAGGGATGGGGAAATCCACATTAGTAAGATGTGCTGGAGAGGCAGCCCCCCGTCTGTCTTGGGAAGCAGTCCCGGGGCTTAATCGTCCTTACCTGTTCTGCTCAGGTTAACAACTGCTTTCCTTTCCCAGCTGAGGTAAAGTGAGTTCATTAAAAAGTCAACAAAGAACAATGATGCAACCAGAGAGAGGACACTGAAGAACGAAGTGCTCTGAGTTTAAGCTCTGTATCCCTAAATCTGCACTTTTGAAAGCCCTTTCCTCTTCAGAGTGGCTAAACGGGTGTCTAACAATGAGGTCCTGCTCTCGCTGCTGCTGGCCTACCCTGAAATCTGGAGCTTTATTACTGAGATTTGGGCTTATGGTTTTAAGGAACCATCACAAAATGTGGTTACATCCTTCAGACCCTATGTTTGAATTTCTATTTATTCAACATATTCTAGGATCAATCATCTATGAGAATAAACTTAAAATAGGTGTAATATATGCACCTCTGTTCACTGCAGTGTTACTTACAATAGCCCAAGTGTCTATCAGTAGATAAGTGGATAAAAAAGCTGTGGTACATTTACCCAATGGAATACTACTCAGCTATTTATAAAAAAAAAAAAAAAGGGAAATCTTACCTCTTGTGACAGCACGGATGGACCTGGAGAGTATTATGCTAAGTGAAATAAGTCAGTGAGAGAAAAACAAGTACCATATGATTGCATTTATCTGTGGGATTTAAGGAACAAAACAAACTAACGAAACAAACAGACTCACAGATACAGAGAACAGACTGATGGCTATTAGAGGGGAGCAGCTTGGGGGTCTAGGTGAAAACGATGAAGAGATTAAGCAAACAAAAAAAGAGAAAAAGAAAAAGCTAAAACAGCAACCAAGAAAACCCCAAGACACAGACAATATTATAGTGATTACCACAGACAAAGAGAGTGGGGGAAGTATCCTATTTAATAAAAGGGTAATATGCAAATTGACCCTAACAGCAGAATGACTGGGAATGAGTGGTCACTATGACACACACTGACCACCAGGGGGCAGACGCTCAATGCAGGAGCTGCCCCCTGGTGGTCAGTGCGCTCTCACAGGGGGGAGCTCTGCTCAGCCACAAGCCAGGCTGACGGCTGCCAGTACAGCAGTGGTGGTGGGAGCCTCTTCTGCCTCCTCAGCAGCGCTAAGGATGTCCAACTGCAGCTTAGGCTTGCTCCCCGCTGGCAAGTGGACATCCCCCAAGGGCTGCCGGGCTGCCAGAGGGATGTCTGACTGCCAGCTTGGCTCAATCCCCCAGGGAGCGTGCCTAAGTCAGCAGGTGGACATCCTCCAAGGGGCCACAGACTGCAAGAGGGCATAGGCCAGTCTGAGAGACACCTCCCCCCGCCCCAGTGAACAAATTTTTGTGCACTGGGCCTCTAGTAAGAGTATAAAGGGAGGATAAATGGAGATGGAAGGAGACTTGATTTGGGGTGGCAAACACACAATGCAATATACAGATGATGTATTTATAAAATTGTACACCTAAAGCCTATATAATTTTATTAACCAATGTCAATCCAATAAATTCAATTAAAAAACTTAAAATTAAAAAAAAAAATTAGCCCTTGTCCTTTCTATCCTCACAATCCAAAAGGATTCTCTACAATCAATTACACTGATGTGATAGGACATTAAAATGTCCATACCCTGCCACCAGCCCTTGCTGTGGGACCCTTAAAGGTGACTAATTCCTCACTCAGCCTCCCCTTCAGGATTGTGCAGTGTGTGTGCACATCTCCCTCTTGGCCCTACTGCTGGGTGGAAGTCCCTTTAGGGTAAGAGACTGAACTTTTCCCATCTCTGTGTTTCTTGGGCTCATAACATAATGATTTATGCAAAGTAGACATTTGCTAATGGTTATCTGATAATTTTTAAAAATTCACATTAAATTATAAGTGATTGTGCCATCCTTTATCTTTCCAATACTCATATGAATCAGAGGAAATGCTTATAGATCTAGGGATAAATATATTTTGAGATCAGGAGACCAGAGGTG
Source organism: Myotis nattereri (assembly GCF_964212035.1). Classification (NCBI taxonomy): domain Eukaryota; kingdom Metazoa; phylum Chordata; class Mammalia; order Chiroptera; family Vespertilionidae; genus Myotis; species Myotis nattereri. Next base: position 80,543,157 of record NC_138082.1, on the reverse strand, counting down.
AGGTGTGAAAGAGTGTGTGTTATGGCTAATTATGGGGATACAGGCGCATAGTAATTAAAAGCATGGAATCCACAAGCAGATATCTCTGAGTACAAATCTTAGTAAGCTCTTTAAAACTCTTTTGCCCTCAGTTTCCTATTTTTGAATGGTATAATATCTTTGTCTACAGGTTATTGTGGGGATTAAGTAAAATGATGAAGTACATAAACCAAATAAAGTCGCATATGAATGTCTTCAATAAGTAATAAGTGTGTGTGTGTGTGTGTGTGTGTGTGTGTGTGTGTGTGTGTAAACTGCATTTTGAGCTCCTGGCCATCTTGTGTGATGGAAGCCTTATCTCAAAGAGTTTGAGTTCTCTGTTCTTTCCAGAGGGTTTCATCTAATTTGGGGGACCATTTACATAGTTCCAAGTGTGAGATCAAGGCAGAGGCATCAGGCCCACTGATATGCACTGAAATCGCTGTACCTTTGCCACCCAATCACTGCTGACACAATCCTAGTCCCATCGTCATAGATCCTTAATCCTATGGGCTCTCTGCCAGGCTGTGCACTGCTGGGAAGGAACCTGCGAGAGGTCGCCTCTAGCCCTGTCTGCATGCCAGGCGCCATTCCGGATCTGGAATATTGATGCCTAAAGAAAATACAGAGCCCTTCCACTGGGTGGGTTTTTCTGTCTCCATGTTCCTGTCAGAGCCCTCTCTCTGGGACCCATCAAACTCTCTGTGGTCACTATCTCTCCTGCTCCCACCCTCTCCGTAATCTGAGAAATGTTCCTCATACTGTATGTGGAACATGCCCTTCTCTTCTCAAAACCCATTTCCCCCAACTATTTTGCCTTTACCTCGCGTCCTCAGATCCCTTAACAGGCCAGGATACTGAAAACTCGCTTTTTCTTCTTTGCACTTGGCCCTTCCTTCCAGAGGCCGTGGAGCTGGAGGAGCCACAGGTAGAACAAACAGGGAAAACACTGGGAGGAAGAGCCATCCAGCCAGTGACCTTGTTACCACTAGTTCAGCAGCAGGTGGGCATCGCCGGTTCTTCAGATGCTTTCATTCTCTAGCTATTTTCTGGGTAAGTTCCCCATGGTCCTTGAAGAAGGGTGTCCCAAATTGGAAGCTCTATTTATATGAGATTACTGCCCAATAGTAGAAACAGTTGTTGCAGTGAGAGAACATGGAGTGTTTTGAAAAGAAGGGAGAGCCAAGGGGCATGGTGCTGGGTCCCACGCCTATCTCCCCTGTCTCTGGTGTCCAGGATAAAGGTAACAGTAACACTGAGGCAGGCAAGCAAACTGAAGAGGGTTAATGGTCTCAAAGGGCCCAGAGGTCAGCAACAGCCTCCAACTCCATGCAGAGGGTCTGTCCAGAGAGACGGCTGCTCCTTAGAGAGGTTGCTGAATGCAAAGCGGACTTGCCTTGTGCATGCAAAGTTCATTTTCCTGATTCAGATGAGCTTCCTTGCCTTCAGCTACCTGTAACCCCCTTTAAGGGTCCCACCAGGTGGGACACTTCAGTCTGAAGCAGAAGTTCCTGATCCCTACAACTCGGTGCCTCCCAGAGAGAAATGCTTGACCAGGATCAAGCACCCTGGTTACAGAGAGTGGCGAGCTGGGTCTGAGTTTACTGAGAGAATAGTTCATGGCACTAGCTGGGCTCCCAAGAGGACATTACAGGACGTTGTTTGGGAATTAAGCTCTTTTGAATGTTGATGATGCACTGAATATTGAGGCTGCAGAGCATCCCTTGAGGAACAGGAGGACTCATGGAACAAGGTAGGAGACTACATTGTGTTATGTCATATGATAGGAGGGGAGACTGTGGCGTCATCTCCAGTCCCTGGGGGCCCCCACCCCCGTCCTAGCTCCCTCGGGCCTGCAGGGTTGCCCAGAGTCCTGTGTCATCCTGAGGAGGACCCTATCCATGCCTGCTCATGGCAGATGGAGAGCTCCCCATAATACAAGAACATGGGCTGGGTTCTAACTTAACATGTGTACTTTTTAATATTAAATTTATCAGCATGGCATCCTATATAATAAAAGGCTAATATGCAAATGGACTGAACAGCAGAACAACCAGTTGTTATGATGCACACTGGCCACCAGGGGGCAGATCTCAATACAAGAGATGCCCCTTGGTGGTCAGTGTGCTCCCACAGGGGGAACGCTGCTCACGGCTGGCAAACACAGTGGCGGTGGTGGGAGCTTCTCCAGCCTCTGTGGCAATGCTAAGAATGTCCAACTGCCAGCTTGCCATCAGTCAGACATTCCCCCAAGGGCTCCTGGACTACAAGGGGGCCCAGGTCAGGCTGAGGAAATCCCCCCCACCCCCAAGTGCATGAATTTCGTGCAGTGGGCCTCTAGTTGGTTAATAAGATTATATAGGTTCCAAGTGTACATTTCTATGATACATGACCTTCATACTGAATTTTGTACCCACCACCCAAAGTCAAATTTGAAACTGTACTGTTGAGGTGGTTCTTCAGAAGTTGAAATGAATTCAGAATTGAATCTAAAGCTTCTTTCTTCCCCCTTTCCCCCCAAAAATCACTTCCCTGCACAAGTGATGCTAATGACATGCTCGGTGTAGCTTGAAGATTGGACATAAGAAACACACTACAAATTCTGATTGGATGCTGATTCTCTTAGCTCCTTCCACCAGTGGGGACCCTACCTAAGTGTCATAAAACTTCCCAGAATGCGTACAGTCATTCACTGTAGATCTCTTACTAAAATGTCTATTTTATTTAATGTAAATATATTTTGGAATGGAACTATAATTTGTAAAATTTAATTTTTTTTATTCTCACTTAATTTGTATTTTCATTGTATAGATAAGACAGAGAGATGTTGGGTCAAACAATTATTGAAGAGAACTACAAAGAAAAGATGAAAGACAAAAACAAAGAAATAAAGCAAGGAATCCATAGTAGTCACTAGTAGCTAGCCATTCTTTATGATGGCTGAAGACCCTTCTCACAAAGTCTTCAACATGGAGCACCTAACAACTACAGCATCCACATTCTTTTTTAGGGACATCATTTCCCAAAATGGTCAACATTGGGACATAAAGCAAATCTCAACAAATTTTAATGGAACTAAAGTATATAGACTATATTTACAACCATGTTAGAATTAAATTACTAGTAGATATCAACAACCAAAAAATTGTAATTAGCAAAAATACTATATATTTTGGAAATTTAAAAAAATACCTCTAGCTCTATCTGTATGTCAAAAACTTTAAATGCAACAGAATGCTATATTACAAAATTTGTGAGATAGATATAAAGCAGAAATTAGAGGGAAATTTATAGGCGTAATGCATGTATTGGAAAATAAGAATGTGTGAAAATTGGCAAGCCTCCATCTGACCCAGACCCTCCTTCACAGAAGAGCTTGCTGCTGAGCTGTGGGTAGTGCAGTTGGCAATCTCATTTGTCAGCCTTCAGGGTCTGCCTCAGCTGCAGGCCGCTGCCGACCCTGAGTCCATGCCCACAGCTAATAACTGGGTGAAGAAGGGGCGGAACAGCCCAGCCCAATGCAGCAAACCCAAGGCAGGACCATCCCTGACTGGCAATATTTGCTCCAGAGCGCCCCACAAAGTTGTCTCAGTCTTAAAGAGCCCGCATCACAGTTCAGCTTCTCCTTCTGCTTTAAATCTGGTTCGTTCTTCTCATTTCTCACTACAAACTTCTTCTCAGTGTATGCACTGAGAATCCAGTCTGTGATACCATCTCAAACAATAAGGAAGAGTACAGCACAGTAAACCAGTAAAAGTTATAAAAGAAAATAAAAAATATGTGACTAGAAGTTTCTGAAAATAAATACAATGGAGATCATTAATGGTCTTTTGAAAAGATGAACCAAATTTATAAACCACTGGTAAAAGTTGAGAAAGAGAGAAAGAGAGGAAAGAGAGAGAGAGAGAAAGAGAGAGAATAATTAGCCAATAGAGAGGATGGAGAAAAGACATCACCCAATTTATTATTACATTAAATACATAATAAAATAAATAATGCCAGCCCTAACCGGTTTGGCTCAGTAGATAAAGCGTCGGCCTGCGGACTGAAAGGTCCCAGGTTCGATTTCGGTCAAGGGCATGTACCTGGGTTGCGGGCACATCCGATGTTTCTCTCTCATCGATGTTTCTAACTCTCTATCCCTCGCCCTTCCTCTCTGTAAAAAAATCAATAAAATATATTTTAAAATAAATAAATAATGCCAATATTTTTATGTATTAATGAATGTACACAGTTCAAGAAAAACATAACTCACCTAAACAAAATTAAGAGGGTGTTGAAAATCTCAACAGCTCCAGAGCCACTGAAGTGAATGATTCAGTAATTTTAAAAATTTCTCATAAAAATCCAAAGCCCAAATAAATGATTCACCATCAATTTTTATCAATTATTTAAGTTATTGAAAAAATAATTAAAATATTACATAGTAAAGTAGAAAATGAATAAATACGATGGGAAAATGAAGGAACACTTAACTCATTTTATGTGCACAGCATAAATTTACGATAACAAGGACACCATGAGGACATGAGAACATAAGGGCAGCATAATGAGAACAGTGTGAGAATAAAAGTTTCAGATAACTTTTATTTATCAACATGCATGCAAATACCTTAAATAAAGTGTTAAAGCACTCTAGTGAAAAGAAAATGCTGGGTTTATAATGCAAGTTTTTGTTTTTAACATTAGAAAATTAATATACCTACCACATTAACAGATTGCAGAATAGTTATACAATTATCTCAATGGTTTCAGAAAAAAAGGCTCTGTGAAATTCAACATTCATTCACGAAAAAGAAAAAAAAGAGAGAATCTTTGGAAATCAATTTTGGAAGAGAACTAATCCAAATAAAAGTATATGCAGAGAAATTTAACCAAACGTCATATTTAATATTTTTTCCTTTTGCACCAGAACTAAAACAAGGATTTCCACTATCACAATTTAATTTGGCATCATGATAGAGTTCTGAACCACTATAAGATTTTGTACCACCTCTATTTAATATATAAAATAAATGGAGATGTGTATTATTTTTATAAATTGAAGCACCATGAAATGTCAATTATATTCCAATTGATTTATAGATTTAATTCAATGTCATGCAATGTCCTAGCAAGATCACTTCTAAATTTTGAAAATCATATTCTAAAATATATTAAATCCAATGTAGCCAATGATAACCAAGATACTCTAGAAGAAGAAAAATGAGTTTAGAGGGTTTTCTCTCCTATATATTAGAATTTTTAAACTATAATAATAAAATATGTATAAACAAATAAAGCAATGCAATAAAGACCAGAGATATAGACGTCCATAAAAGATACTTGACATATGACAGACAAAGACGACATAGCAGATAACTGGGAAAGTGACAGACAATGAACAATTCTTAGAAAATTGGATATTCATATAAAAATGAAAGTGAACTCTTTCTTACTTTATACATAACCATCAGGTCCTGGTACATTAAAGATCTAAATGCAAAAGGTGTAATTAAAAATATTTTATAAGGTGATTCCTCAGGAGTTCTAATTAAAAACAGTTTCTTAAACAAGACATAAAAATACTATCCATAAAGTAAAATACTGATACTTTCAACTGCATTATAATTAAAAACTTATGTTCACAAAGATAAAAAGACAAGTCCAGATTGGTAGAAGGTATTTGCAGCAAAAACAACTAAAAAAAAAATAAGTATTCAGGATATATAAAGAATTTCTATAAATTAATAAGAACTAGACCATCCATTTTTTTAAATAAATAAATGATTTGAATAATCACTTATATAAAGGAAGTGTAGATAACCAATAGACATGAAAAGCATGTATAATCAGGGAATGAGAATTAAAACTCTAACTATCATTACATACTCACTAGCTGAGCAAAGGTTAAAAAGTCTGATGCAATCAAATGTTGGTTAAAAATGTCAAGAAAAGGAACACATCAAATGTGATTGATAGGATGCAAAACATTTGACATTTAGTTAATAAAAGATATATCACTTAAGACCTTATAGAAACTTTTACACATGTGTACCAAGATACTTACTCGTTAAACATGTTAGCAGAAACATTCTTCATAATAGCAGTAAACTAGAAACAATCTAAATGACCACTTAAAGAAGAATGAGCAGGTGAATTGTAGTGTATTCATACAACACACTACTATACAGCAGTGACTGAACTACAGCTGCACCCAACATTAAGAGTCTATATATATAAAAAGCCAGCAACCGGAATGCTGTAATGACTGCAACACCTGATTGCTATGATGCCCACTGTGGCCAGCGATCAGCCCAATCAAGGGCGGGTCAGTTGGCTAACCCCTCCATGGCCCTTCCCCCCGGCCACCCCACCCCAGATCATCTCACCACACACCAATAGAGAGCGGGACCAGCCTGCCCACCACCCACAGACCCTCCTCATGGCCAGCCCCACCTCTAATCATCCCCCTCAATCAGGGGCAGGTCAGCTGGCCAATTGCCTGCGGCCCCTCCCCCCAGACGGCTCAGCTTTTATCAGGCCCCAATTCGGCCAACCTCCCGCAGTCTCCTCCTCCTGACAGGCCTGGCCCCGATCTGCTGATTGGGGCTGGGCCAGCCAGACTCCACCCTAGCATGAATTCCTGCACATTGAAAGTGAATTAATTAGAAGAAATATTTTACTATTGCTATTTGCACTGCCCCGATCACCATCCCCTCCCTCTGCCTGCTGGCACCTGCCTTGGTTGGCCTGGCACTACCTACTTGCTAGCCCCACCCCCCGCCAACTGGTTGTTCAGCCATTTGGTCAATTTGCATATTACCTTTTATTATATAGGATAATATTGAGTAAAAGAATTAACATATGTATGTAGTTGACACTTGAACAACATAGGTTTGAACTGCTGTGTGGGTCCTCTTATATGCAGATTTTTTCAATAACTACATTAAAATATGTTTTGGAAATTGCAACAATTTGAAGGAAACTTGCAAACAAACTATGTAGCTTAGAAATATCAAAAAAATTAAGAAAAATTTAGGAATGTCATGAATGCATAAAACATATGTGTAGTCTATTTTATCATTTATGACTATAAAATATACACAAATCTATCATAAAAACGTAAAATATGGTGCCATTTGCAATGGAGAGAAACTTAAACAAGGGCAGAGATTCAGTACTAAATCACACCACACAAATTGACTATAATGCATACTGTCTTACTGTAGCAATTTTGTAACCACCTCCTGTTGCTATTTCGGTGACCGCCAGTATTGCAAGTATGCGTTTGAAGTGCGGTCTCTCTAGTAAAATGAGTATTAAAGAAAAAGTGAACTCTTGGGTTCCTGCGCATTTTCTGTGTTTAGTGCAATACTGTAAACCTCAGATAACACCCTGGACCTGTACGAAGTGCCACTAGTGATGCTGGAAGTGCTGCCAAGAAGCAAAGTCATGACGTTACAAGAAAAAGTTGAATTGCTTGATAGGCACCATAGACTGAAATCTGCAGCTGTGATTGCCCTCCATTTCAAGATAAATAAATTCAGCGTAAGACCATTGTTTAAAAAGGGATATTGTGAAGCCATCACTGCAGCTACACCAGCAAACACAAAGCCTTGCACTTTTGTGAAATACCTGCTTATTTCCTATTGAAAATTTCGTTTTTATTTGGGTGCTGGGCTGCTATAAGGCATATCTATAGACTCTACTATGACTTGAGAAAAAGCAAAGTCATTATGTGACAACTTAAAACAAAAGAAAGGTGAAAGATATAAAGCTGGAAAATTTAATGTCTACAAAGGATGGTTTGATCATTTAGAAAGTGGTTTAGCTTAAAAAATGTTAAGATGACAGGAGAATCAGATTCTGTGACCAAGAGACTACAGCGTTCCTAGACACCATTAAGAAACTCATTAAGGAGAAAGGTATCTGCCTGAACAGTTTTTTCATAAAGGAGGAAAAAAAAGCCACAAAGACATTCACTAATAAAGAAGTGAGCCCCAGGATTCAAGGCAGGAAGGCAGAAAGGGACGGGTTAAGTCTACAGTGTTGTGCACCTGCAGTCGAGTTTATGGTCAGAACTGCCTTTATCTGTAAAGCAGCTAAACCCAGAGCCCTGAAGGGAAGGATAAGTACTAGCTTCCAGTCTTCGGTTGTAGGAGACGAGATGGCCTGCACGAGCGCCTCTTTCAGATTGGTGGCTTCCATGCTGCGTCTCTGAAGTCAGGAAGCACCTTGCTAGTAAGGGACTGTCTTTACAGTTCTTCTGATATTGGACAATGCCCTTGGCCACTCAGGACCCCATGAGTTCAACATCAAAGGTGTAAGTGGTCTCCTTGCCCAACAAAAGAATAAAATCCTGATGTGGGGGCAGGGGGGAGGGGGTGAGGAACCTGTGTCCAGGTGTTGTGCATGACAGAGCCCATCAAAAACAAATCATGAAAAAGGTTGTGGATAGGGCACAAAAGTGAAGTAGGGTGCAGGGTTTCAAGATATGGATCTTGGCCCTAGCCAACTTGGCTTAGTGATTGAGGCCTGGCCCCTCAAATTGAAGGGTCCTAGGATTCTGACCAAGGGCATGTACCTCGATTGCAGGCTCGATCTCTGGCCTGGTCAGGGTACATGCAGGAGGCAATCAATCAATGTGTCTCTCTCACATCAATTTTTTCTCTCTCTGTCTCTCCCCCTCTCTCCTACTCTGTCTAAAAATCAATGGAAAAACAACAACAAAAAAAGATGGGTTTTGGAGAGAAGAGCCAATAGACACATGGAATGAATTCACAGAAGCAACTTGATGGCAATGAGTGTTTCCAAGCCAGTTCCAGATGAGGAGGAAGAAGACTGAGAGAGGTGGTGCCAGGAAACAAATATGGACACAGATGTTCTGACAGGAGGGTTCGGAGTCTTTGATGCTTCTGACTTTTGTGACATGGATGGACCACTCTGAGATACGGGCCCTGACACTATAGCCAACAGTGAAGAATTGGTTCTGTGTGGAAACATCTTTAGAGAAGGGAAAAAGTAAAAAACGTCAGACAGAAATGAAGATGTATTCCTGCAAAGTTACACCAAGTGCGCCTACTTCTCTGGCTTCCCTTCCATGCCCCTCCCTCTTCTACCTCTGCCCTCTGAGACAGCAAGACCAGCCCTCTGGTTCCTCCTCCTCCTCCGTCCTCAGCCTACTCAGTGTGAGGAAGACGAAGATGAAGACCGTTAACGTGATCCACTTCCATTTAATGAGTAATCAGTAATCATCATGCCATAGAGTTAATAAACATATCCATGTGTATGTGTGTATCTCCACATGAAAATCCAATAACTGTACAGCAGGAACTGTATGAGACTTCTTGTGTCATCCTCACCACCATCACCTAAGTATTCATCGTGCAGAACATCATGGGCAAGACTTGAATTGAAGTGGACAGCCTACCCTTACACAGGAATACTATGAGTGGTATTATAAAATTAGTAATGTGCTAGTTTTCTTACCATTTTATAACTTTGCTTTCAATTAATTATATTACCATACAGTACACCTCTCTTGTAAATGAAGAAACTGCATATCAGCTTATGATCTCAGGAAAGTGTTTTGTTTTGTTTTTAACTGGGACTGTTTCTACTACTATGATATTTATATGACTGTAATGCTGTATGTCATAAAATTTTAGAATGATTCATTCATTAATGTATAGGTTAGGCTACTGTGAAGCAACTGTATCGATTACACTAGGCTACCATAAAGTAATCATATTGCTGCGGCTTCATTATAGGCACCAATACCTGTATATAAATATGAATTTCTTTTGCACATTATCTTTTCATTTTTTATGTCTTGCATTAGTAACATAACTGCTACTGTGTTTTGTTTTATATAAGATAATATTGATGTATGAACTGACAGACAGATGGTTGATTCATCTTATAAATAGACTATGTAAAGTTACAGTAGCAAAAAATACAGTACAGTACTATAAATGTATTTCCTCATCCTTATGCTTTTCTTAATAACATTTTCTTTTCTCTAGCTTTCTTTATTGTAAGAATATAGTATACTAGAGGCCTGATGCATGAAAATTTGTGCAAGAGTAGGTCTTCCCCTGCTGCCTGCACTGGCTTCCTTCTGGCACCTGGGACGCAGGTTTCCATCCTACTGCCGCCCACAGGCACCCAGGACCCCAGATGGCTTCCCTCCAGCCTGGCATGGTCAGGAAGGACATCCGGAATGACATCCAGAAGACGTGCAGTCTAATTAGCATATTATGCTTTTATTATTATAGATAATGTGTATAAAAATATGTGTTAATAGACTACATATGTTATCAGTAAAGATTCTGATCAATGGCAGGCTATTAGTAGTTAAATTTTGAGATAATCAAAATTATATGCACTTTTTGACTATGCAAGGGATTGGCATCCCTAACTCCCACATTGTTCAAAGGTTAAATGTATATATAATATGATTCTATTTTTATAAACTGGATAAAAAGAACTATTAAACTACAGTGTTTAGTCATATAGAGATGATTATATAACTTTTCTGCATTTATATTTCATAGCTATGAAAATTAGTAACAATAAAATGAATGAAAGATAAAGAAATAAAAGCGATGATTGTAACAACATTTTGAGTTGTTTACCTTTAAAAAGAAGGAATATATCATATCATTATGTCATACCTCTAATTTTTTATTTTTTAAATTACAGTTTAATTTCAATATTATTTTGTATTCAGGTATACAACATAGTGGTTAAACAATCATATACTATATCATACATCTAAAACTTACATAATGTTATATGTAAATTATATCTCAAAAAATCAAAACGACAATGCAGTATCATCTCACACCTGTCAGAATGGCTATCATCAACAAATCAACAAACGACAAGTGCTGGCCAGAATGTGGAGAAAAAGGAACCCTCGTGCACTGCTGGTGGGAATGCAGACTGGTCCAGCCACTGTGGAGAACAGTATAGAGTTTCCTCAAAAAAATAAAAATGGAACTCCCATTTGACCCAGTGATCCCACTTCTAGGAATATATCCCAAGAAACTAGAAACACCAAACACAAAGGATATATGCAACCCATAGCTAAGATTTGAAAACAGCCTAAGTGCCCATCAGCAGATGAGTGGATTAAAAAACTGTGGTACATCTACAACTGTGGATTACTACACTGCGGTAAAAAAGAAGGAATTCTTACCATTTTCAGTAGCATGGATGGAACTGGAGAGCATTATGCTAAGCAAAATAAGCCAGTCAGAGAAAGATAAATACCACATGATCTCACTCATTTGTGGAATGCAGTGAACAACATAAATTGATGAACAAAAACAGATCCAGAGACAGAGAAGCATGGATCAAACCATCAAACCTCAGAAGGAAGGTAGGGGAGGGTGGGGGTAAGGGGCAGAGATCAACCAAAGGACTTGTATGCATGCATATAAGCCTAACCAATGGACACAGACACCAGGGGGTGAGGCCATGAGTAGGTTGGGGGGACATGGGGGATAAGGACACATATGTAACACTTTAATCGATAAAGAAAATAAATTTTAAAAAAATAAAAACAAATAAATAACATTAAAAGGATAAAATACATCTCACCTCAAAATAATAAAAGCACTTAATAAAAAATAAAGAAAAAGAAGCATAACTATTGCAAAACGTAGATTCAAAGGAACTATTTTTTAAGATAAATATGTGATTATATTTAAATGCTTATTAACAGGTGCCTGCATTAAAACAGACATTAATGATGTAGGAAATTAAGTGGATAAATAACATCATGTGATTCCCTAAGAAAACAAAAGTCGTGGAATCAACAGAGCCATAAAAGGGGAGAAGGAAAGAAGGCGGATGGATGCAGTTTTGTAAATGACAGGCCAGCGTCTGATGACTGTATTTTCTCTGTGAGGTAGGAAGGGAGACCTTACTCCAACAGCCAGCCTTCTTGGCAGCAGGAAGCCCACAGCACTTTTCCTCTCTGCTGCTTCAGCGTGCTGGGCTGGAACCGTGGTTGCAGCAAAGCCAAGGGCAGCAGCTATGCAGGTGATGCCCCGTGCAGATGCCAGGGTGTCCATCAATGCCAGTGTAATGGGCATTCTGCCCTGCCAAGAGCTCTGGACTGTCTCCCGTGGGTGTCAAGCTGCATGCACCAAAGCTTCAGGAGATTGCGAAACTGAAATCTGCGAGGATTTTCGCTTCCCCCAGTTGGTTATGAAGCTTACCATATCCATCCATGAAAACAGAGTGAGAGCGCGCCCCACGTTTCAACAATACCCTGAACATACGTGTGTTTTTACTTTTATCTTATTTACTTATGTATGTATTTATTATTTTAATTGTTATTGAATTTATTGGGGTGACATTGATTAATAAAATTATAGAGATTTCAGCTGTACAATTCTATAATACATCATCTGTGTATTGTATCATGTGCTCACCATCCAAAGTCAAGTCTCCTTCCGTCACCATTTTTTTCCCATTCACCCTCTCCCACCTCCCTCCGCCACCCTTTTCTTCACACTTCAGTTCCTTCTTTGGAATTGATATGTTGCAGGGATCTCCAAGTTCAGTGTTTGCCAAGTGGCAATGTGCAGTTTCTGGTCCAGCAGAACATGCGGGCACCTGCGATTCTACGCTGTTGGCCATCTTCCAGGTGACCTCAGTGCTGCTGGTCCCCAGCCACACTGTGAGCAACATGGTCCCAGAAACTGCATGTTAAAGAGCCTAGAAGACCCAACATATGTATGCACATTGCATTTGAAAACATGCCTGAATTAGAGGTAAATATGCTTAGGTTCATGCTGGGACTTTTTTAAAAAAAATCCTCACCCAAGAATATGTTTAGAGAGTGGAAGGGAAAAGAGAGGGAGAGAGAGAGAGGCAGAAAGAGACAGAGAGAAGCATGGGTGTGAGAGAGAAACATTGATCAGTTGCCTCCCATATGTGCCCTAACCCCGAGTGGGGATAGAACCTGTCGGTATTAAGTATGTGCCCTGACTTGGAATCAAACCCACAACCTTTTGGTGTGTGGGAGTATGCTCTAACCAACTGAGCCACTGGCCAGCACCATACAAGGACACGCTTAAGACTACCCGTCCAAGTGAATGATTAGCATCCCTGTCCGTCGAAAGGAATTGAGCAGCCTCTGCGTATCCCACTATGTGAGCTGCAGACAATCAGTGGGTATTGTCTCTGTTTTTGTTAAATTTATTTTTAATTCAGTGAGAGGCATGAAGATACTAGAAAAGTACCAAGAATATCAGGGATGTTCAGACTAAAATAGAGTATTCAATTAGACACAGTCTTGTGGAACTGTACAAGTTCTTTATCTCTTTCACTTACTGATATGTTATCAAATTCCTTAGCATATCTTGAATGAATTTCATGGTTTAGAAATCACAGTCATTTTCTCTGTATTAGTTTCTCCTATGGATTGTTAGCAAAAGGAAAAGTTATCCTGTGAGTAAGCTATGGTATTAAATACAACATGCCTATAGAGTTTATATTCTTCATTGGCATGGTGGTTCTTTATCCCTTAGCACATTGGAAAGCCTCTCTCACTTGTTAAAAAAAATACTCGTTCTTTTAAGAGTAAAAACAAGACACTTCCAAGTTGAAAAGACAAACAGCTGGTGGTATTTAATTTGGGATTCATTCTATCTCATTTTGGAAAATCAAATGATGCTCACAAGATTTTGGAAAATTTAATGAAAGTAGGTTTCCTGAGAAAAGTTTGAGATTTCAGATATAGAGAAAGAATCCTACAGGAATCCAAGGATCAACAAATAGATCACAAAGTAACCAAATTCTAGTTCAACTGAGACTGCCCTTTCACCACATGAAAATGAAACTGTGGAGACGTAGGTAGAAAACTGTTGACTAAAGATGTCTGTGTTCATTCAAGTTGTTTGGTGGGGAGGTCACATTTTTATATTCAGATAGATAAGGGCTCAGAAGGTGTAATACCCAATAATCCTTCCTGAGAAACTTATTGGAAGATGTAGACCAGCCAATGGAAAACTTATTCTAAATTAAACACTCAAGAATGAAGTTATGCTTTTGTTATGATTTTAAAAGGATGAGCTCTGATCACTGAAACAAGTTAACCAGTGAACATACAAGACATCAGTAAAACAGAATAATAAAATACAGTATCTTTTCTCTGTACTTTTATTGCTGACACTATTGCAAATGTGTCTTTTGCCCCTTCTACCCAACTTTCATCCCCCTTTCCCTCTGGCCATCTCTACACTGTTGTCTGTGTCCATGGATTATGCATATATGTTCTTTGGCTAATCCCTTCACCTTCTTCCAGAAAATAAAAAGAATGAAGGGTCATTATCTGCATAGAAACACTGTTGTTTTGGTACAATTAATTAAAAAACAAAATTAATAAAGAAAAAAATACAAATAATAACCCATACCTAAAATTCAAATTATTTAAACAAAAAATAAGAAATACATGAATGAGAGAATAAAAAGTCTTAAATGCTAATATCTTTAATCAGTCAATAAATACTTTTTAGCATCTATTATGTGCCATGTATTTTGTTAGATGCTCATCTTACTAAGGGTGGTTTACCATTAAACATCAAAATTTAGAGAAATGTAAGTGAAAATACATTTTCTTCTGGCATCCTTTTCTTTTGTTTATAAATTTGTTTTGCAAATTTAATATTTTAGTTAGTTGCTGTCCAAAAATAAGACACAACTTTTTTACAAAAAAATCAAGAAGCACAGAAGTGTTTTTCAATAAAAAATAATATCTTGCCCTGGCTGGTTTGGCTCAGTAGACAAAGCATCAACCTGCAGATTGAAGGGTTCTGGGTTCAATTCAGTCAGGGGCTCGGTTCCCAGGGTGGGGCATGCTGGACGCAGCCAATCAATGATTCTCATCATTGACATTTCTATCTCTCCCTCCCTCTCCCTTCCTCTCTGAAATCAATAAAAATATATATATATACATATATATAAAACAGCATCTTATCACCCTAACTCACCCTGATCTCAAAACCTAAAAGCAACTACTTTTAAATTATTTATTTGTTTTCCTAGTTTTTAGTCTACATATTTTCAATATAAATGTTATCCTTTTATTGTCTGAATCTTCAATATGTGAGGTTATTTGTTAACTCTGCTCTGTGAAAGAAAATAATTTTCCTAATTCACAGGATGTTCTCAAGTCCTATCCCCTTTTTCCTTCAGGCTTTAACTTTTCTTCTGTGTCTTCCAGCTTGTAGGCTGTGCTCACAAATGAGGAAGAAGGTGGACTGGCATTTAGCACCCACCTGTGAGTAACCAGAAATAGCTTCACAGTGGGAGTGTAGGAAGTGAGGTATTTGGTCCTTGGGAAATACCAGGTTTGACTCCACTCTGAACACCAGGTTTCAAT
Source organism: Myotis nattereri (assembly GCF_964212035.1). Taxonomy (NCBI): domain Eukaryota; kingdom Metazoa; phylum Chordata; class Mammalia; order Chiroptera; family Vespertilionidae; genus Myotis; species Myotis nattereri. Next base: position 80,527,757 of record NC_138082.1, on the reverse strand, counting down.
GAGGGATACCAATTTTATATTCTATACTAAAGGCCCGGTGTACGAAATTTGTGCATTTGGGGGGTGGGGGGGGGGTCTCTTAGCCCAGATTGAGAGAGGGAGCAGGCCAGGCCGAGGGACCCCACTGGTGCACAAAGAGGGCTGGGGAGGGACACAGGAGGTTGGCCAGCCAGAGAGGGACCGCAGGAGGGTTCCAGGGCATGTCCAGCCTGTCTCTCTCAGTCCCTATTGGCCAGACCTCAGCAGCAAGCTAACCTACTGGTTGGAGCGTCTGCCCCAAGGTGGTCAGTGCACATCATAGCAAGTGATTGAGCAACCTTAGCACATCTATCCTAATAAAAGGGTAATATGCTAATTAGACCGGATAGACTGGACGTCTTCTGGATGTCCTTCTGGACAAAGCTGCAGCGCTGTGAGGGCTGAGGGCTGGAGGCGCAGGAGAGGCAGTGGTGCAGGAGAGGCAGCGGTGTGGGCTGGTCCAGTGCCGCGACCCCTTCTACAGAGGCAGCGTGGGAGAGGCGGCAGCATGGGAGAGGTGGTGGCGCAAACCAGTCCGACCCTGTGGCCCCTTCCGCAGAGGCAGTGGGAGAGGGGGTTGCACAGTCCCAGTCCCAGTGCTGCCCCTTCTGCAGAGGCAGACACAGAGGCAGCAGTATGGGCCAGGTCCCAGCGCCACGCCTTTCCAGAGGCTAGATGGGATATGGCCTGCTGTGCTTTAACCTCCCACAGCCCCTCTCCCAACTGGCCTGGCCCCATATCGCCCCCCACCCACCAGTGGGCAGGGGCAGGGCCAACGCTAAGAAACAAGGGCAGGGGGTTGGCAACCACGGTGGCCGGCAGTGGCAGCAGCTGTGGAGTGATGGGTGTGGCACCTTCCCCTGATGGGCCCGGTTGCTGCCTCCCACAGAGAGAGGCCAGACTGCAGCTTAGGACATACCCTGAGAGCTCCCAGACTGTGAGAGGGGGCAAGCCGGGCTGAGGGACCACCCCACCGCCCCCACCCCAGTGCACAAATTTCTGTGCACTGGGTCTCTAGTCATTAGCATATTATGCTTTGATTGGTTGAATGGCTGACCTGATGACCGGACACTTAGCATATTAGGCTTTTATTATATAGGATATTGACCTTCAAGCCCCCTGTTGTCAAGCCATGTCTCACTTCTCTCTGCCTCCCAACTCTCAAGCCCTGGAACCTCCTCAGAATTCTACCAGGGAGAAAGACACTTTCTTCTGAGACAAATCTCTGCATGTACTTAATCTGCACCTCTCTCCACTTCATCGTCAGGGAACATTCTTTTATTTGTTTTCTGTCTTCCAGCAGTTTAGTAAGTTCTCTCTAAGCCAATGGACCTCTTTGACCTTCTGTTCCTCCTATGCCTCTTTTGATCTTTACTATAATTTTAATGGGAGTGGTATAAGGAGGAAAGGAAAGTATATCTTTTTAATACTCTATCTTGGGCTGGAATCCTAAGTATATTTTTAAAATAAAAAACATAACAGTGTAATACAAGTTAGGATATTTTCCAAATATTTAGAGGAAAACAAAACAGAAAATATTGTCCATATAGAAAAGTACAGATGACAAAAGAACCACCTTTTCTTATTATTTCACAGATGCACACACAGAGAAAGGGTGTATTTATCAGACTGGTATAGCCTGATTGCATTCACTATTTTAATCACACAACTCAAATGCTTTATCCTGACTCCAAGCTCACAAAGCAGTCTGCTCATGGGTTGCCACCCCTTAGAACAAATGGGGAGACAGTCTGCTCATGGGTTGCCACCCCTTAGAACCAATGGGGAGACAGTGTCCAGTTAGAGTTGGTTGAAGTGTGTAAGAGCCCAGTTTCCTCTGCATTTATTTAATTTTGAAAATAAGCCAACTGACATTCTAATGTTCTACATAAGGTTTCTGTGAACACTTCCTCAGATACAGACCCATTTCAGGTGTGTTAACAAAACCCATTCCCTGTAATTTCAGGCTAAGAGTTAGACTCATGGGCTATATTAGATCTGTAGTATCATCAGCCTCTTACTTTTCACAAAAACTTATTTTGTGTGGAACAAATTGGTAAAATTATCAGGATTTTTAAAAAATGTTTTATTTTTTGTGTCTTTCATATCCTCCAGAATAATATATAAAATGTCTATATTTTAAGAAAAATGAGCATTCTTTTTAAATTGCAGACCTGAATTAGAATCAAACACAAAAACACATGCTGCTTATATAATGCTTTTATGTAAGTAATGTCCTGCATAAATGTTCTTGATATACTGAAAAAACTCTTCAACAAAAATAAGTTAAAAACATCCCACTATTACCAAACTTGTCCTTTTTATCCCTTTTCCAATATGTTTCTAATAATCTGACAACTTCCAGTTTTCATAATCAGATTGGTAAATCAGTTTTGAATTATTATACTAAACAGAAAATGAACTCTTCTATACAATAGTAAATTTGATAATTATGTAAGATACGTTTAAAAAATAGAAAATAACTTTCTAAAAATTCAGGTAGAAGGAACTGTAAAAACAAAAAAAAGTGAAGAAATTGTCAGTTATAAAAAAATGAGTAAGCAAATCAATGACCAGGTTTCCCCAACTTCCATTATCCAAATTAAGTCTGGTTTTTGTGTGTTTTTTGTTTGTTTTTTTAATGTGACTCCCTAAATCAGTGATGGAGAACCTATGACACCTCTGACACGTGAACTCATTTTTTTGGTTGATTTTTCTTTGTTAAATGACATTTAAATATATAAAATAAATATCAAAAATATGTCTTTGTTTTACTATGGTTGCAAATATCAAAAAATTTCTGTATGTGACACAGCATCAGAGTTAAGTTAGGGCTTTTCAAAATGCTGACACGCTGAGCTCAAAAGGTTCGCCATCACTGCCCTAAATCAAGTCCCATTCTGATTATTTTCTCTGGTTGTTTTATTGTTGATTGTTGGATTCTAGACAAGCTGCCCTATGGACTATAGGTCACTCATTAGATGTAAAGCTTGTGAGGCTCTCAGTGATCTGACAAGAAGGGGATCTGGTTGAAATGAAGAATATAAAGAAATATAGGAAGAAAAATGCAAGGTAATATTTTAGTAAGTAATCCTACCACAATTTCATTTAGCTCCAGTATATATATTAGCTGATATCACTGATAAACATTTCATATATATTATTATAGAAAACTTGTACCTCCAGGAAAATAGAATAGATATATGCTGTCCTAGTCTTCTCACTAAGTAGAACTAAAATTCGGATATCCTATGTAATAAAAGCCTAATATGCAAACGACTGAACAGCAGAATGACCTGTTGCTATAATGCGCACTGACCACCAGGGGGCAGACACTCAACACAGGAGCTGCTCCCAGCCCGCAGGCTCCAGGCCAGCCAAGGCGGGTGCCAGCAGAGGCCCCCCAATCACCCCGCCAGTTGCCCCACAGATCAGCCCTGATCTCCAGCCAGGCCTAGGGACCTGTGTATGAATTTCGTGCGGTAGGCCTCTAGTTTTTTATATGATATTGGGAGAATAAAGCCAACCACCTAGGGACTTTGGGACCCAAGGAACTCAGTAGTGAGTTCTCTGGATTTTCTTCTGGTCTCTGATATCCCAGATTTGGAGCTGAGAAAGCCAGGAACCCAGAAATACCAACAGACACAGATTTAAAAATGCATCAATAAGCAAAGGTCCCTAGCCAAGTCATAAGGCAAAGGGCAGCCTATCAAGACCGTAAAATTTTAGACAATAACTACTCAATTCCAACCATATACCACATGGGGAAAAAGAACTGTAGCCACACACACACACACACACACACCAGCAAAGGTTGAATGGGGAGCACAGACTTCCATATACACAGGGCAGTCACAAAGCCCTTCAACAACCCCAGGGTTATGGCAGGGAAAGGCAGGCAAGAAAATGGGTGTCTGTGCCCACCAGCAGTAGTGAGTTACTACCTCCATGGTGTCAGTGCAGACCTATGGGGAGCCTGAACTTCCATCTCCCCCTAGTAGTGAGGAGGTGGTTTCAGCAAGGCCTCCTGGAGAATCTGGTCCTTCACTGTCATCCTGTAGTGACAAAGCCACCCCACTGACCTAACAGAGGAGCCTATGGAGAGCCAGAACTCGTAGCCCTATCAAGGAATAACAAGAAGTAAATGGAAATAGAGAGGTAACATGAGCTTCTACCTCCAGCTGGCAGTAAGGAGGTAGCAGCACTCCCTTCTCATGACATAGTCAAAGAAACCCAGCTGAAACAAAAGGTATAAACAAAATCCAGACTCATAACAAAATATGAAAATGGTCAGATTTCAATCGAAAATCACTATCACACTCAAAACTAGGTAGATCTCAAACTGAACGACAAAGGAAATCAATAGATAATAACACTGAGATGACAGAGATGTTGGAATTATCTGACAAAGGTTTGAAGCAGCCATGATAAAAAGAAATGCTTCATTGAAAAAGATAGAAAACATCAGCAAAGAAATAGGAAGTCTCCACAAAGAAAGAGATGGAAACAAGGCTCAATTAGAAATTTTAGATTTGAAAAATACAACAACTGAGGAGAAAACTTAAATGCTCTCAGGTATAGTGATAACTTTTTAGGTAAAATGCCAAAGGTCAATCCATAAAAAAATTGATTAATAACCTGTATGTCATTAAAATAAAATAATAGAATAAAACTACTCTGTGAAAAACAATGTCAAGAGAATCAAAAGACCAGCCAGAGACTGTGAGAAAATATTTGCAAGAATACATATCTGATAAAAGGTGGTAATCCAAAAGATAGAAAGAACTCTTAAAAACTCAACAGTAAGAAAACAACTCAATAGTAAAATAGGAAAAGTTCATACCTATTAGAGTAGCAAAAATCCAGAACATGGACAACACCAAGTGTAAGCAAGGATGTGGAGCTCATACATTGCTGGTGGGAACACAAAATAATACAGCCACTTTGAAAGATAGTATGGCAGTTTTTTATGAAGTTAAACATGCCTTTATCATACAATCTAGCAACTGTGACCCTTTGGTTTATCCCAAGCAATTGAAAATGTATGTCCACACAAACATGTGAATGCATATGTTTATAGCATCTTTGTTAATAATTTACAAAACTTTGAAGCAACCAAGATATCTTTCATTTGGTTAATGGATAAATAAATTATAATGCATCCAAACGATAGAATATTATTCAGTGCTAAAAATAAATAAGCTGCCAAGCCATGAAAAGACATAGAAGAAATGTATATACAAATTATTAAGTAAAGGAGGCCAATCTAAAAGTCATCAAACTGTAAGGCTTAAGTTATATGACATTCTGGAAAAGATAAAACTATAAAGAAAGTGGTTGCCAGGGTTAGAAGAAAAGATGCTTAGGCAGACCATGGAGGATTTTTAGGGCCACAAAATTAGTTAATACAATACCATAGTGGTAGATACTTGTCATTATACATATGTCCAAATCCATAGAATGTACAACACCAAGAGTGGACTCTAATATAAACTATGGACCTTGATTGATAATGCTGTGTCTGTCAATGTAAGTTCATCAATTTTAACAAACGTACTGCCCTGGTGTGGGATGTTGATAGCAGGGAGGTTGTGCATGTGGGGGCAAAGAGAATATATGGAAACTATGCTTTTCACTCAATTTTTCTGTGAACCAAAAACTGCTAAAATAAAAGTATTAATAATAAAAATAAATGTGTATTTATACACAAAAAAAATAGAAATCAATATCTCATGGTTGTAGCTTTTAAACACCAACAAATATTTTTAAATTTATTTTTTAATATATTTTTATTTATTTTAGAGAGGAAGGAAGGGGGAGAGAGAGATAGAAACATCAATGATGAGAAAGAATCATTGATCTGCTGCCTCCTGCACGCCCCCTACTGGGGATCAAGCCCATAACCCGGGCATGTGCCCTTCACTGGAATGGAACCCGGGACTTTTTATTCCACAGGCCAATGCTCTATCCATTGAGCCAAACTGGCTAGGGCTGTGTTTTTAATTAAAATTTTATGTAAAAAGAATGCAATAACTGAAGGAAAAATGCTTAGGCATGGGCTAATAGCATGAACGGAACAGGAGAAACAGTCAATAAACTGGAAAACAGATCAATAAAAATTACCCAATCTAAACAATGGGAATAAATAGACTGAAAAAAAAAAAAAATGACAGAGCCTCAGAGACCTGTGGGGCTATTACAAAAAAATCTAGCATTCATGTAATCTGAGTCCTCTAAGGTGGATATTTTTAAAAGAGCAGAATTTAAGAGAATTTGAAGAAATAATAGCTGAAAACTTCCCAAATTTAACAAAAGACATAAAGCCATATACTAAAGACACTGACCAAACCCCAAACAAATCATAGCCAAGAAACATCATAATTTAACTTCTAAAAAGTAAAGACAATGAAAAAATATTTATATCAGATAAACAAAAAGTGATACCTTACTTAAACAGGAAAATTAATTCAATGAGAGGATTTCTTATCAGAAACCATGGAGATGAAAAGAAAGTGGCTAAACATTTTTCAATTGCTGAAAGGAAAGAACTATTAATTCAAGATTGTACCTAGTTAAAATATCCTTCAGGAATAAATGAAAAATTAGGACATTATCAGATGAGGGTAAACTAAGAGAATTTGTCTCTAGCAGTATACTCTAAAAAAGCAGCTAAAAGAAGTTTTCTAAATAAGCAAACAATAAAGGAAAAAAAAAACTTGAAAGGAAAGATAAAATAACATGCTAAGCCAAAATATAAATAAATACAAAATATTTTGTTCTCTCTTTTTTTAATTATGTTTGACATTTAAAACAAAAAATTATAACACTCATGTGATTCTAAGTGTATGTAAAATAATATTTAAAACAATTGTATTATAAATGGGAGAAGGTAAAATGACATAAACTGAAGTAAGATTTCTATACTCTACTTAAAATGGTAAAATGATGCCAATCAGTTTATGATAAATTATGTATACATAATAACTAGTGAAATGACTAAAAATGTTATACAAAGAGATACACGCAAAAATACTTCAACAGATTAAAGTGGAATTCTAAAAAATGGTCCAGTAACTCATTGGAAGGTAGGAAAAACAAAACCAAGAAATAAAATATATATAGAGAAAAAACAGAAAACAAAAAATAAAGTAACAGGTATAAGCTCTAACATATCAAGGATTGCATTAAATGTAAATGGACCAAATGCATCAATTAAAAGATAGATATTGGCAGAGTGGATTAAAAATCTTGACACAGCGCTGGCAAGGTAGCTCAGTTGGTTAGAGTGTTATTCCAATACGCCAATGTTGCAGGTTTGATCCCAGGTCAGAGCATATACAAGAAGCAACCAATGAATGAACAAATCAGTGGGACAACAAATGGATGCATGTATATAAATACACTAATAATAGACAAATATGTAAATTGACTGTCCCCCCACAATGCTCACAGCCAATCAGGAATAATTACGCAAATTAACCCAACAAAGATGGCGGACTTGTGGGCAGCACGCACGTGCGCAGGCGCCCAGAGGCCAGGGGTGGGATGGGACTCCCGCCAGCCCACCACGTAGCCAGGATGACACAGTGGGCATCCCTGGGACCCCAACTGCCCTGAGCCTGTGGCCAGCATGCACGCATGCCAGCGCCATGCAGCCGGTGTCCTGGGGATACCACTGGAGTTTCTGGTCCTGTCAGCCCAGCCTGGGGGCAGCTGGAGTTCCCAGTCCTTTTTGTTTCTGCAGCTCCTGGACTGGAAGCAGAAACCAAGAGCGTGGGGAGCACCAGGAATGCTGGGAATCGTAGTTCTGGTGGCAGACACTTTGCAGGATCTCCTAGACCAGTGGTTGGCAAACTGTGGCTGGTGAGCCACAAGCAGCTCTTTGGCCCCTTGAGTGTGGCTCTTCCACAAAATACTGACTTGTGCACATGGGCCATGAAGTTTCAATCACACTGTATGTGCACGCCTGCATGTGGTATTTTGTGGAAGAGCCACACTCAAGGGGCCAAAGAGCTGCATGTGGCTCACAAGCCGCGGTTTGCTGACCACAGTCAAAGACCAGTGGTCGGCAAACTCATTCGTCAAGAAAGCCAAATATCAACAGTACAACGATTGAAATTTCTTTTGAGAGCCAAATTTTTTAAACTTAAATTATATAGGTAGGTACATTGTTATTAACTTAATTAGGGTACTCCTAAGCTGGCCTTTGCTAAAAACATCCTAAATCTGATTGAGGTACGTTCACTGAGGTTGACCCCTTCCAACTCTCCCATCCACACTCGTCTTGTATACTTGTTTCATTTATCTCCTTTCGTTCATCCTCTCTATATGTCCAAACCATCTCAACATACCTAAAAATAATGTTTCATTTTATAATAATAAAGCCATCATCACAAAATAATTACAATTCTTAAATTAATGACAAAAATGTTTGTAGGATTTGCAGCTGGTTGGAAAATTACAGGTAACTTTATGTTTCGAGTAGGTACTTTTGTCACCTACACGTGATTTTTGGACACGACTAGCACTAACCACTGCACAATGAGACTGCTGACTGACTGGCTCACTCAACTCGTGCATGAATCGTGCATGCCTCCCCGGCGCTGCATATCCCATGGCCTGCCTGCACCACGTCTCCCGTCGCCCGACCGACCTACACCCCCCACTTCTTCTAACACCACTTCTTCAAAATAGACTCGCCCAGGCCAAAAACCGACTTCTGTGTATAGGCCACGAATTTTCAATTGCACTGTACGTGTGCCCCCGCATGTGGTATTTTTGTGGAAGAGCCACACTCAAGGGGCCAAAGAATCACATGTGACTCGCAAGCCGCGGTTTGCCGACCACTGTCCTAGACCAGTGGTTCTCAACCTTCCTAATGTCGCGACCCTTTAATACAGTTCCTCATGTTGTGGTGACCTCCAATTTCATTGTTACAAATTGAACATAATTAAAGCATAGGGATTAAACCCCAAAACAATATGTAATTATATATGTGTTTTCCGATAGTCTTATGCGACCCCTGTGAAAGGGTCATTCGACCCCCAAAGGGGTCGCAACCAACAGGTTGAGAACCGCTGTCTTAGACACTAGAGCAAAGTGAACCTGGATCAAGTTACTGTTGCAGATGGGGGGTGGAGGGAAAGCAAAGGTGAGAGACATAAGTAAAGTCAGAGTGTCGAGGAAAAATTAAAAGGAAGATATTCTTCAACTTCTAGGAAATCTCCACCAATGGAGCAAAGAAAAAAAAAAAAAGACCTCTATTATTCTGTGAGCAACAAACCAGACTGGGTTGGGGTCTCGCACAATTCGCTCATATGATTGCAAAGACAGACAGAAACTCTCAGATTGGAGATGGCTTCCCTGAGGGCTCCCAGACTGGAGAGGGTACAGGTCAGGCTGAGGGCCCTCCACCCCCCCATGCACGAATTTCATGCTCCGGGCCCCTAGTACACTAATAAAAGGATAATATGCTAATTAGATAGGACATCTTCTGGATGTCCAGACGTCCTTCCAGACAAAGCCACAGCTGCTGCCTGAGGTTCAGGCAAGCCGTGGATGGCAGCTGACATTGCGAGGGCTCGAGGCTCAGGCAACAAGGGCCGGGCCAAGGCTCAGGCAGCCACTGTGGACGACAGTAGCAGCAGCAGAGGCATGATGGGGGTGTTGTTTTCCCCTGATCGCTGACAGCAGCTTCAGTAGGACATCAGTAAGCCATCAGTAGGACATCCCCTGAGGGGTCATGGATTGGAGAGGGTACTGGTCGGGCTGAAGGACCCCCCCAACACCATGCATGAATTTCATGCATCAGACCTCTAGTGGAATACATATTCAGCAGTAAAAAGAAATAACCATCGATATGTGCAACAATCTGGAAGAATCTTCAGAGAATTACAATGAGTGAAAAAAATCTAATTTCAAAATGTTAAATACTTACATAATTCCATTTATATGACATTTTCAAACCACAAATTTATAGATATGGAGAACAACGTATTGATTGTCAGTAGTCAAGGAGGGAGTTGGAGTGAGGGAAGTGGATGTGTCTATAAAATAGCAACAGGAACTCCTTGTGGTGATGGAAATGTTCTGCATTTTAAGGGGACCAATCTCACATCCTGGTGGTGACATTGTACTATCAGTTAGATAGTACAGTAGTATCTGGCAAACAGCAAAGCTGGTATTGAATACACATACATTTTGTATCCATAGACCAGGATATTTCTCCTAATTTATTTTTCCTCCTTAGAGGTGAAAACATTTGATATGAACCTTAAAGTATGGGTCGTGCTTGGCTCAGAAGACAGAAGTAAAGAGAATCTCCCAAAAAGAGAAACAGCATCAATAAAGCAGGCCTTTTGGTGGGGGAATAAGTCGACCAATTTTACTAGAGAAGAGAATTGGAGAAAGATGGATGGGAACTACCGTGGGTGCAGGATGACATCGGAGTGAGGAGTCCATGCATGGTGCACATGAGTTAGCCTTCTCCGTGAAGGCATGCCTTGATATAAATAGCACTTTACAAACGGTAGCCTGGCATGTTGTTTTCTGTGTCTTTCATTGTGTACTTTTGGCATTGTTTATAAGACTCTTCCTGGAGAAACAGTGGACAGAGCAAGAATGTTCACCACTTCAGAGTGGCCCAAGAGGCTAGGAATCGGAGAGCTCATCACACACACAAAATCGGAGGCAGAATTAGGGGCTGTGCTCGCCATCAGTCTGTGTGTTGCCGCCAAAGCCATGTCTCTGGAATAAAAATCTGATCCCACTGCTCACCACGTGACAGTGTTCACCTGCAGCAGTGCCACGCAGACAACGAAACACATCCAAACTGTCAGAGCTACGGGCCGTGGGAAGCCTGGAACTTCTGGGCCTGTCTGCATCGCTCTGGAACCCATGCTGTCCCCTTGGGACAAGACTACCCTCCCCTGCTGTGGGCTGTGGCAGCGCTGGGGCAGGAACACACCTACGAGGCAAGAGGAAGGCTGATCAAGAGAGAGGAGGAGTCCCTTTCCTTTCTCTGTCCCTTCTGCTCTCCATTGAGGAAGCGTTCCATTCTTGACAGCTTTCTGCCGGAAAGTCTAATTGCTGGTCTCAGGTTGAGGTTTAGAAAGCCTTCTCTTCACCATTTTCTCAGTTCTCTTGTGTCCATGTCTTTCCCTCTCTCTTCTTTCTCCTTGCTTTGCTTTTCCTTCCTTTCTCCTCCTCTTTGCTTCCTCTCTCCTGCCATCGGGCTTATTCCCCTTTCTCTTTAGAAAACCACTTTTTGTCCCTTTGCTGCCATAATTCAGTAAATATTCTCCATGCTGTGATGCCCTTTTTCTCCCCAGCCCCACCATGCCCACATTCTGAAAGCTATGGGACCATTCAGTACTGCCACGTTATAATAAAGCACAAAACAAACCAAACCGCCAGCCCCATTTTCTAAGTGTGGATTCTTTCCCTTGAGATGATTTTAAATGTGCAGTTATAGAGAAGACTTGACCTTTTCCCCCTCGTTTGATAGTATGGAAGATACCATCACGAATCTTTGCATTCTAATTAGATTGCAGTTGTTTCAAATGAATTGCTTTTTCCTACCTATATATATATACACACACACACACATTCAGGCTACTCAACTGTGCTCCATAACTTCAGTGAGAGTTTGTCACAGCTGCCCTCCGCTGGGTTGGTTATCAATGCTTATTGATATACAAAGCACATAAAATTTCTGTGCTCTTGGTTTCAGCAAGAAAAATACTACCGCATGCTGCACTGTTTTATGCCCTCATAGAGCTACTTCTATTGAACTCCATGCTACTAGCATGCACTGCTGATGCTGAGAAACCAGCGTCATTTTTAAAATGTTGGCAGTGACAGCCTCAAGTCAGTGCCTCGCCTGGGGCGTCAGGAGCTGTAGGTCATTGGGAACTCAAAGCCAGAAACAGCAGGCTTCCCGGCCTTTGCTTAGTTTTTATTTTATGGGAACCATAATTTTTGCAACAGTGTGTTTCCCCTTTGTGTGGTTGCTGGTAAATTTACGTGCGAAGTCGCAGGCTCATCTGCAACGTTTGAATGGTGCCTTCTGATATTCATTACGTGCCATCACACTTTCTCTCTGTTCATCCTCCTGCCATGATTTCCTTTCCCCTTTGCTGCCATTTCCGCACCTTCCTTTTCAAAATGTACCCCATTATGTATATGCATGCAGATAGATAAGTTGCCTCGAATCACTTTCTAGAACTATTCGGAGGCTCAAATAAGTCAATAATGTTTTTCATAACAGCATCAGTGAGACTCACTCCAATGGTGTGCTTTTTCTCACGCTTACTTTAGAGTTTGTAACCGAATCTCTGAAAAACTGCTCAAGGCTCAACCCACCTCACTTTTAGTGTTTTTCCAGGTAAATATGGCCTCTGCTCCAAAAGCCTACACACCAATTTAAAGACAAATGTTGGTAATGTTTAAAGACTTAGAAACGACCTGAGGCTACACAATAATTTAAGTCACACATTTCACAGTACAATTGTAAGACCTATGGGTATTAGAGAAGATAATATCAGTGTGTAGAGCTAGAGCAGCAGATGGTTTCATGGAAATGAGATAAAATGAACCTTGTAGAGTGCCTGGAATTTACATTACAATGATCCTCCTTCTGTAGTCTGTTTTATTTTGTTTTTTGTTGTTTTCTTTCCCTCTCTCTCTCTCTCTCTCTCTCTCTCTCTCTCTCTCTCTCTCTTTTTTTTTTTTTTACTCAATTTCTAACCTGAAAACCTTCAAGTTTGGGGGAGTTGAAGTGATTAGAATTTCAGTACCCAATGGTGGTACCTCAGGAAACCACCATGCAAGTCATCAGAGAAAGAAATCAGTCTAGGCCCAAAGGGGCAATGGTTTGGCCCACTTCCCTTAGGCATGAAGGCTTGTTTCAGAGTCACCCTCTGAATTAAGTGTGGACACTTGCTTATAAGACAAAAATCTGCTCTTACTGGCCCCCCCCTTTTGTCTTTCAGTCCTTGCTGGGAGGGGTGCTCAGGATCTTCAACAGGGAAAGAAATGTCCAGAAAGCGATGCTGTGCAGGAAGAAACAGGAGTGACTAATAGTAAGCAACATCAAGTCAGCTTCCAAAGTGAGCCCTTTGCTTGCTCTCCCCGCCCCCCATGACAGTTGTTCTCAGTGCACTTGGCAGCAGCTGCAGCCAGGGATTCCCAGACCCTGAGATCTCTCACGGGAGTGCCGAGACTGCCCCTCCTGGAGTTAGCTAGGGAGACAGCTCACCAGGAGGCTACAGCCTCCACCCTGGGGCCTCATGGATTCACTCCTGTCTGACAGCGGCAGTTGTCCTGCATTAGAATGTCTCGGAGCCCAGTGCTGAGTGGACATCAACTACAGACACACACAGGGCAGTGGAAAGGGGGTCTGAGCTCCAGGCTGAAGCAAAGCCTTAGCAAACCCAAGGCTTCCAGTGTTAAACATCAATCGGCTGCCTCTGCACGCCCCCTACCAGGGATCAAGCCTGAAACCTGGGCGTGTGCCCTGACCTGGAATTGAACCAGGAACTTTGCGGTGTAGGGAGGATGCCCAACCAACTGAGCCACACTGGCCAGGGCTCACTGTTTTTAAATATTCTCATCAACTTATGGGTTGTTTCCATAGCTTGGCTATAGTATTTAGAAAATTATATATCTTACAAAGTGATCCCCCCCGACCCTGATACTTTCAAAACCCACCTGGCCCCATGCACAGTCATTACAATGTTATGGCTACCTTCCTTGGGCTGTACTTCACACCCCGGTGACTATTTTGTGACTGCCACCAGATTTTAGTGCTTATCCCTTTCACCTTTTTCACACAACTACCCAACTCCTCTCCCTCTGGCAACCACCAGTCTGATCCTTGTATTTATGAGTCTGTTTCCATGTTGTTTGTTTGCATTAAATATGTTCTTTAGATTAATGCTGCCAAACCAGAGCAGAAAGGCATTCTGTGCTCTGCAGGGAGGCAGCACGCTGGGAGGAAATCAAACTAAAACGCAGCGCAGCCTGGTAAAAGACCAGCCTCCGCTCCAGTCTCCGGCTCTATTTCCTCTCCCCGGCCCGCCCCCTCCCACGCCCCTCAACTGTAAGAAGGTGACAGGTACCATCCAGGCAGAGAAAAGGACGGTCTGCAGCGGCCGCCCCCCTCCTCCCCACCCCTCTTCCTTATAGCTGCCCTGCCATCCAAGGCCTCCCTTGACAGGGGAGAGTGTGAGCCGGCAGTTCAGGGCAGCCAGTTCATTCCCTCGCACAGGAGCCAGGCAGACTCACAAACACGGCTTTTGGAGATTACATGGGGTCAGACTTGCTAGGAGGGCCAGAGACAACCATGACAAGCTGCTGGGGCCCAACCCCAGCAGGTCCAGGGGTCCCCAAAGGTGTGGATGGAGTCGGCGAAGAAGGAATGACACGGAGATAGCATTCAGTTGATCAGCAGCCTAGCCAGGATCTCCAGCCAAGTTCTGGTCTGGATCTCCAGCGAAGTTCTGGTGGATCTCCAGCCAGGTTCTGTGTCCATGTTCTCTTGCTAGGTTCTCCAGTCAGGTTCTGTAGCCATGTTCCCTCGCTAGGTTCTTCAGCCAGGTTCTGTCCAGGTTCTCCAGCCAGGTTCAGTCACCAGGTTCTAGTCAGGTTCTCTTGCCAATTTCTGTAGTCAGGTTCAGTCCAGCATCTTTTGCCATGTTCTCTCGCTAGGTTCTGTCTCTAGGTTCTGAGGCCAGTTTCTGTCCAGGATCTTTTGCCATGTTCTCTCAGCGAAGTTCTTCTGTCTCTAGAGAACGTTCTGTGTAGGTTCTGTGCCTAGGTTCTGTCTCTCTTGGCTCTGTCTTCTAAGTTCTGTGTTCTAAGTTCTGTGTTCTAAGTTCTGTGTCTTGCTGTCTTGTTACATCTGTATTTATACCAGTTGATTCAATCCTATCAATCTCTATTACAAAGGTTAAGGCGTTTCTTATCTCCATTCCAGGGAGTAAAGATTATGTAGTTTAAGCATGATTGTTCATAGTTAAAGTGATTAATTACCCGCCTGGCACTTAGTTAAGAGGTTTTATTCCCTCCCTAACTTCAGGGGAAAATCCCTACCTGGGGAAACAACCTTTCTCAGAGACCTTAGTTAAAACACATAGTGCCAAGAAGGTGAGCAAACATATTAAGAACAGTATGCCATATATGCCAGGTCCCTTGAAACAGCAAGCATGGACCGGCTCCCGGCAACAAGCCTCAAAAATACAGGTACCAAAAAAAAAAAAAAATACAGGTACCCTGGGAAGATCAATCATGTGATAGCCTCTAAAACCAATAGTTTTTCAATATTTATTATTATTATTTCAATATTTGTGCAACATTTACTTAGGAAAGGAGGGAAAATGGTTTGCTTTTAGGCATATCGTATTGCTAATTTAATTTCAGAATACATATAAATTAGATTCTACCCAGGAAAATCTTTTAGAGCACAAGAAACAAACAAAAAAATCTCCTTTTATTTCATTTCAACCTAAAAATATTTTGCAAAATCTTTTCTGCTCTTCTGTAATTCTGTTTTATGTTTTCTTTCATAAATACTCAAATAATAATGAAACTATTCTTAATTTAAAATGATATAATGAAGTAAGTCACCTAGCCCTAGTAAATGACACTACCATGCTTACAATGCCAACTCACTGTAACTGACCCCCATCACAGAAGACTATCGCTTGGCAGGCTACCTATTCCTGACACCACCTGAATTCAGAACTCGAACAAAAGTTCTTGAAAACTGAACGCACTTGATGGTGTGTGTTTAGACTAACCTTCATGTAGAGTCAAGGCTATAGTCAGAACTATATACACCAAAGTTACTTGCAAGTTAAATTCATTTGGAAGCAGAGGACATAAACTTGAGAGAAAGAGTAGTTCTGTAAAGGAAAACTAAGAAAATACAGCAAATATGTAAAGCAAGCCTAGGATGGGAATCCCCAGACCCCACGAAAGATGGAGGAGCACTCTCAATGACTGACTTGCCCATCCCCCCAGCCTGTTCTGTTCTTAAAACAATCACCTCCTTCACCTTGGACTATAATAGTTCCCCTTTATCGGTGGCTTTGCTTTTCATGGTTTCAGTTACTGCAGTCAAGCACAGTCTGAAAATAGTCAATGGAAAATTCCAGAAATAAGAAATTTATAAGTTTTAAATTGAGCTTCATTCTGAGCGTGTGATGAAACCTCCCCTCATCCTGCTCTGTGCTGTACGGACATGACTCATCCCTTTGTCCAGCATCTTCCCACCACACTCTCCCCAGCTGTCGGTCCCTTAGTAGTTGCCTCAGTTACCAAACTGACTGTCCCAGTATCACAGTGCTTATGCTCAAGTCACCCTTATATTACTTAATAATGACCTCAAACCATTCACATAAATTTTATTGCAGTATCTATACTAATAAAAAAGTAATATGCTAATTAGATCAGGAGACCTTCCAGACATCCTTCTGGACAAAGCCATGGTGACCAAGGCAGAGGTGGTTAGAGGCGATCAGGCCAGAGCGGGGGGGAGGGGGGGCCGTTGGGGGCAAGCAGGCTGACAAGGTGGGAGGCAGTTGGGGGCAAATAGGTTGGCAGTGGGGGGAGGCAATTGGGGGTGATCAGGCCAGCAGGAGAGGCAATTGGTGCTTAGCAGGCCAGCAGGGGGGTAGATGGGAGCAAGCAAGC
This sequence comes from Myotis nattereri, assembly GCF_964212035.1. NCBI lineage: Eukaryota > Metazoa > Chordata > Mammalia > Chiroptera > Vespertilionidae > Myotis > Myotis nattereri. Next base: position 80,511,044 of record NC_138082.1, on the reverse strand, counting down.
TTGTGGGGGGCAGTTTGGGGCAATCAGGCTGGCAGAGGAGGCAGTTGGGGATTAGCAGGCTGGCAGGGGGGCAATTGGGTTGATCAGGCTGGCAAGGGGGACAGTTGGGGCCAGCAGGCCGGCAGGCAGGTGAGCAGTTAGGAGCCAGCAGTCCTGGATTGTGAGAGGGATGTCTGACTACCAAAGGGTCCCAGACTGGAGAGGGTGCAGTCTGGGCTGACAGACAACGCCCCCCCATGCATGAATTTCATGCACCGGGCCACTAGTCTATATATATATAAAAGCCTAAGCGACTGGATGACCAGACAGTGACAACTGGCCAGTAGCTATGATGCACACTGACCACCAGGGGGCAGACACTCAATGCAGGAGCTGCTCCCTGGTAGTCAGTGTGCTCCTACAGTGGGAGTGCCACTCAGCTGACAGACAGGCGCCAGACACCCAGCTCACAGCTGGCAAGGGCAGCTGTGGAGGTGCGAACCTCTCCCATGGACACTCCCCATGCTCAAGTGGCAGCAGCAGCAGGCTCAGTGTGGCCAGGATGAGTGGGAGCGGCATGGCTCCCAGCCCGAGCTTGGGCTCCTCTGGGCCACCTGCCACTTCCCGCACTACTTGGTGCTGTGCAGGATCGATGTGGACAGCAGGCTAGAGCCTGACAAGCTGGCAGACAAGGCCAGGCTACGTGGCACAGAGGTCCACTGATTCCCTCAGGCCAGGCCGAGGGACCCCACCAGTGCATGAATCGGTGCACCAGGCCTCTAGTATTATTATAATTGTTCTATTTTGTTATTAGTTACTAGAGGCCCCATGCATGAAATTAGTGCAAGAGTAGGCTTTCCTTCCCTCAGCTGCCAGCACCAGCTTCCCTCTGGCACCCAGGACCCAGGTTTCCCTCACCATCCCAGCTTCATCTGGAAGGACGTCCGGTCTAATTAGCATATTATGCTTTTATTATTATAGATTATTAATCTCTTACTGTGCCTAATTTACAAATTAAACTTTATCATGAATGCATATGTATTAAAAATAGATTGTATATTTAGGTTTTGGTTCTATCTGCAGTTTCAGGCATCCACTGGGAGTCTTGGAATGTATTCCCTATGGATAAGCACCGTGGTGGGGTGGGGGCTACTGTCGTTTGAGTAGGATTCAATTACAACCAGTGAACCCTGTTAAGAGCAGTTTGAGGTGGGTGTGTGTGTGTGTGTGTGTGTGTGTGTGTGTGTGTGTATCTGAAGGGATCTTGGAGGGGAAAGCTAAGGACAGAGTGATCAGATGAATATCCCAACTCTTAGAACACACCGATCAAAGTGCTAACACAGAGACAATTACTAAGCTCCTACTAAGCACCGTGTGCTGGTTGGTACTGGGAGAAAGGTGCAGCCCCTTCCTGCCGGTGATGCTCAAGCCCTGGCCTTCTACTCAACAGTGATCAGTACCAAAGGAAGAGTTCGCTCCAGACGTGTCTGAGGCTACAAGACTTCCCGGAGCAGGGCTCCCAGAGCAGCCATGACCAAGGCGGAGGCCCCTGGATGGTGTGCCGCGCTGACTACCATGCATGAGCTTCCAGACGGCGCCCTCAGAACACCAATGGGGAAGACAGTTCACTTCCGGTGGGGTGCTCAGTCTTCCTGGACTGGCTGTTACCTTCAGGTAATAAGGGAAAGATGAAAAAATTATTCAGAAACTATGCCCCAGCCACTGAACAGTATCAAAACCCTGTAAACGTCGGATATAAATCCTATGGCTTCTGGGTTTTATTTAATCTTTATTGTTGAAAGTATTACACTTGTCCCCTTTTTTTCCCCATTGACCCCTTCTAGCTTCCCCCGCCCTCCACTCCAGGCCTTCACCACACTGTTGCCTGTGTCCCTAGTTATGCATATATGCATACAAGGTCTCCTATGGCTTCTAGAGCACAGATTACACTGCCCCCCGGGGCATTAATGTCAAAGCCCATAAGGGAACAGGCAAATATGTAGACGACATGGCCAGGGAGTGTGCTCTCAGTGGAGTGGGAACGAACGCATATTGCAGTCATGGCAGCTGTCTTTGGGAGGTTCGGAGATTCTTCTGGGAGGGGTAGGACAGCTGCACACTCCCCTCCTGAGTTCTGCAGGCTGCAGGGCTTTGCTAAGTCAGAGGGGGGAAGTTATAACCTCATTTGGGCATTAGAAATGAAATCACTGATATTGTCATGTTCGGCCTCTTACCCAAAATACAAACAAAACTTAGGTAGTTTTTCCATGTGAGAAAAATAGCTGAGTTATCAAATCCTGTGAGGAACGAAAGCTTCAGATTAATCAATAATACAAGCCGACTCTGTCTTAGTGAATTAGGCCCCAGAGCTAGAAATCTTTCCTGAAGTTAAGAGGATTCCACTGCACCAAAGCTGAGGATCTTTCCACTGAATCTGGCCCTATTGAAAAAGAAGCATTAGTGATGTAAAAGGTATTTTCTGTGTCCTGTATTATTGTTTTCCTCTTAATCCGACTATATGTAACTCTTGGGACAGACAGGGAAGTAGGGAAAGAGAGTGTTAAGCTTTGCACATAAAAGGTATACCTTCAGAAACAGAAAAGTCCATTTTCAATTCAGCACTTTATAAACTAAACAGCCCCCAAACCTCAACCTTTAACAAGCTGTCTGCCCTTAATATTGAAAACCAAAATTACTTTCTATTTTAATCGATGAAAAGCAAGCTTTAACTTGTAAATGGATTTATTTTCCAGAATTCTTTATAAACCACCGAAAATGGAGGTTTTTAATGGAAGCCCCCTGCGTTCCCCATAAAGCTAATTTTGGCTGAATAATTCCTTTCAGACAGCAGCAAGCATTGTTCTCCTCTCAGCTTCTGTATAATTAATACCCAGATACAAATATATTCTTCTCTATTTTGGGGGGGGAGAAAAAGTGAGTAAAATAAAAGGGGAGGTGATACTAGTGTAAATGAATTCTCTAATACATTTCCCCACTAGAGAGAAAGATAAATTAAATGTGCAATAAAAATTTAATAGCGAGCAGTGATTGCACTATAGGAACCCTGATAGAAATAAGCATAATGGCATAATAAATTTTCTTGTGTGAGGAATGATTGTCTGGAGCTTTAAGCTTTGATAATTCTTGTAAATCTTATTCATTTGTTAGCAATTAATAATATTAAATGGCTCCACATCTCCCTAGATAAACATCGGCAATCTTTCAAATCATTGTCGAAGAAATGCTTTGTCTCCTGCACGCCACTACAGCTTTTTCTGAAATTTCTAAGAGAGGTGTACGAGCGCTGTTCCAAGGAGGACTAACAGCAATTTAATCTTTAGGTTGATATAAATAATTCAACAAATATTTGTTAAACCCCACATTGTGCTTAGCAGAGACAGCTATCTGTCCATCAGAATCCCGGTTGGCCCTCTCAAGTACAGACTTGTGTCTGGAGGCTGGCTTCCCAGGAAAGGACTACTATAGGCCCCTGATTCTGGTGTGGGCATATGGCTCGTCTCTCCCACAACACTGATTGCAAATGATCTTTGTATTTGTGAGCCAAATTTTAAGAATGAGATACAGCTCCTCTATAGGCTCCTTCAGCTTCTGCAAGCTTGAGGTGGGAGGCAGCAAAGTCTTAGGGAGGGAAGAACTACACACTCAAAAAAAAAAAAACCTGGTCCGAATTCACATGCTTATGAACAGGAACATCAAGCTTGGTGAAATGAGTACAATATAGGATATAAGGTCGATTGCTTCATGTCATTTTATAGCTGAGGGTCTATTTGGTACAGCATTTTGGCCCTGCCTAATGCAATAGTGCCCTTGTAGACTTCATGAAGCCCATAAAGAAGTAGAACCCGCTGCATTTCTTACAAAAATTAATTTTACTCTGAGGAAGCTAAGTCATGCAAAAAAGTGAAATAATACAAAATATGTAATGCTGTAATGTTTTAAGAGATACCAGAGGACAATAGAAGAGTAATAAATAATTGGCATCCACACTAAATGCTACAGCTTCAAAGGAAAAAAAAACATAAACATTTTTAAAGTATATTCATTCATGCAGAAATGGTAGTTCCACTACTGAGAGCTATAGCTCAAGATATAGTGCCTACAGTAATAAAATCATTTATGATGGGGTTTGCTCTTCTGGGAAATTCTTCACTTGGGCAAATAAACCTGAAGCTCCTGGTGTCTGCAACTCTTTTAGATGTTTTGCAGTCCTTGTTTTCACTGGTTCCAAGATATTTGTCTGTTGTTGGAAGCTTAGTGTTTTGTTTTGTTTTTAATGTCTGTCTTTGACCTGACCAAGACCACTCATACACTTATTCCCTATAGTTTCCTTAAAATAACACATTGCCCATTAATGTAAAGGATTTCTATCATTATGCAGGAAGTAAACTTGTAAATTCCAGCTAAAGAGAATCAGTTCAAATTCCAGCACAAATTAGAAAAGATTATTCCAGAAATAAGCAAGATGTATTCATATTTTAAAACTATGCATGAGTATTCTATTTGTTAGACACTCATGCATAGTTTAAATGATGGGGGGTGCGATGATGAGCAAAGCAGCCACTTATATTCTAATGAGACACCTTGTAAAAGATGATGATGTCATAAACAGAAAGAACTGGATGTATTAAGCTGTAAGCCTGAAGATGACTAAATAGTAAAAAGGAACGTGTCTTCAAAGATTTAAAGCTTTTTCTTATAAAATAGAGATTAGATTATTCCTCGTGCCTTCTGTCTACTGATGACCACCAAGCAATTATAACTCTATCCAGCATCTATTAGGAAATAAAAAAGTATATTTTGAATGAATATCAGTCTGAGTCTGGAACTTGACTCAATTCTAAAGCCTTATGTCATTTACCGCAGTGAGGAATGGTGGTTAATTCTGTCCCCTACTTGCTGTGAGCCTTTGAAAAAAATCAGTTAATTTCTGTGAAAACCAGGACTATTGGGTAAAAGCTATGAGGAAACTCAACACATTTGGGTCCCATATAAAGAAGCAATTTCTAAAGATTGGAGTGCCCAAGGACAAATGGCCTTACTTTCCAAAGGGAATTATTTACTGGCAGTTTTCATGAACAGCAGACTTGGATGATAGAGGTTTTTAATGGGAGGCATTCAGATGTTGGAGGTTCTTAGTCAGCCATTCAAAATATGAGCTTTACATGGAAACTTGTGGTGGCTGGAAACAAGCAGAACAAAGACACTTACGTAACTGGGAGGCAGGATAGGTGAGAGAGCCACACAGGGAGCCAGGGCCCCTTCAGGAATCCACAGGTGGGGACTAGAGTATTAGAGGAGGTTAATCAGCTTAACCAAATGGGAGGGGCCTACTAAAAGCTTTGTCCTATGGAGTGGGCCACCCAGGGAAGCCATGTGCTTGGGACGTACAGATACCAAGGACTCAACCCTAAACCCAGAAACAAGGCCTGTTTGAACATGCAAACCCAGTGTGTTTATTTGGGGGACAGGAGTAGGGAAGGGAACCAAAGCTCTCATCAGTTCTGGTCGAACTACTTGACCCTAAGCCTGGGAGTGTGACTGATTCTCTATTCGACAGAAATAGTAAGGAATGGAGGGTCTTCACACAGCCTACGAGCTCTGTAACCTTGGGAAGGCCGCTCCAATCTTTGAGTTCAACAGTCAAGTGAGGATAATAACATGGAGCTGGTAAGGCGGTTGTGAAATTAAATAGAAGAACTGGTTCTGAGCACATAGCTTGCTTCCTGATCTATGCCGGCTGCCTAATCAATGTGTGTCCCCCGCCCCGCGCCCCCCCCCCCCCCCCCGCGCCCCCGCCCAGCTTTTCCTTCTAGTCTTGAAATTATATAATTCTTTCTCCCTGAAAAGCTTCAAATTCTTTTCACTTTCATTTCCAGCTGGGAAACTTTAATTCATCTCTGAGGAAATTAAATGGCACTTATTGATCCTTGGAACTGAAATGTGTCATTAGCTCCGATCAAAGTTCATCTCCTTAAATGGCTGTAAGGAGCAATCCCCCTTCAGAATCAGTCACCCAGTGTGACCAGCTTGGAAGCCCCCCGATTTTTTCTCCCTTCCTGCTGGCGACCCTGAATTAAGATCTCATGCGTTCTGAGAGTTCATTCATATTTGGAGGGTCTTCTCTAAGCTGCACCTGAATACCTAGTCAATGCAGAAACCTAGGAAGAACAAAGACAAACTTTTACATTCATTCAGAATATGGAGAAAGCCTGAAACTGTCATGTGTTCCTTCTTTCCTTGAGCCAGAAAGTCTCTCATTCAACAAGCATATTTCCCTCCTGACTAAGAGTCACCAGGCTTGCATCAAATAAAAGTATGTTGGCATCACAACAATCAAAGTAGAAACAGTGCTGCCATTTAGCCTTCAAGCTCCTTTCAAATAAAAAAAAATATTTATGGTGCAGACACATCTCTCCCAAACAATTCATTCCCATGAGAATGAGTAAAAGGTCCTAACACATTTTCAATTACAAACAACATTTCCTATATTTAGATAAGTTGATTTATATCTAAGTCCAAAAATTCAAGAGGATCTGACATCTCTCCTCCCTAGCATAATTTTGTTTTTCAAAAAATCTGGTCCTCAAAATTTCTTACCCATCTCTCAGAAATAGGCTCTTTAGTTCGAGATTGCCAGCCACATAAATGTTTATTTTCATACTTGAAAACTGTCTGATTCACTTTGTCACTGCATGGCTTTGCTTTTAAAGGGTCTATCTAGGGTTCATACCATAAAATCAAACAATCATGTTGTCATTCAATATTAGAAAAATGGTCATTAATATATACTAATCTTCTTAAACCACTTAAAGTCAAAACCCTGCCTTATAATTTCTCCAAGTCTATTGGATCTGAGTTTGTCTATATGATCTAATTTGATAATAATCACTTGATATCTTAGTAAGTCATTTGAACTTAATGTACTTTTATATGAATTAAGTTTCTTGTTTATCTTAAGACTTAGGTAGACAGTTATCTAAGGACAATGTGAAGTCAGGAGCAGAAAAAATCAAAAGACTTGGGAAATGTCCCCAAAAATACACAGAGAATCAGAGGGGGGAATGGTTACTTAAGAAAAAGGTTAAGGAAGAGAAAACAGTTGTCATGTTTAAAAAATGTATTTCTTCATACTGGTGGGTCAGAAGTAACCCAATGCTAAGCATCACAGAGAGTTTTTAAGTGAGTAGCATGATATTTCTGATTAGAGTTTTGGAAGGTGGTACATAGTTAGCATGTTAGCAGGAATTCAGGCTTTCAGGCAATTTCCACCTAGCAAGCAGAGCCATTTCACTTCTGAAGTCCTACAAAACTGTAGTCCTTCATTTCCTAAGAAATAGCTCATTTGCTAGAAGTGGGATCACTGGGTCAAATGGCAGATCCATATTTAATTTTTTGAGGAAACTCCATACTGTTTTCCATAATGTTTGCACCTGTCTACATTCCCACCAGCAGTGTACTAGGGTTCCCTTTTCTCCACATCCTCACCAACACTTGTCATTTGTTGATGATAGCCATTCTGACAGGTATGAGATGGTACCTCACTGTCTTTTAATTTGCATCTCTCAGATGATTAGTGACTTTGAGCATTTTTTCATATGTATCTTGGCCATCTGTATGTCCTCTTTGGAGAAGTGTCTATTCAGGTCCTTTGCCCATTTTTGAATTAGATTGTTTATCTTCATTTTTTAAGTTGAATGATTTCCTTATATATTTTGGGTATTAACCCCTTATCAGATGTATCATTGGCAAATATGTTCTCCCATACAGTGGGCTCTCTTTTTGTTTTGTTGATGCTTTCTTTTGCTGTGCAGAAGCTTTTTATTTTTATGTAGCCTAGAAATATAACATTTAGGGATTGAAAAAGGCAGATTGTTGTGTGAAACCTTATCAAAGTCAATTTCAGGAGTACCTGTAATGTTCCTTTTTGGTTGTAACTGGCACTCAAACTCTTCATGCTGTGTTAAAGTCTTGGTTGAAAGGGAATTAGAAGATATCAGGACCCTCCCTTGGTGGGTCACTCAGCACCATTGACCAAGGACACAGGGAAGGGAAGCAGCAGTAAGAACAAGGAGGGTCTTCAAGGAGGAGTGGTAGGGAGGTGAGTATAGTTCTTCAAGATTTTACAGATGGGAAAATGGAACCTCAGAGATTTGGAGAAGGAAGAGAGTTGAAACATAACTGAGACAGGATTTGAACCTGGGTTTTCTTGACTCAAAGTGCTGAACTCCTTCACTGATGAGTCATAAAATACAAAGGTCATAGTACCTTTGTGTTTTATGACTCAATTGCCTGATATAAGACATTATAAAAGTGACCTAACTCATTACCTAACTGATTTAGGTCAAATTGAAGGGGGAGGGCCTTCCAGATAGGCTTAGAAGCCTAAACAATACATGCCCATTAAATTGACTAGCAAACTAAATATTGATAAATAAAGTGGACATCAAGAAAATGGAGGACGAGGAATAGAAATTAAATACATTTGGAGGATGAAGAAATTACTTCAGAAGAGAATTCTGCAGGCCACTAGTATGCATCTTAAGAACTTTCTTTGGACTTATAGAGACTTGCAAAAATGGGCAGAAGTGACATGTCCAAATGCCCATCATTATTACTATTAATTTTTCTTGCTACTCCCTCCCTTTTACTGTATTCTGCCTGAAATGACCTGCAGAATATGGGTCAACAGGATTGTGGACAGGACTGATGGAAATAAAAAAAACAGGATGCAAATATTATTTATGAACTAGCATGTGAAAAGTGATGGAGACCGTTACACTGACAGAAGACAACACAACATGCTCCCAGATGGAGGAACAGGCTCCCCAGGTCTCCAGTGTAGATGCAGGTACTGCATCCCACATGATGTCAACATTTCACCAAGTGCAAAGAGATCACACTTTTCACTCACATGGGTGTGAAGGGAGGGAATTTTTTAAGCTCTCCTGTCCAATGCCCGTATCCCTCTTTCAACATACCTCAACTGCAGATTTTTGTTCAGTCTGTCCTTTTACTACATCAAAGAATTGCTACAAAACCACCCCAGTATGAATTTGATTGAATGATTCTAAGATCTTTTTAAAATAAATATCATCTCTTAAGAGTCCAAGGATCTGGCATATTGTAGGCCTATTTTTACAAACCACATGAAGTACATATTAATACTTCTAGATAGCTAAAGTTGGAGGTTCCAACTCTGGCTAGCCTGAAAAATGTTCTATTTGAAAATATAATTAGAAGAGTCACCCGGTCTTCAGTTTGATTGTTTTTTGGCTTTGACCTTTCTGATGTCCCCAGCTGGTCTAATGAAGCTAGGAGGTGAAGGCCTAATGACACTATCTACTTTGACCCGCTATAAGGAATGCAGCAGCAGCCAGAGCTAGTAAAAGGGCTTCCACTCTGCTCAGGTATGACCTATACTTATCACTTAAAAGAAACTTTGCAGACTGGTGATGGAGAAAATATGTAATAAAAACACTCTGAATTAAATAGTGTTTTTAATGAATGTATTAATATTTGACAAAGGAAGCAAGAACATACAATGGGGCAAAGATAAGCTATTCAATAAATGGTGTTGGGGAAATTGCACAGATACATGCAAAAAAATGAAACTAAACCACCTTCTTATACCATACACAAGAATAAATTCAAAACGGATTAAAGACTTAAATGTTAGAATCAAAACCATAAAAATCCTATAAGAAAACATAGGTAGTAAAACCTCAGACATTTCTCATAGCAATATTTTTCTGATATATCTCTTCAAGCAATGGAAATAAGAAAAAAATAAGTAAATGGGATTACATCAAACTAAAAAGTATTTGGACAGCAAAGGAAACCATCAACAAAATGAAAAGACGACCCAATGGTACATCTGATAAGGGGTTTATGTCCAAAAATTATAAAGAACTTATATACCAAAAAAGCAAACAATCCAATTTAAAAATGGGCAAAGGACCTGAATAGACACTTCTCCACATACAGATAGCCCATAGACATATGAAAAGATGTGCAACATCATTAATTATCCAAGAAATGCAAATTAAAACTTCAATGAGATATCACCTCACATCTGTCAGAATGGCTACCATCACTAAATCAATAAACAAGTGTTGGCGAGGATGTAGAGAAAAGGGAACCCTAGTGTACTGTTGGTGGGGATGCAGATTGGTGCAGCCACTGTGGAAAACAGTATGGAGTTTCCTCAAAAAATTAAAATGAAACTGTCTTATGACCCAATGATTTCACTTCTGGGAATATATCCAAAGAAACTCAAAATGCTAACTAAAAAGAGTATATGCACCTCTATGTTCATTGCAGTGTTATTTACAATAGCCAAGATTTGGAAGCAGCCCAAGTGCCTATCAGTAGATGCGTATAGTATAAAAAAGGCTGTGGTACATTTACACAAAGGAATATTACTTGACTAAAAAAAGAAGAAGAAGAAGAAGAAGAAGCAGAAGAAGGAAATCTTATCCTTTGTGACCACATGGATGGACCTGGAGAATATTATGCTATGTGCCATAAACCAGTCTGAGAAAGACAAGGGCCATATGATTTTACTCATATGTAGAATCTAATGAACAAAGTAAACTAGCAAACAAAGTAAAACCAGACTCATATAGACAAAAAACAGACTGACAGCTGTCAGAGGGGAGGGGGATTGGAGGGCTGGGTGAAAAGGTGAAGGAATTAAGCAAAAAAGATAGTCATAGATACAGACAAGAGTATGGTGATTTCCAGAGGGAAATGGGGTAGTAGGAGGTAGAAGAATGTTAAGGAAGCATAAATGGAGATGAAAGAGACTTGCACTGGGGTAGTGAACACACAATAGAATATACAGATGATGTAAGATAGAATTTTTCACCTGAAGTCTATATAATTTTATTAACCAATGTCACCCAAATAAATTCAATTTAAAAATAAAATAAATTTATTGGCTAAAAAATAAACAGTATTTATGTGCATACTAGAGGCCCAAAATTCCTGCACTAGGGGTGGGGGGGCGGTCCTCAACCCAGCCTGCACCCTCTCCCAGTCTGGGAGCCCTTGGGGGATGTCCGACTAATGGCTTAGGCCCAGCTCATGGCTCGACTGATGGCTTCTGGCTGAGCAGCATTCCCCCTGTGGGAGCGCACTGACCACCAGGAGGCAGCTCCGGCATTGAGCATCTGCCCCCTGGTGGTCAGTGCACGTCATAGTGACCAGTCATTCTGCCATTTGGTTGATTTGCATATTAGCCTTTTATTATATAGCATTGGTAAATACTGAATGTGTGTGATATGTTATTTATTTAATCTATAGTAATGCTTCTGTTTATATGTATTTCTGGGATCTGTGGCTAAACAATAGATGCCCATCAAATAGACTAACAAACCAACGATTGATAACGAAAGTGGATATCAAGAAACAGGAATCAGCCCTAGCTAGTTTGGCTTGGTGGATAGAGCGTGGGCCTGCAGACTGGAGGGTCCCAGGTTAGATTTCGGTCAAGGGCATGTACCTTGGTTGCGGGTACATCCCCAGTGGAGGGTGTGCAGGAGGCAGCTGATCAATGTTTCTCTCTCATTGATGTTTCTAACTCTCTATATCTCTCTCCCTTCCTCTCTGTAAAAAATCAATAAAATATACTAAAAAAAAAAAAAAAAGAAAGAAACAGGAATCATTGACTTGTTTGGGAGACCAAATACTCGGATTCTAGTCTTGGCATCAATGCTACTGGCAGAGAAGAAAGCGCAGTAGCTTCACATCTCTGGAGTGGCTTCCCTTTCTTCATCTATAAAATAAGGCAATTCAAATAGGTTAATGTTTTCCAAGTGTTTTTCATGAATTTCTCACCTGCCACACCGGAAGTGTTTATTGAAGAGTGAGCCTTTCTGGATCCATTCAGCACTTGATCTATAATCTCTGGAAAAGGGATCCAGAATACCTCCTCACTTGTAGCAAATTCCCCCAGTGTCAGAGATGTACTAACGTCTGAGAACCACTTGTTTCAGGTAGTTCCTGAGGTCCCTTCTGTCTTTCACATCACATGATGACAAGGACAGAACCACCATGTCTATCCATCCAACTGACTACATGAACAAGGTAAATTCCAGCAATTTGTCCCAGATAGGTTAGGCCACCTTCATAATGCTTTATGTCAGGCAACTGAGATGTAAAACCTAGAAATACGACGACGTCAGTGAAGGGGCTCAACATTTTAAGTCAAAATAACCTAGGTCCAAATCCTGCCTCAGTTATGCCAGCTTTCTTCTTTCCTCAAAATCCTGAGCTTCCATTAGTATGTATTATGATAACAGTGCCTTTATTTTAAGTAGTATGAATCCAAAAGTTTCTACAAAGGAGAGCTTAGGAGAGGCACTGTGGTTGGAAATGCAGCTGGAGGGGTGTGGGGGGCAATGAGACGGGATTGATATTGAGATTTCATTTGCCTCACAAGGCCTATTTGAGGTGCCTTTGGAAAAGGTGTGCGTGGGGGGAACTGATGGAGATCTACTGCCACTTCTCATATGATTATTATGAGAATTAGTAGAAAATATGGATTTTGCATAGCAGAATGTCTGACACATTAAAAAAAGCAAAGAATAGCTTCTCATTAAGTTGAACTATATAAAATTGGTGGTGTTCTACTGTTTTTGACTGTCAAAAATGGCAATTCCTTATGGTTTCAACATGATATAATTTAATATTGTAATCACAGTATGACACAATCTGTCCATTTCTCCCAAATTATTCAGATCCTTTTCAAGTAAGAAAAAAGTGAGTGAGGTATTACTGACATTACAGTATAATGATTTTCCTTTCTTCATACCAATTTTTTTCTTTTAATGAAAATTCAAAAGGCTTCACCTCAAGTCACACTCCAACCGCTTTTCTGAGTAATGATGTGATAAAAAGTGAGGCGGCAGGTGGGAGTTTTGATAGAAAACACCCAGGAGGAAGTCAGAGGAGGGATTTCTATGCCTCATTCTATTATTATAGCAGGCTATCGTCCTTCTTGTAGAGCACACCATTTCCGTGACTTTAATTATGACCAGAAACGCTCCTGATCAGATGTTAAATTGGCTCTTAGACTTCATTCAGTACTTAAAAAGTCACAGAATCTCTGCCTGTTGGTAATGGATAGCTCCGTATTTCCTTCCCTTAGAGGCTGCCTTATAAACAAGAACTAGTCATCTGGAATGTAAAAATAATTGATGTACCTACCTAAGCTATTAATACTATGTTACTTACTAGATGAGGTATCAATCTAATTTAATTTGCTAATTTCACATTCATGTTTTATCTAATAGCTAAAATGATCAACAAATCATTTTGACTTTCAGATGTCTATACTTTATGTTTTTAAATGTTGTGGGTGTGTATGTCTTCATTGAAATTTATTTCCTGTAGGGTCTCCTAGAATACCTGCAGAGCTTTCTAAAGGAAAGACTGTAAAGGCAAGTTCCCCTAGTGATAACCACTCCCGTAGAATGTCTCACCCAGCAAACATAACATTTTGCCTCTGCTTGAAGACAAATATCAGGGTGTCCCAGAAGAAGATGAGAACCAAGACAGAGAAATATAAGCCTAAATATTTTATTAGAATCTCAGAATCTTAAAGAACCCAAGTCTAGCTACATGCAGCCATGGTCATTAGTATTGGTTGATAACGATCCATTAATTTAAATGTTCTGTCTTTCAAATGACAGAGGGAAGAAGAGAAGAAAGCATTATTTTAAAAGCAGATGTGACAAGGGGTTTCTTGTGCATTTCCTGTTTATTTTATTGTTGTTTCGTTTAATTGAAATAGAATGAAGGGAAGAGAGAATTTTTCACCTGAATTTTTCTCTACCTGCATCCCTGACTTGATCTCTGGGTCAGACCTTAGAAACTCCTATGAGACTCAGTTTCTGTGTTTTCCAGAGTCTGATGTAAGTGAGGAAAGAATGCTGAACAGAACTAAAAATAAATAAATAAACAATGGGCTTGGAACCATGATTGGAGCTCTTAAATTTCCTTTGATTTGATTCAGATTGACATGTCTAAGCAACATGATGTGGTGAAGAGACTGGGAGAAAACAAACAAAAACCACCTCAGTTCCAGTTTCAGCTTCTGACATGAGACCAAGAAATTGAGAAAGAACGAACCTTGAAATGAGAGATGTCAGCATACTCTAGGCAGGCTAACTCTGAGCCTAGCCACAGAGATGAGGAGGTGGAAGACTTGGCATCTTCAGACACTGAAAGGAAGATGCATTGAGGTTGGTCTCCTGGAGAACATGGGGCTCAGGCTCGTCACTGGTAAAACCAGTTCAGGAGGCTAGAGAAGTGGTAAGTAAATTACACCCCAAAGGCCAAATCCTGTCATCACACACATTTTCATTTGTTTATTTGTTTGTTTCTTTTGGGCTTTTTGTTTTGGATGTGGGTTTTGTTTTTTTTTCATTTCTATTGGGTTATACTTGACAGATAAAATTGTAAGATATTAAAGTGTGCAGTAGAGTGATTTGATATACGTATACATTGTGAAAGTTTTCCCATCGTTAAGTTAATTAACATGCTCATCACCAAACATATTTGCCTTTCTTATATTTTTGTGAGAACACTTAAGTTTTACTCTCTTAGCAAATTTCAATTAAATAATATAATATGGTGACTGTAGTCACCACCATGTTACATATTATATTCTTAGACCTTATTTATCTTATAAGTAAAATTTTGTAGCCATTTAATAATCTCTTCCTGTTTGCCCCACCTCTGAGTCCCTGGAAACCACCATTCTTTTCTGTGTTTCTATGAGTTCAACTATTTTTTTTATTTTTACATTTCATATATGTGATACAGGCAGCAGTTGTCTTTTTCTCTCTGACTTATTTTACTTAGCATAATGCCATCCAGCTTCATCCACATTGTCACAATGGCAGAATTTCTTTCTTTTTAAAGGCTGAATAATATTCAATTATATATATTACTAAAGGCCCGGTGCACAAAAATTTGTGCACTCGGGGGGTTGGGGGGTCCCTCAGCTTGGCCTGTGCACTCTCACAGTCTGGGACCCCTCGGGAGATAACGACCTGCTGGCTTAGGCCTGCTCCCTGGTGGCAGAGGGCAGGCACAATCCCTAGGTGCAGCCCCTGGTCCGGCTCAGAGCAGGGCCGATTGGGGAGTTGGGGCGCCGCCCCCTGTCATGCACAGAGCAGGGCGGATTGGGAGGTTGCGATGCCACCCTCAGTCACACTCAGGGTAGGGCCGATTGGAGGGTTGGGGCACCGCCCCCTGTCACACTCAAGGCAGGGTCGATGGGGAGGTTGCGGCGCCACCCCCTGTCACGCACAGAGCAGGGCCAATCAGGGGGTTGGGGCACTGCCCCCTGTTACGCACAGAGCAGGGCCCATCAGGGGATTGGGGAGCTCCCCCCTGTCACGCACAGAGCAGGGCCGATCAGGGGGTTGAGGAGCTCCCCCCTGTCACTCACAGAGTAGGGCCGATAGGGGAGTTGGGGCACCGCCACTGTCACACTCAGGGCAGGGCCGATGGGGAGGTTATGGCTCTACCCCATCACACACAGAGCAGGGTCCATGGGGTGGGGGTTGGGGCGCCGCCTGGATCAGGCTGGGGGTCCCCACTGGGGTGCCTGGCCATCCTAGGTGAGGCGATGTAGGCTGTTTGTAGCTGGTCACACACCCTTCAGCGTGGAGGTCCCCACTGGGCTGCCTGGCCAGTTTGGGTGAGGGGCTGAGGACTGTTTTCAGGCTGGCGGGTGACTGAAGCTCCCAACTGCTCCTTTATTTCTTTTTTTTTTTATTCTGGGCCAGCTTTAGCTTTGAGGCTTGGCTCCAGCTCTTAGGCCTCCGCTGCTGAAAGCAGGTTTCTGGCCTTTGTTTACCTTCTGTATTTGAAACAATGTTGCGATCCTGCTGGCTGAAGCCTGACGGACTAAAGCAGGTTTCTGGGGTTTTGTTTAGCTTCTACATTTGTAACATAGTTGCTTAGAGTTGCAGCTCAGAGGCCAGCAAGGCAGGCGGGGAACGTTGGAGTCCTCAGTCACTGAAGCAAGCAAGCCTCATGTTAGTTTCAAGCTGCCTGGCTGCCGGCCGCCATCTTGGCTGGCAGTTAATTTGCATATCGCCCTGATTAGCCAATGGGAAGGGGAGCAGTCGTACGCTAATTACCATGTTTCTCTTTTATTAGATAGGATTATATATTAATATGCTATCCTATCTAATAATAGACAAACATGGTAATTAACCATTCCTCCAACACACTTCCCATTGGCTAATCAGGGTGATACGCAAATTAACTGCCAACCAAGATGGCAGTTAACCACCAACAAAGATGGCAGCTAATTTGCATACTACAGGCAGGGCGGGATAGCACCATCCCGCCTGCCCCCCTGCCATCTGGGCCTGCTATCCGCTACCAGGGCGACAGGCAGCCCGTACGGTACCGACCCAGGGCTGGCCGGCAGGACTACAGCGATCTGCCACCGGACACACCCAAAAATGGCCCTCAATGGGGATTCATGGCTGGCAGGTGATAATGCACCCATCCTCCACCTGCTTAGCCCACAAAAGGCCCTCCAGCGGGGATCCCGGGTTGGCAGGTGCTAATGAACCAATCAGATACCGGCTGCGCCCACAAACGGCCTTCCTGTGGGAATCCCAGGTTGGCAGGTGCTAATGCACCGATCCACCAATGGCCATGACCACAAATGGCCCTTCCGCGGGGATCCCGGGTTGGCGGATGCTAATGCAACAATCTGCCAACACGCACACCCAGGCTGCCTTTGCCCTGTGCATACTATGCAGCTGGGAGAGGGGAGTGGGGCCGCTGGGAGCAGGGCGGGAACTGCCCTGGGTTTGTGTCAGGCAGCCCAGAGTGGAGTGCGAACTATTCCGGCAGGTAGCTGCTTGCTCATTCCCTTACTTGCTCATTCATTGACTCATTCACTCGCTCATTCATTCACTCATTCCCTCACTCAGCAGACCCTCTCAGGTCCCTGGCACCAGGCCAGGCACCAAAGTTGAAGCAGGATAAGACAGAGCTATGTCCTCAAGATGTTAGTAATTCAGTATACAGCAAGGAGAGGGGTTCCAGGCTGCTGGGAGCAGGGTGGGAACTTTCTGAGTGGGCTTCTGGCAGCCGGGAGTGGGGCCGGAACTTCTGCCGTGTTGCCATGGCAACACGGCAGTAGTTCCCGCCTCTTAGCTGCTTGCTCATTCACTTATTCATTCATTCATTCACTCATTATTCACTCACTCAGCAAACCCTCTCAGGTCCCTGGCACCAGGCCAGGCACTGAAGGTGAAGCAGGATAAGACAGATCTATGTCCTCAAGATGTTAGAAATTCAGTAGGGCGAAGCAGGCACATGAAAGAGGCAGTTGTATGCACAGATGCAGTGTACTGGGTTCTGTGAGGGCTGTAACTAACGCCGACTTTGTTCTCTTGATAAAATGGGGCCTCAGGAGCCAGGCCACCCCAAGCCTGTAGGCCTGTGCCTAGGCCAGGAGTGGCCGGGGTCCAGGAACATAACAGAGGGTGCAGGTCGGGCTGAGGGGTCTGGCCCCACCCTTCACCCTCACCCTCACCCTCAAGTGCACAAATTTTTGTGCACTGGGCTACTAGTATATATATAATTGTGTATTGTATATTATATATTATATATTAATCCATTCATTTGTTGATGGACACAGTTTTTTTAATCCATTGATGTGTTGATAGACACAGGTTTTTTCCACACCTTGGCTACTATGAATAATGCTGCTATGAACATGGGAGTTTAGCTATACTTTCAAGATAATGATTTTGTTTCCTTTGGGTATATACCCAGAAGTGGGATTGCTGAAAAATATGGTAATCTCGTTTTTAATTATTTGAGGACCCTCCATATTGTTTTCCATAGGAGCTATACCAGGTTAAGTCTTCATCAGTAGTCAACAAGTGTTCCCTTTTTCCACATCCTCACCAGAATTTGTTTTTTCTTTTCTTTTTGATGATAGACGTCCTAAAAGATGCGAGATGACATCTCATTGTGGTTTTAATTTGCATTTCTGTGATTATTAGTAATACTCAACATCTTTTCATATACCTGTTGGTCTTCATATACCTGTATGTCTTCTTTGGAGAAATGTCTCTTCCCGTTTTAAAATCAGTTTTTTTGTTTTGTTTTGTTTTGTTTTGTTTTGTTTTGATTGCTATTTAGTTATATGAATTTTTTGTACATTTGGGATATTGACCCATTACTTAATATGTAGTTTTTAAATATTTTCTCCCATTTCATAGGTTGCCTTTCAATTTGTTGCTGGAGAACCTTTGCAGAACCTTTTTAGGTTGATATAGCTCTCCTAGTTTATTTCGCTTTTATTGCCTTTGCTTTTGATGTCAAATCCAAAAATCATCACCAAGACCAATGTCAAGGAATGTACATCCTATTAAAGGCTTGAGTCCCCTACAAATTTTATGGGTTTGGGTCTTACACTTAAGCCTTTAGGCCATTTGAAGTTTATTTGTGCATATGGTGTAAGATATGGATCAAATTTATCCTTTGGCACGTGGTTATCCCCTTTTCCCAACACCATTTGTTGAAGACACTGTACTTTCCCAATTGTATAACCTTGGCTCCTTTGTCAAAAATTGACCAGCCCAGCCGGCATGGCTCAGTAGTTGAAGGTCAACCTATGAACCAGGAAGTTGCAGGCTCGATCCCATGTGTGGAGTGTGGGGCAAGCAGGATTCTCTTTCATCGTTGGTGTTTCTCTCTCTCTCCCTTCCTCTCTGAAATCAATTATATATATTTTAATTGACCACATGTATTTGGATTTATTCTGGGCTTTCTGTTTTGTTCCATTAATCTGTCTGTTTTTATACCAAAACCATACTATTTCTATTACTATAGCTTTGTAATATAGTTTGAAATCAGGAAGTGTAATGCTTTGTTCCTCTTTCTCAAGATTGCTTTTTCTATTCAGGTGTGTGTGTGTGTGTGTGTGTGTGTGTGTGTCTCCATATCAATTTTAGGATTTTTTTTCTATTTCTGTGAAAAATGCCATTGCAGTTTTGATAGGGATTGCATTGAGTCTATTGATTGCTTTGGGTAGTATGGGCATTATAACAATATTAATTCTTTCAACCCATGAATATAAGATATTTTTTCCATTTATTTGTGTCTTCTTCAATTTCTTTCATCACTGTTTTTCAGATTTCAGTGTACAGAATTTTGGCCTCCTTCTTTAAATTTATTCCAAGTATTTTCTTATTTTGATGTCATGGTTGTTTTCTTAATTTCTCCTTCCAATAGCTCATTGGTAGTGTATAAAAATTCAACTGAGAAGAATCTCTTATCCTTTGAGACAGCATGGAGGGACCTGGAGAGTATCATGCTAAGTGAAATAAGTCAATCAGAGAAAGACAGGTATCACATGATTGCACTCATATATGGAATCTAAGTAACAAAAGAAACAGACGAATGGTGTGGATCCAGAGATATGGAAGCATGAAACAGAGTGCAGAATCTCAGAGGGAAGGCGGGAGGGTGGGCGAGTGAGAGGTATTCAAACAAAGACCTTGTATGCATATATGCATAACTCATGGTTTTATACCAAAACCATACTATTTCGATTACTATAGCTTTGTAATGTAGTTTTAAATCAGGAAGTGTACTGCTGTCAGCTTAGTTCTTCTTTCTCAAGATTGCTTTATCTTTTCAGGTGGGTGTGGGGGAGGGGGCAGGGAGGGGTCAATGGGGTTAAAAAGGGGACATATGAAATATTTTCAACAATAAAGAATTATTTTTAAAAAATTAAAAAGCAACTGATTTTTATATAATGCTTTTGTATCCTGCAACTTTACTGAAATTTTTATTTAACAGTTTTTTGGGGGTGGAGTCTTTAGAAATTTTATATATAATGTCATTTTATCTATAAGTAGAGATAATTTTACTTCCTCTTTTCTGATTTGGATGCCTTTTTCTTTTCTTTTTTCTTCTTTTTTTTATTTCTTGCCTTATGGCTCTGGCTAAGATGTCCACTGCTATCTATACTAATAAAAGTGTAATATGCTAATTTGACCAGGTCAACCAGCCATCTTCCTTACATCTGACTTCCTTCCAGACAAAGCCACAGTGGTGGGGATTAAGGCAGAGGTGGTGAGGGGTGATCAGGCCAGCAGGGGAAGGCAGTTGGGAGCCATCAGGCTGTCAGGGGAGGGCAGTTTGGGGCCATCAGGCTGGCAGGAGAGGGCAGTTGGGAGCCATCATGCCGGCAGAGGCAGTTAAAGGCGATTAGGCAGGCAGGCAGGTGAGCTGTTAGGAGCCAGCAGTCCCGGATTGTGAGAGGGATGTTCAACTGCCGGTTTAGGCCCCATCCCCAGAGGGGTCCCAGATTGGAGAGGGTGCCGGCCAGGCTGATGGACCCCAGCCCTTCCTGTGCATGATTTTTGTGTTAAATAAAAGTGTTGAAAGTGGGCATCCTTGTCTTGTTTCTGATCTTAGAGAAAAAAACTTTTAGAGTTTCATTGCTGAGCATAATATTAGCTCTGGATTTCTAACATAAAGGCTTTGTAGTACACTCTTTCCATGTCCAGTTTATTGAGAGATTTTATCATTAAAATATGTTGAATTTGGCTTCCACAGTATAGCTGGTGACATTAGCTAGTGCTCACTCTGCTCTCTCTAACAGGAAAACAGTGGACTACAAGAAACTGAACTATATCTGCCTCGATTTCCAACAGACTCACATTCAACTTTTCACTCACACAAAAAAAAAAGAAGAAAAAAAAAAGCCAGGAAAATTTTATTAATTCTTAAAAAAAAAAAAAGTTAACATAAAATTGTAGCCATAAAAAAGTCAGAGGAAAGTTGTGGGGAGGAGGGGGGTAAGAGATCAACCAAAGGACTTGTATGCATGCATGTAAGCACAACCAATAGACGCAAGACACTGGGGGTGGTGAGGGGTGAGGGCAAGTGCGGGGGGGTGGGGGTTAAGGGAGCCTGGGGGGAGGTCAATGGGGGGGGGAAGGAGACATATGTAATACTATTTGTAATACCTTAAAAATAAAATTAAAAAATAATAATTTAAAAATTTTAAAAAGAATTTAAAAAAGGGAACCTGAAACAGCTGGAACAATCCGCAGCAGCGGTGGGAGAAGAGATTTAATTTAGTTGATTTTCTGTGGTTGTTGGTTGTTCGCTAGCCTCACGGTGATAGAAACTGCACATTTTTTTTTTTGAAGGGACCAAGAAGCTACTGAAGGTTTGGTTCTCCAAGCAGCAACCCGAGGCAAGTCAAGGTTCGGGGGATCTTCACACCATCCCAAGATCCGAGTGGGACATACTTTTGAAGGATGTGCAATGTTCAATCATAAGTGTGACAAAACTGACAAGCAGGAAGCTTATGTACTCAGTGAGAGTAGCATGTTTGTCTTCAAGAGACGTTTCATCTTGAAGGCATGTGGTACCACCCTCTTTCTGAAAGCCCTGGTTGCCCTATTGAAACTTGCGAGGGATTACAGTGGCTTTGACTCAATTCAAAGCTGCTTTGATTCTCCTAAGAATTTCATGAAGCCTTCTCACCAAGGGTTCCCACACTGGGAATTTCCAGGAAGAAATAGTTTCTTAATGCAGATTTCCCAAATGGAGCAGCATATTGTATGGGACGTATGAATTCTGACTGTTGGTACTTATATACTTTGGATTTACCAGAAAGTAGGTAATCAGTCAGCCAGGTCAAACCCTGGAAATTCTGATGAGTGAGCTTGACCAGCAGTTACGAACCAGTTCTACATGAACGATGGTGTTACTGCAGAGGATGTCACTCGTGAGAGTGGAATTCGTGACCAGATAGCAGGTTCTGTCATTGATGCCACAATGTTCAGTCCTTGTGGATATTCAATGAATGGCATGAAATCAGATGGAACTTATTGGACCATTCACATCACTCCAGAACCAGAATTTTCTTACATTAGCTTTGAAACAAACTTAAGTCAGACCGCCTATGAGGGCCTGGTCAGGAAAGTTGTGGGAGCCTTCCGGCCAGGAAAATGTGTGACCACCTTGTTTGTCAACCAGAGTTCTAAATGTTGCACGGTGCTTTCTTCGCCCCAGAAGATTGA
This sequence comes from Myotis nattereri, assembly GCF_964212035.1. Taxonomy (NCBI): domain Eukaryota; kingdom Metazoa; phylum Chordata; class Mammalia; order Chiroptera; family Vespertilionidae; genus Myotis; species Myotis nattereri. The sequence continues at coordinate 80,488,950 of NC_138082.1, read as the reverse complement.
AGGTTTTAAACATCTTGATTGCCAGAGTGCTATGTTCAATGATTACAACTTTGTTTTTACCAGTTCTGCTAAGAACCAGCAGCAGCAGCAGAGTTGATTAAGAAAAATGAAGAAAAAAACGCAAAAAGGAAACACACATAAAAGGAGGTGGTGGCTCCTTTTTAGATATTGATACCGGGGGCCATGCTTTCCATAACCACCACCTTGTAGTTGCAGAAAGCCCCAGATGTAATGATAGTGTAATCATTTTGAATTGCATGCATTGTTATATCAAGGAGTTAGATATCTCGCCTGAATGCTCTCTTCAGTGCTTAGGCATCCTATGCCACTCTTGCTGTGAAATGGAAGTGCATGTAGGAAAAAAATTTTACTATATGAAACTTTAAACACTTGTGACAGCAATTCAATTTGGTTTATGCACAGTGTAATATTTCTCCAGGTTTCATCCAAAACTCCCTACAGACAAGGCTTTCGTCCTCATTAGGTGTTGGCCTCACCCTAACCATCTGGGACTGTTCTAGTAAATTGCTGCCAGGCTGTTACCTCCAGTTACCTCTAATTTCTAGAACATATTCTCTACCAATGTTATTGAAAACAATTTATACTTCATCCAGATGTTCTTATGCAATGGCAATTAAAGTCTTTCTTCCTCTTAAACGGATCGCAGTTAACCATTTTGTGTGCTACTATTTTAACATTATTGCTTCCCGAGTTTGTATTCCTTTCATTGATTTTGTTCCTCACCATGGTGTCTCCCCTCCAAAGCCTGCCCCAATAAAGCAATACACTGTTTGAAAATGAAAAGATGCTGAATTTTTTCAAGTGATTTCTGACATGATCATGTGATTTTTGCTCTTCATTTTGGTAATGTGATATCACATTTTAGCAGCTAGACATGAGATGAACTAAACTGGAAATCCTCAGAAAAAAAAATTATCTTCAGGATGCATCACAGAGTAAACTATAAATGGACCAACTCAGGTAAAACCTAGAATTCTCTGATACCCCATTCCATTTCAAAGATTGCCACTTCTCTCTAAATGTGAACCATTTATCAATATTTTTAAAGGTAACCATTTAGATTTTCCTAGTGCAAGCATTTTTCTTTTCATACCTTTTTTTTTCTACTTTTTTCCCCCTTACCTTATTGAGCATATTCCTGCCAGTTGGAATCAATTCTTAAAGCTTGATGAGGAGACATCTGTTGCTGAACCTGGATTCCTTGCTCAGCAAGCAGCCTGTAAGTTAATAATGGGGTCTTATCACCAAATAATATCTGTTACTTTCCTCCTAATGTCCCTGAAGCATTATTCAATGTGGCACTTACTACCCCATATATGCAATTTACTTCAGTAAAAGGTCATCTGCAAGTACAGTACTTTATTTTTTTTCTTTTTGCAAGTATAGCACTAAAATATGCCATGATATTATATGCCTAAGCATTCATTATCCAGCTCAAGGCTTCCATCAAACAAGTCCTATTTTCAATTCAGCCTCTCTCTTAAAAATGGCAATGGAATCTTCCTTGGTACATGCTTGTTCACAGCAGAAAACATCCTGTCTTTCTCAGTTTCCTACATGTTTGAATATTGCCTGGACTCCGGAAAGCTAACAAACCAAATGCTGAAGCAGCCAAGGTTTACCTTCAATGAGTCACACTGCTCTTTTCTGGAACCTGAAAGATAACAAGAGTCATCATGCTTCCTTCAAACTATCCAAAAAACCCTACCCTAATTTCACATCCTCTTTCTCCTCTCAACAGTATCTCATGATCTTTACTTTACCCAATTCCTGCCTCCCCCCAAATTGACATCTGAAAAAAGCTCCAGGTTAAGATGATGGATTAAAAACACAAATTTAATTTTACACCCTCTGTTATAGTCAGCTTGGGCTGCTATAGGTGATTTAACAGCAAAAATTCATATCTCACCATATGGAGGCTGAATAGTTCAAGATCGAGGTTACAGACGATGCAGTTCCTGGTGGGGGCTCTCTCTCTGGCTTGCAGTCATCCACCTTCTCACTGTGTCCACACATGGTGGGGAGAAAGGAAAGATCTGGCCCCTCTTTTTATTCTTGTAACAACACTAATCTTGCCATGAGACCCCAACGTAATGGCCACTACTAAACCCAATTATCTCCCAAAGGCACCACCTTCAAATACCATCACATTGAGGATTAGGGCCTCAACATATGAATGTAACAGGGACACAGACATTTTAGTCTAGAACACTCTGCTTTGGGGCCCCCAAAATTCATGTGTTCACATGCAAAATATATTCATTCCATTCCAACCGCCCCAAAGTCTTAACTAGCATCAATTTAAAGTCTAAAGTCCAATGTTTCATCTAAATATCAACTAAATTTCATACAGGTGAGACTCAAGGTCTGATTCATCCTGAGGCAAAATTCCCTTTTAGCTGTAAACCTTTAAAACCATACAAGTTATGTGCTTCCAAAATATAACGGTGAGATGAGCATAGTATAGACCAGAGGGTGTCTGTCTAGACCAGTGATGGTGAACCTTTTGAGCTCGGCGTGTCAGCATTTTGAAAAGCCCTAACTTAACTCTGGATCTGTGTCACATATAGAAGTTTTTTGATATTTGCAACCATAGTAAAACAAAGACTTATATTTTTGATATTTATTTTATATATTTAAATGCCATTTAACAAAGAAAAATTAACCAAAAAAACTGAGTTCACATGTCACCTCTGACACACGTGTCATAGGTTCGCCATCACTGGTATAGACATTTCTGTTCTGAAAGGGAAAAATTGGAAGGAAAAAATAGGTGATGGGTACCAAGCAAGCCCAAAACATAGCATGACAAATACTAGTAAGATCTTAAGGCTTGAGAACAACAATATTTGGTTCAATGATCTGCCTTTCAGACACACTGGGGCCATTGTCCCACCTCTGTGGCCCTGCTGAGTGGAAATTGCAACCCAAGATTTCAGATAACCACTGTCTGTCATGTTGAAACAAGGCAATTATCTCCCCTTTTGACAACAAGGAGTCATTTCTGATGTTCTCTGAATTGTGTTTGGGAGCAGTTTTCCCTTGTCTTGAAGAATTAATTGGGCATGTTCACAGCAAAATAACTCTATGGTCTGGTCCTATAGGATTTAGGAAATCTGATAGCCTTCCTTCGTTTTGTTCTATCTTCATCCTCTTTAGTTCAAACTGGCAGTGTTTCTGCTGATGTGGATGATTAGACTAATGTCTCAACACTCATAACAGTCTCCTTATCAAATGCTTGCTCTGCTGCATCCTTAATGTTCTCTTCAGAACAAGTTTTATAAATTTTTACAATGTGTATAAACTGAGAACTTTCCAAATCTTAATTCTAATTCTTTTTTTTATTTAACAATTCCATCTTCAGTTTATTTATTTCTTCTCAAGATTTACTATAAACAGTCAGGAGAAACCAAGCCACTTCTTCAACACTTTGTTTAGATATTTTAGTTAAATAGCCATTTTCATCACTCACAGGGTTTACCTTCTACTAAACACTAGAATAAAATTCAGATGAGTTACTTGACTCTTTATAACATAAATATCCTTTTCTCCATTGTCCAATGTTTCTCTCATTTAACTCTGAGAGATAGCATCCATATGTCTAGCATGCACCTCAAAATTCCTCCAGTCTCTACCCATTGTCCAGTTCTAAATCTGCTTCCACATGTTTAGGTATTTGTTACAGCAGCACCTTACTTTTCAGTATCAAAAGCTATACTAATATGCTTGGGCTGCTATAGCAACTATGAATCCAATCACCTACGCTGCCAGTTTGAATTCACAGAGGTGAAGATGAAACAAAATGAAATCAATCCAATTTCTTACGTTCATACTGGGTGGCTTAAATAGCATAAATTTATTTGTCAGCATTATGGTGGCTGAGAAGTCCAAGATCAGGGTTCTGGAAGATTCAGCTTCTGGTGATAACTCTCTTCCTAGCTTGCAGATGACCACCACCTTGCTGTGTCCTCAAGTGGCAAAGAGACAGAGAGCTCTGGTCTCTCTTCCTGTTTTTATAGGAACACCAAGTCCATAATGGGGTCCCCACAAAAATGCCCTCATCTAAATATAATTATTTCACGAAAGCCTACCTCCAAATACCATTACATTAAGGATTAGGTGTTCAACATATGAAATTTGAGGGGATAAAAACATTCAGTGCATAAGATTCCCATCAAACCTCTCTAAATTTAAAATGAAAAGATAAATGACATGGGACCATGAAGACAATAAGAACAGAAGAAGGAACCAGAGCAAAAATATTTTGGAATCTGGAAAGCAGACTAATGAAAGATAACAAAACACCAAGCTTACAGTGAAGGAAGGAAGAAATCAACCTCATCTGAGAGAAGTCTATATTGGTGGCAGATAAGTTGGAAACTACACTGAAATTCTCCCAAAACCAAACTTGAATTATAACTAAAATATAGGAATAACAAACTGAAGACTAGCTGGAAAGAATCCTTATAACTAAGGACATAAAGTGGAGCCCACATAGATACTGGTAGGAAGTGCAGAGGCACAAGAGAGCTGGTGGGGTTCCCACAGATCGTAACTGAAGTTGCAGATATCTGAGCTGTGATGGGGGAGGGGGCCAGTCCCTGACTGAGAAGTTGGGGTCTAAACCCTGGGCTGGACTCCCCAGCCCAGAGCACCAGAACTGAGAGAGGTGCCCACATAACATCTGGCTGTGAAAAGCAGTGGAGTTGTTGTCGGCCAGGGAGAGATGGCTGGAAAGGTAGGCATCCACTTAAAGGGCCAACATACAAAATTTCATGTGTAGCCACTCACTTTGGGCTCCAGCAGAGTGCAGGAAGAGTAGATCAAGCTATGTAAGAATTCAGGGTTGGGGGCTCTGGGGATAGAGCTCAGAGGGTAGCTGCATGGATTCCTAGGCTGAGTCATTCTCCAGTACTGCAGAAGACATTTTTTTCAGGCAGACCTTTACCATCCAGGCACTTTTGTCCCACACATTTTTTCCCCACCCTGTGGAGTTTATACCTTGCTGTGCTCTACAGCCTGAGGCTCATTAAGAGACTAAGAATAACAATCATGCTGCTGGCAAAGACGAATCTCTGGAGGCGTTGAATCTTTGCCTGATTTGCTTATGGACCTGGGGCTGGGAAAAGCAGACTATTTTGTGCATATTGGTCCTGTCCAAAAATGTACCCAGAACAAGCAGAGGGAGCCAAAAGCTGCCAATTTCTAATGGCTCCAAACAGGGTACTCAGGGCCAGTTACAAACAGTGTCAGTCACTGGCCTGCACCAGAGAACATCCAAAAAGACTGGGGGTGGGGGTTGGGGGGATAGCACATCTACCTAATACATTGAAATAAACTTGAATAAGAAGCCAAAATGAGGAGATGAAAAACAAACCCCAAATGAAAGGATAAGAGAGTTCTCTAGAAGAAGAGCTAAATGAAATGGAGATAAGCCATTTATCAGATATAGAGTTCAGAGTAATTATTATAAGGATGCTCAACAGCATGAGAAAAGACATAGGAATTATGAAAAAATGAAGAATGACATAGCAGAAATAAAGAATACATTGGAAGCAATAAGCAGCAGATTAGAGGAAGCCAAGGATCAAATCAGTGAATTAGAAGACAAGATAGGAAGGAAATCACTCAATCAGAGAACCAAAAAGAAAAAAAAAAACATAAAAAGAAAAAAAAACATGGGGACAGTTTAAGGGAGCTGTGGGAAACCATAAAATATAACAATATCCACATCATAGGAGTACCAGAAGAAGAAGAAAGTGAACAAGGGAGCAAGAACATGTTTGAAGAAATAATGCAAAAAGCTTCCCTAACCTGGTGAAGGACAATGTCAAACAAGTACAGGAGACAACGAGAATCCCAAGCAAGAAGAACCCAAAGAGACCCACACCCAGACACATCATAATTAAAATGCCAAAAATTAAAGGCAAAGAGAGAACCTTAAAGGCAGTAATAAAAAAGATCAACCAAAGAACTTGTATGCTTATATGCATATTCCATGTACATAGACAATAGGGTGGTGAAGGGCTGGGAAGGGAGCAGGGGCAGGCTAGAAGAGGTCAATGGGGGAATAAAGCAGACATTTGTAACACTTTCAACAATAAAGATTTTTTTAAAATAAAAGCAATGGAAAAAAAATGTATTACCTACAAAGGAGTGACCATAAGGCTGTCAGATGATTTCTCATCAAAACTCTACAGGCCAGAAGGTAATGGTGTAAAGTATTCAAGGGAAAGAAATGCAAAGATCTGAAACCAAGACTCATATATCCAGCAAGGCTATCATTCAAAGTAGATAGTGAAATAAAGAGTTTTCCAGTAAAAGAAAAGGCTAAAGGAGTTTATCACCAGCATTGCAAAAAAATGCTAAAGGAGCTACTGTAATAAGAAAGAGAGAGAGAAAGAAACATAGGCATAAAGAATTAAAATGTCTCTAGTGGGTTTGGCTCACTGGATAGAGTGTTGGCCTGTGGACTAAAGGGTCTCAGGTCCCATTCCAGTCTAGGGCACATGCATGGGTTAAGGGCTCGATCCACAGTGGGGGGTATACTAGTACAGGGGCAACTGATCAATGATTCTCTTTCATCATTGATGTTTCTATCTCCCCCCTCTCCCTTTCTCTCTGAAATCAATATACATACATACATACATACATACATAAATGTCACTGAATAATTTAGGAGGATAGTAGTCCATCTCACCAAAGAGTATTTACCAAGTTTATGAATTAAACTCATCCTTTCTCCATGTATTCTTTAAAAGAGATTCCCAATAAAGTTTTCAGGAAACCAACGGTGAGTATTAGCCCTTGGGGAATCTGCCCTGGAGTGGAGTATTGCTAAAAAAAAATAAATAAATAAAATAGCAATAAATAAGTACCTATAAATAATAACCTTAAATGTAAATGGATTAAAAGCTCTAATCAAAAGATATAAGGTTGCTGACTGAATATGAAAACATGACCCATATATATGCTATCTACAAAAGACCCACCTCAGAACAAAAGACCCACAGAGGATGAGAGTGAGGGGATGGAAAAACATTTTCAATACAAATGGAAATGAAAAAAAAATGGGGTAGCAACACTCATATCTGATAAAATAGTCTTCCAAATGAAGGCTTTAACAAGAGACAATAAAGGTCACTCTATAATTCTAAAGAGATCATTCCAACAAGAGGATAAAACTCTGGTAAACATATGCATCCAATATAGGAGCACCCAAATATATATTTTTTTTTAAAAAAAGAAAAACTTCTGGAAGACTTTAAGGGAGAAATTGACAGAAATACAGTCATAGCAGGGGACTTGAACACCCCACTGACTTCTTTGGATAGATGTTCCAGACAAAAATTAACAAGGAAACAGTGACTCTAAATGACACACTAGATCAAATGGATTTAATTGACATTGGCAGAAGATTTCATCCCAAAACTACAGAATATATATTCTTCTCAAGTGCACATGGGACATTCTCAAAGATAGACCACATGTTAGGGCACAATCACTACAAGTTCAAGATTGAAATCATATCAAGCATCTTCTTGGGTCACAATGGCAAGAAATTGGAAATCAACTACAGTAAAAACACTCAAAAACATTCAATACATGGAGACTAAATAGCATGTTATTAAACAATGAGTGGGTTACCAATGGGATCAAGAAAGAAATCAAAAACTTTCTGGAAACAAATGAACATGAACACAAAACAGCCCAATATCTATGGAATATGGTGAAAGCAGTCCTGAGAGGGAAGTTCATAGCACTACAGGCCTACTCCAAAGAACAGGAAAAACTTTTAATAAGTTTTATAACCCCACAACTTAAAGAATTAGAAGGAGAACAACAAGTAAATTCCAGAGTAAGAAGAAGGAAGGAAATAATAAAGATCAGAGTGGAAATAAGTTTCTTATACAAAAGATTAATGAAACCAAGAGCTAGTTCTTTGAAAAGATAAACAAGACTGATGAACTTTTAGCCAGTCTCATCAAGAAAATAAGAAAGGATCTAAATAAATAACATCAGAAATGAACGAGGTGAACAACTGACACCACAGAAATACAAAGGATTGTAAGAAAATACTATGAGCAGCTATCTTCCAACAAGCTGGACAGTGTGGATAAAATGAACAAGTTCCTAGAAAAATACAATCTTCCAAAACTGAATCAGGAAGAACCAAAAGACCTGAAAGGGCCAAGAACAACTGATGAAATTGAAGCAGTAATCAAAAAACTCCCAGCAAACAAAAGCCCGGGTCTGGACGGCTTCAAAGGGGAGTTTTAACAAACATTCAAAGAAGAACTAACACTTATCCTCTCAAACAATTCCAAAAAAATCCAAGAGGAAGGAACACTTCCAAGCTCTTTCTATGAGAGTAGCATTATCCTAATTCTGAAACCAGATAAAGACATTATAAAGAAAGAAAATTATAGGCCAATATCATTGATGAACATAGATGCTAAAAACTTCAACAAAATATTAGCAAATAGGGTCCAACAATATATTTAAAAGATCATACACCGGGACAAGTGAAATTTGTTAAGGGATACAAGGCTGGTACAATATTTGAAAATCAGTGAATGTGATACAGCACATAAACAAACTGAAAGACAAAAATCACATGATCATATCAATAGACACAGAGAAAGCATTGGACAAAATCCAACACCCATTTTTTATAAAAACTCTCACAAGGTGGCAATAGAAGAAGCATACCTCAACATACTAAATGCCATATGTGATAAACTACAGCCAACATCATTCTCAATGGGCAAAATCGAAAATCATTTCCTCTAAGAACAGGAACAAGATAGGGATATCCACTTTCAGCACTCTTATTCAACGTAGTCCTAGAAGTCCTTGTTACAGTGACCAGACAAGAAGAAAATATGAAAGGCATCCAAATTGGAAAGGAGAAAGTAAAACTGTCATTATTCACAAATGACATAATATTGTACAGAGAAAATGCTAAAGATTCCACCAAAAAACTATTATCCTATATAATAAAAGAGAAACATGTAAATTGACCTTCCTCTGCTGTGCCCACCAGCCAATCAGGAGTGAATATGCAAATTAACCCATCAAAGATGGTGGGTAATTTGCATACACAGGTGGGGAGCGAAGACTGAACGCTCTGGCCTGAGCAAAGACTGAAGTCTGAAGACTGAAAACAACTGAAGACTGGAAACTGAAGAGGCTTGGCTTCTCCACTGCAGCCGGAGCGAAGACCTGGGTCCCAGGTGCCAGAGGAAAACGGGTGCTGGCAGCCAGGATAAGGGAGGCCTACTGCACAAATCTCTTCGTGCAACGGGCCTCTAGTATTTAATAAATGAATTTGGCAATGTAGCAGGATAACAAATTAACACTCAGAAATAGATGTCATTTTTATACACCAATAATGAACTCTCAAAAAAAGAAACTTTAAAAAAATCCCATTTACCATTGAAACAAACAAACAAGAAATAAGACACTTAGGATTAAATTTAACCAAGGAGCTAAAAAACCTGCACTCCGAAAACTACAGGACATGGAAAAAAAGAGATAGCAGAAGATATAACAAATGCAAGAATGTACTGTGTTCATGAATTGGTAGAATTAACATCATTAAAATGTTCATACTACCCAAAGCAATCTATAAATTTAATGCAATCCCTATTAAAATACCAACAGCTTATTTCACAAACCTAGACTAAACACTCTAAAAATTTATATGGAACCAAAAAAGAGGCCAAATAGCCACAGAAATCTGAGAAAGAATAACAAAGTTGGAGAAATCACAATACCAGATATCAAGTTATATTATCAAGCCTCTGTAATCAAAACAGTCTGGTACTGGCACAAGAACAGGCATATAGATCAATGGAACAGAACAGAGAACCAAGAAACCTACCCAAGCCATTATGTTCAATTAATATTTGACAAAGGAGACAAGAGCATATAATGGAGTCAAGAGAGTCTCTTCAATAAATGGTGTTGGGAAAATTGGACAGGTACATGCAAAAAAATAAAACTAGATCACCAACTTACAGCATACACAAGAATAAACTCAAAATGGATAAAAGACTTAAGTATAAGTTGTGAAACCATAAAAATCCTAGAAGAAACCATAGGCAGCAAAATCTCAGACATCTCTCGTGGCAATATGTTTTCCGTATATCTCCTAGGGCAAGGGAAATAGGAAGAAAGTAAACAAATGGGACTACATCAAAATAAAAAACTTCTATACAGCAAAAGAAACCATAAATAGAATGAAAAGGGAGCCCACAGTATGGGAGAACATATTTGCCAATGATACATCTGATAAGGGGTTAATTTTCAAAATATATAAGGAACTCCTACAACTTAACAAAAGAAGATAAACAATCCAATTTTAAAAACTGGCGAAGGACCTAGGTAGACAGTTCTCCAAAGTGGACATTCAGAAGGCCAAGAGATATGAAAACATGCACCAGAGGTGCAAATTAAAATGACAATGAGGTATCATCTCACACCTGTCAGAATGGCTACCATCAACAAATCAACAAATGACAAGTTCTGGCAAGGATGTGGAGAAAAGGGAACCCTAGTGTACTGCTGGTGAGAATGTAGACTGGTGCAGCCACTACAGAAAACAGTATGGTGTTTCCTCAAAAAATTAAAAATTGAACTCCATTTGACCCATTGATCCCACTTCTAGTAATATATTCTAAGAAACCCGAAACACCAATCAGAAAGAACATATGGACTCCTATGTTCATAGCAGCACAATTTACAACAGCTAAGATCTGGAAACTGCCCAGGTGTCCATCAGTAGATGAGTGGATAAAAAAGCTGTGGTAGATGGAATACTATGAAGCAGTGAAAAAGAAGATTCTTACCCTTTGACACAGCATGGAGTGTCCTGGGGAGTACTATACTAAGCAAAATAAGCCAGTCAGAGAAAGACAAGTATTATCAGATGATCTCACTCATATGTGGAATCTAATGAATAAATAGATCCAGAGACATAGAAGCATGAAACAGTCTGTGGAATCTGAGGGAAGGTGGGGGAGAGTAGTTGAGGGAGATAATAACCAAAGAACTTGTATTCATATATGCATAACCCATGGACACAGACAATAGTATAGTAATGGCCTGTAAAGGGGGGGAGGTACCGTTAGGATTAGAGTGGGGTCAATGGGGGGAAAATGGAAACACCTGTAATACTTTCAACAACAAAAATAAATTTAAAAAAGAGAGAGTGAGATATTAAGTGATGGAATCAGATCCACTTAAGACTCTGGGCAGGAAATTGAACTCAGCAAGATGTATCTGTGCCAGAGGACACTGGGGACTTTGAGAACAGGTCACTGTAAATATTTAGATGTCATCATAAGAAACTATTCATAAACTATTTTTACATTAAGAAAAAAAAGAAACTTGATTTATACCAGATAATTCTCAAAATGCTTAGGAATTGGCATACCACATATCTATGAAATTCGGAGTAAAGCAGGAACTCTAAAAATAAGATTTTATAAAATTGGCTTAAAAGTAATCAAATTTCTAGATCTTCTTCCCAACTCTGGTTTGTGATTGTCCCTTCACAAATGAAATAGAAACTTGGAGATTTTTTTCCTATGAGGAAGATAAAAGAGATTGTGCTGTTTACTGAATTGTTTTAACTTCATTAAGCTGCAATGCCAAGGCTCTGAGTCAAATATCTGTCTAGATGTTGCTATTAGGACCATTTTAAAATGTGATTAACATTTAGTCAATAGACTTTGAGTGAACATATTGCTTTCCACAATGTGGGTGTGCCTTATTCAATCAGTTATAGACCTTAAGATCAATGACTGAGCTTTCCTAAGAAGAAATTCTCCTCAAGACTTCAACATACAAACCCTGCCTGCATTTCCAGTCTTCTGCTCTGCAGAATTAGGACTCCAGATTGCAATATCTTCTCTTATCTGAGTTTTCCTATCCTACAGATTCTCTCGGGAGTCTGAACTGGGGAGTGCCTCCACGGTCACAGTGAAGGTGATCAAGGGCACTCCACGGTCACCATGAGGGAAATCAAGGACACTCCACTGAAAGTATGGGGATGGGAGGAAAGTTTTCATGCTGAATGCTGAGTACTGAGACTTCCAGTCTATGGACCCCATTCCACTCCTACCATATAATGACCAGACTCCGACTCTCTAGGCAGGAAATTGGAAGATTCATCTGTGAAGGAAAAAGACCAGGCCAAAGGAAAAAATATAATACCAACATTTGGGAGTTCCCTTTCAAATAGCTTATCCAGATCACCCCATAGAGAGGGTCCAACACAACAGGCTTAAGCTGCACTTTCAGAGCATCTGAACAGAATTTTATACCCTCATCCTTTATCACAGGCAGGCAACCCTGGATTACTTGACACCTAAGGAAAGCCTCTAACTTAAGAAAGAGAAACAGAGATAACACAGTCAAACAAAAAATGTGAAATAACTATGAGGGGTGGAGAAAAAAAACAACTGTTGAGATAAGAAAACAAAATAACTTTTAATATCAATGGAATGATAAGATAGTCCATCCATGAAGCAAGAATAGGATATTTTAAGAAAGAAAATTCAAAGAATAAATTAAAACAACTCTTACAAATAAAAGTATGTTAGAAATCAAAAGCTTCAAAGAGGGGTAACACAGATGCTTAAAAAAATCTCCAGAAAGTAGAATAGAGACAAAGAGATGAAACTAAGATAACTAAGTAAGATAAGAAAACTGAAGTCCCAAGCCAGAAGAACGAATGGAAACTGTATGAGTTCCTGGGAGAGAAAAGAAAGAAAGGGGACAAGGGGGGAATCATGAATAAATTAGTTAAAGAAAATGTCCTCAAACTAAAGGACCTTTTCCAGGATGAAAAGTCCAACAGCAATGCAACAAGATGGATAAAAATAGACCAAGGAATAGCACTGCAAAAACTAATTCACTTTATTGGTATGACCTCTCCCTCCCCTCATTACTGTCGCATTAAATTACAAATATACTGCAGAGTACGGCTTGCTGGATGAGGAGGCACAAGCCACCCACACGGCTGCGGATAGCCCCCTCAGCATCCCAGCTCCCGTGGTGGGGAAGTGAGAACTCCGGAGTTGTTTTGATTGAAGGGGCCGTTTCAATAAACTTACACAAAGGATGTAAAGTCACAAGATTTACTACTTACAGATCCCAGGTATGGCAGGGGTGGGGAGGGTGTGCATACTGAGCTGGGGGAAGGGCAGCCCTATGTCCCAGGTCACAGGTGGGCAGGAGATAGGGAGCAGAGTAACAAGTGCCTATTACTTAACAGGGTAATTGGATGGAGGTCACTAACTTTTCAGAGACTCGGCTGTAAGTGGTGACTTTAGAGGTGTCCCGGGAAAAGCAAGGTGGAAACTGTGGCAGGAATCTTCAGCTCAGGTCCTGTTCTAAATATCCAGACTCTGGGTGTGAGCAGTGACATGTGAATGTAAATGCCTAGGCAGCGACTCAAAACAGCTGTTGTCTCTAGTTGAAGACATTAGAAGATAGTCAATTCTACCAGTTAGACCAGTGGTTCTCAACCTTCCTAATGCCGTGACCCTTTAATACAGTTCCTCATGTTGTGGTGACCCCCAACCACAAAATTATTTTCGTTGCTACTTCATAACTGTGATTTTGCTACTGTTAGGAATCATAATGTAAATATCTGATATGAAGGATGTATTTTCATTGTTACAAATTGAACATAATTAAAGCACAGTGATTAATCACAAAAACAATATGTAATTATATATGTGTTTTCCAATGGTCTTAGGCGACCCCTGTGAAAGGGTCATTCGACCCCCAAAGGTTGAGAACCGCTGAGTTAGAAGGCGAGGAGTCTTCAGATTTCTGAAAACAACACTGTAAATGTATCAATACTTTCAAGATTTTGAAGAAAAACAATTCCCAACATAACGTTCAATATCCAGGCAAACCACCAATCAAGAAAAATAATAGATTAGAAACATTTTCAAATCGATAAGACTTCAAACTCTTAACCTCCAGAAAGCTACCGGAAGGTATTGTTCATGAAAATGAGGATGTAAGCTAGGAAAGAATACATTATGGAAGATGCAACACAAAAAAAGAGGCAAAGGAAACCAGCAGGATGATGGTGAAGTGGATGTAGCTGCTGTGTACCAAGTGTAGAGAGCAACCAACCCAGGTTGATGCAAGTTTACCTGGTAAAGATTTGTGGCTGGAACAGTGCAGGGCCCCATAGCTACAGCCAGCTTCCCCGCCCCTCACCCCCCTGCCCCCCCGCAAAGTGAAGGGTTAGGCACACTGAAATTAAAGGAATCATCACTTTATTGGTGACATTCATAATGGTGGCAGTGTATGGCTAAGGCTACACATAAAAAGATAGGTTGTAATTAGAAATGCTTACACCAAAACCTGGTGTATGTGTTTTAATCAGTGTATAGGAAGACCTAGCTCCTTCCTATAAACTACAATGCAGAAGAAAACACAAACCTGCCTAAATAAAAGTAATTCTCCTATGTGCATACTTGCTTATATACATACTACAGGCCCGGTGCACAACAATTTGTGCACTCGGGGGGGAGGGGGGGTCCCTCAGCCCGGCCTGTGCCCTCTCTCAGTCTGGGACCCCTCGGGAGATAATGATCTGCTGGCTTAGGCCTGCTCCCGGGTGGCAGAGGGCAGGCCCAATCTCTAGGTGCAGCTCCTGGTCGGACTCAGAGCAGGGCTGACTGGGGAGTTGGGGCGCTGCCCCCTGTCATGCACAGAGCAGGGCAGATTGGGAGGTTGCGATGCCACCCTCAGTCACACTCAGGGTAGGGCCGATGGGGGGTTGGGTCACCGCCCCCTGTCACACTCAAGGCAGGGTTGATGGGGAGGTTGCAGTGCCACCCCCTGTCACACACAGAGCAGGGCCAATCACGGGGTTGGGGCGCTGCCCCCTGTCACGCACAGAGCAGGGCCCATCAGGGGGTTGGGGAGCTCCCCCCTGTCACGCACAGAGTAGGACCCATAGGGAAGTTGGCGCACCGCCCCCTGTCACACACAGAGCAGTATGGATCAGGGGGTTGGGGCGCCGCCCTCTATCACCCACAGAGCAGGGCCTATAGGGAGGTTGTGGCCCCACCCCCTGTCACACACAGAGCTGCAGGGCGATCAGGGGGTTGGGGCGCTGGCCCCTGTCACACTGATACCGGAGTCGGGAGGCCTCGCGGCTCCACTGATCCCAGTGCTGGGAGGCATATTACCCTTTTACTATATAGAATAGAGGCCTGGTGCATGGGTGGGGGCTGGCTGGTTTGCCCTGAAGGGTGTCCTGGATCAGGGTGGGGGTCCCCACTGGGGTGCCTGGCCAGTCTGGGTGAGGGGCTGCGGGCTGTTTTCAGGCTGGGACTGAAGCTCCCAACTGCTCCTTTCTTTCTTTTTTTTTTTTTTTTTTTTATTCTGGGCCAGCTTTAGCTCTGAGGCTTGGCTCCAGCTCTGAGGCCTCAGCTCCTGAAAGCAGGTATCTGGTTTGTTTAGGTTCTATAATCGAAACTCTGTATCAACTCCAGCTCTGAGTTCCCAGCCGGCTGAACGCTGGGTTCTGGGGTTTTGTTTAGCTTCTATATTTGTTACAATGTTTCTTAAACTGAAAGCTCAGAGGCCCTCAAGGCAGGCGGGAAACGTTGGATTCCTCCGTCACTGAAGCAAGCAAGCCTCATGTTCAGTTTAAGCTGCCTGGCTGCCGGCCGCCATCTTGGCTGGCAGTTAATTTGCATATAGCCTTGATTAGCCAATGGGAAGGGTAGCAGTTGTAAGCCAATTACCATGTTTCTCTTTTATTAGATAGGATGGAATATTTCTGAAGAATTACTTATAAGTTTTGTCCCCACGGAAAGAAACTGGTTGGCTAAAGAGGATAAGTTGACTGAAGACTTAATTCTCACAATTCACTCCTTTGATCCTTTTAAAAATGATAGTATGTTCTTGTATTACCTTCTGAAGGAATGATTAAAAATATACTGTATATTTCCTACAAATTATTATAAATATGCCTACTTTTGATTCAGCAATTTTACTGGTAGTGATTTATCCAATAAATAATGCTATGTATGTGCAAGATGGCATGGGTAGGAAATGATTCATTGAAACATTGCTTGTAATACTAAAAATCTGGCAACAATACAAATATCCATTGATAGGGATAAAGTAAAATACATAAAAACATTGTATGAAAGAAGCAAGACCAGATCTATAAATAATTTCAATAAATGTCAATGAATTAAACACTAATTTTCAACAAACATATGACAGGATGCTCAATGATAGTAATCACTGGGGAAGTATAGAGTGAAATATCAATGAGAGACATTTTTATATCCATTTGGTTAACAAATCTGATAATATCAAGTGTCGGTTATGACATAAGGAAAGTGGAACTTTCAACCTTTTGTCAAAATCTATATATCCCCATGTTTCCAACCAGGATATCTGATACTCTTCAACATGGGCTGTCGAAATGCACTACTTATCCTCCCCCTTATCTCCCAGAAACCATCTAATGGTCACTCTTTCAAGAAACCACCCTGGTATATACATGGAACCATCCTCACTGTTTCTTCTCTAAGGCTCCATTTGGGGGGGATTGAGAAGCTCCACACCACACTGACATCCCAGAATCCCTAGCCGTGAGGTCTAGGCTACTTCCTTATCTTCTGGTGTGGGACTGGTTAGTATCGCCTCATCTTTTCCATCAGTTCCATCAGTTAAATCTATTGCGTTTCGCCCACTAAAGTTTTGGATTTTTTCTGTCCACCTTCAAAGTTTTCTCTCCTATGACTTTGATTCTGCACCTCATGCTTATTGTAGCATGATAGTAAGATGAGCAGACAATGTGGCTTGTGGCAGATAGAGTGAGAAAGAGAAAGAAGGCAGTTAATTAAGCATTAACTAAATTCCTGCAGCTATATAAAATTTATTCTTTAATTCTTAAGATAACTTTGAAAGGAAGACAATATTATTTTCCCATTTTACAGATTAGGAAACTGGACCTGGTCTTTTCTTTTTCTTTGTTCTTCTTTTAAAAATGTGTGTGTGTGTGTGTGTGTGTGTGTGTGTGTGTGTGTTTTAATTGTGTGTGAGAAAACCAAGGAGGTTCTTAACAAAGGCAACACTTCTCCGTCAGCATTTCGGGAGATAGTACTTGTACCTAAACACCTGTTAAACACCTTTGTGGTTAGATATGATCTACATAGCTACCCCCACCCCTACTCTTCTCACCTTTGTGACCTTCTCTCTTGTAGCTCTTTCCATCCTAGACTCACCCAGCAGCCCTAGCCATCTTGGTTTCCTCAGGCACTCCAGGGGTGCTCCTTTGACAGGACCTTTGCACATGCTGTGTCCCCTGCTTGGAATGCCTTTCCTCCCAGTGGCTGGCTCCCTCATCTCCTTCAAGTCTTTGCTCAAACATCTCAATATAACCCACTCAACTTCACTCCCAACTCCCCGTCACAGTCTCCCTAACCCTCTTGTCTCTTTATTTTTCTCTATTGCACTTATCACCATGTGATAGATTTAAATGTTTTTTTATTTATGTTACTAGAGGCCCGGTGCACAGATTCATGCACCAGTGGGGTCCGTCAACCTGGCCTGTGCCCTCTCACAATCCTGGACCCCTCAGGAGACGTCGGACTGCCAGTTGTGGCCTGACTCCCTCAGGCCAGGCCGAGGGACCCCACTGGTGCATGAATTCATGCACTGAGCCTCTAGTATGCATATAAGACCTTTGGTTAATCTTTTCCCACCCTCTCTTCTTCCCCCTTCCCTGTGATATTCATCAGTTTGTTCCATGTTTCCATGCCTGTGCATTGAGCATATGCCCCCTGGTGGTCAGTGGACATATAGCTACCGTTCGAACAGTCTACCAGTTGAACAGTCGGATGGTCACTTAGGCTATTATATATATACTAGAGGTCCGGTGCACAAAAATTTGTGCACTTGGGGGGGAAGGGGGGTCCATCAGCACCACTTGTGCCCTCTCACAGTCTGGGACCCCTCAGGAGATAATGACCTGCTGGCTTAGGCCCACTCCTGGGTGGCAGAGGGCTGGCCCAATCCCTAGGTGCCTGCCCCGCAGCCCCTGGTCGGGCTCAGAGCAGGGCCGATTGGAGAGTTGGGGCGCCACCCTCTGTCATGCACAGAGCAGGGCAGATCAGGAGGTTACAATGCCACCCCCAGTCATGTTCAGGGTAGGGCCGATTGGGGGGTTGGGGCATCGCCCCCTGTCACACTCAAGGCAGGGTTGATGGGGAGGTTGCAGCACCGCCGCCTGTCACACACAGACCAGGGCAGATCAGGGGGTTGGGGCTGTCCCCTGTCATGCACAAAGCAGGGCAATCAGGGGGTTGGGGAGCTCCCCACTATCAGGCACAGAGCAGGGCCGATCAGGGGGTTGGGGCGCCTTCCCCTGTCACGAACAGAGCAGGGCGGATAGGGAGGTTGTGACCCCCTCCCTCCCCCCCCCCATCACACACAGAGCTGCAGGGTGATCAGGGGGTTTGGGCGCTGCCCCCTGTCACGCTGCTCTAGGGGTCAGAAGGCCTCGCGGCTCCGCTGATCCTGGTGCTGGGAGGTCTCGTGGCTCCACTTGACACTGGGGCAGTGAGACTTCACTGTTCCGCTGATCCTGGTGCTGGGAGGCCTCGCGGCTCCCCTGATCCCAGGTTCGGGAGGCCTTGCGGCTCCGCTGATCCCGGTGCTGGGAGGCATATTACCCTTTTACTATATAGGTTAGAGGCCTGGTGCACTGGTGGGGGCCAGCTGGTTTGCCCTGAAGGGTGTCCCAGATCAGGGTGGGGGTCCCACTTGGGTGCCTGGCCAGCCTGGGTGAGGGCATGATGACTGTTTGCAGCTGGTCACACTCCCTTCAGGGTGGGGATCCCCACTGGGGTACCTGGCCAGTCTGGGTGAGGGGCTGAGGGCCGTTTTCAGGCTGGTGGGTGACTGAAGCTCCTGACCTCTCCCTTTTTTTCTTTTTCTTTTTTTATTCTGGTATTTATTTACCTTCTATGGCTGTCACTGGAGCTGAGAGCCAGCTTTAGCTCTGAGGCTCAGCTCCAGCTCTGAGACCTCGGCTGCTGAAAGCAGGTATCTGGGCTTTGATTGGCTTCTATAATTGAAACACTGTTGCAACTCCAGCTCTGAGGTCCTGCTGGCTGAAAGCAGGTTTCTGGGGATGGTTTAGCTTCTATAATTGCAACATTGTTGTGATCCTGCTCGCTCCAGCTCTGATGGCTGAAAGCAGGTTTCTGGGGATAGTTCAGCTTCTATAATTGCAACATAGTTGCTTAGAGTACAGCTCAGAGTTGGGCGGCAGCAGGCGGGGAACCTTGGCTTCCTCCATCACTGGATCAAGCAAGCCTCCTGTTTGCTTCAGCTGCCTAGCTGCCAGCCGCCATCTTGGTTGGCAGTTAATTTGCATATCGCTCTCATTAGCCAATGGGAAGTGTGTTGGAGGTACAGTTAATTACCATGTTTGTCTATTATTAGATAGGATATATATATATATATATATATATATATATATATATATATATAGAGAGAGAGAGAGAGAGAGAGAGAGAGAGATGTTCATGAGAATGTAAATTCCAGAGAGCAGAGACTTTTGCCTACACCATTTTCAGGCACACAGTAGGTGTACAACTAATCTTTACCAAATGAAATTAAATAAATGAATAAAGTTGAGGAAAAGTTGAGTTAGGCAAAGTTAACCATGTGTTTAACTGCAGGAGAAAAAGTCTTTAGTATTTCTAGGCTTTTCAATCACCAAGAATAGAATCTAGCAAGCACAATTTCCCAAACTTATGTGAGCATACCACCCTCTTTACATGGAGTAGAGAGTTGTGCTTAAATGGAAATTGAGTTGTAAGAATAGGTTTTGATGAGAAGAGAAAGGGAGAGAATACTAGAATCCAGTGTGTCTCAAGGAAAGTGAGAAAGAGCAATTTCACTCATTAATTCATTCATTTGTCCCAAAAAATATCTATCAAGTACATCTGATGAGCTACAAATCCTTCCAGACACAGGGACAGACAGAGACCCAAAGCAGTGGGGCCCCAGCTCTCACAGAGCTCACATCCTCCACTAACCTCTCTGGCTTTGTGACTGCTTTTAATCCTATAAAATCTCTGAGAAATGTTCCAAGACTGTGTCCCTATTGTTTTAAGACTTTTATTTTTAATCAGAAAGAAAGCAGAAATATAATTAACCCCTGAATGAGAAAGTCACATGTAAATTGGTGGAGCAACACAAGCTATGGATTTCCCACCTGCTCTGAGTTCATCCTTTCACGATCTGCACCATAATCAATATCCTGCCATCCAGAAGGCATGACTGAGGAATCCCAGATGACTGCTGCAACAGAACTGCACTCCTTTATCATATCTTCCTCTGCAGCAAGGGAGATGATCATAATGCAGAAGGAAGGGACTGGATAGAGTATTAATTGGTAGGAGGTTGCTTTATCATCTCCAGTAGCCTAAATAAATAAATAAATAAATAAATAAATAAATAAATAAATAGTTTTATCTTTAAAAAGGTTCTGTCTTACTGATAAACATAACAGGGCAACAATGTATTGTCTGATAAGTTATTTTGGCTAAAATCTCACTCTGGAAATTACTTGTCATGGCAACAGGCTGGTGTCATCTCTGAAACAAGCAGCCTGAAGTAGATAGATTGTTTCAATTATTGAATTTGCATAATGAATGAATCCTGTTTATAGGGAATCCATAGGTGGTGGCAGTAGCAAATGGTGGCTGTGATGTGTTGGGAGATGGTAGAGTTTTATATTCTCTTTCAAAATACAAAACAGGATTGTCGTTTCCTGTAAATAATCACAGAATTAAAAGAAGAAGAGCAGGAGGGAGGGCGGAATTCCTAAAACTTCTCATTTTGTCTTAGCTCCTGAGACATGCCCTTTCTTTCCAAACTGTCCTCGCTCTGTCTAGTTCAGACAATGCTACATGGAGGCATGGAACCTTTTGTGATGTTTTGTCTAATTGCATCTTGCTCCGCCCACTGTGCTTCTTATAGCGCTGTGGGGGTGTTATACATAGAACCAGCAAATGCCCCAAGAACTCCTTGGTTTCCATGGTAAGTGTCATTTCACTAAGTAAGCGTCATATAAAATGTATGGTAAAATCCTATATAATAAAAGCCTAACATGCAAATTGACCGAACAGTGGACCGACAAGTGGAACAACTGGTCACTATGATGCACACTGACCACCAGGGGGCAGATGCTCAATGCAGGAGCTGCCCCCAGCCCACAGGCCTTAGGCCAGCCAAGGTGAGTGCCAGCAGGGGCCCCCGACCACCCCCACCGGTTGCCCTACTGATTGGCCCTGATCACCCGCCAGGCCTATGGACCCTACCCATGCATGAATTTTGTGCACTGGGCCTCTAGTTGTTTATAAAGCTCTCTGCCAAGCAAGAAAGTCAATTACGCTACTTTTGAGTAACCCCACTGCTTTGTCTTTTCTCCCAACCTTTTTAGACCAGCAGTCTGGAGCATTTTTAGGGGGAGGGGGGGCCCAAAGAGATAGCATTAATTTCCTGCCCCATCCAGAGAGATGTCCTTGGTTTTAGTCAAACTGAGAAGGAGGTAGGCCTGTGATTGGTGCATTTCATCCTCACCAACATGTTCCTACTTTACCCCTCTCCACCTGTCCTGTGCCAAACAGGGCTGATATGGCTCTCCATTACTCACCTGTTTTACAATCCCAGCTTTTATACCCTGGCACCATAATGGTCTCACTGTGTGCAATCATCCTCTCCAGACAAGCAGCCCTGAAGAAAATTGACCTTCACCCATCTTACACTTTCACTTAAATCCTCAATGCCTTTAGAGTCTGACTACACTGAAAAATTTCCATTCCCTGCACTGATTTTTTTCCTAATAATCACATCTCCTTTTCCATGCAGATTAAAAATAGAGAAGAAGGATTTTATATAATTATAATATTTCTTTGGTTGTACACACATTGATTGAGTTGGTTTGCTTACCAAGCAATGCTTTCTGAATCCCAAAAATGAACAGGGACTTAGGCATTCAGTTATGCATCACTTTGATTACTTGTTTGGCAAAGTTCAGTTTACAAAGCAAAGCTCAGAAACCATTTTATTTTTAATAAACTGGAAGAACACATAAGAGAAACATTTTCCAAATTCTGCTGGCTGCGTGCATGTTCAGAAAATCCAGAGCCATATTTCCCCCCCAAAGACCCTGGTGACAGATAAGAGAACCTATAATCATCAATGTTTTAAGTTCTAGCCCCGTGAAATTTTCTGATCTTTGTTCAATCTTTGTTCAAAGACCATCTGTCTTCAATCCAACAGTTTAAATACTAATGACCAAATTAGTAAACATTTATTTTGTAAATTGGCAAAGGGGGAGGCAGAAGCAGGCTGAACCTTTCACTATTATTTTGTTTACAGTGATAGAAAATGCCATCAGATGAATTTGAGCCAGAGAGGTTTTTTTCTAACAGGCACATAACATTTATTAATGAGTGGCTGAGGACTGTTTTGTTTTAAAAAATGAAAAATGTATTAAAATAACATTTTTGAGTGTTCCATATCATTGCTCTTCACCTCGTGATTTATTAAGGTGATGATAAAAACATTTGCAACAAAGTCAGTATATGTGCTATTATAGTTATTAAATAGACTGCAGTATTTGCAAGATACTTTGGGAATAAATGTCGTTGGACTCCTCTAGAAGGTTACCTTTGAGTGAGAAGTGTGGAGAGTCAAGGGTGGAACAATTTAAGTTTTCACAAAATTTAGAATTAGAACTAAAGATTCTGACACCCCCATTCCAATGTGGATTTTTTTTCCCCAACACACCGAGGCCTTTCTCAGACACCAGCTGGGTGTCCTGCAATTCACCTCAATTCTGACACTATCTCCCCAGGGATGGCGTCAGTTCCACTGCTGAAGCGCTCAGTCCCCAAGGCTGCCCTCCACTGCTATGTCCATAGCAAGCCCGGGCTGTTAGCTGTCAGACTGGCTACAATTAGACGTTCCCATGACCCACTCCTTGGGTTCCATCCATTTGACACAGCGACTCATAGAACTCAGGGAAACATACTTACTCACTAGGTTACCATTTTATTACAAAGGATATTGAAGTAAATAAATAAACCCAATGGCAAATGATAAACTCAGGGCAAGTTCCTGAACAAAACAGCTTCCATCCCCATGGGGTTTGGGGCCTGGCTCAGTGGCCCTTGGAAGCGCTCTGGTCCCACAATCTGGAAACTCCCTGGGGCCCTCCTTTGGGTTTTTAAGGAGGCTTCATTACCGAGGCAGGAGTGACTACATCATAGGCCACTGGTGATTGGCTCAATCTTCAGTCCCTTTCCCAGGAAGTCAGGGGGTGGGACTGAACATTCCAACCCTCTTTCAGGGTTGGTTTCCCTGGAAACCAGCCTCCAAAAGTCACCTTGTTCACATAAACCCAGTTGTGGTGGAAAAGAGTTGTTATTAGTAACAAGACACCCATTTAAACTTTATGGCTCTTAATGTATTCAGGAGTTGACAACAAGAGACCAAATATCACAAAAGATATTTCACTGTTCTTATCACTCAGAAAATTCCAAGGGAATTGGGAGCTGTGAGCCAGGAACCATGAATGAAGACCAAATATATATGAGAAATATATGTTGGTCATGTATTTCTTATAAATCACAATATCACTAGGGCTCTGTGAAAAATGATTTCCTTTGAATTTTAGCATTAGTGGAGGTAAGAGGAGTGTTAGATGAACCCACAGTTGATCTATCCATCATACTTATATTTATACTTTCATTCTCCAAGTGTATCATATACATTCTTAAGTTTCATGACTTTGGAGAATTCCAAAAGTCTGACTTCTTGTAAATTGCAACAACCATAATATTTTTATGGATAAATTTGTAAATATCTACTTGGAGTTCATACTTATATAAGATGAGAAGTTGAATGAGACCCATGGTGCTGTGTATAGAGTTACAGCTATTCCTCAGCGGGGTCTATCAGGATGCTACCACTTGCAAAATACAGGATTTTGAAGGTTTCCGTTTAAATAGGCATTAAGCAAAAGCTCAGACCACCAGGTAGAATCAAGAATCACATTTTGAGCAAGGGTATGGCTTAGATCAACACAGAATGCAGATGCCCAACAGAGAGGGTGCAGGCCAACATGCCGACCAAGACCAGTGTGAAAGAGCCAGTCAGCACAAGGACCCAACAAGGCTTTCCCCACTGATCTGAGGGCTGTAATTAAGTATCCTATATGGTGGTTTTAAAAGTAATGGCAGAGCCCTGGCTGGTGTGGCTCAGTGGGCTGAGTGCCCCCCCCCCCCCCCCATGCACTGGAGGGTAGCCAATTTGATTCCCAGTCAGGGCAATTACCCAGATTTCAGGTTCGATCCCCAGGTAGAGTGTATACAGGAAACAACTGATCAATGTTTCTCTCTCATATTTTTCTTTGTCTCTGTCTCTCTCTCTCCCTTTGTCTCTCACTAAAATCAACTTAAAAAACATTTTTTAAATAGAAAAGGGTTGGCAACTGGACTCTGCATGAAAAGCCAGTTTCTTTATTATTATTATTATTATTATTATTATTACCTAAAGTTTTACATATGTCTCCTTTTCCCCAATTGACCCCTCGCCCCCTCAACCATTCCCATCCAGGGCAAGCCTCCACCGCCCTAGTGTCTGTGTCCTTTGGTTATGCTAATATGCACGCATACAAGTCCTTTGGTTGCTCTCTAACCACCCCCCCCCCCATTTGTCTCTAGATGGATCTATTCTTGTTCATCAAATTATGTTGATCATTATATCCCACATATGAGTGAGATCATGTGATATTTATCGTTCTCCAACTAAGCCAGTTTCTTATTCAATAAATATGTATAGCTCCTCCTATGTGCCAGGGCACTCCATTAGGTTCTAAGGATATGGTGTATAAAACAGACTTGGTTTTTGCTTAACTGAGTTTACAATCCAGTGGGAAGGCCAACTTTAAAGAAATTCACCACACATATAAACTCTACATAATAAACAGCCTTAGTCTCACATGCTATGAAGGGAAAATGTGAGAAACAATTTGGAATCAGGAAAGAGTTTCTGAGGAGCCAACTTTTAACTGCAGCACGAAGGATTAATAGAGGTCAAAGGGGTAAGGCAGGAGTGAGACAAAAGGAGCAGGGCTGTTAGGGGAAGGGAGAGCTTCCTGGTCCAGGGGTCTGATAGAAGTCCCACATGGCTGGAGCATAGTAAAGAGGAGGGTGAGGATGGACACAAAACCAGGGAGTACAGGGCTCTGTAGACTGGGGTAGGATTTGGGATTTTATGCCAAGTGAAGTAGAAAGCCATTGAAAGGTTTCCACCATGGAGGTAAACCATATAGGTTGGCATTTGTTTGAAAAGCTCACCTTGGCTTCCTACATTGGAGCAGGGAGAGTGGAGTCAAAGACAGTAGACAGGAGGTTTATGCTGTGGTCAGATGTGAGCTGATAGTGGCTTGGGCTGGTGTAGGGCAGTGTGGACAGAGAGAAACTAGAGGAAATTCTTTCCAGTTGCCCTCTGCTGTGACAGAAAATCGAAGCCCACCCCCCATTTTCAGTCCCCAGATGAGTACCTATCATAATTGCTACTACCCAGTTTCATCTGATGGGCCCATTCATATCAGAGAAAAGGACATAAGACCACCCTAGCAGCCACCTGAATTAATAATCCTTGGAAAGGTTTTCATAACTGAGATTCACTTGAAAACTCTCTTTTGTTAGGTTGAAACGTTGCCTATGGTGAGCAAAGCAAAAGCATTACATGCTGCTAATTCGTTTGGCAGATGTCTACTACAAAAATCAGACACACACACTAGAACTGACCTAACCCCAGGAAGAGCAATACCTCTTAGTTGAAAATCTGCAAGAAACTCATCATTTATTATTAATGTCACCAGGGGCACCGATGGCTTTGATATGCATGCTGGAGCTACCTGCCTGCCCCCAGCCAGGCACAGCGGCCTCGCACTCCCTCCTCCAGCCAGGAGCACTGATTCCAGGGCAGGGAGCTTTTCGGGAGTTTGCCCTCTAGACTATCGGTGCATGAGTAGAAGTTTTGAGTGCAGAAACCAAATCATTTCAAAGGGGATGTGGGATTTGCTCTCAGCACAATTTAGAAAACCACAAGATTTGTAGAAACAGAGGCTGAAAAGGAAATGAGTGCTTCTAAGCAGGACTGCAGGGCACAGGCCTTGTCATGTAATATGAACCCATGTTTATCCTCTGACCCTACAGTTCCTGATTTATTGCCTTGACTTACCTATAGGTACCTCAAGAGGCAGAAAACACTTAGGCCCTCGATTTCTGTCCCCAGCGCGTGACCAGACACAGCTTTATGTGTAGCTAGATCACAGGAAGTATTTCAGCTGAACGCCGAGAGCCTGGCAAAGCGGAACCGGGGTGGGAAGGAAAGTGGGCCAGGCAGGACTGTGTAGACAGCAGACAGCAGAGTGCACAACTGAGAAAGCAGGAACACAGCATCCTGCCAGCCGTGCTTGCCAGGGACTCCCTTTGACACTCCCCCATTCCCAGTCTGCTAAGCCTTCCTGCCACCAGAGGGAATATTTATTCCAATAAAATGGGAGAAGAGGAGCTCTCTTTATTGATTCCCTGTATGGGCTGAATAACATTCCTTTATTATTGATTGATTCAGCAAATATTTGAATGCCAGACACTGGGCTTTTTAGACAAGTTACTAAACCTCTCTGAGGACCAGAGGTCTCATTCTCATGGGAAGTTCATAGCCTGATGACAAGGTGATTTTGACAATTAAGTGAAATGATATCTTTAAAGTAAAAAGCACAGTGTCTGGCCATTCGAAGCTGCTCCATTTTTCCTCCTTTCTCTTGCCTTGCACCTGCACCTGTCACTCCTTCAGTGTGGTCCGTCTTGTTGTTGAATGGTGCCCATCTCAGAAAAACAGGCAGCTACAGAGCCCTGGGGGCTGCAGGGAGAGAGTCTATAGTGAATATTCTAGAGCCATCTCTGTGCTATGGGAAACAAAACAAAACAAAACAAAACAAAAACAAACAAACAACAACAAAAAACAACCAGGAACCCTTGCCGCTATTTGCAGTTTCTGAATGACAGGGAATTCGATTGGCCTGGTAACACATCTCCACTCCGGTAGGGTGCATCTACTCCCCTTCTCTCTGCTGATGCCAAGGTGATTTCTAAGGACAGCCGTTGGGAGGGCAGGTGAGCCTTGTTCTCACCAGGTGGGCCCCACAATTTGGCATGTTCTGTGCTCTCCCAGGGAAGAGCTTCTTTGACCTCGGGGTTTCCTATGAAGGCACAGAGCTCTGCTCGGCCACCGCACAGGCTCTGAAAGGTCTCAAGAGCAGCTTACTTGAAAAAGCACCACAAAATATCAAGCTGACCACACAGCAGTGGAAAAATAAAATATTCATCAGAGGACATTACTGGGAAGGAAACAGCATAGCTAATTTCATGGAAGCTCCATTGCAATTGAGAAACAAAATTAACTGGGCAACAGTGTTATGAGCGGCCTCAAAGCCAACATAGATAACTAAGGAAAAAATAAAAATAAAACAAATCTATGCCATACATGTAGAGAATGCATGACTGGAAGTCGATTGAACGATGACAAATAATAAGTTTCAAGCAGTGCAAATGCCGGCTGGAGTCCTCCCGTTTACTTAGGAAAACAAAACTTACATTTTGCTAACGTTAATGCTAATAGTCACATCTTGTTTGCGTATATTTGAGGAGAGCATGGTGAAGTAGAAAGAGAAAAACCTAGGCGCAAAGGCTGGCCAATGAGAACGGAGTTAATTTTGTTAGCCTCAGTTGCAAAATTGCAGACTCCATGACCTATAGTTTCCCAAATGGAGAGCCTGGTAAGGACACTTTTTATTCTATCTCACTACAGGAATTGTTAAGGAAAATTTGACCCTCCAAGGGGCCTGAGAGGGAGTGACCAAAACTATAAGGAGTAAATATCATTTCTTGAGCATCTACTCTTTGCCAGGCCCTAGGTCAGGCACTTCACACCTGCTACCTACCTCCTTTGAACCATCGGTGTGAATGAATTGAGGGGCAGCAGTGAGAACAGGCGGGAAAAACTTCGAAAGGGTCAGAAACCTGTGAAAAATGTCTGTCTGCATAGTCTGTCTCTTCCTGTGCCTCAGTTACCCTGTCTGGATGGTAATCCTAACTGGACCTACCTCAGGTGGACCAAATAAAAGGATAGCGCCAAGGGGTTTTCTATTATTTTTTCTTATTTTATTTTGGAATTCTTTGAACTTAAAATACTGATCAACAGAATAAGTGAATTCGCTAAACCTATCAAGAGATGGACTCAAGCCCACTGCACCGGTTTTTGCAGGAACTGGGGGGAAATTGCCCCTGCTTCGATGATTGGTAGGACTGGCAGAGCTCCTGTCATTCATGCCTCGCTCTAATTACGGTGCCCCTGAAATGAAGGGGTGGTGAAGCAAGTGCTTTTGTTATTTTTTTTCCAGGAATCGAGGAGTCTCTCCAGATGTTTAAAGAGATCGAATTTTATGGAATAAATCTCCTATGTATTTCTCAAACTCCAGCAACACCCAAGTACTGTCACATCTTTATATTCAGAAATTGACAGTAGCCAAACTATCCTGCTTCCACATATTCCTCTTCAGTGACACCCATGTGCACTTCCCCTCTCATTCCAAGCACTCCATGGGTACATCTGTGTGAATCTCTGCATGTACTTGTCAAGCAGAGGTGAGAGAGAGGGGCCTGCTTGGGTAACTCAGAGTGTATGACATAAGTGACATTGTTCCTACCTTTTCATAGAGTCTGAGCCTTTTAGATTCCTAATGGACCTTAACAGTTACCTAATTTGACACTCTGCATATGTAGATGCAGAAATTTGGTCCAAGGAGGCTCAGAAACTTGCCTGATACTGCACCTGGAAAGTGGATCACTTGCCTCTGCTTTATTTTTCTTTCAGAATCAGGAGGCCTCCACCTGTGTGACAAGGAGCATGGCAGGGAATGGCTGGACTATGGCTGCCGAGAACACCCTGAAATACCTGGTGTTAAAAGTCCAGAGACAAGGGTATCCACTGGGTACAAAGGATGATTTCCATGTTCCCCAAACAGGCTCAATGACAAACAGAAAATGAAATGCACATGAACAAAATTACAAATTTATGTATTTAAGATAACATAACCAAAGGCATGTGATCCAAAACACAGGGAATCAGAATTAATTAGGGAACTAGGGCACAGTGCATGAACAGGTGCCAAGAAATGCTGATGTTTAAATACATAGCCAAAATACAGGTTTAAACAGTATTCTTTATTTAATCTCTGTTACATAATTTAATGTTTAAAAACTGAAGTCTGTAATAAAAGAAGCATTTAACAAAATGTAAAGATTTTTTTACACACAAAGTATACCTACATCTAATTTTTGAATTTTTATTTCTTATGAATGATTTTTATCATATCAAAGTACTTATTTAAATGGTTAAGTAATCAATTAATACAGAAAAGCTTAGGATAAAAATTCAGTCTCTACCAGACCTCTCCCCTCTTCTCCTTTCCTCGTATTGAGTCAGCTACTTTATCTTTCTTAGTTGTTTGGGTTGTTGTTGCTTTTTATTGTTGTTGTTGTTAGCACTTTTCATATCACTAATATGCTTAGACCAATATTTATTGATTTATCAATTAACTAATCCCTTTTGTAACTGGTTATATTCTGTGTTTTTATTGTCATTAGTTGAACAATTAGATATTTGGCTAAACAAAATTAAACAGGTTTCCTAGCGACAGAGTTTTGATGATTTATGAGGTCACTAAAGTGTTAAAAGTTATCTGATAAGCACTGTTATCAATACGTAGTGGGTAATGGGTCTTATTTACTTGTTTATTTATTTTACCTCTCTGTGCTTTAATGTGTTTTTCCCTAAATTTCTGGTGTAGAGTTTTTACTTTTTTAATTCAAAATTTAGAAAAACATCTATATATATAAAAAGCCAGCAACCAGAACACTGGAACGACTGGAATGACCGGTCACTATGACGCACACTGCAGCTAGCACACCGGCCCAATAGGGGGGTGGGGGGCCAGAGGGCCAACCCCCCCGAGACCCTTCCCCTGGAAGGCGCACACCCCCGATGGGCTCCCACCACCCCAATCAGCCCACCAGCCCTCCCCCGGCCCACCCCGGCCCTGATCTCCCCCGTTACCTCAATAGGGAGCTGAGTCAGCTAACCAATCTCCTGAAGCCCCTCCCCCTACCTGGCCCCACCCCAGATTGGCTCCCCACCCCAATCAGGGGCAGGGCTGGCCAGCCAACCACCCATGGTCCCTCCCCCAGGCTACTGGCCTCCAACTGGCCCTCCCACCCCATTTGGGGGTGGGACCAGCTGGCCCACCACCCATAACCCCTCCCCATGTCTGGTCTCACCCCCAAACAGCCCCCACCACCCAAATAAGAAGGGGGGGCCTGCAGGCCAATCGCCCATGGCCCTTCCCCCCAGCCCTGATCGTGCCTGATGGGGACAGTCTGGATAGCCAATCTCCCGCCATCTCCTCCTCCTGACTGGCCCAGCCCTGACCCCCTGATTGAGGCCAGGCTGGCTGGACCCTACCTGTGCACGAATTCGTGCACTGGGCCTTTAGTATGTTAATAAAACTTAAATAGGGAGACATCTGGTTAGAAACAGTGACATAAAGACATGTCTACTTCCAAGCAAAAACAACACAATGAAAGAAAGAGATGGGCAGGAGGGGGTGGGGAAGACGCAGAGAGAAAATCTCATCTCATTGAAATTATAAAATGTCCAGAAACCATAATATCTTAAATTTGTATCAAATATATAAAATACACAGAGACATAACATGCACCTTTATGATCTCACATGACAGAAAATTTCCATAGTAGTTAGCAAGGCCTTGAAGAGCCCAAATCTCTTACTTAGGACAGCAAGGGCAAGGGTGTGAGAGGCGATAGATACCTCACTGAATGGTTGCTCCTCTGAAGGTTAGGGAAGAGGAACAAATGAGGAAATCAGCGGGCATGTTATCTTTCAAGGGGCCACTTTCTGGAGTGACTGGGTAGGTCTTTTGCTTTGTAGCTGATTTTTACAGTCACAGAAAAATAAGCACTTAAAACACTAGGGAGAGAGAGACAGAGAGACGGGGCTAGTGATGTGCAGGACTGAGCTGTTTGGCGTAGAAATTCCCTGCCTCCTCAGAGGGGCGGGGCAGCAGTCTGAGAGCACAGAGTGCGTATGCTCTTGAGGCAGAATACATAGCTGAGTTGATGAGAAGGTGTTGAGAAAAACGTAAGTGGATTTAACCTGTGCTCCCTGAGGCTTCATTTCCCTAGCCCCTTGTCATGTATATTCTAGACCACAGCTAGTCCCAACAGACTACACAACTATAATCTGTAATCAGTTAGTTAGGATCCAATATAGACAAGAAAATAAAAAGAAGGAAAATAATATGGCCAACAAAAATTAAAAGAAGAATACTTTTCAGGATTATATCAGGAGGAAGAAAAATATTTTAAAAGATATGGTATCAAATAAATAGTAAAACTGTGACTATTTTGAGATTAAAATGTAAATAAAAGAAAAACAAATTTAAAAGAAATGTAAAATGAATTATAATAATATAAAAGATATTAAAATATGAAGAGAAATACAAAATAAATACTAAGCTGACAGATCTCAGTAAAGAAATTAAAGATATAATAAACTATCAAGGGAATTAAAAAAAAATAATAAAAAATACAATTAACTCTGTTGAAAAACATCCAGGGACATTAAAGACAGGCTTTAAACAACTTACATGAGAAAAATAAAATTGTAAAAATAATTAATAATAATTAAGGGGAAAATGATATATGTAGAACAAAAGGAGATCCAATATACATATAATAGGCCTTCTTGAAGTAAAAACAATTAAAAAGATAATGTTCAAAGATACAGTAAGAGAAATGTTTTTCTAAATTAAAAATAGGCCTTATATATTTTCTTTAAGAAAGTTTTTCTTCTACCATATCTTGCAAGAGTTTTCTTCCATTGTGACTTGTGTGGGGTGCATGTGTGTAGAATGGTACAGGAAACTTACATAGAATGATTAACAATGAAATATATACTTTTAGAGATGTTATTAAACTTCAAGGATTGAACAAAGATTTCTAGGGGGGATGGATATAGGCATCTGGGCAAAAATTAGTTCTGTTCAAAAGCCAAATTTTTCTTACAATTTTCTATAGTGATGTTCAATGTTGAAATATTTAACTAAAGACATATAAAATGGTCTTGATAACATACAAATTGACAGATTAGAAGAATGTATTGAATTAAGTAACCTTGGACATGAGTAGAATCTGTAAAACTAAAGCAAAAGGAAGTGTGCGTAAGCACTGTATTCTAAGTGATAAAATTGTTTCCCCTGAGGTGTGGATTAATAGTTCTAATGCTGCTGTACATTCCACCGAAAATGAACAATTAAGTAAATGGGTGATGGATGGTTACAGGTCAGCAAGAGTAGGGAGCTAGAATGATCTGAGTGGTAATGGATTAGAGTTGGAGACCTCCGTAAGAACTCATGTTTAACTTAATATACAGTTCATTATATACAAATATAGGAATTTTATAGGTATATGGGTAAGTATGAGTTAGTATACACAAATATATTTTTGCTTTTTCAGGTGAGAGAGCCTAAAAGAAATGACACCACAGTAGCAATGAGCACATTTAACACCCAGTACTTGGTGTCTAATACCATTTTCCAAAATGAAACCAAGGCTTATTGGAGAAATGGCTGTTACTAGGACCAGGGCAGGAAAAATACAAGATGAATCTGGATCATCTTGCAGCCCAGAAAGTAAAGAAGTACACAAACAACAAACAAACAAAAAAACACATATGCACAGAGAACTTACAGGATATAGGAAAAGGGCCCAAAAGACAAATGGAAAAGGTCCCAAAAGCCAATGCTAGAACAATTTAAGTAACAATGAAAATGGCCCTTTATTCCTGTTAACTTTTTACCAAAAATCCATAACTTCAATCAAATCACAAGAAAAACATCAGGAATTTTCAATTGAAGGGCATCCTACAATGTACCCAACCAATCTTCTTCAAAACTGTCAAGGGCCTTGCAAACAAGAAAAGTATAGGAAACTGTTCCTGCAAGAGGAGCCTAAGGAGACATGACAACCAAATGTGATACGGAATCCCAGATGGGATCCCAGGTCAGAACATGAGCATCAGGTAAAAACTAAAGAAATATGAACAAGTTGAGGACTTCCGTTAATAACAATGTATCAGTACTGGTTTATTAATTATAACAAATGTAACTATCCTAAGAGGAACTGTGGGGGTGGCATATGGGAACTCTCAGTACTATTTCTGCAAATCTAAAACTACTCCAACGAATTGTCTGGATTATTTTTTAAATGTAAATCATGGGACGGAAATGAGCCTGAAACTTGATGAGGAACCCAGCCTGACCCATAGCAGGAGGCTGAGCTTCCATCCAGCCTAAACCAGCTGACTCACAAAGCCAAAAGGGGAATTCTGGAAATTCCCGGGAATCCTAAAATACAAGACAGGCAGTCTCCACTTTGCTAAATATTGTCAAATTGATGCCCCAAATGATTCTACTACTTAAAATCCTACCAAATTCATAAGCTTTTATTTCTCCCATGTTTGCTACCACTTAGCAACACAATTTTATTTTTGCTAATCTAAACAGGGAAGTTTTTTACTTCTCTGAATTTTCATGTCACAAATCCCTAGTAAATGTGGGCATCTTTTATCAAAAAATACTCCTGCCCTGACTGGTGTGCTTGAGCATCCTCCCATGGACTGAAAGGTTGAGGGTTCGATTCCCTGGGTGTGGTTGTGGGCTCAATCTCACATCGATGTTTCTCTCTCCTTCTCCCTTCCTCTCTCTCTAAAAATCAATGAACTATTCTTTTAAAAAAAATAACAAATTAGCAAACAAATAAACAAGTACTCTAGCAGGCATTCCAACAGGTGAGAATATTTTAAAAACATGGCTCCAATAACATCATTATGAAAATAACATTAATATTTATAACATATTAATATCTACTCCAAGTTCAAAGTTTCCTCATTTTTTAAAATATATTTTAGGTTAACTTGTTTGAATCAATATCCAAACAAAGTCCATACCCTGCATTTAGATTTGTATCAGCCCTAACTGGTTTGGCTCAGTGGATAGAGCATCAGCCTGCGGACTGAAGGGTCCCAGGTTCGATTCCGGTCAAGGGCATGTACCTTGGTTGCAGGCACATCCCCAGTAGGGGGTGTGCAGGAGGCAGCTGATCGATGTTTCTAACTCTCTTCCCCTCTCCCTTCCTCTCTGTAAAAAATCAATAAAATATTTTTTTTAAAAAAATAGATTATTTGTATCAGAAATGATAATATGGAACAATGATCCTCCTTTCTGCTATTTATTACTTTAAGAAACTGAATCCTTTGTCTTACAGAAGATCTGGATCTGGCTGACTAAATTCTCTTGATGTCATTTAACATGACCTCCACTCCCCACCCCCATATATTTTATAAACTGGGAGTGAGGTGCAGAGGCCTGATCAGGTGTGGGTTATTTCCTTTGTCAACAATCTATATATATATAAAAGCCTAAGTGACCGTTATGACCAGATGACCAGACGACCACCTGGCCCATCAGTAGCTATGATGTGCACTGACCACCAGGGGGCAAATGCTCAATGCAGGAGCTGCCCCCTGATGGTCAGTGCACTCCCACAGCCAACCTTCCCCGGCCAGCCAACTTCCCGCAATCCCTCCAATTGGCCCCGATCAGGACTGGGTAAGACGGCCCAGATCGCCCGGGAGGGACCCCACCCATACATAAATCTGTGCACCGAGTCTCTAGTACTTAATAATGTTTCTGCACACTTCCTATTGCCTTGCATCAAAAGAAGGAGAATGTCCTATTTGCCCCTTTCAGTGATGAAAGTTTAATTAGCGAATTTAGGCCATGTCAGCCCAATCCATCTCTTATAAAGTTTCACAGTTAATGTGTCTTAACTAATGGTTTTAGAAACTTGATGACTATCAGCTAGATCCATTAAGGTTTGTAAATCTGGTTTTCTATTTCTATCATTTCTTCTGATTTTTTTTTAGCTATTTTTTTCTGTAAAAAGTTATATTTCCTCACCAATTATTTTCCTGTTCTGAAATATAATCCATACAGTTAAGATGACTTAATTTCCCATTTGAATCTGGGAGATACTGCAGCCACTTTTTCAGCGAGTGGATGAGGGGAGCCGACTCAGGAAGTATAGCATGGGGATTTCTTCGGGAGGCAATTTCTTTTCCACTGCAATTAGGTGAGCACCAAATGCCACATGCCAACCCTCCTCAGCCCCCCTCTGAGTCATCCTGTTAGAAGCCTGTGCCAGGGCTGCCTCTGGAGAATACCTAGACGCTCTCTCTGCCAAACAGACTGAGTAGGAACCATTGCAGCAGGAAGACGACAGTGACATTGCTGTCTCCTTTGGTATTATTGACTGACTTTGATTGTATTCAAGGCAGCTTTATAGTGTGAGGGGTTAGAAGCAACTTGAGGCAGCCCGGCTGGTGGTTTTACTTGGCATGATTACTTATTCTCTGTATCTCTTGGTATATGTTAGAATTGATCAAGTAGGCATGCAATAATTTTTACAAATCAGCCAAAGCTTATGTTAGCATCTTCCTCCCCCTTAACCTATTTGCCTCCAGACAATACCAAGAACAGCACTATTGAAGAAACCTTTTTGAGTTTGGAAAAGCACAAATTTTCTTTATTGCTATTCACAGGAAATGTACTATTTGTCCGTTTCTTGCTATATACTACTGCTATGCCAAGTGTTTTAAAATACTGTACATGATTTAATGTTGACTTCACAAAAACCCACAAGGTTGCTTTATAATTTAGTAAAATGCCCATAATCTTTCAGAGCATTAAGTGGTAGAACCGATATTGTAATATAAATCTGTATCAATCCAAGGTCTGTATTCTTTCCTTTTCCCAGCCGCCAGAAACATTCATTGAACATAGTCACTCTCCAAGGTGCTGGGGAAACAGGGTAAGAAACAGGTCCCGCCCTATGTTACCTCCCCACTTGCTTGCTACCCAAGGTGCAGTCTGAGACCCAGCAGCAGGGCACCACCCGGGAGCTCCTTAGGTACAGAATCTATTATTTTACCCCAAACATATTGAATCAGAACGTGTGTTTTTAAAAGATACCCCGGTGTTTTGTGTGTATAGACATTCTGTTTGAGTTGCACTGACAAAGAATTTTCAACCTAGTTGTGAAAAGAGTACACAGACATTTAAAAAGAAAACAAGCCACACAGAGTAGCCAGAGGTGAGTGGACAGTGAGTGCTGGAAGACGCTGCTCTATGGGGGCCCACAGCGGGCAGAGAGTATGCAGCAGGGACCCAGGGAAGACTGTGTGCAGGAGGCACAGCTCAAGTTGGGGCACGCAAAAGTCTATGGTAACCTGGGCAGATGGTTCTGAGCAGAGAGAGTCCAAAGAGGAAGGCACAGAGAAGACGTTTATATGATGTACAAGAAGCAGGGTGGACTCTGTCCCAAATGCCCACCCCTTAGACTCTCTAGGGAAGGGCAAAGGCTGTGGTTTCATCTCTGTTCTCCCAGCATCCTACTCAGAGTCTAGCACGTTGTTGGTATTCAATAAATATTTATTGAATGAAAGGCACTGTTTACAAGTTACACTTTCTTACCGAATTATTTTATATGCAGTTAACCTTCCTAATATCTGTTGATATTTTCTAGATGAGTATGTTTGGGATGGCGTTACGTTGAGGAGACAGGTCAGCCATTGCCATCTAAAACCTTGGTTGGTTGTGTGCGTAACACAGTGATGGCGTCCAAAACAAAGTATACACAAAATTAATTTCTTTAAGTTCTGTGCAGAGATCAGAAGATGACATAAGCATCTTATTTTATGAATGGTTATATTATGGCCTGTATTTAAGAATGTTTCCTTAGAATTGAGTCATAAAATGGAATTGCTTGATAAAAGGGATATAACATTTTAAAGCTTTGAATCGAACTGCCAAATTGATTTTCAAAAATTATATCCCCTTCAGCAATACTCTGATCTGTTAAAACTGATTAGGTAAAAGAAGGTAAGGGGAGCGGGTTAACTGATGAAGAACAAATGATTGTTTCTGTGTTATTATCATATAAAATTAGCAGTCACTTTACATAATATATTCTAATCCTCACTATAGCCTGTAAAAGACATATCATTCTTGCCATTTCACAGATTAGGACCTACAGCTGAGAGGGGTGTACAAGCTGTCCCCAGAGTCATGTAGCTATACAATGTTGAGGTCAAATTTGAAACCAGAGTTCTAAGTCTCTAAGACCTGTACATTCCACTTATCAAGACTCTTCCACTGCACCACCCGTTCTGGCTTTCTATGGCTGCAGAGCAACTTACTCCAAAACACAGAGGCTTAAAGCAGCCCCTCTTTCACCATATCTCACAATTTGTGGTGTAGGAATTTGGGCCTGGCTTGGATGGACAGTCCTTTGTCTCCACGTGGCATTAGCTGGGCAGTTGAGGTGGGAGTGAAATAGCCACTTCCAAGAGAACTCACTCACACAATCGCTAGACCGAGCTGGCTGCTGGCCGGCAGCTCAGCTAGGGCCATCAGTGGGGGGCCTTAGGTCTTTCCTGCATGGGCCTCTGCACAGGCTAATTGAGTTTTCTCATCAAATGGCACATGAGGTCCACGGGTAAGTATTCCAAGAGACAGAACGTCGAAGCTTATAATCATAAGACCTGGGTCCTAAAACTGGCACAGAATCATTTCTACCCAATTCAATTGTCCAGAGCAGTCACTGAGTCCACCAGATTTAAAGGGAAGATATATAGACACAGACCCCAACACAAGTATAAACAATTAACAGACACCTTTAATGTATCGCATTTCCTAAAACAGAACTCGGAAAGTGCAGGCATTCAAGTCATGTATCACGTATGATTATTCCAGAGTAGTTCACATGCATGATGCCTCAGAGAAGAATGTTGTTTTCCCTTATAAGGCCTTTGATTCTGTTCTATTTTCTGTAACGAGGTGCATGAATTCTTGTGGAAAAAAGAAAGACATTTTCTTAAGATTTTCCTGTAAAGTTTCTGTTGATTTTACAGGAAGCAAGAAGTGGTCAGAGAGAACGCTGAATTGTGGAGAGGGTATGTATGTACTTTTAGTTTCCTCTCTTTTGTGCTATGTCCTGACTTGCTAAGTCACCAGCAGGAAGTTGCAATGTGGGGAGTGGCAATGCTCTGGATTCAAGACCCCATTTCTAAGATGATAGTAGTTAGAGAGATACAGCTCTTCTCCCATGAAGCACTGCAGTGTGGGGTGCTTCGGGGTGGGGGGACTACTGAAGAGAGCCCAGTTTTCCCAATTATAGGTACAGCTGCCCCGGGATCCTCCGGGTGCCTAAACTAGTTAGAATTCAAATGACGTTTCCATTGCACACATCCGTGCAGATCTCATTCTAAGCCAGCACAGGTGTAGCTGGCTCTCTGGCAACCATAAGCACTGCTGATCTATTTCCACTTCATTAACAATTGCCCTTCCCCCCACAGCGATGTTGGGACCCCACACTGACGGTGAGCAGAGTGCACTGTCATAGTTAACCAGAACACCACTAATCCGTTTCCCCTGTTTAAGCAAATATGGAAATCTAACATAATCCCCATGTGTCCACCTAATCTAACACCCACTCTCCTGATCTAAACAAAACTCCCTGGGAAACTCTCCCAGACATCCAGGCTCTTCCTGCTACCCACGCCCGGTGAGGTCTCAGGGTCCCTGCAGTAGACCCACTGAGAAGAACGGCCGTAGAGTGAATTGAGGACAAGGTATAAAATGCATTAACAGTGCAAGAGAAATTTCTTTTATGAACCTATCTCCATATGAATGGCACACCCATACAGGAGGAGTGTGTGAGAGTTATGCCTGACAAGCATGCCGCATTCTAGATCCAGATCCATAATGATAGGTTATGAGCTATTCCCAACATTCTCAAAGAAAATGCACTGTTCTGGATAGTATATGCCCATTTTAGAATCTAGACGCTCTGAAAAGATGTGAAGTGAGCTACGTAGTCCCTGTGGCCAGGAAATTGTCAGAGCTGCAAATGTGGATCTGGATTTGGCCTGCCGGGGATGGTGCGAAGAACACAGGGCAAGCTGACAAGCCAGAGATCAGCCTCAGTTGCCCAGGTTTTGAAAGATTCCATTTATTCCAGATTCTAAACGCTTCTCACTTTGCCTACACACACTTCACATGGGGACACTAAACAAGATGAAAACCATCCTGTAACATTTCCACCCTCTGCATGGTGCGCTCAAACTTGGGCAAAGGCCCATCAAGCTCTCTCTTGGCCGTGATGGTATGAAAGTGTGTTAAATACCTTTCCAGCAACAGCAAGTGCCACAAAGGCACCCTGATGAGGCTCTTTTGAGCTATTTCATATTTTCTGAAAGATGGCTTCTGTGCAAACAGTAACTGTTTTATAGTGTAATTCAGGGAAGAACAAAACACTAATTCAGGCTCTGTTTTATTTAGCAACGAACTTAAAGCACTGAAACCCGCCACATAAAGGATCTTATGTAACATTACACCTAACGTGCACAAAGAGAGGTTCTTTACCGCCACTAAATGTTCAAAAAATAACATGATATTACTTTACAATATACAATACATAATAACATCATTCTTCTCACAATGAAAATGTTAACGATTAATGACAAATGAAAACAACAGCACCTATGTTTGTAATCGGATATAGCTAATTATATCTAATGAGCACATGCGCATTCCCTCTTACCTACTACTGCTATTTTTTTTTTTTAGAATACATCTTTTCTAAGCCCACATTTTCTAGAAATAAAGCTTGAGGCAGAACATACATAAAATGTTGTACCAGGGGTATGATCCAAAGGAAGCTAGAGAGAAAGAAGTGAGTTGAGAAAGGAGGGAAAGCAAATACAAAGGGCTGTATTATAAATTTGGCCAGTGCCCCGCCTTCGCAGAAAGCACACCTGGCTGCGTAAGTCATGACACATCTCCCGAGAGGACTTATGAAACTCTGCATCTGGCGACAGCCCATTGAGCAGAAGAAGGGAGAAGAATCTATTCGCGAGCTCCATAATGTCCCTTTCTATGAAGGCCCCCTCGGGGAGCTATAAGAACACTAGAGGTCTGATGCATGAAATTTGTGCAAGAGTAGGCCTTCCTTCCCCTGGCTGCCCGGCACCGGTTTCCCTCTGGTGCCCAGGACCAGGGCTTCCCTGCAGCCACTGGCAGGCACCCGGGAGCTGGGCTTCTCTCACAGCCCCAGCTTTGTCCGGAAGAACAGAAGGATGTCCAGAAAGATGTCTGTTCTAATTAGCATATTACACTTTTATTGTTATAGATTCTTAGCACCAGGCTAACTGGAAGGTCACCCAGTGGCATCCAACAGAAAACCAGGGCCAAGCAAATTTGATGAGGAACATAAACTTCATCCAGCACAACTGTAAGAAAATACTTGCACATGTGCTTAATGGACATTATTGTAGCATTATTTTTATCAAGGAAACTGAAAAGAGATTGGATATCCATTATTAGGGAAATGGTTAAATATATTATGGTATACCTATATAATGGATGAATTAATAAGAATAAAATACATCTATATCTACTTACCCAAAAATACAGAACTCATTATATTAAAAAAAAAGTCATATAGTTATATAAGTCATAATGCACTTTAATAAAAATAGAAAAAACTCTATATGTTTATATCCACAAATATTAAATAAATGGGGAAATGGTCGGCAAGATACACATTAAAATGGTAATGACTACAATGGAGGAGAAGAGTGAGAGTGTGTAGGATCCTCTGAAGGGGAATTTCACAATTATTCTAAGTATTCTTTTATAGCTTCACATTTTTAAAGTTGATAAATAAATTAAAGAAGGGAGGGAGGAGAGAAGGATGGAGGAGGGCAGAACATAGGACTGGGATCCAGGTTTCACTGCTTCTGAATTCTGGTGGAGTGACCAACTGTCTCAGACAACGAACTCAGTGCTTCTCTCTGAGCTCCAATCCTGATACTATTGTGGCAATTGTATAAGCTTTTGTTTTGGAAAGTCGTGATGATGTGTTTTCATATTATAATGATGTATGTGTTAGAAGGAAATCTACTATGAGGTTGAACAGAGTCTGAATGACTTTTGTTGAAGATTACAGACCAAAGAATGCCCCCAAAAATCATCATGAAGAGACAGTCCAGAGAGCATACGAGTGAAAGAGAAAGCGCCAGACAGATCAAACCAGCTCGGAGGAATGTGGTCCCGGGCACTGAGGGTGAGGAAAGGCAAGGTAAGCAAAAGAGCAAAAAGCGCTAACGGCTGCTGAGAGGGCTGAAGAGTTTCTCGAAGCAATCTGTGTAAATGATGTCTCGCAAATGCATCTAAGGGACAGCAATGAAAACACCTACGACCATCCTCAGCCTAGCATGCAGTGGAGGGGAATAAGAGCTCCCTTGGAGAGTGAAGAACTGGTAACATTTTTTCCAAAGCCTTTTAGCTAGACAAATCAAGGACATAAATCTCTGCAATTGGTAAATAAAAGATCTTATTCTGAAGAAGCTCCAACTAAATGTGATAATTTAAGTCAATGGAGTTAGTGGTTCCACGTTGTTGCCTCTCGTGTCTTCAAGTCATTAATTTTTTTCAAAGGTCATTGGATTTTAAAGCAGAGATAAACCTTAAAGGCTCTCTTACAAACTTCCTATTTTTAAAGTGGAAAACAAAACACAAGCGCGGAGAGTGACGGAATTCAGTGTCACACAACGGGGTTGGGGTGTCAAAAGACTTGGGTGAGGTCATAGCTCTTCCCTGATGACCTGTGTTACCTTGAGGAAGTTGCTCACCCTCTCTGTAGCTCTGCCACCTCCTCTGTAAAGTAAACACTTCAAAATATGGTCTACCTCTGAATTGCCTACCATACTGGTTCTGCTGTGAATTATTTCCCTTAGGGAAAAAGAACATTTTTGGGGAGGGCTATGGATAAGTAAGCATACCCTTCCATTTTAACTGTAGGTTAACTGGGGCTTAGTAGCACCAAATGACCCATCTAAGTTCTCATAGCAAGAGTGTGCGTGAAGAGGTTTGAGAAACTACATGCTTTCAAAAAATAGTTCAGTTATTTTTAAAGTCTTATATGTGTTTGTTTGTTTTTAAATTAAAATGTAGAAAAAAATCACCTTCAATCTTATAACACAGTAGAAATTTGGGTGAAAATGCATCTATAAATAACTCCCTTTCTTTCTCACGGTGTCTCTAATACCCCTCTCTCCCATTGGAGGGAATATAGGTGTCAAGCAAAACTTTTATTATATTTGTTTTTGCTAAACATACTACTGGCACCCAAAATTGGAATATTGCTGAGATCTGTAAAGACAAATGCTATAAATATAGCCTCCTGGAGGGGAAGTTTTTATTGAAAGATACAGGAATTAATAAGTGCTAATCAAGAAAGACAAACAGGACCACTGTAAAGAAATTTCCAAAGGGACGGAAAAAAAAAGACCTCAGTGGGCATTTCCAGGCACTAGAGAAACGGGGCCTGTGACTGATGGACACTGAAGCCCACCAAACCTGTCTTACTCCTGAGCGTTATGTGGTCGAGTTGAGCCCGTGGACTGTCCCCCCTGCCTCATTAGAGGACCACGTGTGCTCTCTGGAAGGAACCTGCTCCAGGGCCAGGAGTAGTGATCAGAACTAGAGGTGCAGACTGAGTCACATCACTCAGACTCGAGGGGGGTGGGGATATGCTCCCCCTGTGGAGATGACAGGGTCAGCCCTCCGGAAAAAAAGTTGCAACCCAGGTCTTTGGCTTGGTAATGCATGATCCTGCCCGAAGGAGCCCGATTTTACTGGCATTTGTTGTAGTTTTCAGCCTCAAGGAAGCACAGCTGAGATTTTACTTCAACTGTGAGCCCAAACAGAGCCTGCGGGCATGAAAAAGAACCTTGGTAATTTGATGAGACCATCATGGGAGAGGATGCCCTAGGGAGAGGAAAGGACTTTTGATATGAGGTAAACTGGAGACTTTGGCTTTTTAATTAGCGAGTATAAAAGGAAATATGACATATAATTTTGAAACATAAACTCA
The DNA here is from genome assembly GCF_964212035.1 of Myotis nattereri. Taxonomy (NCBI): domain Eukaryota; kingdom Metazoa; phylum Chordata; class Mammalia; order Chiroptera; family Vespertilionidae; genus Myotis; species Myotis nattereri. Next base: position 80,445,637 of record NC_138082.1, on the reverse strand, counting down.
TATAAAGAGTCATATTGATGGCATACATGTGTACGTGCATTCATTTAAATAAATGATGCCATATTAGATATGCCATTGGGCAACCAACTTTTTCATTCAATTTTATCTTTTGGTTGTCATTCTATGTCAATTAATGAAGACTGATATTCTTATTAATGGCTGCATACTATTCTAAAATAAGTACATGAGCCATAATTTATTTAACCATTTCCTTACTAATGGACACCAAACTTGAGCCGTCTTATTTTCTTTGTCAATATTATAAGTACTATTCATTCATTAATGATCATTCAAGAATTATCATTATGAAATATTTATCTTTTGATGTCGAACTCATTACCTAATTAGGACCATTTCTTAATGCTAGGTCAAAAAGGATTCAATATTTCTCTTTTTGGTGCCTTCTGCCAAACAGCCCTTAAGAAATATTGTACTAATTTGTACTCTATTAACAGTGAATGAAAGTGTTCATTTCTCTATATTCTATTTACATGTTGCAATACCAATCTCTTTTATATACAAATTTAATAAATGGGGAAGTTGCTGTTGTTTTTATAGAATATAAAATAAAATGTTAAACATAGTTTCCTTGTTTATTGGGCATTTTTATTTATTCTGTTGTGAATTACCTGTCTATATCCTTTGCCCATTTTAAAAGTGGACAATAATCTTTTTATCAATACCTTATAGGAATTTTTTAGAAAATATTTTGGAAATATAGATCCTGACCTACATTATAAGCACTTTCCCCACTTTTTCTTTCTTTAAACTTTGCTTATGACATTTTTTCCATATGAAAGTTTATCATTTTAAGCAGTCAAATCTATCATCCTTTTCTTTTGTGATTTCTAGTTGGGATTTATACTTTAAAAGTCCTTCTTCATCCTCAAAATATACAAAACACCCAACTTTTGATCTAGTATATATATGGTATAATTTCTACATTTAAGCTATTGATTCATTTAGAGTTATTTTAAAGCCTCATCTTTTTTCAATGTCTAGACACTTATTCCAAGATTAATTATTGAATAATTAGTTATTGAATCATCCATTTTTCTTTACTCACTTAAAATGCTAAACTCCCATATGCTCTTGGAACATTTTCTAGAATCTGTGTTTTGTTTCACTTGTGTGTCAGTTCATTACTACCCCAGTACCACATGGTTAGATTACTGATAGTTTAAATATGTTTTGATAACAATGAGTCATTTGAAAATATTCAAGAAATTTTAACAAGTCCTATGAGATTGAGACATATGAAATGAACCCAGGAAATTAGGAGACTGTTGATATGAACTGATATACAGAACACCCAAGTGATACCATAGTTCCATATGATCATGTAAACAAAACCATCCAGAGATAAAGTATTTTGTGCCGCTGGTGTAGTGGTATCATGCAAGATTCCCAGAGATAAAGTATTTCTTACTCAGGAAATTTGGGGAAGAATCTTAAAAAATATATTTGGAAATCAATAAATGAAGTTGGTGTAAACCCATCGAAGTGATAAGACCTATCAGGCAATTCCAATAAAAAACCCTTCTGTAATTTAATACTGTCTAGGTTTCTGATAGGTGAAAGATAAAATCTTATTTTAAGAGCATTAGCTTTTTTCTCAAATGCCTTGTCAATATAGACCTTTTCTAGAACTTCTTACATAAGATCCCATTTTCCCTCCTTCATTCTCCACAGAGAATCTGTACTTCTGAATTATATTACAAAGTTCCTGAAACTTCTAAAAACCCAGACACTCAATTTTTAGGAGACTCCACCCCACATGCTCAGTCTAATTCAGAAAGCATGAGTTATAAAAACTACCAACTGCCACAAGTGTGGAAACATACATTTATGAAAATGAATGGGGATAATTCTGGCCTTGAGCAAAGAGTAGGAAAGAGGTCCTAGGAAGATGGTCTTATCCTTGAAAAACTGAAAGAAAGAACAGAAATACATCCCAGTACCTAAGTCTGTAGGTTATAAATATGGACAAGAAAAAAGAAATAAGTAGAAAAGAGGTCTCTGTACTAGGGTGAGGCTGCAACTAGGGTGGGGCTGCACTCTGGGTGGGTGATGCTGGGACTGAATCTTGGCCACAGTTTTGATCCTATCAGTCAGCCAATTGATGTGGGGTAGTAAACACTGAATTCAGTGGTTGATCATAGGTCTTATCCTAAGCTGTGATATCAAAACACATCAGCAGTACCCTGACGATAATTGCTACCAGGGCAAATCCAGAACACATTTAAATGAATCCTTAGTTTATCATGTCACTAAAAATAAACAAATGTGCCCTGGCTGATTTGGCTCAGTGGATAGAGCGTCGGCCTGCGGACTGAAGGACCCCAGGTTCAATTCCGGCCAAGGGCACATGCCTGGGTTGTGGGCTTGATCCACAGTAGGGGATGTGCAGGAGGCAGCCGATCAATGATTCTCTCTCATCATTGATGTTTCTATCTCTCTCTCTATCCCTCTCCCTTCCTCTCTGAAAGCAATAAAAATAAAAATAAATTAAAAAAATAAATAAATAAACAAATGTTACTTGTCCTAAACATCACAAAAGATTTTATAACATCTTTTTTAAATTTTATAGCTAGCTTTAAATTTATTTACTCTAAATTGGATAAAAATGCTTTCCAGTTAAGCATTTAGATGAACATGTTAGGGAACAGAATATATTCTAGTGATATAGGTTAGGAATAGGTTGCACATACTCATGTAGGGAGTAAAAGTCTCCAACTTTCTAGCAGAAATTTTAGGGCCATTCATTTACTCACTCTCTCAATAAATATGCATTGAGAACCACCAGGGAGAAGGAAGAAGGTGGCAAGAGGTAGACAGTGGCAAGGGATGAGGTGGTAGAGAGGGCATGATTCCATTTAGGCAGGACCTTATAGGATGATAAGGGGTTGGATTTGATTTTTGGAAGTATCGGAAGCCACTGAAGAGTCTGAGCAGGGGAATTAAAAGATGAGATTTATACCTATAATTGATCACTTCGTTGACTTGAGAAATGATTCTAGAAAAGCAATAACAAATCATTTCTTTCCATGACTAAGAAGAGAGATAATGGCAGGTAGGGTTAGATTGATAGAAGTCAAGTTGCAGGAAAGTGGGCAGACTTAGGATGCAAATTCAACTGCTATAGCATGCATGAGATGTCTAGGTCATTATGGTCTAGATTCTGGTGCTGATCGTAGGTGATTTCTTAATCTACCTGAGCCATTCTGGGATCATTTGTTTTATTCTTTAAAATAAAAAATGCATAATGATTTTACCTTATATCTTTTTTTAAAATATATTTTATTGATTTTTTTACAGAGAGAAGGGAGAGAGATAGAGAGTTAGAAACATCGATCAGCTGCCTCCTGCACACCTCCTACTGGGGATGTGCCCGCAACCAAGGTACATGCCCTTCACCGGAATCGAACCTGGGACCTTTCAGTCCGCAGGCTGACGCTCTATCCACTGAGCCAAACAGGTTTCGGCACCTTATATCATTTTGCAAAATTTAATGAATCCTTTGGCAAGAATATTTTTGCTCAGTTTTTCAGTAGATAAGATATTTTATTTCTATATATATACTAGTACATAAAACATTTTTTTTTACTAAGTGCTAAAATAATGTTTTCAAATAATTAATTTTAAAGATAATTGTGATTTTATACTGGCCAGTATACATAAGTCCTCAGTTTAAAAAAAAAAAAAAGGATAAAATATTGAGTCTTCTTTTGAAGTGGTATTTTGCCATACATAGAAGCAATTTCAATAAACAAATCACCTGTTCCTATCACTGATACAACAGATATATAAACCATGTAAAATCCATGCTTCTATGAAAATGTCTCTTGAGAATGCCATGTGCACAGGGCTTTACAATCGAATAAGAAAAGAGGTCTATTAAAATATAGTAGCTATTTTTGAATTTTTAATTCCATCATAACATTTTTCTTTCTCTCTCTCTCTCTCTCTCTCTCTCTCTCTCTCTCTCTCTCTCTCACACACACACACACACACACACACACACACACACTATGATAAATTCTATAAACAATAGTCATACACTAATGGGCACCATCAGATAAAATGTGACAGTATGTAGTATGCCAACCATTTACAGGTCCAGATTTGACATCATTTTTATCGACTTTAGTGAAAATGATGACACACCTAAAGGGAAAGTAGACCATTTTCCCGTCTCCAAAAACACCAAACACTGAAGTTAGCAGTCTGTAATTTAATTTCGGGTCCTGTATTTCGCATCAGTGGGAAGATCCATTATCATCTTTGCATAGGAGCTGCTGCAATAGTCAATAAAGAAGTAGCATTTCATTGAGAACACACATTCTCCGGGCAGCGGTTGCTTATTTGTGCTTAAATAAGCCAGGGGACAAGGAAGAACACAAAACCAGAACACGGAGAGCCAACTCAGAGAGTAAACTTGGTTGTACCAAAACCCCGTGACACCCAAAATGCTATATTCTCTGACTTTGGACATTCTTGACTAGCCTCACGTTAAAAAAAATTACCCTAATAAATGTATGCCATCATAAAATCATCTGAGCTCAGCTAAAATGGTTTTATGGATGTAGTTAGAGGGCATTATTTTAAGTTATGCTGGAGGCAAAATGACGGTGGGGAAGGCCATGCACACAAGAAATTATGTTCTGATGTCTTCACACCGATACCAGTTCTAGTATCTTTGTTCTTAATGAACACATCCAGATACTAAATCCATTTGCAATTATTTCATTAGGAAAAGAACAAAATCCCATTTTATGTATATTTTTCCTTTGAGTGCTTTACCCCCCAAAAGGCAGTGATATTGTAAAATATTTATTCCATTAGTTTTAGGTAATTGAAATGCCAAGAGCTAAGCGCTTAATCTCTGCCGGCAGAGAGAGCTGCCTGCTGTCACTTTTTATTAAGTCTTTTTCTGCTGCTTTTTTGCATAGTCAATAACAGTGTCTGAACCCGAGAAAAGATATGGAGTAACATTTAAACGGCAGTCTGTGATAAGGTACTGTTTACGTTCAGGATAATATGAAAATGTCCACTCTAAAGTGGCAAAGATTTTTCTCCAGGTTAACTAATTCGAATGTTTATTAGCTGCATTCATTATTCTGACAGGCTCGGGGATTTCTAAACATTATTAACTTCTTAAGCACCTTATTCCCTAAAGAGCTTGTGTCTGCTGAGATCTGGACAGGTGGATTTTGCCAGCACTTGATATTTATCTTCCCACGCCTACAATAGTGCAGCAACGGATGCAGAGCATTCATTCTCGGGTCCTTCAGGGCACGCAGAGGGCCTCCGTAACTTCCCTCACCATTTTTATGGCCACCTTCTCAGCACTGCCTGGTTAACGCACAGCCTCCCCAGCTAGACTCGGATCAGTGACTTATCATCACAGTAAATGGACAGAAGACAAATCAGTCAGTGGCACTCACTGAAAAGGGAAAGGTGGTTTCTACTGCAGGGGGTGGTGAGCACACAGCAGGGCGTCCAGCCTCCTATGACCTGAGACACCACATGGCGAGAAGTAAATCCCTGGGAAACCTGGATGCTTAGTCATAAAACGTGAAGACTTCGTATCTTTTATTTGACCTATGTTTACCTTGTGTTTTCTACCACATGTGAGTGTTTATTATTCTCAACATCATAATTTGAGTCTGAACTATAGAGCCACAGCTAACTTTTAAAGCCTCGGAGTTATGCATCAGGAGACAGGGAAGAGTACATGGACTTTACACTCAACATTGCTCGCCTTCCCTACGTATCAGCTGTGTGATCTGAGTCAGAATCCTTGACCTCTCTGGGCTTCAGTGTCTGTCTTATGGAGTTATTGTGAGGATTGAGAGAGATGAAAGGCAATGTAGACAAGTGGTTCAACCATGGACTCAAGAGTTGAATCCTGGCTTTGATTCTTGACTCTACTATTTACTAAATTCATGGCCTTGGACAAGATATGTGACCTGTCTAAGCCCCTGTTTTCTTACATGTGACAAGCGAACAATTATAATCGTAACATCTGCTGCATGGGATGAGATACTTACTAACGCAACTGGCGGCTCTCATCATCTACGGCAGTGATGGCGAACCTATGACACACATGTCAGAGGTGACACATGAACTCATTTTTTGGTTGATTTTTCTTTGTTAAATGGCATTTAAATATATAAAATAAATACCAAAAATGTAAGTCTTTGTTTTACTATGGTTGCAAATATCAAAAAATTTCTATATGTGACACGGCACCAGAGTTAAGTTAGGGTTTTTCAAAATGCTGACACGCCGAGCTCAAAAGGTTCGCCATCACTGGTCTAGGGACTAGGCACAAAGTAAGGGAATTAAAAGACAGTAATCCCTGCCCTCATGGAATTTATACTCTAGTAAGGGAAGACTGAAAACAAACAAAATTAATGATAAATTTATGCAGTACTACTTGAAAAAATAATACATTCTATGGAGAAAAATAAAACAGAAAAGTAGTAATTAAATGCAAGAAGTTTAGCTTAGTGTCTGGAACTTGGGAAGCACCAAAAATGGACTGACATTTCTCAATCTATAGTAAACACTTCCCAAAATGTTAGCACCTATCCTTTTCCCTTTCCTATATCTAGTTCCCCACAACGGTTCATGTCTGAGAAAGAAGTAGAAGCCAAAACCTACATCAACAGGCATGAGCTTTCCCAGGGCTTTTTGGCAGGCAGCTTATACCCAGATCAGAGCCACTTAAAAACGTAAGAACAAGAAATAGGCTTTCATTTCAATTCATGATGAGGTTTAAAATGAAAATGTCTCATTGAGGTACCATTCTTAGTGAGAGTGAGTTGCTGTAGGAGAATAAATTGTAAACAAATCGACACACTTAAGGCTCATTAGTGGTTCCCTATTTTGAATGTAGAAAGAGAAGAGAAATTAACTATAGCAGAGTTACTCACCCAAGACCAAAGACTAAGTCTCTTTAGAAACTGATGGGCTGTGAACTCTCTGGGGTGCATGTGAAGAGAGCAGTACATAGCCATTGGGGATTTTGTTGAGGGGAGCAGGGTAGTATTGAGAGAAGATAAAAGAGTTTGTGGAGAGCTTTAATGAAAGAGAAGTAGCTTCTGGAATCAAAAAAAACCTGCTTTCATAAAAGACTTTGGGGTATCTACAGAAGAAAGGTTTCCTTGGGGCCAAGAGAACAAAGTTCAGAGCAAACATTGTCCTTACCTGTGGAGAAGCCAGCACAATGAGAACCAGCTGTGGGACAATCGGGATGGCCCCGCTGGCCCAGGCGCTGGTCTCTTCACAGAGGAATTCAGCCAGAGCTCCATGGTAAAGCACCAGTGGGGCTGAGCAGAAATCCATCAGAAACCAGAAGTAACTGGGAGGATATGCACTGAGAAAAATTGTTGTGAGAAAGGAAATTGACTTTAGATAACGTCAGGAACTTATCATGACTACTTTTTTATGAGTAGGAATTAGTGTATTTTTTTAAAGTCGATCTTGGTATTTCATAGCTAGATCTTTTTTTCTTTTTAACTGCTTAAAAAATCATAGAAGTCCTTCTGTGTGGCAAGGACTTATTAAATTGTAAGCTGAATTCAGATAAAATAAAATTCTCTGCAGTTATTTTCTATAAAATATGACCAGCCCACCCGGCGTGGCTCCGTGATTGAGCGTCCACCTATGGACCAGGTGGTTACAGTTTGATTCTCGGTCAGGGCACATACCCAGGTTGCAGGTTGGATCCCCAGTGTGATGTGTGTAAGAGGCAGCCGATCAATGATTCTCTCTGATCATTGATGTTTCTATCTCTCCCTCCGTCCCCCTTCCTCTCTGAAATCAATAAAGATGCAAATAGAAAATATAAAACATGACCAACTTTACTTGTTTCCCAAAGGACAACCCCCACCCTCACACACAAACACGCAATTATTTGTCTCATAAGATACATAAGGACAAGGATTAGGTTCCCCCATGTACATGGAAATGGAAACTAAGACTGTCTACTCAATGCTAATGGCTTAAGTTGGTGCTGGTAGGGAGAATTCAGCTTCCCCATTACTTGCATGAACTGGCAGCTACATTATCATACTTGGCTGTTCTTTCTTTGTCTCCTCACTCACTCTCCATTCCTCCAGGTGGTTAGTGATTAGGGAGTTGGGCATGCACAGCTGACACCCTTTGTCCCTGTCTTTTGGGGACAAGATGCAGTCCTCTCTGTTCTGGTTGTAAAAGAAGGCCTACCTGGTCCTGTGTTTGGGTAAAAATCCACCTAATTCTAGGGTTTGGTTTCAGGAGTTCATTTGACTTACACACAGCTCTTCCTCTCCCTCTCTTTCTTTCTTGGGAGCTTGCCTATCTATGAAGAGCAGGTGTTCACAGTTGCTCTCTTCCAGGCAAAAAAAATCACAAGACCAGGTCCAGTCTGACATTGCCAGAGGAAATAAATTCAAACTCCTGCTTCTGGAACATTGAGTAAGGAGTTTGGGAAGTCAACAAAAAGAAGCAAAGACAAGTAGATTCTGAAATTATGTAAACAAAAAACAAAGGGCCTAGGAGAGTCTAAACTATTTTGAAAGAGATTAACAAGTTTAGAGAACTCATACTAATTTATTTCAATATTTACTATAAAGCTATGTAATCACAAAAGTGTGCTGTTGGCATAAGGACAGATATATAGATCAATGTGACAGAATGGTGTGCCCAGAAATAGACCCACACATATATGGGCAATTGATTTTGACAAAAGTGCAAAGTAAATCAATGGAAAGAAAACAGTCCTTTCAACAAATGGTGATAGAATAGTTAAACATCCATAAGCCCCAGATAAAGAGCAGTGGAGGGGGAGTGGGTGGAAAAAAAAAGTAAACGAAAGAAAAATCTAGGAAAAAAATATAGAACTATATGTCACCTTGAATTATGCAGAAGTTTTATTAGGCCATAAAAAGCATCAGCTACACACACTCTCAAACACACACACACACACAATATGCACCAATATTAAAACACCTGCTGTTCCAAAGACTCTCATTAGAAAATGAAAACAAAAACAAAATAAGCTGTAGATAGGAGAAAATATTTGCAAAATACCTATCTGAAAAACAGGATGCATCCAAAATATATAAATAATTCTCAAAATTTAGTAAGAGGACAAACAATCCAGTAAAATTAAGCAAATGGTTTGAACAAATATTTTACCAAAGAAGAGAAATGGATGACAAATAAGCACATGAAAAGACACTTAATATGTTTAAACATGAGAAAATGTAAATTAAAGCCATAATGAGCTACAACTACATATTTATTCAAATGGCTTAGGGAAAAAATGACAATACCAATTTACTACTTCAGAGCAATGGGAATGCTCTTACATTGCTGATAGAAATGAAAAACGGCATAGCATCTTTGGAAAACAGTTAAGCAGTTGCTTATAAAGTTAAATATATACATTTCCACAAGACTCAATTGTCTTCCTACAAGGCAAATGAATTACCCACAAAAGATGAAAACATATGTTGACACAAAGACCTACATCTGAATGTTTATTGCACCTTTACTCAGTTGCCCAAAACTGAATTCAAGTCAAATGCAAATCAGTAGGTGAGGGGATAAATAAGTTGTGATATACCCAATAATTAAATACTGCTCAGCAGTAAAAAGGTACACATTACTGATGACATAAAAATGTGAATAAATCTTAAAAATAGTATGATAGTAAATGAAAGAAGTTAGAGAAGGCCATGTACTCCCATTTATATGACACTGTGTAAAAGACAAAACTATAGGAATAGAAATTAGGTCAGTGATTGCCAAGAGTTGGGGGTTGGGAAAGGATTCTTTATAAAGGAGCATTAGGGAACTTTCTGGGTTCCATATAATGATTGTGGCGGTGACTACACAACTATATATATTTTTCAAAACTCAGAACTGTATACCCAAAAGGGTAAATTTTACTGAATCTAAATGATACCTCACTAAACCTCACCTCTAAAATAAAACGTTGAAATTTAGGAGAGCAAATAAATAAAGGGTTATTATCACTTCTCATGTGTCAGGATGCAGACTGTTTAAGTTCTGCAGGCACTTTGTAGGCGATAAAAGCTTTTAACCTCATCCATTTGAAAGTTTATTCTGGGTTATTAGGCTGGGCTTTTATAGTTGGGCAATTTCAGTGGTGGTTGGAACCTCTTGTATTGGCTTGAAGAAAATACTGTTCTCATCTCTTCCCATTTTATGGACTTCTGTAAAATTGACCATGGAAATCAGCAAATACGATAAACCAGGTTGAGGGTGAGGGTTTATCTCTAGAGAGCTGGTTGTTAAACATTTGCCAGCACACCACTGAGTATTCGGCTATTTACTGTTGTCACCTTGTCACCTCTGCCACCAGGGCCAGGACCCAGAGCCTTGGCATTTCCGCCATGCTAGGGGTCTGCAGTTCAGGTAGCTTGGTCCACAGATGAGAACTATTGGGGGGAACTGTAACTGCAAAAACAAGGCTTTAAACTAGAGGGCTTGCCCTGGCTGGGTAGCTCAGTTGATTACAGAGTCATCCCTGATACACCAAGGGTGCGGGTTGGATCCCCAGTCAGGGCACAAACAAGAATCAACCAATGAATGCATCAGTAAGTGGAAAAATAAATCGATGTTTCTCCCTCTCTCTGTCTCTTTCAAATCAAGAAATAAAAATTAAAAAATAAAATAAACTAGAGGGCATGGCAAAGGCCTTACCAAAAATGCAGGAATAGGTTTAGGCATCAGAAAAGCCACAGTGTGGAATGCCAGGCCTCAGCAAAGACACCGGCCAGAGGGGAGAGCAGAGAGCTGCCTTTCCAGCTACTGGTCCCAAAGCTGATGCCACAGGTGCTGGTCATACAGAGCCTAGCAAGAAAACGTTGTGAGTTGGGTTGGGCCGTTAGCAGGTTCTATCAGCTTTTTATTTAGCTGACATAGCTTTTCCTGAGCTACACTGGCTCAACTTTTAGTACATAGTCACATATAAAAATTTAATGATAGAGAAGAATCTATTTTAATACAAGCCATTTAGACACTATGGTGCAAATAATATTTAGTGCTGTTAAAATGCAAGAAAGTCGTGCTCTGTCTCACAGAGAGTCATTCCAAAGTTTCTAAATTTATATTGTTAGTACTACGTGGAACAAAGAGAAAAAGAATATTTATAAGTGAAGAACACCTAAAAAATGAATACTTAGGTACAAATCTAACAAAATATGTACAAGATCTATGCCGGAAGTCAATTCCAGCATGTCATAACTGCAAGAGTTATCAAAAGGTTGATGGAACTTGGGGACTCAACAAGGGCTGAGTCACATATGTGGTCACCTGTTGGGAATGGCTGATGGCATTTCCCCAAACCTGAAAAAGGATGATTGTTTGCTGCCAGACAGCTCAGAGCATCTTAATCTACATGTTATTGCCTCCTACTGGCCAAACACCTGAATAGCCGTAGGCATTTTCCCAAATCTGACAATGTTTCTGTGTAGGAAACCAGACTCTTTGATGTGTATATCTCTGCCTCGCCTTAGGACAAATTGTGTTAATAAAAAGCGAGGGCTCCTGAGCCAAGGAGATCTTAGTTTCTTTAGCTAGGCTCCTCTGACTGCCTATAATTGCTGAACCCCTCTTAATGCCAGAACAAGAACCCCAGCAGATCTATATGAAGAAAACTATAAAACACTAATGAATGAAGTCAGGAAGAATTATATAAATGGAGAGATATTCCATGTTCGTGAATAGGAAGAATCAATGTTGTTGAGATGCCAGTTTTTCTCAACATGACCTATAGATTCAATGCAATTCCAATAAAAATCCCAGCAAGTTACTTCACATATTTTGACACACTTATTCTAAAGTTTATATGAAGAGGCAAAATACCCAAAATGGTCAACACAATATTGAAGAACTAAGTTTAATAACTAACAGTACATAATTTTAAGACTTACTATAAAACTGTGGTAATTAAGACAGTATAGCATTGTCAAAGAATAAACAAACATCAATGGAACAAAATAGAGAGCAGAGAAATAGATCCCTCCCTGAATACAGTCAAATTATCATTAACAAAGAAGCAAAAAGGCAATACAATGGAGCAAAGACAGTCTCTTCAACAAATGGTTCTGGGGTAACTGGACATGCGCATGCAAAAATATGACTAGACCTTACACACTTCATAAAAATTAATTAAAAATGGATCACAGACCTAAATATAAAACACAAAACTATAAAACTTGTAGAACATAACATAGAAGAAAATCTAGATGGTCTTGGGTATGGTGATGCCTTTTTAGATACATCAAAGACATGACCCATTGAAGAAATAATTGATTAACTGCACTTTAGTAAGATTAAAAAATCGTAGTCTGTGAAAGATAATATCAAGCAAGTGAGACAACAAATCACAGGCTGGGAGAAAATATTTGGAAAAGACATATTTGACTTAAAAACACTGTTATCCAAAATATACAAAAAACTCTTAAAACCCAACAATTACAAAACAAACAATCCAATTTAAAAATGGACAAAAAAAACTTAACTTGCACCTCCCCAGAAAAGATATGCAGATGTCAAATAAGCATGCGAAAATATGCTCCACATCATATGTCATCAGGGAACTGAAAATTAAAGTAACAATGAGATACCACTACATACCTATTAGAATGGTCAAAATCTGGAATGCTGACAACACGAAATGCTGGTGAGGCTGTGGAGCAACAGGAATGCTCATATTGCTGGTGGGAATGCAAAATGGTATAGCCACTATGGAAGACAATTTGATAGTTTCTTACAAAACTAAACGTATTCTTACTGTACAATCTAGTAATTGTATTCCTTGGTATTTACCCAAAGGAACTGAAAATTTGTGTCCATGCAAACACCTGAGCATGGATATTTAGAGCATTTTGATAATAATTGCCAAAACTTTGAAGCAATCAGTAGGTCCTTCAGTCCTAGCTGGTTTGGCTCAGTGGATAGAGCATTGGCCTATGGACTGAAGGGTCCCGGGTTCTATTCCGGTCAAGGACACGTATCTTGTATGCACGATCCTTCCCAGCCCTGAGCCTTGGTCAGGGTGCATGCAGGAGGCAACCAATCGATGTGTTTCTCTCACATCCATGTTTCTCTTTGTCTTTCCTTCTGTCTTCCACTCTCTCTAAAAAAAATCAATGGAAAAATATCCTCGGGTGAGAATTAAAAATAAATAAATATAAAAGAAATAAATAAATAAATGTCCTTCAGCAGCTCAGTGGATAAACTGTGATACATAAAGAGTGGAATATTATTCAGCACTATAAAAAATGAGCTATCAATCCGTAAAAAGATATGGAGGAAACCTAATACCTATTACAAAGTGAAAGAAGCCAATCTATAACGGCTACATTCTGTAGGATTTTAATTATATGACATTCTGGAAAAGGCACAACTGTAGAGACAATAAGATCAGTGGTTGCCAGAGGTTTGGGAAGGAGATGAATAGGCAGAGCACAGAAGAATTTTTAGGGCAGTAAAAATACTCTTTATAATATTGTAATGATAGATATACGTCATTATACATTTCTTCAAGCCTATAGAATGTACAACACTAAGATTAAAACCCAAGTTAAACTATGGACTTTGGATGATTATGATGTGTCAATGTAAGTTCATCCTTGGTAAAATATGTACAGTTCTGGTGATTGACCTTGATACTGGGGGAGGCTATGGCATGTGCGGGGGCAGGGAATATAGGGAAAATCCCTGTGCCTTTCTCTCAATTTATGTTGGTAAACCCAAAGCTGCTCCAAAAACAAACTGTCTTTTTTAAAAAGTTAAGAAAATCCTTAAAGACAAAGAAAGAATACTTAAGTAAGACCCAGTGATTGCACATACCCCTGGGGCAAATTTCTAAACTGAATAAAGTGGGAGAGGACACGGGGTAATAGGTGGCTTTCTTCTAGATGTGGTAGGAGCACATTACTCCAATTATCCTTCTACTTGAAGTTTTTCTCCCAGGTGAGCTTAGTTTACAGGTGGTGGCCTCCAGAAAACTGGCATAAATTAAGTGACTTCCTGACACAGTTAAAATATAGATTGTCTTCATCACTGGGACGGTCATACAATTTATTTTTCAAACAATGCAATTTTCAGAATGAAAGTGGGTGCTATTAATCATACTCTGGGATAAGAGGCTTAACCCTGGGACTGTCTCGGAGAAATTGGGATTTATGGTCACCTTCTGAGTAACCACTGAGCCTCTGCCGTGGATGTGAGCAGCACCAAGGACTGTGTTCTAGAAGCTATGGGTTGCCCAGAACCACTGCTTCAGGGCTGGGCATTGGCGTACTTTCTCAATGTCAGGGGCGTGGCACCAGTGCTAGTAGCCATCCCCTGTAGGCTTTTTACAGCGAGATTCATCAGAGATTTGCAGTGGACTAATTCATCTTCTCAGATCATAATGAATCCAGTCAAAGCTGATGAAAAGCACGTCAGTGTTACCCCAAATATCATGTTTAGCTAAAAGTGAACAAAATAAGAAATGGGGAAGAACTTTGATTTTACTAGAGTTTTAATTCACTAAAGCAAGCACATTTGATTTCTGACTTTAATTCCTTTGCACTTGAGCTCACAAAGCAATTTAATTTTCATTCTAATTTCTCCCCAGGAATTTGATAATGGGAGGTTGTTTATAATCAATATGGGGCATTTCTGTGTTCTTGACATTTTGTTATTGGGAGTATCTTAATGTTGTCATTTAATTTTACTGTGGTATCTCTGGTGGGCTATATTGGAAAATATGGCTAGACATAATTTAGAATAGGAATGAATGTTCAGCCTTTAGCACAGAGTGGCCTCAGCATTCCCTTAATATACTCATCTCATTTCAGAGATTTCAGGGCCAAAATCTATGCTGCTCACCAGGGGGGTCCCCAAAAAATAGGGGTTAGAGGTAAGAAAATGACTTTGAAGCTAGAAGCAGACTCTTTTAGACAATTACCACTTCCCTGAGGAGGGTGTCCAGACTCCTGGTCTTTTCCTTCACACACCTGGCTTCTCTCCACTGTCCTTCCTTGTTCTTCTTTAGAAAAGGCAGACAAACTCCCTTAGAGAGAGTCTTTAATCTATGGGTCACAACTGGGACAAACTAGTGCATCCACACTCCTGCGCACCTGAGATACGGACTCTCCTTCCCTCTCCACCCAGAGAGTGGGGGGCAGTGACCAGGGGAACATGCCTGCTCTTCAGACTCTGCCTGCCCACTGCTAAATTCTCCACTAACCAGAAGATAGCAAACACATTCTGTTTCTCCATCCACTCTCTTTTGACTTATTTCTCACTTGGCTCAGAAACCTAGTCAAGAAAAATTGGTATTATTTATTGGGTTCTTCTAAGACTCCTGGCAAACAGCTCATTTGGAGCTGCTGGCAGAGTATTTGGATTCTCAGTCACTGTTGTTGAAAGGATGATGAGAGCTCAGATGCATAAATGGCATCGCAGAGATAATGGTTCCCAAGTCAGAGCAATTCTTGACTAAAGATATTGACATGTGTAAAGAATGCTTTCAATCATATGGGGGTGGGGTTTAGTTTGCTAAAAAATGTAGTTTTTTTAAAAAAAGACTGGGAATTAAGTTCTAACCTAAGTCCTGGAAGGAGCAGGGAAGTTGGCCTATAGGATTGCATGAGAGATTTTGGTGTGCAAAAGGCCCTCAAGTATTGCTTCTTACTTTTTTTTATAATACAGAGAATTAATGTTTGTTATAGAATTGTTGGAAACCCAGATAAAATAAACCAAAAAAATCGATGCCCTGATATATAAAAATCCATAGAGGATCATTACTAATGTGTATATCTTTGTACTTACTATTTTTCAGTTACTGATTACATAGAATTTTTACCAAAGTAGGATCATAAATTCTATTTTATCCTTTCACCAGACATATTGTGATAATCCTATATAATAAAAGACTAATATGCAAATCAACCAAACGGTGGCAAGTCTGGTTGCTATGATGCACACTGACCACCAGGGAGCAGATGCTCAATGCAGGATCTGCCCCCTGGTGGTCAGTGCTCTCACACAGGGGGAATGCCGCTCAGCCAGATGCCAGGCTCATGGCTGGCAAGTGCAGCGGCAGTGGCAGGAGCCTCTCCTGCCTCCACAGCAGCACTAAGAATGTCCAAGGGCTCCTGGGCTGCGAGAGGGTGCAGGCCGGGCTGAGGGACCCCCACCCCCAATGCACGCATTCTTTGCACCAGAACGCTAGTCTTCATATAACACTGAATGTATTGTCATTTAAAAATGAATATATATTATATGATTTAGTTATATAATGTATTTCATTGATCCTCTATTTTTTTATTGATATTAGAGGAAGAGAAAGAGATGGATTTGTTGTTCCACTTATTTATGCATTCATTGGTTGCTTCTTGTATGTGCCCTAACCGGAGAGCAAACCCGCAACCTTGGTATATAAGGACAATGCTCTCATCAACTGAGCTACACATCCAGGGCTGATCCTCTATTTTTATCATATATGTAGTTGTTTCCAATTTTTCTCTATTAAGGCAAATGTACAAAGAACATAATTATGCATATTCTTTATGCACACATATTTGTGCAGATGACTGACTTTTCCCAGGATGGATTGTTACTGTATGCCAGCAGAGTTTTGGAATTTCTCAGTAATAATCTCTCTGCCAGCATTTTATTCAGCATTTTTGGATGCATTGTCTTTTTGACTCTAATAAGACCCCCATGAGATATTATTTACCCAGTTTTACAGAAGAGGATGCAGGTCCAGGTTAGTTAACTGTCACATAACTAATAAGGGGAGGAACGGAAGTTGCAATTGATCTTTTCCAAAGCTGGACAAAACCACATTGTAGAATTCTACCCTGGCTTCGGGCAGGGTTAAGCTTTTTCCCAGCTGGTTTGTTCTTTTTGGTGCTACTATACATGGGACTTGCTTACCAATTTATTTCCTAGTAGAGTGATTATTGTCATATAGTAAAAAGGTTATTGAAATCTTTTTAACTCATTATTTCCAACAGCTAATTTCAGATTATTATATTAGGTTTTTTAGACAGTCATTCATCTCATTATACCTCCTATAAGTAATAAATTTACCTTTTCCCATTTTTTGTACTTCTTTTATTTGCTGTTGTTTTTATTTCTATTTGAAAAAAACTAACATTTCCAAAACTATGCCAAATAGTAAAGACAGAAGTACGTATTGTTGTTTTATTTCATTTGACCTCATCTAATCTAGTTTGCCTTTGGAAAAGTGGAAACTGGTGTTCCCTTAAGTTCAGCTCTCCATCCCCCTCATTTTAAGAAAGAATACCTCTATTATTAAAGACCAAGATTTGTGTATATTTTTAATTATAATGTTAAATTTTATCAAATGCATATTTGACAACAATGAAAATTATGTGTTCCCCATTAACCTATTAATATCATGAACTACAATAATAGGTTTCCTAATGTTGTTCCACACTTGCTTTCCTAGAATAAATTCTACTTAGTCATGGTGAATTATTAATTGAAAATGCTTCTGGATTTATATTTATCATATATGACTTAAGATCTTTGCTTCATGTCTGTGAGAAATTAGAGTTTTTTATTTGTTTCTATTCTGCACCATCTCTATCAAGTACTGGCTTACGCTATCCATGTCAAAATAAATAGCATTATGGCAAAGGTCTTCTTTGCCTATACTCTGTAAAGTTGAAATAATGTCAGCATCGTTTATTTCTTGAAGGACCATAAAACATTGGTGAAAGCATCCGGGCTGACACCTTTCCTGAAGCTAATTCTTCTGACAATCTTTTGATTTATTTTAAAGTCATTGATAGATATATTGACACTTTATATCTTCTTATGTCTAATTTTGGTAATTTGTCAAAAAATTATATGTTTTAATGAGACCTTGAAGCTTAATAGCTTATAATTTTAAAAAAGTAATTTTTGTATAATTGATTTAATTTGCTTATATTTGTCATGACTAATTTTGCATGTTTGCTTATTTTTTATCTCATTTTAATGGATTTGGAAGCTTAATAGCCTATAATTTCACAAAGTATTTTTGTATAATTGATTTAATCTGCTTATATTTGTCATTGCTAATTTTGCATATTTGTTTATTTTTTATCTAATTAGGTTACATAATCTTTTGTCTGTTATTGTTTTTTACAAAGTAAGCTCTTATAATTTAATGTAAACTGTCCTCCCTTTTCTAACTTATAAAGTTGTTTTTTAGTCTTTATGAAGGCTTTTTACTTATTTCTTTGTACTTGTTTTGCTGTGCTTTTCCATTTATTTTGACAGCTAATTTTTCTTTTTTTTCTTAAAGAATATCTGTGCACAAGTACTGTCGTCCTAAATTTTTGCATGCCCGTGCATCCTTTTTTGTTGCTTTTAAATGAATGACAGCTTGGTTAAGGATAGAATTTGGGAGCATAACCTTTTCCATCAAACTGCTGTAATCACTGCTTCATTATCTTCCAGCATCTAGCATACAAAGACATCTGAGGGCCATTCGGATTTTCCTCTTTCTTTTTAAATGTTTTAATTGTTAGCTAGTTTATTGTTGTTGTTGTTTTAATACCATTATGCATTTTCAATTCTTCCTACATCTTTTAAAATCAACACTTTCCTATTTAATTGTTTCCCTTGTACCCCTGAACCCTTTTCATATGCAGTACATCCATTATTTTCTAACAGGTTGGTTATTGTTATTCTACCCACTCCCAGTGTGGAGACAAAGCTGTTTTTCTAAGCCTGTTGGGAGCTGGAAGTTAAATCAAGAGCAGTGGTGAAGTCCCCTGGATAAACGTCACTCTGTGGACACCCTGGGTCATTAGCTAGTCAGTCAGGATCACATTTTGAGGGCAAATTTGCCAGAACAATTCTAATATTATGACAATTAGTTACATTCACACATCAGTCCTTCTAAAAAAAAAACCTCAAATAATAAAGGAAACTAGAGAAAAACAATTCGATGATTCTAGATAGCTACACAGTCTAATCTTTACACAAGATTCTGAGTACCAGCAAAAACATTGATAGCATTTTTTGTTTGTTTTCCTTATTCATGTTCACACCATCATCCAGCCAGGGGAATGATTTTAGGAAACCAATTACATGGCTTCTTGTCCTTCTAGCCTAGTTTTGAATATTTTTCATGGCACTTGCTCTATATTTTCTTCTTATACATTTTTGGGATAGATCAGAGGATAGAGCTATTGTGTGTGTGTGCATGCATGTAAAGATGAGAAAAACTAGTGGAGAAAGAAAACATTTTCTCAGGAGAAAAAAAAATGGCCCTTGGGTATGTTTACACAGAGAAGAAACCTGCCAAGAAGGACTCCTTGTAGTTAATTGAGGTCAAATTCATAACCAAAGTCTAGCAAAGCCTCTCACACACTCTGCATTTCAGAGGAAAGCTGCGGTGAGCTGCCAAGCCACCTGCTCTGCACTCCTGCTGGCTGAGTTGACCATTATAGAGAAGTTCTTGGAATCTAATATGGACCAATGGGCTGAGATAGTCTCCATCTAATCAGAACTGTGCAGCTACATCCTCATTTGCATCTTTACCAACCAATTAGAGCAGCTCTATAATGACCAATCAGAATGCACGATTCTGACCAATCAGGACAGTGTTATTTGAACCAATCAAACTGTGCAAATTTGTATTACTCATTTGCATAAAAATGGATCAATCAGGGACCAGGTCAGACACTTTCTTTATATAATCAGGTCTCCCATTGGTCTCTGGGGAGCACCATTTTGGTTTCCTCTGAAGAAGGCTGTGTTTCCTGTTTTACAAACTGTTCACCTGAGTAAAATTTCTTCACTGCATCCCAGATTGGGTACTCCTATTGGCAATGGGTTACTGGTAGCAGTCTTTTGTTGACAAAAGATAGAAAATAAATCTGTCTTCCCTAAACATTTAGTCATCCATGCCTTAATCACAGTAAGAAACTAGAGACAAAAAAAAAAAAATAGAAAAGGAAAGGAAAAAAAGAAAAAAGAAGAAATTAGAAACAACAGGGATGAGGAAATTGAGAAGGGACACAGAATGGAAGCAATCTTAGGGTGGGGGGAGGCAGTAGACAATCTGATCTGATTATAATCATATCAAGCATTTTTGGTGATGAGAAATTTAAAAAGACAGTTAAATCTACTACTAGCATCAACATTTTTCAGGGACTACATATGTAATACCAAAATGCAGTATAGGGGACTGATGTGCCATGTGGAAAACTATTATTTCAGGAGTTAATTAATTAACGCTCACTTTGCTCCTCCTGGAATTTGCTTTGAATACTCCCAATGAAGACATATTTTCCACTTTATCCTATTCAGTACCTATCCCCATCAATAATAACATTTCCAAGGAGAGGGATTCTGAATAGCTTCAAGGACGCATAATATAAAAATGTGTACATTAAGAGGACCAGTAATTTCCCCAAAATATTTTGTGTTCCTGTGAAATAATGAAGAACCATGAAAAACTCTACTGGTGGTAAAAGGCCATGATAAGGATCTGGAGGCTGAAAAACAGATCCTTAGCTTAAATGAGTCATTACCTTGGGCAAACTAGTGCATTTCATATGCACTGTTACTTCACCTGGTATCTCATTAAAATTCCATATCAGTTCTTTGAGTGCATACTGCTATCTTAATATTAGAAGTACAAACTGATAATCAAAAGAATTATATACAGCCACACAATAAATAGCAGAGGTCTTCTTTTTAAAAGCAAAGGATAGTTTCTTGCTTAAAATAAACAAAAAGATTATAATCTCAGACTCAATTCTTAATGGCCAGAGCTATTAGAATCAAATTACAGAATTAAACTTTGTAACTCACAAATCTATTTCTAGATTAAATGTTGCCAATATATTAATTCAATAATTCTTTTTTAATCTTTCAAAACCATAACATAATACTATTCTATATTTTTCAATTAACATTACACACAACACACATGCACACACATATGCCTACATTATTTTAATGCAATCTCTATTAATGTTACAACACAATACTTACATTTTTAAAAAAAAGTGTACTGAGGTTTTCTGGTATTCACAACTGACTCCAAGTTCTGGTCTTGCATATCTAATTTTCAGAATTTGTGCTTTGTCATCTGAGATCATCACCATCTGAAATTACTAAAGTTTAGATGAAATTAATACATGCTATCAACCATGTGATTGAGCTTGGAAATGAATCCTCCGGCCCCAGTCGTGCCTCCAGATGACTGCAATCCCAGAAAACATTTTTACTGCAATTGTATAAGATCCTGAACTAGAATCTTCAGCTATGCCTCTTTCTGATTCTAGATGTATGTGTGTGTATATATATATATATATATATATATATATATATATGCAAATTAGGCTTGGATGCCGTAACGGTCACGATCAGCCCAGAAAGAGGGGCCAGGCATGGCCCAAGCCAGAGAGAATAACACACAGGGGGGCGGCCTGGCCCCCAGCGCTGAGTCAAACCGGCTAGGGCAGGATATGACATTTCTTAGCCCTTCCAGCAGTGGACCTTCATTTTTTCCTCCAGGAGTGAGATGGAAAAACCTTAGATCACCTTGCTGGATTCTTATTACCCAAGTTACCAAGAACACTGCCAGTGGCATACAGGGAGCTTAGCCAATAAGCAGTCAGTAAAGGTTTTTCTTCTACAGCTCCTGCACAGAGGCAGGACTGCTGGCGCGCTGCGGCCACAGGCCTGCTGCAGACTGGGCCCCCTGCGGGTCTGTGTCTGTCTTTGCTCTGGCCCCCAGCAGCCTAGTGCCTAGCTGTTGGCAAGCGGACTCTCTCACTACTCGATACAACCTGCATTCCTTCTCACACATTCCCTCTGCTTTCAGGCCAGCAACAGCTCATCAAATTCCCTTTGTGCCTCAAATCTCTCTGATTTCCTCATCTGCCACCAACCAGAGAAAACTCTCACCTTCAAAGGAATTCACATAATTACATCAGGCCCACCTGGATAATGTTCCTATCTTACAGTCCACGTTGCCATATAACATGACGTAATCATTGTAGTAATTCTACATAATAAAAGGCTCATATGCAAATTGGCCAAGTGGCAGAACAACCACTTGATGTGCACTGACCACCAGGGGGCCACACAGGAGCTGCCCCTGGTGGTCAGTGTGCTCCCAAAGGGGGAACACCACTCAGATAGAAGCCAGGCTCACAGCTGGCGAGCCCAGCAGCAGTGATGGGAGCCTCTCCCACCTCTGCAGCAGTGCAAAGGATGTCTGACTGCAAGAGGGCACAAGCCAGGCTGAGGGACCCCCATGCCACTTGCACAAATTTTGTGCACTGGGCCTCTAGTAGTCATTATAATAATGGAATCTTGGGGCTCATTTTTAGAATTCTGTCTACTGCAATCTCATCATAAAAACATCTATTTTACTATATCCAGATGCCACCCAATTACATAAAAACACAGAACATCTTCACAAATTGCCCACTTGGCCCCATACCTGTCAAATTCAATTATTAATCAACAGCCAGTGTGCCCTACAATGTAATAAGCAAACCAAGAGAATACAATGAGACCAGATCCTCCCATCAAACAAATTATAGATGCTTGCCTATTTTTTTACACCAATAGGAATGGTATAGTATTTATGCATGAGTACTCATACATTGCATTTGGGAACTGGAGCATGTAATTTGCACTCCAAACTGTGGAGAGAAGTAACCCATTTACACATGAAAAATGATTTATATGCAATGCTCACTACAACTTCATTTATAATAATGAAAACGGTGTTTAACAACACTAGAGTGAAAAGCAAATTTTAGCACATCTGCAAAATAGTCATTTATATATTCTTTCAGCCTTTCAAAAAATATTTATAGTTTACCTGCCATGTCCCAGGTACTGTTAGGTGCTACGTATACAATGATACAAAAGAGATCTAGTTCTTAGTCTTATGGAAATCATATTCTAGTTGGGGAGGAAAGACATTAATTAAATAATTACACAAACTAGTGTAAATTGTAACCTCTGAAGTGTGTAGCCATTTAAAATGATTTTAATTTAACAGTTGTCAAAAAAAGAAAACATCTGCCTATGATCTCCTGTTAAGATAAATAAGAAGCATCTGTAATTGTATTCAAACAATGATACTAATAACATAAACTTTGCAAGGAGAAAAGATTGAAAAGATACAAACCAAATGTTAACATTGGTTATCTTATTTATATTTATATATAGTTCCCAAATTATATAATTTGCATATATCTATAATAATGAAGGGTAATATGCTAATTAGACTGGATGTCTTCTAGAAGTCATTACGGATGTCTTTCCTAACAAAGCAAGGGCCCGAGGGAAGCCAGCCCAGCTCCCAGGTGCCTGTGGGTGGCTGGAGGAGGGAAACAGCCTGGGTCCTGGGTGCCTGTGAGCTGCTGGAGGAGGGAAGCCTGGGTCCCGGGTGCTGGAGGGAAGCCGGTGCTGGCAGCAGGGGGAAGGAAGGCCTATTCTTGCACGAATTTTCATGCATCGGGCCTCTAGTTATTTTTATAAATAGAAAAATTAAATTCTATTACAAGAACAAAAACATCATTTTTATTCTATCTACTGCTGTAATCTGATGCTTAAAGTTTTAATGGTCTGGGCCAGATTTTTAAATCTTCTTTATTTGAATTTTGTGGTTTAGGCTGAACTAACTGAAAACATTAAAATATATGTGAACCTACCCAGTTTTCACTTGGCGAAATCCCACTCCTTACATGGCCTTGCAGATGTTGCTCAATATTCTAAAAGCCTCCAAATATTTTTCAGCAGTAATTAAGCTCAAATATGTGACCATGAGTGCTTTTCTGTTCACCTCTCTCCCCTCCCACCTTGGACAAGATCAGTATCTCCCTCTTTTATAATAACACTAGAGGCCCGGTACAAGATATTAGTGCCTGGAAGGGGGGAAGGGGGACGGGGAGGGGTGTGCCCTCAGCCAGGTCTGCACCCTCTCGAAATCCAGGAACCCTCAGGGGATGTCTGACTGCAGGTTTAGGCCTGATCCCTATGGGATCCCTGTGGGATTGGGCCTAAACTGGCAGTCGGACATCCCTTTCACAATCTGGGACTGCTGGCTCCTAACTGCTAGCCTGACTGGCTGCCTGATCACCCTAATACTCACCTGCCTACCTGATCACCCATAACCACTAGCCTGCCTGCCTGATAGCCCCTAAGCACTTGTCTGCCTGCCTGATCACCCCTGACTGCCTCTGCCTCGGTCCCCGCTGCCACGGCTTTATCCAGAAGGATGCCCAGAATGACAACTGGAAGGTCGTTTGGCTGTCTAGTCTAATTAGCATATTATGCTTTTATTCTTATAGATCATTGCTTATGGAGGACTCGCTGTACCAGATCACTATATACATTGCCTCAAATCTCTACAGTGAGGCTGCATACAGGAGACATGCCTACCCTCACCTGACACACTTGGTACCAGGAAAGCTTTATTAGTTAAGAGGTTGTAAAGGCCAAAGGCAGGAGTTGAACCAGGACTGTCTGCCTCCCAGGATCATCTTCTTTCACTAATTTGGTAGGCAGAACTCTAAGATGATCCTAAGATTGCCCATTCCCTGGTGTGTGTGTCTGCCACAATCCCCTGCACTCCAGAAAGGAAAATCACTCCTGTGATTGCTACATTATAAAGCAAGGAAAATTTGCAGATGTAATTAAGCTTTGACTTACAGTTAATCAAAAGAGAGATTATTCTGGGTGGGCCTATCCCAATTAGGTGAGCCCTTTAAAAGTGAGGCCGGGCCTCTCCCTGCATCAGAGAGATCTGCCTCCCGCTGGCCTTGAAGGAGCAAGCAGCCTGAGTCCTATAGCCACAAGGGACTGAATTCTGCCAGCAACCAGGGATGCAGGAAATTGATCCTAAGCCTAAATGAGATTACACCCCAAACAACACCTTGGTTTAAGTCTAGTGAGACCCTAAGTGGAGAACCCAGCAAATCCATGCCCAAACTCCTGACATATGGAGACTAATGAATTTGTTTTGTTTTAAGTCGCTAAATTTGTATGTGGCTCAGCCATAGAGAACTAATACAACTGTCTTACTCTGCTTTCTGCCTCTAGTGTGACCTTTTTTTTGAGTAAGTAGTAGCCCAGTTTTTACCCAGGCTGAGGGGCTAGGAGCTTGGGCTGGTGTGCTCTGTCGGGAATTTGGTCTTCCTGCATAAAGGCCACTTGGAAGCTTTGGGTCTAGGTGGATGGCCATGTAGCAAGAACTGAACCCCCAGCAAGAGTCTGACAAAGAACCAATGGAGTGAATGGGTTCAACAGGTTCAATTGCATCTTAGAGACATTCCACAAAGTAAGAAGCAGCAGACCTTGGTGGTGGTCCCAATGGACAAAAGGGGGTTGATTAGGCATCAAACTAAGGATTTCTTCTCCTGACTCCCCCTGCCTTCCTTTGTGTCATCTTAATGTCCCTAACCTAAGAGATCCAAGTGTGAGCCAGCAGGAAGGCCACCCAACCCCTCTTCCTATAACCAGCATGGACTCCCAAGAAGTCAAGTTGGGTTCAAACATAAACATCAGGTTGCAGTGTCAGGGAGCTCTCCAGGCTTCGTTTCCAACCACTGAGCATGGTGGTATAGAGGATGGGAGATTTATGACTGCCATTTTCCAAAAGATCCATCTTAACATTCACTTTTTACCATGGAGGTTGATGTCCTAAGATATACTTAACATAAGCTCCTGTAAGATATATATTTGTATTAAATTATAGCTGACATGCAATATTACATAGTTTCAAGTGTACAACATAATGATTCAACATTCATATGTTATAAAGTGACCATGATAAATCTATTAATCATCTATCATCATACAAAGTTAATGCAATATTATCTACTATATTCCCTATGCTGTACATCTCTGTGACTTATTTTATCAGTGGAAGTTTGTACCTGTTAATCCACTTCACTTTTTTTACCCATCCCCCACTCTCCTCCCCATCAGCCTTTTCTCTGTTTCTATGGGTCTGTTTCTATTTTATTTAGTTTGTTAATTTCTTTTGTTTCTTTAGATTCTACATATACATGAAATCATATCACATTTCTGCTTCTGTGTCTGACTTATTTCACTGAGCATAATACCCTCTGGTGCATCCATGTTATGGCAAACATCAAGATTTCATTCTTTTTTACCAGTATAGCTGAGTAATGTTCCACTGTGTATTATTCCATAGATCGACTATTGCAAATAATGGTACAGTGACCAAAGGGGTGTATATGCCTTTTCAAATGAATGTTTTTGCTCTCTTCAGATAAATAACCAGGAGTGGAATTGCTGGGTCATATGGCAGTTTATTTTTAATATTTTGAGAAACCCCCATAGATTTTTTTCATGGTGGTTTCACCAATTTACCAACTCATCAACCGTACACGAGACTTCCCTTTTTTCACATCATCAACAACACTTACTTTCTGATAAGAACTTACTCTGACAGATGTGAGGTGATACTGTGACTTTGATTTTCATTTCTTATAATTAGTGGTGCTCAGCATCTTTTCATGTGTTCTGTGGGCATCTGTATGTCTTCATTGGTTGGAGAAAAGTCTATTAAGGTCTTCTGCCCATTTTTAATTGAATTTTTTTTATGGAGATTCAGTGATGAAAGGGAATCATTGATCAGCTGCCTCCTGCTGAGGGATGGAGCCCACATCCACACTGGGGATGGAGCCCAAAACCTGAGCATGTACCCTGAACAGGGAATCGAATTGTGACTTCCTGGTTCATAGGTCAATGCTCAACTACTCAGCTACACCGGCTAGGCATGAGTCTTTTACATATTTTGGATATTAACCCCTTTGCAAAAATGTTTTCCCATTCAGCAGTTTGTCTTTTCGTTGTGACAATGGTTTTCTTCACTGTGTTTGATGTAGTCCTACTTATTTTTGCTTTTGTTGCACTTGCCAAAGGAAACTTATGCAAGAAAATATTGCTAAGGGTGATGTCAAAGATATTACTGTCTATGTTTATTTCTAGGAGTTCTATGATTTCAGGTCTTACTTTGAAGTCTTCGATTTTGATGTCAATGAGAGCTTTGAACAAAATGTCTCTGAGCAGTGATGTTCCAAACCCTTCTGGAGGGTGGATAATTCACCAGATTTCAGTTGATTCTGGGGCAACTGAAACATCTAATGATTCCAAATGTCTTAGGCCTTGCTGGCCAACACAACGCATTTGTTAAGCTTGAATTCTTAGGTTCACAGGGCTGTGCTTGTTAAAATACGGGCACTTTTAGGAGAGATTCCTCATCAATCTACAGACCGTAGAAAACTTCACACCCTGCCTTGTGAGCAGATGTGACCATAAAGGAATAAGAAATGAGTAAAATACAGAAGCTCTGAAGAGGAAATGCAGGGCAGCAACCATGTACAGAATGGTTACTGAAGGCACTGGACTCAAAAGGCAATTATTACCTTTGCTAGAAGCACCAGGGTGCTGAGCAGTCTTTCTTTAAGTTCCATTGAAATGAGGTCATTATATTTAAGTAGAAATTCCCACTTACCTTATCTCTCTCCAGTTCGAAATTCACCATTGTCCCTCACTTCACCCACAGACTAGCAGGTGTAATCCCTAATCTCACAGTTACATACGGAACATGAAATTAGTGAGAACTATTTTCATATAAATGAGGAAGACACTGATAAAACAGAACCCACACTTAGTAACTAGGGAGATTTACACGTGTCTGCACCAAACCTTGGACATGGAAGATGTAGCCAGATTAGCGAGCACTTTTCTTTAAAACACAGTCATGAGGCTCCCAACCCAGGACAAAGGTGCTGTTCCCCAGGATAGTGTGGGGCAAAGGCCTGCCCTTCCCCAGAAGCATGGGCACTGGTGTGAGCTTTTCCTGTTGTGCCGCCCCCTTTCAATGCCCAGCCTGGGGCACAGATCAGCTCAGAAACCAGAGGGCCTCAGGAATCTGCCACCATGAGCTCAGCTCTAACCACTTTCCTTTCCACCATCCTTCTCATGGCCCGTATACTACTCCCTTTGGTCCTGAAATCCAAATAGGCCATCCTCCTTTGTAAACATCAGAATGTGATCTCGGACCCGGGGGGGGGGGGGGGGGGGGCGGGGCGGGGGTGTGTATACACTATCAAACAGACATAAGCTTGTTTGCCTTGGAGTGGGGAAGAGGGAAGGATGGGCGCAACAGAGCAATTCTACATAAAGGCAACCTCAGGCACCTCCTTCTGGAAAAGAGACAACCACAAATTTAATCTCTGACAAAGATTATGCTGCACAGGATTCTATATGGTGAGCACTGTTAAATCAGTCTATTGAAATGTTGCAGTTTAAGTTAAATATACACAAACATCATTTCCCAAATATTACACAATGTAACCTCAGAGAGGAAGAAAAGATAGGTTTCAGGGCAGCCTTGGTGGGAGCTGAGGGAGCCGCTCGGAGGGAGAGATGAGAACTAAGAACGAAAGCTGTCACAAGTTCTCAATAGCAGCAACTTCACTGCGGAGTCTTTTCACATTTATGGGGAGTTGATTATCCAGAGAGATAAGAATGAAACTGGTGAGGGAAATCAAAGCGAAATAGAGAACTCTCGGTATAGCCTAAGAAATAGGGTTATTTGGGGGAGAGGGGAACAGAGATCATTCAGACAGTTGTTTTCTATTAAAAGTAAAATCCTCAAAGCCAAGATTTCCAAGTTGGTATTGAGTCCTTGATAACAAAGATGAAAAATTCAAACACCAAGGGTACTGAACTAAACTTTATATATATATATATATATATATATATATATATATATATATATATATAATTGATTTAAGCCATAAGAGTAATTTACCAATACAGGATTGTTTTGGAAGAAGCTTGTAAACTGAAGGTAAGACTTACCATGGACCGTATTTTATTATTTAAAAAATTAATCTAAATCTTCAAATTGTTTAAAGTTGAACCAGTTGGCATTGCATTTTCAATTCAGAAATTCCAATCTTAATATCTGAACAATAATGAATAAAACTAAAATGTAATGATGAAATAAATAACAAGACGCTGGGGAGATATTTTTCTTTCCTTTTAACTGATGAAGCAATAGGACATTTTGTCAGACTACAAATATCATACCACACACACAAATATGAGTACACACATCAAAACCCAGAGCACAAACAGAGAAACGGTCTTAGTCGGCCCACAACCCGACTTAGCCTGGTTTACAAAAAGAAAAAAGAGCAAGAGCGAGAGGCAATGAGACAAGCTCATAAAGAGAAGGATGGTGGTTACTGGGCAATGCCTTGGCCGGTGTGAGGCAGGTTGCCGTCATTTACAGACAGACCCTGTGCCACAGGCTGGTTGAAATTGACCGCTGCCCAAGCCATGGATAATGACCCCTCCCTTGCCTGGTGAGGAAAACAAGCCTTAGAATAACTGTGTCCATTCTTCATTTTCCCACACACTCCCAGTTCATAGCTGACCCAATGCATACATGTAAGTCATCCAGCCTGTAACTCAGGGGGAGAAGTGGGAAAGTCAGGCAGGTCCAATTCATCTCCTAGAAAATAAGCAGAGCCCCGCTCCTGCAGTGGTGAGAAGACGGCAGCTCGGCTGTAACTAAGCGCCCAGCAGTGGTTGCTGAGCAGGGACCAGCCAATAAAAACTTGACCTTGAGGAGCAGAGAGGCAAAAGACAGATGATTGGGCCAGAGAGATGAGCTTTGTTCTTTGTAAAATGAAAAGAGGCTATGTAACTTCTTATATTTCTCTAGTTCTCCACTTTACAAAGCACAGTACCAAACACATCGCATTTGATCCTCATGACCTGGTTAGAGACTTCAAAGGATGCCATTGTCCAACTTTAGCTATCATTTCACAAGATTCATTTTTCTTCTTGAATTAGTCCGTTAGCAATATTATTAATTGCTACTGAAGCTTGGTTATCACAACTCATAGTGCTAAGGGGGAACATTTTTTTAAAAATAAAACTACCAGGGCAACAATCTCCCAAGCATATAAAGTATGACTTTAAGGTGTTAAAACTGATAATGTTTTTAACTTTTATCACCTACTAGCAGGGACCAAATCAGCACTGCTTTCAAAGCAGTCTGCCTCTTCTGAGAACAATTCATGGTTGCCAATATGTTTGGAGCTTTTTATTGCATGAAAATCCATAAGACATTAAAGTTTCCTACTTTACAGTTACATTTGTAATTGAATTTATTGGAGTGACATTGAAACTGACATAATTTATAGGTTTCAAGTGAACATTTCTATAATACATCATCTGACATTGTAGTGTGTGTTCACCACCCGAATCAAGTCTCTTCTGTCACCATTTATCCCCCTTTTACCCTTTTCTACCTCCCCTCACACCCCCTTTCCTCTTTTAACCACCACACTGTTGTCTGACGATTTTTGTGTAATCCCTTTACCATTTTCACCTAGACCCCCGAACTCCTCCCCTCTGACAGCTGTCATTTTTATGTTTATGAGTCAATTGCCATTCAGCTCATTTATTTTGTTCATAAGATTCCACGTATAAGTGATATCACATGGCATTTACTCCCTCTGACTGGCTTATTGCACTCAGCAGAATACTGAACAGGTCGGTCCACACTGTCACAATAGGCAAGTTTTCCTTCTGTTTTACAGCCAAGCAGCAGTATGCCATTGTGTAGATGTACCACAGCTTTTATGTCTGCTCATCTACCCATGGGCACTTGGGCTGCTTCCAAATCTTGGCTGTTGTACATAATACTTCAATGAATAGAGGGGTGCATGTATTCTTTCAAATAAGTGTTTCAGGTTTCTTTGGATATATACACATAAGTGGAATTGTTGGGTCATAAAGCAGTACCATTTTTTAATTTTTTAGAAACTCCATACTGTTTTCCACAGTGGCTGTACCAGTCTGCATTCCCGCCAGAGGCCCAGGAGGGTTCCCTTTTCTTCACCTTCTCACTAACACTTGTTGTTTGTTGATTTATTGGTGATAGCCATTCTGACAGGTGTGAGGTGATAGCCTATGCAGTTTTAATTTACATCTCTCTGTTGAGTAGTGACTTTGAGCATCTTTTCATGTCTATTGGCCATCGGTATGTCCTCTTTGGAGAAGTGTCTATTCAGAGACTTTCCCCATGTTTTATTGGATTGTTGCTTGGCTTTTTAAGGTTGTTGTTGGTTTTTTTCTTGGTGTTGAGCTTTGTAAGTTTTTTACAAATTTGAATATGAATCTATTACCAGAAGTACCATTGGTGACTATGTTCTCCCATTCAGTGGCTGTCTTTTCATTTTGTTAATGGTTTCTTTTGCTTTGAAAAAACTTTTTAGTTTGATCTAGTGCCACTTGTTTATTTTTTTCTTTTGTAGCCTTTACCCAAGGAGATATGTCAGAAAAAAATATATTGCTATGAGAAATGTTTGAGATTTACTGTTTTCTTTTAGGACTTCTATGGTTTTTGTGTCTAATATTTAAGTCTTTAATCCATTCTGAGTTTATCCTTGTGTATGGGGTAAAAAGGTGCTTTGTGTGGGTTTTTTGTGTTTTTTTGTATCTGTCCAATTTCCCAACACCATTTGTTGAACAGTCTTTACCACAATGTATGTTCTCACCTCCTTTGTCAAATATTAATTGACTATAATGATGTGGGTTTATTTATTATCTCTACATTCTGTACTATTTATCTATCGGTTTTATGCCAACACTATGCTGTATTAATTACTATGGCCTTGTAGTATCCTTTGATATAAGGTAGTATGATTCCTTTAACTTTGTTTTTCTTTCTCAAATTGCTATGGCTATTCAGGTTCTTTTGTGGCTCCATATACATTTTTGGAATATTTGTTCTAGTTCTGTGAAATATGCCATTAGATCTTGGTAGGGATTGCATTGACTCTAAAGATTACTCTGGGTAGTATTTAATGATGCACACTCTTCCTATCCATGAACATGATATATGCTTCCACTTATTTGTATCTTCTTTGTTTCCTTTTTTCAGTGTTGTATCACTTTTTGAGTAACGGTCTTTTACATCCCTGGTTAAATTTATTTCTAAGGTCCTGGCTGGGTAGCTCGGTTGGTTTGGAAACCATCATCCCATATAATTATTATTTCTAGTATACTATTAATTATAATTTGTGATCATTTTTCTAAAATGTTTACTATCAGAACTTTGTTCTAGGGGGAAAAAGTTTTATAACCACTGTAATAAAAGAAATAAAGCATATATTATCATTATAGAATTTCACTGTGAGAATATCCTATTTTAGGAGGTGACTATTTTGAAAAGCCCCTTAGGGTGTGAGGCAAAAAGAAACTTCTGCCCATTGTCTTCCCACCGTCTTGGCCAGAGGCCATGCTTGAGAAACAATTGGCTGTGACAGCTCTGCTAACTATCTGGGGATTTTTGCTGAGTAGTATAGATAGTTAACTGTTAGCTACATTTCTTGACACAAGAGAGAAGTTTTCTTAGGTTTCCACAGATGAGAAGTAGGCTGGGAAGAAGGTCTTTGATGTTAAGCAGAGTGGACTGACAAGCAATTTTATTAAATAGGATGTAATGTGAATCTTCTTCCCTATTTTACAACTGGTGGGGCACAAGTAGGTTTACAGGTGTTCATCTGGAAAATAATACAATAGTTAATAAATAATAATAATACAGTGTTTTGCATAGTCGCAACTGAAAACCAACTTTTGCCCCACCCTCTTTCTATGGCTCATTGATTGTTGATTTAAAATTGTTTGGGGAAGATGCAGCAACACTGTGTGAGGAGCACAGCTCAGGCAATGCCTAAGGCCTGGGTGTCCAGGTGGCAGACTCACTGACTTTAAATATTGTTCATGGGAGATTCAGAATGGTTATTACTTTAGTACTGGTTTTTATGAGAGTGTGATCAGATGTCCATACAAGAGTTCTCATATTTAAAATAATGACAATAATAATGCCTTTGATATTTTTTATGGCATTTCTGTATGAAAAATATTTCTCTTTAACTGCCATAAGGGAAGACAGAGGAAAAACGAGGGAACCAGAAAAATAAATGATAATTGACCTAAGTGTTGTCAACTGGTGCCTAGTAATGTTAGCCACCCCTTCTATGTTCGCCCTAAATCACAAGTATAGAAGACTAAAATCTACATTCCCAGACTCCCTTGGGTCTGGGAATGTGGATAAAATATGGGCTCTGAGAGGGAGATAAGCTTATGTGAGGTTTCGAAGGCAACGGGAGGTGGAGCCATTCTTCAGAGGCTGCAAGTAGTGTCTGGACTTCGGGCTCCACGGTTGTCACCTGTCCAGATCACAGCTACCGCAATGGCCCCAGATTGCTGCTTCTACAAGCATTTGAATAATTTTTATAAGCACCTAATTTTCTGTATTAAATCTCATCGTGGCTGTAGTGCCTATCAGAGATTTTTGTTTTCCATACAAAATGTAATTAATAAATGACAAATTAGATAGCCCATACTAAGAAATTTGTAATTGTCATGATCTCTCTCCAAACTGTTCTGTAAAAAGAAAAAAACCAATTCACTTTTTGCTAGCTTAATTTGTTCAATTGTATTAATATTTAGAAAACATCTACTAGGCAATAGGACTACTTATCCCATTTATAAAAACTTTACCCCATGGGGTATGCAACTCCAAATTTTAAAGCACTCAATCACCATCAAGAAAACAAGCAGCTGCCATTAAAACAGTCAGATTCAATAGAAATTCCTCAGAAAGCAACATAAACCAAGTTTGTCCTGTGGCCTAAAGATCAGCATTGGACATCTTAGCAAAGCAGAGAAGCCAGGTAAATGTCTCTACGCACCCTTCAGCAAGGCATACCCAAGTCATATTGATTGTTCTGCTCCCTTTTTCAGATCATTTATCTCTTTTGAAATGTCTACTTTACCCTCACTTACCTACCCACATCTCTAACATCCTTATGAGCCCAGAAGGAATCTTACCTCCTCCAGAGAGATTTCCCTGACTCACTTGCATAATTTTTTCCTCATCTGCCATTTTATAATCCCCATACCTAAACTATATTCCCTTATTTCTGACATGACACATTTATTTCTATTGACTTTTTGTTTCTATGAAAACACAATTGTTGCTCCCTGAAATATATCAGATGGTAAACTCAAGGTGTTAAAGGCTGAATTTTTCCTTTTAATTTTTTTTGTTTGTTGGCTTGTTTGTTTTGTCATTGCTTTATCTCCAGCACCTAGCACAGTGCTTCCTGTTTAGTAGGCTCTCAAGAAATATTTGCTAAAAAAATAAATTCTGTGGTCAACAGATATTGGTCCACTGAAAAAACATGTGCCCCTGTCCATTACTGAGCTGTCCACCCAACTCAAGTTCCCAATCTGCTTGCATCCTGGGGTGGCCGCATGTCTATTTCTTACCAATAGAATACACGCAGAAGTGAGTTGTGCCCTTTCTCGACTGGAGCAGTAGAAGCAGATCCCTTTCCCTCCCAATGGCTGGAGACAAAGAGTCCAAGGCCCTTGATAGTTAGGGAGCCACAAGAAGAAAGAGGCCTCGATTCCCAAGTTCCGAGGCAGGAAAACAAAACACTCATTCATCAGGATAATCCATATGGCACACTTACATGAGTGAGAAATAAAAATCCGCATAAAGATTGGTACATGACTGTCTGTAGAAGTTTTATTCATAATAGCTAAACACTGGAAACAATCCAAATGTTCATTAACCAGTAAATGGATAAATATATTGTGGCATATCTATTCAATGGAATACTACCCAGGAATAAAAAACAAATGCACTAATGATAAGTGGAACAACATGGAGAAATCTCAAAGAGCATTATGCCAAGTAAAAGAAGGCAGTCACAAAAAAAGCTATATACTACATGCGTCCATTAGCATAATATGAATTAGTATAGTATTAACTTTAACATAATATTAACATAGTATTGTTTAAAAGTCAAAATCATAGGAGCAAAAGTCACAGCAGTAGTTGTCAGTTTCTGGAAGTCGATTAGCTCTAAAGGGTCACAGGGGTACTTTTTAAGGTGATGGAAATGTTCTATATCTTCATGTCATGGTGAGTACCTAGCTGTAAATAATTGTCAACGTTCATTGAACTGTTTGTTCACTTAAAAAGAATGAATTTTACTACTGATAAAACATTCCTAAACAGATCTGATTTTTTTTTAATCTACTATGTTAAGACATTGGAATCTTGGAGTTTACAGAGCCAAGTATGTTAGTGTGATCCTCGCTAATACATGCCCAAAGGAGAAAGGAAGCCAGACAAGCACCAGAGGCTGCCTCCGCCTGTTCCAAAAGCCCTGCAGGTTGTTGAGCTCATGACTGGTGCTCAGGAAAATGTGTTGAAGTCAATTTAATTTCTCTCCCACAATTTTCACACCCTGCCATTTGCCTCCAATCATTTATACACCCATTCATTCACACTTGCCTCTTATCACTACGTCCCATGAAACCAACGCTGCCAAGCCCCAAACTCTGCAAACATGTTCTTCAAATACTTTCATGCAAGCAGTGAGGCACTGGCCTGTTTTATTCATGAGAAAAGTGTTCTTCTAGCTGCTGGAGCCACTCAAACATTTGATATCCATAAAATGGCTTTAATTTTTTAAGAACACAAATAGGGATTCCATTGCACTGAATATGCAATTATTTGGTGTCATAGCAACAAGCCTCATTGTGCCATTCAGAATTCACTCGCTGAGGGTAGTTTTCAAACAAATCAGCTGACCTTCTTGGTTACCTTTCTTACTCACAGACTTAGACTCCTAGGCCTCCAACACTCACTGTCCTTTGACCTTGAAGCCATCCTTGTCTACCTTGAGAGGAGTTAATACCTTTGCCATTCCATTAAATCCATATCCCAAAGTTAACCAGAACAAATTAAAGTGCCCCGGAAAAAATAATTTAAAGGAAGAAGCAGATTCTCTATTTAGTATGACTTTCTGGAAAGTATTCTCCAAGAATGTGCAGAGTTAGAATAATAAAGTAGTTTCAAAAGAAGACAGTGTGGGCTTTAGAATAGCCAGGTGTGCATTGAATCCCAACTCACATACTTAATAGTTCTGTGAAATGAGCCAGTAATTTCTTTTCTCTGAGCCTAGGTTTTCTCATCTATAAAAATGATAAGAGAAACCACCTGACAACAAGGGGTTAGGGATTTTATATGTTATCCCTCCCAAGAACTCGTGTATTGATAAACAAGACCCAACAGAAAAGCTATGCTTAATCAAAAAGAGTGAATGTTTTTGCTGTTGACATTATTACAAATGTCCATCATCCCCCCTCCCTTTTACCCACCTCCACCCAGTCTCTACCTCCCTCCTTCTGGCCATCACCACACTGTTGTCTGAGTCCACAGGCTGTGCATGTAAGTTCTTTTTTTTTTTTTTTCTTAAATATATTTTATTGATTTTTTACAGAGAGAGGAAGGGAGAGAGATAGAGAGTCAGAAACATCGATGAGAGAGAAACATCGATCAGCCGCCTCCTGCACATCCCCCACCGGGGATGTGCCCGACCCAGGTACATGCCCTTGACCAGAATCGAACCTGGAACCTTTCAGTCCGCAGGCCGACGCTCTATCCACTGAGCCAAACCGGTTTCGGCGCATGTAAGTTCTTGAGTTAATCTCTCCACCTTCTTTTACCCAGTCCCCCTACCTTCCAGCCCCTGACCTCTGTCAGTATGTTCCACGCATCCATGTCTCCAGTTCTATTTTGTTCATCAGTTTATTTTAGGTGTTAGATTCCACGTATAAGTGAGATCATATGGTATTTGCCTTTCTTGGACTTATTTCCTTTAGCATAATAATCTCCAGGTTATCCATGCTGTCACAAAGACTTCCTTCCTTTTTTACAGCCATGTAGTATTCCACTGTTTAAGGGAAGACTATCAAGATATAAAAAATTAGGCCACTTTTGCATCTCAGAGCTGAGAGTGGTCTAGATATGAAACTACTTCCAAATTTGAAAAGATTTGTTATAAGGAAAGACATGAATGAAAAACTAGGCACAAGCCCTAGGCTGTCAGGAACACTTTTTTTTTTTCATGGTGGCCCAGCCTGGTACATGGTAGGAGATCGAAGTCACTAAATGTTGAATGAAAACAGGACTTCTACACTCACGTCACTATATCAGTTGCTATCATCCCAATGGGCCTTGGTTTCCTGGTATATAGAGATTATCTGAAATGGTACTTCCTGCTCTGAAATACAATAGCTGACAGCTCTGAAAAGTAACCAAGGGCCTTAAGGACTCATCTAGTCTAAGGCTGTTCCTGCTGTCACCGTGTTCACCCCTGGGGGGAGGGCACTTACACCTCCCAGGGTGGATCATTGCCCACCCTTCTGATGGACAATATGTATACGATGTTGGTCATACTTCTGTGTCTCCCCTCACATACTATTAAGAATTCCCTACCTTACAAAATATACACCGTATCTTACTAACTGAAATGTCAAATTGACATGCCAACATCATGGTCACTCTAAGAACAGGGTCAAATACCTCAAAAAGAGCAATTTGTATTCCAGGTCAGCCGTGGTCCTAGAGTTCCTTCACAGAGCCTCGACACTATCAGGGGTCTGTGGAGGTAAAATCTGTGTCTCAAGACAGGCTTTCACAGGGGTCAGACACTCAGTGGGAGAGGCTATTAAGATAATCTATGGTTGTTAGCAAATGAAAGGAGCTCCCTGAAAAATGGGCTGAGAAAAAAGACATTAAAGTAGAGAAACCAAATTTGGTGAAGGCATTTTTCCCCACTTTGGATGGATGATGGACAGGTAATGTGAACCAATGACAGATGAATCGGTATTGTGGACAAAAGGCAGAGAGAGAGAGAGCTGTCGTCAGTGACATTCCTGGAGACTTTGCCTGACTCAAAGGAGTACATCTGCGTGTGGGTTAATTAAGTACTCAACTCAGTCAGGACTAGAGGAATGTAATCTGTGCTTTTGAAAAGTTTTAATGCTGCCCTGACTGGTTTGGCTCAGTGGATAGAGCGTCGGCCTGCGGACTGAAAGGTCCCAGGTTCGATTCCGGTCAAGGGCATGTACCTGGGTTGCGGGCACATCCCCAGTAGGGAATGTGCAGGAGGCAGCTGATCGATGTTTCTCTCTCATCGATGTTTCTAACTCTCTATCCCTCTCCCTTCCTCTCTGTAAAAAATCAATAAAATATATTTTTAAAAACAAAAAGTTTTAATGCTAATTAAACAAAAGATGCCCTCCTCACCATCCCCCATAACAAAATCCCTTCCTTAAGTCCTTATGACAAAGATGGTTAATGAGAAGCTCGGTTAAAATTGCTAAAATTTGACAATTGAATGACAATAGACACGGTTTAGAAGGGGGAACAGAGGGTGATAGGACAAGGAGCAGAACTGGTAGAGCAAAGTCGGTATTTTAGTCAGGCTAAGACCTGGGTGACAAACTCCATAACTGCACATCAAAACTTTAATTTTTATGAGTTACTCCTACAAAAAGAGAAAAAAGGCAGACAAAAGCCCTTCCCTCATCGAGGCCTCACTGTGCTCTTCTCCTGTGTAAGGGTGACTGGATGCCATTGGAATGTTTAGCAAAGGGATGGCCTGGTCTGGTTTGTTATATAAAGTAAGTTAGGTCATGCTTCCTGCCTAGTAGGGGCTCCTATTCTACTGGCAAACAGTTCTGTCAGTTATGACAGTGCTATACGATAGGTTACCTGCTGAAAGGGAGGTATGGAGAAGAACAAAGTTGAAGAGCTAATGCGATCTAATTTTAAGTCTTATAATAAAGCTTTACAAGTGAAAACAGTGTAGTATTGGCATAAAGACAGACAAATGGATCAATGGAATAGAATATTCTAGAATTAGACCAACACATATGCTGACAACTGAATTTTGACAAAAGTCAAACTGATTTTGACAAAGGCAGTTCAGTGGAGAAAGCACAGTCTGTTCAGCAAATGGTGCTGGAATGACTGAATATCCATATAAAAAAAATTAACTTTGATCCATACCTCACATCATATACAAAATTTAATTTGAAATTAATTGTGGACCTACATGTAAAACTTAAAAGTATAATATGTCTAGAAAAAATATAGAGAAAATAGTTGTGGCCTTGAATTAGACAAAGATTTCTTAGATATATAACCAAAAGCATGATCCATAAAATAACAAATTGATAAATTTAAAACTTCTCTCTTTAAAAGACTCTGTGAGGATAAAGAAAAGATAAGCTATAGGCTGGGAGAAAATACTTACAAAGCAAAAAAGCATATCTGTGATAAGTTATATCTAGGGAACGCTCAAGTTTCATTAAGAAAGCAAACAACCTAATGTTTAATCATAGGGAAAAAGCTTAAATAGGAATTTCACTAAAATAGATATACAGATGGCAAATAAACCTGTGAAAAGATGTTCAACATTATAACCACAATGAGATACCACTATACACCTATCATAATGTCTCAAATTTAAAGCAAATAATAATTCTAAGCTGTAGCAAGGATGTGGAATGATAGAAAGTCTCATATACTACTAGTGGGGATATAAATTTTGAAGTGATAGATATGTTCATTATTTGATCATGGTGATGATTTTACAGATCAATCTTCCATATAATAGTATAGATGATAGAAATAGATATAGATAGATATAGATATAGATATAGATATAGATATAGATATGGATTAGATATAGAGATAGAGAGATATAGATAGAAAAATTTATCAAATTGTGCATTTCAAATTTGTGCCACTTATTGTATGGCAATTATACCTCAATAAAGCTGTTAAAAAGAAGAAGGAAGCCCTGGCCAATGTGGCTCAGTTGGTTGGAGCACCAGAAGATACTGGGTTCAATTCCTGGTCAGTGCACATACCCAGGTTGTGGTTTCAATCCCCTGATGGGGCATGTACAGGAAGCAACTGGTTGGTGTTTCCCTTTCACATCAATGTTTCTCTCTCATTATCTCTTCCTTCCTCCCTCTCTAAAAATCAATAAAAATAACGGAGAAGAGGAGGGCAGAGGAGGTGGTGGTGGGAAGTATATCTGGTACAAATGGAAGAGACAGAACAGAACCTGTAATATAATTCCTGACTCTTAACTCAGGATAGTACAATTACCCCAACCTCTGTTCACCTGCCCAGATGCCTTCATGCTGCCATCTTCTGAAACACATCCTCCTCACCTGCTCCAAGCTTTAGAAATTCATTTCAGTGTCCAGATACCAACCACCCTAGTTGCTCAGTCAGCTGGCCACAGAGTCCTTTCCCAGCATCTAGAAAGAAAGTGTAATTGAAATAAGCATGAGACCGCATATAAAAATGCTATCAACTGTCACTAGGAAATGCAAATTTAAACAATGAGATACCATTCACATGCTTATTAGGCTGGCAGCTAAAATCTTAAAAATTGGCAATTCCAAGTGTTGACCAAGATGCAAAACAAGAACTCTCTTTCATTACTGGTGGAAATGCAAAATTTGGGAGATAGATTTTTTAGTTTCTTATAAACCTAAACGTAACCTTATTATATGATCCAGCATTTGCACTTCTTAACCAACCAATTTGAAAATGTAGACACACACACACACACACACACACACACACACACACACACACACGGGAAGTATACACACTATTGCTTATTGAAGCTTTATTTATAATATCTCAAAATTTAAATCAACCAAGATGTTCTGCTATAAGAGCAATTGAGCACAACTGACATCCAGATTTTGGTTTCTATTATCTGGATTTGGTCCAATAAAAGGACTAAGTTCCTTGGAGAAATAATTGATTCTAGGACATCAGCAAATATACAAGATGCGCCTGGAGCATCGTGTAGTACCAGAAAGTAAGAAAATACTAAAAAAAAAAAAAGAAATTAAAAGCACAATAATGTAGATGTGTCAAAAGAACACAGGAGTCAACGGAAAGAGCAACAAAATAAAGTATTTAATTATAATCTAAAGCATAAAATAAATATCTGTAAGTCTATCCTGATGTTAAGAAATGACTATAGAAGTTATGGGGCAAATAAATGAATCACATGCAGACTAATTTCAAAAAATGTATTTACATTCTCTGTTCTCAAGGAGATGGAATATTACTCCCACTCCTTCAGTATGGGAGTCTTTACTGTAAGTAAGCAGTGACTTCTTTCCCAAGAGTACAGTAAGGAAGGAGGGGAAAACACAGCTGTGCAGTAGAGAAACTGACGACCACAAGATCACGGCTCACATCAACCGTACTGAGTCATGTTGATGGCATGGACCCTGGATGTGGAGTGATTAGAATGGCACGTTACCTCTCTGGTCTGCATCCCAGACCCCCAAATTCTCATCTAATTATGAGAAAAACATCAGAAAAATCCCAACTGAGGGTCAGTCTACAAAATACCGGCCCAGCACTCCTCAACATCATCGAAACCATCAAGGCCACTAAAAAACAAGGGAGACCAGGACAGTCTGAGAAATTGTCACAGCCAACAAGACCCCAAGGAAACATGACAACTAAAATGTAAATATGGTGCCCTCGATTGGATCCTGGGACAAAAAAAAAAGAAGAACATTTGGTAAACTAAGGAAATTTGAATAAACATGGGTTTTATAATAATATATTAATATGGGTTCATTAATTGTGACAAATGTGCTCTATCAAGTAAACCATAATTAATAGAGGAAACTAGGTATGGAGTATATGGGAACTCTGTACCATTTTCACAGTTTTTCTGGGATTCTCAAGCTATTCTAGAGTTTTTTAAAAAATGTACTTTAAAAAGTTATGTCATTTGGAGTCAGATAGAGTTGGGTCCAATCTTCTATCCGTGAGGCCTTAGGCAAGGTATTTCACATCTCCGGGCCTTGGCTTTCACAAGGTTAGTATAAATGTAGCCACATCCTCTCTACCTCACGATGTAAGTAAAGTGTCTCTGCAGAGCAGACTCCCCCAATCCCTGCCTTCTTTCTTCTCTCCCTGTACAAGATGACAATTACTAGGTACCAGACAGGGAGTTTGAAGGCCATCTTCACCTTTTCGTTTCCAATGAGCATGTAGCCTCTCTTCAGAGCCCAGACAGGGCGGGTGACTTCTTCATGTGTGAAAATCTAACAGTAGTGAGGCAAAGGACATCAGAGACAGTTTATTAGGCTCATCTGGACTGGGCTCTCCCCTTTGCATAAAGGACACATTACAAACAGACAGGGCCGTGTTCCCTAAAACCCTCCAAAAACAGCGAGGCGGTCTCCCCTAACCCAGCATTCTTCAGTTCCTACTCTCGCCTCTGGACGTCCAGGCCATGCATGCCCCATCCTGCTCTTCCAGTTTGACCTAAAAGTCCCTCTGTAAAGGCTTCACGCATCATGAGGTTATTTCCATCATCTCGAGGACTCAAGGCATGCAGCATGATTAAGGGCACCGTTGGCCAATCTTTCCGTCGCCCTCCATCCTTTCCCTTTTTGTTTTCTTCCTGTGATCGGTCTTCTAATAATTAGCCGCAATTAGCATCCAAACAGAACCCAACATAGAATTTTTGTATGAAAAAATTATAACAAGGAGAGTAATAAAATAAAATGAATGGAGAGGTTTCTTTATTTTATCATATGCATTTAACAAATATGAATGTAGTACTTAGTGTGTGCATTATAAATATGAAGTCATTTAATTACAACCTTATAAATATTAATTCAGTTAATCTTCACTTCATCCCTAGGGATTATTACTATTTGCATTTTACAGGTGAGGAAATTAAAACACAAAACATTTCAAGAACTTGCCCAGCATCACAGAGCTAAATGTGGCCGAACAGAGCTGGGTTTGAACACAGGCAGTCCTTCCCCCTGGTCCAGAGACTGTGTGGCAAGAGACAAACACTTCACATTTTGTATTCCATGTCATTCTCACAACACCCCTTTATGGTTCCTATTTTCACACACACACACACACACACACACCTAATAGGCGGACCTTGAAAAAGTTAAATGTTCAGGAATACAGGATACATCAAAGTAAAGGAAAGAGTTTTGTTCTTTAAAAAAAAAAAAAAAAAGGCAGAATCTCCTACACAATGTCCTCCCACCCAACCCCGCCTGCTGTCCCCACCACCTGGCCTCTCCCCAAGCCATGCAGCCCGGGGCAGGCCTCCAGTGCTTCCCTCCCTTTCAAGTAAGTCAGACAGGTCAGACACCCTTCCTGTTATTCCCTGGGCAAAATCCAGGCTTTGGCTGCAGTTTCCAGGTTCTTTGAACAATAACAACACTTCCCAGGCTTTAGGCCAGCTCTGTTCCAAATTCTCTGTTTAAATAGCAATGGCTCCCCACCTCCACCCAGAGGGACACTGTGTAGAAATGATTGGCATTTCTAATCCAGCAACCAACCAGGAAGACAACTCATTACAGAAACTTGAATGGATCAGTGCACTGAAGAAGCCCTGTGGCTGCTCTCCTGCCATGAGCATTGCCCAGGTTCATTCAATTTGCATTTTTAAAGATGATCTTTACTCAAATTTGGTGTGTTCCATCTTAGACCTTAGGCAGCTGTTCTCAACCTGTGGGTCGCAAACAATGAAAATGCATCCTGCATATCAGATATTTACATTAGGATTCATAACAGTAGCAACATTACAGTTAAGAAGTAGCAACGAAAATAATTTTATGGATGGGGTCACCACAACATGAGGAACTGTATTAAAGGGTCGCGGCATTAGGAAGGTTGAGAACCACTGCAGGGGAAATTCAGGAACAGGGAAGGCTCCTGCAGGTCCTGTTTTTCTTGGTTTGGGGATTTTACACCCTTCCGTGTCCTTCCTCTCTGCACCTCAGCTCCTTGATGTTCCCTCCCATCCCTCCATCGCATTGATGATTCCTGGTCAACCATGATGTCCCTGAGTGGGTCACAGTCTGGGCTGAGTTGTAAGTAAATTGTCTGATGGAAATAGCATAATAGCGGTGTTCACAAGAGCAAAGGTCTGTTCCCAGGTCGACTAACAACCCTGCCTGTGGCTTTCGGCCAGTTTCCTGACCTTCCTGGGCTGAAGGTCTCTCATCGTCAGGCCAATCAGCGTCACCCAGCCCCACTCTACCTCCTTTGCTCTGCGAAACACAACACGGTTCTCGACTGGACAATGCTGCCTCCGTGGAGGGCGCTGGGAAAAGCGGGCAGGCATTTTGGGGGTTGTAGCAGCGTCCAGGGAATATAGTGACATTTCAGTGTGAGGGGACCTAGGAGGCGATGTTCGCTTATGCCAGTTCCAGGTAGTGAAGAATTCTCCACAGACATCGCTAATCGTGATCCCCTGCACATCCCTGTTGGAGCACCTACACGCAAAAAAATATCCAAGAGCTTTATGAATTTAATGTTAGCACTAAGTGGTTGGACTC
This sequence comes from Myotis nattereri, assembly GCF_964212035.1. NCBI lineage: Eukaryota > Metazoa > Chordata > Mammalia > Chiroptera > Vespertilionidae > Myotis > Myotis nattereri. Next base: position 80,401,258 of record NC_138082.1, on the reverse strand, counting down.
TTGTTTAATTTTCCACTTTATTCAAAAGCATTTTATAACTGAAAAACTGTGTGTGTGTGTGTGTGTGTGTGTGTGTGTGTGTGTGTGTGAATGCACGTAGCCTAGGAAAAGCACTCACTACATTGTGCATCTGGAGAGCCAGGTGCTAGTTCTCGTTCTCCACTGCGTGACCCTGAGAAGCACTTCCCGTGGGTCACACAGAGCCTCCTGATCCCTGCGTGACGTTTGTTCTGGTTAATTTCTAAGGTACCATGAAGCTCAACAATTCCCCGACTCTAAAGCCAGGGAAACCTCATTATTCTTTCTGTACTTTAATAAGCAAATGTGACCAGTGTAGATAGATTAAATAAAGGAGTTAAAGATGGATGGGGGTTACCCGGGGGTTTTCCTATAAAGGTCAAGTCCAGTGAAATGACAGCAGTGATGGAGCGCAGTCACCAGGAGGTAATGAAGGCAAATGGCAAGGCTGCTGGGTGCTTCAGATAACTCGGAGGCAGAGCTAAGGAAACGCTGAGGCATGGCATCTTCTCCAAGCGAAATAGCAGAGTCTGAGCAGGGATGCACCTGCTTGAGAAGAAAATTTGTCCGCAGCCATGAACTTATCCTATGAACATTTGAGGCACACCGTGTGGCACGCCCGCCCCAGCCCTCAAACTGCTCACAATTAGTTAGAAGGAAATATAAACAAATTTTAAGAACATGGCGAATGTGCCTCGGCCAGTGTGGCTCAGTTGGTTGGTCGTTGTCCTTGAACTGAAGGATCGCTGGTTCAATTCCTTTTCAGGGCACATGTGTGGGTTTCGGGCTTGATCCCCAGTCAGGGCTGGCTCAGTCCCTCTCACATGGACATTTCTCTCTCCCTCTCCCTCCCTCTCTCTAAAATCGATAAAAAACATATATTTTTAAAATCATGGCAAATGCATGCACGGTAGAGTGAATACATGGAAGAGAGGAGATCTACCTCAAGGAAATAGACCTTTCCAGGCCGTTGATGGACATGGGGTCACCTGGCAGGGAGGTGGAGTGGAGGCTGGAGAGAAGGGTGGGAACACTCTTTGAAGTGAGTGTGACAACACACAGATGAGATAGCCAGGCATGGTGGGGAGAAGACAGGCAAGTCAGTTTGTCTTGAGGCAGCGTTGGTGTTAAAAACACAAGATGAGACTGGAGGGATCGCATGGTTCAGCTGTGTGGTTTGGACCTTATCTGGTAGGCCACACGGACCACTAAGGAAATTTCTAGTGGGGTGTAACATGAGCACATTGCATTTGGTGAAGCATGAAAACAAAAGTTTAGAAAACCTAGGCTGTGGAAAGAAACAGAGAACTTTTGTCTAAGCCTGAAACCATAAGTTGCTGTGAGAAAAGGAAAGGGCGAGTTTGCACTGGAAGGATTTTAAAATAATGAGGCCTTCAAATGAAATTAGCACAAAAACTTTCCTATCAACTTACTCTTAGCCAAGTGATATGAAAGTGATAGAAAACCCAATACAAACAGAACGGGAGGGAGACCATCAGCAAACAAAATAGGCCAACAAATTTCGAAAGGCAGACAGAGAATGCAAAACATTGAGTGGGCAGAATGTAATTAGAAGCTCAGAAAAAGCAGGAAGAGGCTATAACCAAGAGAAAGGGCCCAACTGCCCCTGAAAAAGCCCACGGGAATTCCCAACACTGCTTTGGCTTGGATTTGTCCTTGAAGCCATTGCAAGGACAAGGGGGATGGGAGTGAGACAGTGCCCAAAGAGGAGACGCTGGGTGAACCTATCCACCAGCCACTGTGTTACAGCGGGCCACGTTTCCCACCCCTGTGTATGTGCATGTGTGTGCAGGAGGACACGCACACTGCCCTTACTGTGCTTCCTATCTAACATTATACTCCCATGAGAAGCACCTACTACCATTAAAAGGAAAAAAACTCTCTAAAAAACCCGAAATGAACTACCCAAAGGGAAATTGGGTCTCTAGGGTACATTTCACCACCCTGAGTAGAACACTCCCTTTTCTGCACTTTAATAAGCTCCCCTTGAAACCAAGATGTCCCCGCGAGGGAAGGCCACTGGCTCAGTTCCAGCTAACAATATAGAAGAGGAAACCCAATGGGGCTCCCCTAAAAACTAATAAGCTTCCCAATAAAAGTCTCAGATGCAAGACAAGACTTTGTTTACCTTCCTGCCTGGACCAGACCCTTGATAGTGGAGGGGCAGCAGCCACCTAGTGACCACAGGTGACCAGCAAAGTGAGGAAATAAAAATGAACTAAACACAGCAAAATTAGAAACCAGAAAGAGCTGAGATCATTTTTAACTTGTTTACCTGCTAAATGAGACTTAGAACCGCCTAGGCTCACTCCTCTTCTGAAGTGAGATAATAAATATCCAAATTGTTGAGGCCACTTTAGTTGGGTGTTCTCTTATTTCCAGTGGTCGGCAAACTGCGGCTCGGCAAATCGCAGCTCGCGAGCCACATGTGGCTCTTTGGCCCCTTGAGTGTGGCTCTTCCACAAAATACCGACTTCTGCGCATGGGCCACGAAGTTTCAATCGCACTGTACGTGCGCGCCCCCACGTGGTATTTTGTGGAAGAGCCACACTCAAGGGGCCAAAGAGCCGCATGTGGCTCTCGAGCCATGGTTTGCCGACCACAGTTATAGACAAACACATCCTAACCAATACATAGAGGAAACATTGAACCTGAAAGAAGAAATGCCTAAAAGGGATGGATGGCCTTTAGGAAGTGACACTGTCCAGGGACAGAAGAGACAGAGTTAGCCTTTCGGGACTATTTTTAAAACATATATGTATTACATTGATAAAAAAAAAAAAGCACACTAATTGGCAGCACATACTAATAAGTATCAAAACCCTACTTGTTTTGTTAAATACATTAATTGTTTTAACGCTGCGCTTTTAAATCATTTCATTTTTAACTTCTTGGTAATGTTTTATATTGAAACAGAAGCCAGGAATTTGTCCATAGGATTTAATCCCAGCCCTGACATGCTTGTGACTCCCAGCTGAAGATTGTCACAGCTGCTTGAGCACTCTCCCCTCATCCGGTGACAGCAAATGCAGGAAATTCAACATTCAAAAAGCTGACTGCACGCTGTTTTACTGATGAGAGCTTGTGACCTTCAGATGTTATTTTTACATGGAGCTGGAAGTAGAGCTATGTATCCACTAAGACTGGCTGTCAACATCAATGTGTACAAGCTTGCTAAAGCTAAAATGCAAGGTTCTGAGGCCCAGCCTCCAAGATTCTGTTTCAGACCTGATATGCATTTTTAGAAAGTCCCCAGATAATTCAGATGCAGGTGCCTCAGGGACAACACTAAGCACCACGTGGTTTGACAAGCACATGCTAAAGGGTCAGAGGGAAAAGCAGTGGCCAGCACGTAGACTGGATTGATCATTCTCCCACACACCCAGCAATCCATTTATTCATTCATGCAACAAATGTTTGCTAATCACATGCAGGGTGCTGATCCCTGAGTACCCAAAGCTGATTAAGACAGCAGTCTTGTCCTGCTGACCTAACAGTGCAGCTGGCAGGAAAACATGAACAGAAATCCACTGAGATTCTTTTTTTAACTTTATTAAGGTACTAGAGGCCCAGTGCACGAATTCGTGCACGGGTGGATTGGGCCCAGACCTGTTGGGAGGAGGAGATAGCAGGCTGTTGGCCCCACCCCCAATTGGGGTGAGGGGCTGATTGGGGACGGAGCTGGCTAGGGGGAGGGGCCGCAGGCCAATCAGGGTGGTGGGGCTGATCAGGGGTGGGGATGGCCATGGAGAGGGGCTGTGGGTGGTGGGCCAGCCTCGCCACCCCTGATTGGAGTGGGGGGGGCAATCAAGTGCAGGGCCAGCTGATCAAGGTGCTGGGGCCCATTGGGGGTGGAGCCGGCCAGGGGGAGGGGCTGCAGGAGGTTGGCCAACCAGCCCCACCCCCTATTGTGGTGGAGGGGATGATCAGGGGCAGGGCTGCCCTGAAGGAATGGTTGTGGGAGGTTGGCCCACTGCCCTGCCCTCAATTGGGGTTGGAGAGGCCAATCAGGGGATGGGGCCAGCTGGCCAACCTCCCACAGCCCCTACCCCCCAGCTGGCCGGCCCCACCCCCTGATCTGGCGGTTCACTGGCCGCAGTGGGGGTCATAGCAACCAGTCATTCTGGTCATTACAGTGTTCCGGTCACTGGCTTTTTATAGATAATTGGCAGATAAAATGGCGATATTTAAAATGTACATCATGATGATTTGGTATACATACACAGGGTTGTGCTAAAGTAGGTTTACAGTTGTATGTGAAACACAGAGTTTATTCTTGCATTATTATTTATTAATGATTGTAATGTTTTCCATATTAACAACTACAAACCTACTTCTGCCCCACTCTGCACATTGTGAAAGGATTTCCCCACCTAGTGAATTAACACATCCATCACCTCACTTGTATTTATTTCTTTAGGTGAGAACATTTAAGTTTACTCTCTTAGCAAATTTCAATTATGCTATACAGTGTTACCAACTACAGTTATGCTGTACATAAGCTCCTCAGGATTTATTTATCTGGTAGCTGAAAGTTTGTACCATTTCAGCAACCTTTCCCTCTTTCCCCCACCTCTCAGTCCCTGGCAACCAGTTTTCTAATCTCTGTTTCTATGACTTTGACTTTTTTTTAGATTTCACATTTAACTGATACCAAAGCAGTATTTGTTGTTCTCTGTCTGGCTTATTTCACTTAGCACAATGTCCCCAAGGTCCACCCATATTGTCACAAACAGCACGATTTCCTTCTTTCCTTGTGGCTGAATAATATTGCAGTGTGTGGTGTGTGAAGATATATATCTCACATCTTCTTTATGCATTCATCTTTGATAGACAGCAAGGTTTTTTTTTTTCCATATCTGGGTTATAATAAATGAAGCTGCAATGAACATGGTCCCACAGATATCTCTTCAATGTCTTGTTTTCATTTCCTTCAAATAAATACCCAGAAATGGGATTGGTGGAACATTTGGTAGTTCTCTTTTCAATTTTGGGGGGGAACCTCCATACTATTTTCCATAGTAGCTGCATCGATTTACATATCCACCAACACGGCACAAGGGCTCCCTTTCCTCCACATCCTTACCATCACTTCCGTCTCTTGTCTTGAGAATGAATTTTTAAACATTTTGAAAACAAAGCAAAAATTTTGCTATTTAGAGCAGAGCACCTCAGAGATGGCACTTCAGAAATATTTCTCTGAACATTAGAGACACTGAAATCAAGGCAGAACCATAGAAAAAGCCTGGACCCAGGCCCTTCTAGAAGAAAGGCTCCTAACCTTGAGCCTTATCCTTTATTTACACCCCACCAATCCCCCTACCCCCCCCCCCCCACACACACACACACTCAACTTTCTCTAGGGTTAGTTTTCTTTATGTGTATGACCATTTTGCTTGGGTCTAGACATAGGCAGTGTCTAGACACAGGCAACAAGCAAACAGTTGGCTTTTAATCAATCCCAGTGTCTTTACATGTTAAACATCTCAGAGATTCAAATGGCACAAGCTTTGCTACAAAGCTGTTATGACAACCCATAATACTAAAATGAGTACTACTTTGGTTCTTTATATCACATGTATGGACTAAGTCAGCTTGAAGTGTTTTACCCTTAGCCAGACGTCCAGACATCCTAGTGTGATGCGGACAGACAGCCGGGTATGTTGGTTGGCATGAGGTAGCAAAAGCCTTGCTTTCTTCCTAAGCAGAAACCAAGTTTTTATATTTGGTCCCAGACAGAAGCAATATGCTTATGCTCCTGGTTACACTTGAAAATTAATTTCCCTTTTAATTCTCTCACCCTAGTCTCTCACTTAAGAACTTACTCATCCCCTGCTTTTCATAAATCAGATCCATAAAGCAGTAAACGAGGTTCCGATGATGAAGCATCACAACTCTAGTTAAAGGCACCTTTCTCGTCCATGTCAAGGCTGTCCTTGCGGAACCAGCAGTTTTGAAAATGTACTCCCTCCATTTAAGAAAGAGGCCCCGTTTCTAAGAAAGAACTGCTGGTTCTTTATAACGCATTGATTGTCCCAAGTATTAAACACGTTATTGAGTGTAAAGTGTATTCCAAACACTTCACTCATTTTATTATTCCCATTATTCGACCTGTACTGTAAGAGATTTAAAGTGTCAAAAACTACACATTATTACTGGTAACTCTTAAAAACAAATGTGGCATGGTCTTTTTATATTATTCTTTGTTCACCCCTGTTCTGTCACACCATCACTTTATACGGTAACACTTAACAGACAATATCAATCTCCTTGCTAACCTCCAGTAGTAGTATGATGAAGGGTTTTCTTTTTCAGATTCCAGCCCAGTTCCACTAGGTCACACTTTCATTATATTTTCATTTCTGGAAAGTATATGCACAATCTCCTCTTTAAAATAAGTTCCAAGGTGAGAGTGAGTTTCTGAGTATGAAATACTACCATTTAAGAGGTAATTGTTTTAAAAGAAAATGTTAGACTGATGAATCACCACATCAAATTAAGTACAGCATCTAATTAACAAGAAGTCATGCGATCAGTCAGTCCTGAAGAGTAGTGGTTGCATTTGGGCTAGTGAGAAATAATGACTCCCTTTTCCTGGGAATGACACTGAAGGAGTAACAGAGAAAATACTTTCCAAAGGACTCTGTCCCTCGGAGTCTGTTTGAGGCATCAGCTTAAAGAATCAGGTGAGGGGGAAGGGGTTGGGAATCATTCCTCTTGAATGCTTGGCAATCGGCATTTCCTAAAGTTTAGGAAATTAAATTTCCGTGGTCAGCAAACTGCGGCTCGCGAGCCACATGCGGCTTTTTGGCCCCTTGAGTGTGGCTCTTCCTAAGCCTTTGGAGTACCCTAATTAAGTTAATAACAATGTACCTACCTATATAGTTTACGTTTAAAAAATTTGGCTCTCAAAAGAAATTTCAATCGTTGTACTGTTGATATTTGGCTCTGTTGACTGAGTTTGCCGACCACTATGGACCTGAACTAATCTCTCGGCAATATTAATCCTAATATATTAAGTGATTTCAAAAAGTTCTCTAACCAAAGGTAACTGAGGAGTTTGTCCTGCAGTCTCCTCCCTGAGATTCCCAATGAACCCCGCACCACCAAAGTTTGCAAGTCCTGCTGTAGAAAGCCTTAGAAGTTTGCTTAAACTATAGTTCTCTGGAATTATGGTACCAGGTAGCATGTTAGTTTATGGAGTCAGGAGGCTTACACCTTGGGAAAGTATTCTGATCTCCATGCATATGCACTGAACATCTGGATAATGAGCTGGGTTTTTCACCTTGAGAGGATATTTCATCCTTGTGCAAACAGGTCAGGGCAATGCTAAAAATAAATAGCAAGGTCTACATATGCTAATGTTGGCCAAAAAAAAATTATGTCTATTGTTCTTTTGTAAAACATTATTGGTTTTTATGAGACTTATTTGGAAGGAAAAAGAAAATACTATTTTTCAAACACAATATTTTTTGTTACCTTTTCATGCACTTCCCTAACATTGCCCCCATTCCCTGCCCCACCACTTCCCTCTCCAGGAATTCTCAGCGGGGACAGCTTGGGGAAGGCAGCACTGTAAATCCTACTAAAACAGTGGGAGTAAAACCTCCCGAGAAACAGTTCATCACTGCCAGACGGTTCCTGCTCAGCGGAAGGAGCCAGAATAATTGATGTGGAGCCCAAAGGACTTCCGAATGGCTCCACATTCTTTTCCAGTGTGATGAGAAGGCCCTTCTACAGTGTCTAAGCTTTCAAACCTGAAAACACTTTTTTAAGATCAGAGCATGCCTTTCAGCCAAAAATATTAAAATTTTACAAAAGTTCTCATGCTAAATCGGTGCTGCCACCCATCCTACAAATCGAATGCACTCCATCAGAGCCCGCTCCCTGCCAGACTGTTCGGTCAGGACCTTAACGAAAGGATCCCAGGATGGGAATATTCATAGACTCGGAGCCGGAAAAAGTCTGTTCTAAACTCAGTGTTGCCTCTCAGTTGCTTTGTCTTGAGGCAGTCACTCCAACTCTTGAAGCCTTAAGGTCCTCACCTGTGAGAAGGGGGTGAGGGAATTGCTACCGAATGATTATGCACTTGCTCTACAGTAAATGCATTCTTAACTGTCGTGCATGTAATCAGCTTGTGGGATACATTTATACTCTCTGTTAGCTCTAGAAAAGGTGTGTCTGGATTCCTACAGCCAGTCCCAGCATACCAAGAACATCCGAGAGCTCAAGCCCCAAGCGTGGCTATACGCTACATTCTGCTTGCCTATAAACCTAGTTATACCAGTTGTGATTGTGGCTAGTATAGTCTTTAATTTCCATTTTACATTGGTAATGGAAAAACAGTTGTTTCTGAAAAACTAAGTTAAATGCTTAAATCTCCACAGTAAAATAAAAATGAGATCCTAGGACTGTTGTTGAAATAGGTGTAAGAACTGTAAAAGTTATGGTGTAAAACATATTAAAAATTCAAAAGAGTACTTTCTTGAAAGGTCTTCAAGTTCTAGATTTATTTTATTAATTTCTACTTAAAACAATTAGACTTATAAGAAGTTTCAAAAATAGTAGAGCATCCCCAGTTTCCCTTCATTCAGTTCCCCAATAATAATAACTTACATAATCATAGTACATTGTCAAAACCAGAAAATTGATGTTGGTACAATATTATTAGCTCTAGATCCACTTTATAATCCAAATTGCAAACAATGAAGGATGCATTATGGATATTGTGAATGCAATAAAGATGAAGTAGAATTCCAACCAACAAGTCCATGGCCATATAATCAAAAGATTGTAATATGTCAAAAAAAATGGTTAAAAAAGAAAGTTTTATAGCAAGTGATGGGTAACTTTTATGTTGAAAAAGGCATGACATCTATTTATTCAAAGAGAAATTTTAGAGTAGTCTACTTGATTTGTGACATGTGGGAGGAAGATAACAACAAATGCTTAATAGAGATTACATGTTTGAAAGTGAAATTATTGATGATGTAGAAATTATTCCTGTACATGACAGAAATAAATGGATCTAAAGTTGAGGAAGATAGAGGAGGGTAAGAGATATGGAATCAATATCACAGCAAAAAAAAAATGTTAATACAGTATGTAAAGACACACAGGAATTAGTTTTTACATTGAACAACCTGAGTTGATGTTATATTTTTAGGGTTAAATAAAAAGGATTTATTTTTTAAGTATTGCACCATAGTACATATAAAAATTAGGTTACTTTTTCTATACAATGTAAAATTCTGTATTTTATTATATTAACGTGCTTTTATATATTTATCATAAAATTGTGTGTGTGGCTATATCTATATATAATTTTTATATTTTCTCTTTTTTTAACTATAACCACCAGTTCCAATTATATCAGATAAGACAGGGTCTACTATAATGTCAACTTTTCTCTGTGGGGGCTCGGAAGGAAAGAAGAGGGAGGAAAAAGGGTCTATTATCTCAGAATCCTCCAAAGAAACCATGCTAATAATCTGGGTAAGGAAAGCAAAAATTATCTACTTTGGACTGATATGGTAATCTCCCATAGAATTCAGTGGGATGTTCTTAGTTGAAAAAGACTATTTGAAAGAGAAAAAAAAGAATTAGTTTGGGGAAGCTGGGATTTGACTGTGAATAAGGTGATATATCAAAGAACAAGCGCTTGTAGAGTTAGAAAAACAAGATGGCTCCCACAGGTCTCATCTGTGAAACAGGCAGAAGCTCAAGTGGAAAGAGTGCGGCAAGCATCCCTGGCATTGACCTGATCATCTGATTATCTTGACTTAAAGAACTCTGTGCTGCTTTTACTGAAAATAGTTCTTTGGAAATAGTACTGCTATTTTCCCACTTAAATTTCCCTAAAGTAATTTTGGAAATACTCACCTAGCTAAGCCTAGCTAAAAAGAAAAGAGTAAAAACTATTTTTGTTCAAGAAGGACAATGTGATAGGTGGAATTGTGTCCTCTCTCCCAAAGATATATTGAAGTCCTGACCCCCAGTACCTATGAGTGTGACCCCATTTGGAAGTAGCATCTTTGCAGATGTGCTCAAGTTAGAATGAGGTCATTGGGGTGGGCCCTACTTCCATATGATGGTGTCCTAATAAGAAGAGAATACTATGAAGAGAGAAACACACAGAAAGATGATCATGTAAAGGCAGAGGTGAGATTGAAGTGATGCTGCCACAAGCCAAGCAACACCTGGGGTACCAGAAGCTAGAGGAGGCAAGGGAAGATCTTTTCCTTAAGGCTTCCAATGGAGCAGGCCCTGGCAACAACTTGATTTTGGACTTCTAGCCTCCAGATCTGTGAGACAGTAAATTCCTATTGTTTTAAGCCACTCAGTTTGTGGTACAGTGTCACCCCCTTATCCAAGATAAGGGATACATTCCAAGACCACCAGTGGATGCATACAAATGTGAACAGCAATAAACCTTATATGTATACTATGCTTTCGCCTACACATGCATACCTGTGATTAAGCTTAATTTATAAATTAGTCACAGTCAGTTATTAGCCATAAGCAATAAAATAGAATAATTATAGCAATATACTGTAATAAAAATTATATGAATGTGGTCTCTCTCTCAAAATACTTTACTGCACTGTACTCACCCTTCTCCTTGTGATGATGTGAGGTGATAAAATGCCTACCTAGAGTGAGGTGAGTGACCCAGGCATGATGAAGTAGCATTATGCTACTACTGACCTTCTGAGAATACCTAACAACCACATGATGGCTTGTTTTTGGCATATCCAAATTACCGCATCTCTACTCTTGCACTTTTCGTCCATGAGTAATTAAAATAAATAGCTGTGCTGTGGATTAAAGCAACAGGGTGGTGAAGCCGCTTTGGAGCCATGGAGTCCTATACCCACTGATTTATAGGTGGCCTCATTTCACTGTCTACCTGAAGAATCCTACTTGAAGCACCGGGTGCAATAATTCCTCAAATCCCAAGAAAATGACACAAGACAAAGTCTGCAATAAGTACAAATTATTTTGGTCACAAAAGAAGAATTCAGTAACAAAAGAAAGAGTGAAGAGACTTGGGAAAGAGCCGAGTTAAGAGGTGGAGCATCTCAGAACTGCAGTGCCGAGGCGGCTGACTGGCATCCCTGCTTCAAAGCCACTATCACGCGGTCTTCTGCTGTCACTTCCAGTCCAAGAATTCCGAGACCTTTCTCAAGATTGCTGCAGCTATTCCAGGTCTTTTTATTATTCCAAATGAATTTTTAGAGAGTTTGTTCTAGATCTTTGAAGTATGCCGTTGGTATTTTAATGGGGATTGCATTGAATCTACAGATTGCTTTGGGTAGTATGGACATTTTAATGATGTTGATTCTACCAATCCATGAACACAGTATATTCTTCTATTTGTTTATGTCTTCCTCTATCTCTTTTTTCAACGTCCTGTAATTTTCTGAGTACAGGTCCTTTACCTCTTTGGTTAAATTTATTCCTAGGAATCGTAATTTTTGTGTTGCAATGGTAAATGGCATTGGTTTTTGTTTCTCTTTCTGTGAGTTCATTATTAGTGTATAAAAAAGCCATATATTTCTGGGTGTTAATTTTGTATCCTCCTACAATGCCCAATTCATTTATTAAGTCTAGTAGTTTTTTGATGGAGTCTTTAGGGTTTTCTAAGTACAATATCATGTCATCTGTGATTAATGACAATTTTACTTCTTTTTTTCCAATTTGGATGCCTTTTATTTCTTCTTCTTGTCTGATTGCTATGGCTAGTACTTCCAGCACTATGTCAAACAAAAGTGGTGAAAGTGGGCATCCCTGTCTCATTCCTGTTCTTAGGGGAAATGGTTTTAGTTTTTGCCCATTGAGTATGATGTTGGCTGTAGATTTGTCATATAAGGCTTTTATTATATTGAGGTATGATCCCTCTATTCCCACTTTGCTGAGAGTTTTTATCAGGAAAGGTTATTAGATTTTGTCAAATTCCTTTTCTACATCAATTGATATGATTATGTGATTTTTGTCTCTCAATTTGTTTATGCAATGTATCACATTTATTGATTTGCATATATTGTACCAGCCCTGCATTCCTGGAATAAATCCCACTTGGTCATGGTGTATGGTCTTTCTAATGTAATGCTAGATCTGATTTGCTAGAATTTTGTTGAGGATTTTAGCATCTATGTCATCAGGGATATCGGCCTGTAATTTTCTTCCTTTGTAGTAGTGTCTTTATCTGGTTTTGGGATTATGGTAATGCTGGCTTTGTAGAAAAAGCTAGGAAGTGTGCTTTCCTCTTGAATATTTTGAAATAGTCTGAGAAGGATAGGTTTTATTTCTTCTTTGAATGCTGGGTAAAACTCACCTGTAAGGCCTTCTGGCCCCGGGCTTTTGTTTGCTGGAAGTTTTTTGATGACTGCTTCAATTTCCTCCTTAGTTATCAGCAAAGTTGGAGGGCTCACAATGCCAGATATCAAGCTATACTACAAAGCCACTATTCTCAAAACTGCCTGGTACTGGCACAAGAACAGACAAATAGACCAATGGAACAGAACAGAGAGCTCAGAAATTGACCCAAGCCATTATGCTCAATTAATATTTGACAAAGGAGGCAAGAGTATACATTGGAGTCAAGACAGTTTCTTCAATTAATGGTGTTGGGAATACTGGACAAATACATGCAAAAAAATGAAACTAGACCACCAACTTACACCATACAAAAAAATAAACTCAAAATGGATAAAGGGCTTAAACGTAAGGTGGGAAAGCATAAATATCTAAGAAGCCATCAGCAGCAAAATAGCAGACATTTGTCATAGCAATATCTTTACTGATACAGCTCTTAAGGTAATAGAAACTAAAGAGAAAATGAACAAATGGGACTACATCAGAATAAAAAGCTTCTGCCCAGAAAAAGAAACCATCAACAAAACAAGAAAGCCCATTGCATGGGAGAACATATTAGCCAATGTTATCTCCGATAAGGATTTAATCCCCAACATTTACAGGGAACTCATACAACTTAACAAAAGGAAGATAAACAACCCAATCAAAAAATGGGCAAAGGACCTAAATAGACACCTTTCAAAAGAGGATATACAGAAGGCCAGACATATGAAAACATGCTCAAAGTCACTAATCTGAGAGATGCAAACCAAAACAATAATGAGGTACCATATCACACCTGTCAGAATGGCTATCATCAACAAATCAACAAATGACAAGTGCTGTCGAGGATGTGGAGAAAAAGTAACCCTCATACACTGCTGATGGGAATGCAGACTGGTGCAGCTACTGTGGAAAACAGCATGGTGTTTCCTCAAAAAATTAAAAGTGGTACTCCCATTTGACCTAGTAATACCACTTCTAGGACTATATCCCAAGAAACCAGAAACACCAATCAGAAAGGATATATGTATCCCTATGTTCATAGCAGCACAATTTATAATAGCTAATATTTGGAAACAGCCTAAGTGCTCATCAGCAGATGAGTGGATTAGAAAACTGTGTTACATCTACACAATGGAATACTATGCTGCTGTAAATAAGAAGGAATTCTTACCATTTGCAACAGCATGGATGGAACTGGAGAGCATTATGCTAAGCAAAATAAGCCAGTGAGAGAAAGATAGGTATCACATGATCTCACTCATTTGTGGGTTATAATGAACAACATAAACAAAAATAGAACCAGAGACATAGAAGCATTGAATAGACTGTGCAACCTATGAGGGAAGCAGGGGGTGAGGGGGTGTGAAATCAAGCAAAGGACTTGTATGCATACATTTGAGCATAACCAATGGACACAGATGTGGGGGTGTGAGGGTATGTGCTGGGGGTTGGGGGTGACCTGGGAGAAGTCAATGGGAGGAAAAGAAGACATATATAATACATTAAACAATAAAGAATTTAAATTCAAATAAAAAGAATTCTGGGATCTACCATTTTATAAAACACACGGCACACATACCTTTGAGTTTATCACAAACATACTTTTTTCAGACATTGTGAAGCTCATGTCTCTATCAGCCAGACAGAGACGGTGCAGGGACAGACTAATGTGTATGGTTCTTGTGACAATTCAGAGATGGTGTGTGTGGAAGCACTCTGTAACAATGCAAAGCCCATGAGTGTGATTGGGGAGGGGAGATTTTTGTTTGTTTGCAAAAGCATCCAACTCCTGAGACTTTAGATTCCCCTAAAGATTCCATGTGAAACATGAGATGTCCTTTCTCTGTTCCAATGGTAAGGAAATCGTTGCCTTCAATTACATTAGAATTCCAAGGCCTATCTTATGATGAACAAAATCACCGTGGTCTGTGTTTGAGTAGCTTTATGCTGTTGTATTTCTGCACCAAATAACTCTCAAGCTTTTATTAACTGTTCTACTGAGTCCTATTTATCAGAGAGGCAGGTGTGTTACCTGATAATGCAATAAGCTCTGGTGGATGCATCAGTTGTTTTATTTTTTTATTCCCATAATCAGTTCCCAGAGCATAATAAAACAAAAGGCTTATTTCTCCCCCAATCCCCTCCAGCTATTTCCTACTAGTGGATCTGTAAATTACCAACTTTCAGAAATAACTGTTGCCATTCAATATGATATATAAAATATACTCTCATCTAACAAGGGACATGATAGATAAAAACAAAGTATTCTTTAAATTTGGTGACGTGATGAAAGATGCATTGTGTTAAAGTTAGCAATGAGCATGACCTGGGGAAATAGCCAGGAAGACCTCATTTAGATGTCGTAAAGTGGGTATTACACGTCATTTTTCTAAAATGCAGTTGCAGGCATCTTATCTTGCCTTCCTCTGAGATTTGCAACTCCCAAAATTGTCAAAGCCAAGAAAAAAGCACCTTATCATGCGGCTATGGCTGCATAAAAGTGGAATTGGGGGTAATCTGTCCCTGGGAGGGTACAGAGCCCTGACATCACTTCAGAGGCAGCCACACCTCCCCCTCGCGGCCCTCCTGCCCCGTCCACAACGCTGGTCTCCCTGCCCTTGTCCCAGGGGTCTCATGACTTTCACAGGCTGTACCCAACTTGTTCCCTACACAGTTCTTTAATATTTGATAATTAAAATTAAAAATCAAGTTAATACATCAAATTTAATAAATACCCATTATAGTTAAGTCTCCATGCTAAATGCTGCAATCCTACCTAAATCCTTAAGGGCTTTGCTTTAGACAGGCAAGTGTGGTCTACATAACTGTGATCTCATTGGTGGAGAAGCAGCTCGATTGAACAAGCAAAAGAGTTTGACATAAAAAAGTACACACTGTATAATTTTATTTATGTCCAATTCTAGACCAGCCAAGATTAACCGATAGTGACAGGAAGCAGATTAATGATTGCCTGGGGCTGGGCGTTAGCAGTGGGGGATTGGCTGTGAAGGGCCAGGGGGAAACTGCAGAGTAACAGAAGTGTTCCATACCTTGTCTACGGCACTGCTGACACAGGGGCACACGTTTGTCAAAACTCATCAAAGTGTTCACTTAAAAATAGCCCATCTTTTTGTATGTAAATTATACCTCAAGAAATAAAAAAGAAAGAAATGCCCAATCTCAGCCTCACCTTAGACCTACTGAATGAGAATCTGCATTGGAACTACGTGCCCAGGCAGTCTGAGTATTATTGGAGTTTGAGAATCAAAGGCGTAGAGAACTGGTGCTCAGTTTGTCCGCACGTTGGAACCTCCTGGGCAGCTTGGAAATTACTGATGCCTGGATCTCACCCCAGAGACTGTGATTGATTTGGTGTGCAGTGTAGTCTCAGTATTGAGATTTTTAAATACTAACCATGTGCAGACAATGGGCAGCAGTTCTCAAAGTGGGGTCCCCAGACCAGCAACAACTGCAGCCTCCCCTGAAAACTTCTTGGAAATGCAAAATCCCACAGCTACTGGGTTAGAAACCCTGGGGTGAGGCCCAGAAATGCATTTTCACAAACCCTTCAGATGACTCTGACACACACCAAGTTTTGAGAATCACTGATCTAGACCTAGGAAGATTATTTTTAAAACAAATTCCTCCATCTCCAACTCCTCTCCATGAACCCAAGTCCAGGGGAGTCTCTGAAAATAATCTGCATTTGAAAATCACTGCTGTGGAATTTAGAGAAGAGATTAGCTTATTAAAGGTCCTAGAGTATGGCATCAAATTATCCCATGTATAGATTCCCTCCTAATCACCAGCCCCATGCTTGTTGGAAGAGAGAGGAGGAAGATAAATGTCTAACATACTATTCTGATACATTAACCAAGACTTTTTAAAATCTCTATTTCCAAGTATACCTGGCTCTCTTTCCCCAGTTGAGCCACTCAGAATTAATATGTCAGAAATTAATACTTACAGAAAGTAAAGGGGAGGAAATGGAGTTTGTGGTTGGCTCATTAGAATTTCAAAAGCCATGCCCTTAAATGTAAAGAAACAGAGCTCAGAGCATAAATATTAGATTTCCAAATCAGATATATAATGAGTCAGAGGAGAGCATAGAGTCCCAACGACTAGCTATTCTACCAGTAGGAAAAGAGGGGGGAAAAAACAAAGAGTGCATTTACCCAACTATGGGTCCCTGAGAAAGGGAGTTCAATGATCTGTTTTGATCACCACCCCAGGCAGAGCTGAAGGCTTGATAGAAACCCACGTAGGTAGAGGATCCACAGTGGAAGGGGTCTGTACCCCTTATCTATGTCAGCTTCAGGGAGGCCAGCGACTTACCAGAGTATGACTCCGTGCTGGGCCTGGACAGATGTGGCTTCGGGTTTCACTGAATTTCCTAAAAGCCAGCATGATGAGGGACAGCAGCTTGGATCTCATGTTCCACCCAAGGCTAGACTTGAGGGATCATAAAAAAGGCTAGGAAAGAAGAGGATACAAGAACCTATGTGAATTGACGAACTTAAGATCCAATAAGATAGCGGACACCTCGGAAGATGCCAGGGTGAGAAAATGCCAATAAGGACCAAGTAATCTCTTCCAGATCTTAGAGGCAGGGGCATCCCCAAGTTAACTGAGATTAAGTCTCTGCCACCTGGTGTGACAGGGGCTTTGAATGTAAATGATAGCATTACAGAAAAATTCAGCAAGTCCTAGAAAACTTCTCCTGAGTTGGTCACCCAAATTGGTTCCCTTTATATATTGAATTCCCTCACTTTAAGGGAAGTTGGTTTGTCAGATTGTGAACAGAAGATAGCATGTGAAAAGCCAGTAACAAGAAAATTTTGAAAAATAAAATCAAGGAAATATGGAAGAGGTCTCACCAGGTGGTGGAAAATTGTCAAATGAATGGTCAGGTAAGTAGTGAAGGCTGATAGGATTTTGTGAACTCTAAAGCAAAACGGAAACACTGGCTCACACTCCAAGTAGAGGAATTGTGTAACAGACCAAGTAAGAAAAGTACTGGGAACTAGCAAGTACACTAGCCCAAAAGAGGAGAGTAAAACAAAATTCTTTAAAACAAGGGCTGAAATGAAATGACTGCAATATTGAGCAGATTTAAATTCCGATCCAATTAACATATGTTGAGCTTCTATAAAGTACCCATCATATGGCTTTTTGTCACGTGGAAGAAACCTACTCATTATGTTTTGCAAGACCAATTGAAATTTACCTAAGTGAACAGAGTAGTGGCCATTGAGTCTAATGCCACTTCCCAGGGATATACTAGTATTGTGTCTCTCTTACTGGATTATACACTCCTCAAGAACAGAGATTGTATCTTCAGTTCCTCTTCTTGCTGCATTGTCTCATCCTTAAGTATTGGGATATGGTGCTTAGGTTTTGTCCTTGGTTGCACTAGAACTGCTGAAATTTAAACATGGGTATTAAGCACCTACTCTGGGGTAAAATCCTGTTTAACCACAGCCTGCATTATCTAGTACATGTTCTTCAACACGCTCTGTACTGGGCTTCAAGAATCATTTGAGTCTAAAATGTAAGCACAAATAATTGGTGCCAGTCATCTTGCTAAGCTCCATAACCAGTGCTCAAACCAGCCAGCTGATCTGGTCAACAATTTCCTTAAAAAATAAAACAGGTAACAAATGTGGTCATGTGTTTTGGGTTATAGCACAATCGTGAATGGTAATAGAAAGCTTTGAGTAGCAAAACTGTTGTCTATTATTCTCCCCGACATGAACTATATCCCAGCCACATTTTTTTTCTCATTTAGCATTGTCTTGTAGTATAATTTTTTGTCAGCTTAATGAGAAAATCCTCCCCAGTCAGAGAATAGACACCAAGAGGTCCCCAAAAATGCAATATTTATGCCTTTTTATGACACAAAAGGGCCTCACTCATTATATTTTGAAAAAATGAATTAATCCTAAATAAAGAGCAGCAACTATCGATTCGTATTCTGTCTCCCCAACTAGACTGTGCATTCTTCAAGAATGGTGACTATGTTTTCAATTCTCTTCTATCCCTCATTCCACACACACAGAGAAGTGCCTACTTTAAGACTCTATATAAAAGAAGCGAATTGTGAAACTCAACTGACCTTAAAAAATAAGCAAGAAATCTGTTTCATGACCTTGTCACAGGGGAAAATTGCCTTCTGAGATTACACACAATAGGGAACATGGAAAATGTAGATATTCTTCTGTGATGTTAATTTTAAAAAGTTTCAGACATCACATTTCTGTAATGTGGAGGATTGCAGAAAGCAGCATTGGTGATGTTTTTGAAAACTATAAAAATATTCCACCATCTGCCATGAATATAAAAAGTGATGTGTGATTTTTCAACGTCTTAGGAGTCTGCGTTAAAAACATTGAAATGGGAAACGACTGGAAAACCTACAATTGGAATGCATACTTGGACTCGGTATAACTGAAAATAAATGTACAAAGGATCAGTTCCTGGAAGCCAAAAGCCAACCGAAAAGGAAGGCTGAAACCAACCTCTCCTGTCATTCTGAAAGCTCCATCGATACCTCCAGACTTTGAAAAATCTACTCGGATGGTGCTATGAAGGAAGTACTATATTGGCTGGTTTTACCTTCACAGTCCTCTTCAAGGTAAGAGAATAAGAACCACAGAACAAAACGTCAATTAAAATGATTAACCAAGTAAACCGAGGAAAGGAGCCTTAGGCGAAGCTCTGGGTTCACTTCCCATTGTTTCCACTCAGTTATGTCAGTGTGAGCAAAGCACTCGACCTCACTGAACCTCCGTCTTTCCTCTCTACGACAGGAATAGTAATAATATTTTACCTTCCTTTATGGTTCGCTTTTATGATCAAATAAAATAATGTTTGAAAAATCACACTGCAAACTATGAAATGTAAAATATTGGAATTTAAAAATATAAGTATAAAGAATGAGGACTATAACCATATCCTCTAAACAAATGTCCCATTTGTTCTGACAAAGCATTTTCTTCTTTTGAATGTACATAGAAAGTCTTAAATCATATTAAAAATTAAATCACATTAGGTTGACAACAAATTACATAGTTCATGAAATGAAATTTAGCTGCTCTGGAAAATCATAAACATAGGTGGATATGTGTAGACATGGAGATGTTGAAGTCTGGAGAGGGAAGTTATAGGTGGGTGGGCACCCTAGTACTGTCTTTAAATGTTTATCAATAGGCTAGGGGCTCAGCGCACAAATTTGTGCACCTTGAAAGGAACTGTGGGCCGTAAGGTTTCAGTGGACACAGGGGCGGGTCTCAGCCCATCCTCCATGCCTGCTGGCCCCCTACTGCCACGGTCCCTGGTTCCCTGTCTGCTGGCAGCCCCACTCCCGCCATCACAGCTTCCATGTGCTGATGGCACTGGCCCCGCTCACAACCGCTGATGGCAAGGAGCAATTGGGACTTGCTCCAACACCGGGTGTGAGCAGTGGCTGCTGCCCCGATCACCCCTGAGGGATTCTCCACATCCCCCTGGGGAGATTGGGACCAGCAGCCGCCACTTGCACCCGCTGATGGCGCCAAGCGATAGGGGCCAGCACCAGGAGTTGGCAGCAGGTGCGAGCGGCAGCTCTGGCACCGGCAACGGGGGCAGGCAAGTGCCAGGTGGGACCACAGTGTGTGGGAGCAAAGAATTTTCAGTAACCACCAGAGGCTTTCCCCGATGACAGTGACTGGTGCCCTGCCTTGGTCTGGTGCCCCCACTCACCTGCTCTACCATCCCTCCAAGGCTGACGCTCACCATGTTCCATGTGCACCCCCTGGAGGTTAGCACATCATAGTGACTGGTTGTTTGGTTGTTCAGTTGTTTGGTTGTTCTGTTGCGGAAGACCAGGTTAAAAACCAAGCCACCCTTAGAGAAAGGGAGTTACATTTTATTATTAAATTCTGTGCAGGCCCAGAGAAAAATGTTCCTTTTAAATTCTGGGGCCCCCCCACATGGAGGAAACTCATTATTTGTACTTTTTCCAGTCCTTTGTCTCCCAAATTTGGGATGAGACTTCTGGGACTTCTGAGAAAGAAGGCCTGCATGTTGGGAAGGGGCCATGAGACCATATCTCAATGCCTGGCCTGGTGTCAGCACTGACAATTCTGTCTAGGACAGTGATGGCAAACCTTTTGAGCTCGGCATGTCAGCATTTTGAAAAACCCTAACTTAACTCTGGTGCCGTGTCACATATAGAAATTTTTTGATACTTGCAACCATAGTAAAACAAAGACTTATAATTTTGATATTTATTTTATATATTTAAATGCCATTTAACAAAGAAAAATCAACCAAAAAAATGAGTTGGCGTGTTGGCGTGTCATCTCTGACACGTGTGACATAGTTTCGCCATCACTGGTCTAGGGCATAGTTTATGGCCTCTCTGGAATGGAAATAGTCTGATTTTCCTTATTATTTAAGCAAGCAAGCATTTACAGAAGCCATACTATCAGGGTTAAAATTTCAAACAGCAGTTTTTATATAAGATGGATGCTTCAGTTCCGCCACTCGGTCTATTTGCATATTAGGGTTTTATGTATATAGATACTACTCAAGTCCCATTAGGTTTCCCCAACTGTCCATAGTCCCACAACTTTCTCCCCTCTGAAGGAATTGACCCTTTCATTATATATACTCTTTTCTGCTCTTGCTTTATTGTGCCTTCTGAAATAAATTATACCATCCTTTTGAGCCAAGACCATGGCTCATTCTTCTGCATGACTCATAGCACCTGGCAGAGGGCTTGGAACAGAGACCATGGTCAGGAGATGCTTGTTGATTAATATACCACTTTATGTAAAGCTCTATCTATTTCCCTAACAACCTAGCCCTGTGTCTCCACAGAGAAGCAATCAGAAGGGGGAAAGGCTTCATTTGTGGAAAGATCAACAAAGAGAACTCATGACTATATAGTATGTTTCCTCCGTGTTACCTCTTCTGTGGAAGTCTTTATCAATCAGTCATTAATCCATCCCCAATACTTAGAGCACAATCTTACTAGGAGACCCAGGCAAGACAGGACTATGGCTAGAGAGCCAGGTCCTCATCTCTGGCACCACCATCTGTGGACAAGAGGACAAGGCTCACCTCTCCCAGACCTTGGAGCCCCACCTATACAATAAAGCAGTTGGTTCAGATTATTTCCAAGAACCCTATACCTTTCTCAACTCAATAAAATAGGACACTGAAAGAGGTGGCTTACTGGATCCTGGCTAGTGATTCAGTAAATACACTTGGATTATGAGAGACAACTGGATTACGTGGTAAATGGTGGCAGGTCTTGGTGAAAAACCATAACAGAGATTTTGCTTTCCATTGTGGCTGCTTTTTCTTCCAGAAACCTGACTATGGTTGGGAATCAGGCAGTCAGGGAAGCACAGAAGACTGAATAGTTCTCTCTCTCTCATTACAGAGAAAACAGCCCTGGATGCTTGCAAATTTTACATGCATAGAAATAGGCTTCGTGAAAAACAAAAATGACATCAAATGGGTCTTCAAAAAGGAAATTCACCTTTATGAACAAATACAGCCTGGGGTGTTCTCAGAGTTCAGAGAAGGGCAAAAATGAGGTTACATTTGCAAAATCTCCCAGCAATGCATAAATGAGTTAGGCTATAAATGAACACTAGATTTGCTTCAACCCTAAGAGCTTCTATAAAGCATAAAAGCTTTTAACTCCCTGTGAATAATACTTTCCCATAAAAATCTGTCTTCCTGAACTCTGTTTCTATAATTTCTGTATCTATAATTCGGAACCTTGTTGTTATTTTAAGATACAGTGATAAGTAGTTTCAAAGAAATAGTTCTCCCAAGCACATCTGCATGCTAAGACAGTTAACTACGTCCTAGTTTCTCAGCAAAACTCCTTCAGTTATCCATTGACCAATCACAGACTCACCTTACCACTGTTCTCTCCCTTCTGCTGTCCAATTCCCACCCAGGCCTTAAGGCCCAGGTCTGGGAAGCATGCCCTGCTTGCTTCCTCCAGGCCACTGACCTCCCCACTTCTCCAGCTCATTCAGATGTAGGAGGTACCAGATAATTTATCACGACTACATATTCAGGATTCCATTGCCCTCCAATAGTTTCATAAAACTTAATAGAAGTTGCTTCAACTAGATGATTGCTTCTTTGAGATTTTAGAAACATGAATTCTTATATATGAGTTCATGGTAGATACTTACCCGTATCTATGGAAGGGAAGAAGGAGAGGAAAAGAAGTAACCCACAAATACTTGTTGCTTGACTGATTCTATTGAAGAATACCTGGTAGGACATCTTGGAAAGGTGCACAAATAAAGAAATCCTTTTGGTAAAATAAGAGCTGGACCCTGAAGAGATGTAGTGGGCATAGCATTTAAAGGCAATAGCTCCAGAGTCGGAGTGCCAGGTCTGACCACCCACCTTCCCAACAACATCTGCTTTGGGCCTCAGTTTCTATTAAGTCAATGAAATATGGATAATAGCAGTGTAATAGGCAGTTAGATGAGCATGAGCAGAGCAGGAATGATGAGCCATATGCAGAGGGTCTCCAACCCAGAGAGCCGCAGATGCCTAGCAACAGGCAAAACTACAAGCCCTTGCATGACCCCGGCCTTAAACATGAAGCCCTGGAGATGACATCTCAGCTGTGTTTCAGCTCCAGGCCCAGAAAAGCAGCAAAACCAGGCAGAGTGACACCCTGACGGCCTCAGGACCAGCTGTATTGACTAATGGCCCCCTGCCCCGGTGCTGAACAGTCAGTGGAGACCACAAGCCTGAGAAGACACACAGGGAAAGCTGATGAAAGTTCGATTGAGATTTTCCCTGGGACCTCCAGATAGAAACCCTTCGTATCTACACTGCTCAGTGGGAGCAGAGGACTCTGCTCATCATAATTACTCAGGGACTTGGGCTTCTAAAAGTGCCTACACCTGATACACCATGTCAAAACAATGCTGCATGGCTTCCCACAGCAGAGAAAGAAAGAATGAAGACTCAGCACCATCACTTAAGGGCTGCCGTTCAAAAGTTGAGCATTATTCTCATTCACATTTCACTGGCCATTGCAAGTCACATGCCCATGCCCAATTTTAAGGAATTGTGTATTCAGGAGGCAACAAGTAGAAATTTGGATGAGCGCTAGAATAGTCTAGTACTAATAAAGTATGTAACTGCAGATCCCTCACACTCTAGATAGCTGAGTGAGTGGGAATCAAATGGCATGGCATGGCATGGCATGGAATGGCATGGCATGGCATGGCATGGAATGGAGGAATGGAATGGAATGGAATGGAATGGAATGGAATGGAATGGAATGGAATGGAATGGAATGGAATGGAATGGAAATAAATGCCAGACACAGATACTCTTGTAAAAATGGTAACTATATCTCTTTTGCTCAGGCCTGTGGTGTTGGCAGGATGGGCAAGTGTTGGCATTCAGACTGCCTGGAAGCTCTGGAGCGACCAATGAGATGAGAAGTGGCATGGACAGCAGGACAAGAAATCCCATTTGGGCAGAGCCCTGAGGCCAAGCCTTTTGGATGTGCTTCCCTTGCAAAGGGACTTGTGCTGGGAAATGTAGAGCCTGAAGCCAAACAGCCAAATTCTGCTTCAGGAAGGGTGTCAGGGTCCAGTTCACCACGGATGGTAAAGAAATCACAGCTTTTGTACCAATGATGGTTGTTTAAATTTTATTAAGGAAAATGATGAAGTTCTGGTGGCTGGATTTGGTCGTAAAGGCCATGCTGTTGGTGGCCTTCCTGGAGTTTGCTTTAAGATTGTCAGAAAGCCCGTGTCTCTCCTTTGGCCTTATACGAAGACAAGAAGGAAAGACCAAGATTATAAGTTTTGATGATGAAAACACAGTATTGATAAATTTTCATATGCCTAAATAGATAAATGGAAGCTATCATCATCATTGTCATCATTATTATTCTAATTTTACAATCCTGCAAGGTAATAGTATACCCTCCATAGATAAATAAAACTGAAACTCAAAGAGATTAAGACACTTACTCAAGGCCATACGAACTACAAGATATTTATTGATCTATTATCTGTCTTTCCATTAGAGCATTCTATCTATCTAAAAATCTTTAGCGTGGCTCTAAGCTTATCTTTCCAAGGATATTTCCCACTCATCCTCTTGCTGCAACTCACAATTTACCCAAACTACTCTCATTCTTCACAATGCTCCTCTTTATGCTGCCACTCACATTCTTTCCTGCACTTGAAAAAGCCTCTTCTCCTTATCCATACATCTCAGTTGCACTGATCCTTCAAAATGTGCTCAAAAAATCTTATTCCATGAAACTTTTCCCCATCCCCTCCAACAATCCTTTTCCTCCTTCTGATTTGCTATAATTCCTTATTGTTGCCTATGCCAGCATTGTATTTATGTCTCACTACTCCCACCTCACTGTGAGCTCAATGAAGGCAGGACTTGCATCGGCATCTCCTGAATGGACGTGAATTTACTGTACAGGGTATGAGGTGCAGGGTATGCCATGGCGCCTTATATTCTTGAAATTGCACTAGAGCTGATTCTGACACTCACCCCACCCTCATGGCTAGTCTGGTAGGAAATTCAATAGTAGTCATTATTCAGACCTTTCCTCCCTCAAGCCCTGTGCATGTCCCTGTGCAAACGTGAGGAAATCATTCCTGGAAGGCCCCTGGTTTGGGTTCCCACAAGTCGCTGCTAACATGTGCCTGGTCTCCTAACATCCAGCTCTGTCCAGAAAGGGTATGTGCGCGTCCTAAGCCTGTCCTTGCGGAAGACAGACCAAGCAGCCATCCCCTTCCTGCCCACCCTCTCAGCATCCAAACTCTTGTCTCCTCTCCAGTTCCTGAGAGGGAGGGGACTATGGGGCCAGAGGCCATGAGAGCCCCCCAGCTTTTAGTAGAATCACCTCCACTCTCTTGCATTGCTTTGCTCTCTCTCTCACTTCTCCTACCCTGTACGTAATTCCCTTGTTTCAGTTTTCAGAATACCAAAGAAAGAAAGAAAGAAAAAAAAAAAAACACTCTGAAGGCAACTTCCACTGCCTGCCCTGCACTAAACCCCCTCAGGCTTAGAAGGTAAAAATACTGTCTGTCTCTTTAAATGTGGACAGAGAGATACATAAGAACAGAATTTCAATAAATTGCCTAATCACTGCAAGCGTATAGACAGCCTAGGGTGGATATGCACAAAGGAGCTCTCTCCACTTGATTAAAGGCATGATGTGGAGATAATCCAGGAACTACAACAGGGCAGTTCAATTAAATGAACCAGTATGAAAGCTGTTAATACACCGACTGATAGAGCTGGCAATGTTATCGTGTACTGGCGATTTGCCTATAGACATATAGAAATTTAAAATGGCAGAATTCTATTTAATGGGGCCCAATCAGTAAAAGCAAGCTTTGAAGGGTTGTTTAAAGATATGACTGAAATAAATAAGTGGTTGACGGTTGGTTCAATAAAATATATATTGACTTGCTTTGTTTAAAATAAAAACATTGATATATGGGCTCACATATATAATGTATTTGCCGTTAACTCTGCACTTCTGAGGACGTTCATTTTGAGATTTTCTTGGCCTCAAGTTTTATAGACTTAAAGAGATCTGTGAAACCCCTGGAATTTTATGCAAATTTAAAAGGAAAAAGTCAGGGGGTTCATCAGATTGTCCCAGAAGTATATAGTTTATAAAAGATAGTGTCCAACATACACACATTTCTAAACTCCCTCGTTATTTTGTCCTATTTTCTATGTAAGTTAAAAAAATAAATTAGAAAATTAGCCAGTAGCCTTAAAATTGACACATGATTTGAAGTACTCTATTTAAGAACCACCTATAATGACACTGGGCTTCTTTTTGCAAACTTAGTCCAAATGAGAATTCCAAATCACTGGAGTCCTAATATAAAAGAAAATGTAGCACAGAATTCTAAGTAAGAGCTGTGGCAATATTTGAGTGGGAGATATAAAGAAGGCTTAAACTAGAAGGGATGTAAAAACCTCTGCAAGTTAAGGTCACTTCACTCCTGTAAATAAGAGGGAATTCTTCGGAGATGTCAGAAAAATAAAAGACCACCAACTATTAGCAAACTCACTGTATGGTTGATGGAGTAATCTCCAACATCAGAAACAAAATTGAGGTGATGTGAAAGGTTGGCAAAATGTTTACACCTCTTCAAAGAAAGCAAGTTGAAAGCTGGTGATTAAGTTGAAAAGCAAGTTGAAGCATTTCTCCCTCAGTGAAAATGGTGGAAGTAGGAGCAGGCCCTAGTCCAACTGACTCCCACTCTCTGCTTGCAGGGGTTCTCAACCTTCCTAATGCCGCGACCCTTTAATACAGTTCCTCATGTTGTGGTGACCCCCAGCCATAAAATTATTTTCGTTGCTACTTCATAACTGTAATTTTGCTACTGTTATGAATTGTAATGTAAATATCTGATATGCAGGATGTATTTTCATTGTTCGCGACCCACAGGTTGAGAACCGCTGGTTAGAGGGAGCATGTAACTCCTTGGGTCCAGATCTCTACAACCCCTAGAGCAGTGATCCTCAGTTTAGTTTCTGCAGGAACACAAATAACGAGGACTGTTATCGTGTAAGCTTCCTGAGGCCTGGGAGTAATCATAGCGACTAGATTATCTCATGGAATCTTCATAATAACCAAGGGCATCCTGCATTTATAACATTTTACAGAAAACTGAGGCAGGGGTGCTAACTAATTTGCCCAAGGTTACATGGTAGAGATAGATTTTGAACTCAGGCAGGCTGTTTACTGAGTAAACACCTCGACTACTACTCAAGACTGCCTCCTACCCCGGTCTCCTTCAGCGCTGTGTTCCCAACGCCAAGTACAATGACCTTCAAGTACTAAGTGTTCAGATATGAGTCAAGTGAGGGAGTGAGACCCACATATGGTTTTGCTGGCACACTAGCTCTAACCTCACCCATTTTCCTGCTATCTAAAGGAGGCTATATATCCCAAGAAAGTAGGAAAGCCAATCAGAAAGGATATATGCATCCTTATGTTCATAGCAGCACAATTTGCAATAGCTAATATTTGGAAACAGCCTAAGTGCCCATCAGCAGATGAGTGGATTAAAAAACTATGGTACATCTACACAATGGAATACTACGCTGTGGTAAAAAAGACGGAATTCTTACCATTTGCAACAGCATGGATGGAACTGGAGAGCATTATGCTAAGCGAAATAAGCCAGTCAGAGAAAGATAAACATCACATGATCGCACTCATTTATGGAATATAATGAACAACATAAACTGATGAACAAAAACAGATCCAGAGACAGAGAAGCATTGATCAGACCATCAGACCTCAGAGGGAAGGTAGAGGAGGGTGGGGGTAAGGGGAAGAGATCAACCAAAGGACTTATATGCCAGCATATAGGCCTAACCCATGGACACAGACAACAGTGGGGGGTTGAGGGCATGAGTGGGGGAGGGCCGGGGGGTAATGGGAGAATAAGGACACATATGTAATACCTTAATCAATAAAGAAATTAAAAAATAAATAAATAAAGGAGGCACGTCAGCATGCGAGAAGGCCATTCTAAGAAAACACATGAGTTGGCATACACAAATGTAGATGTGTTCTCAACTTGAGTACTCTCACATTCTTTCAATTGTTAGTAACCGGCACATTATAATAACACCATAGTTGACAGAATGGAGCCTGGTTGCTCCGTATAATGGCTCCCAGAATTGGCTACTAGAGCAGGATCCAGCGGAGATTATGTAACAGGACCTGCTGGTTCTCCACCAGCATCCCTTCTCCTTTTCTCCAAGAGTCACAGAATGCAGGGACCATGGCTGCCCACCTAGGTCTACATGTCCAGAACTCGCTTGCATCATGTGTGGCCACATCATTAACTTCTTACAGTTGACACAGGAGCAGAGGTGTGATGTGCCATTTGTAGGCTGGTCCTTGAAACCTTGCACGGGACTCCCCCACACCGCCACCTCAGTACAATCTGTAAGACCCAAGCTCAAGCAGGTTAGAGGGACAACGCCTTCCCACCTTGCGGCTCTCAGACCTTACCAGAAATGCAGAATCCTGGGCCCTGTCCAAGAATCAGAAGCTGCATTTAATAAGCTCCACAAATGACCTATTTTTATGTTGGAGTTGGAGGAGGACTGACCTAGGAGATGTCAGAGGAGCCAGATGAAGGGAAGCTTGTGGACTTCTTCTCGGAAGGATCTCTAGAGCAGGGCTGCCCAGCAAGCTGGCACACCCACCTCAGACTGTTCCATAAGAGAAAAGCCAACTTCTCTCTTTTCTAAGCCACCTGATTACTGTATTGTCGAGTCTCTCTGTGAGAGCAGCCTAGTCTTACCCTGACTAACAATGAGGAAATAGTCTACTTTTAGAGAACAGCAGGGAAAACCTTTGAGGAAAGTATAAGGACAAAAGCCCAAGGGGTCTCAATCCTTTACTTCTGACAATGCATTTGAAGAACATGGTTATCAGTGTGTCTTTATTGTACAGCCCAGGTGTCAGGCAGGGTTCCTTACCCCTTTCAGGTCTGGTTAAGATTGACTCAAACCTCAATTCTAAAACTTACTAAAAGCTGAGAACTTTCTCTTTGGCTTCTGTGAATTCCTGGGGACTTCTTCTCCCCATTTTCCTCGGCCTCTGGTGTCTGCATTACTGCACACTGCCTTGGGTTCATCCCATGTCAACCTAGATTGGAAGCCCAGCTCCTCCCTCAATTGCCAGTAAAAATCCTCCTTCCTCAGGGGTCCCATGAGTTTAGAAACATTGTTAAGTATTTGGGACATTACACAGAGAAGTCCTTAGAGCCTATGGCCTCAGTCATCTATCTGGATCCCTCAAATTGCCTCCCTGTTTACTCCCTTTCCTTGCCCTGGAACATAGAGAATATTTCAACCAAGGGGGTAAAGGTGGAGAGGAAGGAATAAAATAGCAAAGGACAGAAATCCACTAAGGTTTGGAAATGACTTTGTTGTTCCCAGACAGCTAAGCCATTTATTCTACTTTCCCATAGCCTAGAGTCTTTAGTCCTGACTCCCTGCCCTTAGCAGCCTCACCTGATGTCCAAGGAGCCATAGCATATCTTGTCCTGAATTAATGTATGGACACAGTCATTCAACCACCTTTTATTATTCATCTACTACATGCAGGCACTTTCCTAGGCACAGAGGATACTTGGGTCAGAATACATGAACTCTGACCTCAAGGATTTGAATGTCTATAGGGAAAATTGGCTCAAAAATTGAGATTATGAAACACCATGGTTACAGTCTGATCTCAATCTGCACCAGGTGCAGACAGGTGAAGGGAGCTGCATGACACAGGAATCAGGTGATGGCAACCAGGAGAGCATTCCAAAGCCTACAACCGTGTGTGCATAAGGCTGGAGAGTGTGGTCTCCTCAGAATTAATGATTAATAGTCTAGTGCATGCGGTAGGGGAAAGTTTGTATGGGGGACGGTGTGAATGGGGCAGAAGAAGGCTGAAAAATGAAGTTGAACAGGTGGGCAGAGCAAGATCACGAAAGGCTTCTGTACATACAAAGGGTTGAACTTGATCTAGATGCTGATCATTGTTTGTACCTTTGGAAGTCTGATGAAATCAATGGACAACTTTTCAGAAAAATGTTTTTCTGTGTGTAAAATACAACACATAAGATTACAAAAGGAGTTAAGTGCATTACAATTCAATTCTATCTTGATGAGCATCCCAGTAAAGAACACCTGAAGGTGGTGAAGTTCCAGAAAGCAGGGCAGTGACATGACCTGATCTTCATTTCAGAAAGAGCACTCGGAAGCTCGGTGGGGTGGGGTGGAGGGAGATGAGACTAGAAGTTGAAGGACTAGTCTGGCAGCTATTAAATAACCCAACTGAGAAGGTCTTGGTGAAAGGAGGTCTTATCTCTATTATTATTATTATTATTATTATTATTATTATTATTAATTACATAATCTTTCTAAAGCAGTGGTTCATAACTCTGTAAAGCCCAGAATCTTCATTAATATTAAATATTTTGTAAAACACATTTTAACTGACCAATGGAATAGAATAGCGAACCCAGACATCAACCCAAAGCACTATACTCAATTAATATTTGACAAAGGAGGCAAGAACATACACTGGAGTCAAGACAGTCTCTTCAATAAATGGTGTTGGGAAAACTGGTCAGATACATGCAAAAAAAATGAAACTAGACCACCAACTTACACCATACACAAAAATAAACTCAAAATGGATAAAGGACTTTATGGGAAACCATAAAAATATTAGAAAAACCCACAGGCAGCGAAATCTCCGACATACGCCAAAGCAATATCTTCACTGATACAGCTCCTAGGGCAATGGAAACGAAGGAGAAAATAAACAAATGGGACTACATCAAAATAAAAAGCTTTTTCACAGCAAAAGAAACCATCAACAAAACAATAAGAAAGCCCACTGCATGGGAGAACATATTTGCCAATGTTATCACCAATAAGGGTTTAATCGCCAACATCTACAAGGAACTCATACAATTTAACAAAAGGAAGATAAACAACCCAGTCAAAAAATGGGCAACACACCTAAATAGATATTTTCGAAAGAGGACATAAGCAAGGCCAAGAGACATTTGAAAACATGCTCAAAGTCACTAATCATCTGAGAGATGCAAATCAAAACAACAATGAGGTACCATCTCACACCTGTCAGAATGTTTATCATTAACAAATCAACAAACAAGTGCTGGCGAGGATGTGGAGAAAAAGGAACCCTCATGCACTGCTGTTGGGAATGCAGACTGGTGCAGCCACTGTGGAGAACAGTATGGAGTTTCCTCAAAAAACTAAAAATGGAACTCCCATGGGACCCAGTTATCCCATTTCTAGGAATATATCCCAAGAAACTAGAAACACCAATCAGAAAGGATATATGCACCCATAGCTAAGATTTGGAAACAGCCTAAGTGCCCATCAGCAGATAAGTGGATTGAAAAACTGTGGTACATCTACACAATGGAATACTATGCTGTAGTAAAAAAAAAAAATTCTTACTATTTGCAGTAGCATGGATGGAATTGGAGAACATTATGCTAAGCAAAATAAGCCAGTCAGAGAAAGATAAATATCCTATGATCTCACTCATTTAGGGAATATAATGAACAACATAAACTGATGAACAAAAACAGATCCAGAGACAGAGAAGCATTGATCAGACTGTCAAACCTCAGAGGAAAGGTAGAGGAGGGTGGGAGTAAGGGGGAGAGATCAACCAAAGGACTTGAATGCATGCATATAAGCCTAACCAATGGACTCAGACACCAGGGGTTGAGGGCATGAGTAAGGGAGTGGGGGGCAATGGGGCAATAAGGACACTTATGTAATACCTTAATAAAGAAAAAAAATTTAAAAAACACACATTTTACCATTCTTAGACAAAATTTAATGATAATATAACTTACCTACATATCTTTCTTATACCTTTAGTAACAAAGAAATTTAAGGTAACTTTGAGTAAGAATATGTATTTCAAAATGCCACTGCTCAGGCACAAGGAGACTAGCAGATGTGGTGACGTCATCACCACCCATCTCCAGAGTCACTGAGAGATCCACAGCTCAAAGCTGACGAGTGCAAATGTGCTCAGTTAGCAACTTGAGCTCCTCAAGGACCATTGCCATTGTAATGAGAGTTCCTCTAAACAAAGAACAACTCAAATTCCAAAATAAGACACAATGCAACCTTTTATCCATTTACACAGCAGTTACATTTCTGGAAAAGTCAGCTTCTATTTAAAACCATGCAAAAATTCTTTGTGTTCACAAGCATGATAAAGTTAGGTTCTAGGTTCAGATCACTAAATCCGGATTTGTCATCTATATGAATGACCTGTGGGGCACGGAAAAGACACATGGGTTGGGGAGCAATTTATTGATGTGCTTCTCTGTTCCATGACTGCAGGTGTCCAACATCCCTGGGCCTAGTCCATTTTCATTGTAAAGTCTCAAAATATTCCCCAGCAAAGTGGTGAAGTACTATATTAGACTAGAGGCCTGGTGCACAAAAATTTGTGCACTCGGCGGGGGGTGGAAAGGTCCCTCAGCCCGGCTTGTGCCCTCTTGCAGTCTGGGACCCCTCGGGGGATGACCACCTGCTGGCTTAGGCCTGCTCCCCGGGGGGATTGGGCCTAAGATGGCAGTCAGACATCCCTCTGGTACCCCAGCAGCCCTCGGGGGATGTCCACTTGCCAGCAGGGAGCAGGCCTAAGCTGCAGTCGGACATCCTTAGCACTGCTGAGGAGGCAGGAGAGGCTCCCACCACCACTGCTGTACTGGCAGCCATCAGCCTGGCTTGTGGCTGAGCAGAGCTCCCCAATGTGGGAGCACACTGACCACCAGAAGACAGCTCCTGCATTGAGCATCTGCCCCCTAGTGGCCAGTGTGTGTCATAGTGACCAGTCATTCCCAGTCTTTCTCCTGTTAGGGTCAGTTTTCATATTACCCTTTTACTATATAGGATAGAGGCCTGGTGCACAGGTGGGGGCTGGCTGGTTTTCCCTGAAGGGTGTCCCAGATCACGGTGGGGGTCCTGCTTGGGTGCCTGGCCAACCTGGGTGAGGGGCTGATGGCTGTTTTCAGGCTAGCCACACCCCCTTTAGGGTGGGGGTCCTCACTGGGGTGCCTGGACAGTCTGGATGAGGGGCTGAGGGCCGTTTTCAGGCTGGCCGGTGACTGAAGCTCCCAGCTTCTCCTTTTTTTCTTTTTTTTATTCTGGGATTTATTTACCTTCTATAATTGAAACTTTGAAACTTTGTTGCTGTCACTGGAGCTGAGAGCCGGCTCCTACTCGCTCCAGCTCTGAAGCCACGGCCTGCTGTAGGAAGGTATCTGGGGTTTGTTTAGCTTCTATAATTGAAACTTTGTTGCTTTTGGAGCTCAGAGCCGGGCCGCAGCAGGCGGGGAATCTTGGCTTCCTCCATCACTGGAGCAAGAAAGCCTCCTGCTCACTTCAGCTGCGTGGCTGCCAGCCACCATCTTAGTTGGCAGTTAATTTGCATATTGCCCTGATTAGCCAATGGGAAGCGTAGCGAAGGTACAGTCAATTGCCCTTTTTGTCTTTTATTAGATAGGATAGTGCCATTCCTGTTGAGAATCATGAGTATAAAGTAGGCAGGATCTGATAGAGGAAGCGAGCACTGGGAAGAGTGGAAAGGATGGAGCACAACCAAGAGAAACTGCGAATTGCATAGCATTTCTGAAGCCTGTTTCTAAAAAGGGGAAGGTGGAGGGTACTTATAAGACACCTCAGGCCTTAACAAATTTTCTCTTCATTAATATCTAGATTTGGTTAGTGCCTGAGGCTTTAAAAAAAAAAGGCATTTGATGCATCAGCTTCTTCAACTGCACCAAAGGGGGGAATTACCCTTCGACCCCTGAAGCCAGTTACTAATGACCTGCAGCATGAGATTGGATGACTTTTCTCATTAGTGCATGTCTACGCTGCAAATGTTATTGCCAGTCAGCCGATTATAAAAGCATAAAGAGAAAGTAATTAGCACAATCATTTTACATAGAGTAAATTTTAGTGCAGCCGGTTTGTCAGAGATGTAATTTCATGGGATCACAGCCATGCATTAATGGAGTTAGGGGAAACTATTAATTTGTTATTTGAAACCAAGTCCTTATCTCTGGCCAGTTAGTACCTGATGAAAAGGTGGCCAAGGGCATGGGTTTGCCTCCTCTGCTGTCCACTTTGACTTTGTAATCTTGCACAACTGCTGACTGGCACTCCCAGCCAGCCAGTTCATGGGGGAGGCTGTTTATTCCAAGCAGAATAATTTCCAGGGTTCCATGAGCATGGGTGACTCAGGAAAAATTGCTGGAATTTAAATTCAAAATGTATGTATGAGGCTCCTGTGGTGATGGGACTGTTCAGTATGTTGGCTTGGGTGGTGGATACAGAAACTACCCCTGTGATAAAATTCTATAGAGCTAAATGCACACACATACAAGTATGTGCACACACACAAATGAGTACAAGTAACCCTGAGAAACTCTGAGTAAGAGTGGAGAATTGTATCAAAGTCAATACCTTAGTTGTGATATTACACTAAAGCGTATTGCAAAATGTTACAGTGAAAGCAAACTGAATAAAGGGTAGAGGGGAGTTCTCTGTACTATTTCTTATAGCTGCACATCAATCTACAACTATATCAATAAAATTTTTTTCTTAAAAATGTACTTATGCCTAACTGGTTTGGCTCAGTGGATAGAGCGTCGGCCTGCGGACTCAAGGGTTCCAGGTTCGATTCCGGTCAAGGGCATGTACCTTGGTTGTGGGCACATCCCCAGTAGGAGGTGTGCAGGAGGCAGTTGATCGATGTTTCTCTCTCATCGATGTTTCTAACTCTCTATCCCTCTCCCTTACTCTCTGTAAAAAATCAATAAAATATATATTTTTTTAAAATGCACTTATGTTTGGTGATGACTAAACCTCATATTCCCAAGACAATTCCTAATTCAGGAAGACTTCCAATGGTTCTCTAATACTGCAATATTTGTGCTCTATGAACACGGGTCCCCTAATTTGGAAACCAGCACTCTGTTCTGTTTCAAGAAGTGGAGGCGAGGCAGTGAGATTTGGCCTTCTCTAGTCCTGTCAGCTTGGTTCACATTAGAAGTCATTAGGCTCCTGGGTGAGTTAATAATGGTGGAATCCTAGTATTTAAACTTCCATGCAAAGGAAAAATAGGAACTAGTGTTTTATTAGCTTCCTTTAAATATCAGTGATCTCAAATACAACATCATATCAAAAATCTTCATCTCAAAATGGATCTATTTCTCAAGGCAATCTCATGAGGTAGCCAAACAGAATTTATCCGAGTGCCATGTTTAGCCTTAGCTACAAGTTTTCCACCCCTGATGAAAACTACAGGTGATACTTGGGATCACTCTGGAATGGGCTACAGAATGAGCCTATAGAGTTCCATTCTTAAAAACTCAGGGGGAAATCAACAACCATATGTCCAGGAAGGCATGAACTCTCATCAAAGTCTATGCCATGAGCTCTTCTGTGAAGGGCTCCCTGACCAATGATGTTAAGGAAGTGCTTCATTTCATATCCATCTCTCCACCTCTATAATGGGTTGAATAGAGACCCCCTCCCCCCAAAAAAATCATGTCCACTCAGAATCTCAGAATATGATCTTATTTGGAAAGAAGACCTTAGCATATGTAAGTACTTAAGTTAAAATGAGATTACACTGGATTAGGGTGGGCCCTAAATCCAAAGACTGGTGCTCTTATAAGAAGAAGAGAAGACACACAGAGACACATAGAGGGAAGAAGTCCATGTCAGGACAGAGCAAAGACTGGAGGGAAATGGCTGTGAGCCAAGGAGCACTAAAGACTACAAGCAAGCCCCAGGAGCTAGGAGAGAGGCCTGGGCAGAGCCTGTGGAAGGAGCCAACCCCTTGATTTCAAAATTCTGACCTGCTAAATTGTGAGAAGATAAATCTGTGTTGTTTGAAGCCACCCAGTTTGTGGTACTTTGTTATGGAAGCTGTAGGAAATGAGTAAGACCTCCCCTCTCAGTGCTCCACAGCCTCTGTTAGTGGGCTGCAAGTGTTGAGAAGTCCGGAAATACTCCAAATTTATTTAATTATGGAACATGTTCCCTGATATAACACCTGTTAGTCTTTCATGGAACATGTTGTGAAAATGATACTTTAGACAGTTTCACACTTCAATGTGTATGAGTCACTTGAAGGTTTTACTAAAATGACTACTCTGATTCAGCAAGTCTGGGGTGGGGCCTGAGATCCTGCTTTTCTAAGACAATCCCAGATGCTGCTGATGCTGCTAGTCCTTGGGCCATACTCAGAGCTCAGGTTGATACACCAGGAGGCAAGGGGTCAGTGTGGGTAATCTTCCAGGATCTTTTCCAGTTCCAAGGACAATGACCTAGCCATGTGTGGTAGCTCCATTTCTGCTCCCAGCTCTTGACGTCATCATAAAGAACTTGGCAGTGTCTCCAGCCACCATGGGTAAAGAAACGTCCCTGCCTCACTGAAGTCAGCTGAGCCATGTACCTTGCTTTGAGTCATGGAATATTCATGGATGAAGAAAACATCCCAGAAATGTTAGCTGATGAGGCCCCAGAATGAAGACATGTAAAAAAGACCTAAACCCAGTGAGAAGCCTGGAGCCCAGCCTGGCCAGCCAAGCTCAGCCTACACCAGCCTAACCGTAGGCCACCTGTGGGCTTACGAGAGAAGAATAAGCGCTTACTGTTGTAAGCTACTGAGATTTTGAGATTGTTGGTTATACAGCAAAAAAACTGACGAATATACCATCCTGGTCTTCTATCCATCCACCCATAACTATGGATGCAAACATTTATCTGGAACCTAGCAGGTATTTATTGACTGTCAACCATCTACCAGTACAGGGAGGTAGAAGATATGATTCCTACTCAGAGAACTGGCAGTCTAGCTTATGGGAAAAGTGGCTTACAAATGGAAGGATAAATTGCAGTGTAAAATTGTACAGATTAAGAGTAATATGTACAAGTTTGGTGTATTCTAAGTACGCTGGAGTTGTCAGCGAAAGTTATGGATGGACTCTGGGCCAGTAAGGAGAAGAAGAGAATTCATTTTAAAGAGATGAAGATGTCTTCTGGAAAATAGGTTCTAATGGAGTAAAATGCCACAAGCTATCAAAGTATTGATTGCAAAATTCAAACCACCTTTCTGACCATTATGGGAAAGCTCACAGACATTATTATACTGCACAGGCCATTTGTGACCATTTGGAAGAGAAAGAACATTCTTCTTGTACATTATTCAGCCCTGGCACGGTAACAATTGGAGGCGCAATCAGGAGCCCGCCAGGGGCCGACTTTCAGTAGCCAGAACAAAGCGCAGGCCGTGAGGACAAAGCGAAGGTGGTGAGGCCGGTGGGCTGCTGGCGGGAGTCAGCGCATGTCATTTGCCCAGTGGAGCTGACAGAGGGTGAGAAATATCGGAGCATGAGAAAAAGTGCTTTGCACCAAATTACTTTTTATTCCTCGCTTAATAAAAACTTCCTGGGTTGTCTTCAGTTATCACGGCTGGGCCCATGATTCATAGATCATAAATGCATGCATAGAGCAATTCTTCTGATGATGTGCTGGGGATTAGGGGCACGTGGGAGGGAAGAGCGAGTCTGTGCAGGGACTAATACCCAGTGCCAGGGGTCTGCCCCCCTGCAGGACTTCAACAACAGTCCACAGGGAAGCTAGGGGATGGCTTCCCGGAACAGCAAGGGTTATAATGGTTGTAAAGATACACTTGGAAAATGTTGCCCCGGTATCCTCATTTGATAGGCTGGGAAACTAAGACCCAAAGGAAGGCGATTTGCCTGACTTCATCAGCGGGATCAGAACAGGAATCTCGGGCTCAGGACTCCCTGGCCATTGTTTCCCCACTAGCAGCAAGCAGTCTCAGAATGATGGGGGAAGCTCTATCTCCTCTTGTCCCAGCCCTGTCGGGGTCTGAAGTGCCGGCTCGCAGGCCTGTCTCTGCAGAAGCATCTCAGAGGCAGTCACCCTGGGGAAGAAGCACAGGACACACAAAGCCCAGCCAAGGTCGAGGGGAAGGGGCGGGGGTAGGTGTAGCAGGGCCTGTACTCCTCCAGCTGCCCTCTGAGCCCTCATCAGTGCCTCCTCCTCTCCAAAACTGGACCAGAATTGTCAGAATCTGGAAATTGCAGTGTAAACCACCCTACAAGGAAAAGGTGATCACCAATCCTATAACAGCTGACGTTTATTGAACACGTCACGTGAATCTCATTCAACCTCACCAAACCCCATTTTGCAGATGAGGAAGCGGAAACAAAGACGTTAAATAACGTGGCCAGGGCCTCGATGAGCGCTTGTGGAGGAGGTAGGGCTTGACAACAACGCTTTGACTCCAGGGCTCTTGCTTATAACCTCGATTACCTGTTGCTCCACTGCCAAACACACCTCTGTGCCACAGGCTCACACTTGCACACGCGAGCATGGCCACGAAGTCTCCTCCCTCCAGCCCACCCAAGAGAGTTCCCCTACCCAACCCTTTGCTCTCAGAAAGATCACCTTACCCCTAGCTGTGCAGGATTTGAGAATGGACAGGGTCTGGCAGGATCTGAAGAAAAAACAACAGGAAGTGCCAAATCTGATAGTGAGCTACAAAATACGAAATAGTAAAGAATGGCGAAGGGTGAGAGGAGGTAAAGGCAGGAGGGTCTAGGAACAGGAGCGAGGGAACACAACAGCTCCAGGCAGGGCGGGACACAGAGAACTGAGCGGTGGGCATGAGAAATGCTGCTGGGGTTAATGTGCTTCAGCAGACACAGGTACAACATGGAGTTCCTCTCACGCTATGGCATGGTTACTAACTTGTACTTCAGTAAGTGTGGCACCGTTCCAGAACAAAATCACAATTTGAATGCTCCACAAATCTGAGACCGAAGTGTACAATTTCAGTAGGTTCGTATCCGTTAAGAAACAGATTGCAGAAAGCATCCCCGTGTCCAAATGTAGTACTTTAACTCTGCAAAGGATGAAAGGGTCCTCGGGGGACCTGCAAATCCAGCATCTAGAGCAAGAACGGAGAAAATGGAGGAGAAAAAAGGCCCCGACGCCCTCTGGGGACTTCCCGGACCAGCTGGAGGCTCTGAGCAGGTGCAATTTGCAGCAATTTAGTGAAGACAAAGGCAGAAAAATGTTGTTGGTTCTGTCCTCCTGATCCTAATGTACCCCTACTTTGGAGAAACCTGAGAAAAACAGATTATACACTCCCTCTCCGTTGGAAAGATTGGGAAAATAGAAACCAGGAATTGGCAATAGATGACATAGATTAACTTCAAGGACATGCAGCAAAGGCGGGTCTGTCCACGGGGGAAGTGAAGATTTCAGCCTGGCTTTTGGAAGCAGCAAGGGATCCTGAGCTGTGAATGTGGGAGATGAGAGGAGAAGCCATGCAGGCTACAGGGAGCGCATGGAGAAAAGGTGTGCAGAGGTCTGAACACCCAGCTTCTGGGTTGCTTAGCAACCCCTCTCACCGAGATTAAGCCATGAGTCTTCCAGGCTCTGTAGTGAGTTCTTTGTTGAAAGTAACAAAATTGTATCTGAGTCGCCAAAGAGTTACTTTGGCTTTCAGAAGTGACAAGCTCGCCACCAGAGGCAGTCCGTCACCAAGGTTTATTAAGGTTCAACTATGAACTGCCCTGGGGGGATTTAAAAGAAGCAGGAGACAGCCCCAATCAATCTCGAAGAGTTAGTTCACTACCCAGACGTGTAGTTACTGCAAAGAAATACATCCGCCTCTCAGTGCGTTTTAATTAAGTTATGTGTTCCGGAAATGCAATGGATCATGTTATTTGTTTTCGTGCATATGTGTTCTCATATCCATTTAAATATAAAGAAATTCAACTTTGCTCTGCAAATAAAACACCTAAAGCAAAGGAAGAACAGAAGTCAGCTAGCATTCAGGAATTAGGGTAGCAAAATATTGTGTGACCCAATCAGGCTACCACCACTCTATGTCACTGCTATTCAAAGACGTTCACTATAGAAAGAGGAATCAATTTCAGTATAGAGCACACAGCATTTAGAAGAAAATAGCAGAAATGTCAACTGCAGCATCCCAAGACAGGGAGTAGTGACAAGGAAGGCCAAGAAGGCTCAGACAGAGGCAATTCTAGACTGGATTCAAGAAGACCATCTGTGTAGTGTGTTGGTTTCAGAGCATGTAGATGATACTGTGAGAGTCCCTAGTCCTATGGCAGTGATGGCGAACCTATGACACTCATGTCAGAGGTGACACGCGAACTCACTTTTTTGGTTGATTTTTCTTTGTTAAATGACATTTAAATATATTAAATAAATATCAAAAATATAAGTCTTTGTTTTACTATGGTTGCAAATATCAAAAAATTTCTATATGTGACACGGCACCAGAGTTAAGTTAGGGTTTTTCAAAATGCTGACACGCCGAGCTCAAAAGGTTCGCCATCACTGCAATAGACGGAAAGGTATTCCATGTTCATGTTCATGTTCATGGACTGGGAGAATTAATAGCGTTAAAATGTCCATTCCACACAAAGCAATCTAGAGTCAATTAATGCTGGTGGTCTAGATCCAGCATCTAGAAGGGTTCAGGAATCTGAAGAAGGCGCTGTGCATAGATTAATAGAGTCCAGAGACAAAACATAATTTTAAAAGGCATTTGGGGAGTCAGAGAAGACTTAATTAAAGGCACTAAGTTCTCCTTGTCTCAGGACCCCTTGCTTTTTATTAACACAATTTGTCCTAAGGCAAGGTGGAGATATACACATCAAAGGGCCAGGTTTCGTTCACAGAATCCATTGTCAGATTGGGGGAATTTGCCTTTGGCTGTTCAGGTGTTTGACCAGCAGGAGGCAATAACACGTAGATTGAGATGCCCTTAGCTCCCTGGCAGCAGGCAATCATTTTATACATCCTTTTCAGGTTTGGGGAAATGCCCTCAGCCATTTCCAGATGATTCAGCCCTGATGACATGCTGGAATTGGCTTCTGGCAGTCAATGCCATTGAATTTTTCACAGATTTTTTTTTTAATCCAAAATTTGTATGGAACTACAGAAGATCCTGAAAAACTAAAACAATGTTGAACAAGAAGAACAAAGTTGGAGACATCAATCTTCCAGATTTCAAACTATATTACAAAGCTATAGTAATCAAATAAGTATGGTATTGACATAAAAACAGACACATAGAGCAATTCAACAGAATAGAGATCCCAGAATAAACACAAAAATATAGGTAAACTAATTTTCAACAAAGATGCCATATAAAATGGAGAAATGATAGTTTCTTCAATAAATGATGTTGGAAAAATTGGATATCCACATGCAAAGGATAAAATTGGACCCTTACCTTACCCCATATACAAACATCTGACATTGATTGGTCTTGGCAATAATTTTTTGAATATGACACCAAAAGCAAGACAAGAAAAGTAAAAATAAACAAGTGGAACTAGATCAAACTAAAAGTTCCTGCACAAAAAAAGAAAAAGAAATTATCAACAAAATGAAAAGGCAACCTATGGAATGGAAGAAAATGTTTGCAAACCACATATCTGATAAGGGGTTAGTATTTAAAAAATACTATTCATTCATTAATAAAACCAAATAACCCAATTAAACAAGGACCTGAATAGATATTTTACCAAAGCAGATGTGCAAGTGCTCACAGGTATATGAAAAGATGCTCAACATCATTAATCATTAGGAAAGTGCAAATAAGAACCACAATAATATCACCTAATAGCTATTAGGATGACTATTACCAAAAAGTGAAAAGGTCAGTGTTAATTAGGCTATGAAAGAAAGGGAATCCTTGTGTACTCCTGGTAAAAACAGAAGTTGGTACAGCCATTACAGAAAACAGTGAAAATATAGAACTACCATATGAACCAGCAATCCTTCTTCAGGATATATATAAAAATAAAATAAAATCACTATCTCAAAGAGACATCTGCACTCCCATGTTCATTGCAGCATTATTCACAATTGCCAAAATGTGGGAACAACCTAAGTGCCTGTCAATAGATGACTGGATAAAGAAGATTATGGATACAGTTGATAGAGGTAGAGATAGAGATAGAGATAGAGATAGAGATAGAGATAGAGATAGAGATAGAGATAGAGATAGAGATAGAGATAGAGAGATATACAATAGAATACTATTCAGCCTTTAAAAAGAAGGAAGTCCTGCCATTTGTGACAATATAGATGAACCTGGACAATATTTTGTTAAGTGAAATAAGCCAGCCACAGAAAGACAAATATTGCATGAACTCACTTGTATGTTAAATCTTTAAAGAGTTAGCTTATAGTAACAAAAAGTAAAATAGTGGTTACCAGAGGCTAGGGGATGTGAGAAAAGAGAAGATATTGATTAAAGAGTACAAACTTTCAGTTATAAAACGAATAATTTCTGGATACATGTAAAACATGGTGACAACAGTTAATAAGAACATATTATAATTGTACACCTGAAATTTGCAAAGAATACATCTTAAGTGTTCTTGCCCCCCCCACACACACACACACACACACACAAAGGTAACTATGGAATGTGGTGAATATGTTAATTTGTTTAGTTGTGGTAATCATTTCACAGTGTATGCACATATCAAAATATCCACACTATATACTTTAAATATATACAATTTTTATTTGTTGAAAATAAATAAAAATTGAAAAATATATTTTAAAGAAAGAA
Organism: Myotis nattereri; assembly: GCF_964212035.1. Classification (NCBI taxonomy): domain Eukaryota; kingdom Metazoa; phylum Chordata; class Mammalia; order Chiroptera; family Vespertilionidae; genus Myotis; species Myotis nattereri. Next base: position 80,358,573 of record NC_138082.1, on the reverse strand, counting down.
AAGAGGAGTGGACAGACTTGCACCCAGAGTGCTGTTGGACAATTCAGTGCCAAATGCTTCTCCTTAGGGTATGATGCAGGCCAACACCAAGCCCCATCCATGCAATACTAGAACCATGTGTGCTGCTGTGCTCAGACATTCTGAGATGGCATTGAACGTATTTGTTTTTCAAGCGTGGGTGTATATTTTGCTTTTAAGTAAAAGCATGCCTGGGAAACATCAGCTAGGGTCACAAGGAGGAAGCAGTAAAAGGCACTCACTGTTTACATTCAGTACATGCACACTGAAAAAGGCAAATATTATTTTAGAGATGCATACTGAAGGATTTGGGGATGAAATGCTAAGATCGGAATCTCATTGAGATTTGGGAAGAGAAAAATCAAAAATAAAACAAGTTTGACAAAATGCTGACTATTATTGAATCTCTGTGATAATGGGCTTATAGGGGTTTATTATACTTTTCTTTTGCAAATATTTGAAAATTTACAAGATAAAACTTTTTTACAAAGCAATGTGGATGGGAAAAAAAGAGAGAGGCAATAGGAATTTCAGTAGTTTTGAAAGGACAGAACAGGACTGATAGCTGTGTCCTTATCCCCTCTTCCAAGAAAAAGCCGCAGAATGTACCAGTTACTCAGCCTGCCCTTATCTCAGCCAATGGGAAAGCAGGGGAAACTAGCCCAAGGTCAAGAGTATGCTAGCCACCCCCCTGTCTTTGTGTAACTAGACCCTAGCTGCACCCTGCCCTTGCGTCACTAGCCCCCCCGCCCTCACTCAACCAACCGGAATCGGCCAAATCAGTGGTCAGAGTGTGCCCCCACCCCCCGACCCGAAGCCCTATAAATTCTTTGTTCCCTTGGGACTCGGGGCTCTCTCTTGCATCCAGTAATGGAGGCAGCGGGGCGACCAAGTCCGGGGCTTGAATAAAAGACTCTATGCTTTTGCATCGGACTTGGCTCCCTAGTGGTCTGTCTTGGGGGATCTTGAAAATCTGGGCATAACAGTTTCTGCTGAAAAACTACCAAAAAAGCCAGTCAGTACAATATAGGACTAGTTTCAGATGGCTGAAGTCCTATATCTTCATAAATACCATATCTAATTACTTATTATATTAAATGTGATTGGATTTCAGATGCAGATGGTTGAACTGACCATGTTCCTCCATTCATGGCATATTATTGATGGTCTACACAAGGCTTCTTACCTGTTTAGTTAATGCGCTTGTCCTCTCCCTTTCCCCTCCCCACCTCTACATGGGCCACTCTACTTACTGGTTAATGTATAAGTATTTGATTATGTTATTGCAAAATATATTTCTAATATACTCAGTCTTAAAAATATCAAACTGGATTATTATGGATTCAATTGTGATTTTTTAAATCATCAATTACTAGAAAAGGGATGTTCCATTTATATAGATGAAATTATAAAAAGAATGGCAATAACTATATAAAATAATAGCAATTTGGCATAAAACATATCAGTGTCTGAAGTATTATGTTTTCTCATTAATAGTGATAAAATACCTATTTAGCACTATTTTTCCAACTTCTATAAAGAATACACAATTATAGAGATTTATTCTTATGAATCTTAGAGCAAATATTTTCCTTATCTCTAATAAAAATAAAAATAAACTGAAGTAAAGTATACAATAAAAGTTTTTGCATTTTCTGTTGCCTTTGCTTTGCACCTGAACAAGTATCATCTGAGAATCTGAGATTCATTGGTTGGCTCAGATACCATGTTAGTCCAGCTGCCAATTACACTTCAAACTCTCCTTGCATGAGCATTATCTATATACTAGAGGCCTGGTGCATGAAATTCATGCATGGGGGGAGAGGGTCCTCTCAGCCCAGCCTGCACCCTCTCCAATCCAGGACCCCCCAGGGAATGTCCAACTGCCCCCACTACCAGCCTCGTCGCCCCCAACTGCCTCCCTCTGCCAGCCTGGTCGCCCTAACTGCCCCCCTGTTGGCCTGGTAGCCCCCAACTGTCCCCCCCTGCCAGCCTGGTCATCCCCAACTGCTCCCCCACTGGCCTGATCACCCCTTACTGCCCCCCTGCTGGCCTGTTCACCCCCAACTGCCCCCTCTGCCAGCCTGGTTGCCCCTCACTGACCCCCCTGCTGGCCTAGTCTCCCCCAACTGCACCCCTGCTGACCTGGTAGCCCCCAAAGGCTCCCCTTCACCAGCCTGGTCACCCCCAACTTCCCCCCTTGCAGGCCTGGTTGCCCCACACAGCCTGCTATTCAGTCGTTTGGTCATCCCTTACTAACCCCCCTGCTGGCCTTGTCACCCCACACAGACCACTGTTTGGTTGTTACTGTTACTGTGATGGCATCCTGGACAATTTGCATATTCCTCTATGATTAGTATAGATATAAAACCCTAATATGCAAATAGACTGAGCGGTGGAAAAACCAAAAAACCAACCAGTTGCTATGACGTGCTCTGGACACCAGTGGGTATGCACAGACATGGCAGGCATCGGCAGCAGGTGGCAGAGCACAGAACATGGCGAGTGTGGGCCACAGCAGGATGGTGGAGCAGGTGAGTGGGGGGTGCCAGACCAAGGGGGGTGCCAGTCACTGTCATCAGGGCAAGCCTCTGGTGGTTACTGAAAATTCATTGCTTCCATGTGCCGCGGTCCCACCCAGAGCTCACAGCTGGTGCCCATGCCAGCCCTACTCACACCCACTGCTGGCACAGGAGCTGCTGCTCACACTCACTGCTGGTGCCCGGTGCCCAGCACCAGCCCCGATCACTTATCACCATCAGCGGGAGTGACAGGTGGCTGCTGGCCCCAATCGCCCCTTGGGGCTTCCCTACCTTCCCTTGCTCCTGAGGGCCAATCAGAGCCAGCAGATGCCTCTCACATCCGCTGCAGGAGACAGCCCTGCTCGCACCCACTGCTGGCACCGGCCCCAATTGCTCTAACCATCAGTGGGTGAGAGTGGGGCTGGCGCTGTGAGTGCATGGGACAGGCAGTGAGAGTGGGGCTGGCGCTGTGAGTGCATGGGACAGGCAGCAGCGGGAGCAGGGCTGCTGGCAGACAGGGGACCAGGGGCCACAGTGGGAAGGGCCGGGCAGGGGCATAGAGGATGGGCCGAGACCCGCCTCTGTGCCCACCACAGTCTCGCGGCCCACAGTTCCTTTCAAGGTGCATGAATTCATGCACTAGGCCCCTAGTCTCTAAATAAAAGGTGACATATATCCAGCAGATGTTCATTATGTATGGAGGGGATGTGGAAGAACACAATCAGATAACACAGCCAAAATGGAAAAATATGCCAATGCTAGACCATCATTGAGGATAAGATAAGCTTGGTTTATAAGAATTCCTGTAACGAAGAATAGAATTAACAATGCTTGTTAAGTTAATGTCCTTGGCGGCTTTATGGAACATTTTCAGTGATTTTAACTATTGTTTATTTTTTAAATAAATACTTTTAGCATATTCACTTTGTCTAGAAATGTTTAATGAGAATATGAGTGCATTATATATCAAAAGGACATGACTTGATTTTTGTCTAACTCACTGAAATGTGTCTCCTTTCCTTTAATTCTTATGAGAAAATTAGTTTTTAAGTGTTTTTTAATTACCTGCTTTCTTTCAATAAACTAAGCATTATGTAAATTAGGAGACAGGTGCACTATGCAAAGTATTGACATATAGGCTATCTCCAGCTTATAAATGGAGTGAGTTGTCAAAGTTTCTAAATAAGTCAGGTGCTGAAATTCAGTGTATTTTTTTTACCAAGAAGATTTGTTACAAAGAGTGGTTCGTTTTCTAGATCCAATAAAATTTTTTCTGCCCCATTAACACTGGTGAAATTGTTTTCCTAGAACAACTACAGTCCACAGATCCTAGGAAACCAGTGAGACACTTTGAAGGGGTGGGGTCCTCAAGGTCACACTGTTTTACAATCACATTAAGACCTCATTTAACTTTTTGCTGTGTTGACACTTGTACTGGTTGTCCCAAAGCAATGGTAGATAAAACCTTCAATGCCTTAGCCCAAACCAAGGCAAGAACACTGCTTTGGTAGCTTTCATATCTTTCACCACCACTCACACAGGGTAAAAAAAAACTACCAGCTTTGCTTACAAATGTCCATGATGAAGCAGTAGCATTATTTATTTTACTAGGTCACAACTTTGAGAGCACATCTTTTCAATATTCTGTGTAACAAAACAGGAAGTATGCAAAAAGCCCCTTTGCATACACCAAAGTATTAGAGTTGTTCACAGGGGGAGAAAATGTGTGATTATTCAAGTTGCCAGTAAATGAGTCACTTTTTCATGGAATAATACTGTTTCTTAAAAGAACAACTGGCAAACCATGGTTACTCAGAAGAGTATTCAGCAAATATTCTCTCAAAACTGTATCAGGTGAGCCTGGCTGGCGTTGCTTAGTGGTTGAGCGCCGACCCATGAACCAGGACGTCATGGTTGAATTGCCGGTCAGGGCCCGTGCCCGTGTTGCAGGTTTGATTTCCCAGTAGGGGGCATGCAGGAGGTAGCTCATGGATGATTCTCATCACTGATGTTTCTCTCTCTCCTCCCTTCCTCTCTCTGAAATCAATAAAAACATATTTTTTAAACACTGTGTCAAGTTAGCTCAGCACTTCCAGAAAAATAGCTAGTATATTTGTTGCCGATGATTATATTTGAGATTGAAAATGAAAATGAAAATTTTGGAACACTTTTATTTATCACCAGGAGTTTGACAACTTCCCAAAATTTATAGACTGATATAGTTTCAGACACCACATTAAAACTAATCTTTGAGAAATTACCATTGATTGAAATTTGGTGTAATATCAAAGAAGAATATCCACAATTATCTGGAAAAGGTTATTAAAATACTTCTTTTTCACAGCTACATATCTATGTGAGGCCAGATTTTCTGCATATAATACAATTAAATCAGCATACTTAAAAAACTGAATGTAGAAATAGCTATGAGAATGCAGATACCTTCTATAAAGCCAGGTAGTAAAGATTTCCTCAAAAGTAAAATAATGCCATTCCTCTCACCACATTTGTTTTAGAAAATACAGTTATTTTATTTAAAACTAGAGGCCTGGTGCACAAAATTCGTACATGGGGGTGGGGGGGAGTGTCCCTCAACCAGGCCTGCATCCTCTCCAGTCTGGGACCTCTCGGGGGATGTTCGACTGCCGGTTTAGGCCCAGTGGGATCGGTCCTAACCAGCAGTCAGACATCCCTCTCACAATCTGGGACCGCTGGCTCCTAACCACTCATCTGCCTGCCTGCCTGGTTGCCCCTAACCGTTTCTGCCTGCCAGCCCAATCTCACCCAACTGCCCTCCCCTGCCAGCCTGATCACCTCCAACTGCCCTCCCCTGCTGTGACCTGCCTCCTCCGCCGGGACTGGCCTCCTTCGTGCCACACAGAGCCACAGGAGCACCAGGCTTTACCACGCAGAGTGGCCACTGGGCCCTGCCTCCACTGTGCACACAGCCATCCTGTGGTGGCCATCTTGTGACAACGTCATGCGAGGGCATCGCGCTAGGGCATGACACCACCTAGGCTTTTATTATATAGGATTGGTTTTTATGTCACATGTAATGGGCTTGTTATTTTAATGAGTTAATAAATGTTAATTTTTCATTTTAGGTCCTAACATAGTTAATTTCAGATACCTTACATAAATAAAAACTACTATTGGAACATTTGAGAACAGAGGACCTAGATAAACAATATTAAGCTCCATCTGATAATATTGGAAAAAAGTTTCTCCTGTTCTTTACCAGAGACATGTCCCCTCCCACCCAACACACCTATTTCAGGAAACTTCTTCATCAATTCCTAGGCAAACTCAGCTCACAGAGGAGAAGGGAGCAGCAGAGGGGCATGAATGCGGGAGGCTTCCTACAGAAAGGAGGCACTTCCCAAAACTGCTTGTATAAGCATAAAGGGGGAGGGGGCTGCAGTAGGGACTTAAAACTTCTGTGGGTCATAAAAGAGATCAGGAAATCAATGTTAGAGCTCAACTTATATAAACTCTTCCAAAGATTCTGGATGGGAGAAATTTGCCCATTTTATTTATAGATAAGTATAACAAGCACAAAGTAGCTTCCTGATATATATATATTTGGATAATGGATGGATAGATGGATGGATGGGTGGATGGATGGATAGATAGATGAATGGATGGATGGATAAATAGGTGGGTGAAGAAATTTCCTGGAAGAGATAAAGGCTAGGAAGTAGAGGGGTTTTAGCAACTTGGGAACAGACACAATATCCAGCATCACTACTGGAATCAATTAGATATTTACACATTAAAAAGTCAACTAATTTTTCAAAGAAGAGACAGACTAAATACAAGGATGTGTTTATACGGGTAACCTGTGTTTAATGATCATGACTAAATACAGTATTTAAATACAGGGACCAGAGGGAAAGAAATGATGAATGGAACAAGGTGAGATGAATCAGTTTCCTGGGAGTGCTGATATTTTGAGCTGGGTCTTGACCCCAGACACGTGTTGGCAGAGAGGAAGTGGTAGAGCATTCCAGGCAGAAGAAACATGTGCCTTCATCAGAACTAACCATGTTGGACCATTCATCCAACACTGCCTTGAGTAGGGAGGTAATACGGAGAAGTGGAAGGTTGAGACCACAAAGGGAGAATCTTACTCATCTTGCCTCTGAAGAAAACTGAGCTTTCCAGTGTGTGACTCTTCTCTTAACTTACTTCACTTCCAGAGGCATTTGCAGATAAAGAAAGTGAAGGAGATAGTTAAAGAACATATATGCATACCCCATGGACAGGGATAATAATTTAGTAAAGGGCAAGGAAGAAGTAGTCAGGAGAGGGTGGAGGTGGGCAAAGGGGGCAGAGGAACTCCTGCAATAATTTCAACACAATATTTAATTAAAAAATAATAATAAAAAGAAAAGAAAAGAGAAAAGGTTTGATTTATCGGCTCCTTTATTTTCTTCTATACCCAACACAGGAATGATGATTTAACCGCTCTAGAAAATTTCATCTTTTTACACAATTAGAGAGCACTTTGTTCTTAATGGCATTTCATCCATGAGCTTATCTGACTTTGGGGAATTCAATTCAGGTCAAATCAGCGTGTATCTTCTGAACACCATCTGTGTACAAGGAACCACACTAAACATTAGACATACAAAAAGGAGTGCATGGCCCCTGCCTTCCAGGAGCTCATAGTCTTTAGAGAATGCAAGTATATACCTGAGTGACGATACCGTGTGCTGAGTGGAGCAATGGAGCCACAGCCAGGCATCTTTTCAGATCAGCACTCCTCAAAAATGTAGCTTCCTATCATTCTTCATAAGTTAACGTTCAGCTCTCTGCAGCCCTGCAGAGACAGTCTGAAAAGTCTATGAAAAGTCTATCACAAATGATCTTAATCAAAAATACCTATTTATTAGACAATAGGCTGCTCTAATAAATGCCATACTGAGGAACTGAGAGTCAGAGAGTCCCCCCTGACATGGGAGAAACCACTTTTCTTCCCCACCTCAGCAAGCACAAAAAAATGAACACCTCTGTTTAACTCTGGAGGAAATCACCTACCATTGTTAAGATAGTTCTGGACTAGTAGGCCTCCCTGTCCCCCGCCTAACATGAGATCTGATGAGACCTGAGGACTATGCATCCAAGCTCAGAGCAACTATGGACGGGGAGGGGCAGGGGGGAGAGAAGGAGTCCCATAGCCTTGGTTGGGAAAGTTCTGAGAATTGTTGGCCTCGGTGTGTTTGTCCAGCTTCACTGCTCTGTATGTGAGCGGAAGAAGCAGGGACCCTCAAACAAGAAACAGAAACTGAGGGAGGAGGTCTGGCCAGAGAAGTAACCTTGATAGAGGCAAAAACAGATTCTGCTTGTGGCCAGCGGAAGGAGCAGATAGGATTCAAATAGAGTCCAGAAGACATAAAACAGTCAAGCATGCACAATGATGTGTTCAATGAACGGTAAAAAAGACAAACATGGAAAGTATAACTCTGAGTATGAAAAATACAGGGAAATACTGGGGCGCTGTGGTAACATCTACAAAGGCCCTCACCCGGTTTGGGGGACTAAGAAGGACTCTTCTGAGAAAGTGACGTTGAAATTAAGAGGAAGGGCAAGTACCTGTTAACTAACAAGAGAGCACTGACAACCAGTCCCTCTCAGAGAGCAGTCCCAGACACCAGCCTAGCAGCACAGCCCGGAAGTGGAGGTTCATCAAAGAGAGCATCAGCTTAACCATTGACCTGCTGACAAGCTTCATCCGCAGGGAACCTCTGGACAGGGCTCAGAGGCAGACTGTGGCCTTGCACGGCTGGGACCCCGGGAGCCTGTGAGGGAGGCTTAGGGCATGCCATCATGCAGGCAGGCCCAGAGACCACCAGGAGGCCCACAGGAAGGGCCTGATGGGTATCAGGGATGCCACAGGGATTACAACCTGCACCTGGGGAAGTGTGGCTTCGGTGTCTTTTTGAGATTTAAAGTTTCTGAGAATAAAACAACAAAAAGCAGTTAGAATTAACTCAGTCGAGAAGTGCATGTAGAAACAATTCACCTCATTAGAAGTTGAGATGATGGTTTAGTATTCTCTTATTTTTCTTAACACCAGTAACCTGAAATCAGTCATACACACACAGACATACACACACACACACACACAGCATCTAAATAAAAAATTAACACCTAATCTATAGTCAAAAACTGGCATAAATAAAAAATATAGAGTTAAATGCAATTTAAATTAAACGTCTATTTCATTTTTCTCCTGTCATACTTTTTAATGTATATCCTGAAGATCTAAAGCACAGTATAATGAATATAGACAAAAATATTGTGTTATAATCATTAAACTTGTTAAGGAACTAGGTCTTAATTATTCCCACCACAAAAAAAATGATAATTATGTGATGTAATAAAAATGCTAACTATATTTACTACAATGCTAACCATATTACAAGATATAAAGGTAGCAAATCAACTTAGTTATAGCTTTAACTTATACAATGTTATATGTCAAATATATGTGAGAGAGAGAGGAGAGAGAGAGAGAGAGAGAGAGAGAGAGAGAGAGAGAGAGAGAGTTTGGGTTAAAGAAAGGTGTGGGAAGGGAGAGGAGAGCTGTGCCCACATGTGGGTTTTGTCATTGCCTCTGCAGACCTAGCTCCATCCTTTGCTGTCCGGTCATTCATTGCCCTGGAGGCTGACTTCTGATGGACTGGCTCAGTGTCCTCTCTTGCCTTCCAGCTTCCTGTTGAAGGCATTGCCAGGGACTGCAAGGCAGGAGGGCAAGTTTCGGGTATTTAACCTAGGACCCTAGGCTTTGGGCCATATCACCTGTAGGGCAGTCATCCTGGTCACTGCTCCCACCCCTTGCTCACACCCCTTCAGGCCTAGGATTAGCGTCAGGTCCCACAGCCCAAGCTGGCCTGATTCACTACCCCTTGCTAGCACTTCTGCAGCTGCTTGTACTTTTACAGAATGTACTTACTCAAACCCTCCTCAGCGCCCTCACTTGGGTGTGCCAGAGCCTGAGTGGGACACCAGAGGACGTTACACCAAACTCCCCACCCAGGTCCTGGGTGGCGAAGGCTGGAGCACTCAGGTCTAAGAAGGCCGAGAGAAGAGCAAGGAAATGACAGCAAAAGCAGCCGCTCTCTGTGTCCTTGAGCCACAGGGATTGCCCAGGGAGCAGAGTCTAAGGGTCCAATCCTAGGACTGGGATGTGTGTGTGTGTGTGTGTGTGTGTGTGTGTGTGTGTGTGTGTTGGGGGGTGGGGGGTATGAAGGAAGGGCCATCCTAATGAAAATAACAACCAAGCTACCATTCACTCGGAGCCTACCATGTATGTGCCGGGCACTGTGTTTAACACGCTGCGAGCATTATCTCACGTGGCTACATAGATGCCCATTTACCAGATAAGAAAATAGACGTAGGCAGGTTATTTAACTTGGCCAGGTTGGAAGGACCCGGATTAGTGGCAGGTCTGTTTGCCACAGACCTGGGGCCTGAACCACACTGCTCCTGACATCATTGCCCCTGCAGCTGAGAGCTGCGAGTTCCTCTAACTGCCTGAGATGAGGAGGAATAGGGCTGGGTGCCCTCGAAGTGCTGTGCCAGCCGGGAAGTCATGCTGGGCTGTAACAACCTGCATAGAGGATGCTTCAGGGTTTGGGTAGTTTCCGGCCACTTTGTTTTGCTTTTAAACTTTCTTTTTCCCTATAACTTCCTTGTACCATAAACAACACCCACTCCCGAAAAAAAAAAAAAAATCACACAACAATGAAACCATATCTTAGTTGAGATAAAAGGCAAGGGATTATTTGCACACATAGGCCAAGGATCTCAGGAACCCAGCGAAACTCCAGACCCACCTGAGCGGGGGCAGCAGGAGGAGCCCTCTGAACACGAGGAAGCCCAAGGCAAGACTTCAGCCGAAAAGTTCAAACTGTAAAACGCAACATGGGGAAGAGCACAGCTATTTTTGCTGACCTTTTTTCGGACAGGATTGACTACAGGGTGTGTGGGGCCCAGTGAGAAATGAGAATGCAAGGCCTCTTGTTAAAAAACTACTAAGAGTTTCAAGATGGTAACAGAAGAGAATTAAACAAGGAGTGGAACCCTCCAGGGCACGGGGCCCTGTGTGACTGCACAGGTCATAGGCCCGTGAAGCTGGCTCTGTTTCCTGCACAGGATTTTTCCTGGCAAAGGGACATCAACTTATCTGATCAAACACACACACACACACACACACACACACACACACACACACCAGATTACAAATATATTTGGGAAAGCATGATTGGCCAAAAATACCACAATGCTCCCGTGTCATGTGTACAGGGGGGAGCCGCCCCCACACGCTGATCCAGAAGCTCATGACCATCAGCCATGGATCTGAAGTTTGTCAGACACGGACCCACCTCCCCCAAGTCACCCACCAGGGCCTTTGCTGGAGACAGTTCTCCTCACTCATTCATTGGTCTCAGGGCCAACACAGCTGTGGTTGCCAGGAAACAACGGAGACCCTGCTGGAGCCACACACATGCCTACAAAACAGTCATTTAAATGGACTGTCATCTAAAAGGTCAATTAACAAAAGAAAACAATGTCTATCAACAAATTTTAGCATTTAGAACCAGCCCCGCGTTTGCCTAAATGTTGATAAATTGCTATTAATTGTGCACAGTAAAGGCCAAGCTATTGTTTGTTTCCATCTGCTCATAAAAAATGAGTTTAATCTCTAAATATTAATGAAAAGTCTCCATTTATAACGAAAGGACATTTTAGCTTTCTAGATATTACTGTCACTAATATACATTTATCAGAAGTGCGGCAGCAAAGTCAAATCCCTGACCAGTAGAAATCTTCACTAATTAGAAAATCAAATCTGGCGGAATGCCAGGTCTGGGCCAGCGCCCACTAATGTCCCCCGTGTGCAGGCTACAGAACCAAAGGAAGGCGGGGAGACCTGTGACTTCGATTGTACAGTCAAATTCAATCATTTATCCTCAAGCCTTTCACTGCCCGTGATAGGCATTTATTGTTTTGTTTCCTGCGCCTTTTTCAAAAGTAACAGTACACCAGATTTCTGGGGGGGGGGGGGGGGGAGGGAGGGGGCGGGAGGAGGGCGTCATTTTTCCCTCACTGGGTACAATCCTGGTGGAGCTGTAAACCACCGTGCCTTGCTTTCCCCAAAGCCTGAGAACTGACCTGAGCCTGGATATTCAGATGAACTCTCCCAGGACCTTGAGTCTTGATAGAAGGAAAAAAATTATGTTTGAATTTCATTCATTCCAGCAATGGGGCCCTGCAAAGACAACTTGTTTCCCCTAAATGGACCCCCAAATCTACCTCAATTCCTACCCTTTTCCTCCAACTGTGCTATCATCTCTATGAGTCGGTCAATACCCTTGAAGTAAATCACTTTTCTGTAAAAACTAGCTAGAGTCTCTGAGGCTCTGCAACTGGAAATACATTTAACAATGTGACTGGAGCGTCCATGGTGTACTTGGGAATGACTGTGCTCCCAGTGGCATTTTCCCCAGCATCTCATTGGGAAAAAAGTTCAAAGCACTTATAAATCTGATGGAAGAACTGGCGAAGGAACAGACCAATGTGTTTAAATCAATATAGTATAATCTATGCTGATGGTGTGGGTATATATTAGAATGTATACTAAGAAATACCCAGAGAATTCGATTTTAAAGCAATTATCAGGAAGAATGTGAGATTAAGGGGTGAAAGGACTTGGTTTAACACAATGAAAAGGATGATCTATCCAAATCAAATATACTTGACAATTGCCAAAAATCACTTGCAATTAGCATTATAGGATCGACTGGACACAAAGGAAAAACAGATTTGACATGGTAGCACTATTACAGCACCAGTATGCTAGCAATCAATTTGGCTGTGACACATCTGGTTAGGTTAAGTGATGCGCTATGGTTTTTATCGACAAGAGGTGTCCTGGGATAAGAAATGTATAACCTATGAAGAAAAAAAAACCTTATGGGCAACTTCCATAGCAACATTTTAGCATTTCTCATTTGCATATAAATATGGATGTTTCAAAAATATCTATTTCCCCCACTCTGGGAATATTAATTTAATCTCTGTGAATAGCAATAACTATTTGAAATCTTTCTTTAAAAAGACCCCCGACCTACATTTTGTTAATATAGAGGAAAATAACTGTGTATATTGAGTATGGTTTTGCAAGAGAAAATAAAAGTATTAACTCTGGGTAGAAATCTTCTGTGTATTCCACTCTCCATCCCAGTGGGCTAAAGCCAAGTCCAGGCTTCGTTTATCTGCCTATATTCTGACAATGGCTTCTTTTCTTGGATACTAGACCTGCCTAAAGATCCAGTGACCTAGTTTTGGCCTTAACTGATTCTGTCACTCCCAGACTCTTCCCAATACTATGGTTTCTGTGGTGTCAAAGCTGAGCCTGAAAAGTGGTGACAGCTATAAGCACTATTCTCATTCAAAGGCAAGGAGACTGGATACAAAAGACTTTACCAATCTATTGCAGATCTATCACAGTGCAGTGACCATTACTGCTGCCAATAATATATGCCCAGCTCTCTGCCTCCTGAGCCCAAGGGCCTGCTGTCACTTTCTGGATCCCTTGTGCTGGGTGAGACCACAGGATTAGTCCTGGACAATGAGTTTTAAGAAGAAGCATGTGTCACCTCCAAGTTAGAGCATTAAATTGCCAGTGAAACATCCACCAGAGCTCTTTTTCCTCTGACACAGAGACCAGCCACATTCCATAAAGTGATTGTCTTGGAGTAAGGATATAGACTGAGAAGATGTGGGGTGGAATAACCAGCTGACCTACAGTGGAGACAGAGCCCTAATGAGAAATCAGACCGCAGTTAAACACCTCTCGGATTCAGGAGGTTCCTGCAGCACAATGTCGCCTAATCTGACAGATACAAGGTATTAAAATGTCAATGTCAGCACCTGGCGAGCTCAGTTAGCAGAACATGAGCCTCTTAAAATGTCAATGTCATCACCAATGCATTCTTAAGCAGTGCCTTCAAAGAGCAAAACCAAGCTCTCAATTATGTCTAATAGGTACTCAGGTTATCTGGCATGATGGAAACATCTCAGGGACAAACTGAACCTTGAGCAGATTCCATCAGCTCCCTGCTCAATTCCACAAGTACTTTCACTGCGTGCCTAAAGGTGTGTTGGATTCCAGGAAGAACATAGACTTAATGACATAGCTCCAGGAGTCTCATTGACAAAGTTGCAGTTTATGGAAAGTGAAAAGGGACCTGGACATTCCCAGTGAATTGGGCAACCAGCATATAATTGTTGACTTCAGTAAGAAGCGAATGCCCTACCTGGGTACACAGGCTGTGTGGGCTTTTGCTCTCTTCTCTGTCAGGCTTGCCCCTGCTGGTTATGAGCACAGGCATCTAGTCATTGACCCTGAGCTTACCTCTGCTTTTTGTTGGAGGTGAGATCCTTAAGGTGCTTGAAAATAGATAAAAGCTTTGCCAAAAGCATATTTCTACGAGCTGGACTAGACTTGATATAATGATGTGCATTATAAAATCAAAACTTCTAAAATGTGGCACATGTGCACACACACACACACACAAATTAATAATTAAAGGAATTGGGGATTAAACTCCTAAGTGAGTGGTTAAAAATTAAAGAAGGGAGATTCATGAAGAGGCAGAGACTAGGGAAGGATTCAACTGAGATTTGAAGGAAGGGTACGTTTCAACCCAGAACATTTGATAGACATGACTATGCTGGCTATGATCTCTTGACCATTCTTCTTAGATTCTCCATGTGCTTATCTGTTTATTTATCAACTGATAAACAACAAACTAGGCCTTTATTTTAGAGTAAAGCAATTCCTTTTTCCTGAGAAAAGGTATGTAATATGTACAGTTCACACTCTAATAAGTGACCTTAGACAACACTCAAAACTCATTTGAGCATCCATTCCCTAGTTTATGAAATGCAGGCCTGGGATTCGATGACTGCTGCATCCCCTAACAGCTTGGTGATTCTCTGATGACTCTATGCTATGATCTTTCAGCCATTTATTTTCGTCAACCATCAGAGAGAGAGAGAGAGAGAGAGAGAGAAAGACCTCCCATTACAGTTGACATGGTATCCATCCTTCTTTTGGCCAAATGAAGAAAGGGAGAATAAAAAGTAACCCCCACATTTAAAGCCAAGAGTTATCAGTCATTCTTGTATATTGCAGCTGCTTGAAAAGCCATAAGGCAAGAGCATTTATATGGAAGATAAGCTCATTGTGTTGTACAAATTAATGCTGGATTGTGAATTAAATGGCATGTCTTTGGACAGCTAATTAGCTTTGCACTGCTCAATTAAGTTTTGAAAGGACATGTTGTGTTTCTTGATAGAATACAGAATATATGTCAAGGCTATTGTTGCTCTGGATAATTTCAATTTCAAACTGTATGAAAAGAGCAAGAAAGAATCCAGGGCTTTGTAAACCCCCAAACAATTCAGACTTCCAAAGAGCTTAAATTTCTGACCATAAGCAGCAAAATAACAATTTATTGTTAACCACATCTGGAAATTTCAACAAGCTAACAAACTTGAAATTAGCCGAACTTTATTTTTCATAGCATTAAGCATCACATATTTTTATTTACATTGAGGACAAATATTTTAAAAGTAAGGATGAATACTACATTTAAATGTCTTCTAGACTTTACATGCTTTTATTCTACAAAACAAAATCACAGACATCCCTTATTCCATACACTAAGAGGGAAAGGGCTGCTATTAGAAGTGCTAAGGCTTTGGAATAGAGTTTTAAACAGAACTCGGTTCAGATTTTAACTCTGTCACTGACCCGGAGAAAATTACTTAACCTCTTTGTCTGTATTTTCTCACCTACAAAATGGGGTCATAATTTTTACGATGTAGGGTTATGATGAAGAAGACTCCAGTAGTCTAAGTACAGTGTCAGCCCCATTACACCTAATATTTCTTAGCTTCTTTTCCCTGTCTATTTTGGCTGTGAACTGACCTAAATCTACATGCAGATTTTCTGGAATACTGAGAATACCCAATGATTAGAAATATATCTGCTACTGCACACATATTGCCACCAGTTGTTAGGCTATAAAAAAAAAAAAAAGATTTCAGATGGAATTTGCCACTCATACAAATATAGTAAGTAAACACAAAACCAACCCCAGGACCCGATTCTATGAACCTGGGATGCCCTGCTTCTCTTCTGGAGCAATCTGTGGAGCCCTAGAATGAAAAGGGGAGCTCTCAGGCAGACTCAACAGTGCTCCAGAAGCAGGACCTTCTGATCTGGCCAGATCAGATGACAATGTCCAGGGACGTAGGAAGGAACAAAACCAGAACAAATCCTGACCTAGAACACCATTCCATGTGTGTATAAAGGGTTAAGACATATATCCAATCCCCCCACACCACACCACAGGCACTGCCACCGCCTCTGAGATTTGCAAGACCCTGGCTGAAGTGTTTCTCGCTAGACCCAAAATTAAGAAGCGTGCTCTCCTGTACTTCCTTAGTTGCCCATTTCCTCACTGAACTTGAACCCACAGCATGTACTTTCCCAAATATTCTTATCCTTAGGCCATCCACTTCTGAGAACGGAGGACTGAACACGTTCTTGTTTCCTTGTGTGTGTTTCTCCTAACTCGGAAGCAGATTACTTCCTACACTCTGCCAACTGCCGGGACTCGGGGCGTTTCCCTCTCAGACATCCCCCTTGGCTAGCAATGAGCAAAGCATCTCTCTGGCTCCATGTCAGCAGTCTTTATTTCATGGCTTTTTCACAAGTGAGCTGTTTGTTAGTGGGTTTGCCAGATTCTTATACTTTCTGGACAATCCAATTGATGAAACACTACCACCTTCCCAGTGAAAAATCCCTTCTAGCATGCCCCAGGCGAATGAAACTCCCCAAAGCAGGTCAGAAATAACAATGTTTGAAACATTTGAAGGACCCGTCCCTGGAGAACAGATTTTTGATAAGAGTTCTTCAGATGTTAACCAACCACATATACAGCCCACTGTTTATTCCAGAGGATTGTAATGTATGTGACTAATAAGAAAACATTTTCAAGATTTTCTAATCATGCCTCATTTTGTGACATCAAATTTTAAAATGTTTCTGATGCAAAGAAACGTGGTATGGCAATGAATAGAAGACTGCATCTATGCATTCAGACCGGTTGGAGTAAAAACTATAAATTTATTTAAAACATAAAATTTTAACACAAGTCAACTGAATTTATTAGTTTCATTTTCACTTGACTAGAAAAACTACAATGATACATTCAGACAATGGAATAGTATTCAACACTAAATAAAAATGAGCTATTGAACCATGAAAAGGCATAGAAGAGCCTTAAATTCATACTACAAAGTGAAAGACAATTTGATTCCTATTATATAACACTAGTGGCCCAGTGCACAAATTCATGCACCTTGAAAGGAGCTGTGGGCCGTGAGGCTGTGGTAGGCACAGGGGCAAGTCTTGGCCCATCCTCTATGCCTCTACCTGGCCCCTCATGCCACGGCCCCCGGTCCCCTGTCTGCTGGCAGCCCCACTTCCGCTGCCATTACTCCCACACGCTGATGGCGCCAGCCCCACTTGAACCCGCTGACAGCATGGAGAGATTGGGGACAGTGCCAGCAGCAGGTGTGCATGGGGTGGGCACCATCAGTGGGTGCAAGCAGCAGCTGCTGCCCCAATCGCCCCTCAGGAGCAGGGGGAGGTGGAGAAGCCCTCAGGGGCAATCAAGGCCAGCAGCCTCCACTTGCACCTGCTGATGGTGCCGAGTGATCGAGACCGGCGCTGGGCACCAGCAGCAGGTGAGAGTGCAGGTTCTGGCGCCGGCTGCGGATGCGAGCAGGGCCGGTGCTGGCAATGGGTGCGAGTGCCAAGCAGGATGGCACTGCACGGGAACAAAGAATTTTCAGTTACCACCAGAGGCTTGCCCCGATGACAGTGATTGGCACCCCACCTTGGTCTGATGCCCCCGCTCACCTGCTCCACCATGCCACTGCAGCCAATACCCGCCATGTTCCACACACACACCCCCTGGTGGTCAGCGCATGTTATAGCAACCAGTTGTTCAGTTGTTCCAGGTTTTTCCACCATTTGGTCTATTTGCATATTAGCCTTTTATTATATAGGATTATGGAAAAGGCAAAACTATCCTATATAATAAAAGGTTAATATGCAAATTGACCCTAATGGCGGAACTACTGGGAACGACTGGTTGCTACGATGCACAACTGCCCCCTGGTGGTCAGTGCGTTTCCACAGGGGGAGTGCCACTCAGCCAGAAGCTGGCTCATGGCTGGCCAGAGCAGGGGCTGTGGCGGGAGCCTCTCCCACCTCCGTGGCAGTGTTCCATGGGAAGCAGGCCTAAGCTGGCAGGTGGACATCCCCCGAGGGCTCCCAGACTGCAAGAAGGTGCAGGGATCCCCCTGAAAATTTCATGTACCAGGCCTCTAGTAGAGACAATAAAAAGAGCAGTGGTTTCCAGGGGCATAGTGGAGGGAAAGATGAATAGGCATAGCGCAGAGGACTTTTAAGACATTGAAAATACTGTATATATATATCCATTATGGATACATCTTATTATACATTTGTCCAAATGTATAGAACGTAAAACACCAAGAGTGAACCCTAAGGTAAACTATGGATTTTGGGTGATTATAATGGGTCAATGAAGGCTCATCCTTGGTTTAAAAAAAATGTACCACTCTGGTAAGTAATAATGAGGGGGTGAGACTATGCCTGTGTGGAGACTGGGAGTCTATTGGAAAGCTCTGTGTCTTCCTCTCAATTTTATCAGTAGTCTAAAACATCTCTTAAAAAGTAATCTTTTTTTAAAAAAAGGGACTGAAGGGCCTACTATGTGCCATCAGGCCACAGGTTACATGCTGGGGACTCTGAGAAGGAGACAGGGACACACAGCCTAGTGCTCAAGGCTTCACAGATAATGTCCCGATTGATATGAGATTCACCATTGTAGCATCACTAATGAGAGGTGATCCAGCTGTGATGGAATATATTGTAGGGACAGAAAGCTTCTCTGGCACCCACTTTCTTAGGGAAAAGCTAATGGGACAGTTAATTTGTTTTTAATTTAGTATCTGGAAGAGATATAAAATGTTACCTTTCATTTATTTGCATTTTTATAACAGATTCTTGCCTTTAGAATAAGGCATCATAGTTGGAATTTCAGACATGGTGGTGGCAGATCAATCAGAAAGCTATTTCTTGATTGGGGTGGAAAGAGAACTCTCCATGCCTTTTCAATCACACACCATGATTGGTTGCCTTTCCCCTATAAAAGAATCATCCTGCTTCCAAAGAATGAATAATTGCAAATAATAAAACATTTTTCTTATAAGAAGTCACAAAAAATAACCACCTCTGCCCTTACATCATTTCCCTTCCTTCATTCAACTATAATTTATGAAAATGATGTGAAACTTTGGACTTTAGTGAATACTGCAAAATCCGGTCTGCAATTAGTTTTATATGTTTAAGGTTCCCTTCATCAGAGCAAACCATAATTCCTTGGAAGCAAAGGTAAGCCTTGAAAAAAAAATGAATCTGCAAGCTCCCATTTTTAGAGAAATTGGTTTATGAGAAAAAAGGATTTCAGTATGTTTCCCAGGTAGAAAACTTCCTAAAATGAACTTTGGGGAAGTTGGTACAGGAAACTCCCATCGAGTTCCAGTTCTCAGGTCTCATGGTCAACCTCTGTTATTGCCAGGTGCCAGGGGCTGTGCTGGTGCTTTTCCACACTTTAGCCATCCATCTAGGGGGGCTAACTTGGCATAATCTGATCTCCAGGGTGTCAAGAGTAAGCATGCGTCTATTGTAAAACCCAGGTCCATGGAATAACCCTTAACAAGAAGCTACTTCAAGTTGCTCTCTGACTACCACTCTTGCTTATCTCCCTCTGACTAGCATGGAGCTTGCCACTAATGGTACCAGCTCATGATTACCGCCCCGAGCAAATGCCATATAACGTCGGAGGCCTGCTGCTGCCACAGCATCTCGAGGCCTCAGCCTGAGGTTTGTTAGAAGGCAGCGCATGTTCTCTCCCTCAGCATCTGTCCTGGTGATTGGTGACACGAGAGATGATTAAAGATTCTCACACATGTAGCCTTTTAATATATTGGTAGTAATCCCTTCAAATAAATCACATGTAAGTAATAAGCTAAGGATGTCATTCAAAAATGACAAAGGAAGTCAAAAGCTATTTACTGAGAGTCGCCAGAACTGTGATTCATTTCATTATCAGAAATGTAATACTAGATTGCATTTCCAACTTGATTTGGAATGACTCTTCTGTTTTAATGATAGCTCCGTCTTAATGAACATAACAACATTTGGTGAGAAAACAGCTAACTCTGCTTGCAGCACATGAATTTCACTCTGTAGTATATTGGCGTCCACGGTCACATCTGTGGCCAAAGAAAAAGAAATAAGCTGCTTCAGAGACAAAGGATAACCAGCCAGGCCCCCAGTAAGTCCAATTGACTCTGGCCTTTTTCTTGATTTGCAGGTAAAATTGAAAAACATCTAAAATGCATTATTTGCTTTTGCAGCAAAAGACACTTTTCTACCCAGAATTTCAACCTGTTTTAATTTAAAAAAAAATAGTAAGTCTCATGTTAGCAATGATTCCTAATGCAGTAGAGAGATTCAAAGTTAGAAAACACAATTTCTGCTCATTGGGAGCAGAAAAAGCAGATAGGTTAGCCTCATTATTAACTCAGCCAATATCCCTGTCAAGACAATATCTTTGAGAAGATTTCTCTGGCTTAATTTTGGAATGGCATTTCATTATTTCTCATTATTTGTTTTTATTTATTTACTAGAGGACCGGTGCACAAAATTCATGTGGGGGGGGGGGAGGGGGCTCTCAGCCCAGCCTGCACCCTCTCCAATCCAGGACCCTTCAGGGGTTGTCTGACTGCCAGTTTAAACCGGCAGTTGCACATCCCTCTCACAATCCAGGACTGCTGGCTCCTAACTGCTCACCTGCCTGCCTGCCTGATCACCCCTAACTGCCCCCTCACCAGCCTGGTTGCCTTCAACTGCCCCCCCTTGCCAGCCTGGTCTCCCCTAACTGCCCCCCCTGCTGGCCTGGTCACCCCCAACTGCCCCCCTCTGCCAGCCTCGTTGCCCCTTCCTGCCCCCCTTGCCACCCTGGTCTCCCCCAAATGCCCCCGCCTTCTGTCCTGGTTGCCCCCAACTGCCCCTCCCACTGGCCTGGTCACCCCTTACTGCCCCCCCCTGCCGGCCTGGTTGCCCCTAACTGCCCCCACCCCCACCAGCCTGGTTGCCCCACGCAGCCTGCTGTTCAGTCATTTGGTCGTCCCTCACTAACTCCCCTGCCGGCCAGGTTGCCCCATGCAGCCTGCTGTTCAGTCATTTGGTCATCCCTCACAAACTCCCCTGCTGGCATGGTCACCCCACACAGCCTGCTGTTTGGTCATCTGTCCTGTTGTTTCGTTCGTGACAGCCCCTGACTTTTTATATATTAGGATTTGACATATATTTTTGGGAGCCTACCATGTACCAGATGCTGGGGACACCACAGTGGCCCAAACCAGGTAAGCTCACTTCCATCAGGGAACAACATGTCATAACCAAAAAGGAGAGAGTCCTAACTGAACACCACAGTCCAGCATATACAACTGCTATAAAGGAGATGGAGGGCAGACCCACAACTGGGGAGGTTATGGAGGACTCTGGGAGGCAGTGATTGTTATGTGGAAATAAAACATGTGAAGGTTGCTCCAGACAGAAGGAATCCAGGTCGATGCAGTCCCTGTCCCTGGAAGGAGCAAGTTGACCACAAGGGACAAAAAGAGTACCAACGTATGGCCAACAACTGGGAGGGAGAACCTGGTGCAAGACGTGGTGGACAGAGGGCAGGAACCAGACCATTAGACCTTGATGGTCTGCTTCCGAGTTTTGTCCTCATCTTATCAGCAGTGGAAAGCCATGAAGAGTTAGATGGAAGGAGGTGTCAAAACAACCTCGACCCTTTAAAGGTGGGTGTAGGCAGAAGAACAGATTAGTGGGGGCAGAGTATCTGTTACTGGGGTCAGTTAGGAAGTTCAGAGTCTGTGCAGAAGATGAGAAAAACTTAGATTAGAAGGGAGCAGTAGTGGGGAATGGATAGATTTGAGAGAATTTCTCCTACCTACTTCTATTGCCAAACTCGTGCCCTCTACCCCTTCATTCTAAATAGCTTCACTTCTGTCTAAATTGACTTTCTTGCCTGGGTAATGCTCCCCTTACAATACCAGCTTTTAGTGCTATGCTTTATAATAAGGACTAAATGTGTATTGTGTTATGAATGAGTAGTTTCCACTTTCATGATGCTTTTCCCTGCACCATAAAATTCTTCTAATCCAATCTGTCCTACATTATACTATGTAGGCATACACACAGAGGTCACTGAACTGGCCCAGTGGCCCCAAGAGCACAGCTGGGGGAGGAAGGGTCACTCTCACCCCATCCCCAAGCCTCAACCTTAAATGCAGAGCCATTATAGGAACAGCAGTCAGGAGAAGGTGAAGGCTTAGGGAATGGATTTCACGGCTCTGAGCTGAGTTTTCAGCATAACACCTGCTGCCATGTCACAGACATCCACCTCACAAACCACCTTTGATATGATCTCCGTATGTTGTTAAACATTTTCCAGATCCTCAGGTTGACTTTTAGCATTCTAGTAGTCTATTTCGCAGACAAGATAATACCCTTAATACTATGAGATAGTTCATAACCTAATAACCATAATACAAATATGACATTTTTAAGTCTTTTATCTGCATTACCTCTTTACTTAACAATAAAAGACTGTTGGTTAGAGCATCATCCCATACACCAAAAAGTTGTGGGTCCCATTCCTGATCAGGACACATACCTAGGTGTGGGTTCAATCCCTGGTTTGAGTGCATATGGGAGGCAACCAATCTATGTTTCTCTCTCACATTTGTATTTCTCTCTCTTTTCCTTCTTTCTCTAAAATAAATAAAAACATACCCTCAGATGAGGATGGAAAAAAAAGAAAAATTTTAAAGACGATAAACAGGAAGATTTACACTTTATTTAAAAGCATGTTTGCCACAAAATTAAAACAATATTCCTTTATATAAATCAAGTTTATAAATTATCTAAATGTAGGTGTAATATTATGCCACTGCTAGAAATCAGGTTTTGGTCAAAAGGTTAATGACAAAGGGAAAGCAAATCAAAAACAAGAATCATGTCAATAGAGTCTTTCAAATGCAACCAAGTAGAGATACCAAATAGAAACAACATGTTCACTGGATTTGACTGTTAGGCCTGGGGAAGCCAGATTGGGGTGGGTTGAGGAATGAATGAGAGTGTGGAAGTGGAAATCATGACTGGGGTCTTCTCAGCCAGGCCTTGCTTTGGAAATCCCACACCCCATAAGCCCTAAGAAGCAGAAGCCCAAGACTCAGCATCTTTCCACCTTAGGGGTGACCCCTCTCTTCAGAGCCCACTTCTGTCTCAAAATGTACCTGCAGGATTGTCACTTAGAGAGGTGACTGAGCAACACAGAGAGGTTGATGCCACTGACAGAAGTTCAATATAAAAGTGTCATACCTACGTTTCTGAGAGGATGGGGCATGCCACTCCACACAGGACCACACGAGGAAGCACCGGGTTTGGTCGGGAGCCTGCAGAAGTGAGTGAGTAGAAAACATGGCCCAGAGTCTTTATTGTGTTTCCCTCCCTGTTAGGGAGGCTACCAATGCTACAGCAACAAGACTACAGGCAATCAGGAGCTAGTCAATACAACTTCTCTAAAGAGCAGCTGCCCCTACAGGCTCTGGACCACAGAACAAACCATTGCCTTATCTAGGCATGTTCCTCTCCTTCTTTTAAGAGATGATCAGACTAAACCTGCTGGCCTCCTTCATGACACTGTGTCACAATCCTTCACACAACATATGCAACTCGGTCACAGTTCATGGCTCCCTGTCTTGTTGATCTCCCCTGGATTGCAAATGGGACCATTATTTTATTCATCCCTGCATCCACCCAGAGGTCTTCCTTGCACTTCATAGAATGTGCACCTTTGCAAAGGGGGCAGTTTTGGCCACAACCACCCCTACTCATGGCTAGTGGGTTACAGAACAAACACCCTGGTGTAAGAACTCTGCAAAACGTGTTGGAATATATACAGAGATGCATGTATTATTCCCAACTGAGGCACCAACGCTTTCAATATACCCTGTCACTCCATGCAGAACTTAAAAGCCTGCGCTTAAAATAAGTTTGCCAGGTTGTCAGATTCCCCAGATCAATTTTAGGGAATGAGGTGATGGGAAGATTATAGGGTGTAGTACTAGGAAGGGTGTTCCTGAATGAAACTCGCCCCAGGAACTGGTGATGGGCATTAAAACCCCTCAAAACTGGGATAGTCAGGCCACAGCTCTAACAACCATAAATGTCTAACAGCTGAGACTTGCAGCCGCTGTACGGGGGCAGATGAGACAGGAGAACACTGTGTGCGATTAGGCCGACGTAGAGCTACTCGCATCTGGAGGCCTGCTGGGCAATTTCACATTCTTCTGGAGTTAAGCCAACTGATGGGCTGTGACATGACATAATCAGTGTCGCTCATGTGTGAAGGTCCTCTAAGAGATGACAGGGAGGTTGTGCAGAAGCAGGCGTCCCAGGGCCCTGGTGTGCGAGCAGACAGAATAAATGCATGTGATAGCACAGTGCCCATTTGCAGAACAACTGCTTGTTTCAGCAAGCTGACAATAACAAGAATTTTCCCAAAGTGTTGCTCTTAATGATTTGGAAAGAAAAAAAATGAGCTCCATTTCCTTCTGAATGTCAGCAATAGGTAGAGTATGCAAAAATTGTTCTGTTTGGAAAACAATGGGTATTTGGAGATAAATTGAAATGTATGAGTATATTTTTTAGTGACTTGCAGGTTTAAGAGCGTGAAAAGGTGAAACAGGTAGCATGGAAAATGTCTATAATCTTTTCCTTACACCTTTACTCTACTCTGCATCCACCACCCCCGCTTCCACTTTCCTATGTAAAAACAGGTCCTGACTGAAAAAACTCATCCTGATTTCCATTTCCACGGCTCTCACTCACTCCTCCACCCTCCCCAGTCTGGCTTCTTTTAAACTGCTTGGGCCAACATCACCACTGGCCTGCTGACAGCCAAATCCAGTGAACATGTTGGTCTTATTTGGCATCTCTGTTTCATTTAAGACCCTACTGACATGCTTCTTGCTTTTGGGAACTTGCAAGTCCAAGGTAGAATTCTCCTATCACCATGAAATCAAGGTTGGCTTTAGGCTTGTGGAGGACCAGGGGCAAGAGGGCAGAAATAACTGCAGCTCCAGCAGCCTGAGATGGCACCAGTGGAAGGGGCAGGAGGCTGAGTGCAGACTGGACACTGGGTTGCCCTGGAAACATTGGTCTGTGGGGCCAGTACTGCAAGCTTCCAGGAAAACAGGACAAAGTAATCATTTCAAATGTTACATGCTGCATTTTTGCACAAAAGTTTGTAATTGTTTTCTAAGTACTTTCGCACCTTCTATGTAAAAGGACCGTGACTTAATTGATAGAGTCTGGTCTATAAACTTAGGTTAGGCTAAGTACCAGGATAGAGCTGTATCTTGCAGGTACTACTCAGCCAAAAGCTACTGGTTTATGTTTTGGAATCATCAAAATGTCCCTGCGTCAGTCGTGTACTATTGACATGATCATAGCTTTGAACATGCTGTTGCTAGCTTCCCTTTCTCCCTTCCCCTGGGTCACTCCTGCTTCTCTCCTTTAGGAAGCCTTCCCTGTCCCACCCCTCCAGCCTGGATATTAACCAACATCTCACCCTCTGGCTTACACAGCCCTGGAGCATAGAAAAGATCATTAAGATAGAGGCAGCTGAGTCTGTTGCCTGGCCAACTGCAAAATCATTGACAATGAAGATAGTATGTCTTACTCATATCTAGGGCCTAATGCAATGGCTGGCAATGAGTAGGCACTCAAATATTTTCATAGAATGAGTGAATAAAATAGTATTTTTACTAGCCAACAATAGCACCAATTTGAGTCCATAAATGTTATAAAAAGATGCTGAAGTGTTGAATGCAATGCAATATGCAAGGGAAATTACTGACCTTTTAGGAACCAAGGATGTTAATGCTGCTTATTTAAAATATGCTCAATACAGGAAAAATGTAAGACCTAGAATTAGTTTCATGCCACTTGTGCTGATAGCAAATATCTGCTATCTGTCTTCACTTGGCTTCATAGCAGTAGGCCACAAGAACACTATCTGAAAGGGTGTCATATTCTTTTATTGAATACTAGTGGTCTGGTGCATGAAATTCGTGCACATTAAAAGGGAATTAATTAGAGGAAATATTTTAATATTGCTCTTTGCTCTTTCTCTATAATAGAAATGTCAGAGATGAAAGAAAATTAGTAAAATGCATATGAAAATCTTCCTCCTGTTAGAGTCTGCGGCACACTGCATGACCCAGAGTCAAGTCCCCACCCACTCGCATGAGTCTCGAAATCACACGAGATCCAGACCTGGCTGGCCCCACCCCCATGGGCGAGATCCAAACTTGGCCAGCTCCACCCCCATGAAGACCCGCCAGGCGGGGGACACAGCATCAAGTCCCCAGGCCCAGTGCCGGGCGCAGAGCACAGCCTCAAGTCTCCCGTCAAACCCCACTGGGCAGTTGGTGCAGCCTCAGGTCCCCTGGCCCAGCACTGGGGTGGGGGACACGGCCTGAGGTCCCCTGTCAAGTCCCACTGGGCAGGAGGTGCAGCCTGAGGTCCCCCATCAAGCCCCACTAGACAGGGGGTGTGGCCTGAAGTCCCCCATCAAACCCTGCAGGACAGGGGCACAGCCTCAAGTCCCCCACCCTGGCCCGGACCACGCAACCTCAGGTCCCTGCTGATTGCTTGTATGGCTCATTACAGGAACCCCACCTCCGCTGTGGGCGCAGCCAACTTGTGTTATGGGAACTCTGCCTCTGCTGTGGGGGGGCAGCCATCTTGTGATGGTGTGAGGGTTAATTTGCATATTACCTCTTTATTATATAGGACTAGAGGCATGGTGCATGAAATTCATGCACGGGTAGGGTCCCTAGGCCTGGCCGGAGATCAGGTTCCCCACCTCCTGGTCTTCCCACCTCCTCCTTCCCTTGCTCCCTCAGCGCCCCGCCACCGCCACTGGTCACCGCCATGTTCTGCGCCGCCCCCTGGTGGTAGTCAGCGCACATCATAGCAAGCGATCGAACTCCCAGTCTCCCAGTCGAACTCCTGAGGAGACAATTTGCATATTAGCCTTTAATTATATAGGATTCAACAAAAGGCTAATAAAATTGAAATGCTAAAGTCCGTATCATACACTTTCATTGTTCAGTCCTCCTTAAGATAAAAATCCTACTTTAACAGCATTAAAAAGCGTGTCTTCGGTTTCAGTCTCTCCAGCAATAGCCAATGCTGTGTGGTACAGGTGTCCTGGTCACTCTGGAGAATGAGCACTTTCTTCGCAATATGAGAAATTCTAGGTATTTAGTGAAACCACTATCTGCCAGAAACAGAGGAACCAGGCAATGGATATGTTTGGAGATGAGCCAAAGGCATTGGTTTTGGGAGGGAGAGAGGGGAGTATGTAGCCAGAATAGACACCCAGGAATCATAAATTAATAAATAAATAAATAAATAAATAGGAATTGGGGTCAATGAGTAAGTTATCTAAGTGCTTCCAAGAGATCTCTCTCTCCCTCTTTTTCTCTCTCTCTCTCTCTCTCTCTCATGTCCTAGCCTAGCAGCATGGAAGGATGAGAGAAGAGTCTTCTGATCTTTCTTGCTTCACTAAGATTCTCCAAAACCACTTCTCTTTTCCTTCTACTTTCTTAACAAACCCCATTGAGCAATTAAGCTCTTGAAAAACCAACACAGAAGAACTATCAGCTACTTGTACCTTCTACCCTACCATGTAAGTGCCTTAAATCTGTGACGGGCCGAGCCAGTCACCTACATATAGGGGGGTACAAACAGGAAGACGTGCACCAGTTAATACCTCCATCAACCTCAGAACGCCACAGGCATAGTACATGGCAATGGATTCTGCATGTCCCCGATAGTATGAAGAAAAGCCCGTAATCCAGAGGCTTGGTCACGGTGTTTGTGGAGCTTTTCTGGAAGTAAGCTGCTCTCCATGTTTCTGAAGGCCTGCTCCACCCAGAGTGGCCGCTAGATAGACTTCCAGGTCTGCACGGGGAACGCGCCCCCAGAGCACTCTCGGGGCTTTTGTTGC
Source organism: Myotis nattereri (assembly GCF_964212035.1). NCBI lineage: Eukaryota > Metazoa > Chordata > Mammalia > Chiroptera > Vespertilionidae > Myotis > Myotis nattereri. The sequence continues at coordinate 80,330,696 of NC_138082.1, read as the reverse complement.
GTGGGTCAGACAGCCTGGCAGTTCTGCAGCAGGAGTAGGACCCAAGCGCTCACCCTTCTGCAGAAGGCAATCAATCCGACTTGCTCACCTCCTGAAGTTATCTGCCCCCTCCCACTGCTCCTCTGAAGGCGGAAATCACCGCTCACAAGTCACCAGCATAACGGATTCTTCAGCAAGTGACAGTGACAGGAACAAGGCTAATGGCTGAGCGGAAACAAGGAACAAGCCACGGCAGCCACAGCCCAGCACCACCATGGTCTCCTTTGGAGGATACTAAGATGAGCAACTCCACAACCTCACCTTTATCGTGAAGGAAAATGCCACTTGTGGGGGAGGAAGCTGTTTAAACCCATCTGTTTTTTCCTTTCAAGCTGCCAGATGAGTTAATCATCTTTCTTAATAAGTTTCAGAGAGCTGACCTTTAGAAAGCCTCCTGCAGGCATGAATATTTAAAAGCAAAATGTTTTCCAAGCACCAAAGAGCTAAATGCTATCCACTCATATTCTTCTCTGCTCTCTGGAAATTGCTACAATTCCGGGTTACGTGAACCAAACGTGCATCTCTGTGGAACTATTCAACAGCCTCCTCTATGCTCTGATCTCTAGTTGGGGCTTTTGCAGACAATAGCTCATGCAACCTTCCAGGTAGGAATTGTTATCCTCACATTATAGATTAATTATTTGAGGCTCAGAGAGGTGAAGCAGCTTTGCTGGGGCCACACAGCCTGTGAGCTAGTACCAGGCAGGAGTTATGCACGTCTGCTGTACTTAAAGTGCCTGATCTAATGCACCCAGGAGACTCTTGATGAAATTGTGAAACAGTCGATTTTCCTTAGCTCGTTCCTATCTTTGCAGACCCTCTGTCCTCAACAGACTTGGATGGCCATCTCCCTATGCAGGTAGGAACATGCTCAGCTCCATGCAACCAAGTATGCCTCCGGCCAGAGCTGTGATTTACCAGCTTACAGTAAGCAGACTGGCCTTCGGGCAATGCCTCTGCTTCATTTGGGTCTCTGCCAGGTGCTGGTCCCTATGTCCTCATGTCACCCCAATACCACTGAAATAGAAAAGTGCTTTATTGTTAATTTATCATAACGCATATATTCGGAAGTCAGTGATGGAAGGGCTTTTGAGATTTTCTAATCCAGCCCTGTTGTTGTTTTTTACAGACGGGAGAAGTAAAACATGGAGAGAGGTGGGGGCTTGGCTAAGGCCCCAGAGATGAGGCCCTTCTCTCCCGCCCAGCCCATTGCCCTGAGGTCATGCCATGCTGATCTCCCAGGGTGTGAAAGCCATATGCTCCCCCTTATTTTTAAACTTGGGATAAGGCATAAGACTTTGCTCATTTCAACGGAATTTCCGACATCAGCCATCCAGTAGAAATGTGTGCTTAACATCACACTCTTAGGAATCTGTGTTATTATTGCTGAGTCAATAGGGAGCACCGGTGGAGAGGGAGGGGCAAGCAGGAATGGGACAAACAGTGCAGGGTCTTTTTCCATGTAGCCACAGGCCTGCACCCCACCTCGGGTTGCTGGGGCAGCCCTATTCTTACAGTTTCTGAGTGGAAGATTTTATGTCCTGATGCCAGCCCAGCAGCAGCAGCCCATGACCCCAATCAGGTCCCAGACTAACCATACCCTTAATCCCAATCTTCTATCTGCCCCCAAACCCCTCAGCCACGCCTCCATCCTTAGCCTAAGGCAGAGGATGCAGGAGGCTGGATGAACTGCTTAAGCCATAGAAGCAGGGATGGGAGGGGGCTTAGAGCTCACCTGCAGTCATAGTCCAGGGCCCCAGGGAAGGGGGGTCAGGGAACTCCACTGTTTACAACTCTGGAGGTTTTACTTGCAACGTGTGTGAGTTGTGCGTGAGTTGCGTGTGAGTGTGTGTGGATGTACGTGCATGCATTAGGGCCTCCATGATATTGGTGTATATACCAGGATGTATCTGTGTCTATGTCCATGTCCATGTGTGAGGGGTTGTGTACATGCCGATTTGTGTGTCTGTGTGAGAAGAGGGTGAGACAAAGAGGCATTGTAAAGAGCTCTCAACCCTAATGCCATTATAGGTAGGAAATTATTAACAATAATGAGGAAAGAAATTCCTCTCAGAGCGCTGGGGTGGGAAGCGACGGGGTGCAGGTGGAGAAGGCAGACTCCTATTTGGAGCCCATCAGCTCACACTCATGTAAAATGCAGACCTCCACTGAGTCCCTTCTAAGGTCAATGCTGACCACTGGCTGGGCCCGCCCTGGCTGGGCACATGGTGAGGGCTCAGGGAGGGCCGGCCCTGAATGGGCCGGTGCGGAGAGCCAAGCAATGAGGAACGTGGAAGGAAAAGAACACATCTCCCTCTCCCCTCAGGCCTGGGGAAGGAAGAAATACACCGATTTGTTTATTTTTAATTCTTATGTGTCTCTTAATGTTTTAAAGATTTACTAAACTCACAAGAGCAAACTGCAATCTGTTGCTTCTTCTAAGTGGTTTAAATGTGCAGCTCTGCTGGTGGTGGTCTTAGATCTGGAGAGCCTGCCCCATGCAGAGTGTGAGCAAACCTGGCAACTCGGAGGCCGCGAGCCAGAGAAAATCCTTCAGGGAGAACTCGGGTTCTTAACAGCTACTCTAACTGCTATGGAAGGGAGAACACTCTTTCAACTACCAAATGTCCCCTCTAATCCCCACTGATGAGCACTGGAAAGAAAGCAGTGCAGTAATTACACAACCTACAGAAAACTGACAAGTAGGGCGCCAATACGAATGGCTTATTGAGCCAGCCCAGCCACAGTCTGGCTTCACTCCATGATGGGAGCTGTAAAGACGGTGCCCTATACTTCAACAACCACAGTGACTTCTCACAAACCGCTGAGTAAGCAATAGGTGAGGCAAACATTTAGAAACTCTAAAACATCTCTGATTTGTTGGAGATCTTCTCCAAAATGATTAGTCAATGGGTAGATAAACAACCCAATCAAAAACTGGGCGACGAACCTAAATAGATACATTTTGAAAGAAGACAGAAGAAAGGCCAAGAGACATATGAAAACATGCTCAAAGTCACTAATCATCTGAGACATGCAAATCAAAACAACAATGAGGTACCATCTCACACCTGTCAGAATGGCTATCAACAATAAATCAACAAATGACAAGTGCTGGTGAGGATGTGGAGAAAAAGGAACCCTCGTGCACTGCTGGTGGGAATGCAGACTGGTGCAGCCACTGTGGAAGACAGTATGGCGTTTCCTCAAAAAACTAAAAATGGAACTCCCATTTGACCCAGTAATCCCACTTCTAGGAATATATCCCAGGAAACTAGAAACACCAATCAGAAAGGATATATGCACCCCTATGTTCATAGCAGCACAATTCACCATAGCTAAGATTTGGAAACAGCCTAAGTGCCCATCAGCAGATGAGTGGATTAAAAAACTGTGGTACATCTACACAATGGAATCCTACACTGCTGTAAAAAGGAAGGGACTCCTACCATTTGCAACAGCATGGATGGACCTGGAGCGCATTACGCTAAGTGAAATAAGTCAGTCAGAGAAAGATAAATATCACATGACCTCATTCATTCATGGAATATAATGAACAGCATAAACTGAGGAACAAAAATAGATCCAGAGACAGAGAAGCATCGACCAGATGCTCAAACCTCAGAGGGAAGGCAGGGGAGGGTGGTTGTAAGGGGGAGAGATCAACCAAAGGCCTTATATGCAAACATATAGGCCTCACCAATGGACACAGACAACAGGGGTGTGAGGGCATGAGTGGGGGGGTAATGTGGGGATAAGGACACATATGTAATAACTTAATCAATAAATAAACTATTTTTTAAAAAAAGAAAAAAAAGAACCATATAATGGTATATCCGAAAGAACCTGTACAATTGATGCCATTTCAGAGATGGGGCGAGGTTAAGTGTCGTGCTCAGGGCATGTACTGCTAGAGCTGGTATGTAGCACAAATGGCCCGATTTCCAGTCTTTTCCACAATCCCCCACAGCCCTACGTATTAACAAGGTATAATCATGTGGGCCATTACCCTCTATTAGTTCCCATTTCAAAGCTGAGTCCATCAATATGTTACTGTCACCAACAAGGTAATCACTTGGTAGCAGTTACTCTTGATCAGAACATTAATGAGTCGGGTAATATAGGAAAATAATTGTGCAAGCCATTCTACTCTTGGGCAAAATCTGTATAAGAAATGCTAGGCAAGAACCTGAGGGGCTGAGTGATGGCATTTACGCAGGAGAAAGCGTGGGGTAGGACTGTGTGGTTCTCCTCCAATGAGGTCATTCAAGCTCCTATCCACCCTACGTCGTCAGAGAAAAATTGCCCAGAAATGCAGAAGATTGTAAAATTAAGGATTTGAGAAAAAGTAAGGAAGCAGTTAATAGGAGAAATACAAATGCACTATGGAACAGGAATAAAAAAATAAATATATTCTAAAGTCATGAGAAGTGTATAGGTTAATGAAATACTTTAAATGACAGATTTTTTTGAAAACTATATCTCACTCCCCAAATAAGTTCACATCTGCATAGATATATACGTACTGTATATAATTTCAGAGTACACACAGACACTGTAATAGACTGAAAAGCTTTAACCAGTCATATAGACCCCAAAGTCCTGAACTTGCTTTCCCCTCGCATTTCTCAAAAATTCTTACCTAAATACACTGCGGCTGAGGAGCTCCGTCTGCCTGGGATGTAACCTAATGCTTCTGCCCATCCTCCAAACGACCCATGTGTGGCGTGGACATACTTGTACACGGTCCCATGAGGCATTAGGTCGCTGGATCCTCTGCTCCCTGAGCACAGGCATCTTTCTTTTACATATAAAAGGTCTGTGCTGTGCGGGTATATGTTCAGGATGCAATACGCAAGAGATAATTTTCCTCAGGATCAGTTTTCTTGTCTGTAATTTGAGAAAACCCATCCCTGTCATATTTATCTCAGAGTTGCTAAGAAAATAAAAAGAGATCATGGATAGAAACATCCTTTTAAAACCTCAAAAAGAGCCATGAAAACGTGTGATGTCATTATTTATGCCATCGTATTGTTATTATGTGCAATACTTATATGCAATGTGCAAGCCTCAGTATCATTTCAGGAAATTCATTTGAAATGTTTTCACCTATAGAATAAAGGTGCTATAACTTTTCAATATATGAATCATGTTGGCAATAGCCTCTGCTCCACCAGAAGAAAGCGTCCATAGCCTGGGCCCATTCTCCCTAAAGGACAGGAATTTGATCCTGGAGCTCAGGGTATTAATCACACAAGGTACTTAGTATTAATTTCCTTGAATCAGTATTTCAGTAGGTGAGAGGAGGAAATTGCTTAGGGAAAGGTCGGTGGGCAAGACAGCCCAAAGTGGGACTTGTGATACCAGTTCTGCAAAAAATGCATGTGGGGCAGAGAGAGAAACCCGCCCACCAGCATCCAAAGGGGACAGAGGACGCGAGAGTCTGCATTTCATTTCACAGATGGCATCTCCTCCCTCCCCAGCTCCCAGGCAGAGATCTAATTCCTTCAGAAGGTAATTTGCAAAGTCCTGCGAGACCTCCAGCGATCAGGTGCCGCAGGAAGGTAAGTGCTGTGCTACTGGATCTATTTTGGTGCCATGGGTAATGCACCATTAGATTAGATCTGCGCGGCACTCATTTCACGCTACCAAGTTCTGTTCTATTAATTCTTCACTCAAATCTGCTAAGCATCTCCTCATTTGCCTGACTACTGCTGCAAGTTAATATGCACGACCAGAGTTGAAGTTTAATTGTTTCTTGATAAGCTGAAATCCAATATTTGCAAAATGTATCCATTTAAATGAAACCCCAGCAAGGTCCCACCCCTCCCTGCGGCCCCCTGGGGATGGCTTCCTTTCCACTCCTGGGCAACCTGGCTGCTCCTCAACACGGATTCAGTCAGCTGGAGGCCACAGCTGCTGGAGGCCACAGCTGCCGGAGGCCACAGCTACCGGAAGACCGGAGGACTGGCCTGCCTGCGGTGGTCCTGATGCCCGCGCCCTCACCTTCCTGCTCTCCACCTTCCTTGAAAGAACTAAATGTGGCAGGAGAAACATATTAATGTATGAATGTCAACATCCTGTCCCCTTGTTGCCACTAAGGAGAGCCTGGCTTTGCCTTCCTGCATCAAAAAGCAAGAGCCTAGCTGGATTTTCTCCAAATTGGAGAGAAACAGGAAAGAGAGCAAGAAAGATTAGGCAACTACAAAGTCTGCGTGACATGGAAAGTCATTGAGTTGAGGCAGGAGCGAGAGAAGCCCGTCTTCGTACAGGAGTCAGCAGGAGAAAGAAAGGGAACGGGGATTTGAACACGTGGCTCTGGGCACTGAAGGCAGTCCCTCTCTGGCATTTTCTCAAGCTGAAGTCAGGATCCAAACCACTGCTCAAGTATGATTAGAGGCTGGACAGCAGTGCCTTGGAGATGCTGACAGGAAGACGGGCCTTCGGAGGGCCTTATAGAGCAGGCTCTCTGTGAAGCTGAGGGTTCCAACGCCTTTCCATTCCACATCTGAGGAGCAGAGCCGTAGCAGGACCCCATCCGTGGCTCCTCGAGGGGGCAGGCTCAGGCTGCCAGACAGCATTGTCTTCCGCTCTTCAGCGGGCCAATCTGTCTGTTTTCCCCAGCAACAAGTTGACACATCAAATCCCAAAAATTAGGCTAGAACTTAAGAGCCTCCGGAATCATCTCCTTACACCACTTCCCCAACAAGAACCTCTCTCTCTTCTCACCGCCTATTCCTAACCGTTCCTAACAAGTTGAAATCTTCGTATTTTTGTCAAGATATTCCTTCCAAAAACCTCTGCTGCACATTCTTCCTTAAGGCCAGCCCCCTCCATTAGGCCTGCCCAGGTGGCTTCAGTGCGCAGTGATTTTTACTCTTTCTAAAAGCTGGACTCGTGTCCTTATTAAATGATAAATTATTATAATAGGTGACAGGTGGTAAGAATAATAGGTAGGGAGATGTAAAAGGTAGGGATGGTTCTCCACAGAGTTCCACAACAGTATCAATAAAACAAGGCAACTAATTGAATGTGATACTTAGACGGGACACCTTACCCCGGGTACCTGTGGCAGAATAATGGCACATCAAAGTGCCCATGCCCTAAGCCCTGGAACCTGTGAATATGTTACTTTGCACGGCAAAGGGGAATTAAGCTTCCGGATGGAGTTGGGCGGCTACTCAACTGACATTGTAGTGAGCAGATGAACTGGATTATCTGGGCCATGATTAGAAGCAATGTAATCACAAAAGTCCTTATAAATAGAAGAGGAGGGGGGGCTGAAGGGCGGCCCAGAGAGATAGCGGCAGGGGAAGGACTTGCTGTTGATGGATCTAAAGATGGAGGAGGAACCAAGAACCAAGAAATGCGGGCAGCCTCTGGGAGCTGGAAAAGGCAAGGAAGAGGGTTCTCCCCTGGCGCCTCCAGAAGGAACGCAGCCTTGCAGAAACCTCGATTTTAGCCCCTGAGGCCCACTTATGGCTTCTGACCCCTAAAACGGCAAGACAGCAATGTGTGTTGCATTAAGCCCTGAGGTTGTGGTGATTTGTTACAGCAGCCATGGGAAAGTCCACCCTCAGCCCATCATCCTGCCTGCCCCAAGCCCCAGCCCCAAACCCTGAGCTTATCCGTCAGCAACCTGGAGCAAGAGGGCGGCCACGCTCGCGTTCTCGCAGGAAAACTTTGCTGCCCACGTGGGCAGAGCTCTGTGGGGCCAAGGAGACAGCACATTGGGGTTTGAGAGGGCTCTGTGGGCAAGTAGGGAACCTGTTTGTCAGTGTTCTTGTGAGAAAACAAACTCTAATGCCAAACAGCCTAAGTTCTAATGAATATTTGAAATATCTCATATTGGTAAACTGGGTGCTGCCCGTGATCTATGCTGATGGTTAAATGAGAGCCATCAGTTTCAGACTGCGGACATGCCTGAGATCAAATTATTATTCATTTTCAGAAGTTTGAAGCCCTGGTGTGTAATCTGGTCCAGAAAAGCAACGTGCTTCAGCAGAGGCCTGCACACTGCGTGAGCCTTGGCCGAGGCAGAACATTTCCTCCAAAAGGAGCTCAGGAGGGGCCTCCCCACTCCTCCCTGAGATCCCGATCAGTGCGTCCCTCTGCGCAGCAAACACTTCGGAGGCTGCTTCGCGAAGAACACTGGACCGCCCCTGGACAACCTCCCTCAGACTCACATGAGCTGGACCATGATTCTAGACCACATTTCATCAGACAACACGAGTTGGTGTAGTAAGGCACTTGCCATATAGTGATGGCATCAAATCAAATCACAAAACAGATATTAAGAAATATCTTATTATCTTCTCTTATAAGTAATCTGAAGTTATGTCTCAGTTTTCCTCAGCTAGTCCCAACTTTCACCTGCTGCGTTTCTTACTTATTAATAATTTCCCTTTTCGCTCTCAGAACTATGCTAACTTGATGACAAATTATATGGTCACCTTACATATAAAAGACTCGGTCACAATTTCCTCATGCATTTTCTTAAGTCAGAGCACAGCTTGTGCAGTATCCTGGGTCTGGTGGGACTCTGCATGTCCAGTTGACTCCATAGGGGAAGAACAGGGGGGAAAGGAAGAGGGTTTTAACTGAAAAATAGATGATTTGGTAGATGACTCTAAGAAGAAGATGATTATAAATTACACACATGCACACACACATTCATGCATTGGCAACACAACACAACTAAGTGGCAAAGCTGTGCCTGGCTGTATCTGTGTGTGTAATAATTCATTCCCCCGTTCTTGGAGTTCTAAACTCCAGGCCTAAGTCATGTGTTTTATCATTAGCAACTTGGAGCCAGAGGGAATTCTTGTTCACTATTAGTAAGAAATTGAAGCATATTTTCCCAGAAAAACATTGTTGCCTAAGCTAGTAGACCTCCGTGGGCTCAATAACACAAATATATATTTGTTAAAAAATTGTACAATATATAAATATATAATAGTCGCATATAGTTCATAGATATAATTTATGAAACACTATGGCTAGGTGGCAAAGCTTGAAGCTAAAAAGTGTTGGTGTGGATGACAAGGGTGTCAGCTCTCACCATTTCTATTAAACATTGTTCTGAAGGTCTAGCTAAGACTATGAGACAAGAAATAGAAATAAAAGGCATTCAAATTAAAAATGTAAAACTATCTATTTTTGCAGATGACATCATTTTGTATATAGAAAATCCTAAGGAATCTACAAAATAAAAGACTACTACAGGTAATAAGTATACAGTGGAGCTTTGACTTACGAGTGTCCCCACTAACGAGTTTTTTGAGATACCAGCTGTCTCTCGGCCAATTTTTTGCATTGAGTTGATAGAGTAATTTGAGTTAATGAGCTCTGTCTCAGAACGAATTAAACTCGTAAGTCAAGGCTCCACTGTATTCAGCAAGGTTAGAGGATACAAGGTCAATGTAAAAAATTAATTGTATTTTTATACATTAGCAATGCATAATTCAAAAGTAAAATTAAGAAAATAATGCAATTTCCAAGAGCATCAAAAAATCCAAAACTTTCACATTGAAATCTGCAAAGTATAATTGAAAAAAATTAAGATATGATCAAATAATTGAATCGATGCCACCTCCCCAGGAACTGACCTTTAGGACACTTCACGATGGACATTCCACTTGCTTAGACCACATTCCACTTGATAAGACCATTGTCTCTCCCTTCCAGACTTGCCCAGAATCCGGACCTGCACAGAGAATTCTCCACCCAGAAAAAGCCCTCCTCGAGCCCTTTAGAAACCTCTGACTTCCCATCTTTGGGAACTGGCGCCATTTGGGGGCTCAGCCCAGCTGGTATCCAGATGACCTAATAAATTTATAATCCCCTTACCACTTTGGCCTCATGTGTTCCTCCCTTGGTGACCCTAACATTTGGTGCCAAAACCCGAGGGGGTTCTATGGGGATGGGGAGCCATCACTCCAGTTTCAGTCACCCTAAGTTTGCTACTTAAGTTTGCTACTTAAGAGAGCAGTAGGCAGCAGCAGCTCTACCTGGGCTTACCTCTGAATCTTACTCGGGTGACTCGATTGCTGGCCTCAATTGGGCCTTCCTCCCTCGTGGACCCTCCCGAGCCAGTCAAGAAGGATGCCGGATCGGGAACCTCTCCTTCTCCTTTGCTGACCCTCCATCCCACACCAGCCAATCTTCTCTAGGTGAGTGACGTTCCACAGTTTCCCTAGTCTCAAGTCTTCTGCCCACTCTCTCTCACTGACTTCTCAAAAGTCCTCGCGCTAGGCCAGAAGAGTCCTCAGCCGTTTGGCTTTGGGTCCTTCTGAATTGGGGACGCCCAGTCCAAAGGGTCACCTCTCATGTCTCATGGTGATTTGTTTAGCAGGAGGGACGCCCGCCCTAAACAGTCCCCTTTGGATCTGTGGTCTGTCACTCACCCTTCCTCTCTTGTGGGCCACACCACACCCCTCTGCACACTCGTGGGGGAGATCATGCCCAACCACCTCATTTTCTTTTGTAACACAGTTTGGCCACAATATAAACTAGATAATAAATCTCAATGGCCTGAAAATGGATCTTTTAATTTTAACACATTGCTCAATTTAGATAATTGCTGTCACTGCAATAGAAAATGTTCAGAGATTCCCTACATCCAGGCCTTTTTCACCCTTCAGTCCCAATCCTCTCTCTCAGCCCTGCTCTACCCATCAGATCTTTCTCCTTCACACAAAACATCATGCCCCTAACACTTCTGATTCTGAATCTACTTTTGATCCAGCAGACCACCAACCTCCACCCCCTTACACATCCCCTCCCTCACCTGCAGGAGATTCCCAAAACCCAGACCCTCCTAACCAGCAAGCATCTTCTCTCCCAACCCCTGAGAGCCCAAATCCCAAGAAAGCAAACTCCAAAACAGCCTTTTCCCACCTAACACTTGCTCTTGGGCCACCCAAAGACCACCCTCCTCAACAGCCTCTTCTATTCCTGTGCCCATTCTACTCCTGAGGGAGGTAGTAGAAATTGAGGGTATTGTGGTCAATTATGACAAACTTAATGAAATCACTCACGGCCCTGATGAAAACCCAGCTCTCTTTCTCTTCTGCCTCACAGAGGCCTTACAGAAATTTACCACCTTAGACTCCACCTCCCCAGGAGCCCTTCTTCTGAACACCCATTTTATATCTCTATCAAAAGCACAGCTGCTTTTCTGACAGGCTGATCTTAAACTTGATATAGAAAGGCAAGGAAGCCAAAACAGTCTTGAAAAAGAACAATGTGGAGGACTCACACTGTTGAAATTCAAAACTTAGGACAAAGCTACAGGACTTGTATGCATGCATATATAAGCATAACCAGTGGACATAAGACATTGGGGGATAGGGGAGGCTAGGGGACTGTCTAGGGCGGGTGGATAAAATGGACACGTATGTAATACCCTTTGTAATACTTTAAGCAATAAATTAAAAAAAAAACACTGCTTGAAACTAAAATAATGATATACAGATTAATAGAAGAAATAGAATCCAGAAATAAACACATAGATTTATGGTCAATTGATTTTCAACAAGGGTGCCAAGACAATCCAATGAGGAAAATAATCTCACAAATAGTTCTGAGATGACTGAGTGTCCAAATGCAAAAGAATAAAGCTAGACCCCTACCTCACACCATATATAAAATTATATACACACTATATAAAAAATACATCAAAATGGATTAAAAACCTAAATTTAAGAGCTAGAACTATAAAACACTTTTAAAAAATTGGAGTAAATCTCTGTGACCTTAGGTTAAACAACTTAGATATGAAAGCATGAGTAACAAAAGAAAAAAATTTATATCATCAAAATTTAAAAATTTTATGCTTAAAGGACACTGTAAGGAAAATGAAAAGACAGCCCATAGAATGGGAGAAAATAATTGTAAATTACATAACTGATAAGGGTATAGTATACAGAAAATACAAAGAACTAGTCACTAATCATCCAAGAGATGCAAATCACAACAACAATGAGGTACCATCTCACACCTGTCAGAATGGCTATCATCAATAAATCAACAAACAACAAGTGCTGGAGAGGATGCGGAGAAAAAGGAACACTTGTGCACTGCTGGTGGGAATGCAGACTGGTGCAGCCACTGTAGAGAACAGTATGGAGTTTCCTCAAAAAACTAAAAATGGAACTCCCATTTGACCCAGTGATCCCGCTTCTAGGAATATATCCCAAGAAATCAGAAACACCAATCAGAAAGGATATATGCACCTCTATGTTCATAGCAGCACAATTTACAATAGCTAAGATTTGGAATCAGCCTAAATGCCCATCAGCAGATGAGTGGATTGAAAAACTGTGGTACATCTACACCAGTGGTTCTCAACCTGTGGGTCGCGACCCCTTTGGCGGTCGAAGGACCCTTTTACAGGGGTCGCCTAAGACCATCCTGCATATCAGATATTTACATTACGATTCATAACAGTAGCAACATTACAGTTATGAAGTAGCAACGAAAATAATTTTATGGTTGGGTCACAACATGAGGAACTGTATTTAAAGGGCCAGAAGGTTGAGAACCACTGATCTACACAATGGAATACTACACTGCTGTAAAAATGAAGAAACTCCTACCATTTGCAACAGCATGGATGGACCTGGAGAGCATTATGCTAAGTGAAATAAGTCAGAGGAAGATAAATATCACATGATCTCACTCATTTGTGGAATATAATGCACAACATAAACTTATGAACAAAAACAGATCCAGAGACAGAGGAGCATCGATGAGACTGTCAAACCTCAGAAGGAAGGCAGGGAAGGGTGGAGGGAGGGGGAGAGATCAACCAAAGAACTGGTATGCATGCATGTAAGCATAACCAATGAACACAGCACTAGGGGGTGAGGGCACAAGTGGTGGGGGGCCCAGGGGACATTGGAGGGATAAGGACACATATGTAATACCTTAATCAATAAAGAAAAAAAGAAAAAATAAACGAAGACAAAAAACCATTAAAAACTGGGCAAATGATTTACCAGACATTTCTCCAAAGAAGATGTAAACATGGCCAATAAGCATTTGAAAACATTCTCAACGTGATTAGTTATTAGGGAATTGCAAACCAAAATCGCAGTGAGATACCATTCATTCACTAGAATGCCTATAAGCAAAAAGAGACAATAACAAGTGCTAGGGAGGATGTGAAGAATTTGAAACCCTCATATGTTACTGGTGGATATGCAAAACGGTACAGCCACTGTGGAAACATTTTGGCAGTTCTTCAAAGAGTTAAACATGGAATTACCATATGATCCAGCAATTGCTCTCCTGGAGAATTAAAAGCATATATCCACACAAAAACTTGTACATTAATGTTTGAATCAGCACAATTCATAATGACCAAAACATGGAAACAACTGAAACACTAATCAATAAATAAAGAAAAGGTGGTGTATTCATATAACGGAGTATTATTCAGCGATAAAAAAGAATGAAGTATGGACACATGGTACGGCATGGATGAGCCTTGAAAACATGCTAAGTGAAAGATGTCAGTCACAAAAGTTCACATATTGTATGATTCCACTTATATAAAATGTCTACAATAGAGACAGCACATAGATTAGTGGTTCCCAGGGGTAGGAAGAAATAAGAAGAGACTGCTAACAGGTACAATTTCTTTTTGGAGTGGTGAGAAATTAAGTAGTGGTGACACGGCACAACTCTGTGAATAGACTAAATCGCTGAAATGTGCCCTTTAATAGGGTGAATTTTATGATTTGTAAATTACATCTTAATATTTTTAAATAGAAAAACAATAATAGTAGCACCTCTCTCTAAAGGTTGCTATGAGGATTAAAAATAATGAAAAACACCTAAAGCACTTAGCACAGTGCCAGACCCCATGATGATGACAGTGGGAGTGTGGTGTCATCTTGGGAAATGGCTTGTGCTCACAGGTTGAAACCCAAGAGTGGCCCATCTGCACGCTGCTTCATTTTCTCCCATCCCCTTTCTCCTGTGCACCCACCCACTGTCCCAGTCTTCCTGGAACTGGCCCTGGGTCCAAACTCTCCTATTCAGTTCATTCCAAACACTTGTGTCTGCCTCAGGAACCTCCCTCAGCCTTTCTCCTGCTTGGCTGGCAAGACTCGGATGTGTCCGAGTTGTCCCGGGTGGTTGGTCCTCTGACAGGGCCCAGCACAGAGACTGGATCACACCCACCCACACAACAAGAGGGAAACCAGTCATCCTGTGAGGGGAGGGGGGTCATTTGGCAAACTAGGAGCCTACGTCAACATTTTAATGAAATAATAACAGATTTTTTTGATCTGCACTCATTTGCAATGTTGCCGCTCACAGACAAGCTTCTGGGAGAAGGTGATTCATCAGTCAGCCATCCCGTGGCGAGCAGGGACTAGACAAATCACCAGGCTGCACATCATAAAAATGGAAATCGAGCAGGCTGTTCATTAATGCAGATTAGTTTTAAGTTTGAAATGGCTTTTCTCAGCTGAGATTAATACACACACAAGAATTCTCAGTGGGCCTTGGGTCCTTGGTAATATACAGTCCTTATTACCTCTCTGACTAATGAGCCTTCCAGCTCGGGAGGAGCAACTTCCGATCGGCCCTGTTCCCTGCAGATGGGCCGCCACACCGAGCGGAGCTGCCTAGAACAGCTTCCCAAACTCCCTGCCCATCTCTGCATCCCTCAGTTGGTGTGTTCTCACCAAAACGCAAGAATGATTTTACACTCAGGATCTCCTCAGCTACCCTTCAACCAAGCAACTGACTGATCAAAAGAGTTCATGGATGGCCCTAGTCAGTTTGGCTCAGTAGATAGGGTGTTGGCCTGCAGACTGAAGGGTCCATGGGTTGATTCCAGTCAAGGGCACAAGCCCAGTTGTGGGCTCAATCCCCAGTAGGGGGCGTGCACGAGGCAGCCAATCAATGATTCTCATCATTGATGTTTCTATCTCTCTCTCCCTCTCCCTTCCTCTCTGAAATCAATAAAAATATATTTTTAAAAGAGTTCATGGTTGAAGATGGCCTCCTGTGTTGCCCCATAGTATCAGAATAGAAATCTGTTAAAGAGAGCCTTCCATTCCACAATCAAATGAGAGCTGACCTTGATATGGAACCAGCCCCAGAGTGTAGGCCAGCAGTGAGCAGGCACTGCTGGTTATGCAGTAGCTGCCTCTTTTATCTCTTTTCTCCACTCTTTTCTGTCCTCTTTTTCTCCTTTTTTTCCCTCCTCCCTCCCTTTTTCTTTTACCCTCCTCTCTCCCCTCCCCTCCATCATTTGGTCATAATTTCTCCCTGAATATGCCACTCTGCTTATTCTTTCTCTCATAGAATTTGCATAATAAAATACAAACATTGCACAAAACAAGATTTGTACCTTTAATGACCTAATCACATCAACAAAGGCAACCATGTGTGGATATTTCTTAAATAGTAAGCCCTACACCTGTGTCTTCAAACTTTTTTGAATATGCTCCCATTGTAAGTCAATGATTTTTAAATGTACCTCCTTATGCATATATATTCTGTATATGTACATATGTGTATATATCTATACATATTCATAAATTATGTACATGTACCACTACTATATTCCATATAAAGTACAGTATAAAACATCCCAAAACTTAAAGGGTAAAATTAAAATAGGGGTCAGCAAACTTTTTCTTTAAGTACCAGATAGTAAATATTTTAGGCTTTGCAGCCCATATGGTCTTAAGCAGGCCAACTACTGAACGCCACCATCATAGCATGGGAGTACCCAATGACAATATGTTGACAAAAGGGCATGGCTGCATTCCAATAAAAATGTATTCACAAAGACAAGTGGTGAACTGGATTTAGCCCATGGGCCATAAACTTTTCTTAATTCAACAACTCACAGTTGCTACTACAGAATATAATTTGCTCTCTTATTTCTGTATACTGAGGAAATGAGTATAAAATACAGCTAGTTTGAGGTGCAACTACTAAGTTCTGGGCTGAACTCATTCCAGATATAGAATTTACTCTACGAGTTACATTTCTCACAAACTCTGGTTCAAATGCACAGTTCAACAAAATGTCAAACCATTCTCTATCTTAAACCTTTGAGGTTTGGGGCAAATTATCAAAGATATAGATGTTAAATTAGAAAATCTCAAGGATCTATCTACACTAATAAAAGAGAAAAATGGTAATTGGCGTACGGCGATACCTTTTTCATTGGCTAATCAGGGCTATATGCAAATTAACTGCCTACTAAGATTGGCAGTTAACTGCCAACAAGATGGCGGCTAATTTGCATATGTAGGCACAATGCAGGGAGGCGAAAGGGAAAGCAGGAAGAAGCCCCCTGCCACTGACAGTGATCTGAAACCCAGGGGGGAGCTAAGAGCTGGGGGGCAGGGCAAAGGCGGCCCTGGGGCCGCCTTTGCCCTGCCCCCCAGCCATGATCGGAGAATCAGGCGCCTTTGCCGCCCTGGCCAGTGATAGCAGGAAGTAGGGGTGGAGCCAGCGATGGGAGCTGGGCACGGTCGAAGCTGGCAGTCCCAGGAGCTAGGGGTCCCTTGCCTGGGCCTAAAGCGAAGCCCACGATCGCGGCGCCCCCCGCTGCCACTGCAGGTCCCCGCTGCCCGGGCCAGACGCCTAGGCCAGAGGCGTTAGGCCTGGGCAGGGGCGGAGCCTGCAACCGCGGGGAGCTGGGGGTCCCCTGCCCAGGCCTGACACCTCTGCCGGAGGCCTCAGGCCTGGTCAAGGGGCCGATCCGGTGATTGGTGATCGGAGGGTGATGAGGGTCAACTCCTCTGGCTGAGGCATCAGGCCTGGGCGGGGGGCGGAGCCGGGGATTGGGGGGATATGATGGTCCCCTTGCCCAGGCCTGAAGACTGGGTCAGAGGCGTCAGGCTTGGGCGGGGGGTGGAGCAAGCGATCAGAGGGAGATGGGGGTCCCCTGCCCAGGCATGATTCCTGAGCCAGAGGCCTCAGGCCTGGGCGGGGGCCAGAGCCAGTGATCGGGGGGAGATGGGGGTCCCCTGTCCAAGCCTGACACCTCTGGCGGAGGCGTCAGGCCTGGGCAAGGGGCCAATCAGGCAATCAGAGGGTGATGGGGGTCAACGCCTGAGGGCTCCCAGTATGTGAGAGGGGGCAGGCTGGGCTGAGGGACACTCTCCCCCACCCACACACCCAGTGCACGAATTTCGTGCACCGGGCCCCTAGTTGAATAATAAAACTCTAAGGTGTACATGTATAAGTTGGGTAAACACATCTTATCACCTTGATCTTCAAAAATGTTATTGCCAATATTATTGTGCTGATTCCAATATGTCTCCCTATAAAGAGGGATCTGGAAATTTTTTTAAATATATTTTATTGATTTTTTACAGAGAGGAAGGGAGAGGGATAGAGAGTTAGAAACATCGATGAGCGAGAAACATCGATCAGCTGCCTCCTGCACACCCCCTACTGGGGATGTGCCCGCAACCAAAGTACATGCCCTTGACCGGAATCGAACCCGGGACCCTTTGGTCCGCAGGCTGACGCTCTATCCACTGAGCCAAACCAGTCAGGGCGAGATCTGGAAATTTTTGACAAATTACTGAAATATCTGTATTAAATTCAGTTGAAATAGGAAAAAGAAGACTGAAAAATGTAACAGTGTTTGAGTATCAGGCCAGAATCACTGGTGATCTTTTTTATCTTGCTTCACTGGCAGGGAAAATGTAACACTGCACTGGCAGGTGTAGAATGCCAGCGCAATCAGCCTCCCAATGCAGAGCCCTCCCCATGATGCTCTAGTAATAACTTCACCAAACACAATGGAAGAGTTATTTTAATCATTTTAGTCCAATTGAATGTGTCAAGGAGAAATACTATAGAGAGAGGCAGCACTAATTCAAAAAATGCCTTCTGCCTCTGAGACAGAGAAAAGAGATTGTGTGACCTGAGCCAATGATGTGAGCATAGAAAACCTGGCTTCTGATGCAGCTCAAACGCAACCAGTTTCAATGTTCTGACCTCAGTTGTCTTATTATTGTTAGAGTAACAAGTCTTACAAAGCTATTGGGAGACTAAAATGGAATATGCATGGAAAAGTGTTTCATAGAGTGCCTGGCACACAGGAGGTGCTCTAAAAGTATCTTTCTCCTTCTTCCCCTATTACATAATTATGTACCTCAACATAAGACCCAAAAAAAAATGCTGCCAAATTCACATGAAAACTATGAAGATTCGGGTGATAATTAAAGAAAAATATGCCTTGTGAAATGGAAAATTCTCAGCTCATGGAACACATTGGTACAATTAAAATTAACCCAAAGTATCTTGATATGCAGCTACCTCCTAATTCTCCAGACAGAACATTTGGTCACCTGAGGAAAAATAAATCTTCTATATTTCCCCTTCAAATTTGTTCCAGGTTGATGCTAACAATCCCTCCCCTGAACAGGTGCTTCCCACGTCTGTGGACGAAAGCTCTTCCTTTCGCCATTTCAGACACCATACAAGAAAAACATTATGCTCCAAAGACCACTTTTCTCGTAAGTATATCAACATCAGTTCTGACACACCCAACCAAAACTCAAGATGATTAAAAAACACAAAGGAGAGAAGCAGTTCCTTCTCCAGTATCCCAGGATATCACCACCGGCCTCCAAAGCATTTCCATGTTTTACCTGGAAGTTGTTCCAGATGGTCATCCATGTAGCATGACGTGAAGGAAGCCAAATAACCTGTGTGTTCAAAACTGATTATCAGGTGTGACCTAAGTGTTATTATCAATTATTTCAGTCATGGATAAATTTACCAACTACTTCTGGTTTTACACTCTTCAACTTAAATAGTAGGACTGTACTTCTTACTCTCTCTCCTTTGTGGTTGGGTGTGGCCATGTGGCCAGTCCTGGCCAAGGAGTAGTAACTGGAGGTCTCACTTGCATTCCCTTCAGCTCTTTTCTCCACTCACGTGGTAACTTACAACATTCAAGGCTGTGGTTACTCTCCATCCAGGTGAAGATACATAACAAGGGCCCATAACTACTTCATGGCAGACAGGTGACATGACCATAAAATAAGCCTGTGTTGTTTAAATCACTGAGACTCTGAGATCATTTGTTAATGGGGCATAAAGTAGCCTATCCTGACAGCGACCCCAATAAAACTAGCCATTGAATTTCCCTTAAATGCAAATTTGAACTCAGCCATTAGCAGTAATTAGTATACAAACAATCAGTTAGTAAATTAACCATAGAAAAGAGCACATTTTTGAAGAAATGAAACATGTATAAACACAAAAATAACTAACACTAAGTATTCCAAAACATAGCACAGTGCCAAGACAGGCAGGCCAGAGTGAGACAGTTAGAAATTCTTCTAAGCATATAATTGCCTGAGACTATAATATATCTATAGCTAATGGTTAATATCCTTATAATTGCAAATACCTAATGAGAACTTAGTATATATTAAGCATTATGCTAAGGGCTTTACATCAAATATGTTATCTCATTTAATCCTTATAATAGCCTCATGA
Source organism: Myotis nattereri (assembly GCF_964212035.1). Lineage (NCBI taxonomy): Eukaryota > Metazoa > Chordata > Mammalia > Chiroptera > Vespertilionidae > Myotis > Myotis nattereri. Next base: position 80,311,157 of record NC_138082.1, on the reverse strand, counting down.
GGTAAAAAGCGAGCCCAATTTTATGAGGGCAATGAAGAAAGCAATAAAAACATAAGTTACTCGCAGCTTATTTATAGGTCTGTCTAAAGCCAAATAAATATCTCCACAGAAATGATAGCAGATATAGGAGAGATATAATTAAATAAATCTACCATTGTTTATAAATGCAACAGAAAAAAAGTACTAAAATGTGTTATCTCTGGAGAATGAGATTAATCAGAGTTTTGTTTATAATATTTGCTGCATTTTGAAAGCCTCTGCATATGCCTACATTTGTAATGTTTGTAATCAGAAAAAAATAATACTACTACATTATCTCTCCTAACAGAGGCAAACAAGGAGATGAACATTTATGCTCTGACAACTTCCTGTTCATTATTTCATTTAAGTTTCACAACAGGCCTGTTCTATCCATCTACCTTTTTAACTGAAAGGGGGAACTGAGATCTATGGAGGGTTAAGAAATAGACCCACAGTCCGATGGCTAGAAAGTGGCAGAATTTTATTCATTTAATTTTCTATGCAATAACAGCTTTTAATATTCTGATAGGTACCCTTGTAGACTATACATAGTATGTGTTTGTGTATAAATGGTCTTTAAATTACATAAGATTATACCAAATTTATTAGCTCTGAAGTGTTCATAGCTCACTCTATACTCCATACTCCACCAAAACTGATAGAACTCCATTTTCACAGATACTAAACTTGCCCAGTCTTTTTGAGCCTTTTATGACACAGAAACAGGAAAATGAGTAGGGAGAAGCAACGTTGAAAGACCAAAAGAGGTGATAAGCAACAAGGAAGTCCCAAACATAAATGCAAGGCTGAAGAAGTGAGCAGCCAGCCTCCACCCAGGGCCAGTGAACAGGGACCATGCAGTGGGAGGGCGTTAGGAATGCTGAGACAGGACTTGGAAGGTATTTTGCTGTACACTGAGAATGTGCATTGACATCTACACGATGGAATACTACGCTGCAGTAAAAAAGAAGGAACTCTTACCATTCGCAACAGCATGGATGGAACTGGAGAGCATTATGCTAAGTGAAATAAGCCAGTCGGAGAAAGATAGATACCACATGATCTCACTCATTTGTGGAATATAATGAACAACATAAACTGATGAACAAAAACAGATCCAGAGACAGAGAAGCATCGATCAGACCGTCAAACCTCAGAGGTAAGGTAGAGGAGAGTGGAGGTAAGGGGGAAAGATCAACCAAAGGACTTATATGCATGCATATAGGCATAACCAATGGACACAGACACCAGGGGGGTGAGGGCATGAGTAGGGGGGTGGGGGAGACAATAGGGGGATAAGGACACATATGTAATACCTTAATCAATAAAGAAATTTTAAAAAAGTAAAAGATTTGAAGAGACAAAAAAAAAGAAAGATAGAAATTGGCTGAATGTTGAATGCGGTTCTTCTGACTCCTACAACCTGGACACTTTCTTCTGTTTCTCAAATGGTAGAAATAATTAAAAATTAATTATTAAAGTGGTATTTACCTTCCAGGAGTCAGACATGATTGGTGAAGTTGTTTTGAGGACTGTGCCCAAGCTGGGGGCAAATCAAACCTCTCTCTTTAAAGACAGGGACTCTAGATACACAACTTCTCTCCACCAAGCACAAGGAAGTTTCAGAACTTGAAGAAATGTGAGCTCTGAGCTCAGTCACGGAGTAATGAGCCTGAACAAGGAAATCAGGCCACTGCCCGCAGCAGCAGAGAAGACCCCGCGACAGCAGTCCCTGCTCCAGAACACAGGCTCCCACGCAGCCCGCGGCTTCCATCGCTTTCCCGGGGTTCCTGGGGGAAGCAGTGTGCCCTCTCCTTGTGGGACCACACACCCGCTGGAATGCGCATCGGACGGCTGCACGCTGGCTCTGTGGATTGGAGACGGATGCTCATGAGGCAAAGGAGGCTGTTTCACTCTAGTTATCTTTCTGTGAAGAGAAACTCCACAGTTGACGGTCTGCACTGCTGACCTCTTCCCGTGAGCTCACAGGTGCCTGTGTGGACTAAGCCAGGATGTGCAGGGGGCCTGAGGGAGAGCCAGGGAACAGGCGATCCTTGAACACGTGGGTTTGAAACGCATGGTCCACTTATATACCCTCTGCTGTTGTTTTAGTTTTCATTTAATAAAGCTAGTCCCTTGTATCTACGGGTCTTGAAGATTCAATCACCTGTGGCTCAAAAAGATCGTTTTCACATTTGTAACCTCAGTTTCCCAACCGCAGTAAAAAATACTGCGTTCAATCTGCAGTCTGTTGAATCCCCAGATGGGAAGGGCCAACTCAAGTCTAAAGCTATAGGTGGATTTTGACTGTGTGGGCCTTCGGTGCCTCTAACGCCTCCCACTCCCTCTTGTTCAAGGGTCAACTGCACTTTCGCTGGGCCGTCTTGGACAGCTGTGACTTTAAAATACTGAGACTCCTTGAAACATTCTGTAAACCTTTGTAATCAGTGTGCCACTGATTCCGATAGCACACCGATAACTTCTCATCCTTCCCAAATGCACTATATGACAATAAAGAAACTGAAGAAGAAAACCATTCATGGCAGCTTAGGAATAGGATGAGGTGGGCACTGCAGATCAGAAACATTCAAAGCCTTCCAGAGTGAAAAAGGAGATGGGATTGTACCTGCTGATAAATGGAAGAAGCCACAGCTCAGAATATACTGAAGAGAAAAGTCCATGGTGGAGAAATTTAATCTTCCCATTGGATCTATAGTTCTTCCATAAGTATTAGTTTGCTATTGCTGCTATAACAAACAACCAAAAACTCAGTGTCTTAAAACAACACCAATTTATTATTTTACTAGAGGCCCGATGCATGAAATTCATGCAAGAGTAGGCCTTCCTTCGCCTGGCTGCCGTCACCAGCTTCCCTCTGGCACCCAGAACTGGGGCTTCCCTCACAGCCCCGGCTTCATCCAGAATGTCGTCCAGTCTAATTAGCATATTACGCTTTTATTATTATAGACTAGAAGCCCATTGCAGGAAGATTCCAGCAAGAATAGGGCTTCCTCCGGCCAATTGCGCCACCAAGCCCCGCCGCCCAAGGCCGCACACAGGGGTCCCACCCTCCCAGGGCTGCACACGGGGGTCCCGGTTGGGGGCGGGGCTTAGGCGGCACACGGGGGCACACGCCATCTTTGTTGGCGGTTAATTTGCATATCACACTGATTAGCCGATGGGGGCATAGCGAAGGTACGGTCAATTACCATGTTTTTCTATTATTAGATAGGATAGTTTTGGAACTCATAAGTCTCGAATGAGTCTTCTAGGGCTAAAATCAAAGGCTGTATTCTTTCTGGAAGTTCTAGGCAAAAATCTGTTCCCATGCCTGTGCTAGCTTGTGGAGGCTATCCACATTTCTCGGTCTGTGGCCACATCAGTGCTCCCAAGGCTCAGTTGTTGCATCTCCTTCTCTGACTCTGACCTTGTTACCGTCCTCTTGTAAGAACCTCTGTGATTATATTGGCCCACCTGGATAATCTCCCCACCTCAAGACCCCGAACTAAATCCCATTGCTAAGTCCCTTTCACGAGTAAGGCAGCATGTTTACATATTCCCAGGGATAAAGATGTGGGTCCCTGTGGGGGGCTGTTATTCTGCCCACTGTGGTTGGTGATGAGATAGAGGCTGAACTGAGAAGCAGGATAAGAAACAAGGCTTTTGATGCCACACAGGCCAAGGCAGCTACAGGAGCTGGCTCCACACACTGCATTCAGAGCCACTGGCAACAGGCGTGCTCACACAGAATGAAGCTTCTAAACACCGTCTAAGGAGACTGAGCAGTCTGCCAGGGAAGATCTCCTACAGGAAAGAGAAAGACCAAGATGGAGACACAGAACAGAGGAAAAAGGGAAGGGGTAGGGAGGAGATTTAACATTCTTGATTAGTATTATCACCAAGATTTAAAAGGTATTGCATTTAATAAAACAAGAATAGTCTACTATGAAAATGGAACAATTCAAAACAGGTTCTTGGAAAACAAAACAATGATGTGAAAGAAAAAATATAAAATAGAAAGCCTGCAAAGTTGAGCAAACTTCCAGATCAGAAGGTAAAAAACAAGGATAGAAAATATCAATAAAATAGAAGATCAATTCAGAAGCCTGAGATCCATCCAGCAACAATTTTAGAAGGGGAAAAACAAAAAGAAAATAACTAAGGTCATAAATAACCAACAAAATAAAAGAAGAAAATTTCCTTGACCTGAAGCAAGCTATAACTCTCCTTTTGAGAGGGCCAGCTCCATGCTGAGCAGGGTGAATAAAAGTATTCACCCTGAAATACACCTCACCAAATTAAATCACACTATGATGATAATAAAGACTCAAAATTCTCCCAAGAGACTTAAAAAAACAAAAAACAAAACAGCTACTAGGGAATGCAAATCAGTTCTCAACAGCAACATTACCTAGAAACAATGAGCCATGATTTCAAAGCTCAGTGAAAAATTGTAATACTGAATCCAAAAATTGAATCTTTACACAAACTGGCCATTATGAACAAGGGGAAATCAAGACATTTTCTGACAAATTTGCTCCCGAGAGGCATGTAGCAAGTTGCAGCCTTGCTGTGAGGTGCTTGAGAGGTCCTGTCACAAATTAAGAGAAAGGAGAAGAGGGAAGACTGTGCAGCCAGCTCACTCAGCCCCGCCTTTCTGTGCCTGGAAGCTACGGGGCCTGCAAAGTAAAAGTGGCAGGGCCTCCCTCCCTGCCTGCCTCCCAGACTGGATGCCACGTGGAGAGAGGGGGTCCTGGGTGGCTGAGGCAGGCCTTCTGCTCTGGCTCCCTCACTCCCAGGTGCTGAGTGCCAAGCAGCAGAGCCAGAGTTCCTGCCAGAACTCGTCGTGTGCTTGGGGGTTCCTTCCGCCAAAGTTCTTACTCCCGGCTCTGTCACATCTCCCCTGAAGGACCTAGGAATTCAGTAAACCACCCATTGCCCTGCCATGAAGCACTTCCTGCTGGAAGAAGTTAGTGTGGGTTCCACTGTCTGCCTTTGAGGACGAGGAAGAATGAGAGGGGACACAACAACAAGGGGTTATTGCTTCCATTATAAAACCTTCTGAAATAAATAAATAAATAATAGATACTGTGTTGTTCTATTTTTTGCTTACATGCATTACTTTAAATAGAAAGCTTAATTTTTTAATGTAGTAACGGGCAAAAGAAATGAAGCCTTTGGTGTAATTCTCAGAAGAGCAAGCCCAAATAGGCCACATGCAATGCACAGTTCCCCAGTTCACTGGTTACCAAAGAAATGCAAACTGAAGTTGTGCTGCACCCATCAAACTGGCAAAAACTAAAAGTACCATACCTGTTGCAGGTTGCAAAGTGGCAAAACTGTCCTTTCTGGTGGAAGTGTGAAATGCCATCTGGCAACATCGATTAAAATATAGATTAAATTTTAAAATATATGTACTCTTCAATTCAGCAAACCCAGTCCTATAAATCTATGCCACAGAAATAAATAAAACCACCAGAACTTAGAGACTGTTTGTTACAGTATTGTTCCTAGAAGTAAACACTGGTGTTTGAAAAACACACACTATATAACCAACAGTGGTAAAGACTGAATAAACTAGGGTTCCTTCAGACCTTTTCAAGGGATAAATATCATCTATTCCAGTTGATATAAAGGAGTTTCCATAAGATGTTGAGTAAAAAATAGCAAGCTTGCCCTAGCTAGTTTAGCTCAGTGGATAGAGTGTCAGACTGTGGACTGAAGGTCCCTGGTTTGATTCCAGACAAGGGCACATGCCCAGGTTGTGGGTTCAATCCCCAGTAGGGGGCGTGCAGGAGGCAGCAGATCAATTATTCTCTCTCATTATTGATGTTTCTCTCTCTCTCTCTCTCTCTCTCTCTCTCTCTCTCTCTCTCTCTCGTCTCCCTGCCTCTCTGAAATCAATAAAAATATATTTTTTTAAATAAAAATAAATAGCAAGCTCTAGAAAAGTGTGAAAACTTTTCAAATATAGTATATATTTTTCCAATTCCCTGCTTTTGCTCATACTGGCATCAACCTTTCATCTCTGGTGAGCAAATCTTATCCAAGTTGAGTTTAAATTAGTTTGACCTTTTTGGAAGAGCAGTACAAAATTATGATTCAAAATGTAATATGTATAACCATTTGACCAAGCAATCCTATAGCTCTGAATTTATAATAAAAAAGTATGTAAATGCCTAAGTGGAACATGATGCATATATAAAGAATTTTATAAGAGCAAAAAAGAAAAGTCCAAATATTTATCACAGGAGGGTTAGTCAAATGATTTATAATGTATATGATCCATGGAATATTATACAGCGATTAAAAAATGGTGGTGAAGTAGTTGGCCTGGAGGTCAAATCACCCCCAGTATTGCCGACAACAATCAAGGCTTAACTACAACAAGACTTCGCACAAAGACCACTAGGGGTGCACCAAGAAAAGATAAAAAAATGCGGAGACAAAGAAACAGGACGCAAATGTCAGAAATGGAAGATATAGAGCTCAAAACCACACTTTTAAGGTCTCTCAAGAACTGTCTAGAAGCTGCTGATAAACTTAGTAAGGCCCTCGAAAAGACTGGTGAGACCGCTGATAAATGTAGTGAGATCCTCAAGAAATCTAATGAGACCCTCGATGTTGTGATAAAGAACCAATTAGAAATTAAGCATACACTGACTGAAATAAAGAATATTATATAGACACCCAACAGCAGACCAGAGGAGCTCAAGAATCAAGGCAAAGATTCGAAATGCGAAGAAGCAAAAAACACCCAAATGGAAAAGCAAAATGAAAAAAGAATCCGAAAATATGAAGATCGTGTAAGGAGCCTCTGGGACAGCTTCAAGCGTACCAACATCAGAATTATAGGGGTGCCAGAAGATGAGAGAGAGCAAGATATTGAAAACCTATTTGAAGAAATAATGACAGAAAACTTCCCCCACCTGGTGAAAGAAATAGACTTACAGGTCCAGGAAGCGCAGAGAACCCCAAACAGAAGGAATCCAAAGAGGACCACACCAAGACACATCATAATTAAAATGCCAAGAGCAAAAGACAAAGAGAAAATCCTAAAAGCAGCAAGAGAAAGAAACTCAGTTACCTACAAGGGAGTACCCATATGACTGTCAGCTGATTTCTCAACAGAAACTTTGCAGGCCAGAAGGGAGTGGCAAGAAATATTCAAAGTGATGAATACCAAGAACCTACAACCAAGATTACTTTATCCAGCAAAGCTATCATTCAGAACTGAAGGTCAGATAAAGAGCTTCACAGATAAGGAAAAGCTAAAGGAGTTCATCACCACCAAACTAGTATTATATGAAATGCTGAAAGGTATCCTTTAAGAAGAGGAAGAAGAAGAAAAAGCCATGTGGCCTTAAGCAGCTGCATGGCCCACACGCAATGGACTGCAACTGAGAACACAAGCCAAGCTAGACAGATGCTGGACTGGACTGGACTTTAACATAGTGCAAAAATTCTGGGCAGTGGCCTTAATTCTAATCCTGCTGAAGACAAGATTGGACTTCTTCCATGGCAAAATGGACAGAAATGGGACCTCGGAGGGAACTCCCTTAATTTTGCATCATCAATAAAGCTTCCCACAAAAACTTCAAAAAAAAAAAAATGGTGGTGAAGGTCATATTGATTGAATAAAAACATCTGGGACATACTGCACAAATGATAGAAGTCAGTTACAGAAGAATATATTATGATTCACTAATATAAAATTAGGTGTATTTACATGTGAATCCTATATAATAAAAAGCTAATATGTAAATCAACCAAATGGCTGAACGACCAGTCGCTTTGATGCACACTGACCACCGAGGGGCAGACGCTCAATGCAGGATCTGCCCCCTGGTGGTCAGTGCGCTCCCATAGGGGGAGCACTGCTCAGCCAGAAGCCAGGCTCACAGCTGGCGAGCACAACGGTGGTGGTGGGAGTCTCTCCCGTCTCTGTGGCAGCGCTAAGGACTCCTTGGGGGAGGGGGCCTAAGCTGGCAGGCGGACATCCCCCAAGGGATCCAGGACTGTGAGAGGGCACAGGCTGGGCTGAGGGACCCCCCCCTCTACCCTCCGGGGCACGAATGTCATGCACCAGGCCTCTAGTATATTCATACTTATTTATAGAGAGGCTGATGTTGAAAGGAATTCCCAGAACATTTTGGTAGTGGTTATCTTTGATCTTCTGAGATTTAAGCTAGTTTTAGTTTCTTCCACTTTTTCATTTTTGCTACTATTTTAATTTTTACCCAATTATATGGTATATTTTATAAACACAATAGTACTATTTTTAAATGAATCTACAGCTTTGTAAGTTCCAAGTTTTAGAATGTCAAATTGCCTTCACTAGGTTTAATAAAAATAATAATAACTGGCATTTACTGAGCATTTATGATGTACCCAGCACCATTCTAAGTACTTGTACTTATATATATATTAACTTAAGTATCTTCACCACAAAAGTATTAAGCATATTTTACAGTGAGAAAAGTGAAGCATAAAAAGGTTATTTACTTTAGAAAACCAAACTGATATTTTAGAAAAGTTTTCAACGGTTTGGAAGAATAACATTCAACATCACTCACTCCATTATCTATTAGAGTCGGGTAACCAGGGCCTCCTGTTCACCCTCTCCTCTCCTCTCCTCTCATCTCCCAAGGAACTGTTTCTTAGCATGAGGGCTTAGCTTTTTCTTCTGTTCCTAACTAGGGGCCCTCTCCCCACTGCATTTTCCACCACCTTTAAAGCACAGCTGGGGGAAGGCTTTCTGCTTGCAGGGGTTGTTTATTTACATGCACTGGTATCTGTGTGATAAAAAGCACTCCTTGACCTAACCAGTTTGGCTCAGTGGATAGAGTGTCGGCCTGCAGACTTAAGGGTCCCAGGTTCGATTCCAGTCAAGGGCATGTACCTTGGTTGCAGGCACATACCCAGTGGGGAGTATGCAGGAGGCAGCTGATCGATGTGTCTAATTCTCTATCCCTCTCCCTTCCTCTCTGTAAAAAATCAATAAAATATATAAATATTTTTAAAAAGCACCCCTTGCAAAACCTCCTTCATGCTGCAACACCCGGAAGACAAAGGGAACAAAATGAAGGACTCTAAGTCTCACTGCTTAGAGTGTTGTCACACAGAAAAAAAATGCTCAGCAAACACAGCAAGCCAACACCGGTGAACTTCACATTTCGGAGCACGTAATGAGAGAGAGGTAATTATTGTGGTTAATTGGTTCCTGGTAAAATGTCACTGAGAATGAGAACTCATTAGTATATCGTTTCAGTCACTGGAGACAGCAGGTGCACTTGCTCAGGGTCTGATCTGTGGATTCGGTCTTGACGGCCCTCTCAGGGTCACCGCCCTCTTCCAAGGAGAACATGCAAACATCAGTTGGTATATTATGGCTTGGAATACACTTGCTACAGTTTTTGTAAAAATTATGATTTTTACAGAATGATTCAGGGAGATCTGCATGAGATTTCTGTCTAAAAGCCTGACCTTTATTCATTAAGCAGATATATGTGTTTGATAAACAGAAATGCAGACAAGTAAAAAATACTCTCTCTGGCTTCTTTACTAAAGTTATTTTGATTTTTTGATTTTTAAAAAAAGCTGTCACATCAGGATCATCTCACAGGTCATGTCCCCATATCCGAGAATTAAATCAGCCTTGGAGATTTAAATAGTTTAGTAAAAGTCCTAAGTGTATTCCATCCATTTTAATATCATCTCTTCTGCTGTCATGCACCCCAGTATCCATGTCACTCCCAAATCTCTAAACAATGGAAGTTGAAATGGGAATAAGAATAATGGTGATGCCCTAACCAGTTCAGCTCAGTGGATAGAGCATTGGCCTGTGGACTCAAGGGTCCCAGGTTTGATTACAGTCAAGGGCATGTACCTTGGTTGCGGGCACATACCCAGTGGGGAGTGTGCAGGAGGCAGCTGATCGATGTTTCTCTCTCATCGATGTTTCTAACTCTCTATCCCTATCCCTTCCTCTCTGTAAAAAATCAATAAAGTATATTTTTTTAAAAAGAATAATGGTGATGAATGTAAAGAAGGAGGAGGAAAGAGTGGAGGAAAGGAAGAGAAGGAGATGGTAGTGGTGATGATGGTGATAATGACAGTGAAGATGATGCTGGTCCTGTGATGATGATGATGATGATGATGATAGTGAAGGCGATAGGGAGACGGCAGATGCCTTTTTGCATAAGCCACAAGTGCACACTTCTAGGTTCTTAACAAACCTGGCTACATTAAAAAGACAGTTATCGACACCAAGAAGAGAGACTACATTTCTACATGAGACAGTTCTTCATTTTTCTTTTTTGTTTAGTTTTCATTTTCAGTAACTGATCTATCCTTCCCTGAGGGAGACTGCTAACATTGCCATACTTGTGGAGGGATTTTCCAGCCAAACGTGTGTGGGAGGGGGTGTTCTCACTAGAAGAGCGGGAGTGTCTCTTGCCCAGAAGGAAGACTGGGTCGCTTAGAAGAAGGCAAGCTTTCTCAGCCTCCGGAGCAGGCTGCTGAGAGCGGACAAACAAACCAATTTTCTATGGAGGTTTTTCAGATGAAGATAATAACACATTTATTGACCACACAGCTAAAAAAAGTATCTCTATGCTGTAAAGTTCCATCCTGAAAATCATTTATACTTTTCACACAAATCGGTATTTATTAACGCGGAAAATTGATCTTGAAATGTTAAGTGAAAAAAATCGGGTTACAAAAGAATGTACAATCTGATCATCCCTTTGTTCAGAGATAGGACATCGATATACCGTTAACTCTGGGTTGTAGGATTATAAGTTTGTGTTCTCTGACTAGTTTGCTTTTCTGTATGTTTTCGAGGCTTTTTTCACAATGAGCATGTGATCCATGGGTGATGGGGAAAACATATTTTTATGCCTATGCAAAGAAAAGGATGCACTTTCTGGCTGTGGCTGGAATGCTGAAACTGTAAGCGGAGTACTTAGGTGGAGAAGGCGATGACACCTGAACATGCAGTCCTGACCTCTCTGCCCGGCTGAACCTCCAGCCGCAAAGGAGCGCTCGGGGAGAAGAAAAAAGAAATAACATGAAGTGTTGAAGAGGACACATCTGTAAGTGTCAGGGAACAGGGTCTGAAGGAGACAGAGATCATTTCAGATCGACAAATACTCATGTCTCACCTTCTCTGCTGCAAGCACTGAGCTCACAGCAAGGAAGAGAGTCAGAACATGCATGGAACCAACCGTCCAACAGGAGGGAGAGAGAAATGGGAACATACGACGTCCATGTAGCAGGAGGAGTGCTCTGCAGAGGCAGGCACTGGATCCGTAAAATCCCGGGGAAGAGGCCTGGAAGGCGTGAGTGAGGTAGGCTCTCAGAGACATGGACGTGAAAGGTGAGCGAAACTAAAGGAGAGGAAGAGGAGCGAGTGTGTGGTCCAGGCAAAAGGGAACGCCACTCACAAACACACACCAGAGAACTGCAAGGTGTGCCTGTGGGGCCTCACACAGGGCATGGCATGGGGTGTGTAAGCAGCAGGGCAGAGGCGGCCCATGGGGTTGGGAGGCCCATCCCCAGACATCAGACTAGAAACGTTGGGATTTAACATGCAGGGCTGAAACCCCATGTATGGGTTTAAGTGGGCTGACAATGCTGAACTCTGAGCTGAAACGGATTCAGGCAAAAGGGGAGATGTCTGTGTCTGGTCTTGTCACAGGTAAACAAGGGAGACCCCTGTGGTCTTATGGGAGTCGTGACAGAGTGGGTGGCATGTCTTGCTTAAGTCATCAGGTGGGGAGGGCGGTTCTTTTCCATTTCAGGAACTTCAGCAGGGGCTTTTCTAACCATTGTGCTCTGCAAGAGGCCAGGCCCAGACTGGATTGGTTTCCCAGGATTACTGTAACAGAGACCCTCAAACCCCGGGGTGGGTGGGGGTGGGGGGAGGCTTAAAACAACAGAAACGTATTGTCTCCCAGTTCTGGAGTCTAGAAGCCTGAAATCAAGGTGACAGCAGGCAGTCCTTGGCATTCCCCGGCTCCCAACTGCTATAGTCACATGGCCTTCTCCCCCCAGTGTGACTCTGTAGTCACCTCTTCTTTTTTTTAATTTAAATTCTTTATTGTTTAAAGTATTACATATGTCTCCTTTTTACCCCATTGACCTCTCCCCAGATGTGCCCACCCCGCAGCACAGGCCCTAGTCACCTCTTCTTATAAGGACACCAGTCATTTGGGATCAAGGCCCATCCTAATGTGCTCATCTTACCTTAATTACATCAGCAAAACCCTATTTTCCAACAAGGTCACATTCACAAATACTGGGGATCAGGACTTCAACATAACTTTTCAACAGCTCAACCCATAGCATAGACTCTTCAACCTCCCGTTCTTTACCTCATGGCTGATTACTGCTGCTTGTTCCCCTGACACTAGCCACAAGGGGAAATTTCTGTGAAGACAATTGACAGGCTTCTCTGTTTACAGAACAACCCCAACTATAAACCACCCCATCTGTCATGTGCAAACCCCCTATGAAATCTGAGGCAAAGCCACTCTGCCCAGACACTCTGGCCTTCGGATCTGGCTGCTCTCCCTATTGCAACAGGATGACTAAAACCCATCTCTTTACTTGTGTGGATTCTGTCTTTGACAGGGGGAAGGGCATCCCGGTCAAATTCTCTCATGTATTTTGACTAACAACCGACAGGGGCCATGGCAGCGATGGCTGATAGATGCTTGGGTGCACGTGGCATAGGGACACCCTGGTGCTCAGCCCAGATGCCTCCACGGACCCCTGCACTCACACTGTCCTTGTCGAGAACATCAGCTGCTGCCAGCTCTCGGGGATGCTGAGGACGTCTCTGGCTGGGAATTGCCTCCGCTTATTCACTGTTTTTACTCTACAGACTCGCCAGATGGGACAGGGTAATGTGCATATGGCTTCTCACTTCTAACTATAGGCACTTTCCTTCTCCACCCACTAGCAAATATTAAAAGGGGTCCAGCCTTGGTGTGCCTTTCCTGTGTGCTTTTCTGTTGCAGGGAGCAGAAGTTGATAGGCTGGGAGTAGAAATTGATATGAGATAACACGCCCTGCCCCCATCCTGACTTGTGTGTGTAAGACCCATGGCTCATTAAAGTGATCAGGCTGAATGGTCCCAGGGCAATGGAGTGGGTTAGGCGGGGCATCTGAAATCAGTCCTATCAAAGCAACTGGTGTCTCTTTTCAAAAGAACCTAGAAAGGAAACAGAGTTTTGCAGCCTCTTAAAATGAGACACCAGAGTTGGACTAGGGATGCTAGAGAGACAGACTATTAAGAGAGGTGGCCTTGGGAGCAGTAGGCAAAGACGGCGTGCCAGTGCTTGGCAGGGAAGCAGTGAAGCCACCCCCTTCAAGCGGTCCACCTACATCTGAACAGTGAGGATCTTAGTCCTCACAACGATGGGCTATGGACCACGGTCCTCCCGCCATCCCCACTCCCCTGATCCCTGTGCACCTGCTCAGAAATGGAGCAGCCTTTCGAACAGGGCTGAGATCTAATTTCTCACCCCCAGCGAGAAGCTCAGAGTCAGAATAAATTCCATTTATAAAAACAAGGTATTTCTTGCCCTCCAAAAGCATAGACCAAATTTTTAATTGCTGTAGAAGCAAATGCCAGCCAGCCAGACAATAGTATATGAATAAGACAGCTGCTAATTGCTGCCTGGAGCCGCAGTGTGTCCCCAAGCTCCAGCTCAGAGATCATACAGCGCTCTGGGAATGCACATTTTCTGGGGACCGGGGAGGGTCACTGCTCCCAATGCCTCCTCGCTCCTCCTTGTTCCGAAATCAAACTGCCATCTCTGGGTCCAAACTATCCTCAGTCCAGTCACACAAGTACAGGGGCAGCGGGTCTTCCCTGCCCCGGGGAGAGTGGAAAGAAGGACAGCATCCCTGCTTTCAGAAACTCCCCTCAGCTGAACCTCTGAGAATGTTATGAGAAGACAAGCTCTCAACCTCACACGTCAACAACCAACCAACGCGGCCGTGTCAGGGAGAAATGCTGGCTGGTGGCCAGAAAGGCTCAGGGAAGGAAGAGAATAAGCCTGTTCCCAGGAAACCTGCTTGAATAGTGAAATACTCCCTTTTTTATTTATTTATCAGCTTTCATTCCTTCTGCTGCCTTCCTCTCAAAACTGTTGAAGTCCTACCTCAAGGCTTTCACAGTGAGTTCCTATCTTCTTTGCACCCTGCTGTCCCCTCCCCTCCTATCAGGCCAAGTCACTGAGACGCCCAACGCCTCAGGCTCGCCCCACCCCTGCGTCCCCTCTGCCCCCTCTCTTCCTGAAATCCTCTTCCTTGTCCCCCCACCACCTCTCTATAATCAGCCTACTGGCCCTTGCGCAGTTCCAGGGGGAATGCCCTTCAGTGGAGCCCTGGAGGGCTCCCTTCCATTTCCTGGACAGCATCTTAGGACAACAACTCCCATGGCTTTCCAGTCACTCTGGGTTATAAGAGTCTCATTTGACTCACTTTTCAGGAACTGCCCAATACAAATCAAAACCCAGTGTCACATCCAATGTAAAGCCTTTCCTCTCCCCCAGTGCAGGCCGACCTATATCTTAGAGAAAGAACCCAGCCTGTCTCTTTATTTCCTCTCCCCACACTCCATCTTGCTCTACCTGGTCTTCCTTCCTCCTCAAGAGTTGGGGTCCAGGAGGAGGGATGAGAGAAGGGGGACGAGTACATAACTAGTACTGGTCCCCTTCACTAGAAACACTGTTGATGTGACAAGTGTCCCATTGGGGCTACATGTAGGTTTGGGGATGACCACGGGGGGACCTCCCTGCTGCATGATTCCTGGGCAAGAGGGTGAGAACTTTGCTGACATCCTGTCACCTCCCTCTCTGCACCTCTTTCCCCTTTGTACGCCCAATAGCTTTGCATGGCTGAGAACCCTCTGCTTCCTCAATCCACGTTCTATTGCATCCATTTTTCTCCACAGGAAACTGACCTATACTTGGTAGCCCAAGTGCTGGAAACCACACAGTCCTAACATCACAGGCTGCTCCTACCTTCCCCCATCTTCCAAACCCCTCCCGCAAGATGCAGGTACCAGTGTTTATGCTCCCCATGCCCTCTCGCTTCCAGCCACTTGTGCCAGGTTCTCCCAAGAACTTCCCCTCATGCTCTCTTCTCCAGGCAGCCCCAGAGCAGGACTATGGCCCCAACTGTTCAGCATCAAACCCAGGAGTGGGCTGCCAGGCTTTCTTCTCTCTTGTCTTAAGAAGTGGGAGGGTGACAACCCGATCCTCCTCCACATGGCAGGGAGAGAAAACACCCACCACTTTCACTCAGCAGCCCACCTACCTCTAAAATCCCCAGCAAGGACCTCCTCTCCCGAATAATCTGCTTCTATAAACAGGTGAAAGGGTGTCGGTGCACAGAAGGGAGTGGGCAGTGAGGACAAAAGAATGTCCTGGCCACCTCTAGGTAAGCCCTGTCTGGCTCTGGCAGCTGGATGGTGAGTTCTTAAGACCTAAGACAGTGGGAGTAACTGGGTCATGTTGTTCTCAGGATTGAGGCTTCTGTAGAAAATCTGAAACAACAGGACACGTTTTGTATGTGATTCTGCTACACAGTGGAATGCTCCCAATCCTTCAAAGCCCGCGCCAGCCCCCAGCCCCTCCATGAAGCCATTTGCTCTGACAACAGTGGCCTCACCGAGAGCTCCTGCAACATCCAATGCACTAACGACAGAACAACACATCCTGAGAGTAAATATATTCTGTCTCATGTTGGTCTCATCTTTCCCTTGTCGGTCCCAATCCCAACACAGACTGTTTGAAGACAGACACTGTGCTTTATACTTACTTTGTGTCCCCTATGGCTTTTACCGCTTTGCTGCCAACATAAAGGTGCTCCATATGTATTTGATGTGAGTTGAATTGAATTTTCAAGGAGATGCATGCTGGATGGAGAGAGCCTCGGTATGGTGAGGGTATGGAGCGTGGAGCAGAGAGGTTCACACAAAGTTTCTTTCTGATATTTGGGTGTAAAATTGAAGGGGGACTTTGTAAAGAGAACTATGCTGCTGTTCCTTGGAGTTGATGCTTATACTTGCTGGGAATAGTAACCTGGGCTCAGGATTCAATGTATAGAATCCATTTGCATAGGCAGCCCAGGGCGCTGAGACTCTGAAAGGGAACAGATGGGAGAAGCAAGGATTTGGGTTCCTTTTCCACCTCAGCTTAAACGGCCTCCTACTCAGAAGGTTTGGTGACTACACAGGAGTGGCAGGGACTCAGATATGGCATGAAATCCCTGTGGAACCAGGTACTGTGGGCTACGTGGACATCACTGCCTTCTCCTTTCCTCCTCCTCCTCCTCCTCCTCCTCCTCCTCCTCCTCCTCCTCCTCCTCCTCCTCCTCCTCCTCCTCCTCCTCCTCTTCTTCTTCTTCTTCTTCTTCTTCTTCTTCTTCTTCTTCTTCTTCTTCTTCTTCTTCTTCTTCTTCTTCTTCTTCTTCTTCTTCTTCTTCTTCTTCTTCTTCTTCTCCTTCTCCTTCTTTCTTTCTCTCTCTCTCTCTCTCTCTCTCTCTCTCTCTCTCTCTCTCTCTCTCTCCCATGCAGTGCATCAGAAGGGAGTTCCTTGCAAAAATGCAAGTAACCAATAGGGTCTGAGCTAGTTCCTAGTTCCTCTCTCCCTTACCTTTGCACAGGTTCTCCATGGACAGGGAATTTTTTCAAGGAAGAGTGTAATGCTACTCAGCACCCTCCAAGTGCACTTTAGTACATCTAGCGGTAAATGTGTCTACCTTGGGTGAGAAAAGAAGAACCCAAGGTCTTGGACCCCACTAGGCAACAGATTCAGAAATACTTCCATGAGATTAACACCCCAAATGGCATGACCACAGCCCCACAGGCTAGACCAGGAAATCCAGATGTAATGCATTCCCCCCCACCCTTTCCTGATTGGTTATGGAACCTAAGGTATGTGCTCTGACTGGCTTCTAAAGCTGCTGGAGGAGGGTCCTTAGCCTACTCCACCCCTCCCTTGGATGTGGAAGTCAGTGCCAAGGCCCTCATGTGCGTTCCATCTGCTCACCAGTTCTTCCATCCGTGAAGGTGATGGCAGCTGTGCTTTCCTGGACCAGGAGGTCATCCCACCACTACCCATCAGGTGTCACCCACTGACGCACCTCCCAAACTTCTCCCAAGAGCTCAAAACTTATTTGGGGGTGATAATAATATAATTTGAAATTAATTTGTCTCCAGCTGTGGGTCATTCGTATTTGACTCGTCATTCTTAGGTAGCAGCTAAAAGAAGTAGGGCCAGAGAAAAGGCACGGGGCATTGAGAGCTTTCCTCAGCACCCTTTGAGTCCAGTTAGCCTCCTCCAATCCCACAAAAAAAGGGGGGGCTCTGAGGGTCAGATTTTAAGTGTAGGCAGTGGAGATAGTTGGAGCACATGAGTTGTATCTCTGCTGGGTCCTGTGACTAATGGCATTGTATTCTAAAGGTACTAATTCTTTTTATGTGACAAGGAGTTGGAGAAAGGGATGCTGAGCAAAGGAGTCCATATATTCCCCATAACTTGAATTACTACAATGAATTGCTGCATTACTCACCTTTGCACTGGGCATTCATCACCAGAACAGAATCTGCAGAGCCAAGGAGTTAGAGAGGATGTGCTGCTTCAACCAGCCCTGGGCCAAGTGCGTGCAGCAGCCACAAAGGTCTGCAAAGCTCCCCTTTCCTTTTAAACCATTGGTACAGTGGCCTGGGAGGGAAAGCCACAGCAGGGATGGAGACAGAGCTGGACCCTCAGTCATCTGTGAGGGCCATCTGCCTGCACAGGGCTTGCCAGATCTGCCTCTGGGTCCTAGTGCTTGCCATTAAACGTGCCTGCATAGGCTCATACCTAATTTTGCCAAACTCTTGAAAACCTAAAATATTAAAAATGCCATACTATAGAATGTTGTGTGTATAATATTACGTAAAAAGATTAATAAAATTATTTTGTTACAAAAAGAGGTAAATTATTAAGGTAAAAACAAGTTTCCAAGATTTATATAAATATGATCTCATGTATCTGTGTATATGTTTTAATGAAAATATATAATATTCTATTTTCCACAACTTTATGGAAGATAGGCTCAAATTTGAATCTAAGTAGGCTTACAGAAAATAAAAGCACAGTATGACTAGAACAATGGAGTTTGGGACTAAGGTATTCCTTTAAGTGGACTTCCTGGAGTGCTTCCCCACCCACAGTGGGCCACAGGTCTGGGTCTTACGTAAGTCAAAGAAAGGAAGTGGGCTGGCGGTGGAAGTTGGTCATGAGTTACGTGTCCATGGATAGCAATTCTCCTGCTGCCACAGTCCCTTAACCTCCAGAGGCTTGCTATACTGTGGACAAGGGACGCTTTGCCCTAGACCCCTGTCCTTCAGTCCTGACACATTCTGCAGTCGTATCTCTCTGGATCTTCTGAACCTCAGCCTCTCTGGCAGGGCCTGGTTCTCCAGGGCTGTAGCACAGTAAAGCTCTGCTCTCCCTTCTCCACCCCCTTCTTGGTCTGAAGGAAAATCTTTCCTTAGAAGTAAACAATTACATAAAGAAAATATAAAGTTAAAAAAGAATATGTGTAGAGAATAACCCCTTCCATCTCCCAACTAAAGGCAAATGGTGTCCCTCTGCTCACGCTTAACTTAAATTGTCTTCAAAAGCTATTAAAATGTACATGGACGACCCAAAGAATTGACTTTTCATAGATGTCCAAAAAACTAGTTAGTGGTTGAAAATAAGTGCTTAAACAAAGAAAAATCTATTTTATACCAAGCAAGTTTGAAAAGCATTGTATCTGCAGCATTCTGTAAAATAAGTTGAAAAGCCGGACTCATTTTTGTTTTTGTTTTATTTACTGGAAAAAAAAACAATTGTATTGAGATATAATTTACAAACCATAAAATCCAACAATTTTATGTACAGAATTCAATGATATTTTAGTAACTTTGCCAAATTGTTTGACCATCATCATAATCCAGTTTTAAGACATTTCCAACACCCCTGCAAAATTCCTTGGCACATCTGCAGTCACTCCTAGTTGCCACTCCCAGCCCCAGGCAATCCAAGAACTGTCCCCAGCAATACTTCTTTCTTCTGCTGTCTCTGTAGACCCTCCAGTGTCTAGCAGAGTGGGGAGGGCCAGGGAGGACAGCAGTGCTGACGTGGCTCCCCACACGGCTGGTGAGAATGACGTTTGTACCACAATCTCTGTCCTTGCCTTCAGCTCCGAGCTCCCCTCTATTCAGGCTGTTGGAAACTGGGAGGGGTGACCAAGCTCAGAGACAATCAAGGCACGTGGACCTGCAACCTGAGACAGGGACCTGGTAGCTCTCTGTAACATTTAAAGGACTATCAGATGGAAGATTAACTTAATGTTTTCACTAATTTCAGAGAATAAGTGGGAATTTTGAAAGAGATTCTGAGGAGACATTTTTCAGCTCAAAATGAAAAAACAATGTTCTAATAATTTGGTCTGTCTAGTAGAGAAATGGGCTGCCCATTGCCAGATGTGTTGAAGTCATAAGGAAATAGCTGTATCTGGTGATGACCTAGATGTGATTACAAATTACCTGGGAGATAGATTGGATGACTTTTCGCTGATTCCAATGTTGAGATTTTTAGTCTGAATGTCAGGATCATTATTCCTGAATCTCTTTTAAGACTATTCTAGAATATCCTAACTCCTTGAGAACAGAAGTGGGTCTTAGTCTTTTAAAATAAAATGTTCTTATTGATTGCAGAGAGAGGAAGGGAGAGGGAGAGATAGAAACATCAATGATGAGAGAGAATCATTGATTGGCTGGCTCCTGCATGCTCCCACTGGGGATTGAGCCTGAAAACCAGGCATGTGCCCTGACTGGGGGTTGAACTGTGACCTCCTGATTCATGGGCTGATGCTCAACCTCCAAGCCACACTGGCTGGGCATTATTCCAGATTCTTAAGGATTCTGGCCCAGGATTTTGTTTTCCTATCTATAGAAGCCTTGATTACATTGACAGATTCATTGGTCCTTAAAAATGTCTTCACATAAATTAAGCATAATGGAGAATAGGATGTTGCCATGGAGAGAGCACTGAACAGGCAATTAATAATCTGGGTTCTGCTCCAGAGAGTTCCACATAGTTACTGTGTGAACTTGAGAAAATCACTTCGGCATCAGTTTCCTCATCTGTAAAATGGGTATAGCTGGTAAGAAGATAAAGTCCTCGGGAATAGATCGAATGAAGTTCCAGCCATTGGGGCATTCTGGATGTTCCCCAAAAATCAGCACTGTCCCTTGGCAAGTCAAGGAGAGGGGCAACAGTTCCCCTTTCGTGTTCACACTTGTTCCTTTTCACGGTCATTTCCACATTCAACCACATCATTCCTCTCAGAAACTTGTACCTACTGCTGCCACTTTTCCCCTATAACAGAGAGAAACAATCTGGAAAAATCCTGCAGAGAAAGACATTGGAGAAGATAATGTTTATCTTTGCAGAAAAGTTGAGATTTTTATAAACAAACGTCCTTGAGAGGAGACAGTGCTGAACCCAGTGACTAGGATCACAAACTGCGTGGCACCCAAATATAGGGCTTTAAATTTGGACAGAGAAATCTCCCTGGGAGATGGCTTTAAAATAAAACAATGTGGAGCCCAGAGTTTTTATTTTCCGTCTTCACCAAAGGGACTCACCCTCAAATTGAAGAGTGATTGAATGGAGCGGCACCAGGCTTCGTCTCCTAATAAATGCGGCTGCAGGAGCCAGCCTAAGAAATGTGATTTGCTGGCCTGCTTGGCCAGAGCTGTTATCATCTAAGATATCACTTCTGTGAAATACACTTCCTCTTAAAACAATCATCAATATTAGACACCTGCCGCCTTCCCATTCAAACCTTGCTATACACTGCGATCCGCTAACTGGTGCAAGGTGCAGAAGGAAGAAAGCCTCTGAGCCTGTTCATCTCTCCCGTGAGCCACCTACAGAGGCCTGGGTGAGGGAGAAGGGAAGGACAGTCATTGGGAAGGTCACTCGTCAGGCAGGTGGGGGGATCTCTCACTTCCTTCTACTGCCACCCCCAATGTGTGGGCATGGGGGGACTATTAGCATAATAGCCATCAAAGTTATGCACAAGGGAAATCATTATTAGCAAACCAACAACAATAGAAAAGTTTTGTTGTTGAGATGCTTCAGACATCTGAAAGGCCAACACTGACCACAGAATAACTGAGTCCCCACCCTCAATTTCTGGGGCAGTGGGCAAAGTTTTCCATCTTTGACCACCTGGAGCAATTTTATGTAATAGAGCCAGAGAGGATGGAGAGAGGGAGGAATAGAGCCACAGAGGATGAGGGAGAGAGGAGTAGAGCCACAGAGGATGGGGGAGGAATAGAGCCACAGAGGATGAGGGAGGGAGGAATAGAGCCACAGAGGATGAGGGAGGGAGGAA
Source organism: Myotis nattereri (assembly GCF_964212035.1). Classification (NCBI taxonomy): domain Eukaryota; kingdom Metazoa; phylum Chordata; class Mammalia; order Chiroptera; family Vespertilionidae; genus Myotis; species Myotis nattereri. The sequence continues at coordinate 80,289,677 of NC_138082.1, read as the reverse complement.
TAGAGCCACAGAGGATGAGGGAGGGAGGAATAGAGCCACAAAGGATGAGGGAGGGAGGAATAGAGCCACAGAGGATGAGGGAGGGAGGAATAGAGCCACAGAGGATGAGGGAGGGAGGAATAGTGCCACAGAGGATGGGGGAGGGAGGAATAGTGCCACAGAGGATGAGGGAGGGAGGAATAGTGCCACAGAGGATGGGGGAGGGAGGTATAGTGCCACAGAGGATGAGGGAGGGAGGGAGTCCAAGGGGATGAGACCCCAAAGCCCATCCAAAGCTCTGCTTTTGAATGTTTGTGACTGCAGGTGGACACCTGTCCTTACAAGCAGTGAGTGTTTATGCGCCATCACACTCATCATGGAGGGAAGAGTCCATGGAGCCAGAAGACTGAGCTGGGTCCAAATGTCACCGTTTCCTGGCTGAATGACCCAGGCAAGTTCCATCATTTCCTGGACCCTCTCTCTTTTTCTTTGTAAAATGGAAATAACATTGAATGAGGTTTAAGGTACCAGACTAATTAAACTCTTAACAAATTCACCTGACAAATATGTATTGACTGATTACCACTTGGTGTCTGCCGTTCTGGATTTCGGGGCTCTTATTAATTGCCAGAATAATGGTGCTTTGTTGGTGAATTATCAAATCCTTTAATTGTCTTAATTTAAAATATTTTTACCTGAACTATATCTGGAAAGTGATGTAGGACAGTAAATGTGTAATTTAAATAATTTAGAAATCAGCCTCCTTTCCCTCCATAAGAGGGAAAAAATGACAAGAAACATAGTGAAGACTGTATTGCGAGAATCCCACTCTGGATCAAAGACTTTGTGTAAATGGAATGTGTATATGCTGGTGTTAAATGGACCAGAGCCCTCTGCAGTGGAATCACTATCTATCCACAGAGAAATAGAGAAAACAGGAACAAACCACCACAGCCTTCTTTGAAACAAAAACTTCAGCTTGGTAGGAATTTAACAGATCACATTTCCTAAAGGAGATATTTTAAAAGTTCTCAACATGCTGAAACAAGGAAAGGAATTGTTTGATGATGAAATCAGAAGAAAATATTTGGCGTTTGCTTATAACTGTCTCCTCTCCTCCCCCACCTAGTGGGGTGTCAAAATGAAAATTTTGCACAAAATTCAGTTGTCAATAACTCAAAGATTACATGATTATTACATTTTTAAGATTTTACTTTTCAAAATATTTTGATCATTTAATTTCCAATTTTTATTTTTTTTTGTTTTGTTTTTTTGTTTTTTTGGGTTTTTTTTGTTTTTTTTCAGAAGCCAGAACATTTTTATTATAAAAAAAAAATCAACCCACCCTTAAATGTATTCTAATAATTAATTTGCATTTTCAATGGATTATAAGCCCATATAACTGCTAGAAGATTAAGGCACAATGATAGTGTGGCTAAGTGGTTGATTAGAAAAGTCACATATTTTATTTTATTTTATTTTTTTATTTTTTCAAGTGAGAGCATTTATTTATTTATTTATTTATTGCTTAAAGTATTGCAAGGGTATTACATATGTGTCCATTTTATCCCCATGCCCTAGACAGTCCCCTAGCCTCCCCTATCCCCCAGTGTCTTATGTCCATTGGTTATGCTTATATGCATGCATACAAGTCCTTTAGTTGATCTCTTACCCGCCTACCTCCTGCCCCCCAACCCTCCCTGGCCTTCCCGCTGCAGTTTGACAATCTGTTTGAGGCAGCTCTGCCTCTGTATCTATTATTGTTCAAAAGTTTATAGTGGTCTCTATTATCCATGAATGAGTGAGATCATGTGGTATTTTTCCTTCATTGACTGGCTTATTTCACTTAGCATAATGCTCTCCAGTTCCGTCCATGACGTTGCAAATGGTAAGAGTTCCTTCCTTTTTAGAGCAGCATAGTATTCCATCGTGTAGATGTACCACAGTTTTCTAATCCATTCATCTACTGATGGGCACTTAGGCTGTTTCCAGATCTTAGCTATGGTGAATTGTACTGCTATGAACATAGGGGTGCATATATCCTTTCTGATTGGTGTTTCTGGTTTCTTGGGATATATTCCTAGAAGTGGGATCACAGGGTCAAATGGGAGTTCCATTTTCAGTTTTTTGAGGAAACTCCATACTGTCTTCCATAGTGGCTGAACCAGTCTGCATTCCCACCAGCAGTGCACAAGTGTTCCTTTTTCTCCACATCCTCTCCAGCACTTGTCATTTGTTGATTTGTTGATGATAGCCAGTCTGACAGGTGTGAGATGGTACCTCATTGTTGTTTTGATTTGCATCTCTCGGATGATTAGTGACTTTGAGCATGTTTTCATATGTCTCTTGGCTTTCTGAATGACCTCTTTTGAAAGGTGTCTATTTAGGTCCTTTGCCCATTTTTTGATTGGATTGTTTATCTTCCTTTTGTTAAGTTGTATGAGTTCCCTATAAATTTTGGAGATTAGGCCCTTATCAGATATGACATTGGCAAATATGTTTTCCCACACAGTGGGTTTTCTCGTTGTTTTGTTGATGGTTTCTTTTGCTGTGCAGAAGCTTTTTATTTTGATGTAGTCCCATTTGTTCATTTTCTCTTTAGTTTCAAGTGCCCTAGGAGCTGTATCAGTGAAGAAATTGCTTCGGCATATGTCTGAGATTTTGTTGCCTTTGGATTCTTCTAGAATTTTTATGGTTTCCTGTCGTACATTTAAGTCCTTTATCCATTTTGAGTTTATTTTTGTGTATGGTGTAAGTTGGTGGTCTAGTTTCATTTTCTTGCATATATCTGTCCAATTTTCCCAACACCATTTATTGAAGAGACTATCATGGCTCCATTGTATGTTCTTGCCTCCTTTGTCAAATATTAATTGAGCATATTGGTTCGGGCCAATTTCTGGGCTCTCTATTCTATTCCATTGATCTATATGCCTATTCTTGTGCCAGTACCAGGCAGTTTTGAGAACAGTGGCTTTGTAATACAACTTGATATCTGGTATTGAGATCCCACCTACTTTGTTCTTTCTCAGGATTGCTGCCGCTATTCGGGGTCTTTTTTTATTCCAGATGAATTTTTGGAGACTTCATTCTAGATCTCTGAAGTATGCCGTTGGTATTTTAATGGGAAGTGCGTTGAATTTATAGATTGCTTTGGGTAGTATGGACATTTTAATGATGTTGATTCTACCAATCCATGAACACGGTATGTTCTTCCATCTGTTTATGTCTTCCTCTATATCTTTTTTCAATGTCCTGTAGTTTTCTGAGTAGAGGTCTTTTACCTCTTTAGTTAAGTTTATTCCTAGGTAGCTTAATATTTTTGGTGCGATGGTAAACGGGATTGTTTTTATAATCTCTCTTTCTGAAAGTTCACTATTGGTGTATAGAAATGCCTCAGATTTCTTGGGGTTAATTTTGTATCCTGCTACATTGCCAAATTCATGTATCAAGTCTAGTAGCTTTTTGATGGAGTCTCTAGGGTTTTGTATGTATAATATCATGTCGTCTGCAAATAAGGACAGTTTTACTTCCTCTTTTCTAATTTGGATGCCTTTTATATCTTCTTCTTGCCGAATTGCAATGGCTAACACTTCCAGTACTATGTTGAACAGGAGTGGTGAGAGGGGGCATCCCTGTCTTGTTCCTGTTCTTAGGGGAAATGGTGTTAGTTTTTGTCCATTGAGTATGACGTTGGCTGTGGGCCTGTCATATATGGCTTTTATTATGTTGAGGTATGATCCTTCTACTTCCACCTTGCTGAGAGTTTTTATCAAAAATGGGTGTTGAATTTTGTCAAATGCTTTTTATGCATCAATTGATATGACCATGTGGTTTTTTTCTTTCAATTTGTTTATGTGATGTATCACGTTTATTGATTTGCAGATATTGTACCATCCTTGCATCCCTGGGATAAATCCTACTTGGTCATGGTGTATGATCTTTCTGATGCACTGCTGGATCCGATTTGCTAAGATTTTGTTGAGGATTTTGGCATCTATGTTCATGAGGGATATTGGCCTGTAATTCTCTTTCATTGTGTTGTCTTTACCTGGTTTTGGTATTAGGGTGATGCTGGCTTCATAGAATGAGCTTGGAAGTGTTCCTTCCTCTTGAATTTTTTGTAGTAGTCTGAGGAGGATAGGTTTTAGTTCTTCCTTGAATGTTTGGTAAAACTACCCTGTGAAGCCGTCTGGTCCTGGGCTTTTGTTTGCTGGAAGCTTTTTGATGACTTCTTCAATTTCTTCCATACGTATTGGCCTGCTGAGATTTTTAGATTCTTCCTGATTGAGTTTTGGAATGTTGTATTTTTCTAGGAATTTGTCCATTTCCTCCAGGTTGTCTAGTTTGTTGGAGTAGAGCTATCCATAGTATTTTTTAACAATCATTTGTATTTCTGTGGGGTCTGTTGTTATTTCGCCTCTATCGTTTCTGATTTTGTTTATTTGGGTCTTCTCTCTTTGCTTCTTGGTGAGTCTGGCTAGAGGTTTGTCAATCTTGTTTATCCTTTCAAAGAACCAGCTCTTGGTTTCATTGATTTTCTGTATTTTTTTTTTTTGGTCTCTATGTCATTTATTTCTGCTCTAATCTTTATTATCTCCTTCCTTCTGCTCACTCTGGGGTTTTCTTGTTGCTCTCTTTCTAATTCTTTGAGTTGTAGAGTTAGCTGATTTACTACCATTTTTTCTTGTTTTTTGAGATAGGCCTGTAGAGCTATAAACTTCCCTCTCAGGACTGCTTTCATTGTGTCCCATAGGTTTTGGATTGTTGTGTTTTCATTGTCATTAGTTTCCAGGATGTTTTTAATTTCTTCTTTGATTTCATTGGTAACCCAATCAATATTTAATAGCATGCTATTCAGCTTCCAGGTGTTTGAGTATTTTGGGTTGTTTTTATTGTAGTTTATTTCTAATATTATGCCATCGTGGTCTGCGAAGACGCTTTTTATGATTTCAATCTTCTTGAATTTGGGGATACTTTGCTTGTGACCCAATATATGGTCTATTTTTGAATATGTCTTATGAGCATTTGAGTAGAATGTATATTCCGTGGCATTGGGATGAAGTGTTCTGAAGATGTCTATTAAGTCCATCTGATCTAGTGAGTCATTTAGGATTGCTGTATCTTTGCTGATTGTTGGTCTAGAGGACTTATCCAGTGCTGTCAGTGGTGTATTAAAGTCCCCTACTATGATTGTATTGTTGTCGATCTCTCCTGTGATATCTTCCAGGAGTTTTTTTATGAATTTGGGTGCTCCTGCATTGGGTGCATATATGTTTACCAGAGTTATATCTTCTTGTTGTATTGATCCCTTTAGTATTATGAAGTGGCCTTCCTTATCTCTTGTTATGGCCTTCACTTTGAGGTCTATTTTTTCCGATATAAGTATTGCTACCCCAGCTTTCTTTTCCTTTCCATTTGCCTGAAAGATATTTTTCCATCCTTTCACTTTCAGTCTGTGCGAGTCCCTTCTAATGAGGTGGGTTTCTTGTAGACAGCAGATGTATGGGTCATGTTTTTTTATCCATTCAGCCACTCGATGCCTTTTGGTTGGAGCATTTAGTCCGTTTACGTTTAAAGTTATTATTGAAAGGTACTTGTTTGTAGCCATTTCTTTTTTGTGTGGCTGTTTTCTTTCTGTGCTTTTTATTTCTTCTTTTTATACCAGTCCCTTTAGCATTCCTTGAATTGCTGGCTTGGTGGCGATAAACTCCCTTAGCCTTTTTATGTCTGTGAAGCTTTTTATTTCCCCTTCAAATTTGAATGATAGCCTTGCTGGATAGAGTATTCTTGGATTCAGTCCTTTACTTTGCATCACTTTGTAAATTTCTGTCCATTCTTTTCTGGCCTGATGTGTTTCTGTTGAGAAATCATTTGACAATCTAATGGGAGATCCCTTGTATGTAACTTTCCGTCTCTCTCTTGCAGCCTGTAAGATTCTCTCTTTGTCCTGAACATTTGCCATGGTAATTATGATGTGTCTTGGTGTGGGTCTTTTCGGGTTCACCTTGTTTGGGACTCTCTGGGCTTGTGTGACTTTTTTCTTCCCCACCTCAGGGAAGTTTTCTGATATTATTTCTTCTAATAGGTTTTCTAATCCTTGTTCATCCTTCTGTTGTTCTGGTACCCCTATTATTCGTATGCTGTTTAGTTTCATGTTGTCCCAAAGCTCCCTTAGGCTCTCCTCCTGTCTTTTAATTATTTTCTCCAATTGCAGTACATTTTGGGTGTGTTTTGCTTCCTTGTCTTCTAATTCACTAATTCGGTCCTCCGCTTCTCCTAGTCTACTGTTGATACTTTCAATGGAGTTTTTCATTGCAGCTATATCACTCTTCATTTCTTCTTGGGTCTTACTTAAGTTGTTGATTTTTTCATCTGTTTCTTCTAGATTCTTCCATATGTTATCGATTTTTTCATCTGTTTCTTCTTGCTTCTTGCATAAGTTGTCGATTTTTTTCCTCCATCCGGTTTATGCACTCTAGGACCCTTATTCTGAATTCTTTTTCTGTCATGTTGCATGCCTCTGTATTACTTAGCTGCTTTTCTGGAGAGTCCTCCTTCTCTTTCCTTTGGGGGTTTCTTTGTCTACCCATGTTTGATCTCCCTGACATTTCTAGACGTTGAGTCGTTCAGTGGTTGCTCCCTTGGTGGCAGTGACTCCTTGGTCTGTGGTTGCTCTTCGGGCGGTTGTGGTAGCAGCTGCTCTTCAGTTGGCAGCAGCTCCTCTGGTGGGTGCTGGTCACAGCTGTGGTGGCTCTTCTGGCTCGGAGGCCCGGGTTGTCATCTCTGGCCCGGATCTAATTTTCAATTTTTAAATTAAATTTCCTTTGTATGTAATTTTGTTTCTTCTTTAATCCTATTTCATTGCATTAATTTTATCTGCAAAAATTTAAATTAGAAAGGGAACATTTATTATTTACATTCTATTAAATTTACTTCATGTTTTATAACATAGTCACATATGTTTGTATTTTTTTGAATTCTGAACATGGTGTTAAAGATGTATAACAATAACATAAATAAAGACTGTGATGCTGATATTGATATTTTGCCCTGGTTATAGTCACTATTAACTGCCTTTATGAATCAGTCAGTTAATTGTTGGGAGAACAATAAAGAGCAAGACCTTTAAAAAGCTTATTCTTCCTCAGACTTTCAAAAATACCTATAAATTACTGTCAGACTAAGACTGAACAGGTTATAATAATTATCTCAGTGGATATGCTCTGCAGAGCCCTGGGCAGCATGCAGGCCCAGGGGTCCCCTCCTCCCCGTTGCAAAACATCCCATATCTGATGTCCTTTGAGAGGGTTTTGAAAAGCACTGAATTCCTCCAAAATTGTCTCTGTTTTTCTCTTCAATTATGGATAAGTAGCTAGCATTGGAATAATTAGAAGATCTTAAGAGGTTAACATATAAGAGTTCTTCTTGATTAAGTTCATAGAAAAGGTTATGCTAGAAACACCAGGATTGCCAGTGGAGAGAAACAGAAAAGGAAGGAGAAAAGAGCTGCTGAATCACCTTGGCACTCAGAACTAGAGATGACCTTCAGGTGGGCAGTTTGAATTAGGCTTTTTCCCCCTTGGGAGAGTAACTGGTTATATGGTGAAATGGTTTGGGTAGTTTAAGGAAAAAGCAGTATAAAGGAATGTAGATGATTGTGGCAGGGGTTGGGGAGCATGAAGGGTGAGACAGGGAGAGTGAAATCAGAGGCACATTGAAAGAAGTCTTTTTTTTTTTTTACTTGATTTCAGAGTGTAAAGGAGAGGAAGAGAGAGATAGAAACATCAATGATGAGAAAGAATCATTGTTTGGCTGCCTCCTGCACACCCCTATTGGGGATGGAGCCTGCAAACCGGGCATATGCCCTTGACCAGAATTGAACCTGGGACCCTTCTGTCTACTGGCCGACACTCTATGCACTAAGCCAAACTGGCTAGAGCAAAAGAAGTCTTCAAATTATTTTTAACTAAAGCTGCTGATTATTTTCCCCAATTTGTAACAGTTGTAACCAAAACAAATGAACAAACAGAAACCCTAACAACAATATTACCAAAGCTCATATAACATCAAGCTCAGTGGGCCCCAGCCCATTTCTAACTGGGCAGGCTGGAGTCAATCCCTCCCCTCTGAAACATTAACTTTAGTAAAACAACAAAGAAACAAAAGACCTAATTATGGAAAGACTTGTCAAAATATTAATTAAAGAACTTTGAATACATTTCTATTTCTTTTCAGGAATGACTGTAACATTAATGAGATCTATGGAGGGTTTCTCAGGTCATTTACCAGGTAGAATTAGAGACTTTTCTTTAATTAATAGGATAGAATAATTTTAATCAATACATCACATGGAGATATAAATAAGTACTCTTAGAAACACTTATTTTCTTTAATATTAACCATTCATCTTTTTAAAATTTATAATTATACATTATTCATTAACTTAAACACATTATATCATAGGGAGAAATATAAACACCTCCAAATATCATCCATACAAAATTTGATCAGATTTAAATTTATAGAATCAATATCAGAAACCTCTTTTAATAAATGTGGTTCCAAAAAATTGTACTGATATGATGTGACTGAAGTCATTAAGCCCATATAAACAAAAGCTTCTTGTATCATTCATTCAATAGGCAGATATTTACTTGATCACCTACTATGTGACAGGGCCCTTTGGGCTTACATTTTATCTGAAGAAACAGACAACAACAAGTCAGGGATTAAATATATAGTTATCAAATGGCAATAAATTCTAAGAAGAATAGTAAAGGAAAGGGTGGAAGGTTTTATTTTTAATATAATGATTGGGAAGGAAGACCTGATTCATAAAGTGACATTTAAGCAGAGGCCTAACGGAGATGAGGGAGCATGACACGAAAAGTATCTAGTAGAACTGCGTCTTCGCAAGTGCAAAGGCCGTGAGGCAGGGTGGGCTGGATTTGTGTAAGAGAGCCAGTATGGCTGAGCAAGAGAGCGGTGGACATGGACATGCACTCTCCAGGGTGCCTGCAGACAGCCTCAAGCAGTTAGCTTCTTCAGGGTGTGCCTCAACTACAGAGAGCCAGCTTCACAGGGCAGCACTCATCCAATAGCCAGTGTACCAGCAGGTATAAAGACGCAGCCACTGAGGCCTTAGACAGCAGTTCTCAACCTGTGGGTCACAACCCCTTTGGGGTCGAATGATCCTTTCACAGGGGTCGCCTAAGACCATCGGAAAACACATATATAATTACACATTGTTTTTGTGATTAATCACTATGCTTTAATTATGTTCAATTTGTCACAATGAAATTGGGGGTCACCACAACATGAGGAACTGTATTAAAGGGTCGCGGCATTAGGAAGGTTGAGAACCACTGCCTTGGGAGAAACCCTGGCAGGCCATATATGCTCCCAAGCTCTGTTGAGCTGCTTCACAGTTTGACTTCTCTCTCTTTGCCCAACCCTGCTTCAGCCCACTTCTTCCTACAGGTGTTGAGCCCTAGTACATACCCAGCCCACCAACTCTGTCTCTAACATGTGCTTCTGAAACAATGCACCTGCCACAAAGAGTGAGCAGGGGAGAGAGTAGTTGGTGATAAGGTCAGAAAATTGTCTGGGGCTTTTGGCTTTACTGAGAGAGATGAGGACTGTGGAAAGTTTGGAGCAGAGAACTGGCTTGGTCAGACTTTCAAAAGGATTGCCCTGGCTGCTGTGTTGCACATAGAATGGAGGAGAAGGGTAAGGGGAGGAGACAGCACAATCCAGGTGAAAGATGATAATTTACACCAGTGGTGATGGGGAAGGAGACTGTTAGAAGTGGTGAAACTGGGTAAATGTTAAAGAAAGAGTCTATAGGACTTGCTGATTAGTTGGATGTGGAGAGAGAGGGAAGAAAAAGCCAGGGTAACTCCTCTGTTTCTAACTGACCAACTAGCAGAGCAGAATTTCAGGTTTGCAGAGAGGATTAGAAGTTTGATTTTAGACTTATGACAACTGAGAGGACTTTTGGACATCCAAGTGGAGATGTGAAGATAGTAGAATATAAGAGTCTAGACTTTTGCATGTGGTCCAAAATGAAGATATAAATATAAGCGTCATCAGCATATGAATAGTATTTAAGCCATCCTATATAATAAGGAGCTAATATGCAAACAGTTGTCACGCCCTCACACCGTCAAGCCATAATGGCTCAGACACTCAACACTGGGAAGAGAAGAATGGGGACCAGCCAGGCTGTGGCCCAGGAGAGGAATAAGCCGCCCATCCAGTAGTCCCGGCACCAGCGGCTGTGGCCCGGGAGAAGCCACCTACCCATGGTCCCTTGCGGCTGCGGCCAGCCAGAGGGAGGGAACCCTGGTCCCAGGTGCTTGTGACCAGCCGGAGGAGAGAATCCTGGGTCCTGGGTGTGGGGCAAAGCAGAGGCAGTTAGGGGCGATCAGGCCAGTAGGGGAGCAGTTAGGGGCAATCAGGCAGGCAGGCAGGCGAGCGGTTAGGAGCCAGCAGCCCCAGATTGTGAGAGGCAGTCGGGACATCCCCCAAGGGTGCAGGCCAGGCTGAGGGACTCCCCCCACCCTTCTACGGTGCACGAATTTTGTGCACCAGGCCTCTAGTAAATTAGAAGACGAATGAGTTTAGATAGAGGAGAAAAGATCTAAGAACCAAATCTTGGGACATTTATCACATTTCACTGTTCCCTTTTGGTCCCAGCACTGGTCTCATACTGTAAAAATGGTCCCCTATGATAAGCAGGGATGCTAACAGAAGAGACAGGTGAGTTAGGTAACCAATGGACCTTCATCTTAATTCTGATATGCTTATACTCAGGAGCTCCATATTAGCTTTCTCTTAATCTGTCAGCATGAAAAAAAGTGATTTCTACATGGAACCAGCCTTTACTAGACATCTTGGACTTCCTGGTGTCCAATATTGACAAAGCAATCCAATGCCTAAAGCACATAATAAAATATGTTAGCTAATGAAGGTAAAGAGGAAACATACCAAGACAAAATGGATGGCAGGTGATGAGCCCATTTACTAAAGGAGGAAATTCAGGTTTGAAGATAACTACAACCCTACTGGGTGCTGGGAAGCAGAAGGCAGCATTTGGAAGCAATGTAGATTTGACTCTGGAAACAAGGTACTTTCCCTTAAAGCAGTATGTCCTTATCAATCAAATCTCTGTTGGATTTCGGTTGTCACAAGCAAAACTTAATTTGTAGATCACCTGGAAATCATGTGACTTTTACTTTTAATGAGCAAGCAATTAACATTAAGTAACATGACCATACAGTCAAGATGGCAGCATAGGTATATGTGGTGCTCACATCCTCCCACAACCACATCAAAATTACAACTAAACTATAGAACAACCATCATGCAGAACCACCTGAAATCTGGCTGAACAGAAGTCCTATAACTAAGGGTTTAAAGGATAGCCACATCAACGAGACTGGAAGGAGGCGTGGAGACATGGAATGGCTCATCCTACACCCACTTGTGGCAAATAAAAATCAGAAGGGATATCTCAACTGCAGAGCTCTCCTTGAGGAGCAATGGGTGGCAGCCCCAAAGCAGGCCTCCCAGCCCAGAGTTCTAGTGCCAGTAAGATAAGTCCCCATAACTTCTGACAGTGAAAACCAGGGGGAATTGAAGCTGAGTGAGTCTGAGGGCTGATGGAGACCCAGGTGTTTCTCTTAAAGGGTCCACACACAGAGTTACTCAGACTCGCTCCCTCTGAGCACCAGTGCCAGAGTAGCAGCTCAAAAGGCACCAGGGATATACAAGGAGGAACTAAATTGTCCAGCAAGGGCTAGAAAGGCAGCTTTCTCCCAGAGAGAAAGGGCATTATTTCATTGCTGAGCCCTCCCGCCAGGGTGCCAGCAAACAAGCACCATATCTGAGATGCTATCACTGTTTACCCTTCCCTGGTGATTCCATGAGGCCCTGCCCCACCCAAGTTTCAGGCTTACCCAAGCCAATTTCAATGGCTTTCCATAAGAACGGTCTGTCAGGGCTCATACTTCAGACTTTCCTAAAATCTCTTAAAGGTTCATAAACCCCAAATGAACAGCATCTGACCTCAGTGTGCTCCATATCTTGCTAAGTGGCCCCTGGCCTGCCACTAGTAGCAGCTGGCAGTGGTTCTCAGCTTGGCCTCTCCTGGGTATCTCTAAGCCCAGTACAAGTAGCAGACACCTGCAGATCTTTTTGTAGCTCATGCTGGGTAGCCCCAGGCAAGGTACAGGCCATGGCTAACCTTGGCCTGTACCTCCTAGGAGCTCCCAAAGCCAGAGCACCGAGTGGACAGCTGCAAACCATGCAGAAGCACCACCCAACCACCTCCAACAGCAGCACATTCAAGGGATGACTCATCAGGCACCAGAGCCCCACTGAAGCAAGTCTGAATCCATGGGGTGGGCCCTGCACTGCTGATCCTCCTAGATGTTGTCAGCCAATCCTCGAAACCCATCAGCCTGGGAGTCAATCTCTCCCACTGATGTGTCGATAGCAATCAATGCTCAACTACAACTACAATCAATGCCCACAGCCCACATAGGGGTGCAAACCTAGAGCACCTGGCTTGGGTGACTGGGGAGGCTGTGCCACTGGGCCCATACTTACTACATTAGGCCATTCTACCAAGACCAGGAGGCATAGCAACTCTATCTACTATATAGAAACAAACACAGGGATGCTGCCAAAATGAGGAGACAGAGAAACATGTCCCAAATGAAATAACAAAATGAAACTCAAGAAAATAAACTGAACAAAATGGAGACAAGTAAACTACTAGATGCAGGGTTCAAACACTGATTATAAGAATGCTCAGGGGACTTAAGGGAAGAGTAGAAAACTTAGTGGGAACTTCAAGAAAGAGACAGAAAAGATAAAAATAGGATAAAAAAAAAACAGTCAGAAGTGAAGAATACAATAACTGAAATGAAGACTACTTTATAGGGAAGTAGAATTGGTGGAACAGAGGATCAAATCACCAATTTTGAAGGCAGCAGAAAACATCCAATCAGGACAGAAAAAAAAAATCCAAAAAAGTGAAGATAGTTTAAGGAGCCTCTGGGAGAACTTCAAGCATACCAACATTTGAATCATAGGGATGCTGGTAGGAGGGAAGAGGGAGCAAGAAATTGAAAAACCTACTTGAAAAAATAATGATGGAAAACTTCCCTAACCTGGTGAAGGAAATAGACATGTAAGTCTAGCAAACACAGAGAGTCCCAAACAAAATGAACCCAAAGAGGTCCACACCAAGACACAGCATAATTTAAATGCCAAAGGTTAAAGACAAAGAGGGGTATCTGAAAAAGAGCCAGAGGAAAGCATTAGTTACCCACAAGGGAGTTCCCATTAGACTGTCAGCTGGTTTCTCAACAGAAATTTGTCAGGCCAGAAGGAATTGGTATGAAAGAGTTAAAGCGATGAAAATCAAGGACCTACAACCAAGATTATACTACCCAGCAATGCTATCATTTAGAATCAAAGGACAGATCAAGAGTTTCCCAGACCAGTAAAAGTGAAAGGAGTTTATCACCACCAAACCACTATTACAAGAAATGTTAAAGGGTTTTCTTTTATATGTAGAATCTAATGAACAAAATAAACTGATGAATAAAATAGAATCAGAGGCATGGAAACATGGAACAAACTGATGAATCTCAGAGGGAAGGGAAGAGAGGGAACATGAAAAGATTAACCAAAGAATTTATATGCATATATGCATTACCTACAGACACAGACAATAGGATGGTGAAGGAAAGGAGTGAGTTGGGCACTAGGTGGAGGGGAACAATGAGGGGGGGAGGGGTACATGTGTTATACTCCCAACAATAAAGATAAATAAATAAATACAAATTTTAAAAAGATCAAAAATATTAATAATACAATGGCAATAAATACAATCTATATCTATCAATAATTATTTTAAAGGAAAATTAATTAAACCCTCCAATCAAAAGACATATGGTAGCTTGATGGATAACAAAGCAAGGCCTTTACATATGCTGTCTACACAAGACTCACTTCAAATTGAAAGACACAGAATGAAAGTAAAGGAGTGGGAAAATGTTTTATGAAAATGGAAACAACAACAAAAAAATCTGCATTAGCAGCACTTACACCAGACAAAATAGAATTTAAAACAAAAGCTATAACAAGAGACAAAGAAGAACCCAGCAACTCCACTTCTGAATATCTGAAAAAAAAAGACAACACTAAATCAAAAAAGACATATACATTCATATGTTCATTGCAGCATTATTTACGATAGGCAAGATATGTAAGCAACCTACGTGTCCATCAATAGATGAATGGGTAAGAAAAAAATGGTGCATGTGTAGAAGAGAATATAACTCAGCCATTAAAAAAAAGTGAAATCTTGCCATCTGCAACATGGATGCACCTAGAGAGAGAGGATACTGTCCTGAGTGAAATAAGTCAGGCAAAGAAAGACAACTGCCAGGTGATTTTCACTTACATGTGGAATCTAAAAAACAAAATGAACAAGCAGAACAGAAGCAGACTCATGGATACAGAGAACATTTTACAGTTCCCAGATGGTAGGGAGGTTGGGGAAATGGATGAAAAAGGTGAACCGATTAAGAAGTACAAATTGGTGGTTATAGAATAGTCATGGGATGCAAAGTACAGCATAGGGAATATAATCAATGACATTGTAATAACTATGTATGGTGTCACTAGATGGATGGGGATGTTCACTGTAAATGTTATATAAATGTCTAATCACTGGATTGTACTGAAATGAATATAATATTGTATGTCAACTGTAATGAAAAATAAAAAAATATTTAAAAAGAGAAGTAACCATAGAGCTCTGAAAACGCATGCTAATTGAAAAAATATAAATCATATATATGCACATATTGAGTTTTGAATAGAAATATTTCTCTTTCTTATTGTTTGCATTGGAAAGACAGGTAAAAGCACATGCAAAAAATAAGGGAATTTCTTTAGATCAATGCTTCTTAAACTTAGTGTGCAGATGAATTACATGCATCTTGTTAAACTACAGATTCTGATTCATTAGGATCTGGATTTCTGCATTTTTTACAAACTCCCTGGTGTGCTGCTGCTGCTGGTGGTCAGCAGCCACATCTCCAGTCACGATGCTTAAATTAACATTATCTGATAAGAGAGTAATTGACCATGTGCCAGAGACAGAAACCCTGCAGACACGCTCACCTCATGGGGACATGTAAGCACAGGTGCACACTGACAGAAAGGGAAGACCTGTGATTAGCAACTGAAGGATTCTAAGTGATTAATACCTGTTTAAACCTGAGAAAAACAGGGTAAAAAATTATAACATTTTACAGAAAAAAAAATCATTCTGTTAAAACAGCACCTGGTCATACATAGTCTTTATATTTCTTTAAAATTTACAATCTAATCCAATTTGTACATCCTATTTAAAGGTAATACTAGTACTTACTAGAACTTACTTTAATGCTTTTGTTTCTTTTTAAAGAAAAATTAGATGAAAACGCTTTCTGCGTTTTCTTTGGTTCGGTTGTCCCAGTAGTTCTCAGTCCTGACCGCACATCATAATCTGAAAAGCTGTCCAAATGCTGAGCCCACCTTCCACCCCTAGAGATTATGATTTCATTACTCTGAGGGTGGGCTGCGGACTTCTGTAAATTTTAAAGCTCCCCAGGTGATTGTAAAGTGCAGCTCAGGGGTAAGAACCACTGGATTTAACCAAATCTAAGAGAATTTGTGGGCTCCCTGAGGCTCTAATCTGGGAAACATCATCCACATAGTGGCCAGATCAGCAGTCAACAACTTCTAGAGACTAACCCTGCACACCTGAACTTATAAAGTTATAGCAAACATCATAAAAGATTAACCAAATCCTTTGATCTCAAAAACTTCTAAAAATCTACTCACTTCTCCTTTCCTTTTCCATTTTTCCAAATCAAAGGCTTCAGACAGATTATCTTTAAGCAGGTTTCAAAGGACACCCACTGAAATTGAAATGTTGATGGTTTCCGGCAGATAACAGAATGAAACTGATAGGAAGAACTGTTCTCGAAGTGTCAGAACGACCTATTGATCCTATGGTGCTTTAAAATACACAGAAGGAAGGAACCAAGAAAGGGAGGGAGACAGTGAGCTCCTTGGAGATAATAGTCAATTTTTCTTGTTGTTGAGGTGATTTCGAGTAGAAATAGTTCAAAAGAGTAGTTTTTAGAACACCAATTTCTATGTCTGATTCTAAAAATGAAAAGGCAAATTAAAAAGTGAACTTCAGATCTCACAATGTGGAACAAGTACCATAAACATAGGGCACTGGGAGAGTCCCACCAAGGTTGGACAATGACAACGTAAGATCAAGGTGAACTAATTGACATCTCCGTGTAAGGCAGTTCACTTCCCTCTGTTCTCCAGCCACTGGCAGCACCCTAAAATCCACCCAGCCACTTTAGAAAATATGTTCTTCTGAACAACAGGGAAATTCAGTGAGAAACAGTAAGTGGCTCAGGGAGGATCTATTCCACTATCTGGAAAAATCAATCAACTGAACATGAGGGAGGGCATAGTTCCATGACATCATCTTTGGTTCTTCCGTCTGTTAACCAGGAAGATAAGAATTTGCCTTTTGATGTAGCTGCTACTGCTACTTTGTCTGATTTTGTTTGAGTTTCCACAAACGATCCAAGTGTGACATGAGAAGATTTTCTGAAAATGATCCTTGGAATTCACTCTGGGTTTCCCAGACGGGGAGCCAGCATGGGCCAGGGGCTCCCCTTCTCCCAGTTCAGTTTCCCATGATTCCGTTTCCCACACTAGTGGTGCTGACAGAGAAGCAACAAGTTCCCATGGGCCTGAGGTCACCTGGTTAGTGGCCTTCCAGAATACCACCTAAAAGAACGGCTGGCACCCATGTCCAGATGAGCCAGAATCCAAGAAGACTCTTGTCCCCTCCACTGACAAAGTGACTATCCCAGTTACCTATTGAAGGGGACACAACAGAGGGCTATGTTCCTTTCCTGGAACACAAACTCACCATTTGCCCAACAAGCTTCTCTATGAAGGAAAGGAGGACCAGGGAATCCCTGCCTTCCCCAGTAACTTATCTCTTCTAGGCTTTCTCATATGTCTATCATTAGCTGGCAGCTGCATGGCCGAGGGCGGCCTCACTTGCACATCTGGAAGTTGAGTGGCTTTTGAATGGGATGTCTCTGTTCTCTTCCGCATAACCATTTATCCTCCACTAAGCTAATGTATTAGTGTGCTAGAGTTTCCATAACAAAATACCGCAGACTGGAGGGTCTTAAACAACAGATATTTATTTCCTTACAATTCTGGAGGCTGAAGTTTGAGCTCAAGATACCAGCAGGTTTGATATATTCTCAGGGCCTCTTTCCTTCGTTTACAGATGGCCATCTTCTCCCTCTGTCTGCAAATGGTCTCCCCTCTGGGTGCGTGGATCCTAATCTCCTCTATTTATAAGGACATAAGTTATATTGGATGAGTGCAAGCACTACTGACCTCACTTAACCTTAATTATTTCTTTAACAACCATCTCCAAATACATTCACATTCTGAGGTATTGGACGTTAGGATTTCAACATGTGGTTTTGGAAGGAAATGCAGTTCATCTCATAACAGTTTACATGGACTCATTCACATGGTGATCTCAGGGTTTTACACACTGAAGAAGAAAAAAAGTCCTATCATGCAAGTGCTTTGTAAACCTCGCTTATGTCACATCTGCTTAAGTTCCATTGGCAGGAGCTAGTCTCAAGGCCACAGTCAGCACAGGGCAGCATGACCAAAGGAAGGAGATAGAGGGAGGGGAATAACTGTGGCCATTTTTGCAATCTACTCCATGTTGCAATGGAAATAGATAAAAATCGGCCTACTTTTGCCCCTGGAGAACTTCCCCCTGTGAGAGTTCAGATACCTCTTTCCATAAAAAGAATTTCCAGTGTAATGAAATTCATACTCGTGGGCTATGACTTATTACAGTGCCAATATGAGCAAGTCATGCAATTTCCTTATCAAATGAGAAAAGCAATCCTCATCCTTCCCTTCCTCACACAGACCCTATAAGATCAGATGTGAAAACTCTTCAGAAGCAATGTGCTCTGTCAGCCGCCTTCGGTGACATGCATTTTACTGGCCAAATTTGAGGTATCGAGCAATGTGGACATTTTGAATCAACATCAAGTCATACAGATATGTTGCCTTGGGTGTTGACCTATCCCCAACGTTTTTCCAAAAACTGCTTTTTAACAAGACACTTCAGAATGCAGTCTACGCCTTTCCAGTGACTTTGTGACTGTCACTGCTAAGACTCTGTCAAGCTAAGCTCGCTGCCCAGTGGTCAGTAAATAGCATAAGATTTCCACAGTCCATTAGCTCCAACTCAATTTGAGTGGTGTCAGAATCTTCAGAGGTTCCGACAACCAACGAGCAAAGAAAATGAGGTTTTGTAATAAATGTTTCATAGGAAAGAACAAGGTCAGACATCTATCTGACTACAACCCATCCTTTCTAGACACAGCTCTCGCCCTTCCTGTGCCAAGATACTTTCTCTGATCATTCTTGCCTACAGAGGCCTCTCCTCCTGAATTTCAGTAATGGAATTGAATGGACTGGATTTAATAGGAAGCAAGCAAAACCTGATTATTTTTCTCACCTTTACCCATAGATTTGATTAGCACAGTCACTCCGTACCATCTATTTTGGTGAGATTTGAAGCAGATTCCCTTTGCTTTGGCCACTTTTACATATGAAAATATCCAGTGGAAGTTAATAATAGCAGAACTTCAGGCCAGTCCAATCTTATAACCACACAATTTTAACATAGGCAATGTAATAGCCAAACTCCTATATAATTAAACCTCCTGTCCCCCATCGGGCACCGGATTCGGGCTTGCAGGCCTGCAGTGGAAGAGGAGCAGTGGCCACCTTCTCTACTCTGCCTCTCATCCCTGCTGCACCTCCTCTTCGACTCACTAGCTGCTGGCACAGCTGAGAGCTGGTGAGGGTGCCCACCAGCCATTGCAGATGTGCAAAGCTGGTTCTGATGCACTGTTGCTGGTTTCTGGGATTTTCCACTTTTTGTTGCCTCCTACCATGCTTCTCCTCTGGCTAACTACTTCTGATTCCCACTTCTCCCAGAGCTCCATCTCTCAGTTAGGGTTGTATCAACCTTCCAGATGATCTTCCCAGGCAGGAACCCAAACAGACATACCAAGCTATCTCCTTTCTGTAGGGCCCACATCTCCCCAAGAAATAGGCTCCTTTACCCCACTCACAGCAGAAACTCACACACTGCCATCTCTTTCTCTCTTTTTTTAATTCTTTATTGCTTAAAGTATTACATGTCTCCTTTTTCCCCCATTGATCTCTCTCTGGCCATTCCCACCCCACCCCCAGCACATGCCCTCACCTCCCTACTGTCCGTGTCCATGGATTATGCTTATATGCATGCTGCCATCTCTTTCTTGATTCTTTCGCTGTCCCAGAGCTATTGGCAAACCTCGGCCTCAGCTATCTGACTTTATTCACTTTAAGCGAGAATCAGATATCAATATTTGAGTTTCCTGAATTTTAAGGAATGCAGCCAACCTTTCTGAGTAGTTTTCTTGAAACTCCCCTTTACTTGGCTTAAAATTGGTGGAAAGTACTAATGAGGGTGAAGGAAATGCACAGAACCCTCTGAGCTCCTTCCAAAGAAATTCCTTCTTTCAAGTCTTACGTTTCTCCCTCCTGTATACGGTAGAAGTGGATGGTGGGCTAATGAGGACAGACTAATTTCACAGTCTCTTTACATACTCTGCCCATGTGGGCTCCTCTAGCACGTTGCCTCAGGAGTGTGGATCCTTGGCACCAATTGATTTGTTCTCAGCTTTGGAATCTTCGCTAAAAAACTAGATGAGAGTAACAGTAACATCTAAAAACTTGTTACTCTTCTTTTTGTAGTCTTGAACAAAATTGTCTTATTTTCCTGAGAACCCTATAAGATTGCCCATATTTAGAGCTTGGGAAAATGGGAGTTTGGGGAAAGTGAAACAAATGAAGAACAGAATATAATTTGTATTCTTGAGGTCCTCACAAACTAGTGGAGACTCCAGTAGAAACTTTTTGGAAATATCTACCTGTCCCAATAGCCTGATGACTCATTTCTTTGGAATCTCACCCTCATGCCCTTTGATGGACCCCAATGGCCATAGTTGTTTGGTATGCCACTCATTAATGGGCACATTGAATCTATAGTTGACATCTTCCTCGAGATAGGCCAATTAATTGTATTACCTTCCTGGGAACTAAGGATTGGACTTAAAATCATATCAGACTCTGTAGCTGGAAGGGTAGACGTTTTCTCCTTGTGAAATAGAGAAGTATCCTACATATCCTAAGCAATCCTATATAAGAAAAAGCTAATATGCAAATTGACCAAATGGTGGAATGATTGGTCGCTATGACACACACTGACCACCAGGGGGCAGACGATCAATGCAGGAGCTGCCTCCTGGTAGTCAGTGTGCTCCCACAGGGGGAGCGCTGCTCAGTCAGGAGCCTGGCTCACAGCTGGCAAGCACAGCCACAGTGGTGGGGGCCTCTCCCACCTCTGTGGCAGCGCTAAGGATGTCCAACTGACAGCTTAAGACATCCCCCATGGACTCCCGGACTGCAAAAGGGTGCAGGCTGGGCTGAGGGACACCTCCCCCCCCGCGAGTGCACCAGGCCTCTTGTAGAAACATAAAAAGGTGTTTAGAGCAAGGCAACAGCATAGACGTAAATGCAGTTGATTAGTGAAGGCATCATGGAGGCTCAATACTTGGGATAATCCTCAGAATATTAATGGGATTAATGGGAAATATTCCACGTAGAGAAAATGCTATAAGCAAAGGCAAGGAAGTAGACAATTTAAACATTTAGCTGAGGGGCCAAATATGTCAAAAAAAAAAAAAAGTACTAAAAAGAAAATGAGATAAATAGATAAGGGACAGATTTTAGAGAATCTGGAAAGCTATGTAAAGAAGTTGGGAAATTCTTGAAGACTTCTTAGCTGGAGTAACATGATCAGATCTGTGCTAGCAAAACAAGTTATTATTATAGCACTTAGAAGAAATTAGAAGGTAAAGGGATTGGATACAGGGGAAGCAGAGACAGCAATTGCAACAACCTGAGAAAGTGTAATAAGAGACCAGTCTAGGATAGTGGATATTAGAATAGGAATAGGGAAAGGCCAGTTTGACATGTTAGTGCTGCAATTAGAGTATGTAGTGATGGTACCAGGGCAGAAATAACCTCAGAACTAAATGGCACAAAACATAATCATGCCCTCGCCCATTCAATGAGTAGCTACCTAATGCCCTGGTATACTGCTACTGGGCAAGCAGGATGCATGCTGTAGTAGAGATGGGCTATTTCCCAACGAACAGCAGCATCCCTCCTTCTTTAGGGCAGCGATTTCCAACTGGTGTGCCACACAAATTTTTGAAACATGCAATACCTGACTATTTAGTCAGGAGCACTGACCTCTTTTGCCTTAGATTGTCAGTTTTTTTAAAATGAAACAGCCAACACAATAATAGCCGCCTGGTGTGAATGAATCAAATTTATATATATTTCGGTGTGCTGCAGAATTTTAGTAATTAGTTTATGTGTGCCATGACATGAAAAAGGTTGAAAATCACTGCTTTAGGGAACAGCACTCCAGTTTCATCTGAGAAATTAGGTCAGAAAACTACTAAATATGTGTGGCTCTACCTCAGGGCAGAACTTCAGATGTGATGCAGGCATGTCTTCATCAATGAAGGAGACGGATAAGGCAGTATCACACTCTGTAGCTCTCAGCCATAGGATTACGGAGCCACGCTCATAAAACCCCTACCTGCTATGTGATTTCCACCGAAAACAGACTTTCTTGGTGAGGAGGGCGGCTCTGTAGGCATCAAACAGCTGCCATAGCATTGGTCTTTCTGGGACTGATATTCCTATAGTTTGTACTTGATGGAGTCTATGATGTTAGACTATCTGGGATTAAATGTTGGCATCCCAATCTTGAACAAGCTTATTAACCTCACCATGACTCCTTATCTTCATCTGTAAAATGGGGATGAAAATACTGTCTCCCTGATAGGGATGTTATGGAGGTTAAATACCTTAAGAGTCACACAGTTCTTAGGATACAGTCCAGTGTATAGAGAAGGTTCAAAAAAAATGTTAACTCATAGTATTAGAAGCACTTAAACATCTTGGCTCCTTACTGTCCCAAAAAGCAGCTCTACCTCTCATTACACAAGAGCTGAGATAGTTGTGTTTAACACATTTTCTCCACATTTCTCACAAACAAGCCTGTCCATAAAGTACTCTCATGTGTCTACTTAAGGGTGTACTTTCTAGCAAACTCATTCTAGAAGCCTATTACAATGATGCAGCTAAATTTGAACTCAGATGTTTCACCCAGATTATATTAAGATTCTTTGATGAAGGAAGCCTTTGGCTGGTAACACATGTCCTAAATTTTTTTCATAATAAATAATGCAGACCTCTTTTTGCTGACATGTGCAATCTCTGCATCTCTTTTTTTCTTTTAAGTAAAAATTGACTATCTTAGGCTTGAATAATACATGTCCATGCACTGGCACTGTTCCCTCCCCTAACCCCATCATCCATCGCCAATCCTATCTGCCAAGTTCAGCTGCAGCTTCAGACCTTTCCCAGCCCCGAGGAAGACCCTGGGCCACCCCTGGCCCTTTGAAGATAATAAGATATAAGATCCATTTGCCATTTAGGGTGATTTTGTTAGGGTGAGGACCTAAAACTTGTCATTCAACAGAATGGTGACTCTGTCTTTTCAACCGCTTTCATCAACATTGCAGAATTTCTATAATACTAAGAATTAGTTCTGTCATCATTTTCTAGGTAATTTGATTATCAGTGGACTGGGTATTGAGAGAGCCACTCTAATGATCAAGTTAACTAAGACCCTGGTGCCTCTAGGGTTCTCTGGGTTCTTTCCTTATCAGGTCATTAGGAAGCGAAGGACTTGGACCGGCCAGTGCACTGCGAAGAGTGCAGCTTCAAGTCCCAGGCCCACCACTCACTTGCCATGAGACATAAAAACAATAATGCATGTGTTGCTGACCTCCAGAAGGTTCATATAATGAGTCAAGGTGATCATTCATGTTTGTGTGTATGTCTGCTACACAGTACAAATCTCCCAACACCCAGAGAAATGTCTTTGGTAAGATGTAGCTAAGGGATAGACCCAATTAAGAGGCGACCATTAAAGTGGTATCATTCATATTTAAAGGTAGTACTCACTAATGACTACATGTCCCCCTTTAAAGATTCTTGTGGGTAAGATTGAGTTTAGCCCAAGGAGCTTTTATCATTAATCAAAATTTTGTAAGATTTCTTTTATCTGACAAGGCAAATTATGTAACTTTATTTCACTTTTTAGAGCCAAGATCAATGAACAACTGTTAAATTAGCACATCCTATGTGCCTGAGAACATCTATTCTTGTTGATCCTTTCAAAGTGTGAGGTCTACTGTTATTTTTAACCTTCTGTGTTACATTGAATTTTATATGAGTGCTCACATTCATCTACAAGAAGAAGGAATGAAAATTAAGGTGATACCAGCAATGAGTGACTGAGGACTACAGCCCTGTCATCCACCCTAAAGATCTTCTAGAAGAAAATGAACACCTATCCTATAGGTCAGTTAGCCATGTACCTAGAGGTACTTTCCAGGGATCTCCTTCAACACTCAGATTCTCTGATTTCACCTGCATCCAAGGCATTGTAGCAACCTTAAGATTATCCAGGACAAAATTAACAAAGCCAAGAAAACCACCTCAATCCACAATCCCAGTCCCAGCAGGTTCCAAACTGGAAACTAGCGGGAAAGGCCCATGGCCCAGGCCCTGGGGCTGAGGGCAGTTAGAGCAGGAGATCCCAAGGCCTCGCCCAGCACAGCATGCTCTTTTACCAGGGGATTACCCTAGAGTTGTTTTGTAATAAAGTTAACAAATATATTATTCACCCACTCTGTGCCAGCCACACATGATCAGGAATGCAAACGCAAATATAAGATGCAATTCTTAGTTCCAGGAAGTTCATGATGTTGTGATGGGGAAAGAGGCAAGTGTTGATGTATTAGAGGGTGTCGTGGGATAAAATCTGGCTGAGAAGCATAAATCATGGCTAAGAGGGTGAGATGAGAGGCAGAGGGGTGGCATGGTTGGTAGTTTGGGCTCAAATGCCTGCTCTGCTGCTTACAAAACGTGTGACCCTGGGTAAGTCACTTAACCTCTCAATGCCTCGGTTCCTTCATAAAATCAGGATAATAGTAGTACCTACATCACTGGTTTCTTGTGATGACTACATGGGTAATTCAGGTAAAGCCCTTAGAGGAGTCCCAGACATGTGGTGCATGCCATGCTGGGATGAAGGGGGGCCCCTCCATTCTCTCTCCTGGGGAATCCCAAATGGACAGAGAAGAAGATTTGGGACCAGTCCAACCTCCTTATGGACCAGACCTCCTAGTAAATAATCTAATGACCTTTGCTAGGAGACCCTTGGAGAACAATTGCTTGTACCTCCACAGATCAACCCCCCTTTAATCAGACCACTCCACAATCAATATTTTTAATGCCCTTAAAAATAGCTCTAAGGATTTTAAAGAATTGCGTTGAATCCCTGAGTCTCTCTTTCACTGATTTGGTATAATAGCAAGCTTCTCCCCATTTACTTTTGGGATTCAGCTTCTGTTTAAAATGTTTGATAAGTAATGGTTCATCTCCCTAGTAACCATAATTTTGCCTCAAAAGAAAAGACATCCAAGTTGTCCCCAAATAGCACCCTGGGAAAAGAAAAATTAAAAAGAGAAAGTGGATACAAAAGACAAATGTTTCTCCTTTTCAAACTTTGCCATGACCAAAGCCTTCCTCACCACAGAGAGGAGAGGTCAGGACTCCACAGGCCCTGTATGCAGAGCATCTTGGAAGCACTCTGCCCTGGCCTGAAGGAGACCCCAAGCTCAACATATCTGAGCAGAGCCATCTAGTTGTTATAATAATAAGCTCTCAGGATCAAAGACAGGTAGATAGATAGATAGATAGATAGATAGATAGATAGATAGATAATAGATAGATAGATAGATAGATAGATAGATAGATAGATAGATGATAGATAGATAGATAGAAGATAGATGATAGATAGATAGATAGATAGATAGATAGATAGATAGATATAGATAGATGATAGATAGATAGATAGATAGATAGATAGATAGATAGATAGATAGAGATAGATAGATAATAGCTAAAGTAAAT
This sequence comes from Myotis nattereri, assembly GCF_964212035.1. Lineage (NCBI taxonomy): Eukaryota > Metazoa > Chordata > Mammalia > Chiroptera > Vespertilionidae > Myotis > Myotis nattereri. The sequence continues at coordinate 80,264,372 of NC_138082.1, read as the reverse complement.
AAATAATGTCTCTATTTAATGTCAAAAATGTTCATGTCCCCAAATATTTTCCCCAATTCAAAATTTACTGTGTCTGAAATCCTACCATTAACATGCCTTTCAGTGAAGCCCCACCCTTTGCAGACATTATTTAATAAATTCAAATATTCTCAAGATTGAGTTCCCTTGTGTCCCTAACACCTTGGTCTGAACATGGTCCTCAGACCCTCTTCCTCCTGATCTGAGGAACACAGGGCTGGGAGGAACCCGGGAGCTGGAGCCTGGGCCAGGAGCCTGCAGAGAGCTCCACAAGGGCCCGTGGCAGGGAGAGGGGCAGCCAGGCCCAAGCTTTCTATCCTCACCATTCAGTTGGGAGCTGGTCCTAGAGGCCTGCCTTGTCCAAATATCATCCTAATAGCAAGGTCAGGAAAAGATTCGTCATTCAGTTCTTGCTTTTAGTCTTATACCTGGAATTTCTGAAATTCACCAGTGAGAGTGGGGAGACAGGTTTCAATTGGTAAGTCAGCTTTGGCTTGGGTAGCGCGCTTTTTAATTACCGCGAACAGCTCGGGCTGCAAGAAGAAAAGCAAGTGGGAATGAAAATACTCAGAGAATAGCATTGTCATGGGCATTTCAAAAGCATCACAGCAGCCAAATTAATCAGGGTAAAAACTGGCTAAAGGCCACCCTCTAGTCAATCCTGGAAGAGAAATTTAGTGGCATATGTTCCCTTAAAAATGGAAAATTGCGATTCATTTCCAAAGTAATCATTCCTAGGGCCTGCCCCAACTTTTTATGCCTCTCCGAACTTCCTAGATACATTTACAATGTAAAACTTTCTTCCTGGGTATGTGTTCACGCTGGGTTTTATTTGCAATGCAGAAGATCACTGTAGCCCTCCCAGTCCTTATAAATTAAGTTTATTTTGAGATAGGAGAAGGGAGCAGAAGCAGTGCCTGCTGTGACTTAATGTTGTATGAGTTTATTTCTTTGTTTGTCTTGGGAAACGATATCTATGGGGCAGGCAGGGGGAAAAGAAGATAGAAAGCCTCCCCCCACTCCATGCCTGTTCTCACTCTCATTTTTAAAAAGCAAATGCATCCAAATAATCTCCTTCCAGCTGTACTCAGACCAAATGGGGACACCGGGTAATTGAGAAACAAGATTTCCATCTGCTCTATCAATTGAAAGGCAAAAAGTGGAAAGAAAAAAAAATGGAACCAATCTCCCTTGCCTGTGAGCATTGTGGATGGATGGATGGATAATTCGAGTGCTCAGGGAGCTGGGAAGAGCTGGGATCCTTGAATGACTGACAACCGCAGCTCCAACTCAGACATGCAGAGTGTCTGTGTTCCCAAGGCTTTCTTCAGAGCAGGGCGATGCCCTCCAGGCCCCGTCCCATTGGTTGTTAGGTCTCCCAGGCCCACCCTCACTGACCGCCAAGCAAGCATATGCATTTATCTATCGATTCAACCAGTATTCGTTGGGCCGCTGCCACTCCTGCCTTCACTTATTAATTTAAATGTCACCAGGACCCTAGGAAGTAGGTGCAGATAGAGAGCTCATCGTTGTGCTGAAATGTTATTAAGTCTCCTACTCTATTGATCGTTTCCCATATGTCTGCTTGTCTTCAAGCTAGATTGGAAGCTTTTCAAGAGCAGGAACCTTGTCCTCCATTGATCACCTTCTCCAGACTGGCTTCAGGCAAAGAGCCCTGTATATGACAACTGAAAATAGAATAACCCAATTAGGGAGAAAAAGGAGAGGGGTTGATGTTATTTCATTTTTAAACATAGTCATGTGCCCAGGAAAGCTGAACTTCATCGCATATGAACATACGCTTTAATCACACACACACACACAAAAAAAAAACAGATTTTCTTGAATCTTAGCCCTTCCTATTTCTGGAGCTGGAAACACCACTTTGGAGCAGATTGTTGCTCTGAGAAGAGGCATTTGAGTGATCTCTCTCACTTATGTAGGTTAAGGCAAGTGCCCCTTCATCTGGAAGAACTGCATAACCACATGCCCTTGTCTTGACAAGGAGTTCTACAATAAGAGGTAGGAGATCAGCCCATGCCCTTCCCTGGATATTTGTGTCTGCTAATGAAGCAGGAATTTTAGGGGGAACATAGGCAGGCTTAGGAATTTTTTAGAAGTGGGATCCATGGGGGGAAAAAAACAAACAAAAAAAAAAACAGCCACAGACTGGAAGAAGATACATTTCCATAACACAAGGAAGCCAGGTGCAGTAACATCTCCATAAGACAAGGGAGCAGCAACAGTTGCATTTGCATAAGACAAGGGAACTGGAAGTAGCCAAGAAAGGTCTATATTTATAAAATAAAGGGAAGGAAGCCCCTCCCAGGTGAGGTTCAATCTTTGAGCCCAGCTTGAAGGGGAATATTGACCAACCAGAGGGGATATCAGGCACCAGGATCTGCAGCCTTTATAAGCCCACGGGAAAGGAACCCAGTGGGACTTTTCCCCCTCCCTATGAGGGAGTCTGTACTTGTTCTTCAATAAATCTCCACCTTTGCTATACGCTTTCCGTCTGTGGAGTCATTCTTTGATTCCAGCGGACAAAGAATCCGGGTTCCAGTCCAAAAATTTGGTATCACTAATTTATCTCTGGGCTTAGATCCTTCCAATAGGAAGAGGGTAGGACCCAGGGTTCTGCCTGTCATGGTCTAGAGTTACTGGATATGGCCATAGACTGAAGTAGCAGCTGGCGGGAAAGGACAATGGGGTTCACAGAAGAAGTGGGCCATTACTGGGGAGCACTACTCAACTCAGATCTTGTTCTTTAATGGGGAGGGCTGGCCCTGACACAGGGGGACTGGATTGCCCTTGGACCTGCCTCCTTCACCGAGGAAGAAACATGTTGAAATGACTGCACAATTGCACCCCTCACCCTTCACCATATGTTGAAGCTCTAACCTCCACTGTGACAGTACCTGGAAATAAGACCTTTACAGAGGAGTAAAGGTTAAATTTGATCATACGGTAGGGCCCTAACCTGATAGGTCTGTGGCCTTATAAAGAGGAAGAGGAAGAGAGAGTGAAAAGAAAAACTAATAGTATCTTACTCATCTCTCTATCTCTCTCTTTCCCCACCAAGTGAAGACACAGAGAAAAGATCGTCTGCAAACCAGGAAGAGAGCTCTCACCAGGAACTACCTGGGACTTCCAGCCTGGGAAGCTGAGACATTAAACTTCTGTGTTTAAGCCACCCAGTCAGTGGTATTCTGTTTGGCAGCCCATGCTGACTAACACTGGTATTATCACTCTTACTTGATGGATTAGAAAACAACTCAGAAAGGTTAAGTAACTTGCTCAAATAAACAAATAAGTGGCAGAGCCATAATGCCACTTCACATTCCTTGCATTTTACCCAGCTGAGAGTCTGATGAAAAACCACATTCACTTTGATCCTCACTGTTATAGATCAGGGAGGTGGGCTAATTAGTCAGACACTAATGAGAAATGTATAAACCATCATAATAGCCATTGGTGGTTTGGGTGGTGAAAGAGCAAGGTCTACCTGATTAGCAGGCTGGCATTCTTTCCTCAACACCTTGAGCTGTCCCTTTCATGCCAGATGAACTGGGGGTCCCCTTCCCCACTGGGTGCTGCTGAGGGTAGAGTTCTTACAATATCCTGAGAAAAAGAATTTTCTGAGATTTGCATGGGAGAATGAGTGGTTTTTATTTGTGTGAAATTAAATCCCTGTTTCTAAAGTCCCATTTCCCTTAGTCCAGTCATAGGAGAAGTGTAGCTGGAGCTTCAGTAGAGCTAAAATCAGAGACAGTGTCCAGCATTTCCTTTCCATGTTGCAGCTGGGTCCAGCACAGCATCAGGCTAGCTGCAGTCCATCAGTCCATTGTATGTTGGGTCCACATGGCCCATCATGTGGGTGAATGCAGGGCAGTCAGTGTGAGTCATGAGCCAAACATGCCAAGAAGAACCAAGAGAGCAAGTTTCTTTGTTCAGGGAATTACTAGGCATTTGTCTATCTTCCCTTTGCCCAGTCCCCAATGTTTTACAGGGAACATGCCTGTAATTTCTGGCCTTCCCTGTGCTCCTTTCCTAAAATTAGTAACTAGAGGCCCAATGCACGAAATTGGTGCAAGAGTGGGCCTTCCTTCCCCCAGCTGCCAACACCAGCTTCCCTCTGGCACCCAGGCTTCCCTCACAGCCCCAGCTTCATCCAGAAGGTCGTCCAGAAGGACATCTGATCTAATTAGCATATTATGCTTTTATTATTACAGATTAGTTAATTACAACGGTATCACCTTCGTGAACCTGTCCTCACTCTCAGATTCCATGAAGGGTCAGTCTTTCCTTGGCCACACACCACTGTGAGACCTGGGCTTTGCAGACTTATCCTTCCTGCTTGCCCCACAGTGTCTTGTATAGAAATGGTAATAGATAAATATGTGCTGGTTAATTGCTGGCACCTTCTTCCACCCTCCTCTTCCTGTTTGTACCCTCTTGCAGTATATACTGAGGCTTCATAAGTTAAATAGGAATTTTTATTTTTCCTTTCTCTACATCTATGCACGAGGCATCCATGTTGCCTTGACACTTAGAATCTTAATGTACAGGGAATGAATATGTATATATTTTACCACTAAAACAAGAGAACACTTGAGGTAAGCAGGGGATATATGTGTCCACAACAATAGAATTGGACAGGAAACTAGAGAAAGGAGACTACCTTATCCCCACCCCACTCTGCCTCAGGGAAAGTGGGAGGGAATGCAAGGAGGCATGACCTTGGAAGAGATCATGGAGGAGAGACAAGACCTTCTGAGCTGGGGGCCAGGCTGAGAGCAGGGGCAGCTCAGGAGTCAGGTCCTGTGTGACCAGCTCCAGGGAGCAGCAGCAGGAGCCTAACCAGAGGGTGGAAGCCAAGCCACCACTGGAGTCACTCACTGCCACTCAAGGCGCCAGGTTATCCAAGCAGGATGCCCATCAGCTGTCCTTCCCGTGGTGCTGGGGCCGGACCTTCCTTCCACCTCAGCGGCCTGCCCTCTGCCTGTGGGTTCTCCACCAAAAGGGAGAGGAGCACCCCCTCTGGGCCCAGCACTGGCTGGGCTCCATCCTCACTGTTTTCTGTGGCCTCATCAGTCACTCAACATTAAGACAGTGGATGAGCCACAGAGCTCACTACCTAAGTGTATGTGCACCTAGATAGTAGCATGTATAATGCATACTTATTTAATCCTCACAACAACTGTCCACAGCAGACACAGTTAGATTATCTCCAATGTACAGCTAAGCCAGTCTGTAGCACAGAGAGGTTAAATAAACTGCCCGAAGTCACACAGTCGGGCCCCAGATCACTGGTTTCAACCATCATTTAACACTTCCTCTCATTGTGCAGGACAGCAGAGGCTGTGGGACCACAGAGACAGTGGGGAGGGAAGAGGGGGAGCAGGCCTGCGGAGCTTCAGGGGCACTGGCAGGGAAGGCCCCACCCCATGACACCTGACTCGCCCGCTGCTTTGTACTGAACTCTCTAAGTCCAAGGCCATCTTTCACTGTGGACTTGAACTCCTCCAGGTCCAGAGCCCTGTTTTCTTGATCTTGATACATCCACAGCCCGAGGACGACGCCTTGCATGTACAGAGAGCTGAGCCAATGCTAAGTATGTTACGTTTCTAGACGTTGTTAATAAAAGCTTTATGTTTGAGCATGTTTTTCCCTAGAGCGCCCTGAAGGATACACTTCGCGGAGGCACCTGCAGACACCACGAATAGAGAGCTCTGCGTGTCAGAGCTCTCCTATGCCGGTTTTTCATTCTCCTGACAGTGTGAAGAGAAGAACTTACCTTTAATGGTGCTTTGCTCTTTTCATAGAGCTTTTAAAAATACATCACCTCAGTTAATTCTCGCCATCTCTGAGCCATAGGTGCTTAAAAGCAGCATTAGCACTGCTGCAATACAGGTTAAGAAACTGCATTAAACAGGTTAAATAATGTGTCGGAAATCATATACCTACTCGGTAGCAAAGCCAGGACTTCAATGCCAATACCTGTTTCCCGTTTCTGGTCTCTCCTCTGTACCTGGCTGCATCTCTTGAACATAAGCTTTATTCCTCAGTACCTTTTCTCAGGCTGCACACCTGCTGGGAAGGACCTGGGAAAGGCAGTTTGCACAGGCTCGCCAGTTGAGCTAGCCATGGCCCTTGCCAGGCACCAGCAGCCACAACATCACCTGGGAGCTAGTTAGAGACTGGGTCCGTTGAATCAGGACACATTGAATCTGGACCTGCATTTTAACAAGTTCCCTGATTTGTATGCACACAAAGGTTTGAGAGCCACTGCTAGGACAAGGGCAGTCATCAGCAAATATAAAGAAGCTGAATGTCCCCAGTGGTTCTGTGAGAGTTCACGGGTATCCTATGCATCTGGCTCTATTCAGGTATTGACTAGGGAAACACCAGCGGGGACTTTTGCACAACAAGAATGTGAAGGATATTGGCACGTGCCTTGGACTCGAACCGGCTGCAAACTTCCAGCAGCACGCGCTGGCGAACACGTGGATAAACCCCGTGTACCTGGTCATCTCTCCCACACCGGAAACCTAGGGGAGGCGACACCCTCCTAAAAAGGTGTGCACATGGATTTTCTGCCAGAAATAGGGTGCTGACCACACCATTGCCTACTCCGTGGTTTCTGATGCTGCTCTAGGGCTCTGTGGGCCCCAATGTTCTGCACACGCAGATCCCATTCTGTTTGGCATAGACCAGAAGTGTGACTCTTTGCACTATACACTAATGCTGCCGGAGTTGATTTTATGGAGGTCTGTCACCTTGGCAGCAGACAGGTGGCAGGCGGAATTGAAATCAGCCCCCTCTTCCCACCCCGAGTCTTCTTGCCAGCTTTCATGCCGGAGGAAGTCTGAGTCAAACACCATTTTTTATTTTTTATAAATTGTCTCTACGGGTTGGGGCTCTGGCTATAACATGTGCAGTGTTTTACAGAATCAGCTTTTAAAATTTGCCTGAAATAGATAAACATATTGCTAGCTTTTCTGCACTGAGAGAAGCACCCACTAAACCAATTCCTTAATGGTACTGTAGTGGGTTGAATACTGTCCCTCCAAAATACATGTCCATTTGGAACCTTGGAATATGGCCTTAATTGGAAATAGGGATTTTGCAGATGTAAATAGTTAAGATAAGGTTATGCTGGATTAAGGATGACTGGTATCCTTCTAAGGAGAGGAATATTTGGAGATACACAGGCACGCACAGAGCGAAGGTGGTCATGTGATGATGGAGGCAGAGGTTGGAGGGATGCAGCTACAAGCCAAGGACTCCAAAGATTGCTGGCAACCAGCAGAAGCTGGGAACAGGCAAGGAAGGATCCTCCCCTGGAGGTTCACGGGGAGTGGGCCCTGCAGACACCTATGTCATACTTCCGGCTTTCAGAACAGGACGGAATAACTCTCTGTGGTTGAAGCCGTCCAGTTTGTGGCACTCTGTCACAGAGCCCTAGGAAACTAATGCAGAATCTAGTAACTAACTCCACTGACATTATTTTGAGAGCCTGACATTTTCCAGGCACTGCTCTGAGCATTCACAGGTATCTACCCATTTAATCCTCAAAGCAGCCTTCTGATTTTACAGAAGAGATATTAAGTCACTCACCCACACTGGTAATCCAGCTGGCCGTGGTCAAGCAGGTGGTAACACAGGCAGTCCCAATCCAGAGCCTCTACCGGATTTTCTCTTTTTCTTCTTTAGCTTTTCCAACACTACTCTCCTTGGTTCCATTCCCAATCCTTCCCATTCTCTTTTTCTGAATCTTTTTCCTTCATTTGTCCCTGAAATGTTAATGTTCCACCAGTTTTCCCCTTGGTCTTCTATTCTGCTTTCCTTGCTTAAATTTCACTTATCCCATAACTTTGTTTCCCACCTACATGTTGACAACTGACTTCTAAATCCTTATCTTTAGCCTGATCCTTTTCCTAAGCTTTCATTAAAAAGTACTGAACTGGAATTCCAGCGTTCCCAACTCGATACCTCTACAAGTTCTACAGATACTTCAAAATCAATTTATCTAAAACTATGCAAAATATTTATTAAAATTCCAGTCAGCTTTGTCTCACACTGCCATCCATTGGATCAAAATTTCATCAAAATTCTGAGAGGCATCTCTTCTGTAAGTCAGTTCACCACAGTCAACCAGTCACCTGGCACTATTACAGATTCTACTTTCTCGGTCTGAACTTGACTCTCTGCTTCCCTGGTCCAAGCTCTTTTTTAGGACTATAAACCTGGACCTCTTCATCTCTATCTGTTCCCTCTGTGGCTAAGGCACCATTCCAGTCCCCCTCTCCCTCCTGTGCTTCTACTGCAATGAGAGACTGCATGATCCACCAAGGTCCCCAAACCAGAAACCTGAGCCTCCCCATTGACACCTCCCTCAGACTGCTCATTCAGCCAGTCAACAGTCATTATCATTCTACCTAGAACCCTTCCACTGCTCTGATTCTACTTCTGCCACCTTAGTTTTAGCAACTATTCTATCTTGCCTAGATGATTGAACAGGTCTCCCTGCCTCCAATAGTTGTCCCATCCAATTAATTTTATACACAGTCACTAGAATAATCTTTAAAAAAGAAAATCAGCCATGTAATTCAATAATCCCACTTCTGGGTGTTTATCCAAAAGAACTGAAAGCAAGGTCTCAAAGAGATATTTGCACACTTATATTCATTGCAGCAATAACCACATTAGCCAAGAGGTGGAAGTAACCTGAATATCCACTGACAGATGAGTAGATAAAGAAAATTTGATGTACACATTCAATGGAATATTATTCCACCTTTTAAAAAAAGGAAATTCTGTCATGTGCAACAACATAGATAAAACTGGAGAACATTATGCTAAGTGAAACAAGCCAGTCACAAAACGACAAATGCATGATTCCACTTATATGAGGTATCTAAAGTAGTCAAACTATGGAGACAGAAAGTAGAATGGTGGTTATCAGGGGTTGGGGAGAGGGGAGGATGAGTTGTTGTTGAATGGGTGAAGAGTTTGTTTTGCGAGATGTAAAAGTTCTAGAAATTTGTTGCACAATATGCTATATACCTAAATGTTAACAATAAGTATATATTTGATACTACCAAACTATACATTTAAAGTGGTAAAGATGGTAAACTTTGTTAAATGGTTTTGACCACAGTTTCAAAAAATTTAGTAAAAATCTGTTCATAGAACTGCCCTGGGTAAACAGTTTTCTGGCTCACTTTCTCCTCTGGCCTTTGCACAATTTGTCTGCTCAACTTAGAACCTTCTTCATAATACCGCCCCTCCCCCACTCACTCTGCTCCAGGCAAATGCCTCCTGATCCTGTTTATTAGATGACTTCTTTGACCTGCCTCCTTTGTGCTCATGTAGCCCCTGCACTTGCCCCACCAGGGCACTCACATCTCACAGTCACTGCCCGTGTGTCTGCTCACCCTACGAAACCACAAAGTCCTCACACTCGGTACTTCTCGGCGTTCATCTCTGTGTCTCTGGGGGCGAACGTGCTGCCCAGCTCAATCACCAAGGCATTCATCAGAACCCAGAACTCTAAGAAGAGTTCTATTGCATGAAATTTCCTCCATCTTATCTCACCTGAAATGAATGTTTCTCTTTTTTCTCCACCTGGTTTTTCTGGTTCCCTTTTTATAGTATCTGCTCAATAAACTTCCCACACCAGCCTAGGCCTGCCTTGACCAACCTCAGCTCTCCAATTGCATTTTCTTTATATTTCTCTCCCACAGCTGCTGGGTTTTCATCAGTGTGGCATTTCCCTCAAACAGTATGCAGAACGACCCACTGAACCAAAACAAAATCTCATGTTGACTAAGACAACACAGAATATGATAAAGCAGTGGCTAGTTGGAGTTCTTTGCATGCAGTTTTGAGGATAATGTTTAAATTTACCACTCTGAGCCACTAGATAGAAGATTCATGAACATTTCTCCACCCCACCCCCACCCCTGTTTCAAAATGTAGGATTTATTATCATTCCATTCTGGTGAGGCCAACAGATGAGGAGACAGCTGTCATTGAAAAGATAGTTTGTTACTCACAGTTCCCAGAGGAAGGGGCAAGCCACACCACAAAGGGCCACACAAGGAAGGACCAGGGGGCGGCAGGAGGCAGAGGGAGGAGGGAAGGTAGATGAGAAACTTTCTCATGGTTTTGGTGCAAAAGAATGAGTGAGGCAGGGTCAGCAGGCTTACAATGGGCTAGCTTGAATACTTTCCGTTGGCTCCAGGGCCTGGGAGCTGTCCCTAGTTGCGTGGTACCTGTCCCTGGAATGGTTATGGATGGTGAGGGCCTCATAAAGGAGGTGCCTGAGGATGGGCTTTGGGTTGGTTGGTTGCATGTGGAAGGTGCATAGTTAGGAACGGGCTGACCTGAGAGGGGCAGTCTTTCCCCTCTCAAGCAAGTCCATAAGAGGTCTAAGCATCATAAAATACAGAAATTTTTTAAAAAATTGATACACTCCCAACATCACAATGAGAACATGGGGTATGGAGTGTGGCTGCAGGGAGAACAAAGAGGCAGGAAAATGAGGACAGTGCTGCTGCCAGCATCCCAGGTCCCCCGGACGAGAGCATCCCCTGACTTGCATAAAGTTGATAAGAAAAATTCTTCCAGCTAAGGATTGAAAATAACCGCTCCCCTTCTGAGAAGCAAGCTCCTAAAACGTTTACTTTAGACTTCTTTTTACGTGAAGTAATAAATACACATATTTTCCCACGGAGAATATTTATGAAAACTTTTCTGGGAAATGTCTTCTCACTAAATATAGGGTCTCTGGAGAGAGCTCAGGAAAGCAGTCCCCAAATGTGCTGTCAGTTGTGGCCTGACAGTCTGAATTACCACATTTTTATATTGTAACTCACTTCCTTTAATGATACATATATTCTCCTAATGGGGCGAGAGAGACGGAGACTGGCAGCTTTAATGGGGTGTGATGTATGTGCGCCCTAACCATTAACGGGGAGGTGTTTGCCAGCGACGAGAGGGCGCTGTGTCGGCCTTCATCTGGGGCACGGCTTCAGCGTGACACTCAGCGGGGGTGACTTTGGTGGTGCCCTGGCCTGGCGTGTGAATCCACCGCCTTACTGCTCATTAACAATGGCCGCACAGCCAGACTTTGGCAGGTGACAACTTCTGAATCTTTCATGGGCACTTTCTTCAAATAGCCACACACACACACACACACACACACACGCACGCACACGCACACACACACGCACGCACGCACACACGCACGCACACACGCACGCACGCACACACACACACACACACACACACCTGGGTTCCTCCTTCCTTGCTCCTTTTTCTTTGAGGCTCTCCTCCTCAGCGATGACTGGAACTGACTGTCAATGCCAACGATTCTACAGTGGGGTCCTCGTGGCTGAGGAGAGACGTGGCTGCTGCTGTCTGCGTTTTGGAGCCCTGGACGTTTAAAATACCCCAACGCGGGTTTGAACAGTAGGACAGCGGAGTGTGGGAGGTGAAGGGGCCGCCACACGTGCGCTGCCATTGTTCTGTACCCCCTTTTCGGCTCCCAGGCCCACAGAGCCAGCCAATGGGGAAAGGTGACTGATGGTACGGGCTGCCCGGGTGGTTCCCCTGCACCCTTCCCCCCACCCACCATATCCCCTTATTGCCCAACTCCTCCTGCAGCTCTGCATGCCCTCCTCCGGGCAGAGGCGAGGGGAATTCAGCCTGACAGTCCTCGCTCCCAGGCAGGAAGCCGCTTTTCTGACTGCATATAAAATAGTTCCTCTCCAGGAAGCGTCAGAAGAGAACCACCAGGTAGAGAAAGGATGGTTTGGCAGGGGAGGGGCCCTTCCTCCTGTCCCCCTGGCCGCCTGTGGTCCCGTCTGCCCACGCGGAAGCACCAGTGCCTTCTCCCTGTTTGGAGGAGTCTGAGGAAAGGCCCAGGCGACCAAGCTCCACGGCATCTCCAGATGGGCACATCTGTCAGTGCCACCTCCTGTGTCACGCTTGTTAGCCCTGACAAGTGACATGGGCTGAGCCGGTGCCTGAGCCCCATGGGGACCATCCTGGGCACTCCTGCTGTTACCTTAGCTTCTACCCGCTCTGCTCCCTCTTCTCTTGCTTGTGACTGAAATCTGCAAGCCTTCCTTGCCCAGTCCCATCAACCCTTGACTACTGTTGGCTTCTAAACACCAGGTCTACAAATTCAAGACAAAAATTATGCAGATACTTATAGAAATTTAATGCAATCTCAACCTTATTCTCAAAATAAAGTTTTTCTTCAAATTTAGTACATATTCATTCTAAAGTTCATCTATGAGGGAAAACAGATGGGAATAACAAAAGAGAGCAACAACACAGACCATTTAATTTAAATGGTATAAATGGTCCAGAATTAGACAATATAACAAAATAAAAAGTTTGCCTTGGCTGGGTAGTTCAGTTGGTTAGAGCATTTACCCAATACACCAAGGTTGTGGGTTTGATCCTGGTCAGGGCACATACAAGAAAAAAAATGAATGCATAAATAAGTAGAATAAAAAATATCTCTCTCTCTCTCTCTCTCTCTCTCTCTCTCTCTCTCTCAGCAATAATTTTTAAATAAGAATTTTATATGCAATAAAAAGATATCATAAATCAATGAAGGCAAAGTTAGAGCTATTTAATAGTGTTAGTTTTACTGCATAACATTAGTGGAGGTATGACTTTAGACCCAAGTAATATAATAAATAAAATTAAGATGTTAAATGTAAAACTTCAACCATGAAAATATATAGATATTCATATAATTGATAATTTAGTACAGCTGGAAAGTTTGGAGAGGAAAATATTTCTAAGTATAAATGTGATGGAGCCCTAGCTGGTTTGGCTCAATGGATAGAGTGTTGGCCTGCGGACTGACGAGTTGCGGGTTCAATTCCAGTCAAGGGCACATGCAGTCTGTAGTAGGCAGCCAATCAATGACTCCCTTTCATCATTGATGTTTCTCTCTCTCTCTCTCTCTCCCTTTCTCTCTGAAATCAATAAAAATATATTTTTTAAATGTGATGGAAGAAATCAGAGAAAACAATTAATAGTTTTGATAGAAAAAATTAAAAACACCTACACTCCAAGGAAAATTACTAAGCAATAGAAAAGAATAGGCTGGGCAAATATGATTACAGAAGTGATCAATATTTTTAGAATATAAAAGTGCATACAGCTTGCAGCTGAGGTGGTACTATGTGAAGGTTACAGAACATTGCAGCTTCAGCCTGGCTTGCTAGGATACTCCCATGGGAGCCCTCAGCCACCAGATAAGAAGGTGCAGCTTCCTGAGACCGCCATGTTGTGAGGAAGTCCAAAGTAGCCCGAGTGGAGAGTCCACATGGAACTACCCTGAGAACACATGAAGAGAAACAGATGCTGCTGGCCCCCAGCTGTCCCAGCTCTCTTCGTCCCAGATCCAGCCATCCTATGATGGCAAATGCTTGATACTAAAGCACCCAGACACGCACTTCCCAAACCCCTGACTCACCGAAACCATGAGAGGTAATCCAACGTTTGTGTTGTTTTAGATCACTAAATTCTGAGTGGTTTGTTGCAAAGGATTAGGTGCCTACAACAGGTGTACTATCTAGAACATGAGGCTCTCAATGAAAAGCTTAATTATAAAGACTATGCAGAAACAGAGGAAGGTTCTTTTACATAATATTTAGTTAAAAAAATTTGTTCATTATGAGTATAATCATTAAAAATTCGTATTAAAAAAGGACTATAATGAAGTAACCACAATACTAAGAATTTTGTTAGGTTGGGAACATTATTGTGCTAATGTCTAATCTTACTAAAACGCAGTTACAATGATTATGTAATTAATTAATGAGAACTACTTGCCTCTCAAAAGAAAAAACCTCAGTGTTCATTTAAGATACTGGTTTAGCAAAAAATAAAAATAAAAAAAAGTAACTAAGACCTTACAAGCACAATAGTACTGTGCCAAAATTCACATATTTCCTAAGAGTGATTATAAATTGGAATGAAACCCATGACATTTGTAGGTTAAAATGTAAAACTTGTATCTTCTGTGGTTTCCAAAGTTTGAAGAGAGCTCATAAATCCACAGCCAAATATGTACTGCAAAGTTTTTTATTTGATTGTTTTTGATTTTTAAATTTATCTTGATTGTTGAAAGTATTACAGATGTCCCCTTTTCCCCCCATTGACTCCCTCAACCCCACTCCTGTCCCTTACCCAGGCCTTCCCTGGACTATTGTCTGCCCATGGGCTATGTATATATGCATATAAGTTATTTGGTTAATCTCTTCCCGCCACCTCCTCTAAGATAAAAAGTGAACATGTATCTATAATAATAAATGCATAATATGCTAATTAGACTAGACAGCTGAACAACCTTTGAGACATCATTCCGGATGTCCTTCTGGATGAAGCCGCGGTGGCGGAGGCATTTAGGGGTGATCAGGCAGGCAGGTGAGTAGTTAGGGGTGATCAAGCAGACAGGCAAGTGGTTAGAGGCAATGAGGCAGGCAGGCAGAGGCAATTAGGGGTGATGAGGCAGGCAAGCAAGCAGTTAGGGGCGATCAGGCAGGCAGGTGAGTGGTTAGGGGCAATCAGGAAGGCAGCCCAGCAGTTAGCAGCCAGCAGTCCTGGACTACAAAAGAGTACAGGATAGGCTGAGGGCCCCCCTCCTCCATGCATGAATTTCATGCACCAGGCCTCTAGTCTATAATAATAAAAGTGCTATATGCTATTTAGACCAGACTTCCTTCTGGACATCATTCCGGACATCCTTCCCGACAAAGCTGCAGCAGCAGGGGCCAAGGCAGAGGTGGTTAGGAGCGATAAGGCAGGCAGGTGAGCAGTTAGGGGTGATCAAGCAGGCATGCGAGCATGTTTAGGGGCAATCAGGTAGGCAGGCAGAGTGATTAGGGGTGATCACACAGGCAGGTGAGCAGTTAGGTGTGATCAGGCAGGCAGGCACAGTTAGGAGCCAGTGGTCCCGGATTGTGAGAGGGTGCAGGCCATGGTCAGGGAAACCTCCCCCCATGCATGAATTTTGTGTACCAGGCTTCTAGTACAGTGGTTCTCAACCTTCCTAATGCCATGACCCTTTAATACAGTTCTTCATGTTGTGGTAACCCCCAACCATAAAATTATTTTCATTGCTACTTCTTAACTGTAATTTTGCTACTGTTATGAATCATAATGTAAATATATGATATGCAGGATGTATTTTCATTGTTACAAATTGAACATAATTAAAGCATAGTGATTAATCACAAAAACAATAAGTAATTATATATGTATTTTCCGATGGTCTTAGGCAACCCCTGTGAAAGGGTCGTTCAACCCCCAAAGGGGTCACGACCCACAGGTTGAGAACCGCTGTTCTAGTATATAATAAAAGCGTAATATGCTAATTAGACCAGACATCCTTCCGATGTCCTTCTGGATGAAGCTGGGGCTGGGAGGGCTGAGGCAGAGGTGGTGGGGTCCGAGGCAGCCGCCATGGTGGGGGCTGAGCCCCTTGCATGAATTTCGTGCATCGGGCCTCTAGTTCCATATAAAATGCAAACAAAGAAATATTTGAAATATATAAGTGAAAATGTGGTTTTAAGGTCATGTCTCTTGAAACCAGATTAGAGACTACCTTAAAGTTCTGTCACCTCAAGTTCATCAAGGACATGCATGGCTCCTTGTAGCTCAATAAACTGTCGATGAAAGGACACACACACACACACACACACACACACACACACACACGCTACAGAATGATGGAGTTAGACTCCACATGGCAAATAAAACAGCTGTTAGGGGAATGGGACCAGAGAAACAGTGTTAGTCACGGGCCCACTGCAGTTTCCCAAATCCCACAGGATGAGGATTGGGAAGGCCCCTCTCAGGCTGCAGAGTGAGTTGATTAATGGCCCATCTGGTAGGTTGCGTGCTGTGCTTAGAGAGTGAGGTAGGCTTTTTAGAGTGTGCTCTTCTTGGAGTCGGACAGCCAACTTCCTACTGGGGCAGGTTTGGGACCAGTGGCATTGCTTCAGGGATTGACCGGTTATAGACTTTTGCAGAGGAAGGTTATGGTTACTTACAGCAACAAACCCTCTCCAAATATGCTAAGCTTCTTGTCTATTTATTTCTTTACGGTTACTCTGTGTGCAAGATCTTCTCCTGACCTAATCTTTACACCTAAGACCCAGTATAGCGGTTGGCAGACTTTTCCTAGTAAATATCTTGGGTTTAGTGGGCCAAAAGGCAGAATCAAGGCTGCTATGTACATCCTTATAGAATAAGAGGGAAAATGAATGTCCACGTGTTTTTCACCTGTTTAAGGTCAGGGTCATATAAAAGCAAGCAACAGCTCAGGCTTGCCCGGCAGACTGCACTGTGCCTGCCCTGCTCTAGTCTGTCACTCACTGGCCACTGGGCTCCACGCCCTCCGCTTTCATCTCCATAGTGACCTTGAAGCCATCAGAAACAGTTGGCTTTAGAGGGAAGGCAGCCCCCTATCTGATCTTTGTTGCCATTATTATTTTATTTTATGGTAATGCAGGGAACTCTTAACAGAGGATGCTGGGAAAAGGCCTGCAACCACAAGTTCATGTCCTGGGAAAGCTGCCCCATCAGAGCCCATACAAACCACTTCAGTTTGCAATACAGATGCACTTGGCATTCTCAGCCCTACTAGGTCCCCAGTTACTGAACTTTCAGTCCACTTAGATTGCAGGACAAGGGGAGAGTCCTGGTTCAGCAAGGCCATACTCCCTTCCATCAATGCCTACTGGCTGCTAACGCTGGCCAGAGCTCCTCTCTCTATGGCAAGAGTGTCACGATGCAGTCAACACATACCACATAGTGCAATTTTCACACCAGTTCCCTAATACTGTGGACTCAGACCGACCCTGCTCCACCTCCCAGTGAACCCAGGAAACAGTTTGTATGACGTTTTGCCACCACAAAGCAAGGTTCACCAGCTTACTAGCCTGTGATATGCATATATTCCCACTTACTGCCTGCCCGCTTCAACTGATCCTGCACCAGCTGCTGAGGTTCTGTCACTGCAGCCGCACACTCCAGGAACCAAATTCCATCTTGTAGATATTCTTGGTCTTGGTCTACAGTCCGGGATCTTATGGTCAGCTGCTAGGGAGCAGGGCAGAGGAAGAGACAGAGTTAAAATGGGAAAGGGGCATGCGCCAGATGTCTTTAAAAGAAGACTCTTAGAAGCTGCTAAGTGCATCACTGGCCAGAAGGTCGCGTCACAGCCATACCTAGCTAAGGGAAGAGCTAAGATGCAGCCTCCATGCTGGGCAGCCCTATACCTAGCCAAAAAGTGGGGCTGTAGGCTGACTGGCAGTCTCTGCCATAGGTAGGTACTAATAAAATTCCCATTTTGAAGATGAGACCACTAAGGCTTAAAGAGGCTGAGTGCTGCTTGAGAGGAAATGGTAAACCCCAAATTCCAAACCCGACAGTCTGATCAGAGGCTGATGTTCTAACAGAGCTCAACTGGCTTTTATGCGGCTTTAACACACACAGTTCAGTGTCCCTCCAACCTGCATTAAGTAGGTCCTAGTGAAGGAAATAGCTGTGGGCTTGCTCTCAGGTGACTTGTGGAATCATAACATTTCTTAGCAAAATTTCAGACTGAGTTTGAGAAAATAGAGGCAGGGAAGGAAGCTGTGGTTCCTGAAAGGACTGATGGATAAACAAAGGGCACTATATCCATAAATGGAATACTATTTGGCCATAAAAAGGAATGAAGTACTGATACATGCTACAGCACTTGAAAACATGCTAAGTGAAAGAAGCCAGTTACAAGAGACCACGTAGAACCTGATTCCAGTTCTGTGAAATGCCCCAAATAAGCAGATCCCTAGAGACAGAAAGCATCTTAGTCATTGCTGGAGACATAGGGGCTGGGGCGTGGCTGCTAGTGGGGGTAGGGTTTCTTTTAGGGGTGATGAAAATATTCTAAAATTGATTGTGGTCACGGTAACACAACTCTCATCCTTACGTGTTATAAAACATTGATATACAAACTTTAAGTAGTTGGTTTGTACAGTATGGGAATATATCTCAATACTAGGTCACCAAAATAAAAAGCCCAAGGTGCATTGTAACAGAAGTTAATCCAAGTGGTACCTTAACATACACGTGAGTATGTCAGGAGCTTACATAGTGCGGGCTATCTGTCATCATCCAGTGTGGAAGCGTGCCACAGGGAAGCCACGCCCACTGCAGGAATCACCAGGTTAACAAGGGAAAAGAAAAGAAAGAAGGGAACGGGAGCTATGACAACCAAGGAGTGCAGGATGAATGGACTTTCTTTTTCAACTGGTGAAATATTTTCATCTGTGTTGTAGGCTGATTAACCGTCCTTGACATGTTTCATGATTCAATATAGGGCTAAACCATACAGGGCTTTTTGTTTTGGCCACAAAGTACATCAGGATGTAATTTACACAGCAGGCACCCGTAGGTGTGAAACTCGGTGCTTTCAGCATGTCCTCAGTGCACTGGCTCGGAAAGCCATTGGGGAATAAGAGCTTTCTCTCTGGGGGTGCCTTGTACTGGCAACTCTGAGGGTGCCAAGTCCTCTCCCAACTCAGCGTCTGCCCTCCCCTGGGCAAGCATTGACACTCAGGATCTCGGTTCAGAATCAGAGACCTCAAGGGTTCAACTGCTGCATCTGCTCTCATTTTGCAGGTTAATTAACTAACTAATCCTAGTGTTCAGTGACTTTTCCAAAGTGATGAACACAGTGGGGGCAGATCTCCTGACTCCCCAACCCGTTATACTTCATACCAATGCTCAGTCCCAAAATAGCGGGGCGAGACGCTGTGGAGATGTTCAAGGCTTAAGAGACTCATGTTCAGTGTAAATCTTCTCAATACTTAACAGAGACAAAAACCATTATTGTGGATCAGGGACAGAAACCTGCGTGTGACGATTCACTCTGGCGTCTATGAAGGAAACATCCTTGCCAGCACGTAAGCTCTCAGGCTGCCTGCAGCATGGAGATGGTGGCTAGGGCAAGAGGGAGGATGCAGAGAACAATCATATTTCCTCTGTCAGGAGTTGGCTGTCAGGGATGGGGTGAAAGAAGGAGAGAAAGACGCTCAAGAGAAAAGGCTGGTAAAAGAGTAGTGATGGGGGGAAAGTTTTTTTAAAGAGGCTGACTATGTATTAGGAACACACTAGCCTCTTTTCAATAAGGAATTGAGTTTCTGTTTCAATAAGAAATTGAGTCAAGAATTGGAAAAAAAAATTTGTTTTTAATCCTCACCCAGGGATATTTTCCCATTGACCTTTAGAGAGAGTGGAAGAGACAGAGAGAAATATCGATGTGAGAGAAACACATCGATTGGTTGCCTCCTGCATGCACCCTTACCAAGGTCCCAGGCCGGAGAGGAGCCTGCAAACAAGGTATGTGCCCTTGACCAAAATCAAACCCTGAACCCTTTGGTCCGCAGGCCAATGCTCTATCCACTGAGCTAAACCAGTTAGGGCTGAAATATTTTTATAACCTTTTGCTCACCCTCTTTCTTCCTTGAACATAGCATCCTATACAAACTGAATCTTGAGATGTCTCACAATTTATTCAGGTTATAATGATTATTAAAATTAATACATCAAAGCTACCGGCATAGTAATTCAAGAGGAGAGTACTTTCAGGACCTCTTTTAATGTACATATATATTTTTATTCTCAAGTACTGAGTATAGGATTTAACAACTAGGAGTGGATATTTTTTAATATATTTGTATTGATTTCAGAGAGGAAGGGAGAGAGAGAGAGAGAGAGAGAGAGAGAGAGAGAGAGAGAGAAACATTAATGATGAAAGAGAATCATCGATTCTCCCACATGCCCCACATTGGGGTTGGAGCCCACAACCTGGGCATATGTGCTGACAGGAATCTAACCGTGACCTCCTGGTTCATAGGTCGATGCTCAACCAGTGATCCACACTGGCTGGGCTAGAAGTGAATATTTTGAGAAGGTAGAGTAGTTCTTACTCATCTTTGTATTTCCAAAGTGCCTAATAATGTTTTTGCACAGGTATGAAAAATGCCAATACTTGCTAAGTTAATAACTCCCTGAACTTTCTGATCATTCTCAGGTGCAAAAAAGGAAGAAGAAAGCAATGCCTTGGGGTCTGTGGCACGGCCCATAGTCATCCCCAGGATCTCTTCTCCCCGTATTGCAGAGTAACAGATTTTTAGTTAAGGACCTGGCTGTCTCTCTAAAGATCATATTTCCCAGTCTCCTTTGCAGATAAGCATGGTTACATGGCTAAGTTGGGGCCAATAGGATGTGAACAACAGTGATGTGTGTATATTCAGGATGGTGCCCTTAAAGAGAAAAGCCTGCCTTCCATCCCGCTTTTCCACTCTCCATTGGCTGGAATAAGTGTGTAATGGGAGGAGCTAGAGCAGCCTTCTTGACCATGAGGTAAAGCTGTGCAACAAGAAAGAAGGAACCTGGGTCCCTACTGCGGTAGAGTTGTAACTGCCAAGCTACACATGTAAGTGAGAGAAAAAGAAGCTTCAGTTTTGTTTAAGACGCTGACATCTTTTAGATCCAGAGACAGAGCATGGAACAGACTGACGAATCTCAGAGGAAGTCGAGGGTAGGGGGTGGGAGGGGGGAAGATTAACCAAAGAACTTACATGCATCCATGCATAACCCATGGACTCAGACAATAGTGTAGTGAAAGCCTGGGGGGTGGGAGGGATGCAGTGGAGGGGTCAATGGCGGAAAAGGAGGGTCATCTGTAGTACTTTCCATAAAGATACATTTTTTAAAAAATAAAGAAAAAAAGACACTGACATTTTTATCTTCTCTACTATAAAGATCAAACCAATTATGTTTTCAGAGAAACTGTCCATACTCAGAATATAAAAGCAGCTTACCCAATTCCTTCCCAGTAATGTATTTTCCACACCTACTGAATGACATTTATGGATCCAAGTCACAAAGTTTGGGTGGAACCCCAAAATTAGCCCTTGGATATGTCCGATTCAGTTCTCAGGAATTACTAGGAGTCTTCTCTCTTTATTTTTTTTTTTAAGAAACCTCTGTATTTTATTATACATCAAGGGGACTGATATTCCATAGGGGTTGAAATTTTTCTGAGATCCTAAAAGCAGACAATTGCAAACAATTCCAAAACACGAAGGAGACTTAATTAAGAAAGAGTTTAAAGACCCTGAGTACTCAGGAAGGTAGCCCGCCCGCCTCCTTGGCAAGCGCTGCTGAAGAGCTGGCAAAGGGGAATGGAAGGACGTCCTGACCTGCAGCTCACCTCCCTGGACCTGGGACAAGCCACTGCTCTTCTCCCACCTCAGCAGCAGGTGTGGCCGGGATGGTCACGGTCACTACTCCCCTCCCGGCTACAAAATGCAATTGAGTCAAATGAGACTGACTTTGTTTCCCAACCTCCAGTTACACCAAACTGAGCTTGTCTGCAGCCTGAGAACTCCAAGTGGCACTGGCCCGGGTTCCAGCCGGCCCGCTGAAGATCTGCCCTCGGAGGCCTCCTCCTGCTTCACAGCCGTAAGGGCCAGTTGCCACGTGGGCTCGCTCTAAGCGTCCTGTGGAACCGCACACCACGAGAGGAGAGTCTGAGGCAGCTCGAGACCAGTCAGCGCCCACTCCCTCCCAGTAGATGGGCTTCTCTCCTCTCTGCTGACCATTCTCCACTCTGCTTCACTGATCTGTCCTCTTACAACTTCAGCTGGCGTCGGTCCTCTCGTGGCCTTCCCTGTGTCTCCTGTATCACAGCCTATCAGCGTCGGCTTCCACTGCTTACTGTCCTGTTTGCTCAGTCTCTACACAGCCTTCATCAGCCCATGTTAGCTTTCTGGGACATGTCACCAGCCAGTGAGCAGTCTACAGACTGGCTGTACTGTGTCACTCTGTCATCTCTGATCCCATCAGTTGGAGCCGGGGAGATTTCAGACTGCAGCCCATGGGTTCCCTGCACGGGGCCCATAGACAGAGCAAGCACCTTGATGGGTGCGCCTAATATTCTATAATGGGGTTGCCACTGCCTACACCCTACTTTGGGTTTTAATTAGATTGCAGCGCAGTAGAAAGCACTTTGGTTGTGGAGTCTGAACTCTGGGGGGACATGGGCCCCCTCAGGCTCTGCCCCCTCATACGTCTGGTGGAGATCTTCACTCCTGCCTGTATTAGTCAGCAATCTCCAGAGAAACAGAACCAATAGAACATACATAGGAAGAGAGATTTATTTTAAACACTTGGCTCACATGACTGTGGGGGCTAGCAAGCCTGAAATGTGTAGGCCAGCCAGCCAGCAGGCTTGAAACTGAGGTAAGAACTGCTGTTGCAGTCTCCAGTCTGAATTTTTGCAGGGCAGCAAACTAGAAATTCTGGGAGGGCTTTTCTGTTGCAGTCTTGAAAAGAATTTCTTTTTCTTTGGGAAACTTTATTTGTTCTTAAGACCTTTGGATGATTAGGTGAGACCCGCCAGATCATAGAGGGTAATCTGATTTACGTAAAGTCAAGTGAGGGAAAATGTTAATCATATCTAAAAGAAAAAACTTTACAACAGCATCTAGACTAGTATTACCAAATAACTACTCACCATGGTCCAGCCAAGTTGACACAAAATTAACCACGCACAGTGCCCTTCCTGCTTCACAAGTTGTTAGAAAACATCACTTACATATTTATTTACTGCATTTTATTTATTGCTTTATCTCTAGAACCTACATAGCTTAGGGCACACAATAGGCACATAATAAATGCTCAGGGAATGTGCGACGTAGTACCACTTTGAAACTATGAACAATTATACATGCTAGACTCTGACCACTCTGGTGTGGGTATATTTTTGAGCCCACTGAGTCTCATTCAGCTACACCTTAAACCAGGGGTGGGCAACCCCTGGCATGCGTGCCAGACATGGCATGCCAGTAACTTTTGCTGGCACGCGAAACCCTCTCTTATAATCTTCCATTTACAATTTTTTTCTTAATATCGACTTTTTTATTTTTCAGATAAATTCAGTGTAGGTACATCTTAGATAAATAGTTTTATATAACATGTATACATTAAAAAATAAATGTATTTTTCAACATCATATACTGTGTTTTTGTCTCTCGAATGAATTTTATTATTTCTTCAAGGTTCTTCACATACGTACACCTTAAGAGATAT
This sequence comes from Myotis nattereri, assembly GCF_964212035.1. Classification (NCBI taxonomy): domain Eukaryota; kingdom Metazoa; phylum Chordata; class Mammalia; order Chiroptera; family Vespertilionidae; genus Myotis; species Myotis nattereri. Next base: position 80,241,170 of record NC_138082.1, on the reverse strand, counting down.
CAAGTAAGCGTAACATGTTCTCAAAAAATTAGGGTTAGCATGCAGAAGAATTTTGAGTCAGAGATTTTGCTGGTTTTGGCACGCACTCACAAAAAGGTTGCCCACCCCTGCCTTAAACTCACTAGCCCAGCAATTCTGCTTGTAGAAATTATTTCCACAAATATATCCACACAGATGCAAATTGACTTAAGGGCAAAGTTATTCATTGCAGCATGGTTTATAAAAGCAGAAATTGAAAACAAACTCAATGTCCATTGGTACAGAGTTTTGTTAAATGAGCTTTATAGAATTTTTAAAATAAGGAAGCTTTTTATGTGGAATGACCTGTATGATAGATATACCATTAAGCAAGAAAAGCAAGAAGGGTAACAGGATGGAACATTACCAATTATATAAAAGAGAGAAAAAAGGGATGCGTGAAGTGTCCTTACTTATGCATAATATATTCCTGTAAAGGGACATGAAAATTAGTCATATCGGAGAGTGCTAAGAAGTGGAGGAGGGAATGAGACCTTTTACTGCATACCCGCTTACATCTTTGTAGTTTTGAATTACATAAGTATATCACTGATACAGACATTAAGTTTTAAAAGAAAGAAAATAAGTTCACCTAGAACTCGATCTGAAAGTAAACAAGCAAACATTTGGGTTTTCCTTGACTTTTTTCTAAACTCCTACCTGCTCCTGAACTTCACGTCATCTCTTCTGGAGCTTGAGAATAACTATCTCATAGAATGAGAAGTACTGACAAGCCCAGTGCAGTCCCACTTCCATAGGGAACGTCCTAAATTAGATTTTGGGGTTGATGTTGGGCTTGTAATAGATTCTCCTCTGGAGGAAGGAGAGAAAGACAGAGAGCAAAGGGTGCACCTAAAAGGAATTCCAGGAGATGTATCCGGGTCGGAAGCAGCAGGACACTTTTTTGAGAAGAGAACCAAAGCACATCAGCCCAAACGTAACAAGAGTTCAGAAAAGCCCAAGTGATTTCGTTGAAAGACGGGGTTCCAGTGCTTTTCCTATGCAGCCCATCAGAGCTGAGGGAGATGAGCCAGGAGACTGTAGGCACTCTTGTATGAGGTGCATCCTTAGAAAAGCCAGCCTGCAAGTTCAGCCAACCTGCTTGTCCAGCAGTCAGCCGATCGATCCAGACAAATTCTTTATCTCTTTCAGATCCCTGCTATCTCCTTTTCCACTGAGCCAAACCAGCTTCTTCCTGCTATCTCCTTTTAACACTTCACCAACTCTCTCAGGCCTGGGAGGAAGCAGAAAAAGAAAAATCAAAATCGTTCATCCCGGACTTTGGATTATCAGGGCTTTTCTTCCTTCCTCTGTCAGTAAAGTGATATTGTCTAGATCACAAGCTCTACCGTTTACCGAATTCTGTGGTCCGTTTCTTCATCAGTCAGGTTGTATTAGGTAATTGACAACCCCAAGATCTTAAAAGCTTGAAAAACAAGGGCTATGTCTCAGTCATGCGAGGTATCCTGCACCGGAGGGAGCTGTCTTTGGTGCTGCACCCGCGTCACTCTCTGCTTTCACCAGCACTGCAGGAGGCAGGGAGAGGTTCCTCAGCACCTCCACCCAGAACTGACCTGCACCGCTTCCACTCACATTTCATGGAAAGAAGGAAGGAAAGAAAGAAGGAAGGGAGGGGGAAGGGAGAGAGAGGGAGGGAGGGAGGGAGGGAGGGAGGGAGGGAGGGAGGGAGGAAGGGAGGGGGAAGGGAGAGAAAGAGAGAGGGAGGGAGGGAGGGAGGGAGGAGAAGGAGGGAGGGAGGGAGAGGGGGAGGGAGGGAAGGGGGGAGGGAGAGGGGGAGAAAAGGGGGAAAATTGCATGGAATGTCCACCTTCAGGGGCTGGGGAAGTACACTTTTACTGTTGCCTAAAGGAAGGAACGCAGCAGGTATTGGTGAACAGTCTTCCTCAGCTGCTCTGCTTCTAAAAATAAGAACCCCTGTTACTGTTTGGTTTTGACTTTGCTTTCTGAAAGCCCAGTGCGTGGCTCAGGGCTCTGTCCCAATGCTGGAGGTAAGAGTGCTTGAATACATTAACTTCTGAAGCACAGGTCTGGCCGCCCTTGTCCTGCCTCATCCTCGGTCATGAATTACTTTTGACAGGTGCACTCCCCACACGGGGGACCTGCAGGCTCTCCGGTGCACATTCCATAGGGTTCCATTTTAATGAGCCATTCTCACTCCTTCTGCGACTCTTCCTGGTAAATAATGTCGAGCATCTGAAAAATCAGTCTTTTGTGATTTTGTAGCCAAGCTTCAGAATGTCTAAATGATAAAGCCATGAGAAAACACTTCCATGTCAACCCCTGCACATTACAAAGGAGAAATGAGACCCAGAAATTAAGCCCCCCATGCTCAAAATCAGAAACCTAAGACATAGGTGTTGTTTTAAATCACTAACTATGTGTAATTTGTTATATGGTGATAGAAAACTAACACAAACGTATTATCTCAAGAGTAGTTGTATTTTAATGAGGCCCTAATTAAGACTTAGAGCACTGAGAGCAGTAAGAAGATCTTGACATCCCACATCACTACCATATGTAATTCAAAATAACATGTTAGTTTTTTAAATTACATATAGCTTACATATATGGTATAATTTTTATATGGTATCTATGATAACAAAAGCGTAATATGCTAATTAGACCGGACGTCCTTCCAGATGAAGCTGGGGCTGTGGGGGAAGCCCAGGTCCCGGGTGCCAGAGGGAAGCTGGTGCTGGCAGTCGGGGGAAGGAAGGCCTACTCTTGCACAAATTTCGTGCATCGGGCCTCTAGTAATTTTATAATTAAGTTTCATAGAGATTTTCTGATTTCAAATTTTGATCTTTCTACCAAAATAATTTATTTTCCTTTCTCTCTTCATACTAGATAATCCACCAATAGTTTTTAAGATGAGAAAACTTAAATTTATAAAGTAAGCATCTAATTGTGGAATTTCAGAAATCAGGATAGGAATGGGGCACTCGGATGTCATGGAGAGGGACCCTCTTGGGGTGCAGGCACATCTCCATCTCCATTATCCGGCCAGGCAGCAGCCTGACTCCCTGGGAGACCTGGTTCTGTGGCAGGTTAAATGGCCCTAGACACTGTTTACAAAAGGGTGTTTGGGGCCCAAGTCAGGGAGAGAAATAGAAGGAGCAGGTGCTCATACCTGGACTAGAGAGCAAATTTCGGGTCACCACAAGATAGAAATTCAGTTCTACACACCCTGGGCATGGGCAGAGCCAGTAGGCTGCCCGCAAAGCAGGTCGGTAGAGGTTAAGAGCGAGGCCTTGGCAGGTGCACTGCTCTGTGTGCTACCTGTGGCCCTGGAGCAAGTTACCTAACTTCTCTAAGCATCTGTTTCCTCATCTGTAAAATGGGGGTAAGAGGAACTCCATCATGTGTGTGTGGTGGTGGTGGAGGGGGGGCGTGGGATGGGCTGGCAGATGTTGAGGATTACACAAGTTAAAACATGAAGTGCTTGGTCTAGTGTGTGTCAGACAGGAAGTACTCAAAACTCTATTATGGAGGGACTCTTTCCAATATTGGTTAAACTTGCTGTCACACAGAGGAAAAGAACAACCATTCCCCCCTTCCTTCTCTCCCCCAGCAAGAGCCTTGGTCTTGGTTAACCATATCCACTTCCCTTGTTTACAGGATGGAGGCAGGCGCTGTAGTTAAAGTTCGCTCTGTGTTTGGAAGAAGCAGCCTTTGGTGTTGCACTAGTCCTGTATTTCAACTTCAACACCGGCCATCACCTCAGCCCCAGGAGCTGCCTCCAGAGCAGCAGGCAACTGATGGGGGCAATTGATTTTTTTTCTTAATATGTGTCCACAGGTAATGGCTTCTTCTAAGCAATAGAACCAAAGCTCTGATAGTTCTCAACAGGGAGGAGGTCTGACTCGGTGTGAAAAGAGGGTGTGTCTCTCTCCCCATCCAAGTTTCCGGTGAATGAATCTGCATGGATGTGTACCTGGTTGGCCAGTCCAGTCCAGGTGTGCAACCCGATGCACATCTGAGAGGAAACGCCAGATCCCGCCCGGCCCAAGGCAATTAGCAAGACCAGGCCACACCCTGAGCCACAACAAAAAGCAATGACTTGAGAAAGAAGCAACAGGGACAGCTGCACTGTGGCTTTAAGTTACGTGGTTGTTATTTGAAGAGGTGGCTAGTAAACTGCTTTGAACCAACATGGAGAGCATAGGAGGGTGGTGGAACCACAGTGCCAACCACCTTCCGAATCCATTTTGCAAAGCTGCATCGTACTGGAAAGAATTACTCGGAAGGACTTTAAACTCATAGTTCAAAAATGACATTCCCCCGGCCAACTCTCTAGCTTGTCCTTTGGAGGAAGTTTCTCTTCTGCTCAGGATAAAATGAAAATAGAAATAAGGATTTCCAGGGAACTATGACCCCCACAGGGCAGGTCCAAATGGCCCTAGCAAACTCCGTAATTTCAGAGTAAATGGTCTGTCGCTCAAAGTCGCAGGTGGAAAACTCACACTCCCTGAACCCCATGGATGAGACAAAGCAGTAGATACAGTCTCTGAGCAATGTTAAGTGGGGGAATTTTTTCCTGTTTCTTTTTCAATGTAGAATCATCATCTAATACAGTGGTTCTCAACCTTGGCTGCACATTGGAATCACCTGGGAATCTTTTTAAAATCCTGGTTTCTGGGCCTCACCCTCCGGAAATTCTGTTTCTTTGTTACTAATGTTGTGGCCCCACCCCATAACAAAGAAACAGAATTTCCGGAGGGTGAGGCCCAGAAATCAGGATTTTAAAAAGATTCCCAGGTGATTCCAATGTGCAGCCAAGGTTGAGAACCACTGATCTAATGATCTTAGGACCTGGAGAATCATTTATTCCAAAATATACTGATTCCATTTGTCCACGAAGTGGATAGTAATGTGTTCCTTCCCAAAGGGGCAACAGCAAGGACGGAAATGTAATTTATTTTTATTGCTGAGTTGGGCTTTTTTGAGTGATTTTTGCAGAAGGAACTTTAATAGATTTTCAGACATATTTTATTTGTTGAACAATTTCCATGTTCTTGCATAATTTCAATTATTCAATGGAAACCACAGTTGGGAATTGTTTCTAGCCACTTATCCGGTCCTTTGAAAGAGCCTGATTCACAGCTTGAATTGATTGCGTTGTCCCTTGGAGATTAGCCAGGATGAGCGGGATGTGGAGGGAGCGTGTTTCGGGTCCCTTTCCTCCCGCGGTCACGCAGGGGCCTCTGTTTCTCTGGGGCAGCCTGGGAGCCGCTCGGAGTCCGCCTTTCAGCTGCTGAGAGCCAGGGGAGAGCGGCAGGCGAGGGAGGGTGTCGCTGAGGATGCCTGCAGCTGCAAGCAGCGGAGGTTTGTTCACTCACAAAACAAGGAATCTAGAGATGGGCAGTCACTGTTCTTGGTTCAGGGCATCAGCGAGCCTCTGGCCAGCATTTCAAAATGTTTTTTGACCAAATCGAGCCATCGCATCCATGAAGAAGAGTGAAAGGGGAAGGACCGCCTCGGCATGCTCTGTCTGTTTTTTACAAGAAATCAAATCCTTTTCCAGAAGCCTCCAGCTGATGTCCACTTATTTTCACAGCCACCCTTGTCCAAGCACCTTCATGTCACCCCACTGCCTTCTAGTTTGCCCCCCACCTTCGTCCCCTGGCCCACATTCTGTCTTTTCTCAATATAGCAACCACAGTGGGCACATTAAAGCTGAAATCCGATCATGCCACTCCCCTACATCGAACTCCAACAGCTTCCCAACACACTCGAGAGAAAAACCCAAACCCCTCAGGGGGCTTAGCGCTGTGTGATCCGGACACCGGTCTGCCCTCACCCCGCTGCACAATCCCTGCCCACTCCACTCCAGCCACCTGCCTCTCGCTATTCTATTAAGGCCCGCTCTCTCCTGCTCAGGGCTTTCGCACTTTCTGTTCCCTCTGCCTCGCATGCTTTTCCCGTCTGTAACTACATGTTGGCTCCCTCGCCTCCTTCAGCCTTTACTCACATTTCAGCTTTGCAGTGAGACCTTCCCTGACCACCCTGCTCCTAATTCAGCTTCCCTTTCCTCATCCCCTTTCATGTTGTATTGGCCGTTTGCACAGCATTATCTAATAGATAGACCTAGTTCTATTCATAAGCTGTCTCCCCCCGTGCCAGAACAGTGCCTGGCACATATTAGATGGTCACATGCTACCTGCTGGATGATGTGTGGGAGCGTGAAAATATGCTGGGACAGACCTGGCCTGCATGGCCTCTCCTAGCAAGTATTTGGTCCTCTGACCTCGAGGGCAAGAGGCTTTGAGGAGAAAGGAGGCTAGAAATGACTGTGTGGTCGACAAATGGTGAATGATATGGACCTGCCCACCCTTCGCCATTAAGACCAATTCCCAGTCCTCAACTACTTGTGAATGATCATAGCAAAAGTGCTCAAATTAATTCTGGGCTTTCTTAAGTGGGGCTCCTGAAGGTTAGAGTAGTAGGTGTAGGGAAAAGAGAGAGAAAATTAAAACAGGTCGTAAGTCTTGATAGACACTTTATGTGTCATTTTATTCTTTAAATCCCCAAGACAGGCCTGGAAGAAAGCAGAGTCCAGGGCATTGAGTAATGTCTCCACAGACCCTCAGCTGGGATGTAATGCTAAGGGTTGTTGTTTTCCAATCCTCCCCTGAGGATATGTTTTTATGGATTTTAGAGAGAGGAAGGGAGAGGGAGAGAGAGAGAAAAACATTAATGTAGAGGAGAAACATCCATCTGGTGCGCCTGAACCGGGATGGAACTGAAACCCCCAACCACAACTCTTCGGTGGATGGGAGGAAGCTCCAACCAACCGAGCCACACTGGCCAGGACGAAATGCGAAGGGGTTTACTCCAGTGACGTTGTTTGTCCCCCCCCTCCCCCCCTCCCCCCCGTGTAGAGACCTGCACCACCCATACAATGGTCATCAGTCACGTGTCACTTGAAGTGTGGCTGGTCTAACTTGAAATGTGCTGAGGACAAAATCCACACCTGATTTTTATAACTTAATATCAAATATGTAAAATATATTTCTAATACTTTTTATCTTGATTACATAATGACATGAGACTCTTTTGGTCACAGGAGGTGAAATAACATACACAGTCAAAAGTAGTAACACCTGTTAATTTTATGTTTTGAACATGGCTATTAGAAAACTTTAAATTCCATCTGTGGCTCACAGCATATTTCTGCTGCACAGCACTGACAGGGACAACTCAGCACATCACATTGTCATTGCTTGTTTTCTCTCTACATATCCCACCAGACTGGGAGCTCAGGGCGGACAGGACGAGCATCTCCCAGTCCAGAGGAAGGCTTTATCTGTGGTGAGTGTTCCACAAAATGCTTGTCAAGTGAATGAAGCTATGACAAAAAAAAAATCCCACAACCATTCAATGATTCTGAAATAACTATTAGATCACTTGGAACTATATGCTATGAATTGCTATTGAATTGTCATTAATCCCTTTGGTGTTGAGACGACTTTCAGTACATATGGTTGGTATGTCCCTACATTCCCACGGGTGGAAATAAAATGAATATTCCGAAACTGCGCTGAACCTTATGCAACTCAAGCTTGCACACTCATCTGGTGGTGAGTCGGGCAGGCTATTAACTTACAAAATGTAGTGAGTGACTGCCCTGCCTCAGTCGGTTGTTCTATATCTGGTCTCGTTCCCTGTGGCTGACCCAAGGACCAGCCGCATAAGCACCACCTGGGAGCTTGTTAGAAGTGCAGCTCGGCCTGTTGCACCTGAAACTTCCAGAATCAGAACAAGATCCCCAGTTAATTGCAAGCCTTAAAATTTGGGAAGCCTGAGCTATGAATTTTTGTCTCTCAGCCCCAAGAATGAAGGCTACCTAGAAACTTGGCTATGATTTCTTTGCATTCTCTACAGATTTTTTGCTAAAAATGGTTGAGCATTCAGTTGTGTAAAAAGCTATCCTAGGCCCTGAGATAGGAGGTGGAACCAGACACATGGCTCAGTCACATGACACATGTGTCTCCCATAGCTGAACCCTCACCCTGTGTGGAGCAGCGGGACACACTGGTTGGTACTGGAGTCGCAGAGAACTCCACAGGAGGGGAGGACAGCAGTGAAGGGTCAGAAACTTCAACTGACCCACGTCTGGAGTGAGTCTATGGCAGCTGTTTCATGAATCGTACATTCTGAGGGTGTCCAGCGGAAAGGAAGCAACCCACACTGCCCTTTTCTCCAAGAAGGAAACTTACCCAGAATCTGCCCGTTTCCATGGAGACCCAAGGAGCTGCAAAGCCTCCAACAGCTTTCTCGTCCCCAGGCTCAGGTTCAATCCAGCATAATTCTCTTGAGGTCCCCAGGCTCAGATTCAAGACAACTTAATTCCCCTTTGTCTGAGTCTCTGGGGAGGAGTTTTCTTACTCAGGGGGATGGGGGGTTTTTGCATCGCCTGCATGTTCCTGGAGAGCAAAATCAACTCAAACGCCATCTCTGCAGCAGGCCTCGGTCTGCGGCTGGCGAATTGCAGGGAAAGCTCAATCTACTCTCACCAAAACTATCCAAAAATTCAGCCACCAGCATTCTTTTTCTCAATTCCTACAAATATAATTGTATTAATTTCGTTAGTCAAATTTCTTGAGTGTCTATGGTGTTTACTATAAAGTTTACCAAATAGCACATCCTAACAAGAGAAACTGGTGTCTAAACAAGTAAGAGCTTTAAACTCTCCCGCGGCTCTTATGACTTCAGACATGGAAATTATCCCACAAATGCTTGTCCTACCAGGCTCCAGGTTCCGTTCCTGACGGCCCCAGCTCATGCCACCCACCTCCTCCCTGTTCTGTCTCCAGCCGCACCGGCTGCTGCCTCCTCAAGGGCCTTTACCTGATACAGACTTTATTCTACCGGCTCTGGGAATCTGAAGTTTTTTGAGCAGGGAAAGATGAGATTAAAGTTTGGGGAAGATGAATTGGCAGCTGTGAGCAGAGTCTATTAAACAAAGGAAGAGATCGCCGGCACAGGAAAGAGACTAGAATGATTATCTTTTAAATGCCAGGCCTCAGGCAGTTTTTAAAATATTATCGTATTTGTGCTTCATCATACATCCATGGGGAAGGCGTTGGTGTCCCCATTTTTTAGCTGAAGAGGCTGAGACGGAGCAGGGTTTAATAACGTGCTCAGGGCCACACAGCTGCTGTGCCAGGCCTGCCTCTCTTATGTAAGAGGCTGCCTCTCGGGCTTCTAGGAGGAAAGCTCCTTTCAGGGAAGATGATGGAAAGGAAAGACGTGACCTGGCAGTCATTATCCGGGGGAATCAACAGAATGTGCTGGTGACTGTGTGTGGGGACTTCTTACCTGGCCACTTCCTTCTGGAAGCATTCCAGACACCGCTCCCTTGGGTTTCCTCCACCGCCGCACTTTTCATAGAGTTGTCCAATCCCTGGCCTATTTGCCTGGCTTCCCCACCGAGGTCGTGGCTGTGGGGTTCACTGCTGGCCTCCACGGTGAAGCAGGCAGCCTACAAGTGCCAGTGAGGATTTGCAACATGAACACAAGTCAATGAATGAACAAAGGACTGGGTGACTAGGAGAGTGAGGATGCCAATGACAGACTCACAGAGAGAAGAGCTCAGGGGAAAATGCCAAGAATCGGTCCGCCAGAGCATGTAGGGCAGCCAGAGCGTGTAGGGCAGCGTGTAGAGAGTATAAGACTTTCACCTGGAGTGTTTGCCTGGCTTAATCCCACTAAAGAACAGACTTTCCCATGCAAGTCAGGTGATTGGATGAGGCGGGCTTCGGCATCCAAGCTTAGAAGAGCCCAGCTTGGTGCATGCGAGGGTAGGTGCAAAGTCAATAGGGCCACAACTGCAAAGCTCAGAGAAGCCCCTTAGCGACTGATTGGATGGTGCTCTCCACTCTTGGACAACACTGGCACTTGAACAACAGCTAAGGCCCAGCTAGACAAACTTGAACAACAGGAGGGGTGGATTTCCCTTGAGGGTTTGCAGTGATGCCTTACGAAGAGAGAAGAGCCATAAGGCATCACTGTTGGCTCTTAAAATGGAATCTGCCTCAAACTTGCCCTGTTTCCCATCCGGGGGAGGGTCAACGAGCCCTGCAAGCCTGTGCTCACCACTCTGTTACCTCTGGAAGTTGCAGAAAGTCCTTCTCTCACTCTCGGGGAGTCTCTACATCTCCTCCGCATCTCTCCGCGCTGGCCCCAGTCCATGTCTCCATCACCTCCTGCACACACCATGGCAGTCGTCTCCTTCTAGTCTGCTTCCAGTATTTCTTCCCCCCTGGCTGTTAGCAGATAAGATTTTCTACACACGGTCAGACTAAGAGTGGAGAGCACAACTCCTCCCACGGGCATCCATGACCCTCCGTGCTTTGGCTGTCACCTCTCCCTCTGGACCGACCCTACACTGCGGCTCTCATCATGTTCACTGGCCAGTCAAGCAGGTCATTCCTGGCTCTTCCTAAAACCTGTCCTCTGTTTCCAACTACCCTGTTATACGCAGCTCATGATGCTTTCTCTCCAAAGGACCTGGTGTACTGGCCTTCCAGAATTTGCTCATGCGCCACTTCCTCTCGGAAATTGACCCAATTATCTCAGTGAGACCTAACACACACCCCCCCCTTTATATATTTACATGGGCCTTCCTTATTCTTGCTCTTAAATTTTTTCAAAAGATTTCAAACGATTTTCAAAAAAATAAGTTTTATAAAAATTTGTGGAAATAGCCCCATTGCATGATTGTATGTCAGTTAAGATCCACTGGTAAATAGCAATTCACCCATATTCGGCATATCAGTGGGTTGTTCTGGCCCCAATTAAAATGCTTAGCATATCAAAAAGTTTGTTTAAAAAACAACAATAATTAGCTTTAAAAATATTCACAAGTTGTTAACTTTGTCAAGCTCAATAAACACTGTTTTTTCCTGCTTATGAGTCATTCAGGAAAAACTTTGAAATCCTGAACCTTCCCCTCTAGTGAGTAAAAATAGTATGAGTAGTGATTATCAAACTTTTCTCCCTTTTCTTCCCTCTCCTCAAGTGAGAAAGAGAGCCTATACAGACTTTAAGGGTAGCCAACTCAAGAATTTATTATCAATTATTTCCTCTTTCTTGGATAATCTCTCAGCTTCCAAAAATATACCTGAAACTTCATATTTATTAACCTTCTCTTAACCTAGTTCCCCCTCCACAAATGGTACCAGCAAAACTTCTCAGAGTGAAGTGTTTCTATACTCCCTATCTCTACTTCCTCACTGGCTATTCTCTCTCTCTCTCTCTCTCTCTCTATCTATCTATCTATCTCTCTCTCTCTTCATTAAACATAAGAGCCAAAAATAGAAAATTCTTTATATAAAATATGGAGCAAAATTTTTATCACCTGAGATTTGACAAAAGATTCTTAGGTATGACACCAAAAGCTTAAGCAATAGCAACAACAAAAAAGATAAATTGGACTTGATCAAAACTAAAATTTTTTTTGTGCTTCAAAGGATATCATCAAGAAAGTGAAAAGACAACCCATAGAATGGGATGAAATATTTTCAAATCACATATCTGATAAGGGACTTATGTCTAGGCTATATAAGGAACTCTTACAATTCAATAATAAAAAGACAGATAACCCAACTTAAAAATGGGCAAAGGATCTGAATAAGCATTTCCCTAAAGAAGATATACAAGTGGCCAGTAAGAACCTGAAAAGGTGCTCAATATCATTAGTCATCAGAGAAATGCAAATCAAAACCACGGTGCAATATCTCTTCACACTCACCAGTATGGCTACAGGCAAAAGTCATACAACAACAAGGGTTGGTGAGGAGGGGGAGAAATTAGAACCTTCATACACAACTGGTGGGGATGTAAAATGGTGCAGTTGAAACTGGAACTGGCGAGGAGGAATTCTTTCAGGGGTCGTGTCTCACGGAATCGAATCCATGGACCAGAGGTGTTCAAACAATGCAGGAGTTTCTTGCAAGCAAACACAGACTCCCCGCTTGGGGAGAGGACCCAACTGGGTTGCTGCCAAAGCATTCTGCTCTTCCCCTTGTATCTGCTGAAGGCCCGCTCTTTGTCTATCTGTGCCGCTCTCTGATTGGTTCCTGGTCTTTTGCAACATTTTATTTTGTCCTTGCAAGGAAAACATCCTTGTCTCAAAACACCTTGTTGTTCTGCTCTCCTGTTTTTCTGCACAACATTGTGTGGCCTCAGCTAGCTCCATGATTCCTCCTTCTTCCACCCCTTACCCTGTCTGCCTAATTCTGCTTTAACTCCTTTCACAGTCACTTTGGAAAACAGTTTGATGATCCTCAATCAAATATAGAGCTACAATATGACTCACTGGTGCCATTCCTAGATATATATCCAAGAGACATTAAAACATACTACCAACACAAAAGCTTGTACATAAATGTTTGTAGCAGCATTGTATGCAAAGGTGGAAACAACCCAGAAGTCCATTAACTGGTGAATGGATAAACAAGTGTGGCACATCCATACTACGGAGTACTATTTAGTCATAAAAAAGAATGAAGTGCTGACACATGCCACATGGACAGAGCATAAAACATTATGCTCAGTGAAAGGACACAGTCACAAAAGACCACATATTTTATGATTCCATTCACATGAACTGTTCAGAGTAGGGAAATCTACAAAGACAAGGAGCGAATCTGTGGCTGTTTATGGTCTGTTTTGCTCACAAGTGCCATCAACCTGAAAGGGCCATATATCGTGCACACAGATGATGACATAATGCTTTAAGCCCAGAATAGACTGGCAGACTGCAATAGACTCCTCCTGTTGGGATCTCCCTTGACCATGTCTTCTGTGTGATCCTTAACCACCAAGAAGCCCCCATCCCGTGCATGTCCCTTTAGCCTTCTTGTCAGTCTTTTCATTCTTTTCCATAGGCTCCTTGCCTCAGCTCCAACTGCCACAACATAAAAACATATACGGGTGGCTCACACAGCATAAATTTAATTCTCACAGTTCTGGAGGCTAGAATCCAAGATCCAGTTCCTGGTGCGAGCTCTTTCTGGCTTGCAGACAGCACCTCTCTATGGCCTTTCCTTGGTGAATGGGGGGTAGAGGGGCAGAGATTTCTCTCTCTCTTCCTCTTCTGATAATGCCACTAACCCCATCATGAGGGCCCCATCCTCATGACCCACTCCGACACTATCTCCCAAAGGCCCCACCTTCAAATACCATCACTTTGGAGGCTAGGGTTTCAACATATGAATTTGGGGAATACAAACAGTCATTTCACAACATTCTCTTCTTCTGATTAAATGTAAATATTTTCTGAGGTCTGTCCTGATGCCCTAAACACCCTCCAACTTTTACACATCAATGGTTTCTACCCCATCTCTTTTAAGTCTAACATATGTTCCAGAGAGACCCAAACTCCAAATCCAGACCTAAATTTCTCCAAGTCTCACAAACTGTTCAAACACACATACCCTAAAGCAGTGGTTCTCAACCTTCCTAATGCCGCAAGTCTTTAATACAGTTCTTCATGTTGTGGTGCCCCCCAATTTTATTGTTACAAATTGAACATAATTAAAGCATAGTGATTCATCACAAAAACAATATGTAATTATATATGTGTTTTCCGATGGTCTTAGGCGACCCCTGTGAAAGGGTCATTGGACCCCCAAAGGGGTCGCGACCCACAGGTTGACAACCGCTGCCCTAAAGTGTTTACCCTTTTCCAGTGCTGCTCCTTCTATGGTGCTCACCACTGTGGGCGGTAGGGTGCGTGGCACAGCCATCACCCAGTCACCTGAGCCGGAAGACTGGGAGGCAGCTCAGGCTCCTCCCTTCATTCCCAGTGGCTTATGAGGATAAGTCAGGGTAATAGAAAGACAAAAAGATGCACCGTAAGATACTGGCCTGCAAAGATTTGAAAGCTCCTGTAATGCTGATGTGGTGATTTTCTAATAGTCGTGAGGAGACGCTGCAGCTCAAACCCATCTTTTCTTAGCAAATAAACTCCAAAATATGCCCGGGGAAGACAAATCCCGCGGCAACAACAGCTCCTCCACCTGGGCCCTGAGCAGAGGCTCTGACTCGTGACCTGCCAGGCAGCCATTGGCCTCTCCTGCCATTTTATGCTTCCTCTTCAATCAAGCCCCTGGGTGCTACCGTTCTTCGCACTTGCAGAGGTTTAAAAGGCACTTTGATTAATGGACTTGATCAGTGTCTGCTCTTGTTTAACCACGCGTTCTCCTCCACGTTTCACATTTCACACCCACGTAGCACCATTTCCCGTTTATGACAGGAGCCGGAGGATGTGATGGCTTGCCAGACAGCAAAGCAATTTATGAAAAATAAATTTTTTAAAAGAGTATTAAAGCTTGGGAAAAACTCAGAGCCTGTTGCTATTTTAAATTTAAATGGGCTATGCAAATAATTAAATGTCAGGTCATATTGACACTATCAAATTAGGAGAGGATAGCTGCTATCCAGCCCCAGGTTCCTGGGAAATATTAAACCAGATTCAGCTGGGCACTGCATCTTATTATCTTGCTTTTGACAAGAAACAACAGTATCAATTGGGTTAAAAATGACCCAATTTCCAAAAACTCTACCTGCTACAAATATTCCCATATATACCACAATTCTTTAAAAGAGATAAAAAGAAATATAGATGAATTTGTAAATGCATTCAAGTACTAAATCCCTCTTTGGCCTTTTATTTTTCTCAGGCCTCTGCTGCTTCACACTAGCCTATCTCAAATATTGACTCCCAGGAAAGGAGGGATGAGAAGAGCCAATATTCAGGGCGAGCGTAATGGATGCTGCTCACCCTACTTTAAGGCAGTTTAATTTGGATATTTACCTGAACTTTGCTCATGGCTTTGTACACTTGAGTCTCAATTAGTCACACCAACGTGCACTGTGTACTGTGCACTGAGTGGTGTGCTATGGTTCAGCTATTTCAGGTTAGCAGGAAAGTCAAAAATCCCTTTAAATGGACATTTTTTTAAAAGGTCAGTAAATAAATATTTTTGTGTAAAGAATTTTGTTTTATTGTAGAAGCGCTGCGGTCAATAAGGCAGTTATACTGTTGAGGAAAGAAGCGAACAGCAGAAAACTTGCCTTTTTCTGTTTAAATTCTTAATTGGTGATTAAGGGGAATTCCTATTTCCAGGGTACCAAATACTGGCCATCAGGAAATGCACCAGAATCAAGCTGAATGTCTAAAGTAAACCAGTTTTGCATCCAGAATTGATTGGGCAATAGCAACCAATCCTGTGATGAGAAAAGCGTGGCACTGACATCAGGACCTGTCCCTCATTGCCCATGGCAGACATCACAAACCAAGCACAGCATCCGGCTGTCAATTCCACAAATAGTTCTGAGTGTTTCCTGCATAGCAGCACTCCAGTAACACAGCGGACACTGCAGTAGACGAGGGAACACAGTCCCTGACCTCATGGAGTTTACATTCTAGTGGAAGAAGGCGATACACAAGATAGGTCGTTTCGGATAATGTGAGGGCCTAGGAAAAGAGAGAGAGTGTGCTCAGAGGCAGGAGGAGGGAAGGCCCTTAGCTAGGGTGGTCAACTCTCCTAAATTTGGTAGATGTCACATTTGGGAAGAAACTGGACCGAGGCCAGCCAGGGAAGACCCATGAGACTGACTCCTCCTCGACACAGCACTCCAGACAGCCACTAGCAGTTACTGCCGACGGCGGTGCGATAGAGGAGCCCTGTGCAAAGCATTCCGTGTAGCTGTGGGAACACATTTAATAACATCAAACAGCACAAGATTCTTACGGAGAGAGTAGAAGTAAGACTTGAAACACTGGGATTCGAGTCTTTCTTTTGCCCTTTTAGAATCTTGATTTCCTCATCCGTAAAACGAGACGGCTGGACCAAATGATCTATAAAATTTCTTTTGGAGCCTCTGGTCAACAATTCTAACTAAAAAGTGAAGTAGGGTTTTAGACAATTGGAGAGATTGCGTAGATGGCGTAGAGAAGGCTTTTTGTAAGTGGGATCATTTGGATGGTTGGGAAAGAGATAAGATGCAGCGAGGGCCTCTCAGAAGCTTCTTGGTGGTTTCAGAAAGAGCCACCGTCGGCCCCAGGTTTCGCAAGCAGCTTCAACCGCCGAAATCCAAAACACTTTCCACCTTGAATTCTGAATGAACACGAATTGGCATCATCTTCTCAACCATACACATGTTCAACATCACCAGCATCTGTATGTGACTGGGTCATCTTGGAACACGAAGGGCTACCCAAGACAAATCATTATGTTGTAGAATAAAGAGCAAAGAGTAATTAGAGATCCACCAAGAAGGGTCCACCTTTCACTGCTGCCTGGCCAGCAGGAGCGACGGGCCTCGCGAAGTGCCATCGGAGAGACTTACGGGCTTGCATGATAACGATGTGTCTGGATCAAGACTCGGGTATTTACTTCAAACATTCCTAATGTTGCTTCACAATAGCATGAAAAACAGTGCCCAGGTGCATGAAAACGCCTCTCTTTTCACAGGCAGCACTTCGTTCGGGTCTTCAGCCATAACACAAATACTTACTAGTTCATGTTACTGTGATAGTGTGAATTCAGATGATAAATGATTGAAATTCACTTTGTAAGTACAAAGTGCTTCATAAATACTTCAGATCCAGAGAGACTTCAGCTTAGAGCTTCTGCCTCCATTTGGATTTCTGTTTATCCAGGTCACACAGGTCCCTGTTCCATTTGTAAATATTTCATGTTCCGCACCCTCCGCTTTACAGCTTCCCCTGCTCTCAAGGATGCTGACTGGGACCTTGACATTGGGGGAGACTGAGAAACCAGGACAAGCCAGGAATGGTTTGGGGTAATTTATGATTTGCAAACAGCCCCACCAATTTACCGTTTCTCTGTTTTTTCATGCTCTGAAGCAAAGATGAAACTACCTCTGTGACTTAGCACAGACCACAGGGATGGAAGTTTCATGGGAGGAGGCTCTCCCCAGAGAAAAGCTCATGCTCTCCACCTAGCACTTTGGGCTCACCAACCATTCATCAGCCAAGATGCAGCCTCTCCTCTCAGCCCCACCCCCAAGACAGGAGCTAAACAGGAAGACAGCCAAAGGCTCGCATTCCCTGGGAACACACAGGCGGGGGCAGGGCAGATGCTGCCCCCTCTATCTCCTCCCCTAAAGCAACACCCTGAAGACACTTGCTCAACACAGCTTGGCCTGCACTGTAGAGCCTGTAGGGCCGGCCGCTGTCTTACTGGCCCGAGAATTAGTGTTTAGTATTGCAGCTCAGCAGCGATACTACTTCCTCCCCCTGGTCCTCACTCTTCTCCTTTGTCTGTCTCTCAAGGTTTTATAAATCATGGTAGCCTGTTTGGTGGGTAGGCCTGAGTTCAAATCCCATCTCTGGCGCTTACTGCTTGTGCTGCCTGGCCTCACTCGACCTGTCTGTGTAATAAAATAAAGACCTGTCTCACAAGGTAACTCTAAGAAACAGGGTAATTAAGCATGCGAGGGCAATTGTTAAACTGCAGTGAGCTGTTTGCCCAAACTCCCCTCCAGGTGCTGCTCTGAGCTCCAAGGCCAGCATCTGTGGACAGGGCGGGAGCACCGCTGTGGCCGGGTTGGGTGTGCTTCCCTTGGGTGGGGACACCTAAGAAGTAAGAAAACAAGCCACCCGCTCCCACAAGCAAACCCGATGGGATTAGGGACAAGGACACAATAAACACTTGCGTTTGGAAATGGACGCGCAGGAGCACACAGCAGGCCCGGACCCACGGTAATTCTAACGTCCCCCCAGGCGGATGTGAGCAGCAACTTCCCCAGGGTGAGGCACACCCTGTGGTCAGCCCCCACTGACTCAACCCCAGAGGAAACTCCCACCCACTGTGCTCCCTGGTCCTTGGCTCTGTGCACGGGGAGCTCCTTCTCTCATCACCTTCCTTAGCTACATCTCAAATGGAATCCGCTCTCCTTTGGGGGCTGAGCAGGGCCCTCAGCCTCCCTCCCACCTATGAAAGGTTGGGGGTGGGTGCAAAGGTCACTTTAAGTACCAAGTGGGCAGTCTTTTTCACTCCAGCCTGGCAGCTTCTTTGCCCATACGACTCTCTTAAAATGTTGGTTGGTTTCTTATATGTTTGATTCTACTCAGCCGCCTGAACCAACCAGGAAAGATAATAATAAAATGATTACTTTTGCTGTAAGCCCCTTAGTTTGGGGTTGGTTTGTTATGTGGCCATAAATTAGCAGAACAAGGCATAGTAAAATCATTGTAATTTTCTGAAATTTAAATTTTAACTGGACAAGCTGTATTTTATTTGGTCACCCCCCAGGGGGCTCTGCTCCACATCCTCACTCTGGACTCAGCTAATGGTGCATTCGCTGTCAGAATATTTTAGAAAGAAAGGAGATGTGGCCATTCGCACATACGTATATAAAACAAACCACTGATAATTTGGAATTCAAATTCCACTGGGGGTCCTGTATTTTTCTTTGTTATTCCTGGTACCCCTACCCTCAAGTGACCCATATGAAGCAGGGAGCATTAGGAAGAAATAAAGCTTTGTTATTTTAAGCCCTAGGCAGTGGTTCTCAACCTTCTGGCCCTTTAAATACAGTTCCTCATGTTGTGACCCAACCATAAAATTATTTTCGTTGCTACTTCATAACTGTAATGTTGCTACTGTTGTGAATCGTAATGTAAATATCTGATATGCAGGATGGTCTTAGGCGACCCCTGTGAAAGGGTCGTTCGACTGCCAAAAGGGTCGCGACCCACAGGTCGAGAACTGCTGCCCTAGAGAATTAAGACTGTTACAGACAAATAACTTAGCCTATACTGACTTAACTATTTCCCATCTTTCATGAGAAATCATTTTTTTAAATATATTTTATTGATATTTTACAGAGAGGAAGGGAGAGAGATAGAGAGTCAGAAACATCAATGAGAGAGAAACATCGATCAGCTGCCTCCTGAACATCTCCCACTGGGAATGTGCCCGAAACCAAGGTACATGCCCTTGACCGGAATCGAACCTGGGACCTTTCAGTCCGCAGGCCGACGCTCTATCCACTGAGCCAAACCGGTTTCGGCAAGAGAAATCATTTTGATGAGGCATAGGATAGCACTATTATTTGAAATGAAGTAGAACGCTTCTCTGCATGGTAAAAGAGATAACAGAACTCTGGGACGTAATTTGAGAAAGAGAAAAGGACTTGATGGGAAAGTAGGCTTGCCTGACGGAGGCATGGCCACGTCAGTAGGATTTAGACTACTGAAGAGCTGGGTGCAAGAATGCCCTGAGGGGAGTGGGCACGGCTCTGCACTGTCATGTCCAGCTCTGTTAGCACGCGTGGGCTCAGGCCTCTGGGCAGGGCTGGAGATGGAGCTGTGGGTGGCCAGCTGGGCTCAAGTTCACAGGACGGCTCTGACGCTGAGAGGTCGATTGCATTCCACTGCACAGATGGCTGTGACTGTTCTGGGTCTCTGGACCCAGAGGTGCAGTTCAGTCACTTTGGTGGAGAGTTGACATTTCAACACACAAATCCAAACATTTTTGCTAATTTTTGATGGAAACATCTGTGTTATAGGAAAGCTCCTTGATAGCAAGGGCCTGCCTGTCTCTATCTTCATGGACTCCAAGCTTAGTGCAAGGTGGGTGAAATGTATAGAGAATGTAATCCATGAGACCAGGCCCTAAGTATATACATTATGAGACCTCCATTAGCCGCTACAGCTACTGCTTTTGACCACCAGGGGGCAGCATGGCATCTTGAACTAAACTGAGTTCAGAATCAGGGTGGAGTCAGTGATTCTCAAAACCAGGATGCCAGTCTCAGCCTGACATTTTTCTAGGCCCTCAGCAAAGGGGCAAAGTAGTCATTTTTCCTCACAAACCTCTATTTATCCGATTTTAAGGAATATCCTTTATTCTGATTGTCTTTCCCTATGACGTTTTGTCACTAACACATCCTTTCTTTTGTGAAATGGCGGTGACTATATGTGGCTAGGGGTTTTGGTTGGTTTGTTTATTGTTAATGCTCTTTTTTAATCAAATAAATCATGGCAACCTTCTGGTGCTGCAGAATGTTTTTAGAAAATTACTTTTTAGGTTTGTGAAATCACACGTCAGATATCCATTAGTGGAGAATGTCAGAATCAGACAGGGCTCACGACAAAATAAAAAAGATGGGGGAGTAGCTACATGAACCTTTGAGGCCCTGGATCTTCTTTCTGCCACCCACTGCTCCTTCCTTCCCGCTCCCCACGCCCGCCCCTGCCCAGCTCCTCCCCTGGCTGAAACCTGCTCTCAGGAACGCATCTGCTATCAGCAGCTCAGACCAAGGTGAACATTTAAATGACTGCTTTCCCTCCCGGGAAAGCCTGCCTTCCACGGCTTATCTCTGATTCCAGAACCCAGGCGTGTGTGGCCAGTTCAAAGGATTTCAGACCTGAGCAGACAGAGGAAGATACGAGAGCGCAAAGCAGCCCCCAGTGGGGGCCCTGGGCGAGCCTCCCCGGTGCAGGCACCGGGTCCTGGGGCAGGGGGCCCAGCTGCCTCCCCTCCTTCACTCCCTGGAAGGTCACCGGTCACCCCATAAATGCTGAGGGTATTCTGGCCCTGACCACAGAGAGCCTTCTGTCCCCCTGGAAAACTCCGAAGGCATCAGGAGCTGGGCCTGGATCAGCAGCTGGGATTTTGACAGGAAACAGGAAAGGCAGGACCTGTGGGCAAGATGCAGCTTGATCTAGGGCCCAGGAGAAAGCTCGGGGCTGTGTTTAGGGTTCGGGGCCCAGTTCAGTGTGTGGCTGCATCAGGAACATCATAGGGAAAAGGCAATGATAGTACAGGCAGGAGGGCTAGGCCAGCGGGCGAGGGGGCTGGTCCCTGCCACACAGACCTCCCGCTGGCCTGACTCACTCCCTGGCCTGGCTCCCTGACCATCAACTGTGGACAATGGTCCTTAGGGTTCAGAGAATCAAAGAAGAGAATGGGTTTGTAATTGGTATTAAATTTCAACCAACAAACACAAACAGTAAAGAAGAAGAAGAAAAAAAAGAACACTTAAAGTGAATGTTTACTTTTTTCTTAGTGTCTGAGTTCGCCCCATTCTCCCTGACGTGGGGAGCACCCTCGCCTGTGTGCAGGACTCCACTCGGCTGCAGACGCCCAGGCTGAGGGCACCCAGCGCAGCGTCCTCTCTCCCGCCTGCTCCCCGGGCGGCCCCCACTGGCTGCTTCTGCATCACCCCTACTCCTGTCTGGGTTAGTTTGCTAGGGCTGCCGAGACAAAGCACCACGAACTGGGAGCCTTAAAGTCTTAGAAACACAACCCCTGGCAGGAACCAAGGTGTCAGCAGGGCCAGGCTCCCTCTGGAGGCTCTAGGGGAGACATCCTTGCCTCTTCCTGGCTCTGGGGGCTGCTGGCAATCCTTGGTGGCCTCGGTGTGTGGCTGCATCACTCCAGCCTCGCCTCCCTCTTCACATGGCCGTCTTCGCTCTGTGCGGGCAGCTCTGTGCGGGCAGCTCTGTGCGGGCAGCTCTGTGCGGGCAGCTCTGTGCGGGCAGCTCTGTGCGGGCAGCTCTGTGCGGGCAGCTCTGTGTCGGAACTGCCTCTGCTTATGAGGGCGCTGACCCATTGGCTCACGCCCCCTCATCCAGTGTGACCTCATCTTAACCTGATTGTGCAAAGACCCTATTTCCATATCGGGCCACACTCTGAGGTCCCAGGTGGACGTGAACTTGGAAGGGACACTGTCACTGGTCCGCTTTCAGAAGCTCCTTCCAGTCCCCGCTTCCCCACTCGTTCTGTGCTCCTGAAGCACCTCTCTCCCTCTGCTCCGGGGCGAGGGAACAGCCCTCTCCTCTCCGAGAGCTCCACACCCTGCCCAGGCTCTCCCAGCTAAGAGGGCTCAGGAGCCTCACCCGAGGTCCCACAGCCCACCCCTCCCCAGGAAGCTGGGCCGGGGGGGTATGAGGGCAGTGGCCTCCTGTGCACAGCCCCACCAGCGTCCTGTCTCTCACTCCCACCACTCCTCTCTCTCCCCAACCTGAGGAGGATGTACTGATCCACCACAGCTCCTGACTTCCCCGAGTCCACTGAGGAGGGCCTCAATTCTGAAATGCAAAAGCCCAAAAGACCCCCTTTTCTCCAGAGCTTTGCCTTTCCTGGCATGTGTCTCACTGGCTAAACGGGACAAGGGCATCTGGTAAGGAAACACCAGCAATAAAGTGATTCGTGATTGGACAGTATCATCCCCCTGCCCCAGCCCCAGGTCACTGGATGCATGTGAGGGTCTAGCAAAGGCCCAGCGGGTACCTTCCAGGCAGCCAGGGGCCAACCATGGAGGTTTGCTTTACTTTCAGTGTTAAAAGTAGCAAAGTCCCAGGCAAAACAGGACCCGATGGTCACCCAGTAAAGGTTAGATCCCTTCCCCAAGGATCTGCACAACCTGGGGAGACTGTGTCTTGGGCCTCAGAACCCAAATGCTAAACAAATGAGGAGGTCTCTCCACAGAGGCCTTCTTTTATTTATATATATATTTTATTAATTTTTTTACAGAGAGGAGGGGAGAGGGATAGAGAGCTAGAAACATCGATGAGAGAGAAACATCGATCAGCTGCCTCCTGCACACTCCCCACCGGGGATGTGCCCACAACCAAGGCACATGACCATGACCGGAATCGAACCCAGTACCTTCAGTCCGCAGGCCGACGCTCTATCCACCGAGCCAAACTGGTTAGGGCCACAAAGGCCTTCTTTACAGAGCAGCCTGCACTCATGTACGAGCTCCCAGCAGCCCTGTGCGGACGCAGAGGCACCTGGCACAGGTAACACACAGGCACCCCGAGGACTGTCAGCCAGGCCCCGGGGCTCACCTCACAGCCCTTCCCTTGCACAGCCTCCTCTGCGACTGTTCCTCACATCTGCCAGCGGCTCCCCCACCACAGAAAGGACAATGCGAGTTCTGTTCCATATTCTTGAAAATAAAAACACTGTAGCCCCCCCTGCCCCAATACTGTCCCCGCCCCAAGATCCGTTCTCATGGTCTTTCTTTTCCTTTCTCCATAGCCAGAGTGGGCATCTCACTCTTAGCTTGTCTGTGGGCCGGAAAACAATCTGGATTTCCACAACCTGAAACCTATTTCTGGTAGGAAGCTACCATCTGGTGGATGTTTGAGAAACTGCCCACGTCCCGTGTTTGGAATGAACATCTGAGGGCAGCTGTCCTAACAGAAGGCCAACAGAAATATTACTGCAAGACGGGATGAGGGCTCCGCATGCCAACATGGGCCCGCCCCCTGCACATCTGGCTCCACACACAGGCAGTTATTCTTCCTCTAATCAGACGCAGCTCGCACCTTCTCTGTTTTCCGACCTCCTCGGTCCAGTTTACAAACAATTAAGACAGCTGTTCATTGTCTAGTCTCTTCTCCCCGAATGTACGTCTTGTTCCTAGACGTCATCTCTGAGGGCTGTCTCTTGTGGAAGCTGTCAAGCCTCATTCAGAAGCCTTCTCCTTGTCGAGTCCAGCCCTCCGTGGACAGGGCCACACACTGGCCTTGTCCTGGGTGGTCCCCTCCCCAACTTGCCATGCCCGCCTCTGAGACTGTGCACCCCTAACAGAGGTGGGGGAGCTGCCACAGGACCCATGTGGGTGGTGGCACAGGCTGAGCAGGCAGGTGCTTGCTCCCCTGGGATCAGGGATTTGGAACCAGTGTCCAGAAAGCAGAACCTGGTGAAGCTAGACCTGGGAGGCTGCAGCTAGACTCCAGGGCCAGGGAGGCTGCAGCCAAGCGCATAGGAGAGCAGCCAAGGCTGGGCTGCCCAGAGCAGACCCCGCCGGGGCTGAGGCGTGAGTGACCCTGAGCCTCACTCCACGTCCCAGGCCACGGGCTTGTCCTTGGACTTCATGAGTCTCATGAAGTGTCTGACAGGGACAGCCCCTCTGAAGCAGGCTGGGGGGGCGGGGCGATGTGCTCACAGTTAGAGTCACACATGCACCTGACAAAGGTCTGAGTCACCTGATAGTCGGGGACTGCTCGCCTGCAGGGACCCGAGGATTTCACGGAAATGAATCGCTTCTAATCAAATTTCGGAGGGACTTGATACTCTGTATAATACATAGCATCTGTGATCAACAGTGAGATACACCAACCTGCCCTAGGCCTGCCTGAAGGTTCCAGCAAGGGAGGTGGCTACCCTCTGCCCCCTGAGGAGCAGGTTTTCTCTGAGCATCTCCCATGATGCAGATGGTTTGGGGAGGAAGTGTGTGGGGATGTGGGAAGGACACACTCACTCCCACCAGAACCACTGGGAGTGTTGGTGGGATGACAGGTGAGGTAGCCAGAGGGAGAGATTCCAGGATTGTGCATGGGTTTGCAGGGAAGCAGTTTAGTGGGCAGGATGTGGGTGGGAAAGAAGCAGGATGGGCAGAGGGGAATGGAGCTGGATGCAGCCCAAGAGCAGCTTGGTGGCCCCCATGGGAGCTCTGAGTGTAATTGGCTGGCGAGGGTTGCCTGGGGTGGTGCCACAAACTTTTGCAGCGAGGATTCAGGATCTGGAAAGGGGGCTGCATATAAACAGATACACTAGACAAGAAATATAAATTTAGAAGGCATGGGGGAACCAGGCAGAGGAGTACTCTCTAGTGGAGTGGCTCCCTGAATGTCCGGACCCATAGCTTTTTATTTACTAGAATACACATTTGCCCTTTAGCAAACCAAACAGACATCAATGGTAAGGTTTGGTAAACAATAAAGGACTATCATGTTATGGGATTGCCTTCAGCCATTCAGCCAGCAACAGGTAATACATGCTGATTCTCAGCCCTTGCTGAATATCAAAGTCCATCAGCCTTCTAACGGACTTCTCACATTTATATGTTAACTACTTGTTGGTCTTAGCATCCAGCAGGGTGGGCCAAGAGGTCCTGACCTTTACACCTGCATGAGTCAGTCATAGGATGCGGGTCACCTGGCAAAGGCCAGGACCTTGGACAAGGAGGCTCTCTACAGCCCTAGGCTGTCTGCGACAGGCCTGTTGGCATGGGGTGACTAGTCCTTCCCTGGAGGAGTCCCTCATCTATTAAAACCAACTCCTAATATGGTGTTTACCTCGTGTTATGGTCTCATTCCCACTAGGAGATGGCATCTCTCATGCTCTCTTCATCCTTACCCTCATTCAATGAGAAATCAACACTGGAATTTACATGAAATAAATCAAAGCATCCCCCAAAGACTGGGACCTATGTAGGAAATATTGGAAATTTCTATATCTGTTCAATATTTTCTCTTTTACCCCTTCCCTTTACTATACTGTTCTTCCCCTTTCTTGGTTTTCTACCCTCTCTCCTTTCTCTCCTTCTACAGTCAGAGTTTTTGTTTCCTAAGAAGATGTGCCTTCCAGCCCCAAATTTGTTTCTCTCATCCTCTTCATGTCATTCAGGATCTACCCCTCATCATGCATTACTACATTACTATGTGATGGCTGTACAGTAGCTCGCTCCTTATCTGTGGGGATATGTCCCAAGGTTTCCAGCGGGTACCTGAAACTCCGATGGTACTGGACCCTAAATATACTGTGCTTTTTCATATACATACATACATACCTATAGCAAAGTTTATTCATAAATTAGGCACTGTGAGAGATTTACAACAGTATGTTATCTATAATAATAAAAGGGTAATATGTTAATTAGACCAGACATCCTTCCAGACGAAGCCGGGGCTATGAGGGAAGCCTGGGTCCCGCATGCCAAAGGGAAGCCGGTGCCAGTAGCCAGGGGAAGGAAGGCCTACTCTTGCACAAATTCCATGCATTGGGCCTCTAGTAATAAAATAGAATAAATGTAACAATATCTTATATAATAAAAGGCTAATATTCAAATTGTCCCCTCAACTGGGAGTTCGACCAGGAGTTCAACAGGGGGTGGGGCTGGCCGGCCAACCACCCACAGCCCCTCCCCCGGCCAGCCCGACCCAATCAGCCCTGATTAGAATGGGCCAGCCAGACCCTACCCGTGCACACATCTGTGCACCGGGCCTCTAGTACTGTAATAAAAGTTCTGTGAATGTGGTCTCTCTCTCAAGATATCTTATTGTACTGTCCTCACCTTTTCACTTAGAGGAAGCACTTCACAGCTTTTCTTTGGCAAATCTGAATTGCCAGCATCACTGCTCTTGTGCCCTGAGCCGTTGTGAAGTGAAATAGGGTGACTTGAACACAAGCACTGTGATACCAACACAGCGAGTCTGATAACCAGCATGGCATAATTTAAAACTTAGGAATTTTTTATTTTTGGAATTTTTCACTTCATATTTTCAGATCTTGGTTGACCACAGGTAACCGAAACCAAGGAAAGTGAAACCAATGGATTAATGACATTTTCAGCTCCCCCTTGCATAAGCCTTTGTTCCTACCTCTTCCCGTCCTAGAATTTTTCCTGAGCCACTCCGTGTGCTGCCTTACTAGACAAAGCACAAAATGTAGGTGTGTGATCTGGAATAACTTACAGACCACACTGACGCCGAGCGCGGAGTACCTGGCCACTTCCCAGCTATTGGCCCTCCTCGCCCCTCCCTAGCTGGAATCACTCCTCAAGCTGAGGGCCCGGAAACGCTCTGGCTTCTTCAATTGCCAGTTTAATTTGCCACCATCTGTCACAGAGAATGCAAGTTCCCAGAGCCCAGAACACATCTTCCAGGGCATAGCACTGATTCCCACCAGCTCCAGGCAGAGGAAGATAACCAGGGGGGAGGGAGGAAGCTGAAGCTGGACCGAGTCCCACGGTGGCAGCCTCGGTTTCTGAACTATCCCCACTCAGCGTTCATGGATAGAATTCAGGATTTCTTAACATTTAGAAAATTAGTGTCCTTGAGTAATCTTCCAGAAAGATAGCCTCCTAGATACAGCGTCTATTCTTTTGTATGTTAGCACCTCCAGTACCCACCACCAAGGGGTTAGGCGATGCTACCAGAAGGAACGGAAAGAAAAAATCTTAAGATCCACAGGTGTGGGAAGTGACTTTTTTTTCTCGAGGCATCAGTGGTAAAATCTGTCATATCTGATAAAGAAACAAAGCAATGTGAATGAGTGGAGCAGCCTTAGACGGGTGTCCTCTGCCTAGAAGGTCAACAAATATATTTACATCAGCCTCAATATTCGTATATCTGGGCCTGTTACAATGGCCACACTGAGAATACTTGCTAGGGGGGTTTAAAAAAACAACATAGCATCCCTTTTAAGAAGTAGCTGGATTTCTAGCAACTTCAACCCTCCAGAACCCACCCAGGAGCCTGGAGGTAAAGTAGAGATATCACTGCCTCCCCCGACCACCAGGGGGCATGCGTTCGGGACACAGCAGTATCTAGCCTGAGCAAGCCGTGTGCTCACAAACATGATATTAATTGTGAAGTCCTTGCAGTCTTCTGGGAGCCTCCTCTGTGCTGCAGGTATAATTCTGTAAATGAAGGCAGCCAGAAGCACTTCTGAATTCCAAGTCTGGCCTACCCCAGGGTTGCCTTGCCAACCTCCTTGGCCAACGCTAATCACAATTGTTAATGCGGGTAATTCCACCTCCGATTAATCCGATCGAAGGACACATGCCCAGAGTCCCTTGTTACCACCCGTGGTCTGGTTCCTAACCCACGGCTTGCAGCCACCAGCCACAGCAGAATACAGTGGACAGTGGTTACGGCTGACTGTCAGGGGTGCGATCTCCACCACCTCGCCTTCTCTGGAACGCCCTTCTCTGCATACGCTGGTTTGAAATTCAACCACCTAAACACCAAAGAGGACATTTTATAAACTCCACATATTCAGAGCAAGTAGGGAAAAAAATGTCTTACGGAGCCATGTCATGTTGAGGACAAGCCCAAGCTACTCTACTCCGACCCAGGACTGCCCCACCCACCCTCTCCTCTACTGCTTCTGAGAAGAGGACCAGCCCATCACTCTTTTCCAGACCTAACCCACCCCCCTCACTCTCCATCCCACCCTCTCTTACCCATTCTGGAACTTGAGTCAGAAAGCACTCTCTCTCACCCAGCCCAGGAGTGCTCAACGCTCCCCAGGGAACAAACCCACGCAACCTGTCCTCCCTCCTTTCCTTCCCCTCTCCTACCACTGAGCTCTCTTTTACTCCTTTAAATACACATACCTTGAAAAGAGCTGTGTACAATGATCAGATCTGTCTCAGCACCTTCTCTTTCCCCTCGCTCCTTGCTACCTGCTTCAGTTCCCATTTCTCTTCTGAAGTTGGTCCCTCAAAAGCCACCAGTAATCTCCCAATTGGGAGATTTAGTAACCTTTTATTCAAGCTTTATCTTGGCCAACTCTCTGCCATTTTGGCATTTCTGCCAGCTATTTCCTTAATGTCCTCGGCTGTCCTGGTCCCCAGGACACTTCTCTCTGTGATTCTCATCCTAATCCATGACCACCTCCTCTTTCTCCCTTGATTCCATCTGCAGAGCATTCTCCAAAGCCCTGCCCTTGGCTTATTCTCTCTTAACTTCCCTTTCTCAGGACGTCAGCATGTTCCTCCCTGTGAGTGGTGAATGCTGCATCTTTACCTTCAGTTCTGAAGATGCTATTTGAGCCAGAGAACTCTATGTGCACCTGCCTAGTAGACATTTCCATTGTTACCTTCAAAATCAACAGGTGCCAAACTGAACTCGTCATTTTCCATCCTAAACGTACTCGATGCCTCTTTTCGCTATTGGCACCAACATGCATTCTCACCCCAGTCATGTTAGTCACCACCCAGGCTCAGCCACGCAGCATCGTCCTGCCTCCACCTCCACCAGGCCTAATGATGAACACCGCCGCTGCCTCTGCACAAGCTCTCCCAACCGCTCCTCCCCTCTCCCCTTGCTCCCCTCTAGGCCAGCCCCCCCGGGGCTCTTCTCTGGGTGATTCTGTGCAGGCTGACTTATTGTGACATTACTTTGTGGGTTTTGTGTTGCCTTTTCCCTCTGTGCCATGAAGTCAGCTAAACATCTTGTGCATCCTTCCTTGCACACTGAATGCCTTTGAGGGCAACAAGAGGAGAGAGGGGATGCTTTAAGGAAAGAGGAAGAGAGACCAGGAAAGACTTAAAAAACAAAACAAGTGGAATCCTATTCAACAACAAGAAAGTAATATTAAGCAACAAAAAGGAACACATATTGACATCCACAGCAATGGGAATGAGTCACACAGGTATAGCTTTGGGAGAAAGAAGGTAAAGTTTTTATGCATATGAAATTCTAGAACAGGGCTAGAACTCAAGAGTGGCTGCCTTGGGGTAGGAGGGTTGACGGGAAGGGGCACAAAGGAACAGCATTCTGTGCAGGATGGGTCCCAGCTGGCACCCTGAGCTGGCAAGATAGGCCACCGTGACCCTAAACTAGGATAAGCCGGCTGGGTAATACCTCACCTTTATTCATCTTTCTTAAATGTATATACAGCTCACATTTATTTCAAATGTTTAATATTATAAGTGTTTTGGGTCTTTATTTAGAAGTTTGGTGATGCTTTTGTGACCAGAAAAATGCCACAGGAATTTAACTCTTGTTTTATACCAATTGGGCTATGGTAAAATTGGTTTCATTATACCTCGTTTCACTTAAAGTCACAGCTTCCAAGAACCTATCGCCAACACTGAGGACTTACCTGCATCTCATCCTCCAGTCGGATGTCTGGACAGTGAAGGTACCTGAGGTGGGGGGTCTGCAGCCGAAGACACAGGGCTGACCACTGTGGGCAGAGCGTGGCACTGTCAGCGAGGCCTACTGATCCCATCAGGCCATATGAATCTGTAGGATTAGGAACCAGTTGGCAGCAACAGCTCTTGGAAGAGAAGTCAGCAAACTTCCCAGCCTCCCAGCCCCGGTAGACAAGGAGCAGGGAAAGGGGGCAAGGGAGGAGGTTCCCCCCCCTACCCCCCACAACCTACCCCCCCCCCCCCCCTGCGCGCACACACCTGTCATCGTGGCCCGAGCAGCCTCGCCACGTTGAGCTGTGCTCAGGACAGGAGCTTTGAAATGACTGGAGACGGCAGCGGTTCACAATGAATTTAACGGGGTTCGCTTCCTCCTGGCTCCTTCACACGCAGTTAGTTGAGGGGAAAATAAAACCGTTCCAGGTGTGTCCGTCCCGAAGTGACTGGTCCTCACGCCAGTTAGTGAGCGCAGAGGCACGTGGGCGCGGAACACAGCTCAGCCCCTGTCACTAAGTGAAGCACTGCAGCCCCTGAGGCACCAAACCCCGGGTAGCAGCCTGCAGACTGCGTGTCTGGCCAGCCTGAGTGAGGAGAGCAGTGAGGAAAGGGCAGCTCGTTGGGAACGTGGGCTTTTATCAGATCACCGCTGGCTACCTGCTTCTTCCTCTACTCCCTACCTCTGCTGGCTGTGAAGACCTGCGCCCCTGAGCTTCAAGCACCGAGAAGTGTTACTGCAGGTGTAAGTGGGTGCATGACACAGATCCCCTCCCGGCCACGCCCCGAGAGCCAGAGACTCCTGCTTCTCCCCTAACCCTCCGCCGGCAGGGCAGGCCCACCTGGGAGGCAATGCGTAAATTGAGACAACTTTTTTAATGCTGCTCTATTCAGATCTATTAATGTCTTCAGTGGTTCCCCTGAGCTATATCTTAATTAATGGTTTATGTGCCTCCATCAAAGTGGTGGGTGAGCAAAAGTAAATACGCAAAGATTTGAAAAACAAATCAAATTCCAGTGAGGAGTTGTGCAGTTACTTCTGCCCATTTTCAACTGCAAATGACAATCTGTATTTCCTCAGAGTGGAATCTGACAGCTTATCGCCTCTTTGAGTTCCTGAGTATCTATTTTCTCTCTAATGATACTGCTAATGGGGGGCCTATTTGCACTCACCACACATTATGACAAACACATTTATCCACTGACATTTAGGGGACTGCGGACAAATGGAGCCATAAAGAGCTTCAATCGCGCACTGCCTCATTGCCTAGGGGCGATTTGTACTGTATTCCGCAGAGGTGGGGTTGTGATGGAGAGGATACCACAATCTGTTACTTGGGTAAAGGCTCAAGGAAACTTCCCAGCCTCGCAGCCGAAGATGCGAAACTTCTTTGATTCCGTGTGCAAAGTATTTATTGGACATCTACTATGTGGTCAAAACATTGTAAAAAGAAAAAAGAACATTGAAAAAAAAAAATCAGGTGGCATTTTAAGCACAGACTCCACCCTCCAGGAAGAGACAATTACTCTGTGAAAGAAAACTACACACAAAGCCATTAAAAATGAAAAAACAGAATACAGGCATATGTGCAATGTAGATATTATGTAAATACATTGCACACATATTTAATGATAAATTGAGAATTGTCAGAATGGAAAAAAATCAATTCCGTTCACTTGGTCTTACATCTGTAACATTAAATAATCAGTTAAAAAGTGACAACATCTAATAAATTATTAATGCAACTGCCTTCTTGGAGTGTTCCTGATACTCAGTTAAAATCAGTCCCTTCATCCTTTTGTCCCTTACACTTGGAATGTACTTCTGTTCTAGCCCAACAGCTTAAGGCTTCCGGAGCAACCAATCATCTGATAAAGGCAAGCGAAGAGTATTGACCAGTACTGTGAAGGGGACTGCATACGGAGGAAGTATAACACTTACAAGATTTGGGGGGGTGGACCCTGACAAGATAGAATCATTATGTAAACCCCGAGAAGGAACTTATCTACTGAGATAGACTCTCCTGGTCAACTGGGGCCCCAAGTTTTACGCATAATAGGAGCCTCATGGCCACTGCTGACAGGAAATCCTCATGTGCTCTGTCCACCAGGAAGAGCCTGAGTGAACTCAACTTCCCACACTGCGCCTGCTGTTCAACCACTGCAGGGAAACCTGATTTGCTCTTTCTACCAACTGAGATCTGCCCTGTCCAATCAGAACCGCACATATTGGATGCCTCATTTACATAAAAACAAACCTAATTGAGAACCAGGGCAGGAACTTTAGCTCTGAATTGGTGGAACACAATTTAGGTGGCTACCTGAATCTGTGTTTCCTGGGCTGCAGCTCCTCCTTTGCTCAAATAAATGCTTTTTTAAATTATTTTTTAGAGTCAACAATTGATTTTGGTTTACAGGGGTAAGGGTGACATTTAAATACATCGGCATTGCAACAGGCTCAGAGCGAAGCAGGGCTGTGCGGAAAGGGCCGGACCTCAGGTTGGGACTGCAAATTGAACCCAGGGTCCCTAGAAGCTACAAAGTTTACATGTGGGTTGTTGTGTCCTCAAACCCCTTTTCTGAGACTCTGCACCGAATTTGGGAATTGAAGCATTTTTCTGTGTCAAAGTAAAATATGTTACAGTGGGATATTCCATTTCATTCTTACTGATATACTTTCAAATAGCAAAATTTCTGAGAGTCTATGATCTCAGAGAGCAGTTTCTCAGAATGTCGCTCAAAGGGAGCTGTTATGACATGTTACAGCTGCGGCACGTCCTTGGGAGAGAAATTGCTTCCTATGAACTCTGCAGCTGGCTTTATCTGTGTCTGATGGAGGGCATGCATATTTACATTTTCTCAGCCTGAGCTAATTTTTACTTTCTCACGTCCATTACAACCAAAACACACACCACCCCGCGTTTGGGTTAGTGTTCAGGGCTCTCTCCCAGCGAGGCTATAAATACAGCATGCTCTGTATTCCCTCCGAGGCCCAGCCCAGGCTCCTACATGGCAGATGCTAAAAAATATTCTTTGGACTGAATTTGATTTCCAAGAAATAACATTTCAAGTTCAGCAAAGATATCGCATCAGGCCCAGGTAAAACGAAGGTTAATTAGGGCTAGTCCAGTGGGAGCTGGGGAGCTCTTCCACCGGAGAGGCGTGCAGCACCGGAAGCAGGACATTCCTCCTTAGCCAGGGGAAACATCATCTGAGCAGGATTGCAAGAGGGATCCGTTAACTTTCAAAGGAAAGAGGCCTGGTTGGCTTTCTGTGTAAATCCTGCTGCGGGACAATATGGTAATTACAAACCTGTGCCCTTCAGATTTTGCTTTTTCTGAATGGTGACAGTAATCAGCCTTTTCTTTGTCTTATCCTACCTTTGGCATATATTAATTGCTTTAAAAGGCAGAGCCTACCACGTTTTTATTGCTCAAGTAATGTATGTTCAATCATCTCAGCTCAAATATGTCATCATGAAACAATTGCACCCGTTATAGAGAACATAATGAAACCACGTGGAGTGGAAACTGTTCTTAACCCAGCAGAACCCCTCAACTAAAGGGCTTTTGTCTGACAGGAACACTTCCCACTTCATCTCATCATGAAATGTTAACACACTGTGAAGAGTCGTTTGTAAATTGTTCTGGTGGGGGTAAACGGAGCACAGGAAGCACAGAGCGCTGCTGTTCACAGACCTAAAGACGTGCCACTAGAATCCCTACCTGTTCTGTAATTCTAGGGTAAACTTACTAGGAGTTGAGGAACACAAGACTTCTGATCTGATAAAGCAGTTCTGCTTTGCACCAAATTGCAAGCTAGAGTCCATCAGTCAATGCTTAGGTTACTAAACAGAAACTAAGTCTAGATGACTAAATGAAAACCGTTCTTAAAGAACATTCCTCACTGAGCATTCTGCCTTGTCCTCTTGATCAGCAACACCTGAGGCTCTGGCCCTCCGCTCAGGGGCAGCAAATTGCTTTTTCCAGTCAATGTGTGGAGCCCCTTCTTGAGAACAAGACGGACAGGATACATGCATTAGTGCAGTGGTGCCAGGTTTCATGTAATTTGAAAGCTCCCTCCCTCCAAGGTATCTCAAGACTACCTAAAATACTACACATATGCAATGGCTCAGCCAGTGTTGCTCAGTGGTTAAGCATCAACCTGTGAACCAGGAGGTTGCAGTTCGATTCCCAGTGAGGGCACAGGCCCGGGTTGCCAGCTCAATCCCCAGTGTGGGGCGTGCAGGAGGCAGCTGATCAATGGTTCTCTCTCAGCATTGATGTTTCGCTCTCTTCCTCTCTGAAATCAATAAAATATATTTTTAAAATAATTATCAGAATACAGAATAGAGGCAGGTATATCCTAAATATATTCTGGGATATAAAATCAAAATCACAATCCTCTCCCATGCTAAATCTCAAGTATGTTAGGGTCAGGACACATGTGGTTAATTCTACGCTAAAGTAGTAAAAGCAACTGGCTAGTTTCATACATCAACGTAAAACACCCACTTATGGAGGTCTAGTGGAAATGTTGCATGTTGCAAAGTGGAAATAATTTCTGAGCTTCTTTTCTGGGTAGAAACCCTTCATTTACCCTATCCTATCTAATAAAAGAGAAACATGGTAATTAGCGTTCAACCGCTACCCTTCCCATTGGCTAATCAGCGAGATATGCAAATTAACTGACAGCCAAGATGGCGGCCGGCAGCCAGACAGCTTAAACTGAACATGAGGCTTGCTTACTTCAGTGACGGAGGAAACCAACGTTCCCCACCTGCCTTACTGGGTAAGGCCTCTGAGCTTGCAGTTTGAAACATTGTAACAAATATAGAAGCTAAACAAAACCCCAGAAACCAGCTTTCAGCTGGCTGGGATCTCAGAGCTGGAGTTGATACAGTGTTTCAAGATTATAGAACCCAAACAAATCAGATACCTGCTTTCAGCAGCAGAGGCCTCAGAGCTGGAGCCAGAGCTAAAGCTGGCCCAGAATAAAAAAAGAAAAAATGAAAAAAAGGAGCAGTTGGGAGCTTCAGTCACCCGCCAGCCTGAAAACAGCCCTCAGTCCCTCACCCAGACTGGCCAGGCACCCCAGTGGAAACCCCCACCCTGAAGGGTGTGTGGCAGCTGCAAACAGTCATCATCCCCTCATCCAGGCTGGCCAGGCACCCCAGTGGGGACCCCCACCCTGATCCAGGACACCCTTCAGGGCAAACCAGCCAGCCCCACCCATGCACCAGGCCTCTATTCTATATAGTAAAAGGGTAATATGCCTCCCAGCACCGGGATCAGCAGAGCCGTGAGACCTCCTGGCACCGGGATCAGCGTGACGGGGGCAGCGCCCAAACCCTCTGATCGCCCTGGGCCTCTATGTGTGACAGGGGGAGGGGCCACAACCTCCCTATCGGCCCTGCTCTGTTCCTGACAGGGGAAGGCGCCCCAAACCCCTGATCGGCCCTGCTCTGTGCCTGATAGGGGGGAGCTCCCCAACCCCCTGATCGCTCTGCAGCTCTGTGTGTGGCAGGGTGTGGCACCCCCACCCCCTGATCGGCCCTGCTCTGTGTGTGACAGGGTGTGGCACCCCAACCCATGGGCCCTGCTCTGTGTGTGACGGGGTAGAGCCATAACCTCCCCATCGGCCGTGCCCTGAGTGTGACAGGGTGCAGCGCCCCAAACCCCTGATCGGTCCTGCTCTGTGGGTGATAGAGGGCGGCACCCCAACCCCCTGATCTGCCCTGCTCTGTGTGTGACAGGGGGCGGTGCCCCAACTCCTCTATCGGCCCTACTCTGTGAGTGACGGGGGGAGCTCCCCAACCCCCTGATGGGCCCTGCTCTGTGCGTGATAGGGGGAAGCTCCCCAACCCCCTGATTGATCCTGCTCTGTGCGTGACAGGGTACGGAGCCCCAACCTCCCTGATGGGCCCTGCTCTGTGCGTGACGGGGTACAGAGCCCCAACCTCCCTGATGGGCCCTGCTCTGTGCGTGACAGGGTACGGAGCCCCAACCTCCCTGATGGGCCCTGCTCTGTGCGTGACAGGGGGCGGTGTCCCAACCCCCTGATTGGCCCTGC
Organism: Myotis nattereri; assembly: GCF_964212035.1. Classification (NCBI taxonomy): domain Eukaryota; kingdom Metazoa; phylum Chordata; class Mammalia; order Chiroptera; family Vespertilionidae; genus Myotis; species Myotis nattereri. The sequence continues at coordinate 80,205,401 of NC_138082.1, read as the reverse complement.
TCTGTGCGTGACAGGGTACGGAGCCCCAACCTCCCTGATGGGCCCTGCTCTGTGCGTGACAGGGGGCGGTGTCCCAACCCCCTGATTGGCCCTGCTCTGTGAGTGACAGGGGGCAGCGCCCCAACCCCCTGATTGGCCCTGCTCTGTGCGTGACAGGGGGTGGCGCCCCAACCTCCCCATCGACCCTGCCTTGAGTGTGACAGGGGGCGGTGCCCCAACCCCTCAATCGGCCCTACCCTGAGCGTGACTGAGGGTGGCATCGCAACCTCCCAATCCGCCCTGCTCTGTGCATGACAGGGGGCGGCGCCCCAACTCCCCACTCGGCCCTGCTCTGTGCCCGACCAGGGGCTGCACCTAGGGATTAGGCCTGCCCTCTGCCACCTGGGAGCAGGCCTAAGCCAGCAGGTTGTTATCTCCTGAGGGGTCCCAGACTGGGAGAGGGCACAGGCCAGGCTGAGGGACACCCCTCCCCCTGAGTGCACAAATTTTTGTGCACCAGGCCTCTAGTTCTAATATATAAAAACCCTGGGTCCATCATGACCAGAGGCTCAACCAACTGGAAGTCAGTCCTGAAATCAGTGCTGGGTTGCTGTGGCGACCCAGCACTGACTGCTGAGGGGGCTGCGAATCAGGCCCAGAGAGAGGCCTGAAGAGAAAAGCAGGGTCTGATCAGTAGCATCTGTGGCAGCTGTTAATCAGCACTTGCCTCTCTCTTTCTCTCCAGCAGCCACACCTCCATTTCTCTCCAGGCCTCCACTGGAGCTGCTGATCAGCCTCACCTTTCTGATCAGGCCCCATTGATAGGCCCAGGGACACTGACATAGAAACTGACCAATCAGAACCAAATCTGAGTGAAGTGTGAGGAGCCAATGGCTGCCTAGGAGGCTGAGCCTTTGATGCTGACTGGCATAGAAACTGACCTATCAGAACCAAATCTGGGTCAACTGTGAGGAGCCAATGGCTGCCTAGGAGGTGGAGCTTTTGACACTGACTGGCATAGAAACTGACCAATCAGAACCAAATTGGCCAGCAGGGAAGGGCAGTAGGGGGTGGGATCAGGCTGTCAGGGGAGGGCAGTTGGAGGCAACCAGGCCAGCAGGTTGAGGGTAGTTGGGGGCCATCAGGCTGGCAGGGGAGGGCAGTTGGGGGGTGACCAGGCTGGCAGGGGAGGGCAGTTGTGGGCCATCAGGCCAGCAGGGGAGGGCAGTTGGGGGCAAGATCAGGCCAGCAGGGGAGGGAAGTTGGGGGTGATCGGGCTGGCAGGGGCAGTTAGGTGTTAATAAGTTCAGCAGGGGAGCGGTTAGGGCAGCCGTGGGCAAACTACGGCCTGCGGACCGGATCTGGCCCGTTTGAAATGAATAAAACTAAAAAAAATAAAAAGACTGTACCCTTTTATGTAATGATGTTTACTTTGAATTTATATTAGTTCACACAAACACTCCATCCATGCTTTTGTTCCGGCCCTCTGGTCCAGTTTAAGAACCCATTGTGGCCCTCGAGTCAAAAAGTTTGCCCACCCCTGGGTTAGGGGGTGATCAGACTGGCAGGCAAGCAGTTAGGAGCCAGCAGTCCCGGATTGTGAGAGGGATGTCCTTGTGGGATCGGGCCTAAACCGGCAATCAGACATCCCCCAAGGGGTCCCAGATTGGAGAGGGTGTAGGCTGGGCGAGGGATACCCTCCCCCCACCAGTGCACGAATTTTATGCACTGGGCCTCTAGTATGCTAATAGGAAAATGTAGGACATAATTTGATGGGTGCCTCAACTCTGCTTGATGAATTAAAGGCAATTATCATGTCCACATAACTTGAGGAAATCAGTCTTATATTTCTTTGTTGACTTTGCACCTTTCTATATCACTAAAGAGAACTTGTATAAAGTCTTACCTTAAAGAAGCAGAGAGAATACAAGCAAGTACTGTTAGAAACTAAACTTTAAGGATGAAAAAAAGTTTAGAATATTATCCAATTCCTTGCCTTTTCTGGCTTTCTTTAATTTTAGGATATAAACAATTTTGGTTCTGACATTGAAATTTTAAGGTGCTTTGCTGTGACTTGGTTATTCTTTTAAAGTTCCAGAATGCAAACAAACAAAGACCTCTTTTTTGCTCACTATTATATCCTTAGCACCTTGAAAATGTTTAGCATATAAAACGTTCCAAATTGATACTGCTGTATAAGTAAATCCCACATTGAATTACTGCTGCAGCCTAAGAAACACCTTTTTTTTTTTTTAACTGAAGTCACGGGTTTATTACTGAAAATGACATCCTTTAAATGGGAAAATGAAATGTGTTATTTCTATAACCCAGATCCAATTTGCTTTTGATAGCAGCAAATCTAATTGAAATATATTCATTTACGGATGAGGGGAGAGAAGAGAGACACCTAGTGGATGGATTGGGAGACTAAACTCAAAACCTACCATCTGCCACTCCATCTCCTGCTAAAAGTCTGAAAAAGTCGTTTGTCTGTGAAATAGGTCAAAGCACGTAGTTACTTCAATTTCAAGAATACTAGAATGCTAATGATTTAACAAAAAGTCTTCTACTTGGGGTTTAAAAAGTCATCCCTGTCCCCTGGGTGGTGGTGGGGGGGGGGGGGGGGGAGAGTACTTAAAACCATTTCATTCATGCTTCCAGTGCCCTAAGGACTAATGTTGAGGTGTAACTTTCCGTTTTATAAAAGGTGAAGAGAAATAGGAAACGATCAAATACTATACTTCTTTTTTAGATATATCATTGGCAGGTGAATCCACAGGCACACAATTCAAATGTAACCCAATGTGAGATCATTAGAAGACCCTTGATCTTGAGGTTATTAAAATATATGTATGTACACATAAGGGTTGAACCACTTCAATGGGCTTGAAAGACATGAATTTTTAAGACAGCTATAAATGGATACGTAAACAGAATTTTAATTTGTGCCAAATATGTGACATTTTTAAAGTAGTCATTACTCTGTGTCCTAAATATTCTCTTTTAATTATTGGAGCAAAACAGTGAGTCAGAAATACCATTTCTATATGTATTTTCTGATCCAGATAACTTTATTCAACAAGTATTTGAGCATTTGACACATGTCAAGAATTGTATTTTATAACATTAGCAGAAACCTCACTTTTATTTGTAGTCTAAAAATGCTTTCCCAGTCTTTAAAATCAGTTGTGGTACTTTCTGATTCACAAAAGCCCAGTTATGTCACTGGTAAGTTTCTTTCAGTATCAGTGAGATCTGAAATACGGTACACAAATTTAGCACCAATTTAGAGATTCATGGCCCAAGCGTGCAAGAGCTCAGAACAGTCTCAAGTTCCATCTGTTACTCTGAATACAGAGTCCTTTTTTCCAATTCAGTCTCAAATAGACTTGCTGAGTTTTAGGCTCTGGTTATGAGCTCAGCGCTTCAGCCTGGTAACTCTGGGCCTCATGCATGGTTTGGTAGACATATATTGCAGTTTTTTGATACCTCTCTCCTCAGTAGCATCTAACACAATAATGTTGATATTGGTTCTCCCAACAAAATGGGTCAGAGAGGCTAAGCAACATTGCTAAGTAAACTTTGAAAAAACTTTTAATAGACCATATGCTACTCCATATAAACAAAAATAATTATTACCAACAAGTCCTATTCTGCCACTATTTATGTGGCCTTTGTCAGCCAAATCCCTTCAAATGTTTTCTCATCTGTAAAATGTAGGACTAGGCCAGACTCTGAACATTCCACAATGCAACTTATGTCAAGTGTGTGTGTGATTTCAACCTTAACTGCAACAATTTTTAAGTTTTCCTGTCAATGTTTGAGTGGCAGATACCCTCCCATCTTATCCCCTACTCTTGCTTAGTCACATCATGCTCATCCTTCCCACGAGTGACTAATTGTTATACAGGTGGTTTCTTTGATACCTAAAACATCTTCCCCACCTACACTCCATCTACTAAATTTTCTTCATTTTCCAAGCTATTGGAAAAGAGAAATCAAGTCTATTCTAGTAGAAACTATCCTATATAAAGTAATTTAGTCAATTCATGAATGTACTATTACATGACATATCAACTAAGCATTGTGGCACCAAAAAACAATGTACTCTCAATAAAAGATGTATGGTTCCAACTCCTGTATTGACTCTCTAGTAAACCTCCAATTAAAGATTAACAATCTACTGCACCAGTGACTCACTCATTGAAAATGGAGAAAATTTTACATCATCATCCCTAAATTAATTGGTTTGAAATGGGAGTTAGAGAAAATAAAAATTGTCAAATAAAATCCAGAACTGGAAATTAGTAGTGTTTCTGCTGTTGATGTTCAATGTTCAATGCTATAAAACATTTAAAGGCATTTCAATCAGATTGTACAATGCTGTCTTAGAGTATAACATTCTTTACACTACGGAGATTTCAAAATGATGACCTAATCAAACTATTAAAGAACTACATCAGAAAATTCATGATCACTTTATAATCCCCGTGTGTTTTGTTTGTTTTGTTACTCCTCACGCGAGGATACTTTTTTTCCATTGATTTTTAGAGACTGGAAGGGAGGGAGAGAGACAGAAACATCAATGTGAGAGAGACACATGGATTGGATGCCTCCCAGTACCCCAACCAGGGCTGGGAATCAAGCCTGCAACCAAGGTACATGGTCTTGAATGGAATCAAACTTGAGACCCTTTAATCCTTGGGCTGGCGCTCTAACCACTGAGAAACAGGCTGGGGCAACCCCCGTTTTATGTAGATTATCGATGTTTAAGGCAAAAACTAGAATAGAAAAATGTAATAACCCAGTGTTATTTTCTGGATATTTTCAAAGGGATCAAAGTTGTATGCTCAAGTAATTCAAAGTTTTAATTTCAAAATGAAAACTGATTTTATTCACTCATTCACTAATCTATCAAACACATTCACTGAACCACTACTATGTGCCAGGCAAAATGTAAGGCACTAGAAATACCAAGTGAATAAGACAAGAATTACTTTCTTCAATCATTCAATTGTATACAACATTTATTATTTTAAGAATTTCAGGTGCACAAAAAGTATTTTTAAACCATCATCACTTTAACTTTCATCTTACCTGAGTTATTTTTTTTCTCCTCAAAACTACCAGCACCATTATCTTTATGAAGAGAAATCCTAAGCTTAGTGATCTCTCAAATCTCTGGGCAAAATACTTCTCACTCCTGTGTCTTTACTATTAGACTAGCCACTAAGCTCAGGACAGGATGTTATTCATCTTCATGACTGTGCTTGAACCATAGCACACAATCAAGAAATACCTCTGGGATTAGAGGTCCAAAACTTGATACTACTATATAGGTAATATACTGTACATCAGGGGTCCTCAAACTATGGCCCGCGGGCCACATGCAAATACAAATATTGTATTTGTTCCCGTTTTGTTTTTTTACTTCAAAATAAGATATGTGCAGTGTGCATAGGAATTTGTTCATAGTGTTTTTTAAAACTATAGTCCGGCCCTCCAACGGTCTGAGGGACAGTGAACTGGCCCCCTGTTTAATAAGTTTGAGGACCCCTGCTGTACATGATTGTAGTGTAAAACTATTTTGGCTCAATATCTGAGTTCCAATGAAATGTATAAAAGTGACCACAAGGGTTGGAACACTGGAAAACAGTAAATAATCATTTGCTAAATCAAAATAACAACAGTACTTTTCTTCTATTTTTTCAGTTGTCATTTTTCCTAAATCATTCATAACTATTTTTGGTCCCCCTTTTTCCTGCTCCTGTGATCACTGGAACAATGTTAATGCAATTCTAAATTCAGATAGGTGTTATTTAATTTCAGCTGAGTTCCAAATGCATGCGTTAAACTGGGTTATGGCATGGAGATTACCAAAGACAACCCCAGACTTTAATTTTTTGTTGTTAAGATTCTATCAAGACCAAGCAGGTTGTAACAAAAGATCTGGTATACTGAAAAACAAATTAAACAAGAGGGATGAACATTTACACAGTGCTGAGTTATCAACGAGTAGCAGAAATCCTTTTTCAGAGATCTAAAAATTTCCCAGACCCTCCAGATCTAAACATTCTCGCTTAAGGTCAACTTAGATGTAGTTATGTCATTAATTAGTACTGCCCTGGCCCAGTGGCTCAGTCAGTTGGAGCATCATCCGGTTCCATACACCAAAGGTTGTGGGTCACTGTAGCCTGGCAGCTCCTGCATTGAGCATCTGCCCACTGGTGGTCAGTGAACGTCATAGCGACTGGTCAGATGAAGGGAGGGACACTTAGCATATTAGCCTTTTATATATATAGACTACATGCCCGGTGCACAAAATACATGCATTCGGGGGCGGGAGGGTCCCTCAGCCCGGATTGCAAGAGAGCGCAGGCCAAGCCGAGGGGCCCCACAGCAGCAAGCTAACCTACCGGTTGGAGCATCTGCCCGATGGTGGTCAGTGCACATCATAGTGACTGGTCAACAGGTCAACTGTCTGCCCCCTGGTGGTCAGTGCAAATCATAATGACTGGCCAACTGCTTGACTGTCTGCCCCCTGGTGGTCAGTGCATGTCATAACGAGCGGTTGAGTGGCCTTAGCATATCATTAGCATATTACACTTTGATTGGTTGAATGGCCAACCAGTCAATTAGCATATTAGGCTTTTATTATATAGGATATTTTCTAGGACTTTGCTATAGAAACTAAGGAAAGAATAAAGAACATAACAGCCTATTATCCTTATAATTCATATTATTACTTATAAAATATTTCTAGAAATAACTGCAAGAACAGTTATTTCAATCTGGTAAGGTAGCCTGGAAAACAAACCAAAAAATTGTATGGGAGACCTGAATAGAGCTGCATTACCTCATGAGAAAGGAAGATAGGTCAGAAGAGGGTGATTACTTGCAGTATGTGCTATTTACCAATGTTTAAGAAATAAGTTGTGAAAACTTGGTTACTAAAGAGTAGGCATCAAGTTAGATAACTGCCATCTATTTTATTTCTGTCCAATATTTCCTATTGATCAAAGCCCTATTAAAAATAAAACAGCTAGGTTATTATTTTCAGAAATCACAAAAGTTGCATTGTTAATATAGATATCACCAATACCTAATATATAAATTAAATTAAGGTCCAGAAAGTTATCCAAATTATATAAATGTTTCTTGTGCTTAAAAAAAAAAAAACAAAACAAAAAAACTTGAAGGAGTTGTATCCCAACTTGTAGATTCAGAATAAAATTCCAATGTAAAGGGTGTCCCAAAATTCATGCAAGTAATTTTGATAGAAAACACAGGTTTATAATTGAAAATTGTAAATTTTTTGATTCATACAGTATAGAGTATAGGGTTATGTATGGAATAGCGTATCGGGTAAATGGCCTCCACAGCTTTGCTGGCACATACGCACTCTTTTGTTGAAATTTTCCATGACCGTTTTGCATAACTGTGGCTGAATTTCGATGAGGCTCATTTTCATCTTGATGGCTTGGTTAATCGACAAAATTGTCGCATTTGGGGTTCAGAAAATCTACGAGTGATTGTTGAGAAACAAATGCATCCACAACATGTCACTGTTTGGTGTGGATTTTGGGCTGGAGGCATCATCGGACCATTCTTCTTCAAAAATGCGGCTGCTCAGGCAATAACAAAAGAGTGTGTATGAGCCAGCAAAGCCGTGGAGGCCATTTACCCGATATGCTATTCCATACATAACCCTATACTCTATACTTTATGAATCAATAAAAAAATTTACAATTTTTAATTATAAACCTGTGTTTTCTATCAAAATTACTTCTTGCGTGAATTTTGGGACACCCTTTACCATGCTCATGCAGCCTGACATCAAATTAGTGTGACAGTCCTGAATTCACCTTGGCCAACCTCTACACATATATAACCAAAGGTGCTATAAATTGGAAAAATGACACATGACGACAGGAGAGAAATAAGAGCACTGTTTCTACCATATTGATAGCTCACTCCTATAAGCACTTGCAGGGCAAAAGGCATATTAGAGTCCTCTTGTTTTCCTAAATAAGCATGAACTTAAGAGAAAACATTTGACCTTCACATTCATATCAGTTAAGAACATATTTCAGTATGTATGAGATTGCAATCTGCAGCTTTGTAAATGTGTCTTCTGAGCTTATTCATTTATTATTCAACCATCTCAGGTGCAAATGACATTTATGACAATGCTAATGACACTTTATTGAGCCAGGAGCATGAAATCTGTAATGTTTATCAACTTAGGTCTGTATCAAAAGGTATTTGCAACAGTATATATAGTAAGCTCCTATTTGTGTAAAATAAGGGAGGCTATATTCATTTCAATATGCACAGAAAGTGACAAGGACACACCGACATTTCTAACAATGTAATGATGAGAAAATGAGACAGAACAGTTTGGTGAAGGCCAAGGGATGGGGACGTGGAGGTGGATGGAGATAGGCAAAGGGGGGAGGGAGAGGTAAAGGGGAGGACACCTGCAATAATGTCAACATTAACAATTTTTTAATAAATTAAAAGAAATGACACAGACTAGGATGGGAAAGCAATCTACTTTCACTATTTAGTTTTTTTAATAATGCTTATGAAATATTTTTCAAGTAAAAAAAGATATTTGATACTGACACTACTACTACTATAGGACATATAGTTTGTTCTTTATACCATACTCAAAGAATTAAGATTCATATAAATAATATAATTTTAAATATCCAGATTCATTCTAAATAAAAAATAAAGTTTACTCCCCGATTCTATCTTTATATTAAAAATAAACAACAAAAACACTTTGTTCTTTAACTTTTGGGTAGAGCTATACTAAACATATGTGTTATTTTCATGGGTAATGAACTTCAAGTGTTCACTGGTATTACTGCTTAAATCTTTCATCTTTGTCTTCTATAAATAACCGGATAAAATTTGAAGCTCACAAGAAATTTTCTATCATATACATTATAGAGATTTCAATGAATCCCACTATTCTAACAAACAGATATAACATAAAATACTTAAGCACAAAGTAGAATGACAATGCTTCTAAAAAAAAAAAAAAACATTAGAAAAGGTAATTCAGTTTAATTTATTTTCATCACGTTTTCTTCATGATCCAGAGATTTTTAAATGCAAAGAAAATTAACTTTTCATGATATGTCAGGGACTGGCACTAAAAAAATTTTCAGACTGCAAATGAGTTATACAAATGAAATATCAAATGGAGATCCAGTTATCAAAATGAAAGCACTCAACATATTAAAAGTTCACAATTATTTGTTTAGAGCACATAAAAAAGTCAGCTTGCTAACCAACTGTTTGATTTTAAAGAACTATTGCAGAGATTTGAAGAAAATAGATTAGTTAACACAAAGATTAAAGAGCTTGAAACAAGTATTAAAAAGAAATCTGTGCCTTTATTAGAATGGTGTTAGGCTTTAAATATATGAATTTTGGTAATTCATTTTTTATAAGAAATGACACTACAGAACTGCAATACTGGTCCAACAGTCTTGTCTTTACTTTTCCTTTGAAGCGACAAACAGAATGCGAATAATCAGAAAGCACTAGCAGGCATCAGTTAATCCAAGATACTAGCTTCTTAGTTCCAAAAGCACTTGCAAAGAAAACCATTGGGGCAGCACAGGGGGATGGCAGCAATTCATAACTGGAATCCCACGAGCATGTGTGTACATCAAGTCTCATGAGGCTATTTTTTGAATTTATCCTTTACTTGGTCACTTTTTTGTACTCAAATACTAGTTTTTCTTTGACTTTTTCCTCAAAGTATAAAAAGTATGAAATATAAACAAGCTCTTGCATTGCACACTTAGAAGTGCACAATTCAAGCATTATAGAGCTATCTACATACTGATAAATCCCATCAAATCTTGGATAATTCAATAATATACAAAATATCAGGACACAGAAAGAACTAAAACCCACTTCTTTGTTACACATAAGATTCAAATATTCAACCTAAAGAAAAACACTTAATCATTTTGGCGCTCCTCTATATTCGCATGTTGATATATTTATTAAAATATTCCTGTATAATTATGTTTGGTCTTATTATTTCAAGTCAGGTTTAAAACTTCAAAACCAGCCATCCAGACAAAACAAGTAATCAGAAAGATTATTTCTTTCCCACCTCCCTAACCCCAATAACTATGAAGCCAATTTTACGACATGACTCCAAACACTGGATTGTGGCGACAAATGCTAGGTCCAATTTCTTCATAATCCTTTTTGGTGTGGCATACTTGGTAGAACTCAGGCTGAAAATAAAAACAAGAATTTTCATAAAGATCAAAATTCTATCCAATTTTTAATATGCTTTAAAATAGATTTGTTAAGTCTAAAATGTTTATTAGTAGTCCATCCACAGTACTTCAACAAAGCTTAGAAATTCCAGCTTTAATTTAACCATGACTTAAAATCACCTATACGTCTAACTCAGAATTAAAAAGGAGCATTTAACTTATGTCCATCAACCTCCTCAACACCTATTTGTCTTAGATTTTGAAATTTTGAGGAATGGAAAACTGATTCTCAAATGCCAAGACTACTCTACTGAGACTTTCCTAAACTATATATTGAATCAATAATCTACAGAAGCAGCATTAATCTGAAGTACCGACAAATCACTCTCAGTGATGCTACAAAACTTGTACTCAATCTCTTTCCTCACTCAAGATCTGGTATAGACAGACTATTCAATACTCTCAGTTATCTAGTTTCTCAAAGGGCAAAGCTACAAACTCAACTAGCTATATGGCACAAGTGAAGACAACTAAAATTAAGAAAGAAAATACTTTTATCTCTTATTTTTAAATGGTTTTAAATTCAAGTTTGTATAGTTTTCAATAATTCAGATAAAAGCACCTTAATTTTATTTAATACTCTGTGCACTATGAGATAAAATACCAATATTTTGCCGAAGCCGGTTTGGCTCAGTGGATGGAGCGTCGGCCTGCGGACTGAGGGGTCCCGGGTTCGATTCCGGTCAGGGGCATGTGCCTGGGTTGCGGGCACATCCCCGGCGGGAGATGTGCAGGGGGCAGCTGATCGATGTTTCTCTCTCATCGATGTTTCTAACTTTCTATCTCTCTCCCTTCCTCTCTGTAGAAAATCAATAAAAAAAATATTAAAAAAAAAATACCAATATTTTATAGGCTAAAGATGTTAAAATACCTTTTTAAGAGGCTTTAAGATGTTTTGGTTTAGGAAGAGGACTCTCAGAATTCCCTTTACTTAATTTAGACCAGGGTACATCCTATCCAGTAAAACATTACTCTTAACTCAATATTTTTAAATATTTGCACAGAAAAAACAATGACCTGCTCATATCTGCATTACCACAGGGTTCAAATAAGTTCAAATAATTTTCCCTACAGATACATTTAAAAATTCTAAAGGCTCGCTCTAAAAAAATGTCCAGCAAGCAAAGAAAAATATGGACATTAAATTCAAATGATTTGCACTTTTTAAAAATACTATGTGCATACATATACAATTTTAAAACTTTAAAACATTTTTTAATTTCTCATTTTTCTAAAATTTTTAGGTATTCAAGGATTCTTCTATCTAAAAAATGAAATAAAATAAAATTATAAAAGTAAGCTTCTTCTCATTTACCGTGGAAGCCAGCATCGATCCTCCAAACCAAACGGCATATCGCTGCATGTGGTGTGTAATGACTTGCACATCAATTGGTTTTGGCTAAAAAAAAAAAAAAAAAAAAAAATTAAGATCGATTCAATAGTATATTAAAATAACAGTTTCTTTGGATCATTTGCCTTAAATATAAATGTACACAATCAACTGTAATGTTTCACATACTTGAAAATAAATAAATAAAACTATAAAAGATGTGCGAGGCACACTGGGCAGAACAACAGAGTAGAAAAATATTAAGCTCATTTTTTTAAAAGCATAACCACACTGAAGTTGTGGACAGAACTACTCCAAGTACCCTGTGAACAGGATTATGACTATGCCCTCAGGCTGAAGATAAAACTACACAAACACTGAACTCTAGTTAGCAGGCCTACTTCTCACAGTGATATGAACCAACAATTCTGAAGCTCCTATAAAACATAGCCTGGATAGAGCAAAAACATAAATATATTATAGATAACAGAAGCCAGTTTCCTCTCTGTCCGAGAGGGCATTAAAAATATGGAAAGGTAAAAGGCTAGAGTGAACTTCTGGTATTCTGGAACTGGCAGTATCAGCATGAATTCAGCTTTTAATTTACATAGAGTACTACATATAGATGTTCACACACACACACATACACACACACACACTAACTCCAACTGCCAAGAAGGCTTAGAAACAGTGACACCCAGTAGCAATGAATATACTTAATGTCCAAAACTTGATTTCCTAATAGCATTTTCCACTAAAATGAACAAGGGTGACTTGGGGAGAAAAGGGCTGATTCCTGGATTGGAGAAGAAAATATAAAGGATGAGCCTGGAATATCTTGCTGTGCCAGAAAAGTAAGAAAGTGCTTGAAAAATACTGGGACCATATCAGAAAAGCTACTTCGAATGGCTCCCAATGGCACATCTGAGAAAATCTGAACATCAAAAGTAATGACATTAATAATATTAATATTGATATTAAATCACAATTATATTAATGATATAGCTATGGAATAACATGAGAAATCAGTTTCTACAGATATGAATGAATGAATGAATGAATGAATGAATGAATGAAAAACTCTTCCATAAGTAAAATGAGACTAAAAAACATAAAAGGAATGATGGAATTTGCAAAATACCACTTGGCAATTACCACAGTAATAACTATCTTAGGAAAGAAATAAGGGTGTTAATACTAGTGGTTAAAAGTTTGATGAGTATCAGGATAGTTACAGAGTCTGAAAGTATCTTCCCATATGATTCGCATTACATGTAAAAAATAATAATAATAATCACCTTATAGTAGAAAAACCTGAAAGACACACCTTTAACCAAATGATCTAAATTAACATACGGGACAAATCATATCATCTGTCCAGAGATAAATGCACTGAAAGGACACAACATCACTTCTGTGCATAATCTGAACCTAATCACGAAGAAACATCTGACAACCCCAAAATGAGAACCATTGCAAAACAAATGACCTCTACTCTTTAAAAACATTAATGGTTAAAAAAGACTAAGTAATTATTCCAGACTGAAGTGACATGGTAACTAATTCAAACATGTAATCCTGGACTGTATCCTAGACCAGAAAAAATATGCATTTTTCCTTTTGCTATAAAAAGAACAATAATAATAGAACTGATGAAATTTGAATCAGATCTATAACTACATAACATATTGTATTCAAGATGAATTTCCTGATTTTAAAATTGTGATATCCTGTTTTGGGGAAACACACTTTAAACTATTAGAAGTAATAGGCCACCATATATGCAACTAATTCCAAAACAATTCAGAAAAAAATGATTTTTGTATGTATAGGAATATGTATATATTTGTGTGTGTGTGTGTGTGTGTGTGTATATGTATACATAAAGAAAATATAAAATACTAATATTTGGGGAATCTAGGTGAACAATATATAGGAATTCCTACTAGGTTTTGCAACGTTTCTGGTAAATATGAAATATGAAATTATTTCAAAAAAAATGTTTTCAAACTTACAAGTCATAAAAAGATGCGGCTTATTATTATTTTTCTTTTTTTGGTCTAAAAAAGCTATTTGATTGCCATTAAAAATTACAGATTAAAAAGAAATAATGCCAGGTTTAGATACAGATATATAAAGATTTATGAAGACCTATAAAATGACTATTGACAAAGGGGAAAGAGGGAGAATCCTCTATCAAGTTTTCCCAGTATCACTAGATGTCAGTACAGCACTGATCAGCAAAACCCGGAGGGGTTGGGGGGGAAGGGGAAGATCCCTCCTTTCTAATTAGAAATGTACCAGAAACTTAGAAATATGTTAAACAATTTTACTTTATTGAAATACTGAAAAACAGCATTTATTTTCTCACTTCAGGTAGCTGTAATGAATCCACTGATCTCTTTTCACTTAGATTGTCAAATAAAAAAATGACAACAATCAACACAACAGCCATCAGGTATGAATGAATCAAAACTGTATCAATTTTTTGGTCAGATCATCAAAAAATATATTTTTTGGGGGGGCCTGCAAAATTATAGTAATTAGTTTATGTGTGCCATGAAATGAAAAAGGTTGAAAATCATTGAACTCTTAAACATAATTTTTAACGGAACTTCAAGGGGGTAGGTTTAAAATAATCAAACTTTAGGGGCTAAAAACAGTCAGCTGTCATGTAATTTCTCAAAAGGCAGCAAACTCTACAGTGCTGTATTTTATTGTAAGTAATTTTGACTGATTGTAGTATACCTCACTCTTGGTAATTTTCCAGTTGAATAACATGTGTTTTATTTAGCAACATATCCTCTCTGTTAAGTTTTGTGTCAATGTTCTACATTTAACAAGGATGAAACATAAATCTCTTTCACAGCTACAAGAATATTTTCCAAAAACGTAGACAATATCCTAGAGGAACCAAATGATCAAAAATATAGATATGAATGTTTAATATTAACCATTCTCCATTAGAATATCCAACAGTTCCTCTTATTTTTCTAAATAAAAGCAAAAGTTGGCAGACATTTCCCATCCTCATTATAATAATCAAGGCACCCTCAACCTCCCCAATTATAGAAAAAAACCAACCTTCAATCTACCGCCACTCAATTCCTCACTTAATTTCAGCCTGGCATCCACAGTTCTTTTCAAATCTCTTTGCAAGCGACGTCCGAAGTCCCTGAACATGGTTGACCCTCCAGAGAGGACAATATTCTACATCAGTGGAGAAAAATAATTAAGTAAGCAAGCATGACCTTTATTTTAAAAGAATAAAAAAAAACTAAAGATATAAAAAATGGTAATAAAATCCAATTATATCCTTTGAAGAGAGGTGTTTTAAATGTCATATTCAACAATGGAAAGAAAATAAAGAAGCTTTTAAAAGTATGACCTTGAATAACAATTTAGCTGTAAATACTGACCTTGTAGAGAGGACGTCTAACATCAATAGGACAATTCTGAATTACTTCATCTACAACTTCTGAGATAGGTTGAGTAAAGTCTGGATTAGCAAACTGAAAAGTAAGTAAAGTTGGATATATAACAGAGATTAAATCACTACTGACTTAAATGTCACAATTAAAAATGAAGTTTTAAAAATGTTATTATTTTTAGCCACAATGATTTAAACTATCAAATGACTTTCCATCTCAACTCTACCTTCCTAACCAGTCTGTTTTAAAAAAACAATCTGAAAAGTTATAATACAAATGTACCTACTACCTCATATAACCTCTACAACCTGAGAACCTGTCAACAGCTTAAGATGTTTAATTCTCAAAACCCGGACAGAAAATATTAACAATATGACAGAAAATATGTGCTATTATATTCATTTTAAAAAATGTTATCAATTTGTTAATACAGAACTTGCAAATTCTCTATACTGATCTTTGTTAACCATACTCTTCAGTATTTAACTAAAACAATAATACGCACACATGAGATACTTTCCCTGCCTTTAAGATAGTTTACCTGCTATACCATGAGCAAGTAAAATGCAGGAATAGGGTCATTCATTCCTGTGCTACTGTTAGGTGGAGGGAGCCCCCAGGATCAGATGCATGCAGATGTGTAACGAGATAATGGACCCTCCCTGGAATTCCTAACAGGTCAGCATGCCAAAACAGATGGCCACACAGATACCAGCTCCTCCCTGGAATCCACAATGACCCCCACACAGATACTGACTCTTTCCTCAATACCGTGCAGCACCCCCCCCCCCCGCACCCCCCGCGGTGGGAACTTCCTCAGCTCATGCCCCCGCCCCTCATTAAACACCTGTATAAAAAGAAACCCCCCTTTCCCTGTTGACACAAATCCACTGGCCCTGCCTTTGGGGTTCCTGGGTCGCCCTGGGACGCAGATTAAACCCTTTTCCTCCTTACTGACTCAACTCTCTGTTTCCTACGCTGCTTCCTGAGCCACCTTACAGCTACATCTCTGTGCCCTTCTCACAGTTTTTAATCAAGAATATACAGAAATGAAAAATTTATAGAACATTTAAATCTTCCCATAATCTGGATCCACACACACAAAAAATCTGATTTAGAAAGAAATTAAGTCTGATTTGAATATATCTTTTGAAAAAGCTCAGGGACTTTAGTGCTGTAGAACCCCAGGTGACAAGTAGAATATGAAGTAAAGCAGCAAGCAATGAATATTTAGTAAATAAATGAAGGAAAAAATAATTCACAGTAAACAAATTAACAAATTGTTGAAGGTTATTCAATGCTTTAATACTAGAAGGCTCAACCTAGGGTCCCTATTAAGAATATTTTTAGGCCTTTTCTTTCACTTTCAGCAAAAGGATATCTTGCTTCCAAATGCTCCCTGATAAGGTCTTCATATTACCTCAAGTGGCTATCAGAGGAGGAATATTTTTCCTCTCCTCTGAAAAATTTATAGAGAATACACCCAATGAAACACAACAATCCAAATAGTTTTGTCAAAAATTTATAATTTCCTTAAAAAGAAAAAAAGCAAAGTACTAAACCCATTCCTCCTAAAAATAGTTCTTGTATTTGTGATGAATTTAACAGTTCAAAAATAAATATCCTTACTCTTTCGGACATTTTATCTTCAATTGTTCAAGTTCAGATGCCCATCCCTTCATCTAATCAAAACAAAAAAACAGAGCGAATCCTTCAAATGACAGAGGAACTATGACAGAAATATCTAAAACTACAGAAGAATCTTAAAATTCACTTGGGAAGTGACCCAGTTAATATACATAAAACAGGTCTATTCTCAAAAAAAACAGTGAACACACATCCTATCCTATATAATAAAACCCTAATATGCTAAGTGTCCAGTTGTCCATTCAACCAATCAAAGCATAATCTATAATAATAAAAGGGTAATATGCTAATTAGGCCGGACGTCCTTCCTGACGAAGCCCAGGCCGGAGGGAAGCCAGCCTGGGTCCCAGGTACCTGAGGGCGGCCCAAGAGAAACAGACTGGGTCCCTGGTCCCTGCGGGGAACTGGAGGAGGGAAGCAGCCCGGGTCCTGGGTGCCTGCCAGCAGTCAGAGGAGGGAAGCCTGGGTCCTGGGTGCTGGAGGGAAGCCGGTGCCAGCAGCCAGGGGAAGGAAGGCTAACTCTTGCACAAATTTTCATGCATCGGGCCTCTAGTATGCTAATGATATGCTAAGGCTGCTCAACTGCTTGCTATGATGTGCAGTGACCACCAGGGGGAAGACAGTCGACCGGCCTATCAGTCCCTGTGATGTGCACTAACCACCAGGGGGCAGAGGCTCCGACTGGTAGATTAGCTTGCTGCTGGGGTCTGGCAGATCGGGACTGAACGAGACTGACCAGACACGCCATGGAGCCCTCCCACGGCCCCTCCCTGGCCGGCCAACTTTCCATGTCCCTCCCCAGACCCTGATCGTTCACCGGTGGGGCCCCTCGGCCTGGCCTGTGCCTCCTCACAATCCTGATGCCTCGGGGATGTCGCCTGGTTTCAGCCCAATCCCGCAGGCCCAGGGACCCCACTCGTGCACAACTTCGTGCACTGGGCCTCTAGTATCTAATATTGTTCTCTCTCTCTATTAAAAGCACCACTAAAGATAACTTTTTAAAAGGCATAATCCCAGGAGGTCCACACTGTAAATTCCCAACTTTGACCTGTCACCAAGGCAACAAGCTGCCTCTATCACACCATTCCCCTAAAATTGTTCCCCCAGAACACCAATAATCTGGATGCAAAAACCCATGAGTGCTTCTCAAGTTTCCTCTATTACTATACTGTATCAATGGGCACTACTATTTAACCTCACTTCTTCAAATTCTCACTTCTTTTAATGTTAACACCACAATCCTTTGGCTCAGCTACTCCATTTCAGCATTCTTCAGTATTCTTTGCAGGCTCCTTACTCTGCCTGTCTATAAAGTGCTGGTGTTGACGAGGGGCCCACTCTTCCCCTTATTCCCACTCCACATCCTCTCCCTGACCATTCTCTTCCTTGTTCCGTGTGTGTTGATAACTTCACATTTATCCTCACTTGAAAAACACTACAGTTCAAAATCCTTAGAACCCAAGTGTTCATTTTGGAATCCTTTAAAGACGCATAATAAAGTCATGTCATGTTTCCACCTCACCTATTCTTCCCTTTCACTTTCACTGTTCCTAATTTGAGTGGATGGCACAATATCTAAGTACGATACAAACCTGGGAATCATCACAGATTTTTCATATTCTTACTCCTCTCACATCTAAGCATCAGTAAGTCACGTTGCTTACTCACCTTCTATTCGTTCTCTCTCACCTTCTTTCTCATTCTCATTGACCTACTGACATTTAACTTTCATCTGAAAAACGGCAATAAACTCGCCTGCTTCCAACACAATTCACACCTCTATTCCAATCTATCCAACCCAGTACAACCAGAGTGCCATTTTTAATACTACACATAAATCTGTGTCATTTCTATGCTGAAATTTTCTGCATGACTACAGAATCCAGTAACTCCTTTACATAGCATATTAGTCGCTCATGAACACCAATCTGGATCTATCTCCTACTACTCCCTTCCTTTATACTTTTGTTATCTAGCTCTCTTATATCTCAGGACCTCTACCCAGCTTATTTCCTCTGCCAGAAATATATTCCCCTAGCATACCTGCCTAACAAACATCCCCTCATCCTTTCAGTCTTAGTTCAACAGTTATCTCCTCTAAAAAGTTTCTCTGGTTCTCCCAACCAAACTTAATGCTCTTTGCTTCCATTTCCTCACCTGATGCATGCATCCATTAAAGCAACTATACCTATTTAGGTATTCATCTCTCTTATTCTTCAAGCTCAGTAAGAGCAAGACAAATTAATTTTTGAACATTTAATGCTTCAACTGAGAGCATGACAATTATATCCACTTATTATTTGCTAGAATAAGCAAGAGTAGGCATTTAACTTTAGTAATTCTATTAATAAAGTTGTTTCTTATAAGTTTTAAGAACCTTTCATTATTAAAAGCATGTATTTTTCATTAATTTAATATAGCCTGTATGTCACTAACATTTCAGAGACAGAGACTATTTTTCTAATAATTAAATATTTTGTGTAGTTGTTTTTTTTATAATGGTGATTTTACATGTTTTATTTAAATGATGAAAAAGTTTAAGGACTCCCCTCTTTCTATGACCCCACATAAGCCACACATATTAAAGATTTCATTCTTCTAAATACATGAAAATAGTAATTATTTAGCCTGTTCTGACAAAGGCCTTTTAAAAATATATACATATATATATACATATATATATGTATAACTATAGCATTTTAGTATACAAAAAAAAGTTCTTGAGATTAACTCTCTTGAGTAATCTTATAGTTCATTGATATTTTTTGCTGAGTATTATAAAAAAATTCCATCTAAAAAAATTACCTCTGGATGAAAGAAGATTTCAGGTCCCAAGAATCTCTCATAACCAACATCAATGGAAAATTCTTTCTTTGAGATAGCATTGATTCCAGTATACTGTTTAATCCACTTCGATCCATCTGTGTCATACTTGTTAAATTCTTTTACTAAATCTGGGCAGACATAACTATAGCGCTCCTAGAAAAACAAAGAAACAAGCAATTTATTCCTCTTGTTTTAGGAAAAGTACAAAAAGGGGGGAGGGGCATATTTTCGATAAACCAGAAACAAAAACATCTTTAGAAAATAAAATTAGGAAATTAAGCTGAAGAAAATTTTATGTAGTAGAAATAAAGAGTTCACCTCCTGGCTTCATATATGAATAGACTGATTTATAAATGAAAGAATCAAGTTCTACTATTTCAATGTTATTTCATGAAAATATTCAAAAGTGTCTTCCAACATTTTATACTGTTTTAGTAATTAATGGACTCTATATTCTAGAGAAGAGAAAGCATAAAATATACAGAACAAAAGAATTATTAACAATTGATAAATCCACACAAATTAATGTAGATCCTTAGCAGGAACAAAAGTGATTATAGTCTAAGTAAATAAGCAGAAGAAAAAAGGCTGAAAATATAAACTATTCTTTTTTTTTTTTTTTTTTACTATATTTTTTATTGATTTTTTACAGAGAGGAAGGGAGAGAGATAGAGAGTTAGAAACATCGATGAGAGAGAAACATCGATCAGCCGCCTCCTGCACATCTCCTACTGGGGATGTGCCCACAACCCAGGCACATGCCCTTGACCGGAATCGAACCTAGGATCTCTCAGTCCACAGGCCGACGCTCTATCCACTGAGCCAAACCGGTTTCGGCTAAACTATTCTTTTTCACTATATCACCTGCACAACTGAATTGTTGCATATTTGGTTATATGTCCCAGGAAAAAGCTATCATCTAAAATGCAATTCAAAATGTTATGGGTTATAATATTCTATTTGTAATTTATGGATTTCTGACTTCCAACCTCATTATTTCTTTTTAAAGAAAAATACATATTTCATATATTTTTACATATCAATTATTCTACCCAAGATAGATACAAACATTATTATTGATAATCAAAGGACATAAAGGGAAAGAATATTAGAAAACAAAAGGCAATTTGGTTAAGTTATATTAGGTCTTCTTTCTCCAAACCTTGAAAATAGTAATTACATAGTAATGATCTTTCCCCGGCCAGGGTGGCTCAATGGTTGAGCATTGATTTATGAACCAGGAGGTCACAGTTTATTTAATTCCTGGTCAGGGCACATGCCTGGGTTGTGGGCTCGATCTCCAGTAGGGGGTATGCAGCAATCAACGATTCTCTCTCATCATAATGTTTCTCTCTCTCTCCCCCTCATCCCTTTATCTCTGAAATCAATAAAAATGTATTTTAAAAAAAGAAATTATCTTAAAAAAAAAAGACCTTCAGAATGAGCATCAGTAGTCTCTAGAATAGATTTAATTCAAACTCCAGATTTCCCAAAACTGTTAAAACAGTAGTGTTCATATTGTTTACATATTTAAGAATAATGTCACCAACTGTAGAGAGTGATGTTTGTCAGCCATTTAGTAATTCCTTTACTATCTATAAAGTAGTAAATATTTTCATTCCTAACCTTTAAAGAGAATCATATAAAGATAGGCAAATTAATGAAGTTATTTTTGCCAGGTTAGATTTCCTTTTACATATTCAAAACATATGTGATAGGCCCACTGAAAATTTGTAGGTATGTTGACAAATGATAAATGTAAAAAATGGTGCTCAGTATTTTGATAGTTTGTATGAAACACCGAAATAATGAAGACATATGTAGCATACAATAGAATACTTACACAGCCTTCACATTTTTCTATTTGCCATAAACACCTGAGCTAACTATGCGAAAATCAATCAATTAAATCAAAATAATTTTATAACAGAAAACTTTCCAAATAAGGAATTCAATGAAGAAATTGAGATTTGAGGAATATGAAGTGAACGAATTTATTTTACAAAAGGAAATAATCATGGAAATGTATGTTAGTCCTCTCAAATGTTAAGATGTGAGGAAAAAAGAATTGATAATCCCCCAAAATTTCCTTACAAAAGATAGAGAACACACACACACACACACACACACACACACGTAATTAATAATTTTTAACTGGCTAACACGTGTTTTTTTTAAGTACCGTTCTTAGGAATTTTTCATGTTAGTATTTTAAATTTGATTTTTAATTTCTAACTGAATTACACCTCATCACTCTTTACCTTTACTGCCTTAGCAGTTTCCAAGGATTGCTCTGGAGGGATTCCTACTTCTCGGTCTCTCAGCAATTGCTGAATAAAATACGTTATGTCTCGTCCTGCAATGGGAATGTGCTTAATACAGCTGCCAATCACATAACCTTCAGCCTAGAGGCGGGAAAAAGAGTATCAAATTTATTGTCAATGTTTTCAAAATTCATATAATCTAAATAACTAGCTACTAAAGACCCATAGCTCAGGTTAGTGTAGTCATATCTAAAGTATTCCTTTATCCCAGGATAATTCTTCTAGTCTTTATTTCTCAATTGTATTCCTCATAGTTACTTATCGTAGAATTTTTAATACTATACAGTAACAAGAATGAATGGCCAGCAACTTAATATTCTCTCATTGATAAGAGTTTATAACCAAGACTGAAATAACTCAATAACTTAGAAATAATGATTTTCAGAAGTAGTAATGTTTTAGATAATAGACTTCAGATGAGATGATTTTTAAATCTTCTAAAATTTCAATAAAAAATTTAGATTTCATTGTAGGAAATTTGATCATTAACTCAAAAGCTGGCTATCATTTTTCCCAATGAATTAGGTACCAATTTCACAAGCTTCAGACATACCATGTACCATAATAATGCTAAATAATTAAGTTCTGAAGAATTCATAAATTTATTGATCCAAGTCAAAAGAACAAAAAATAATGTAGCAAAATTAAATTTCATTAACAAATGAAATGTCAGAGATGTCCTCATGTGCCCATGACAATAGAGTAGGGATTGAATTCATCCTTTCATCTTAAAAATAAAACAGGACAAATTATATGAAGTTGGTTTTCAGATATTAGAGAACAGGCAGAGTAGAGCAGTGACCCTAAGAGAAGGGAAAACAAACAAGGTGAGAAACATTCCATCTTGCTGCCCAGGGAGAGTTCTTAGGCAGCAATAATGGGAAGAAGAACCCAGCGTCTGGTGGTCTCATTAAGCTGAGGATACAGAATCTGCAAGTCAGACTACTAGAGTGGGAGAAGCTGCACAGAGAGAGCTCTGGAGATCTGAAGAGAATTATCACCTTAGCTGACTAGTAATCATCGTGTGCATGTGAGAAAAATCAAGGCCAGAGAAAGAACCTCTGGAAAGGAGCAGACAGAAAGAACGATTCCCAACTCATACACAGCTGGGAATAGTTTATGTTCCCACTCACCAGAGTTTAAAGACCTCAAACTCAGAGCACCTAGTAGTCTTCAGAAGAATATTGCCCCAACACTGAGGACAGAGTAGGCCTGGACATGCTTAATAATGTTTTAAAGGAGTCCCTTAAAGGATCAAACTGATTCTTAGTCACTTAACTGTGTCCCAAGAAAATATCTTAAAATATTAAGCAAGAAAGGAACCAGGAAAAGACAACCCCTGATCAGGAAGAAAATAAATCAATAGAGAAAGAAGCAGAAATGTCAAAGATATAGAATTAGTAGACAAGGACATTAAAACAGCTAATATACTCCATCTGATCCTGATCAAAAAGATCAATTTAAACATGAGAAACAGAAGCTATAAAAAGACCCAAACAGAACTTCTAAGAACAAAAACACCTGAACTTAAAAATACAATAAATGTAATTACAGCACATTAGACAATGAATAAAAATCATGATCATGAAGACAGAAATAGAAACTCTCCAAAAGGGTACAGAAAAAAAAAGGTTAGAAAAAAATAGAGTATCAGTTAATTATGAGACAACTTTAAACAGTCTAATATACATGTAATTGGAGTTTCTAAAGATCAGGAGGTAAAGGAGGAAAAGAAAAGATATATGAAGAAATAATGGACAAAAACTTCTCAGATATCATAAAAACTACAAATCCACAGGTCCAAGCAGCTCAATGAGAAGAAATGAAGAAAACCACATTTAGATACATCACAATCAAATAAAATCTAGTGAACCTAGAATATGTAAAAAGATAACTTGACAGCAGCCAGACAAGAAACGTTACATTCAAAGGAACAAACCTGAAATTATAGCAGATACTTTCAAAAACAAAGTAAGTCAGAAAACAGTAGAGCCACATCTTTAAAATACTGAAAGAAAGGAAACTACCAACCTAAAATTCTACATTAAGTAAAACTATCTGCCAAAAATGAAGGCAAAATAAAGACCTTTTAAAGTATGTACATAAGTTGAAATAATTCATAGGCAGAGGATCAGGACCATAAGAATATTAAAAACCAACATTCAGACAGAAAGAAATGATGCTAGATGAAAATCTAGACCTTCACAAAGGAATAAAGAGCACTGAAAATGATGTGTAGATAAATATAAAAGAATTGTATGTGTTTTTCAAAATCTCTTTTAAAGATGACTATTTATTATAGGCTGACTTGTGACCTGTCCCTCCCAAAATTCTGTTAACATGCTAATCCCCAATACTGTCAAAATGTTCCTGCCTTTGGAGGCAGGGTATATAAAGAGGTAAAATAAAGTTAAAATGAAATGATTAGAGTGGGCCCTGACCTGATATGACTACTGTTCTTAAAAGAGGAGGAGACTGGAACACAGACACAGAGAAGACATATGGTCTACAAGAGAGCCCTTGGAAGTCAACACTGCCAACATCTTGACCTCAAACATTTTAGCCTCCATATCTGTGAAAAAATTAATCCTTTAATTGTTTAAGTCACTCAGTTTGTGGTACTTTGTTATGGCTGCCCTAGCAAAACTAATATACAACTTACAATGAAACAAATTAATAATATACTATTGAATAAATAACATGTAGAAGTAAAATGAATGACAATACAGACTAGAAAAGTTATGAAATCTAGAATATTATTTGGAGTTAGATTGTGATAAGTTAAAGTTGCTTACGATAAGCCCTGGAGCAACCACCACAAAGAAACAAGCAAATGACAATACCAAAAAAATATAGTATAGCTAGTAGGTCAATAAAGAAGTAAAATAGAATTATAAAAATAACCCACTAACTCACAGAAAAGAAGAAAATAATGATCAGTATAAATCTGAGCTGTCATTTTGAATCTATGAAGCACAGTAAAAAAACTAATTTGTCATTAAGATTAGAAGCACAAAGGCCTTGGCAAAAAAATGCTATCTCAGACAATAATCCAATCTGATGCATTTTTCTTAATATACTTTACTAAATTTAAACCATGAAGCCCAATCATATCTTGAGCTTTTTATTTAAAAAAAAAAAATAGTTCCCTAAAAGTCATTAATGGTCATTGCTCACAACTAACTGCCATTTTGTTAATGTACACACCAGTCTGAAATGTGTTAAGGATGAGAGAGACTATCAACTGGCTAATACACACAAAGACACATCAAACTGGAGAAAAGAATTCCAAGTTTAAGAAAAGAAAGATATATTTTTTCATTCCATATACTCCAATTCATCATTTCCCAATTATAAATTAGAAACTATTGCTAAAAAATTTCTAATTATTTC
Source organism: Myotis nattereri (assembly GCF_964212035.1). Lineage (NCBI taxonomy): Eukaryota > Metazoa > Chordata > Mammalia > Chiroptera > Vespertilionidae > Myotis > Myotis nattereri. The sequence goes on along the minus strand of NC_138082.1, from coordinate 80,180,155 downwards.
CTAATAGTAGTACAAACCTATAGCAAAAGAAATATTTTAGAATTTGTTTATAAAATTTTAACAATAATTTGAGCAAAATACAACTATAGTTGAACAAATGGCCAAATCACAGCTAATTTTTTAAGTATAATACTTAAAGTTTTAAAAAGTGGTATTAATTCATATAATTTAATTTGCCAGATGTGTAATTTGATGTCCTATTCAGTAATTTTAAAATATTCTTACCACAGGAATGACATGTGTGACACCATCTCCACTGTCTATTACCGTACCAGTCAATGTCCGTTCCCCTACTTGTCTTGAGGTCCAGGATGCAGCTAAGGCAAGAACGGCCTTGAATAAAAAGAAATAAGATGGGCAAAAAAGAAACAAAGACAGAGAGTTAAAATTACATATATTTTACTGGAGTATTTTATTCAATTTTAAATGTAGTATGCCTGGAAAGAAAATATACAAAATTAATTTACACTATGCAATCAAATTATTCACATTCTACATTTTATTAAGACAAACTTACAAGTTTATATTTGCTTTCAGGGACATATTTATAAATTTTCCATATTTCAGTGAGAGCCTTTTTTCTCCTAAAGCCAAAAAAATGTGGAAGACTAACATGAAATTGTATAGTATAAGATTATCAAGACTTAAACTGTTTATATGGGATAGCCTGTTACAAACAACAAAGCAAGAGAAGCGCACCACCAACCACTCAATCACCAGAATTATTCAATACAAGTATCACTCTTATAAGATTATCTCCAAATTTTCTAAGTGCAATATGCATCTAGGGATATGTAACAACTTATCACAGAAAAGCCCTTGCACACTTCCAAATACTATGATATAATTACAAAACAAAGTTGATGAGGTAACATTTTTCTGTGAAAAATTGTGGCATAGGCAATAAAGTATAATTCTTTAAAAAAGGAGTTTACAAATTAAGAAATTAACACAGCTAGTTCATTTTTAAAAATCTGTATTTCATACAATCCAAGCCTCAAATAAGATACATGACTAATAATTAAAAACAGAACAAAACTGGCTTTTTAAAATCTACTTGCAATATAAATAGCTGAAAAATGGACCTAGAAAGATGTCTAGGCTGACCGCCAATTATAACACAGGATCACACTACAAACATTGTGTGCCACCAGAAGTATAAAATAGTTTATATACTCATTAAGCATCTGTGATATGCCAGGTTATCACCCTTACTATAGGGTTAAAAAATAAGAGGTAAGTTCTGATCCTGAGGGGTGGGACAGAAGCTGTACCATATAGGTATACATACAAATTAAGTACAATAAAGTATCGCAGGAATTTATGATATATAGGATACAGAGAGGCACAAAGGAGAAGGTGGTCAAATACACATAGCAATAAATCAGTCAAAACAGACTGTAAAAAGAACACAATGAATGTTCTAAGGATAAATGAATACACACACACACACACACACACACACGAGACCCAATGCACAAAAATTCATGCATGAGTATGTCTTCCTTCCCCTGGCTGCTGGCACCCGCTTCCCTCCCGCACCTGGGACCGAGCTGCTTCCCTCCGGCCCCGGCTTCGTTGGGAAGGATGGCTTCATCAGGAAAGACGTCCGGAATGACGTCTGGAAGACGTCCAGTCTAATTAGTATATTACACTATTATTATAGACTAGAGGCCCGGTGCACAAAAATTTGTGCACTCGGGTGGGGGGGGGGGAGGGGGTCCATCAGCCTGACCTGTGCCCTCTCACAGTCTGGGACCCCTCGGGAGATAATGACCTGCTGGCTTAGGCCTGCTCCCGGGTGGCAGAGGGCAGGCCTAATCCCTAGGTGCAGCCCCTGGTCGGGCTCAGAGCAGGGCCGATTGGGGAGTTGGGGCGCCGCCCCCGTCATGCACAGAGCAAGGCGGATTGGGAGGCTGCGATGCCACCCTCAGTCACGCTCAGGGTAGGGCCGATTGGGGGGTTGGGGCTCCGTACCCTGTCACGCACAGAGCAGGGCCCATCAGGAGGGTTGGGGCTCCATACCCCGTCACGCACAGAGCAGGGCCCATCAGGGTGGTTGGGGCTCCGTACCCTGTCACGCACAGAGCAGGATCGATCAGGGGGTTGGGGAGCTTCCCCCTGTCACGCACAGAGCAGGGCCCATCAGGGGGTTGGGGAGCTCCCCCCTGTCACTCTCAGAGTAGGGGCAATAGGGGAGTTGGGGCACCGCCCTCTATCACCCACAAAGCAGGGCCGATCAGGGGGTTGGGGCGCCGCCACTGTCACACTCAGGGCAGGGCCAATGGGGAGGTTATGGCTCTACCCCGTCACACACAGAGCAGGGCCCGTGGGGTGGGGGTTGGGGCGCCGCCACTCTCAAACTCAGGGCAGGGCCGATGGGGAGGTTATGGCTCTACCCTGTCACACACAGAGCAGGGCCCGTGGGGGGGGCGGGGGGAGCGGTTGGGGCGCCGCACCCTGTCAAACACAGAGCCGCAGGGCGATCAGGGGGTTGGGGAGCTCCCCTTATCAGGCACAAAGCAGGGCTGATCAGGGGGTTGGGGCGCCTTCCCGTCATGAACAGAGCAGGGCGGATAGGGAGGTTGTGGCCCCGCCCCCTGTCACACACAGAGCCTCAGGGCGATCAGGGGGTTTGGGCGCTGCCCCCTGTCACGCTGATCCCGGTGCCAGGAGGCCTCTCGGCTCCGCTGATCCCAGTGCTGGGAGGCATATTACCCTTTTACTATATAGGATGGGAGGCATATTACCCTTTTACTATATAGGATAGAGGCCTGGTGCACGGGTGGGGCTGGCTGGTTTGCCCTGAAGGGTGTCCTGGATCAGGGTGGGGGTCCCCACTGGGGTGCCTGGCCAGTCTGGGTGAGGGGATGATGGCTGTTTGCAGCTGGCCACACACCCTTTAGGGTGGGGGTCCCCACTGGGGTGCCTGGCCAGTCTGGGTGAGGGGCTGAGGGCTGTTTTCAGGCTGGCGGGTGATTGAAGCTCCCAACCGCTCCTTTTTTCTTATTTTTTTTTATTCTGGGCCAGCTTTAGCTTTGAGGCTTGGCTCCAGCTCTTAGGCCTCCGCTGCTGAAAGCAGGTTTCTGGCCTTTGTTTACCTTCTGTATTTGAAACAATGTTGCGATCCTGCTGGCTGAAGCCTGGCAGACTAAAGCAGGTTTCTGGGGTTTTGTTTAGCTTCTATATTTGTAACATAGTTTCTTAGAGTTGCAGCTCAGAGGCCGGCAGCGGCATGCGGGGAACGTTGGAGTCCTCCGTCACTGAAGCAAACAAGCCTCATGTTCGCTTTAAGCTGTCTGGCTGCCGGTCGCCATCTTGGCTGACAGTTAATTTGCATATCGCCCTGATTAGCCAATGGGAAGGGTAGCGGATGTACGCTAATTACCATGTTTCTCTTTTATTAGATAGGATATGAAGTTCCTGACATGGCAGAAACACTCAATGAACTTTAGTTCCTTTTCTGTCCTATAAAAGGATCTGAGTTAACCAAAAACCATTAATATACTTTAACACTTCTTTTCTACTGACTAAAACTCAATATCCTATAATATGATTTCTAAATTATCAACTCAAGAGAGAACTAGGATATGCTTTGAGGTTATAATACATAGACAGAGAATTAAACCAGATTAAAACTTAAGAATCCAGAGTCTCTTAACTTATGAACTTGCTTACCTGCACAGCAATGTACAAGCCTGGAACATTGAAAGACTCAAACATTATTTCAGCAGTATATTCCCTGTTTTCTGGAGTATTCAGAGGAGGTTCAGTCTATTAAATTGAATAACATTTTAAATAGACAATATCAGATTATTTTGATAACTTAATAGACAATTTTAAATGAGAAATAATTTATTTCAAACACTGTATTTAAAAGTCATTAAAACTTAGAGGTAAAGAGAGACACAGTCAAAGAAAAATATACAGAATTCAAACAGATCTAAACGTATGCAAAAATATGGTTATTCACATAAAAAACAGGTAACTGAATTCCTGTCACACCACTTGAAGAATTAAACATTGAGAAAGGGAAGGAAGGAAGGAGGAAGAAGGAAGGAGACCCAATCAAATCACCTTCTAAACATGGTAATGAAAAACCTCCAGTGGTATTTGCTACTGGAAGAATCATCTATGCATTATTTATAGCAGAATGTACTTGATCTGTGTACAATTATAGTAAACTAGAGGCCCAGTGCACGAAATTCGTGAATGGGTAGGGTCCCTAGGCCTGGCTAGCGATCAGGGCCAATCCGCAGGGTGACTAGCAGGGTGATTGGGCTGCTCCTGCTTGCACCCGCCTTGGCTGGCCTGGCACCACCTGCTCGCCGGCCCCACCTCTCGCTGCCACCATAGGTTGGGGCCTGCGGGCAGCTCCTGCGTTAAGCATCTGCCTCCAGGTGGTCATGTGCATCATAGCAACTGGTCGCTCCGCCAGTTGTTCTGCCATTTGGTGAATTTGCATATTAGGGTTTTATATAGATAGATAAGTCAAGATTCTACAAATTCATGGCACAGCTTCCTGAAAAAAATGTTATGTAAGTTACATAACTGTTAAGCGACTATAAAATGGAGATATTTACATAGTTCTCTTCAGTTTAAGTTATGTGGCTGCACATATCACTTAGAAACTTGTATCTGGGTTAAGTCTGAGGCAAAGAGGACCTAGGGAACAGCAATGACAATCCCAGATTTCATTTTTTGCTTATGTCTCAAGATCATTTAATTCATTTAAATTATTAAAGTTGGAAACTGGGTAAAACTGATTCTTATGAGTCTGATATGACAATCCAATCCTTTTTGTTATCTCAAATATGTAAAGTTACAAGGCAAAACTTTTAAACTTAACACAAAAGAATTATCTTTTTGACCTTGAGGAAGGCCATGGATTCCTTACATTCACAGAGCAAAAATTACAAAAAAAAATGATAAAACTTGAATTCATTACAAATTAAATGTATTTTTTTCAATTTTAAAAGGCCTTATAAAGAAAGTTTAAAAAAACTAAGCAGGAATAGAGTTTTTCACATGTAAAACTTTTAATAAGCAAACTGCCTGATGTTGAGAGAGTTTGGAACTAGGTTCAACAGTATGAAGATATTTAGCAATACATACAAAAATTAAGCAAACTAAAAAACCAAAGCAGTTAAACTATAAACTCCAAAACAAACAGCAGTTCTACATAAAATATAATCAGAAACTTCATAAGGAAAACAGATAGCTAGTAAGTACATGAAAAAGTGCTCAATGTCATTAGTCATCAGGAAATTTCAAATTAAAACCAAAATGAGAAAGCTTACACACCCACTAAAATGGCTAAAACTAAAAAGACTATCACACCAAATATTGGGCAGATTGTAGAGCAACCAACTTACATCTTATATAAAAGGTTCTGAAAAAGTTCTGAAAGTTTCCTTAAAAACCTATTATGCACCTACCTACAGCAATTCTGTACCAAAGTATTTATACAAGAGAAATGAAAACATATGTCCCCAGAAAGATCTGTATAGGAAAGTTCCCAGTAGCCAAAATACTGTTAATAGTAAAAAACTGGCAACAGCCCAGGTGATCATCAACAGAAAATACATAGTAAGGCATAATCATCTAATGGAATGCAACCCAGAAAAAGCAACAAGTTATTGGTATCCTCAACAACATGGATGAATTTTTAAATGTTAACCTCTGGGGAATAAGAATCAAGGGTTGGGAGACATGAGGAAGAAGAGTGCTGTTTTTTTATTTTCCATCTTATACCATTTAATTTTTTAAAGATAGATATGAACATGCAACTATTTTGGTAAAAAGAAGAAAGTTTAAAAATTAAGTTATATTGTATTTTTGTTGCCAAAAATTACAAATGAAATAATAATCAGACTACAATTAGAAAGGGAAGCGCCGTATTTCCAACTTTTTTCTGAACCTTACTATTTCTATCAAAAAGATTACATATTAATTATCAAAAGAATTTCTTAAGTGCCTAAACTTTGTTGTTTCAATATATTACTACTCTATTTGAACTCCAGAACAATCTTTTTTTAAAAAATATATTTTATTGATTTTTTACAGAGAAGAAGGGAGAGGGATAGAGAGTTAGAAACATCGATCAGCTGCATCCTGCATGCCCCCCACTGGGGATGTGCCCGCAACCAAGGTACATGCCCTTGACCGGAATCGAACCTGGGACCCTTCAGTCCGCAGGCCGACGCTCGATCCACTGAGCCAAACCGGTTCGGCCAGAACAGAATAATCTTAAAGACAAAAGAGCTTTTTAGAGTCTTTTAGACATATGACAATTTAATAAAAAATAAAGCATGCCCTCATGAATACAGATGTAATGAAAATATTCTCATCGAGTGTCTTCAAAACTTTCCTCAGTGAAATTACAATTTGTACTTACCAGAAGAAAATAATGGTCTTCAGGTTCTGCCCTTAAATATTTAAAGATCACTTGTTCCATAAACTTTTCCATCAAATCCCAATCTTCAACTATACCATGGCGAATTGGCCACTATTAAAACAAAATAATAAAATACAAATATTATTACCATCAAAATAAACTACCAAAATTTAAAAACCCAGAGAATACTAGATCATTAGTGAGTATTAGAAAAGGACAGCATTTCTTAGGTGTGATAATCAAACTGTAGATCATTCTTTTTTTATAAAAACGTATTTTATTGACTTTTTTACAGAGAGGAAGGGAAAGGGATAGAAAGTTAGAAACATCAATGAGAGAGAAACATCGATGTGCCCACAACCAAGGTACATGCCCTTGACCAGAATCGAACCTAGGACCCTCCAGTCCGCAGGCTGACGCTCTATCCACTGAGCCAAACCGGTGAGGGCTGTAGATCATTCTTTAGGGATTCATACATAACTATTTAGAAATAAGTAAAATTATCCCTGTAATATATTTTCTGGTGATTCAATTAAAAACATAATGCAAACATGTTAAAATTATAATGTAAAACATAACATAAAAATGTTAAAAATTGTAAATATAGATGGAAAATCATTGTACTAGTCCAGTGATGGCGAACCTATGACACGCGTGTCAGAGGTAACACACGAACTCATTTTTTTTGGTTGATTTTTCTTTGTCAAATGGCATTTAAATATATAAAATAAATAACAAAAATATAAATCTTTGTTTTACTATGGTTGCAAATATCAAAAAATTTCCATATGTGACACGGCAGGAGAGTTAAGTTAGGGTTTTTCAAAATGCTGACACGCCGAGCTCAAAAGGTTCGCCATCACTGTACTAGTCTGTCTGGATTTCTGAAAATTTTGTAATAAGCGAAAAATTTAAAATTAAGCCTATGAAAATTATAGTTTACTACAATTTCCTTAACATTTAATTTATTAGCTCTTTCATAAATAATTGCTATGTGCCTAATATATAAAACACAGTTGGTAAGTATATAGCAATAATAAATCAAGCATGTAAAATTAAAAGAAAAACTATATATATTTGTTAAGAAACATGCTTTCAAAACTGAGCCCCAGGGTACTACAGCAAATTCACAAAGACAACACCAATTACTTTAAATTTTTCAGGAAAATACAGTGACACTCAAAATTAGTCCAACACTAGCAGAGAAATTCAGTTTCAACATTAGGTAATACTACATATATTATTTTCAATAACATCACTTTTTTGAGAAGCTGAGTTGCCAGTAGTTGCTATAATAAAAACTAGTACCTCCCCCAAAAACTAATGTAAAAAAAGAAATGCAGGAGGAGATGTGCAATCTGATTCCAGGTGTGAGAAGTTGTGAAATACCTAACAGGCACATGCATTCTTATAAAATAGTAATTATTTAACAATTAAATATTTTCCTTTCAGATAAGTGTCTTATTTTTTTCCAAAAGGCTATTTAATTCCTTAGACCTAGCTGCTTAATAAGCAAGCTGTTAGATATTTCTTTTGGTCTAGAGGTCACTCTAAACAATCTTACTGAGACACTAAAGACATTGAGAAAATTTGTGAATCTCTGCAATAAAATACAGTTCCACAACACATATAACTAACAAAAGTTAGTACTCCAAATATATATAAAGAAATTCCTTAAACAAGCAAATTAACATTTATGCAAATTTTTAAAATATATATAACAGAAAAAGAAAAAAACAAAACATACAGTTCCATGCAAGTACATACTCAATATCTTACACTGAAAGAACAAGTAAACCTCCTATAGTCATTTACTCAGTCATTAAACCTATTATCAGTTAATCCCCAATATCCACATCTCACCCTAGACTTCTCCATACTTTTTAAGGCATTATATTATGAATTTCCTTGCTTTAAGTAAGGAAAAATATGTACTACATCATTCATTTTATAACATTACTGAAGTTTACATATTTAAATAGTCTAAGTGTTATTTTATTGTGTAGCAACTGTGAACCATGGGCACAAATGCTAAGGACATGAACCACCTGCCCCCCTCAAGCTAATGAAAGAGATAGATACAAATCTATTGTAAATTTTTAAAGAAATAAAGTACCTAGGACTAGATGAGGAGCTAGGCTCCTGAGGAAAAATAGAAATACTCCTATATGACTGATAAGGTCATATCTAAGCTGGGTCTTAAAGGAGCAACCTTATTGATTTTATTTTCTTGGAGGAAGAAGAGGGAAGAACATGTAGATATAGAATAGAAAGAAAAAAATATGTAAAAAGACAAACACTGCATTTAACAATGAGAAATATGTGTGACAAAAGGTTGGGGTTAGGGGTGTAGAGAGACAGATCAGTTCTAGATAAAGGGACCAGATTCTCAAAAACTGTATTTTCCTTGTATTTAGATTTTATTCTCTAAGAAATAGGGCATTGGCAGAAAATTTTAATCAGGGGAGTGACAAGAACAGCTTTGATTTTTAGGAAGATTATTATAGCAGCACTGAGAAAGCTGAAAAGAATTTTAAGACAACTAAGCAAGGGAAAATAAAAGCCCCAACTATGGTATCCTATCTAATAAGGAGGGAATATGCTAATTGACCCTCACCCCATTGCAAAGATGGCAACGCCCACAGCCAATAAGGAGGGAATATGCTAATTGACTGCCCTACCCTCAAAGATGGCAGCGCCCACGGCCAATAAGGAGGGAATATTCTTATTGACTGCCCTGCCCTCAAAGATGGCGGCGCCCACAGCCAATAAGGAGCGAATATGCTAATTGACTGCCATGCCCTCAAAGATGATGGCACCCAGTCCCCTCAGCCCCACTGGGGCGCCTGCCTCCAGAGTCCCCCAGTCCCCTAAGTCACCCAGGGCTGGCCCGAGGCGCAGGCAAGCCTCAGATGGCGGCTGCCCAGCCACCCAGGGCCGCCAGAGGCTCAGGTAACGAGGGCCAGCCGAAGCTTGTGCTGCCGGCAATGGCAGCAGCAGAGGTGCGATGGGGCGTTGGCTTCCCCTGATCTCCAGGTCGCCTGCCGCCCCAGAGGGGGGCAGGCCGGGCTGAGGGACCCCACCTCCAGTGCATGAATTTTCATGCATGAGGCCTCTAGTCAATGATATTAGGCCAGATTTAAGATTTCTATCAATAAGAATTAGAAGAAACACAAAGATATCAATATTTTTAGCTTTGAAGTCAGACTGGAAAGAACTATTAATCCAGACACAAAAGTTGTGTTTTATTTTTTCTTGAACTAAGCAAGGGTAGAGTATCCTATCTAATAATACACAAACATGGTAATTAACCATACCTCTGCTACGCTTCCCATTGGCTAATCAGGGTGATATGCAAATTAACTGATAACCAATATGGCGGCCAGCATCCACGCAGCTGAAGCGAACATGAGGCTTGGTTGCCCTGGCGATGGAGGAAGCCAGGTTCCCCGCCTGCTGCGGCCCAGGTCTGAGCTCCAGATGCAACAATGTTGCAATTATAGAAGCTAAACAAACCCCAGATACCTGCTTTCAGCCAGCCAACCTTGGAGCTGGAACTGCAACAAAGTTTCAATTACAGAAGGTAAATAAGTCCCAGAATAAAAAGAAAAAAGGAGAGACTGGGAGCTTCAGTTGCAGGCTTGGCCTGCCTGAAAACAGCCATCAGCCCCTCACCCAGGCTGGCCAGGCACTCCAGTGGGGACCCCGACCCTGAAGGGGGTGCGGGCAGCCTGAAAACAGCCCTTAGCCCCTCACCCAGGCTGGCCAGGCACCCAAGTGGGACCCCCACCCTGATCCAGGACAACCTTCAGGGCAAACCTGCCGGTCCCCACCCGTTCACCAGGCCTCTATCCTATATAGTAAAAGGATAATATGCAAACTGACCCTAACAGCAGAAAGACTGGGAATGACTGGTCACTATGACACACACTGACCACCAGGGGGAAGACACTCAACGCAGGAACTGCCCTCGGGTGGTCAGTGAGCTCCCACATGGAGGAGCTCTGCTCAGCCACAAGCCAGGCTGATGGCTGCCAGTACAGCGGTGGTGGCGGGAGCCTCTCTTGCCTCCTCAGCAGTGCTGAGGATGTCCGACTGCAGTTTAGGCCTGCTCCCCGCTGGCAAGTGGACATCCCCCGAGGGCTGCCGGGCTGCCAGAGGAATGTCTGATTGCCAGTTTAGGCCCAATCCCCTGGGGATCAGGCCTCAGCCAGCAGATGGTCATCCCCAGAGGGGTCCCAGACTATAAGAGGGCACAGGCCAGGCTGAGGGACTGTCCCCCCCCCCTAGGGGGGGGGCACAAATTTTTGTGCACCGGGCCTCTAGTATATAATAAGTTTTGTTTTGGTAGATTACATTTGAGAGCCAGGCAATAGGTAGTTGGAAATGTGGCCAAGGAATTGGAAGTAGGGATTTTAGGTTGTAGTTACAGACAGAGGAGTGGATGAGATCACCTCCACGAAGTATTTAATAAAGAAATAACAGAGAATCAAGGACAGTACCTGGGAAATAAAAACATTTGAGTAGTGGGCAACAGAGAAAGAACCAGCAACAATAGGGAAAATAAAACAGTAACAAATAAAGAATAGTCTATGTTAGAAACAGAAAAGACAAATCAAGAAGGATGAAGACTGTTACACACAATCAATTTAATAGTTTATCAAATAACTAGAGGCCCAGTGCACAAAAATTTGTGCACTCAGGGGAGAAGGGGAGTCCCTCTCGCAGTCTGGGACCCCTCTCGCAGTGCCCTCTCGCAGTCTGGGACCCCTCGGGAGATAACGACCTGCTGGCTTAGGCCTGCTCCCGGGTGGCAGAGAGCAGGCCTAATCCCTAGGTGCAGCCCCTGGTCGGGCTCAGAGCAGGGCCGATTGGGGAGTTGGGGCGCCGCCCCCTGTCATGCACAGAGCAGGGCGGATTGGAAGGTTGCGATGCCACCCTCAGCCACGCTCAGGGTAGGGCCGATTGGGGGGTTGGGGCACCGCCCCATCACACTCAGGGCAGGGTGGATCAGGGGGTTGGGGCATCGCCCTCTATCACCCACAGAGCAGAGCCGATCAGGTGGTTGGGGCACCGCCACTCTCACACTCAGGGCAGGGCCGATGGGGAGGTTATGGCTCTACCCCGTCACACACAGAGCAGGGCCCGTGGGGGTGGGGGGGAGGCTGGGGCGCCGCACCCTGTCACACACAGAGCAGGGCCCATCAGGGGGTTGAGGCGCTGCACCCTGTCACACACAGCCACAGGGCGATCAGGGGGTTGGGGAGCTCCCCCTATCAGGCACAGAGCAGGGCTGATCAGGGTGCTGGGGCGCCTTCCCCTGCCACAAACAGAGCAGGGCAGATAGGGAGGTTGTGGCCCCGCCCCCTGTCACACACAGAGACGCAGGTCGATAAGGGGGTTTGGGTGTTGCCCCCTGTCACGCTGATCCCGGTGCCGGTAGGCATATTACCCTTTTACTATATAGGATAGAGGCCTGGTGCATGTGTGGGGCTGGCTGGTTTGCCCTGAAGGGTGTCCTGGATCAGGGCGGGGTTCCCCACTGGGGTGCCTGGCCAGCCTGGGTGAAGGGATGATGGCTGTTTGCAGCTGGTCACACACCCTTCAGGGTGGGGGTCCCCACTGGGGTGCCTGGCCAGTCTGGGTGAGGGGCTGAGGGCTGTTTTCAGGCCGACTGAAGCTCCCAACTGCTCCTTTTTTTCTTTTTTAATTCTGGGCCAGCTTTAGCTCTGGCTCCAGCTCTGCTGCTGAAAGCAGGTATCTGGTTTGTTTGGGTTCTATAATCGAAACACTGTATCAACTCCAGCTCTGAGATCCCGGGCTCGCTGAAAGCAGGTTTCTGGGGTTTTGTTTAGCTTCTTACACTGCAAGCTCAGAGGCTGGCAAGGCAGGCAGGGAACGTTGGAGCAAGCAAGCCTCATGTTAGTTCAGGGGTGGGCAAACTTTTTGACTCGAGGGCCACAATGGGTTCTTAAACTGGACCGGACGGCCGGAACAAAAGCATGGATGGAGTGTTTGTGTGAACTAATATAAATTCAAAGTAAACATCATTACATAAAAGGGTACGGTCTTTTTTTTTTTTTTTTTTAGTTTTATTCATTTCAAACGGGCCGGATCTGGCCCACGGGCAGTAGTTTGCCTACGGCTGTATTAGTTTCAAGCTGCCTGGCTGACAGCCGCCATCTTGGCTGGCAGTTAATTTGCACATTGCCCTGATTAGCCAATGGGAAGGGTAGCAGTCATACGCTAATTACCATGTTTCTCTTTTATTAGATTGGATTAGAGACTAAATAAGAAATTTGCTTTCAAAAGGAAAATAATAGCTAAAAGGCTGAGGAAAGAAGGTACAAATAAAGAATGAGAAAGTTTTTGTTATTTAGGTTTGCTTGCAGCATTTGGGAGACATGAAAACGTGTTTAAGGGAAAAGAATCTGAGGAACTATGGTCTCTCAGCTCACTGACTTCAACACCTTCAAAGATTTCTTTTCCCCATTTGGCTAGTTTAAATCTTAGTATCCTCAGCATCTCTAAGTACCAGAAATGCAAGAACGCCCCACTCTGATCATAACTGTTCATCCTCCAACAACTTGCTATACCTCTATTACAATTAGACTAGCAGGCTACTGGCTATTATAATTATTCCCTAGCTATCCTCCTTCCCTCCCCAACCCACAGACATACACAATTAGACTAGCAGGCCACTAGCTATTATAATTATTCCCTAGCTATCACCACTCCGCCCTGCCCCAACACACACACACAGTCTCTCTCTCTTAGATTTTACACCACATCACTTTGATTATTCATATTTCCTTTTGTCATTCCATCTACCAAAGCCCAACTCAGCATGATCCTACCCTAAACTTGCCCATACACAGAATGCTGGCTGTACTGAAGAAACATGTGTAACTGGGTTGATAAAACTAAGCATTCATAATTGCTATTCTCAAATAGACCTAACTTTGCCAGGCAAGCATTTGTTTCTCTACTCTATTCATCTTTACTCTCCACAATGGTGATTTTAAATGTCCCCATTATTCAGATTTCACTTCCCACTATTTCCTGGAAAGCAGAGATGACATCGCCACGTATTTCACAGAAACGGCAGACACCAACAGTCAGGAATCCCTTCATCAAATCTATAAAACTGACTCCATACATTCTTTTCTTTTTCACTTTTTAGTAATATAAGAGAATCTTCCACATATAAATTAGATCATCTGTGCTCTGGACCTCATCCTTCTGACTTAATTATGTTATTTTAATCTCATTTTCTAATGGCACTTTCACAATAGCATTTAAGCATCTCTTCTACCTTAAACTCACATGTCTCTTGATCTCTTGATATCTCTCTCTCTCTCTCTCCACCCCCCCCCCCCCCCCCGCCCCAATCACAGCCAAACCTGAATGAATATTGACTTTTTGTTCTGGCCTACCATTCACAATCCATCCTACTGTAATCCAGCCACTAAAATGGTTTTTATTACTCCTAAAATGGTTTTTATTAAGGTGACAAATGACATCCTTGTAGCTAAAAAAAACAGTAATTAATATATGGGCTCCAGGTGACTTGATATCTTAGAAACATTCCATGCTGTCTATCACTTTCCTATTTCCCCGTCCTCTAACCATGCTTTCTCAGTCTCCTTTGCAACGATTTCCTCTCCTATCCAAACCTAAATAGAGCACTAATCAGGCTGTGTCCTAGGCTCTTCCCTGATACACACTCCCCTAGGTAATTTCAGCCCTTCCAAAGGTAACTGATACCTTCCAAATATTTATGTCTTTTTTCTGAGTTCCAAAAGCCAAGTATTTGTCTAACAATGTATCAGATGTCTCCCAGATACCTAAAACACTACTTGTTAAAAACTGATCTTCTCCTCCCTACATCACAACCCAGCCAAAAGTGTTTCTCCTTAAATGTTCTCAATCTTAAGAAATAAGGAGAAGCAAGGAAACTTTCCAAGAACTGAGAATTATCCGCAATTACTATGTACAAAAATAATGCCACCAATATCTTGTTAACCATTCCCTGTTACTCCTTAAATATCCATTTTTTTATTCTTGGCAAAAAAAACCCACACTATTTTTACAAAAATCTAACCAAACTTCTAGATTTAACTACCATTTTACAACAGCCCCTCCCCCCCCAAAATAAATATAGAAAGCAGAGGATCACATTAAATGACACAAGGATGCAATCATCAAAATCCAGAATATGGGTCATTTAACAAGACAATCAAAAATTTATATAAATAAAGGCCAAAAGAGATAGCCTTGGCCAGTGTGGCTCAGTTGGTTGGAGCATCGTCCCATATACCGAAAGTTTGTGGGTTCAATTCCTGGTCAAAGCACTTGCCTAGCTGTAACTGATTTGGCTCAGTGGATAGAGCGTCGGCCTGCGGAATGAAAGGTCCCGGGTTCGATTCCGGTCAAGGGCATGTACCTTGGTTGCAGGCACATCCCCAGTGGGGGGTGTGCAGGAGGCAGCTGATCGATGTTTCTCTCTCATCAATGTCTCTAACTCTCTATCCCTCTCCCTTCCTCTCTGTAAAAAATCAATAAAATATATTAAAAAAAAAAAAAGCACTTGCCTAGATTTCGGGATCAATACCTGGTGAAGGCAAGTATGGAAGGCAACCAATCGATGTTCTCTCTTGCACTGATCTTTCCCCACCCCTTTCCTCTTTCTATACCTCCTTCCTTCCTCCGCTTTAAAAAATCAACAAGTATATCAAGTGAAGATTGAAATTTTAAAAGGCAAGAAGAAACATACTTAGAGAAGAACCTATAAAAAGACTGAATAGAGTTATCAACCAAATCCAATGAGTACACAATGTCTGAATCTTGATTCAAACAGATTAATAATCGGAGAAATCTGAACACTGACAAGATTTTAGATATTAAGAAACTGCACTGTATTCAGGGGTAATATACTTAAGATATATTTTTAAAGTCTTTATCTTTAAAAGATAAGTATTTATAGGTAAAACAATATTTGGAATTTACTTTGAAATAATCTGGGGGCAAGAGGGAGATTTGATAAAACAAGGGTGGTCCAAGGTTGATAACTTCCATAGCTCTGAAATGGATACCTGGAGATTCATATTCTTTCCTCTATTTTTATATATAAAGTTTCCCATGACAAAGGTTTATTTTTCCCCATTTTCAAATCATTTTTGTTTCAATTACATTTGACATACATTATTATATTAGTTTCATATGTGCACCCCAGCAACTAGATATTCCATAACTTACTAAGATCATCTGGATAAATCTCACACTCATATGATACCACACGTAGTTATTAGAATACCAGAGGCCCGACGCACGAAATTTGTTTAAGAGTAGGCCTTCCTTCCTCAGGCTGCTGGCACCCGTTTTCCTCTGGCACCTGGGACCTGGGCTTCCCTCCGTCCACCAGCAGGCACCTGGGAACAGAGCTTCCCTTGCAGCCCCAGATTCATCTGGAAGGTCATCCGGTGGACGTCTGGTCTAATTAGCATATTACACTTTTATTATTATAGATTACTGACTATATTCCCTATGCTGCACTTTACATCCCCATGACTATTCTGTAACAACCAATTTATACTTCTTAATCCTTTCACCTTTTTCACCCATTCTCCCAACCCCCCTCCCTTCTGGCAACAATCAAAATGTTCTCTGTATCTGTGAGGCTATTTCTGTTCTGCTTGTTTTCTCAATTATTGATAGATATGTACTTATTGCCATTTTATTGTTCATATTTTTATCTTCTTTTTTTTTTTCCTTAGAAAGAAACCCCTTTAACATTTCTTGTATTATTGGTTTGGTGATGATGAATTCCTTTAGCATTTTCTTGTCTAGGAAGCTCTTTATGTCCTTCCATCCTAAATGATAGCGTTGCTGGGTAGAGTAATCTTGGTTTGTAGGTCCTTGCTCTTCACTTTGAATATTTCTTGCCAGCCCCTTCTGGCCTGCAAAGTTGTTGTTGTGAAATCAGCTGACAGTCTTATGGGAGCTCTCCTGTAGGTAACTGCTTTTTTTCTTGCTGCTTTTAAGATTCTCTCTTTGTCTTTAACCTTTGGCATTTTAATGATGTGTTTTGGTGTGGGCCTCTTTGAGGTCACCTTGTTTGAGACTCTCTGTGCTTCCTGGACTTGTATGTCTATTTCTTTCCCCAGGTAAGGTAAGTTTTTTGTCATTATTTTCTCAAATAGGTTTTTAAAATCTTGCTCCTTTTCGTCTCCTTCCGGCATCCCTATGATGTGAATGTTGGTATGCTTGAAGTTGTCCTAGAGGCCCCTTACACTATCTTCATATTTTTTCATTCTTCTTTCTTTTTGCTCTTCTAGTTGGTGTTTTTTTGCTTCCTCATATTCCATATCACTGATTTTATCTTGGCATCCTCTACTCTACTGTTGAATCCCTATAAATTATTCTTCATTTCAGTTAATGTATCCTTCACATCTGAATGATACTTTTTCATGCTGTAAGGTTCTCACTAAGTTCACTGAGCATCCTTATAAGCAGTGTTTGGAACTCTTCATCTAGTACAGCGGTTCTCAACCTGTGGGTCGCGACCCCTTTGGGGGTCGAACGACCCTTTCACAGGAGTCGCCTAAGACCATCGGAAAACATATATAATTACATATTGTTTTTGTGATTAATCATCATGCTTTAATTATGTTCAATTTGTGACAATGAAAATACATCCTGCATATCAGATATTTACATTATGATTCATAACAGTAGCAAAATTACAGTTATGAAGTAGCAATGAAAATAATTTTATGGTTGGGGGTCACCACAACATGAGGAACTGTATTAAAGGGTCAGGGCATTAGGAAGGTTGAGAACCACTGATCTAGTAGATTGCTTATCTATAATACATTTAGTTCTCTTTCTGGAGTTAAGTTCTGTTCTTTCATTTGGGACATGTTTCTTTGTCTCCTCATCTTGGCACCCTTCCTCTATTTGTTTCTACGCATTATGTAGAGCTGCTACATCTACCAGGATAGTAGAGTAGCCTAATATAGTAGGTGTTCCGTAGGGCCTAGTGACATAGCCTCTCTGATAACCCAAAATGGGCAATCGGGGTGTGCCCTCTGTGTGGACTGTGTACTTTGATTGCTATTGGAACATCAATAAGGAATAATTTATCCCCAGGCCCATCAGCTGCAAGGACTGGCTGTGACCACAGACCACTGACCTCTGACCACCATGGAGGATCAGCTGCGCAGGGGCCCACCCCACAGAGGAGGACTTACTTCAGCAGGGCTCTGGTGCCCACTGAATTTGTCCCTTTAGTGTGTCACTTGTGGAGTTGTTTGTGTGGTGATGCTTCAATGTGGTCAGAAGGTGTCCTCTGGGTGCACGGGCTCTCAGGCCTCCAGGGAGGTGCAGGCCAAGAACAGCCATTGCCTGTTACTTCTCAGAGCCATCTGTCATAAGTTACAAAGCAATCTGCAAATGTCTGCTACTTGTGTTGGCCCAGGAGAGGCCAAGCTACAAATCAAGGCTAGCTGCTGCTACTGCCAGGCCT
Source organism: Myotis nattereri (assembly GCF_964212035.1). Classification (NCBI taxonomy): domain Eukaryota; kingdom Metazoa; phylum Chordata; class Mammalia; order Chiroptera; family Vespertilionidae; genus Myotis; species Myotis nattereri. The sequence goes on along the minus strand of NC_138082.1, from coordinate 80,162,231 downwards.
GGGGCCACTTAGTGAAATGGGGTATGCAGAGTCCAGTTACTGCTTGTTTGAGATATTTTTAGGAAAATCTAAAACATGAGCCAAGACAGGTCATTCATACAGAAAAGCTACTGTAAACATCATGGGTACTCCTGAAATTGGGTGAGGTGGGGCCTCAAGGGATCACAAGGTGGGGAGGGTGGACAGTGTTAGCCAAGCTGATGGAGACTCAGACATGCTGGCTCTGTGGAGGTAGAGAGCTCATCAAAGCAGCAATGGCCTCTGCAAGCACTTCTGTCTGGAAGAAAGCTGCCTCCCCAGCTCTTGCCCTGATGCTAGACTTTTCAGTTCCTTCCCGTGTCTCTAATGCCTGTTTCACGCTGTTGCCCAGTGATAGAGCTCAGAGGGAGGGAGTCCGAATAAGTCCGTGTGTGAGCTCTTTAACATGTTAAAACGCCAAGCCTGCTTTGCCTTCCTTTCCGTTTAGCCCGCGATATCCAATTTCACTGACATGCTGGCGGCACCAGTGACTGACCGGTCTGGACAGAAAGTATAGTGTCAGTCAACAGTGACTGACATGGTGCTTAATGTGTTAAAGAAACTGCCTGGGACTCCAGCAGTCTACCATCTCCCTCAGCCTCAATCCCACTGGTTTTTACAGCCAAAAGTTATGGGACTTCTCTTTTTGACATTGGAACCCTGGGCCAGGGGGCCTGATGTGGGGCTGGGACCCCTCACTACTAAAGGGGGAATCTCTGCAGCCAAGATGTCCCTTCTGATTTATATCAGCCACATGTGAGTATGGGACCAGCACATTCAGCATCTCTACCCCTCTTACCAGTCTCAAATGTGGCTTCTTCTTTAACTCCCTACTTGTAAGACTTCCATTCGGCCATATTTCAGGTGATTCTAAATAGTGGTTGTCCTATGGTTTAGCTGTAATTTTGATTGGGTTGTGGAAGGAAGCAAGTACTAGATTTACCTATGTTTGCCATCCTGACTGAAAGTCCCTATGATGAAAGTTAAATGTTTGTGTGCACACACAATTTCTGTTTCTCTCTATGCCTACTGCCTTAAGTGTAGTACAAGTCACTAATATTCCTTGCCTTAGTTATTACAATAGTCTGGTCTTCCTAGAATGATGCTGTGTTTCCAAATAATAAAAACAGCCAATGCCCTAACTGGTTTGGCTCAGTGGATAGAGCGTCAGTCTGCAGAATGAAGGGTCCCAGGTTCGATTCCGGTCAAGGGCATGTACCTTGCTTGCGGGCACATCCCCAGTAGGGGTGTGCAAGGCAGCTAATCAATGTTTCTCTCTCATCCATCGATGTTTCTAATTCTCTATCCCTCTCCCTTCCTCTCTGTAAAAATATCAATAAAATATATATTTAAAATAAATAAAAACAGCCAATATATATGAGTATTCATGATGTACAAAGCACCATAACAATTGTTTTATATGCATCCTCTCATTAAATCTCCCAACAATCCTATACTATCTCCATTTAACAGATAAAGAAACAAAAACTCAGAAAGGTTAAGTTACTGAATATCACAAAGCTAGAAAGTTGCACAGCCAGCTCTAGCTGGTTTGGTTCAGTGGATAGAGCGTCAGCCTGTAGGCTAAAGGATCCCAGGTTTGATTCCAGTCAAGGGCACATGCCCGAGTTGCAGGCTCGATCCCCAGTAGGGGGCATGCAGGAGGCAGCCAATCCATGATTCTCATCACTGATATTTCTATCTCTCTATGCCTCTCCCGTCCTCTCTGAAGAGAAAAAAAAAAAGTAAGTTGCACAGCCAGAATTCCAGCCAAGCCAATATACTTAAATATTTGTGCTTTTAATCACTACTTAAACCATTAATGTTACCCAAAGGACAGAGTTAAATTCTTTAACATGGCCTAGCAACACTTTCAACAATCTTATCCTGGCCTACTTGTTCAGCCTCCTCACTTCTTTCCACCTCCTCTATGCTTTAGGCACACTGGTTGTTCAGTTTCAGGCTTCCTCATACTTTAAAGCCTTCCTGAATATTGGAATCTCTGCCTAGTATATATAACCTTGCCTACACAATTCATCCAATACCTATTTATTATTCAAGCCTCAGCTTAAAGATTTACTCCCTAAAGATTTTTCTGAATCCACAAAATAGGTTAGCTATTCCTGATATACATTCCCAGAGTTATTCTATACTTTCCTTTTTGTAACACCCTTAACACCTGTAATTATTTCTTCAGTGTATTCCTTTCCACCACATTATAACTGCCTTATCAGGAAAGTCATTTTGTTATTCATCACTGTATTCTCAGCACTTAGCCAAATTTTTTACATATGGTAGTGTTCATTAATAAATTATGAGTATAGAAGAAATGAGATACAAAGGAGGAAATCTGCAAATGAGGTAAAGTCAATGTTCAAAAATATGATAATAAATGTCAGAATAGTGTTTACCTTTGGTATAGGTAGGGGTGATGACTATGGGAGTAGACACAAGAAAAGCTTCTAGGTTACTAAATTTACTCTATATCCTGAAGTTTTACGATTGGAGTCATAAAATTTTTTTAACTATATAATTAAGACTTACCTATTTTACTACATACAAATTATACCTCAATAAAAAGGAAGAAGGGGAAGAATGGCAGGATAAGAAAGGGAAAAGAGAGCAGCACTTCCATAAGCTTCAAAAAGGAGAGAAATGGTATAGGTTTGAATACTTATGGGAAATGTCTCTAAATGTGGCAATGAGAAAGGCAATTACATTGATGATTCTAAGATCTAGTAGGTATGGAAAAGTAAATACTGCTCACTTGGGCAGGCTGAAATTTTCCACTTGGAAAAAAAAATAAAGTTAACGTTAAGTTGGGAGGGGCCACAGGGAACGAGAAATTTCTATTGTGAAGAGGTTGAAGCTACTAGGCCTATAACAGAGTGAAATTCTAAATGGCACAATCATAAACTAAATTTTTAAAAAAAAATGTTATAATTTACAAATCATAAAATATACCTTTGTTGCATATGTAGGTTTTTCTATTGCTTCATCACCAATGAAGAAGTCTAAGTCATCAACACCTTTCAACACCCTCCTTTGAGCTTGATCACCCACTTTTGCTGACTCCTTAATAGCAATACCTTTAAAATAAAAGTTATTTATACATGTCAAAAATTTAACTATTTTCAGATGAAACAAATTTATAAAATACTTCTTCCATTATAAAGTGCTATTAAACAAAACATGATCTAGCATATTTAAATTGCCAAACTAAAGCACGTAGGTAAAAGAAAAAAAAAATGACCAAACTCATTTAACACAATGAAATCTCAATCCAAAGACAAGATTTCAAAATGTTAAAAGCCAAAAAAAGAAGTATGGCTCTGGAAATGTTTCAATTATATTTTTTAATACTATGTTAAGATCTACTTTGACTTTATAATCCCACCAAATCAACATATGCCAAATCAACATCAAAAAGAAAAAATTTAAAAACACTAACAAATGACAACACAAAAATTACAAGGGGAATTTTTTTTTAAAGCTTTCTTTACGCCCGGACAACATGGATCAGTGGTTGAGTGTGGACCTATGAACCAGGAGGTCATGGGTCAAGGCACATACCCAGGTTGCGGGCTCGATCCCCAATGGGGGGCATGCAGGAGGCAGCTGATCAAAGATTCTCTCTCATCATTGATGATTCTCTCTCTCTCTCCCCCTTCCTTTCTGAAATCAATAAAAATATATTGTTAAAATAAATAAATAAAAGCATTCATATTTCTATTCTATTTGTACTATAATAGATTAGTAATTTCACTATAACACTGACATAAGGTTCTGTTAAACTAATCGTACAAGAAAAAGTTTTTTTCAAATCATTTTGGTAAAACCTATTATAATCCCCTTAAAAAACTTCAGAAATTCAGGATACAGTTCTATACATAAAACTTATTACATATTTCTTAATTAAGTTATGTTTATAAATCCTCCAAGTTAAGCAGTCCTTCATTTTTATTATAATTACCTATACATAATACCTATATGTAATATCTATAATGTAAATAATAAAAAATGCATACACTTAAGTTAATCTGGCATTCAACTGTTATACTTTCATTTAATAACAGTTATATACTTAATGAAGTGGGCAAAAAATACTGAAGGAAAGAAATTCTAAATCCACATTCTACTCCTAAATGTTAGAAACCTTCTCTAGTAATACATATGTATATATATGTGTGTATATATGTATGTATGTGTATATATATATATATATATATATATATATATATACCTAAACGACGGTTCGACCATTAGACCAGTAGCTATGACGCACACTGACCACTAGGGGACAGACACTCAATGCAAAGGCATGGAAACATGGAACAGACTGATGAATCTCAGAGGGAAGCGGGGGGGGGGGGGGGGGGGGGCGGGATGAGATTAACCAAAGATCTTGTAATGCATACTAGAGGTCCAGAGCATGGATTCGCGCATCAGTGGGGTTCCTCGGCCTGGCCTGCGGGGATCAGGCCAAGTCCGTGCACTGGGCCTCTAACATCCTCCAAGGGGTCCCAAATTACAAGAGGGCAAAGGCCAGGCCAAGGGACCCCACCAGAGCACGAATCTGTGCACCAGGCCTCTAGTTCATTTATAATGTAAATAGACATCTAGATAATTTGCTATAAATTTCCTGGAAAACAAAGATATATAAAAATAACTTTGAACCATATCTACAGCCTTTCCAGATCAAATATTTATGCTCATCAGTAGCATGACTATATCTGCTGATTATAAACTCTGTACCTGCAGTATTAAAATACTAGTTGGGTGAAAAAAACTCCACAATCAAACACCTCCTTTCAGAAGGCAAATAAATTTTTAACATGCTGCACCTTCTCATAATAAGACAATGAAAACTACCAGGTGGGTAACTGGAAATATCGGGGAACACTTTGTAAAGTATATGATTGTCTAACCACTATACTATACAGCTGAAACTAACACAAAATAACACTGAATGTACACTGGAAAAATAAAGACAATGAAAACTAAAATATTTTGACACAGAGATGAAATAGAGAATGGGTACAATGGTGATGAGAACCTAAGGTTCAAAAGATCAAGATTTTAAAGGTCCCCAAAAAACTCTACATATAGCCACTTGAGAACATAAGCAAAACCAAATTCTGTAAAGATGAAAGTGACATATCAGTAATCTCCTTAAATAATTGTTTAATCACAACATAATGCCTTATAAAATATTACAAATTAAGAGATTGCAAAACCAGAAATAGGCTGAATTGTGTCCTGCAAAAAAAGAGATATGTTGAAGCCCTAACCTCAGAATGTGACCTTATCTGGAAGTAGGGTCTTGCTAGTTAAAGTAAGGTTATTAGGGTGGGCCCTACTCCAATGACTAGTGTCCTTATAAAAAGAGGAAATCTGGACACAGAAAAAAGACAGCATGGAGATACAAAGGGAGGAGACAGCCAAGTGATTGTATATACAAGCCAAGGAATGTCCAGGATTATCAGCAAACACCAGTAGTTAGAAGAGGCAAGGTTTCTCCCCTAGAGCTGTCAATAAGATCATGGCCCTGTTGGCAACTTGGTTTTGGACTTCTGGCCTCCAGAACTGAAGTCTCTGTTGTTTTAAGACACCCAGTTTTTGGTACTTTGTTACAGCAGCCTTAGGAAACTAATACAAGCATATACAATGGTCTAACAGCACTAAATTCAAATACAGGATGGGCAAAAATTGGTTTACAGTTGTAATACAAATAAATAATAAAAGAATAAGCTGTGTTCACATACAACTATAAACCTACTTTTGCCAATCCCTGTAAAACTAAAGTCAAGTACTAGTCCACAAAAGTACTTCTATACAAGTCAGCAATAGAGCCAATATTTGTCATCAAAAACAACAATCAATAAATTGGTATATAAATGTGAGGAAAAGGAAAGAAAAGCAAACCTGTCCTTCAGTGTACACAAGGACAACAGAATGGTACTACCAAACTAAGGCCACTATTCTCGCATGAATAAGCTATATCATCAGTGTCACCTAAAATTCTTTCTAGGTATTAAAGAATTAGACTTAGGTAGTAGGCTAATTTCTTACAAAATCAATTCCTAGAAAAGTATACCAATGAGCTATCCATGTCCAATTAGTACCCCACTGAGACTAAAGATGTGCAATCTTTGCCAAGCCTAGTAATTTCTACCTAGTTCTCAACTTCACTAATTCTGAAATGTCAACTGCTTTCATTACTCTCTGCATGTTTATTTTTCCATTTCTTTCTTATTTGCATAATAAGAATACATAAAAATATTCAAAGAGTCACATAAGTACTACTGTGAAAAACTACTGACACTCCCAAAATTAAACTGTCTAGGAGTTAGCACCACCAAGCAAAGGCTCAAAAGGTCTGTCATCTAATAAGTTAGTTTTAATTCAACATTAGGACAAGTAAATCACAGGTGTTACTATAAAGCATGAAAAAGATGAATCATTTGAAAATCAAAAGTACTAAAGTATGCCAAGGACCAGATACATAATCCATGCTAACAAATAAAAGCTCTAACTAAGCCAAGTATGAGAGTATTTTTAAAAAACTACTGAAAGACAAACTACTGAAAGTTGATGTTCAATTAAAGTAAACAAAATAAGACAGAATAACAACACTGGGTGGTTATAAGATATTAGAAAACAGCTGAAGTCAACATCTCTAAAGATGAGATTCAGTCCTTATTTTAAAACATGAGCTTAGGTCAGGGGTGTCAACAAGCACAAGGCCCTGCAAAAAGTAATCATATCCAAAAATCAAAGGACAGTCTTCATAAGTGTGTGATGGGGATACACTTTTTAACAGTTAGTTTACAAGCACAGACTGTTAATAGCAATATCCTTAAAGCAGAAGCTTGTTTAATTCCTTCATCTTGTCTCTAAAGAGATATTTGGAAGATTTGGTAAATGGAGCTAAACAGAGAGCTGAAATGATTAGAAGTGCAGAAATGAGGTCACACTTAAATTTTGCAAACCATAGTACTTAAAGGATTAAATAGTACTGTGTATCAGAAATGATTATTTCTTTTACTTTAATTAAGAAAAAGATCTTTAAATCTGTTAATTTGTGGCTTAAAAGAAACACTTACAGGAAGGGATGATAAACTGTGGTTCTGTATTTCCAGCATATCCTATTTTTGTATACCTGCAAAATAAAAAGAATTTTATAAGGATTTCACTTACATTTTAGCAATTATTAATTTAATTCTTAGATTTCCATTTATTATAAACTGAAGTTCCATGGTGGGTAAATAATACATAAAATTCCATAGCTTCAATTCATTTAAACATCTCTACTTTCAAAATTGTAAATACCCATAGCATTTTACTAGCACTTCCATGTCTAGAAACTCATCCTGTAGATATTAATACATACATGAAGTAACATGTAACAAGGCCATGTTATTGTACATATACATGTTAGATGTATATGTTGCTTTTTTTTTTTGCTACAATCTTTCTTATTACAGCAAAAGACTGGAAATAATTTAAAAAACCATCAAATGAGAAACTAGTAAAATATGCTAAATTTATACTATGGAATATTACATAGCTATTAAAAAGAGACTGAAGAACTCTTATGTACTGATAGAAACAATCTCCAAATTGTATTGCTAATTGAACAAAGCAAGGTACAGAACAATGTTTCTTTCAAGTATTCTACATCTGTATATAAAAGTAAAAGGGCAAGATTAAAAACATATAGCTTATTGTATAGGCACAGAATATCAGTAAAAGAGTACAAAGAAATCAGCAACTGTAGTTATCCCCAGGGAAGGAAACTGGGGTAGGTGATGGTCAGGGGTGAGAAGGAGATTTTAATAGCCTATCATCTCATACCATTTGAATGCATTACAATTTAATAAGTATAGTTTTTTAAATGTTTTACCACAGTGAATTCTGCCTGTATTTTTACAATAACAAATAATAAAAAACAAACGGCACATTGGAGGTAACTACTTAGGAGATAACTGGACACTAAAAACAAAATCCTGTGAAGTCTGAATACAATGGATATACATCACTAAATTATAGTATTTAATGACTATCAGAGATGCCAGTATTTTTTTACCATTTTTTTAAAAAATGTGAAGGGAAATGTGTTGGTTCACTTAACCTTAAAAGTTACTTAGCCTCTAAGAATTAATTTGGTTCCTGGCTAAAAGAAAAATGTGGTATGTATAATATAATCTAAAAAATAGAGAATGTAAGAAAGGTCAAGGGATTAGGGGGAAAAACCCCACAAAACACCTAATAGACAACAGTATGGTAATTACTAGAGGGAAAGAAAGGTGGAGGGAGGTAGAAGAGTGTAAAGGGGGGGATTAATGGTGATGAAATGAAACTTGACTTGGGGTGAACACACAATACAATATATATATGATATATTATAGAACTGTATCCCTGAAAACTATATAATTTGATTAACCAATGTCACCCCAAAAAAATTCAACTAAAAATTATCAAAAAAAAATAAAAAATAGACAAGGTCATATACTAAAATCTGGAACAAATTTGCTGAGGTAGGCTGAGCCCTTGAAACCTCACATTTTTTCTGGTGGAGAGATAGCAAAGAACTAGATGACAAAATAAGAATTTGACTCTTTAAAAACTCTTATATTATTAGGAAACTTTAAAAAATGTTTTGAAAATCAGACTTTGAAAATACTAAAAAAAATCCAAAGTTCAGAAAGAATCAAAGTTCCAGAAAGCATTTAAACCCACACCCGAAACCTATGTTCATGTTGACCAATATCACCCCAATAAATTAAAAAAAAAATCCTCATATAAAACACTTTCACGCTCATATATAAGAAAAGAATAGAAGCATTTAAGTAGGGGAAGTAGAAGAGTTGAGAGGAAAAGATTCTAGGGAGATTTGAAGGAACTGAGTCTAAAAGTATGAGCTGGAATAGGCAATACATTTCTAACCCTTTACATATCAATGCATGTAAAATATAGTAATATTTGAAGTCTACATCCTTTTTTTAATTTTATATTTTCCATTACCATTTATCCCATCTATGCCCTCTTGCACACATACACCTCCCACACCACCACTCTGTTGTGCATGTCCATGAATTCTCTCTTTTTTTTCCTTTTTTGAAGAGCACATTCTAATAAGCTGGAGGGAGCTTGGTACAGCTAGCTATAAGAGGTTTGCTTAAAAACTTCATTTAAATTTTTATATAAAAATATGAAATAATATACTTTAAATTATCAAATAAAAAGCTTTCCAAAAGTAAACTTCCATTAACCTAACTTAACTCTTATCAGTTTTCATACTTGAAATAGCTAATTAATTAAGACATTTTTACAATAAACTCAAAATTTTTGATAGCCACCCAGAAGAAATTGTACAAGTAGATGGCAGAAAAGTTCCTCTCTGACTAAAAGAAACTCCTTTTTCAGGGATGAAAAAGGATACTTCATACAAATGGAAATGGAAAAAAATCTGAAGTAGCAATACTTATATTTCACAAAACAGACTTTAAAACAAACGCTATGTAAGAGACAAAGAAGGACACTACATAATGATAAAGGGAACACCCAGTATAGGAGCACCTAAATATATAAAGGCAATCTTGACGGACATGAGTAGAGAGATTGACAGTAATAGTCATAATTGAGTATGTTAACACCCCATTTATATCAATGGATAGATTTTCCAGACAAAAAATCAACAAGGAAACAGTGGCCTTAGGTGACACACTAGATCAGGGGTCCTCAAACTACGGCCCGCGGGCCACATGCAAATACAAATATTGTATTTGTTCCCGTTTTGATTTTTTACTTCAAAATAAGATATGTGCAGTGTGCATAGGAATTTGTTCATAGTTTTTTTTTTTAAACTATAGTTCGGCCCTCCAACGGTCTGAGGGACAGTGAACTGGCCCCCTGTTTAAAAAGTTTGAGGACCCCTGCACTAGATCATATGGATTTAATTGATATTTTTAAAGCATTTTACCCCAAAGCAGCAGAATATACATTCTTTTCAAGTGTACATGGAACGTTTCCTAGGATCAATCACATGTTAAAATACAAGACAAGTCTCAATAAATTTAAGAAGACTGAAGTCATATCAAGCATATTCTCTGACCAGAATGGTATGAAACTAGAAATCAACCACAAGAAAAAAAAAACCCTGAAAAATACACAAAAACATGGAAGCTAAGAAACATGATACTAAACAATAAATGGGTTCAAAGTGAGATCAAGGAAGAAATCAAAAGATACCTTGAAACAAATAAAAATGAGAACACAATCCCAAATCTCTGAGACACATCAAAAGCAGCCCTAAAAGGGAAATTCATAGCATTACAGGCCTATCTCAAGAAACAAGAAAAAATATCAAATAAACAACCTAACCTTACACTTAAAGGAATTAGAAAAAGAACAACAAACAAAGCCCAAAGTGAGTTTAGAAGGAAGAAAATAACTAAGATCAGGGCTAAAATAAATGAAAGTCTTAAAAAAAAATACAAAAGACTGATGAAACAAAGAGCTGGGTTTTTGAAAAGATAAACAAGATGGGCAAACCTTTAATAAGACTCATCAAGGAGAGAGAGGACTCAAAGTTAAAAAAATCAGAAGTGAAAGAGAAGTAACAATTAACACCACAGAAATACAAAGGACTGTAAGAAAATATCACAAACAACTATATGCCAACAAATTGAAAAATCAGGACATAACAAATTTTTATACAACCTTCCAAAAATGAATCAGGAAGAATCAGAGAATCTGAATAGATTACAACTAATGAAATTGAAGCAATAATCAAACAACTCCCAACAAACAAAAGTCCTGGACCAGATGGCTTCACAGGTGAATTTTACCAAACATTCAAAGAACACCTATCCTTCTCAAACTATTCCAAAAAATATGAGGAGGAACGACTCCTAGGCTCATTCTACAAGGCCAGCATAATCCTAATTTCAAAACCAGCCCAGCTGGTGTGGTTCTGTGGTTGAGCATCAACTTATGAACCAGGAGCTCAGGGTTTGATTTCTGGTAAGGGCACGTGCCCGCCGGGTTGTGGGCTGGACCCCCAGTGTGGGGCATGCAGAAAGCAGCCGATTAATAATTCTCTCTTATCGATGTTTCTATCTCTCCCTTTCTCCCTCTGAAATAAATAAAAATGTATTTTTAAAAAACAAAATAGAAAAGGCTACTACAAAGAAAAAAAAATTATAAGCCAATATCCCTGATGAACACAGATGTTAAAATCCTCAATAAAATATTAGCAAGCCTGTTACAGCAATACATTAAAAAGATCATACACCATAATCAAATGGGATGTATTCTGGAAATACAAGGTTGGTACAAAAGCCACAAATCAATAAATGTGATATACCATATAAACAACATGAATGATAAAAGCAACATAATCATATCAATAAATACAGAAAAAAGCATCTAATAAAATCCAGCACATGTTTAAGATAAAAATTCTCAGCAAAGTGTAAATAGAGGGACATACCTCAACATAATATAAGCCATAGACTCACAGCCAACATCATTTTTAATGGTCAGAAACTTGTAGGGAGCGGCTCTAGAGTTAAGTCTCGGATTGACCTGTGGCAGAGCCACAAACAAGTCCCAGCTTAGAGGGCAGAGCCTTCTTAGCATAATTAAGCTTGACCTTATGGCCACCCCCTAGATCCTTCCTAGGTAGCTAATGGGCTGTGGGAGGTGCAGCAAGTGCTGCCAAAACAAGTAAAACTCACAAGAACATTGTAACTATGTTGACCAATACCTTGCTTTTCTCTGACTATAAAATAAAGCCACAGCTTGCTGTCTGGATCCCTCTCTGTGGCCTCATCCAGGCACAGGAGATCCACCGAGCCCCAGCTTATTCTCTTTGTCTTTTCGTGAATCCTTCGCGGCTCACCTCCACCCCAGGCTCACTGAACCCTTGACTGTGCTGGGCTGGCACAGAAACTAAAAGCATTTCCCTTAGGATATCCACTTTCACCAATTTTTAAAAAATTTATTTAATTTTAAAATTATATTTTTATTGATTTCAAAGAGGAAGGGAGAGGGAGAGAAAGATAGAAACATCAATAAGAGAGAATCATTGATCAGCTGCCTTCTGCACACCCCACACTGAGGATCGAGCCCACAACCCGGTGGGTATGTGCCCTGACCAGGAATGGAACTGTGACCTCCTGGTTCATAGGTTGACACTCAACCACTGAGCTATGCCAGCTGAGCTCACCACTTTTATTCAACACTAAAAGCCCAATGCACAAAATTTGTGCAAGAGTAGGCCTTCCTTCCCCCGGCTGCCGGCACCAGCTTCCCTCTGGCACCTTCGGCCCAGGCTTCTCTCTGGCTGCCGGCAGGCACCTGGGACCCGGACTTCTCTCTCAGCCCCAGCTTCGTTCAGAAGGTTGTCCGGAAGGACATCTGGTCTAATTAGCATATTATGCTTTAATTATTATAGACTAGGGGCCCGGTGCACGAAATTCGTGCACTGTGTGTGTGTGTGTGTGTGTGTGTGTGTGTGTGAGGGTGGTTGGGGGAGAGTGTCCCTCAGCCCAGCCTGCCCCCTCTCACATACTGGGAGCCCTCAGGCGTTGACCCCCATCACCCTCCGATAGCCTGATCGGCCCCTTGCCCAGGCCTGACACCTCCGCCAGAGGTGTCAGGCTTGGACAGGGGACCCCCATCTCCCCCCGATCACTGGCTCTGGCCCAGGAATCATGCCTGGGCAGGGGACCCACATCTCCCTCTGATCGCTTGCTCCACCCCCCGCCCAAGCCTGACACCTCTGACCCAGGCTTCAGGCCTGGGCAAGGGGACCATCATATCCCCCCAATCCCCGGCTCCGCCCCCCACCCAGGCCTGATGCCTCGGCCAGAGGAGTTGACCCTCATCACCCTCTGATCACCAATCACTGGATCGGCCCCTTGACCAGGCCTGAGGCCTCCGGCAGAGGTGTCAGGCCTGGGCAGGGACCCCCAGCTCCCCGCGGTTGCAGGCTCCGCCCCTGCCCAGGCCTAACGCCTCTGGCCTAGGTGTCCGGCCCAAGCAGCGGGGACCTGCAGTGGCAGCGGGGGGCGCCGCGATTGTGGGCTTCGCTTTGGGCCCAGGCAAGGGACCCCTAGCTCCTGGGACTGCCAGCTTCGACCTTGCCCAGCTCCCATCGCTGGCTCCACCCCTACTTCCTGCTATCACTGGCCAGGGTGGCAAAGGCGCCTGATTCTCCGATCATGGCTGGGGGGCAGGGCAAAGGCGGCTCTTAGCTCCCGCCTGGGTTTCAGATCACTGTCAGTGGCAGGGGGCTTCTTCCTGCTTTCCCTTTCGCCTCCTTGCATTGTGCCTACATATGCAAATTAGCCGCCATCTTGTTGGCAGTTAACTGCCAATCTTAGTTGGCAGTTAACTGCCAATCTTGGTTGGCAGTTAATTTGCATATAGCCCTGATTAGCCAATGAAAAAGGTATCGCCGTACGCCAATTACCATTTTTCTCTTTTATTAGTGTAGAAGTCCTAACGCCAGCAATCAGACAAAAAAAAAAAGAAATAAGGCATTCAAATTGGGAAAGTAAAACTGTCAATATCTGCAGATGATATGATATTGTACATAAGAACCCTATAGATTCCACAAAAAAACTACTAGAACTGATAAATTCAGTAGAGTAGCAGAATACAAAGTAAATACCCAGAAATCAGCTGAATTTTTATACACCAATAATGAACTACCAGAAAGGCAAACTAAGAAAACAATCCCATTTACAATTGCATAAAAAAAAAATACCTAGGAATAATTTTAACCAAGGCAGTAATAGACCTGTACTCAGAAAATTATAAGACACTAAAGAAACTGAGGAAGATACAAATAAGTAAAAGCATATACTGTGTTCATGGAAAGGTAGAATTAAGATAATTAAAATGTCCACACTACCCAAAGCAATCTATAGATTCAATGCAATTCCTATCAAGATAGCAATGGCATATTCCACAGGACTAGAACAAATATTCCAAAAATTTATATGGAACCACAAAAGATCCTGAATAGCAACAACAATCTTGAGAAAGAAAAATAAAGTAGGAGGAATCATGCTACCTAATATCAAACTATACTACAAGGCCACAGTAATCAAAATAGCATAAAAACAGACATATAGATCAATGGAAAAGAATAGAGAACCCAGAAATAACCCATGTCTTTATGGTCAATTAATATGTATTTGACAAAGGAGGCAAGAATATATACAATGAGGCAAAGATATTCTACTTGATAAATGGTGCTAGGAAAATTGAACAGATATTGCAAAAAAATGAAATCAGACCACCTTTTTACATCATACACAAGAATAAACTCAAAATGGATTAAAGAATTGAATGCTAGACTCAAAACCATTAAAATCATAAAAGAAAACATAGGCAGTACAATCAGACATTTCTCGTAGCAATATTTTTGGATATATCTCTTCAGGCAAGAGGAACAAAAGAAAAAACAAACAAATGGGCCTACAACAAATAAAAATGTTTTTGCACAGCAAAGGAAACCATCAACAAAATTAAAAGACGTAAGAACATATTTGCCAATGATATATCTGATAAGGGGTTAATATCCAAACTTTATAAAGAACTTACAAAACTCAACACCAGCAAAACAAATAATACAATTAAAAAATGGGCAAAGGAACTGAATAGAAACTTCTCCAAAGAGGACATACAGATGGCCAATAGACATATGAAAAGATGCTCAACGTCAATAATCATCAGAAAAATACAAATTAAAACCACAATGATATCACCTCACAACTGTCAGAATAGCTATCATCAATCAAACAACAAACAACAAGTGTTGGGGATGATGTGGAGAAAAGGGAACTCTTGTGCACTGTTTGATGGGAATGCATATTGGTGCAGCCACTGTGGAAAATAGTATGGAATTTCCTAGAATTAAAAATATAACTGCTTTGCCCGGCCAGCATGGCTCAGTGGTTGAGTGTGGACCAATGAACCCGGAGGGCACGGTTCGATTCCCGGTCAGAGCACATGCCCAGATTGAGGGCTCGATTCCCAGTGGGGGGTGTGTAGGAAGCAGCTGATCAATGTTTCTCTCTCATCATTGATGTTTCTATCTCTGCCCCCTCTCCTTTCCTCTCTGAAATCAGTAAAATACATATACATATACATACACATATACATACTAGAGGCCTGGTGCATGAAATCCGTGCATGGGAGGGGGGTGGTCCCTCAGCATGGCCTGCATCCTCTCCAATCCGGGACCCCCTCAGGGGATGTCCGACTGCTGGTTTAGGCCTGATGCGCGATGGGGCCTAAACCAGCAGTTGGACATCCCTCTCACAATATGGGACCGCTGGCTCCTAACCACTCACATGCTTGCCTGCCTGCCTGCCTAATTGGACCTAACCACTATGCATGCCTGTCTGATCGGCCCAAACCCCCCTCTGCCTGCCTGCCTGCCTGATCACACCTAACCATTCTCCCCTGCCGGCCTGATCCCCCTAACCGCCTCTGCCTCGGCCCCCGCCACCGTGGCTTTGTCCAGAAGGATGTCTGGAAGAAGTCCAGTCTATCTAGTCTAATTAGCATATTACCTTTTATTAGTGTGTGTGTGTGTGTGTGTGTGTGTGTATGACCCAGCAATTCCACTTCTGGGAATATATCCAAAGAAACCCAAAATACGGATTTGAAAAATTATAAGCACCCCTATGTTTATTGCAACATTATTTACATTAACTGAGATAAGGATGCAGAGCAAGTGTCCATCAGTAGATGAGTGAATAAAAAAGTTCTGGTACAATTTACACAATGGAATACTACTCATCAGTAAAAAAGAAGGAACCCTTACCCTTTGCCATAACATGGATGCACCTGGAGAGCATTATGCTAAGTGAAATAAGCCAGTCAGAGAAAGACAATACGATATGATTTCACTTATATGCAGAATCTAATTAACAAAATAAACTAACAAATAAAATATAAACAGATTCATAGATCCAGAGAACAGACTGGCAGCTATCAGAGGAGAGGGAGGTTGAAAGACTGGGTGAAAAAGGTGAAGGAATTAAGAGAAAAAAAAATAAGCCAACTCACAGACAACAGTATGATTGCCAGAAGGAAAGGGGGGTTGGGAGCGGTAGAAGAGGGTAAAGGGGAGATCAATGGAGATGAAAGGAGACGACTTGGAGTGAACACATAAATTATAAAACACTAGAGGCCCGGTGCACAAAAATTTGTGCACTCGGGGGGGGGGGGGGAGGGGGGTCCCTCAGCCCGGCCTGTGCCCTCTTGCAGTCCGGGACCCCTCGGGAGATAACGACCTGCTGGCTTAGGCCTGCTCCCGGGTAGCAGAGGGCAGGCCCAATCCCTAGGTGCAGCCCCTGGTCGGGCTCAGAGAAGGGCCGATTAGGGAGTTGGGGCGCCGCCCCCTGTCATGCACAGAGCAGGGTGGACTGGGAGGTTGCAATGCCACCCTCAGCCATGCTCAGAGTAGGGCCGATTGGGGGGTTGAGGCACCGCCCTGTCACACTCAAGGCAGGGTCGATAGGGAGGCTGTGGCGCTGCCCCCTGTCACGCACAGAACAGGGCCCATTAGGGGGTTGGGGAGCTCCCCCGTCACGCACAGAGCAGGGCCCATCAGGGGGCTGAGGAGCTCCCCCGTCACTCACAGAGTAGGGGTGATAGGGAAGTTGGGGCACCGCCCGCTGTCACACACAGAGCAGAGCAGATCAGGGGGTTAGGGTGCCACCCTCTATCACCCACAGAGCAGGGCCGATCAGGGGGTTGGGGCGCTGCCACTGTCACACTCAGGGCAGGGCCAATGGGGAGGATATGGCTCTACCCCGTCACACACAGAGCAGGGCCCGTGGGGGGAGGGGGGGGGGGGGTTGGGGCGCCGCACCCTGTCACACACAGAGCCGCAGGGCAATCAGGGGGTTGGGGAGCTCCCCCATATCAGGCACAGAGCAGGGCTGATCAGGAGGTTGGGGCGCCTTCCCGTCACGAACAGAGCAGGGCCGATAGGGAGGTTGTGGCCCCACACCCTGTCACACACAGAGCCGCAGGGCAATCAGGGCGTTTGGGCGCTGCCCCCTGTCACGCTGATCCCGGTGCCGGGAGGCCTCGCGGCTCCGCTGATCCCGGTGCTGGGAGGCATATTACCCTTTTACTATATAGGATAGAGGCCTGGTGCACGTATGGGGGCCAGCTGGTTTGCCCTGAAGGGTGTCCTGGATCAGGGTGGGGGGTCCCCACTGGGATGCCTGGCCAGCCTGGGTGAGTGGCTGAGGGCTGTTTGCAGCTGGTCACACACCCTTCAGGGTGGGGGTTCCCACTGGGGTGCCTGGCCAGCCTGGGTGAGGGGATAATGGCTGTTTGCAGCTGGTCACACACCCTTCAGGGTGGGGGTCCCCACTGGGGTGCCTGGCCAGTCTGGGTGAGGGGATGATGGCTGTTTGCAGCTGGTCACACACCCTTCAGGGTGGGGGTCCCCACTGGGGTGCCTGGCCAGTCTGGGTGAGGGGCTGAGGGCTGTTTTCAGGCTGGCGGGTGACGGAAGCTCCCAACCGCTCCTTTTTTCTTTTTTTTTAATTCTGGGCCAGCTTTAGCTCTGAGGCTCCAGCTCTTAGGCCTCAGCTCCTGAAAGCAGGTATCCGGTTTGTTTCGGTTCTATAATCGAAACTCTGTATCAACTCCAGCTCTGAGATCCCGGCTTGCTGAAAGCAGGTTTCTGGGGTTTTGTTTAGCTTCTATATTTGTTACAATGTTTCTTAAACTGCAGGCTCAGAGGCCGGCAAGGCAGGCGGAGAACGTTGGAGTCCTCCGTCACTGAAGCAAGCAAGCCTCATGTTAGTGTCAAGCTGCCTGGCTGCCGGTCGCCATCTTGGCTGACAGTTAATTTGCATATCACCCTGATTAGCCAATGGGAAGGGTAGCGGTCATACGCCAATTACCATGTTTCTCTTTTATTAGATAGGATATAGATGATATATTATAGAATTGTACCCCTGAAACCTATATCATTTATTAACCAGTGTCACCCCAATAAAATCAATTTTAAGAAAAGTCATGAGTAAAATATCTGTTCCAGCATTTACTACGTTGTGATCATACATTTTATCTCTAATGCATATGGAATAAAAACTGAATTCACAAGGCTGTCATGAGGATTAAAGACAACAGTGAATGGCACTCAGTATGTATTCATTAAACATTTCTTTCCCAGTATCATTTTCCTTTATTTCTTTTATTCCTCTATGCATTCCTATAATTACTCCTTCAAAGATTCTTGGCAACGTTTTCCCAAACTCTTTGTTAGTGTACCAGCCTAACTATCCACCACTAAAGAAATACAGCAGTCAATACTTGCCTCATTAAAGAAGCCAGTCACAAACCATTGATAAGAAATGGCCAGAATAGGCAAATCCATCTTAAAGACAGGCAGTAAATTTGTGGTTGCCAAGGGCTGAGGGCAGGAAGCATGGAGAGTTGACGGTTAATGGATATGAGGTTTCTTTTGGGGGTGATAAAAATGTTCTAAAATTGATTGTGGAGATGGTTGCACAACCTTGTGAATGTACAAAAAAATCACTCAATTATAATTTTAAAAGTTAAATTTTATGGTATGTTAATATTCAATAGAACTGTTTAAAACAAAATACTATACTTAGGCTAATAATGTATAAATTTAACTTTTATCAATTTGCTTAATGATTTACACAATCACTGCCCATCAAATCAATTCCAAACCACTGTGCCTCATCTTAAATCCTTCTGAAATAAGGCAGGATAGAAATATATATTATAAACTACTTGCTGTTCCACAGCTCCCTACCTCAAATATTTTCAACTCCTTCCTGACTTCCCTTCATCAATGAAATATTTACCGGGAATTACTAAATACTATATACAAGGCCATAACATGGAGAAAGGGTGAAAAAAAAAAAGACATATTGCCGTCACAGAGCTTTTGATTTAGTTTATATTGACAGTCTTCCTTCCCTTCCATCTATCATATATTTATGCTTTTCCAAGGATGTAGTCAAGTTCAGCTCCTTCATCCTTCAAATACTACAGCTCTTATTAATCTCCCCAAACAATTGAAGACTAATATACCATTATTAATTATTTCATATACATTAGTTTCATCTCTGGAAATAAATTTTAAGCCAAGTACAAGATCATGCTGTATCTTTCTGTATATACCATAGTATTCATCATAGAACTGAGAACATTTTAATAGTGAAGTAAGTAATTACTTTCAATACATTTATATAATAACTAGAGGCCCGGTGCACAAACTCGTGCACTGGTGGGGGGTGGGGGTAGTCGAGGCCAATGGGGGGGGGGGGGGAAGGAGACTGCGGGAGGTTGGCTGTGGAAGCGCACTACCACCAGGGAGAAGCTCCTGTGTTGAGCATCTGCCCCCTGGTGGTCAGTGCATGTCATAGCAACTGGTCGACAGGTCTTTCAGTCGCTTAGGCTTTTATATATATAGATTATAAATATAGCTGCCCTTAATTATTATATGTAAACGGCTGTTCTATCTTTGTTTACATAATATTGGAAAACTGCAGCTCAAAGAAGCCACTTCAAAGAAATAGTAAAGCTATATCTGAACTCAAGTATCTATAATCCTCCAAAAGCAATGCTCTTCTGTGGTCTTCCTTAAGCATGAGTAGTTACAACCAAAATAAAACCAGAGAAAAGAACTAACAGTATAGTTTATCATGCTAGCTAAGTGATCTTTGGCAAGGAATTTTATACTCTCTGTGTCACAGTTTCATCTGTAAAGAGTAATAGTACCTAACCCGTAGGGTTAGGTATCAAATGAATTAATACATATAAAATAATTAGAATAGTGCCTGCCACATAGTATGTACCATGTGCTGTCTACTATTTTTATCTTCATAATTCACCAGAATAGTCATAAAATATACTTTCTACTATCATAAATCTGGTTTATGATAGATTATGATTTAATACTACCCACAATATAAATACCATAGAATTCACGAATTTCCAGAACTCCATAATCCAGTTCCAACATCTTTTTTAATTTAAATCAACTCAAGAAGCAATTACTGAGCATCTTCCATGTATCAGATTCTTTCGCTACTTCCCTGTACAATATCAAACATTTCAATATTTTTGTGTACCATAGGAAATACACTACTTCCTTATATATCACACCTAACATACCTAAATTCAACCTTTCCTTTTCCCACCTCATTTTGTCTCCTTCCACTGTTCTCGCACCTTATACCTGTCTATCAGTCCAGGGCTTCAGTTGTTATCTCTACCAGGAAGACTTTTTACATCTTCCCTGGAAAATATAAATTTTCTTTCACCTATAATTCCAAAAAGTTTCATTAATACCTGCCAGAACACTTATTGAACTTTATATTCTCCATGATGAAAGTATTGCAAAAGTGTTCATTTGCATAGTTGATGTTTACTAGATATTTACTGAAGATGAATTTCTCCAACTATAAACAAATAAATGCATAAGCTATTTCCTCCTGTGTTTGGGGGGGAGAGGGTGTGTGTGTGTGTGTGTGTGTGTGTGTGTGTGTGTGTGTGTCTGGGAGCTTATGGGAGGCAACCAATCCATGTGTCTCTCTCACATTGATACCTCCCTCCTTCTCTCCTTCCCTCCTTCCCTCCTCCCCTCCTTCCCTTCCTCCCTCTGCCCTTGATCCCTTCCACTCTTTCTAAAAATCAATGGAAAACTATCCTGGGGTAAGGATTAACAAAAAAGAAAAAGAATAACTCTTTTTCTATTAAGTTATTCTAGTGAACTATTTCATTTCTGTGTTTTATGCAGTTATTAAAGAGAGAGAAATGACTTTTTTAATGCACAAATTATTCATTTTCAAATTGCAGCTTCAGAAATACCTTCGTTTTAAAATTATATGTAATGAAATATCATTTCCTTAATTGAACTGTCCTGAATTAACCAGCAATTGTCAGTTTTATCATGTTAGATACAACATACGTCCTTATATTGTGTTTCCTCTTATATTCTGAAAAAAATAAATGAGTGCAGCTCAAATTCTTTAAATCATAATTCTGGGTTCAATATTTTTTCTAAAAAACCTTAAATAAATAGCCTCTCATATCACTGCATTTCCAAAATATGCCATAATCACAAAATTACTAGATTTTTATTCCTCTAACGAAAATCCTGTATTACTCAAACCATCAATCATTCTTTAAAAAAACTTCTTTCACATGTTTAGAGTAAACACAAATTCTAAGGATTTTTGCACTTTTGGAAAAGAATGCTGATTCAAACTGCTAGTTAGCAACAGATCAAATAGTTATTAAAATGAAATAAGGAATTTAAGGCAACATAAAGAAAAATGATCAACATATTTTCCCATACTCATCTTTTCCCTATAGTGGACACTAATTTTTTTCTGCCAGAATCAAATCCCCATTCCTATTCTGAGGAACCCACCAATGATTAAGACTTATTAGCAGGAGGCAAAACCCCACATCCCATTATAGAAGGAAGGAACTAATATTGACCTGCTGTCATCACATGATCTATGTCTAGCCAATCTAAGCTTACATCAGAACTTTAAATCTTGACAAGTTGAAGAGATGGTTTAGAACTCATATGGTTAGTATCTAGTTGCAGCATCCTGCAGACCTCCCACAGCACGTCTTTGGGGGCAGACTGTTGTTACCCAGTCTCCCTTTTTCTCTGCTTTACTGAGCCTGGTTCTCCAGCCTTCCCATCAATTTTGTGATCTACACCACTGCCTTTTAAATAATTCCTTTTTTCTTTTTTTCTTTGCTTATTTTAGCTAGTCATTTGGTTGTTTGCATCCAAGATTCCGCACTGATATAGCAACAAGTTACATTTCTCTTCTTCTCACAGTCTTCCTATCAATTTTAATTCCTGTTCACTTAATATATATATATCAAACCCTTATTTTGTTTAAGTAACTTTCCTGACAGCAAGACAATTTGAAATAAGCAAAGCAGGTCCCTTTGAAAGGCATTTTAAAAGCAATAAAATTTTCAACTAATCTTTTAAATGAATAACAAATTAACCAAGAAAAGGCAAGGAAAAAAAAGCCCTAAAGTTCTCTTCTTTGCTCTGTTACCTTTACTTTTATTACTATACAGAAAAAATTTTAAATACTTTCAAACAGGAAACATGCAAGCTTTTACTAAAACTGTGTGCTTTTTATATAAAATGCATCTAAATCTATCATATACTCGGTAAAACAATCTCTTTAGTTCTATTTTAGAAAGAACTACTTTGTGGTTAACCGGTTTCCCTTAATCTATATATTCTTTATTTTCATAGTCAAATACTGAGGTCTTCTGAGTTTAATAAAAAAAATTAACAGTCTGTATTACTGAGTTATTCTTTTTCTTTTTTGTTAATCCTTACCCCAGGATAGTTTTCCATTGATTTTTAGAAAGAGTGGAAGGGATCAAGGGCAGAGGGAGGAAGGGAAGGAAGGGAAGGAGGGAAGGAGGGAAGGAGGGGAGGAGGGAAGGAGAGAAGGAGGGAGGAGGTATCAATGTGAGAGAGACACATGGATTGGATGCCTCCCATAAGCTCCCAGACCAGGGCCAGGGAGTGAATCTCAACCCAGGCATGTGCCCTTGATAGGGAATTGCACCCAAGACCCTTTCGGTGCACAGGCTGGCGCTCTAACCACTAAATAACATGAGCCAGGGCTATTAAGTTATTCTAGTGAACTATTTCATTTCTGTGTTTTATGCAGTTATTAAAGAGAGAGAAATGACTTTTTTAATGCACAAATTATTCATTTTCAAATTGCAGCTTCAGAAATACCTTCGTTTTAAAATTATATGTAATGAAATATCATTTCCTTAATTGAACTGTCCTGAATTAACCAGCAATTGTCAGTTTTATCATGTTAGATACAACATACGTCCTTGGAATATTCACACTGCTAATGAGTAAGCCTTTATCATTTAACATGCATGTATTTTAGGTTAATCAAAGCAATAAATTAGTCACTAAGACTTCCCTATATATTTCATATTTGTACAAAAATTAGTAGTTCTAAATGTAGATTTATTATTTTTATATGTAAGTTCAAATTCAAACATTCTTCAAAAACTGGGTTAACAATTTAACCATCCTTGTTGAATATATCCCAACTGGGGGCAGTATATCAATGGACTCTAGAATCAGACTACCTCAGGGCTCAAATTCTGAATTTATTACTTAACTGTATCCACTGTTTACTTTAGCAAGTTAATTAAGTTCGCTATACCTCAGTTTCCTCATCTTTAAAATGGTAATTACATGATAGCACCTACTTCAAAGGGTTTTTAAAAAGATTATAAACAGTCCTGGCTGGGTGGCTCAGTCTTTTGGAGCATGGTCCCTTACACCGAAAAGGTTTCGGGTTTGATTCCCTATCAGGGCACATACCTAGGTTGGTGGTTGGATCCTAGGTTAAGGAAGGTAAGGGAGGCAACCAACAGATGTTTCCCCTCCTTTCTTTCTCTCTTTCTCTCCCCTTCCATCCTCCCCGCTACCTCTCTCTCAAATCAATAAAAACATATACTCAGGTAAAGGTTAAAAAAGAACAGAAGAAGGTTATAAACAATTATATCAAAAACAAAACTATTACAGGGCCTTGAAATGTCTTATTTGTACATATCCCATGTAAATAACTGCAATCCAAAATCTAAAATAAACATATTTAAGATTTATATGACTCAAACAATGAAAAGCAAAGTTTGTATAAAGAACATTCATTTTATAAAGTTTTTTCTAAATTTGGTTTAAAAAGTTATACTGGGGAACATAAAATTATTTATTTTTTTATTTCTCACATAATGTGTTTGTAGTATAACAAAAACACTAAAGAATTCTGATGCACGTGCTGTACCAGGCCTCAAACAAAATTACCTTAACTATAATTAACACATTATGGCCTATCAATTACTAATAAGAAATTTCAACTACTATAACCCATGAATGTGAACGCCAAAGAAAATTTAAAAGAATTCAACAATGCTATCAATTAATAACTAGGAACAATCCTAAAAGACATTTCTCAACTCTGGACCTCTATTTCATTTGTAAAGTGTGTTTTAAATTATTTCTCAAATTCTTTTTCAGCTCCGCAATTTAATGTGAGTCATAAGGCACTTCCCTTAATTCATGGAAGTGTCACAAATGCACATTAAATGCTATTTCTGTAGCCTTAAGTAACTGAATTTTAAAAATGCTTACATAGCAGAAGAAAAGTGCACTGTATTTAATTAGACTAAGCTCTAAAACTTTAAATAATTGAACATTTGTATTTTATCATAGACCAATATTATGTAGTTTATATTTTTAAATAATTTCAAAAACAAACCCTAAAATGTATTTCCCCCATTTTAAGACTTTTATCCTCCTTGTAGCAATGGCTCATTCACACTAATTACTGTAAATGACAAAATCTCAAAGACACTCTTCACAAAGGGCAAGGATCCTTAAAGGAGAGAATGTTTAAAGATGAAATATTCAGCATCAGAACAGATGGAGAAATGTTTTTTGAGATAGGGGTAGGGAGAAAGAGTAGAAGGGAAAAAGAATATATCTGACCACACAAATCCAAGTCTGTTTCTTTCCTGGTTACAAGGAGTATGTTAAGAACCTGAGTTTAAATCAACAGTTTGGAACGGTTTTGAAAAAATTTTTGAAAGAAAAGTATTAAAATTTTACAAAAATTAGAATATTTGTCTATTTGCTTTGGATTACTCAACCTTTTATATGTTTATGATATAAAGCCCCACATAAAGTTATAAATAAATAGCACACAAAGTACTATTAATCACTATCCTATTCTAAAGAACCAAACTTAAAGCATTAATCCAGTGGTTCTCACCCTTCTGGCCCTTTAAATACAGTTCCTCTTGTTGTGACCCATCCATAAAATTATTTTCGTTCTACTCCATAACTGTAATGTTGCTACTGTTATGAATCGTAATGTAAATATCTGATATGCAGGATGGTCTTAGGCGACCCCTGTGAAAGGGTCGTTCGACCGCCAAAGGGGTCGCGACCCACAGGTTGAGAACCACTGCATTAATCCAATAAGATCACCTTATTTTACACTGTGCCTAAATAATGCATGCATTTATAAGTACTTGGTAAGCTACAAAGCATGTTAGTGTAGTGTTACTACCTAACTGCTCTGTTCTTGCCTCTTTATGCCAGTGGCTATTACAGATCAGTAGTGTCATAAAAGAGGCCACAAGTCCAACAGAATTACAGGTGAGCATTCAAATGTTTTTATAGAGGATTTGTTTCAGAAGATATATTGCTTGGAGCTACATTTTAACCATTCCACATTTCTGCCCCTAGTCCAAGCATTTATCAGTTTCCACATGTTGGAGGAGGGGAAGCATGCTGCACAAGGAGGAATAGTGTGAAGGAAAATTTAGCCTTATTTTGAACATATTCTCCTCCAAAAGAGTAAAAATTAGGATGAGATAAGAGACTAGCTGGAGATAAGAAAACAAGTGTGACACTGTGTTCCTTTCCTTAAAACCTTCAATTCAATAAAAAAAAAAAAAAAAAAAAAGGAGCTAACTGATAATTGAAATAATTACAATGTATTGGGCTCTTACTGTGCCAATCACTGTGATGAACCACTTCTATTCATTATCTCAAAAAAAAAATTAGATATTATGACTGCCAAATAACAGATAGAAAAAATAATAATACCTGCAGCATTTGAAGTGTGCCGCTTCAGGTCATACATACTAAATGGTAGAGCTTGAACTGAAAAACAGCTATGATTGCAAAGATCTTGCTGACCATAAACAAACAATGGCAATATAACTGCCAGAAGAAAGGTACAAACTAAATAAAAGAAACAACCTTTCCCAAATTTCTCTCTTCTACTCCATTCCCACTGCCCATACCTTATTTCAGCCCACTCTGCAAAGCTAGTGTTTAGAGGGCTAATTAAAAATCATCTAGGAAGCCTATTAAAATGAGTATTCCTAGGCGTAACCCTTGAGATCTTGAGTCACTGGATATGGGTGTTTCTGAAGCAGTTTTGTAAACCAAACCCCTAATTCCTGTTCATTCATTCATTCGTTCATTCAAAAAAAAGTTTTAGTTCCTATTTCTGTGCGAGGTGCCACAACTGCATCCCAAATACCTCTTTTACATCTGACCCTACTTCATTCCACCCTGAAAATATTCTGAAATCCCTATTTTCAACATTTCACTATTCTCCTAGATTTTTATTCTTTGTCAAGTAAAATTACTTCAAATCAAAGCTTTGCTGACATATAATGAACACCTGGGTACACAGTAAGTGCTCAGTAAGTGTTAGCACCTTTTCACATTACATAATCTAGTTTGCATTACGTTATTTGGTAGTCAATTCATAATGTGGGAAATATGCAACACATGCTAAGAGGGCTAAAGACAAGAACCAGTTACTCTCTCCATTTTGTAATATATGCTTTTCCTTCTCCTGCATCCTTCCAAATCCTTCAAAGGAGAGCTCATATCCTACTTTCACTAAACATTTCTTGACTCTTCATGACCAGAATAATCCCTTTCTTTCCTTACAACCTACAGAATAGTTGTTGCTG
Organism: Myotis nattereri; assembly: GCF_964212035.1. Taxonomy (NCBI): domain Eukaryota; kingdom Metazoa; phylum Chordata; class Mammalia; order Chiroptera; family Vespertilionidae; genus Myotis; species Myotis nattereri. The sequence goes on along the minus strand of NC_138082.1, from coordinate 80,135,606 downwards.
TCAGAAAAGTTAAGTATCTTAATGTTTGATTAGTGCAGTCTTCCATCAGCCTCTAATTTTTTAAATGATTTTTAGCTCTTATCTCATTAAGATTCTTGAACGCGAATTTTATTATGCATTTTCATTATATTTCCAACAGTGCCCGGCCTGCTGCTAAGTATACATTAAGACTCGATTTGACAACACTACTTTCTACCTGTGCAAGTAGTACTTAATTACTAACATTGCTTTCTACCTTAATCAACATCCTATCAAAGGCTCATCTTCTATGTAAGGAGACCACTATACAGGGTGGGGCAAAAAGGGTAGGTTTACAGTTATTCTTATAGAATATACAATAATTAATAAATAATAATACAAGAAATAAACTCTTGTATTTCGCATACCCACAACTGCAAATCTACTTTTGCCCCACCCTGTATGGTGGCTCTATCAGTTATTTGCTACAATACCTTGGACAAGTAGTTTAACTTCCCTCACCCAAAATGTTATTGTCTATAAAATGGAGATAATACTTCTCAATTAATGTGAAAAGTAAATGAGATAATATAAAGCATTTAGCACAGGCCTGACACACAATTCTTGATAAATGTTAGCTGTTATTACCTGATAAAACCTTTTGTCTGTTTTTCTCTCTCTTTTATGAGAGTAAATTTTTTCTAGAGGATAAATTTAAGCAAAGTTATAAGGAAATAAGTCAAAGAATCTACATAACGAGAAAAAAAAAATCTTAAGTCAGAAAGATCTGCACAGTAAGGTTTCACTAATTAATTAAATCAAATGAGTAATACTATGATTTTTTAACGATTACTTTAAACAAGAATAGAGTTGATCTTACTAATAAAAATAAAGCAAAGTGCATAGTTCTGAAAAGAGGCTGAGTCCCTATAGTGTAATAGAAAAACACAGGGCTCAAGTACAGGAAAACTTAAGTCCAAATAGCAATTCTCACTAGCTGCTAATTACATGACATTAAAAAGGTAATTTAAATTTTCTAATCCAATTTTCTTACTTGTAAAATTAGGTTAAAAAAAATAGTTGTCACAAGTTTAAATAAGATAACTAAAAAGCCTGACCAGCAAGTCTTCTAATGGTGGATCTTTCCCTTCTATGCTTAAAAATAAAAATTTTGAACTGTATTTTACAATAAGGCCGGAAAGTTCATTAGATACAACACATACCCAATCCAAAAATCAATGTTTCATCACAAAATAATCAGAAAAGACAAAAAAGGAGAGATTTTACAAAAATCTAAATAAGACTAACTTCTCAACAGGAACATGTCTATTACTTCAAACAGCATGCAAAACATGACCCATGAAGGAATAAAAATTTGCATGAATTTTTTTTGGGTAACAGATATAGTGACTATTTCTGCCCCTGGAGATAGCTGGAGAAATAAATAGCATTATAAAATAATATGTACAGAATTAATGTAAGAAACATGAACTTTCCACTTATGTTTTCCCCCATGCACTTAGCCCTTCCCCTCTGCTCTCAAGGTCATCCCATCTATACTCATTGCTAGAATGTGATTACAGAATGAATAAAATAAGCTCCTTATGAATGGACTCCAACAAAATATTTACGCTTACATTTTAAGACTGCTAAGAAGTTTAAGTCAATTAGGGAAATTCCTTAACTCATCCTAGATCTAAGTATATCTAATAGTTCTACAATAAGGCTATTATTAACCTCTGCTATCATAATCAATGCAAATAATTTACCAATGCAACATCTATGGGGGTGAGGGGGGGCATCTTAAAGGGGGAAAAGAATTTTTACTATGCAAAGCTCTGTAACCAAGCCACAACATAATAAAAGCACATTAAAAGCTCCTTTATTTGGCTTGACTGAAATGTGAGTGAAAGCGTGCAAAAAAATAACAAGGTAATTTTAACTATTCATGTGTTTAAAAGTGCTTTAAAAAAAAATGTTTTCCTCGCTCTAGCTGGTTTGGCTCAGTGGATAGAGCATCGGCCTTCATACTGAAGGGTCCCTGGTTCGAGGGCACATGCCTGGGCTGCAGGCTCAAGCCCCAGTAGGGGGCATGTAGGAGGCAGCCCATCAATGATCCTCTCTCATCATTGATGTTTCTGTCTCTCTCTCCCTTCCTCTCTGAAATCAGTAAAAATATATATATATTTAAAAAAAAAAAGTTTTCCTCACCACTGGTTGTAGCTTTAAGTTCTGTAATTTAGTTCTTAGGCAACCAGCTCTATCAATGAGAATCTTTGTGGCCAAATTTTATTCTGCAGCACTATTCTAATACAAACCAAAAAAAGTGTGTAGATAGGGTATCAATATGAAAGAACTATTTCTTCCTAAATTTTTTCAAAAGGAGTTATTTTTTATGATCTGAGCTTAAATGATTCTTCATCATATGATGAGATAACGGATCTCTGCTGAAGGATTTTTAAATTCTAATTCTAAGCTTCATTTCCTAACTCTTATAGCTTTTCTTACCTAATACCACCAAGTTTCATAGATGGCCCCTTTCTTCAGTCACATTTTGGCTAATGTATATAATTAAATGGAATGAGCAAACTGATTAAGGTTTTCATTTTTCACTTACACTGAGTAACTGCAATTAGACGGAAGACATGAATGCATTCTCTAAAGCACAGAGGAATACAGAAATTATAGGTGCACAATTTGCATCTGGAGACCACACACACTATTCTGAAACATAAAACTCCCTATCAAGTAAGGCCTCACTTAGAGATGCTTGTCCCAGGGTCCAATCTCAATGAGCTATCCTGTGTTTGCTAATAAAGCTGAAGGTGTAATGTTCTAGGACAGCGATGGCGAACCTTTTGACCTCGGCGTGTCAGCATTTTGAAAAACCCTAACTCAACTCTGGTGCCATGTCACATATAGAATTTTTTTGATATTTGCAACCATAGTAAAACAAAGACTTATATTTTTGATATTTATTTTAGATATTTAAATGCCATTTAACAAAGAAAAATCAACCAAAAAAATGAGTTCGCGTGTCACCTCTGACACGCGTGTCGTAGGTTCGCCATCACTGGTCTAGGAGTTGCATTAAAAGGCAACTGAAGGACCAAAAAGCCCTTTGAAGACCAAAATAAATGACTCTCTAAAGATGGATTTCAAATTGTGATAAATGTTTTGTAAAAGAAAGTAACGGGCAATGAGGAATCCTAATCAGTTCCATTGAAATCATGAGTGTCCAGTTAACAACCTCTCCTTGTAAGGTAAAACTAATGTAATAATGTAAAATGTAACAAAGTAGTAATAACTGAAATGTTAAAACAAAAATATCCTAAATATAAACTGAACCCTCCCCACACCTCCTGGTCACTTGGCAGGTGTTTTAAGGTCAAAGTTGCCCTATCAGAAAGGTCACGTAAGGACAGTTAACCTCAATGAAATATCTAGTATACTAATTCAAAAATAACCAAAACTGTATTTCAAAAGGGAAAAAAATGAAGGAAGACAAGGTAACATCCTACTTAAGACGTTATTGACTGGGGTGTTAATTATCTATACTAATTTTATTGACAACCCAATAATTTCTTAAAGTATAAAATATTAACTATGTAGCAATATTTTTCAGTTTAACAAAACACACTGAAAATTCCTTCTCAGTCGGGCCAAATCTGATTTTAAAACTAATCCTGAACATAAAACTATTCACCAATTAGACTAAGAAGGGAGGAAAAGAAAATACTGGAAAGTACGACTGGATTAAGAAAAAGTAGCTTTAATAAGCTGTCCACACACACACACACACACACACACACACACACACACAAATACATGTAACCAAGGCTAAACTAGGCTAATTTTCCCCAAGGGAAAATATTAATAGATGGGTTGTTTCCCTGTGCATGGCTGGGATTTTAGAAACTGCCACACTAGCATAAAGTTAAGAGGAATTTTACAGAGAGCAAACAGAAGAGCATCCTTTAAGAATGGTTTGCCCCATAATAAGAGGTGGGAGATGAAGGCTGGCAATCCACCTCTCCCAACCCTCCCCCCCCCAAAAAAAAAATATCGGAGTATTTTGGAAATTAACAGATGTAATAATAAATCAGCGCAGGGCACGTCCACAAAAAGAAAACACTTCCAATACAGGAACATAAAGCAGTCCTTCTGCGCTCAAATACAGACAGTGTTTTCTACACAGAACTCCCAAGCGTGGCGTAACTCTCTGCACCGCCTAAGAAGGCAAAGGGAAGACCGCTTCCTAAGGCCACCCCCGCGTCGGTCAGTGCCAGCACGGCCCGGACCCCGGCTCCGGGGAGAGCGGGCGCCCCGCCGGCCCCACGCCGCCCGCCCCGCCGGCACCGCCAGGAGGAACGCCCGCCGCTGACAATGCCTTCCCGGCGCTCCCCGTCCTCCATCCCCGGGGAGCGAACATGTATGGACATCGTTTACGCTCACATGATGTGACACCCAGCACCGGGAAGGCACTCGGGTCGCTCTGAAATCGGCTTAATTCTGCAAGTTCTCATCAGAGGTGTTCAGGTTGGAAACGAAAAACTACCTTATAAGGGTATGAAAGCCCGAAAGCAGGAAGCGGCTTTGACAAAACTGAGGAAGTTGCAGCGCGCTGGCTCACGGGGGGACTTTTCGAAGGCAGGAGAAGGAACGCCTGACATCTCCCTCGGACTGAAACGTGCCTCGGGTCGCCGGGGGCCCCGCAGGCCGCGAGGGGAAGGGCCGCGAGGGGACGCGGCGGCGGGCGGCGGCCGAGGAAGCCCCGATGTCGCCTCCCATCTTCCGAGGCCCATTCCGCCCGCTCCCCACCCACACCCCGGGCAGTGTGGTCACCGCGATCTTGCAACACCGACCGGCGCGCTTCTCTTCTCTCGCTCCTCGGCCGAGCCGGTCGCCGCGCCCGGGCCCGCGGGCCCCGACAGCCGGCAGGAAGGGCGCGGAGGGCAGGGAGAGCCGGCGCCGGGCGCGGCGACCCCCGCACCGCGTCCGCGCGCCCCGGGCGGCGACCTCCGCGCACCCCGGGCGGCCGCCCACCGCGGCGGGGGAAGGGCGGGAGCGGTGCGCGGAGAAATCCACGCCGTGGGGGCTCCTCGGCCCCGCGCACCCGCCCAGGTCCCAGAGTGTGAAACCGGGAACGCGGGCGGCCTGTCTCGCCGGGCCCCACCCCTCGCACCCCGACCGGGCCGGGGCTGACACCGCCGGCGGCGGCACCTGGCCGCCCCATTCATCCCCCACCTCCGCCTCCCCGCCATTTTCCCACCCCAGCCTCAGTTTCCCCGCCCCCGCCCGCAAGCCCCCGTACCCGGTGCCACAGTCCACCACACAGGCCGGCAGCCGTCCCGCCATCTTCCTCCTCGCCTGCTGCTGCCGCTGCCGCCGTCTGCTCCGTACTGGTTGTGGCCAGGGATCGGCGGCGGAAGGCAGGAGCTATCTGACCATCCACAGCCGGGCCGCCCTCTCCGTCCGTGGGGGAACCGGGAAGCTGAAGCAGCAGCGAGAAAGCAGTCAGCTCGGTCAGCCGCTACCACTTCCGCAACCCAGGCGGGCAGGCAGTCCCCGCCCTGCCCCACCGCGGCCTCCTCCCCCTCCTCTCCCCTCCTCCTCACTCCGGCCCCCACCCTACAACTTCTTCCCCTCTCGCCGCCTCGCCGGGGAAGCCAAGATGGCCGCCGGTGCCGACGCCCTGGCCAGGCCGGGCCGGCTGCGAGCTCCGCTTCCGGCTCGGAGCGGGCGGGGCGAGGGCGCATGCGCAGTGAGGCGCGCCGCCGGCGGCCGCTCCCGTCCCTCCGTGAATGGAATCCACTGCGGGTTTTCCGGGCGCCGAGGGGCGGGGAGCCGGCCGGGGCCTCCCGTGCTCCTGAAGCTGAACGGGCTTTTAGTCTTCGTGACTTCTGTGCCAGGAAGAATGGTTTGCCCCATAATAAAGGGTGGGAGATGAAGGCTGGCAATCCACCTCTCCCAACCCCCCCCCCAAAAAAAAAATTGGAGTTTTTTGGACCGGGGAGGGGTGGGACGGGGCTCCGCAGCCACCGGCGTCTCCCGCGCCCCGGGAGGACGGTCTGATTGCTAACGCTGTGAGCGGCACACAACCATTCCTGTAACTAGAGTGACTGCTTTTCTGGGTGGAAAAAAGCAGCATCAGATCTGGGGAGGGCAGGCCGGGGACGGGTGAACAAAGCTTTGCTCCCTGGCTCTTCTGCCTGCCTTTGTGCCGAGGTTTTTATTCATTCACACTTGTGCATTTTTATATTTCCCTCTGGGGGAGTTTAAGATTATACCATTCTAAGAGCAGGACTATGCCGAGGATTAAGGACCAAAATTTGTCATGTAAAAAGGAGGTTAAAGACCGGGAAGCCTTGAAGGATGTTTTCAAACTTAAGCGTGTATCAGGATTACCTGGAAGGCTTGTTACCACACGGAGTGCTGGGCCACACCCGAGCTCTCTGATTAGGTCTGGAGTGGGGCCTGGGGATTGGCTTTTCTACTCAGTTCCCAGGTGATGGTCTGGGGAAACGAAAAGTTTAATAGCTGTCCTCTCCACCAGGCTTATCTTCTGATAAAGCTGCTTATATGAGGCTGTAATAAAAAATATTATTCCTAAGAAAGGATGTCTAATTCCTGCCAGAAGATCACGTAGTGTGGTATTGACTGGCCGGGGGATGGAATGTGGTTTTTCATTCATTTGGTTAAATTATTTATAATATATATATATATATATATATATATATATATATATATATATATCACCAACTGTATTATGGATGAGACTGTGCTGACCCAGAATAGGCAATAGGCACAAAATGGTAAGGTCTCTACTCTCATAGAGCTTACAATTTGGTGGGGAAACACCCAAGTTGTGTTAAGAATAATAGCAGAGACATGGTGCTATGAGAAATGGGGATGATGGGTGGGAGAGTGGGAGGGAGGGAAAAGATAGAGAAGTAGGATTGAAAAGCTGAGGGCTGAAGGATAGCAGGTGTTAGGGGAAAGGGAAAAGAGAAAGGGGAGCCCTCCAGGACGAGGGGACAGCAAGCATCAAGGCCCTGTGGTGGGAGAGAGCTTGGCCTCTTCCACAAATTGAAGGAAGGCCCAAGTGGTCAAATTGGAGTGAGCCAGGGAAGATGCAAAGGGAGGTGACGTCTGAGAGAGACGGAAGAAACAAACAAGGCAAGGATTTGTAGACTTTTCTAAGCATCTTAAAGTTTAGCCTCAACGCAACTCGGAAATCATCCAAGAGATTTAAGCAAGGAAATGTTGTGGCTGCTTTGTAGGGAATGGATTCCACAAAGGAGAGGTTGAACTGAACCGTCTCTGCCCTACATTGTGGGCTGTAGTTCAGGGATAGAAATATGTGAGGAGTAGCATCCAGATGGGATCAGCTATGTGCAGAGGAGACTCACTTCGGGGAATCATCATCATCTATCAGTGCCCTGCACATCCACAGCTACTCACAGAAAAATTAGTGAACAAATAGCCCTGGAGGAAGGTTTTCCTCAGAGATTGTCTTCCAAGAAGACAAGGAAATGTTTCCGGATGCATAGGTGTTCCCCGCCTCCTACATTTTAGAAGATGCTAAGCGGGGATTCTTTGCTGCCTTTTCCACCATCGGGTATTTAAGGTCATTTGGGAGAACAGATGCCTGAAGATTGGCTCTGACAGGAGAGGGAGATGTGGCTTGATTGGGGGAGAGGAAATGGTTATTTTCTAGCATGACAGGTGTAAGTCGGGAGCAAAGGAATCTTACCAAAGGAGTCCCCAGGACAGAGGTTAGGGACTTGAACAGGTCACTGAGGAAGCCCACCCTGGTAGATCCTCGAGATGGCAGCGCCCATGCTGGCCTTCGCTGGGTTGTCATGGAAGTAGTTATGTCACAGGTCAGAACCTGGAATGCTCCCAGGGTCCAGGCAGGCATCGTTAGGAGTGGAGAGGGCCATGAGGAGGGTATGGCAATCTGGAGAGCCAGCATCCTGACAGAAGACAATGGAAAACTTGCTCTGCAGGCCCAGTGCTGCCAGAACCTCCTTTTTCCAAGAAAAGTCAGAAATTGTATTTTTATCTCTTGGTAACAAATTCTTTGCAAAGCTAGGCCTGACCTGTGGGCTGCAAGCTTGCAAATTGTGCTTGGAAAGACTGTTGAACGTTTACTCGTGCACTGCATTCAAATGTGGAGCTGGTGGTGGTGCTACATTTTGCAAGCCTGAAGAAACCTTCCACCACCGTCTCTTGCACATAGTCAAGACTACCCTTTGTCTGGAAAGGCTGCGACTGCTAGAAGTGTTTGGAATTTCCCAACACTTGTTAGAAGTGTCATTTGTGCTTGTTCCTCATAATTTGTCTACCCAAACCCTTTACTTGCTCAACACCCCTTCGACTTCCTGCTTGCTACATGCCAAATTGGTCAGCCTCTGTACTGCTGTGGTGGCTCAGCCTTCCTCAGCTGTGCAGAGCCTCAGGGGAACATCCGGCCACAGCATTTCTGACCACCCTATTTGCATATGTCCCCTTCCTGCTCCCCCTTCTCCAAATACAGAGAAGTAGAAGATGCCAGAGCTAAAAGATGTCCTAAAGGTTATCTTGTTAGATACCAAAAAGAAAGCAATAGTGGATGGGTGGGGTTTGTTTGACTGTCTTACATCCATGACTCCCTAATAGTACCCGATTCCTTTAGCTCAGGTCAATCAGATGCTTGGTTCTTGTTGGTTTCCAAGCCTGGTTTTGAACCTTTGAAGCATCTGTGAGTCTTGCAGAATCCTTCCAATAAATTCCCCGTTACTTAAGTTAGTAGTAATCTGTTTCCATGACTTGCATCAAATTTAAGAACCCTGCCGAAACCGGTTTGGCTCAGTGGATAGAGCGTCGGCCTGCGGACTGAAAGGTCCCAGGTTCGATTCCGGTCAAGGGCATGTACCTGGGTTGCGGGCACATCCCCAGTAGGAGATGTGCAGGAGGCAGCTGATCGATGTTTCTCTCTCATCGATGTTTCTAACTCTCTATCTCTCTCCCTTCCTCTCTGTAAAAAATCAATAAAATATATTTAAAAAAAAAAAATTTAAGAACCCTGAGTGATACAGAAGCACGGAGAGTGTAAGAGATTTTCCCCAATATCTTAGAGAAGCTAGGGAACAGAGTCCAGACCAAAACCTGGTCCTGACCCCGTTTCGGGGCCTTTAGTTGTAATGCCACAGCATTGTTTAATTTTGACTGTTATCCTAGTTACCAGTTACCATGAGATTTCCTAGGGTATTCCTATATTCAAGGCAACTTAGCAAATGTCTCTGGATCTTAACATGACCAGGAAATTCACATGTCACTCAATCTCCATTATTTTACAATGCGAAATATTTTTTAAAAAATCAACATAGGTACTTGCTGCAGGGATGACTATTTGCAAATTGGCAGACCAGTCAAATCCACAGGGAGCATTCATTAAGGGCAGATAGCTAAATGGTCAAGATGTTCATGTAGGCTAGTGGTCACGGAGGTGGCTGTGAACTCTGGCTTCTCCCTTTTCAAGTTGTGTGGTCTTAGACAACTAACTTAGTGTGTAAAGAGGACACTGAACTTGGAGTCAAGAAACTTGAGTTATGAGTTCTTTAATCTTTCTTCTGCTATAAAATTGGCAGAAATACCCAACCTACACAGTGTTGTAAAGCTTACATTTTTTTAAAAGCATTTAACAAATTACAGAATGATCTTATGGACAGATCAAGAGAAATAGGGTATCATTATAAATTAATGATTCTTACTTATTACTTAAACATATAGACTTAAACATTCCCCAAACAGGTCCTCCTCTTCGCAGAAGTTATCATAGGTCCCGTGTGCCTACTCTTGTCATGCTGCTAGTGTGCAAAAATAGTTTCAGAAGGTCTCTTCAGGCTTGTCTTTGGAGCTTTAGCACATTCTTTTCAATATCTTTATTGGGGGCAAATCTTGGCCCTTTGTGAGGAGATTTGACTTCTGGGATTGGCCAAAAGTCATTTTTCTCAGAGCCAAGTTCAGTGAATAAAATAGCTGATCAACTAGGGCTATGTTTTTGGATAAAAAGCTTTATGTGACTATAAAGTAATAAAACTGGTTTTCATAGGGTGACTTATCAACTGCTTCTGACCATAGTTCTAAAAAGAAGTTCTGAAAGGATTTTATTCAATGATCACATACATTCCCTGGCATAAAAATATTATACTCATTATATATTTTATTTCAATTGAAAATATATTTCACATAGTGATATTAGCTGTATAGTGTTTAAAGTGAAGTGAGATTCTGTGAGATATCATCCCAGTCCCCCTACCACCTGCAAAAAATGAATAGCTTAGTTTACATATAACTCTGAAAGAAAGACTGCGAAAGGAAAATAAAAGACTCCACATCCCCACATCACATTACCTATAGACACAAATTCCAGGTGAACTACAAATCTCCAATGTAGAATAAAACCTATACCCCTCGTCATGGCCCAATAAGCCCTCGTGTTCTAGTGCCTGCCTCCCTCTCCAACTTGCCTCCCCTCTCCCTGATGCATTAGCTACATCAGCCTTCTTGCTCTTCTTCACACACCAACGCCATTTCTACCTGCATCCTCTCCCTGTACTTCCCCACTAATCATGAGTGGTTCCTGGGTCAGTTTAAATTTTACCTCCTCAAATTTTACTTTAAATTTTACTTCCTGACCACCCAATCTGAAGCAGCCTGCCTCACACTACCATGCCCTATGTTTAATTCTCTGGTGAAATGCCTGGTTTATTTATTGGTTCAATTGTTTATTGTCTAGCTCTCCCAACTAGAAATATCCCCACTAGAATGAGAAGTGGACCAGGCACATAATAAATGTCCAACAAATGTTAGTTGAATGAATGAGTCTAATAATAAAAACAAAACTATATTTTATAGGAAAATTTAGGAAAATATTTGTATAATCTCAGAGTGGGGGAAAATTTCTTAAATAAAAATAGAAAACCATAGCCAGTAATGGAAAGCTTAGGTTACATGCACAACTTTCCATTGGCTAAAGATTTAAATTATAGGTTAAAAGAAAATATTTGCATCACATATGACAAAGGTTAATATATCTAATAGTTTCTAAAATGATAAGAAAAAAGCAAACAATCCAACAAAAACATTGGCAAAGAGTACTACCTAACACCACATTTACAAAGGAAATTTAAACGGAAAATTAACATAGGAAAAGAGGTTTTTTATTGCTGATAGTAAGGGAACTACAAATTAGACAATGACAGATACCATTTTTTCCAACCCATCATTCACAACATTTAAAAGGAGAAAAAAAATACCCAGTGCTGATAAGTGTATAAGAAAATAGACATGCACTGACCCTGTTCCTGAGAACGTGAATTGCTAGAACCTTCTACAAAGTTAACCATCGATATTTATTGATACCCTCTGAGCAGCATAGAAGCATGTAACAGACTGAGGAATCTCAGAGGGAAGGGTAGGAGTTGGGGGAGGGCATGAAGAGATTAACCAAAGAATTTATATGCATAGTCCATGGACACAGACAATAGTGCAGTCAAGACCTGGGTGGAAGGGGTCAATGGGGGAGGAAAAAGGAGGACATCTGTAATACTTTCAACAGTGAAGATGATTTTTAAAAATATTTTTTATTGATTTTTTACAGAGAGGAAAGGAAAGGGATAGATAGCTAGAAACATCGATGAGAAAGAAACATGGATCAGCTGCCTCCTGCACGTCCCCCACTGGGGAAGTGCCTGCAACCCAGTTACATACCCTTGACCAGAATCGAACCTGGGACCCTTCAGTCTGCAGGCTGACGCTCTATCCACTGAGCCAAACTGGTTAGGGCAAGATAAATTTTTTTTAAAGTTAAAATTTGTATATGTTAGTCTTAGAAATCCCATTTGGGTGACCCCTTAAAAAATAAAAGTACTGGATGTTGGAGGGAGAAAAGATTATTATCACAAAGAATTACTTAAAGTTGTGAAGAATTAAAAATGCATCTTTTATTTCAAGTGCCTCTGTGACCAGGTATCTCTCAGGTTTCTTTTAACTTAGGAGGGGAGGCTGGATGTTGAGGGACCCTCACAATCTCTTCCACGTACCTGTTTTAATTTGCAGGGAAATGTAAGAGAGATTGGAACTTATGCTTTCTCCTTAATACTACTAGCACCTGGGTTTTATTCAGATGCATATGTGCCCAATCAAAAGACTGTATTTCTCAATCTCATTTTCAGGCAGGTGTGGCTGTGTGATCAAGTTATGGCCAATGAAATGCAAGTAGAAGTAGTTGGGTGGAACTTCTGGAAAATATCTTTTAAGAAGGTTGACTTGGGAAGAGTGCCATTTTGGTTTTGTGTCTTCCACTTTCCTTCCTTCCCGAAACACAGATAAAGTGGCTTCTCAGCCACTATGGATTATTAACTCGCCTGAGACCAGAGGCTGCGTCCTAAGGAAAGTAGAGCAGCAAACTAGGAACTCAGGTCCCTAATGACCTTGAAGTGCCCTATAAAACCTCTGGAACCCCCTCTTCCAGACTTACTTTACAGGAAAGAAAAATAAACCCTTAACATTTAAGCCCGTGTAATTTGGCTTTTTCAGTTATATGCAGCTGAATCTAATTCTAATGGATAATACCATGATATGATAAGTCCCAAAAGCAAGATGCTAAGTAATATCAGAAGGATATAAACTCAGATGCTTATGGGTGACATACCAGGAATATAGCAAGGTGGATTAGTGAAGGTATAAATAACAGGGAATGGAAACTGGAGGGCCTGTGCAGTATCAAAAATATTATCATCACGCAGGCCTGTGGAGCCAGGTCTTCCAGTTTTTTCATGTCAAATTTCCGTAAAGTTTTGGAAACAAAACATTTCCCCGGATATATATAGACTGCGGGCCATCAGTTTGTGACCTTTGATTTGTAGTGTGATCTAATATTCGGAAAAATACAGAAAAGGGAGGAAGGGTGGGCCCTATATGTATATATTGATATGTGGTATAAACAGAGATGATATGGACAGCTATACATGAAACAATGGGAAACCTAAGAGGAATGAGATTAAAGGGGAAGATTATTCACTTCTTGTTATAACTAAATTTCTGTCTTGTTACATTGATTCTTGTAATTTTAAAAAATCTAGTAGGATAGGAGAGATATTTCTAAGTTACCTGGACTGCACATCCAATGCCAATGCCACAACATAATAATAAAAAAAAAGCTTTTAGGAAAATTCCGTCTAACTTCAACATGTCTTAGGGGAAGGTCATTAATTTAAGTATTAATATCTAAAAGTAGAGAAAAAACAGATGTGAGAGGGGAAACAAACACACTGTAGGTTGCAGTAACATTTTTATGTGTAAATAAACTGGGAGTCATGCACAAACACGTGCTTGCCAGTTGGATAAAAAAAAATGTTACAGGAAATGGTACCTTTGATTACTTTTAAAATAAAAGATAAAAAGAAGTGCATTCTTTTTATAATGTACTAGAGGCCCAGTGCACAAAAATTTGTGCACTCGGGGGAGAGGGGGGTCCCTCAGCCCAGCCTGTGCCCTCTCGCAGTCTGGGACCCCTTGGGAGATAATGACCTGCTGGCTTAGGCCTGCTCCCGGGTGGCAGAGGGTAGGCCCAATCCCTAGGTGCAGCCCCTGGTCGGGCTCAGAGCAGGGCCAATTGGGGAGTTGGGGCGCCGCCCCCTGTCATGCACAGAGCAGGGTGATCGGGAGGTTGCAATGCCACCCTCAGCCACGCTCAGGGTAGGGCCGATTGGGGGGTTGAGGCACCGTCCCCTGTCACACTCAAGGCAGGGTCGATGGGGAGGTTGCGGCACCACCCCCTGTCATGCACAGAGCAGGGCCAATCAGGGGGGTTGGGGCTCTGTACCCTGTCACACACAGAGCAGGGCCAATCAGGGGTTTTGGGCGCTGCCCCCTGTCACACTGATCCCGGTGCTGGGAGGCATATTACCCTTTTACTATATAGGGCAGAGGCCTGGTGCACGGGTGGGTGCCAGCTGGTTTGCCCTGAAGGGTGTCCTGGATCAGGGTGGGGGTCCCCACTGGGGTGCCTGGCCAGCCTGGGTGAGGGGATGATGGCTGTTTGCAGCTGGTCACACACCCTTCAGGGTGGGGGTCCCCACTGGGGTGCCTGGCCAGTCTGGGTGAGGGGCTGAGGGCTGTTTTTAGGCTGGGGGTGACTGAAGCTCCCAACCGCTCCTTTTTTTTCTTTTGTTTTTTTCTTTTTTTATTCTGGGCCAGCTTTAGCTTTGAGGCTTGGCCCCGGCTCTTAGGCCTCTGCTGCTGAAAGTAGGTTTCTGGCCTTTGGTTACAATGTTGCAATCCTGCTGGCTGAAGCCGGGTGGACTAAAGCAGGTTTCTGGGGTTTTGTTTAGCTTCTATATTTGTTACATAGTTGCTTAGAGTTGCAGCTCAGAGGCCTGCAGCGGCAGGCGGGAAACGTTGGAGTCCTCCGTCACTGAAGCAAGCAAGCCTCATGTTAGTTTCAAGCTGCCTCTCTGCCGGCCACCATCTTGGCTGGCAGTTAATTTGCATATCTCGCTGATTAGCCAATGGGAAGGGTAGCGGTCATACGCCAATTACCATGTTTCTCTTTTATTAGATAGGATTGGGGTGACATGGGTTAATAAAATTATATATGTTTCAGGGGTACAATTCTACAATACATCTGTACATTTTGTATTCTGTATTCACCACCCCAAGTCAGGTCTCCTTCCATCTCTATTGATTCCCCATTTCTTGTCTCCTACCTCCCCCGCCCTCTTTCCCTCTGGTAATCATCATACTGTTGTCAGTGTCTATGAGGTGTTTTTTCTTAATCCCTTCACCTTTTTCAACCAGTGCCACAACCTCCCTCCCCTCTGAGAGCTGGCTATGTTCTGTTCTCTATCTATGAGTCTATTTCTATTTTCTTTGTTAGTTTATTTTGTTCATTAGATTCCACATATAAGTGAATTCTTTCTCTGACTGGCTTACTTCACTTAGCATAATGCTCTCCAGGTCCATCCATGTTATTGCAAAGGATAAGATTTCATTCTTTTTTACTGATGGCTAGCATTCCATTGTGTAAATGTACCACAGCTTTTTCATCCACTCATCTACTGATGGGCACTTGGACTACTTCCAAATCTTGGCTATTCCAAATAATGCTGCAATGAACATAGGGGTGCATATACTTTTTTGAATTAATAGCTAGGGTTTCTTCAGATATATTACCAGAAGTGGTACTACTAGGTCATAAGGCAGTTTCATTTTTCATTTTTTGAGGTAACTCCACACTGTTTTCCGCAGTGGCTGCACCAGTCTGCATTCCCATCAAGTGTCTGAGGGTTCCCCTTCCTCCACAACACTTCTTTGTTGTGCATTCTTAATTCTTTGAAATTTTAATGTGGTCCAATGCATACATTGCATTTAGTTTAACATGTCATGTTTTTTTCCTAAAACTGGTTCTAGTTTTAGAGCAGCTCAGATTTTTAAATATTCATTGGGGTTTTTTTTTCTACTGCTATCTCAGGCATTGCCATCCTCCTTAAAACATGTTTGAAAAATGTTCAGGCTTCTCATCTCAATCTGAAACTATGTATTTGGTTCCAGTTTAATGAGAACAAACTCAATTATGAATACATTTTTTTTGACACATCTTTTGTTTTCACCCTTTGGTAAATTTAACAACCTGTGACAGTTCTCACATTTCTGGAACAAGTCTCCCAGTTACAAAAGAAGCTAATGATGATATGATAAATAATATTTTTTTTTTTTACTGTTTTGGATTTATCCAAAACAAAGTTTATCAAATTTTCTCTTCCTGCTCCACCCCCTTCTAGCCCCCACAAGCCTAATGCATAGTATGTGCCATTGCTGCATTTATTCCTGGGGAATTATAATCCTTAAATAGCAGTCAATTGCTCTAACATTATGTTTGGTATTTTTTTAATAGAAAAATAATTTTTCAAAAGGACTCAGTGTAACATCCTAGTTTAGCAAATGAAGAAACTGGGGTACAGAGAGATAAGTAACTTATTTAAGATTTCACAACAAATTACTGGAGTATTTCTACAGAAATATATCTCTAGAGAGCCTTAGAAGATAAAAGCTTTAAGAAAATTCACACAATTCTTGTGGAATATAACAAACTTAATGATGTTATAAAATCTGGTATAATGTCCTACATATTGACCAAGAAACTTTTGGTAGTAAATGAAAGAAAGAAAACTGAAACCAGCTTAAGAATAAAAAGGAACTTTTTCCTTTAAAGTGAGTGGATCTCCAAATGTAAATTCCAAGGGGTAAATTGGGTTCAGGCATAGCTGGATGCAAAGACTAAAAATATCACCAGAATCTGCCTTTCTCTTTTGGCTTTGTTTACCACTGTGCCTGCCTCCCTCCCAGGCAGCTGTACTCACACAGTGGCAAAAATAGCTTATGTTCTAACCCCAGTGCAGAGAACACTCTTTCTCAGTGGTCTCAACAAAGAAACTGGGAGTGACTCCCATTAGCTGGCTTGGATCGGGCGCCCTATTGAGCACTTCACTGTGACTCCAGTTGGCCACACCTGGGTCATGCCCACACCACCTCCACCAGTCTCACCAAAAAGAACCACAGGGACAGAAAGTGCAGGAGGGGTAGTCACAAGAGGAAAAAATAAGGGAAGAGTCTATGTGAATGTGTGAAAGACTGTGAGCTACATTTGACTTTACCTTGCAGTTCCAAAAATCCTGGTCCCCCAATTAGAACCAGGCTGATAGGAAAGAGCCATCTGGAGAACTTATAAACAATACAGATTGTCCTCGCCCCACTTCTGGAAATTTTGGTTCTGGAGGAATCTGTGTTTTGTTTTGTTTTTTAAAAAAAGTTCCTTCAGTGATTCTTGAGCACATCCAAGTCTGAGAATCACTGTGTATAGGCAATGGTACCAACAGAAGGTATTGGAAAAGAGAAGAACATGTTTTGGAAAGATACCTCTTTACCAGTGAAAAGGGGCAATGGAGCAGGTCAAACAAACCAGGAGATGGGGAGACCTGACAGGAGACCACTGTGATAGAGTAAACTGAGAAATGGCAAGCAGAGCAGTGCAGGCACAGAAGAGGGGAATGTTCAGAGTTATTTCTGAGTAATGCAGTCCACAGGACCAGACGATCTATTTGGTGTGGGAAGTGAAGTGTGTGTGTGTGTGTGTGTGTGTGTAGAGGTGGAATTCTAGTTTGCAAAGTGTGCCCTTGTGATCTGGGAGTGAGAGGATAGCAGAAGGTGTGGCTGTGTGTACAGCAGTGTGATGTTAGCTCAAGGTGGTAAACCAGGCTGGAGCTTGCCATGGGCAGCAGGTCAAGGCCTGGGGCCGAGCTATCTAAAATCCAGAGGCTCAGATCGGCCAAACCTGAGGTTGAAAACTTGCTGATGCTTCCTCACCTGGGGACATCTCCCTTCTTTGTGCCACCTGTGGTCCTGCCAGTAGTCATTTCTCAAAGTCCATTGAAGAGCCTCTTAGGCTTTCTCTCTAGCTTATAAACTTCCTGAAGCTATGAATTATGTGAGCCTATATGTTCTCAGAGTCTAGTCTAGTGCCTTCACATAGTTGATGCTCACATTTCTAGGTGAATGAATTTTATTAATTACCTAGGTAATTATAGCTACAGTAGCCTCATTATATCTGTATAGGCTTTGGGCCTCAGTTGTGTGTGTGATTGTATAAACTTGTATTTCTGTAACTCTACATGCTTCCTTTATTACATTCCAAAATGCACATTTTTATAATTAATAACAGTATGCAAAATACACTGATTTTTTCCAAACATTAATTATTGCAAGAAGCTTGTATAATTAGTGAATGAGGCATCTCCTGCAGATATTCACTTAGATTCCATCAAAAGATCTTGATTAATAAAAAAAATAAAATAAAAACTTTAAATCTAGTTAATTAAAGGCTAGGTATAATTTTTTGATTCAGTTATCCAAATAAGTATATATGGATTCAGAGAGATTATTTTTTACACTATAGGCCCAGTTCATGAAATTCCTGCACTCTGGGTGAGGGGGGGATTTCTTCAGCCCGGCCTGCATCCTCTCACAGTCCAGGAGCCCTCAGGGGATGTCCAATTGTCAGCTTAGGCCTGCTCCCTGTGAGCCTAAGCCATCAATTGGACATCCTTAGCGCTGCCGCGGAGGCAGGAGATCTCCCTCCACTGCCGCTGCGCTCGCCAGCCATGAGCCCAGCTCAGGGCTTCTGGATGAGCAGTGCTCCCATGGGGAGTGCACTGATTACCAGGGGGCAGCTCCTGCATTAAGTGTCTGCTAGTAGTCAATGCATGTCATAGCAACCGGTTGTTCCGCCATTCGGTCGATTTGCATATTAGCCTTTTATTGTATAGGATAGAGTGGTAGGATCACTTTAAAGTACCTATCTTTTTCTTATATGATGCTGAAAGGAATAAATAGGAGATTGCCATGAAAGGATAGAAAATATAAGACTAACTTGAAAGTTATTTTACTTTTTAAGTATAAGCTTTTGTTCTGTTCATTGTTTGGATGATTTCTCTTTTTATTTCCCATTATCTTTGCCTTCTTCATTGCAGTTAAATGCCCATTGAATATAACAGGAATATCCTACTTATTGAGCTTGAAATCAACAGAAAACTCCAATACATAACGACTTTCCTTTACAATCTGCTCTCCTGAGAAAGACCAATAACAACTAGGTAAGCTAATATCAGCGATTTTAAAGTACAATTTTCAAGCAGATATGGAAATTAACTCAGATAATAAAAGTATATAAAATGGAAAAGATATTGGCAAAAACTAAGAAAATGATTTTTTAGATTCAGCTCTCTACATTTCAACTAATTTGGAATGAATTCCTAGGTACAGATAACACATTGTACTTCTCTAGCATATTTGACCTTGTTATTTTTCCGTGTGTGTTGATTTTCTATCTCCTGTGTGACCTAATTATTGGAAAAATCTGTAACTTCCTGTTTTTCAATCTCCAGGGAACTGTTTTAATCTTCTCAACTTATAATTTATGATATGTATGTGCTAGTCCCCTATATTGCCTCAACTTCTATTTATGACCCTGTATTTTATAAGCAATATCCATTATACCTCACTGGCCTTGCCCAACCCCTAGTTTGGGCTTCTCTGGCCAGCTTTGACCTTTTACTACCCCAAGTTCAATATAACACATGCTCTAGCCTTAATATATTGGTCATTTGCCTATTTGCTTTCAGATCCATTCATTTCTCGCCCTTCTCTTACTCTGTTTCGAAGGAAACTGATTCCTGCCAACTCCATTTGCTCAACTCACTTGCCTGTTCCCCAAACAAATTAAGACAATGAAAGGTAAAGAGATAAAGTAGGAGCATGGGCAGAAGAAGAGGAGAAACCAACTATTTCACCCCCTCCGTGATTCAGGGAGCTTCTCCCACAGCTTCTCCTCAATGATTCCCATTCTGGGTCCAGCCAGGGACAGTGGCTCCAAGGGTCTGTTACTCCAGCTCCTCTGTTTGTCTCTCCAACCCTAGGGGTGAGAGATAAAGGCTTTTAATACTAGAGTGCTCCTCCTTCCCCACTTTGGCTTTCCTGCCCTTCCTATACCTTTGTAATTAGTTCCTGGTATTAAATTCCCTCAACTGATCTACCTCACTTGGGCTGTCATTTCTGACAAGATGCCATCTCATACACTGAAGTGACAATACCTGGCCAGTTGTTAGGCTGTTAGGCAAAGAAAATTGTCATCATCACAGAAGGATTTGTGTCAGTATTGCAAGGCTCACATCCCAAAATATCCAGCAAAAAAGATATAAGGAATAAATATGTTGTTGAACATATATAATACAATGGAAACAGTCATTTACTTTTTAAAAAGCCACTTCCATTTTGTTCTTATGTTTATTCATTAGTATATTCCCATCAATAGGGAAACCATGGGAAATGGAGCAGAGTGAACAAAGACTCATGCCCACGCTGAGCCCAAAATAGTCCCAAGTAGATTTGCCTGCACAAAGGAGGGAAAGTTGTAATCAGCACCCAGAGTAGGTAACAAAGCACATTTAAGACTGTTAATGTCAAATAAAAATGAAGACCTCTCTGAAGACCCCTGATGCTCTCCCCCTAGAAACTCTCTCTGCATTAATTTGACCTTCGAATGACAAAAAAGCAGTTAAATGACTCTTGCATGAAAGAGTCCAGGGAAGTTGTCAGTGGCCTAAATGGCCTTGGAGTAACCCATCTCTCTCTTTATTCATATAAAGACAGATATTTTATGTCCATATAAATACAGATAGTTTTAAAGCTATTTTTAGAACTCTAACATATTTTGGTTTTTGAACCATGAAAACATTAACTATTTTAAAAAGTAAGCTTTCAAAAAAAATAAGCTTTCTAAAAAGAAGAAGAAAGGAAAAATATTAAACTTTAAGAAGAAGAAAGAGAAGAAAGAGGAAGGAGAAGAGAAGGAAGAAGAAAAAGGAGGAGGAGGAAGAGGAGGAGAACGTAAAGAGGAAAAGAAGAAACATCTTAATAGGCATTTTATATTCTTTATGGTAAGGGGCAGGTATTTTGAGCTCAGATTATTCTATGAGCATTAAACCACAGGGTTTAATTTATGTATCTTTTTATAACTCATGTACTTATTTAGCACTTACTGAACATCAGGGACAGTCTAGGATATTATTCTATGTAATATTTTCCTCATGCCTGTGAAGTAGGTATTAGGTTGAATCACACGAAAATGCTGATATTCAATGATTTTTTTACCACAAAAATGTCAGTTTCATATGTTCAATCTAATGTCAGCATCCACATTTTAATGATGAGGAACTCAAGGTTGACAAAAGCTGAGAAACTGCCCAATGGCGCACAAAACCTGCAAGAGACTCTTGACCTTACCCCAGACCTCCTGCTTCCACTGAGTAGTGGGTATGAATTTCAGGCCAAAAGAGTAAAGATACAAGAAATGTTTAATTCCCCTTTCATATATGTGCCCTTAAGTGCCACCAAATGGTAGAGATTTGATACCAATTAAGTCAAGATTTTCTCCTCTCACCATTTCCCTCTCCTTCCCCAGAACTGTGCCTGGAAGTGCCTTAGGTCTAGCTGCCCAGGTTCTCCCTGCCCCTCCCTACTCTGGTATCTTCCTGCCTTACCTCACACCGAGGGCACCTGTCACCTTTGTTCTCAGACAGAAGGTATACTTCACAGACCACTTGCTCTGAAACTGCTAACTCTACCCACCACCAGCTTCCTCACGAGGGATCCTGGATCCAGACCCTTACTAAGCAAGTCTAGCTCTGACATAGTGCACACGCCCCACCCTTCAAGGCATTGGCTTTGAAGTATCAAAAGCTTAATATTTTGCCTTCAACAGTCTCTTCTTTTAAACTCTCCCCTGCTTATGGTTCAAAGTCTGTTTTGAAATGAAAAAAAAAAAAAAGTCAACAATCAACTCTGTTTTTGTTTTTTTTCTTCATTTCTTTTTCTTAAGACAATAAAGACAAAATAATTAGTAGCCTGAAGGTTGAGGGTAAAAAGTAGAGATAACGGGAAAGAATAGATGGCAAAAAAAAAAAAAAAAAGGGAAAGCATCAATTACTGTTCAAAATACCTACCATCCTGACACATTTGTTGATCTTTTCTCAAGACAGCTTCCCAGAGAATTCTCAAGCTTGGGGATGTTCAAGAATGGCCCAGGGGAAATGCACAGGCCCCACTTTTATTTGAAGAACACTCTGACAGATGGAAAAAGGCTAATCCATAGGATTACATTACTTTTCACTGTGAACACACCCAGAATGAAATAAGAGGTTGCAGTCTTACAGAATAGGGAAAAAATGTTAAGGTGATTAAAACCGAAGTTTATTTTTTAATGAAGAGTTGAATGGCAACCACTGTTTGTAGAGCACCGCCCACTGTGACTGCAGCTCTGTGGGCCTTTCGCTTTGCCCGGGAAGCAGTTCTTGTAGGCACAGTTGGGGTGCTGGGCCATTATCTACGCAAGACTCATATAAGGTAGAAATCCATCAAAATGACATGATAAACCAAAGAAGAGTCAAGGAAACTGCACTGTTAGGCTGCATCTAAAATTGCAAGGGAGAGGATGGATGGGGAAACTGTAATTAGAGGCATTTTAAGCTCTCTCGTGGGAAGAACAGCAAAATATTCTATATTTGAAACTGCAGTGTGAATTTGAAGTTCCAAGGTGGTAGGGAGAGGGACAGGGAACAAGGAGAAAGGAAGAAGAAGTCACAATGTGTACTTGGACTCACACCCCAAGAATCAGAAACAGTTCTAGTAGAAAGGAATAACGTTTCCCTAAAGTACAATGAGCAGCAATGCAAGGCTGGAGAGAAAGTGAATAAGGGATGGTGGGCGAGGGTTTGACAGGGCAGATAGAACTGACATGGAATCCGATTGAATATTTACAAGGGTTAGAATTTAAAAAATGGTTTTTAAGTAAAAATATTTCACTAGTACAAAGTGTCGAGGCGTGCCATTAATGTTTCACTTAGTTTATACAGCTTTATTACACTATTTTTTGTGTGTGTTTTTCTAAAAATACTTTAATAAGTGCTACTCAACCTTCTTGGCCACAGTTCAGAGTCTGATTCTGAGTCTCATATAGACTCACAGTTTCTTTTCCTGAAGGTTAATTTTGTTCTGTACCTGACCCTGCCAAATTGAGGAAACAAACACACCTTGTTTCTGCGACAAGAAACAACTCTCAAAACTGCTCTAGTTCTCAAAGGAGAGGCTAAAATACCCCTGTTTCAAGTTTCTCTTGTAAAAAGTATCTCCTTATATAAAGAATCCCTCTCAGTTGTATAGCACTTTAAGCTTTAAAACCCTTTCAGATGCATTTTCTCATTTGAATTTCGGTGGATTCTATCATAAAGGGCATTTCCTATGTCATGTGTTTTTTGTGTGTGTGTGTTTTTTTAAAATATATTTTATTGATTTCTTACAGAGAGGAAGGGAGAGGGATAGAGAGTTAGAAACATCAATGAGAGAGAAACATCGATCCGCTGCCTCCTGCACACCCCCCACTGAGGATGTGCCCGCAACCCAGGTACATGCCCTTAACCAGAATCGAACCTGGGACCTTTCAGTCTGCAGGCCGACGCTCTATCCACTGAGCCAAACCGGTTTCGGCATATGTCATGTGTTTTTACGTAGTGCTCTTTCTACTCTCAAAACCAATAAAACATTAGTTATGCTAATGAGTTTGTTGCACTCTACTATTCTCAACCTTTCTCTGTTTTCACTTAGTTGTTCCTTTTTCTTTTTTTCTGAGTAGAGAGCATTTTGTGCCACTGGTCAGTCCTCTCAACTTTCCAAATTTCTAGTCTTTCACTTAACAAAGTAACCAAGACCTGTAAGACATAAAACAAATTCTGGGTTGGCATGAATATCTGGGCCTCTATGTCATAGCCAACTGCCAAGTCATTCATTGGTCCTGTGAGAGCCACTGTGGTCTGTTGAGGCCGTTTGAGGGCATCAGGGGCTAAAGTTTTAAAGCCAGATTAGACCTGGCTTTGAACCCTAGCTTTACCACTTAATAGCTACGTGGCATCCACCATAAAGTGGTGATATCTTGCTTAATAACTTTTGTGAAGTTTCTAAGGGCAGCAAAGCTCCTGCCATACAGTAGGCATTGAATGAATGTTCGTTCCTCTCCCTTACCTCCTCTGACTGCCAAAGTCACCCACAGCTTATATGACAAGGGCTGTGGTTTGATCTTCTTGATAAAACTAGAGATGGGAACTCTACCCTCAAACAATCACCCAGGATCATTGTGGGCATTACTCTGACCGGCCCACCAAGCCTGCTGACACCAGAGCATCTGCTGACACTCGAGTGGTGACATAATCCCCATCAGGCAAGGCCAGGAGGCGTCTGCATAGCATAATTCCAGAGAAGACCCTTCTAATTGTCCCTGAATTATGCAACAACAGATGCAGATATTGCCAGCCAAACATCACTCGGGCATTTTACTGTCCTAATATGGGTCGGAAACAGTTTGAGCGTTTTTGCTGTAGAAGCTCTACCCCCTTTCTGCTTTCCCAAATCTCATCCCCGGACGACTCCTAACTCTGTGCCTCTGTCTGGGTCAAGTTCCCTGCTTGTCCATTCAGGCCCATCTTAGGTCTCTGATTGTCTTTTTTTTTTATTTATTTAATGGCACGTAGGAAGAATTATTGTTTTATCCTTTGTGGAAAAGCCATATAGAAGAAAGGAAGCAAAAGCTCCTGTGAACATAACATAACAGGTGTTGATTCTCTGCCTAAGGAAAAGCTGGGAGGACTGCACTGGAAGGTAGGAATAGGTTACTCAGCAGGACAACTGATTTCTCTGTGGCAGGCAGTGGCTCAGCAAGCATGTATAGAGTACATATATGGCCAAATCCTGCAGTGGATGCTGGAGATATGAGGTGAGTAGAACATGGTCCTTATCTAAGGACTTCAAAGCCTAATGGGAAGGACAAATGAAATACAGGGCAACCCATCATGACTGTGACTGACGCTAAAAAGACTCAAAATGAAAAGTACTTTCTGGTCCTAAAGAGGGACTGGTCAGCTTTAATGGGGGAGGGAGTTAAGAGAAGGCATCACACAAGGGGTAATAGTAATGCTAATTAGGATCTTCATATTGGTTCTAGCCAAAGTGAAAATGAAATAAATTATGGAGCTGATTGGTATTTCCTGTCTGTCCTCATTCTTTCATTTTTAAATGATCTTTTCAACTTATTCATAAATTTGTCTTTTTCAAATGTGTATTTATGTGTGTGTGTGTGTGTGTGTGTGTATACATATGTATGTGTATATATTAGAAATATTGTGCTTCCTTTTGTGACTCTATTCCTGCTTCTCTGACATATGTTCAAGTGTTTAAATATGCTTGAAGCTATGCTTCTTCTACATTGTAGATAGAAATGGTGATCTCTTCTAAATAAACTGAAGCTGGTATCGGTATACAATTTACATATCTGTATGCCACTTTTGACATTAATCCACAAGCTCCCTTCCTTCCTTCCTTCCTTCCTTCCTTCCTTCCTTCCTTCCTTCCTTCCTTCCTTCCGTCTCAGGCTCCCATCTCTGTTTTCTGCTCTGTATTTTCCTCACCATGCTTGCCCGTGGCTCACCAGCATTAAAGCCTGTGACTCAGCAGCATGCCCCAGGACCTCTTAGAAGAAACACCTGGGAAGGCCTTACATTGTGGTCTTGGTATGCAGCCCTGCTCTTACTTTCAAAGCTCCGTGCAATCCTGCACCTTCCAAATGGGCCTGCACTTTGGAAAGTGCTGCTGTCTTTACCAGGAAAGATGCTCTATGCCCTGAATGGCTCTCTTGATCAACCTCAAGGGTATTTTCTGTTAATGGGCTGAAGTTCTCAATTTCAACCTGTCGAAAGCTGTCCCTCCTTGAACTGTCTCTGGGTAGGACTGATGCAAGAAGAAGCGATTTTGCTGCTTATGTTTCAACAGGAGGAAAATTTGTAGTGTCACTTGGTAAAGATTATTTAACTGGACCAAAGACCTACCTTTTGTGTCGTTCCGGTAAGCGCCCTCCCTAGCTGCTGCGACCTTCAGCATCCCATGCCCACCTCTGGAGTGTGGGCAGTCTTGGTGGAAGCTCACCTCCCATCCCACTACTATTCAGGCCACAAAAGCACTTTGCAAACTAGAATGCATTATATAAGCAGAGTACTATGCAATGATGTTGGAAACAGCAACCCATTAAAGAGTTACGTATTTCTGCATAGGTCACACCCATTTCTCCTTCCTCTATCATTTACAGGAACTACTTTGGGATGAAGTTGCCTTGGTCCTTGGAGTCAGTAAGAGGTTACCTCTGTGACTACAGAGGGGTCCAAAGGAAACATCAACTTTTCAGGAGTATTCCTTTATTTTACACTAATATGATGAACACTGATTAATTTGGGGCCCCATGTATTTTTATTAGCTATGTTTATTTCTGCATTTATAAATGTCTTCAAGTTCAAAAATTAGCAGAATAGTATGCCTGCTAAGTCACACCTAATTAACATAAAAGAAACAGGGACACAGTTCTGCTGAATCAACTGGCTCCTAATGATACCTTCTGAATCTTCCACATTCACCTCTTTTCTCTTAAAAAAAATGTTCATTTTCTAATTTTCCTTAGCATCCCCTCCCCTATTTATGTTGCGAATATTCACTGTGCCTATAGGAGCATATTTATAATATAGTATTCCCCTTTGTCCATGGTGTCACTTTCCATGGTCTTAGTTACCTGCAGTCAACCACAGTCAGAAAATATGAAGTAGAGGATTCCAGAAATAAGCAATTCATAAGTTTCAAATTTCACATCGTTCTGAGTAGCGGGATGAAAGCTCGAGAGTCCCGCTCAGTCTCGCCTGGGCCTGACTCATGCCTTTGTCCAGCGTCTCCACGCTGTGGACATTCCCTGCCTGCTGGTCACTTGCAGCCGTCTTGGTTAGCAGATCGACTGTCGAGGTGTCACAGTGCTTATGTCCAAGCACTCCTCATTTCACCTAATGATGCCACTTTCACGTAACTTTTATTAGAGTATATTGTCATAATTGTTCTGTTTTATTACTGTTGTTGTTAGTCTCTTACTGTGCCTAATTTATAAATTAATCACAGGGCCAACGTGTAGGGAAAAACAGTATATATAGGGTTTGATGCAATCTGTGATGTCAGGCATCCACTGGGGATCTTGGGACATATCACCCACAGATAAGGGGGCTACTGCAGTAGCCATGGAAACAGTAGGCACCAGGTGCAGCCACCAAGAATGGTAAGTCTAGTGGCTGAAACTGTGTCATGAATGCATATCCAATTTTAAAAGGGGCATAATGAACTGTATATTATACAATGGTTAAAAGTAGGTATAATAAAAAAAATAAATAAAAATAACAGTAAAAAAAAGAAAAGACAAGTAGGTATACATGACAAACACACTCGTGTGTGTGTAGAAGGGGGATACAAATGGGAAAGAATATGAAGAAACAGAAATATTCTGTATGGTAATATAGGAATTATGGGTGGCAAAACATCTCTTGTAAAATTTTAGTTTATTTAGTAATAAAGAAAAATGAATGTCTCTACGTTAATATCTTCATACCATTGAGCTTTTCTTTGCCTCCCATTCTCTTACCTTTGTGCTTGCTTTTGTGCCTCTTGCTTCTGCTTCTCTGGCAGGTGCTCAAGTGTTTAAATGCTGGATGCTATGCTTCTTCTGTTACCCATTCTAGCTGTAAACGGTAATATCTTCTGCATAAGCAGAAAATGGGACAGTGACAGGTCCCTGTCCCTTCTTCCTTAAATCCCATTTCTCTGAAGTGCGATTCATGCTGTTAAGCACCATAAAGACCAGACTTGTTGCTTGTCCCTGATACTCTTTCTACCCACCCGTGAAGGTAGTGAGGGGACTCTGCTAGGGCATGCCCTCTTCAGTTTCAGCCCTTCATTTGCATGGAGGCTCAATCTTAAATCGATCTTGATGCAAAATTAAAAATCACCTTCCTGATTCTCTACTTTGGTGTGCCCCATAATTCCTCTTTGGTGTGCCTCATAATTCCTTTTACCCATTAATGGTATATTTTGTGCCTTGTGAGTCATGTTCCTGGAAATCTTTTGCAGTAAGATTTACCTCAAAATCTTAGAATTTAGGAATATTAGTGCTGCTCAATCCCAGTAGCTTTCATTTTACTTTTGAAAGTGTCATTATTAATATATGATATATATGGGTGCCGAAGTATGTGTCAAAAATCCATACTGGGTTAGAATAATAACCACCAAATTAATATGAGGTTTTGATATAATCATCAATGCTAGGGTGGGAGAGAGAATCAGTAATTAGTATAAGAGCCCTCAACGGATTGGCAATGTTTTTTTTAAAAGGGGGAGCAAATATGTTATAATGTTAAAATTTGATAAAGCTAGGTGGTGAATGCATATGTTCTTTTTTTAAAAAAATATATTTTATTGATTTTTTACAGAGGAACATGGATCAGCTGCCTCCTGCACACCTCCCACTGGGGATGTGCCCACAACCAAGGTACATGCCCTTGACCAGAATTGAACCTGGGACCTTTCAGCCCGCAGGCCGACGCTCTATCCACTGAGCCAAACCAGTTAGGGCACATATGTTCTTATATTAGTCTCTAAATTATCTGTGTGTATGAACTAATTCACATTTCTTTAAAAATGTCATTTTTAAAACTTCTTATTCCATTGTGCTGGTTATTTAGACTTTTTCATTGAAATCTTACAGAAAACAGCAGGAAACAAAAGTACAAATATTTTAAAAGTTATGAAAAGGAACTGAAGTTAGTGCATTACCTAAAATTACAATAGAGGAATTAAAAATAGGCATTCATATTGAGAGTGGGGAGGCGTAAGTGAACTAAGCTCTCATCTATCAGAATGGGAAGGAAGTCGGAAGTCCACAGATTGCCCGTCTGCTTGATAAATGAAGAAGTGGCAATATGACTGTATTATTGAGAGATAGGGAAGTAACCACCCAGAAAAAAATGTTAGAACTGTAGCTATTAAAAGTTTAAACGTGGTTGCTTTTCTAGTGTGGGTCTAGGGTCTGAGTGGAAGACAAAGGGGTATGGTAGGGCTAGAATGTAGGAGCAAAGCATTCCTGCTCTCCAAAGTGTATAATTACATATTCACTTTTTTATCTGTTTTCTCTATAGTTTTGGGTTTGGTGTTACTCTCATTCTTGTTTGATTTTTCCTGTTCATCTTCTTGTTGCTGCCGAAGTTTCACTTGCAGTTTGCTCTTTCTGCTCTGTTTTCTTCACTCACTGTAACACTTTGCTTTGCTGCTTCCCATGAAAGTTCTCCCTGAATTACATACAAAGGCCTTAACCAAATTGTGACTGTTTTCCTGCCTTGAATCATTCCTCAGTCTAATCAAAGCTGGCAGGGACTCTGGAGTAGGGGGGGAAGGAGGGCAGGAGAATTAGAGGAGGAGAAACTTTAAAGATCTATAATAATAAAAGCATAATATGCTAATTAGGCTAGCCGTCCTTCTGGACCACCTTCCAGACGAAGCCAGGGCTGCGAGGAAAGCAGGGGTCCCGGATGCTTGACAACAGCCGGAGGGAAGCCTGGGTCCCAGGTGCCAGAGGGAAGCCAGTGCCGGCAGCCAGGGGAAGGAAGGCCTACTCTTGCACGAATTTCGTGCATCGGGCCTCTAGTGAATAAATAAAGGAGAAACTGATATTT
Organism: Myotis nattereri; assembly: GCF_964212035.1. Lineage (NCBI taxonomy): Eukaryota > Metazoa > Chordata > Mammalia > Chiroptera > Vespertilionidae > Myotis > Myotis nattereri. The sequence goes on along the minus strand of NC_138082.1, from coordinate 80,106,411 downwards.
ATTGAGTCTCTGCTAGGTGCCTTGCTCTGTACATGCATTTTCTCGGTTCTCCCTTAAGCCTCAGAGGCACTTTTATTACCCTCTTCTTTTCAGTGCACACTCTGTGGCTCAGATAGGCTAAGCAACGTGCTCAAGGTCACACAGCCAGTAAATAGCAGAGGGAAGTATCAGACTCAGTTGTGTTTAACTTCAAAACCAGTACTCTCTCCTCTACTTTTTATTTTTAATTATGTCAATTCTATTGAGACATGTTGCCAAGATGGCTTCCAAAAGGTTATATTAATTTATACTAATAATGAATGTTCATGTTTATTGGCCATTCATGTATTTACCATACACATATATTAATATGTGTATTAGCCAGTTGTATAATTGTTTCTCTAAATTTCCTGCTTATTCCATTTTTCTGTTCCCCTGCTGTGTTATATGTTATTTGTAATGCTTATTGATTTATAGCACTCTATAGTATGCATAATGACTCTTTATTTTCTGTTATAATTATTATTTCCTTTATTGCCATTTACCTCCCAACTTTGTGTATAGTACTTTTAAATGTAAAGCAATTATAATTGTTTACATTTTAATATTTTTTATAGTTATAAAGTTAATGTTACTTTTGAAAGAATTTTATCACCCTAAGGTAATTCACATTTCTGTAAAGTTTATTCCTGGTAGTTTTATAATTTTCTTTTTTATTAAAAAACTAGAGGCCCGATGCATGAAATTCATGCAAGAGTAGGCCTTCCTTACCCAGCTGCTGGCACTGGCTTCCTTCTGGCACCCAGGACCTGGGTTTCCCTCTGGCCGCCGACAGGCATCAGGAACCTGGGCTTCCCTCACAGCCCCAGCTTCGTCTGGAAGGTCATCCGGAAGGACTTCGGGTCTAATTAGCATATTATGCTTTTATTATTATAGATATTATTATAGATGTTTGGGTCCTTGATCTATCAGGATTTAGCTTAGTATATGATGTGAGAGGATATTAACATTTTTTTTCTTAAACAGCCAGTTGTCCCAAACCAATTCATTTTATTTTATATATTGATCTTGTGTGTTACCTTTGTGGTCTAACACACACACACACACACACACACACACACACACACACACAAAGAATCTGTCTCTAAATTTTCTAGTCTGTTCCACTGACTTATTTTCTAGTCCTAAAACAGTGCCATGTTGTTAAATTTGATATTTGGTAGGACAAATCCCATCTTCTTATAATATCTTTTAAATAAATAAATAAATAAACAAAAATCTCACAAACCAAGAATTAAATAGAACTTACACCTTTTTAAATGACTTGCTAAAATTCATGTGTCATTCAGAGATCGAATTCAGAGAAAAATTTCGGTCTTTTGAGTTTGGGTCACCTATTCATTTTAGTTTCCAGGTTTTATTGCTCACCTACTATAAAGTAGAAGCTATTCCAGCTTCTGAGAATCCAGCAGTGAAGAACACTACAACATCTATGCCCTCCTGGAGCTAACACATGTTCAACATTATTATTCATTTCAAATAGATATATTCTCCACATACCTCTGCTAAATTTTCCAATTTTGAGAAATAAATCTTAGTTATTACTTAAGCTTAATTAAAAGAGTTGGAATCTTGCACTTTGTATTTCACAGCTTTTTTTTTCTTGCATATAAATTTTGTAAGCTCTACAGTTTCACTTCTCTTTCTTTAATGCAAAGCGGTCTCTCATACACCCATGTTTGGTTTCTGAAAACCTCTTTGTACAGAATTAATTGTTAAGCTTAAGACTTTGTGAGAAAAATTAGGGAAATCAAGGTTATACTTAAACTAGAAAAAATACTTATTTTCCTTAAATAGTTATTAAAATAAAGTAACACATTTGGCATATTAAGCATCTGAAATTACTAATTAATTTCCATTCAGCATTTTCTTCCTTTGGGGAAACTTTTTAGAACTTACGTTATTAAATTTCATCAAGATTGTTTTATTTTGTAGCACATGATATTCATGATAAGAATCTTTTTCCCCCCTATTTTATTAGTTCTTTCTGATCATCACATTTCAAATTTTATGAGTTGGAGTAGTTGACTCCCACTATCTAGTCCAAAATGATCCCAAAGAAAGAGAGTAACTTAACAGGAGTTAAATATAATTATGTGTTTGAGCTCTAAAGATGTGGATTCAGAACCAGCTTTGCTGCAGAATAGCTGTGTGACCTTGAATAAGTGAGGTAACCTCTCTACTAGTAAGTGAGATTTCTCTGCATATAAATTGGTGAGAACATGAATAGAGCCTCAAAGGTTGTTGAGAAAATTAAATAAGCTTGAGCATGTCAAATTAACAGCCCAGTGCTTGTCACATAATACGTGTTAAATGATTGTTAGCCAATATTATTATTGAGATGTTTGTCAGTATCCTTTCACTACAAAGAGCAATGGTTCATTTGGGTGATGTAAGTAGGGGTATTGTGAGGATACGTGTGGAAATGAGGGCTGTAGGAACCTCCTGGGGACGCAGGGAAAGCTATGGAGCTGGGCCGCAGGGACACTGGCAGTCACTCAGGAACTAGAGGCATGCAGTGAAGAGTCACTGATCTGAGTCACCTCTGTGCCTTGGCAAGGTCAGGGATCCCATAACTGCAATGACTCAGCATCCTTTCATCTGCGCAGCTACCATTCCTATTTCTAGTCACCAACTTCCCAACTCTCCTATGAATACCTTTTGATTTCAGCTTACCTCGACTTCTGCTTGTTCATATCTGCTTCCTCAACCTTTCTAATAGCTCAAAGTTTTTAACTTATTCACAATTTGTCAGTTCTATGTCAGATTTCTAGGAGTTGGTCTCTGCTAACCCAACAATATCCCTATTTGAATAGAGGCTCTATGCCAACCTCCTCATAAGCCATAAACCCATCTAAAAACTGATTGCCTTGGGGTTGCATGCTCATTCCTAGTTTTGGTCAGCTGAGGTGGGAGAACTGGGGATTGAGGGTTTAGGGAAGGTTAGCAGAGGCCATGTGGTGACGACCCTCTTAGTAGGAGCCACAGGCTGTATGGTTTCCCCAAAAGGGGCTGTGTGATGACTGGTTTGTCCATAGCTCCACCTTGGGTACATTACATCTAACCTATTCAACATAGACAAAGAGAAATGTATTACTATTTTTCCTCCTTTCATAGTTATTTTATTATTTTGGTTGGTTTCGAATGGTGCAAAATTGGGCAATTTTTTGCTCAGAGGATTCAGAAAAGGTTTAAAAAGTACATGCCCAAACCCAGTCTTGCTTTCCATCTTTGTTTCTTGTTTTAAAATTATACCCTGTTTCTTTCTTTTCTGATCCCTGTAAATTGCGATTCTAGCCTTTAATGATCTAATGCTATCTCAATGGCCTTTTTCTGGTTTACATAATATTTGACCCTTATGTTTAATGGTTTATTTTTAGCTCCTCTTGGCTTCATTCAAACTCTTTTACTTCCTTCTATTCTTAATTTTTTTACTTCCTTTAATCCCAGGACTCGTTACTTCCCTTTCTGTATTTCAATAATTTAGGCTCTTCATGGTGCTTCTCATTTCCTTTGGGCTTTACCTTCATAGATTTCCCTGGAAGTTCTTTCCTTTCACTTCTTCCTTGCCTCTTTGTCATTGAGCTCATGGAATTTTCTCCCCCATTAACTCAAAACAAGGGTATCTCTGCTGGAGTAAGTAAGCTTGGTACTCTTTCCTCAACAAAAGTTTATTGTGGCAATCACTTTTTCTTATTCATTTATTTTTATCTACATCATTTCATGAAATTTATCTTCTTATTTTTATCAATCTCTTCTAGTGCCCCTTTATTTCCTTCTTGTCTTATAGAATCAATTAATTCCCCTGCATCCAAAGACAAATGATACCAGGTATTGCTTGTCTTAATGTGCTAGGGCTGCTATAACAAAGCACCATAGACAGGGGACTTGAACAACAGAAATTTATTTTCTCAAAACTCGGGAGGTTGGAAGTCCAAGATCAAGGTATCAGCAGGACTGGTTTCCTCTGAGGCCTCTGGCATGTAGACAGTCATATTCTCTCTGTGTCCTCATATGGTATTCTTTCTCTGTCTGTGCCCTAATGACCTCTTCTTATGGGGACACCAGTTGTATCAGATTAGAACCTACTCTAATGACCTCACTTGAACTTAATTACCTCTTTAAAGACCCATCCTATATCAAAATATAATCACATTCTAAGGTATTGGGGGTTAGGACTTCAACATTCAGGGGGAGGGAGGGTGGGCAGGGCACAATTCAGCCCATAATATTACCTATACTTTAACATACAGACCAAACATTTCCTTTTTCTCCATGACATTTTCTTTTTCAAAAGCCCACAGCAATTTGGTCCTTTTTGAATTTGTGTGGAAGTTACTGTCCTGACCATCTACCTGGTAATCAGACATGTGTTCTCTTGTAAACATCTCTTGATTTGCCATATTAAGTTATCATGTATGATTTGTGTTGTTAATTTTGTGTGCTCTATTTTATTTCCCAAATAGGGTAGATGAAGATGAATTATACCTCCGACTCTCTGAATCTCCATAATATCTGACCTAGTACTTTGCATGTCAGTTGCTCTCAGTAAGTTTGACATTTTAGTCTTTAGATTCTCCTAAGTTCAAGTCATCTTAAAGCTTGCCACCAATTAATTGTGTTCAATTAATTCCTAAAATGTGTTCTCTTTTGGAAAGGGCCCTGTTGAGTCAGATTAACAAGAACCCAATCAGGGAGGGCTAGGGAAGTGTTGGAATATGCTTGGAGTTGTTCAGATAGAGGTCAAAATCAACTGGGGTTACTGGTAAGGTTTGGATGGGGTGAGTTCAGGACCAGGTCCTTAAAAGGATGGTGGTCAGAGAGCAGATGTTGGGGTTCATTTGATTGGTAAGGTGAGTTTGGGGCACAGACACACCCAGGTGTCAAGTTAGGCTTTTGTTAGTGCAGCAGGGAGAAGGCATCAGTCAGTGGCTAGTGCCTTGGGTGAGTCTGAGAGAGAGACTCTGCCTCAGCGCTCAGCTGATCAAGAAGCACTTTCTACTGAGTGCTTCACGGCCAAGGCTCACAGTTGGTACAGTGACCCATGTACAAGATTTCATCTTCCCAACAGGAAAAATCTCCCCCTGGCCCAGTGAGTGTGGCCTTGCCGAGATCCTTAGTTTCTACGTCACCAGAGACTTCTTCCACTGGTGCCTCCGTTCCCCTGCCACCGGGCATTGATAGATCTCTCCAGTGTTCCCAAAAGGCCCCCAAAGCGCACGAGGCTGGAGACCTTCTCCCTCCAGCCATTCCTGCATCACTAACCATACTCCCTCACAAAGCAACACCTAACTTCCGCTTTCTTGACAGGGCCCTCACCTCTCATTGACTTATTTTCTCAAATCTGGTCATCCAAAACCATATCTCATGTTTTTAAGTTAGGGTTTATTAAGCATTTACTATCTATTAAGCACTATGATAAATACTTTACAAACATCTTTTTGTTACAACCCATTGAGACAATACATTGGTTTTCTATTGCCAGTAATTCTATAGAAAGTGTCATAAACTTAGTGGATTAGAACAACACAACTTTACTCTCTTACAGTTTCTGTGGTCAGAGGTCTAGGTCCAGGTTACCTGGGTCCTCTGCTCTGGATCTCACAAACTGAAACCAGGGTGCAGTACATCAGAGTTCCTCTTCCAAGTTCACTGCTTGTTGGTGGCGTTCAGTTCCTTTCAGCAAGATGCCCAAGGCCCTGCTTTCTTGCTAGCTCTCAGCTGGGGACTACTTTCAGCGCCAAGAGGTCATTCTCAGGTTCTTGTCCTGTGGCTCTGTCTCATGGTCTGTTTTATTTCTTCCAAGGCCGTGGTAGAGGAGGAGGGTCTCTCTGAGCCTTCCCCTTCTTCCTACGAGGCTTACCTGATTATGTCAGGCTCACACAGGATTATTTCTCTTTGATGGACTCCAAGGCAACTGGTTCATAACCCAATTGCAGGAGTGGTAGCCCATTATGTTCACTGGTGCCATCCAACATTCAAGGGGAGAGGCATGCACAGCATCGGGTAGAAATCTTGAGGCCGTCTTGGAATTCTGCTCACCACCTGGAGGTACCCCTGTGACCCCCATCTTACAGATGTGAAGCCCAGTCACACAGCTTGCAAGTGGCAGGGCATTTTTATTTCAAAATCAGTGTTCTGACTCAATATACTAATCCGCCTTTATTATCTCAACATCTGCCTTCAGCATTACCTTCAACATTGCCCTTATCCCTATTTCTTCATGAAAAATTGTATTTCTACCATCTGTCAGAGTTCAACATAATTTTCATGTCCCCCATGAAGTCCTGATTAACCAAGCTTGATGTTGACCACAACTAACCATTATATCTCTCATGTTTTCCAAACCATTTATCAGTTAAATATTTACAGGACACACTAAGTATCAAGTTCTAATATTTTGTGTTTATGCTAGAAATATATTGGCTGCTTTCCATAACTGGCCAGTGGTTGTCAAGCTTTGCCTAAAAATATTTTTATCTCTGGGAAAACCTTAGTTATAATTTCTATAGTTAGAAATTTAAAAACTGAAAGCTACACTTGCTTCTACCCCTCAAAAGGGGTATATCCAATGATATGCCCTTTGACCAAGAGATAAACTTTGCTGGAAAGAGTCAAGTTTCTTTTGAGAATCAGGCCAGCAGATTGTAGCATCAGTGTGACTAAAAACTCCAGATCAAGCTAAGTGTGTCCAAGAAAGCTGGTCCAGGACGGGTCTTGCTTTCTGATGCAGGAGTCCTCAAACTTGAGTATATCAGAATCATCCGAGGGTTTGTAAAAATACAGAGTGCTGAGCCCTGACCCCAGTGTTTCTATTCAGCAAATCTGTAGGGGGAGTCGGGGTGAGAATTTGCATTTCTAATGAGTTCCCCAGTAATGCTGATACTGCTGATCTGAGGACCACATTAAAAACACTATTCTGGTCCTAGTCAGTTTGGCTTAGTGGATAGAGTGATGGCCTGTGAACTGAAGGGTCCCAGGTTCAATTTAGGTCAAGGTCACGTACCTCGGTTGCAGTCTCCTCCCCGGTTGGGGCCCTGGTTGAGGTTCGTGCAGGAGGTAACCAATCCATGTGTTTCTCTCACATAGATATTTCTCTTTGTCTTTCCCTCTCTCTTCTACTCCCTCTAAAAATCAATGTAAAAATATCCTCGGGTGAGGATTAAGAAAAGAAAAAGACTATTCTGGAGGGAAGAACCAATGGGCAGAAAGTATAAGATAGCTAGTTTTAGTTAAAAATCTGGAGAAATATTTTTTAAAAAAATCATTATTACTCTTTCACAATGGCCAGGCTCTTTCCATGACTAGAAATAAGCAGACATTGGTTGATGGCTCATGGGGGAATTGTAAAAATGATTGCTGTATAAGCAATCACGGGGCTAGGATTGATCTGAGGAGGTTGATTGGTAGGGCACACGGAGGGGAACATAGAGTTTTGCCAGGACATAGCCAGCAGAAAGAGAAGCCTAGGTGCTGAGACAAATAGGCGTGGTATTACCTGGAAGAAAATATTCAACTTCACAAGAATGAGAAATTAAAGCAGTTACTAAGGGGCGAATTTTAGACTGGAGCTGGGAATAACAGACCTGTATCATTCTAGAAAGGAATATGTGGCTTGTAACTGCAGGGTAGGTAGAAATGAAGTCCAATATAAGGAAGAAAGCAAGGCATTTCAGGATGATAATTCACAACTGCTGGGCTGCCATAAAGTGGCCCTATTGGTCACCGGTCAAACATTGCCATATTGGGAGGAAGGCTAGAAGATGGAATGGTGAAGAAAAATCACTAAACAGATCAGCGTTGTGCTGGAATTGCTTCTCAAGTCTAGCAGATCATCGATCACCAGGGGAGATTTTAACGACTGACTCCAGATTTCAGAGCACCAGTGAATTTAGGGTTTGTGGGAGGGAAACAGGAATCTGATTCCGTGGCACTTTCAGGATGGGAATACGTTCATCTTGATTATCTCTATCAATATTAATGTTTGGCCACTGTCCCTAAAGTTGTTTAACAACAGGTGACTTGGGCCTTTGAGATATTAATCCTTAAGCAATTCCATCCAGTCCTCTTGATAGAAACAAATTTATTTTATAGAAAGGCCACTGAATCAACCAAAATGCTTCCACTTTTATCTTTCTTCTGCACTGAGCTATTATGCGATAATTTTCTTTCATTTTTATTAAAAATATTTTAAAAGACTTCTGCTTTTAAAATAAATGATTTGAAAACAATTGGGTAACAGTGAAAGGAGGGTCAGCCTTGGAAGACAAACAGACCGAGATTTGAATTTCAGTGCCACCACTTACCTCACAGCAACCTTGGGTGCTTTGCTTTGTCTTGCTGAGTCTGGCTTTCCTTATCAGTTTATGACGGATATGATGCAAGCCTTGGACGGAGGTGATTATGAATTCTTTGAGGTCATTGTCGTCTTTCTAGTCCTTGGCTCTTAGTAGTTGCTCACAAAACATTTGCTGAATGAATTAATAATGTCTATTATAGTGACTGCTTAGTAAAAGGGAGTTCATATTATAATTGCTGCCATGCTTATTATTATTATTATTATTACTGGAGGTCTGGTGCGTGAATTCCTGCACAGGTGGGGTCCCTCGGGGTGGCCTGTGGGGCTTGGGGCCCCAGCTTGCGCCCCCAGCCTCGCAGCCCCGCAGCCCTGCCTGGCACCCCACCGTGGCCTGGCGCCAACCCCTCACCTGCTCCACCATCCTGCCTGCAGGGTGAATGATCAGGCCGGGCCCCCCACCCAGCTCCCTCAGTGCCTGGGAGCCAGGCAGCAGCCCCGCCCCTCACTGCAGCCACCACTGGTCATCATCTGCGGGGCGATAGGCAGGGCAATTGGTCCCCTCCTCACACCGGCCTTGGCCATGCACCACCTGCTCACCTGCTTCACCATCCCACTGTGGTCCTGCTCTCATCAGGGCCCATCGGGGCTGGCAATGCCTCCACTGCTGCCCGCTGCCAGTGCCATATCGCAGACGCCCACCATGTTTCGTGCTGCCCCCTGGTGATCAGTGCACATCATAGCGAGTGGTCAAACTCCCAGTTGAATGACCGCCCGAGGGGACAATTTGCATATTAGGCTTTTATTATATAGGATTATTTGTATCGTGATCAAATTTTGACAGGAAGTGGCCAGAGGGAACTTTATTTTGACTTGCAACTTTTATAAATTTTGCAAGGAAAATATATTTCTCCAGTTAGGAAAAAATGGGGAAATTTAAAGTAAACTTAAAACCTCCATCACAACACCTCATTAATCCTCTGCCAGGCAGCTTAGGGTTTTTTTGCTTTTACACACACACACACACACACACACACACACACACACACAAAACACTCAACTTTTGATCTAATTAGCATATTTCCCTTTCCATTAAACAAGCTGCCTACTGAAGAAATATGTTCATCTCTTCTTATTCAGCAGCTGCCTCACTCGCTGTCATCTAAACCCCTTATCTTATCATATTCAAAACAATTGTGATTAATTTATTTAAGCTTTTTATCTTATCTCAGGAAGGACTCTGGTTACCACATCTCTTTTTCTCTGTGGTGAGCATGCGGAGTGTGGTGGTGTATGAAGCCTGGGCGTAGAGCAACCTCTTAACCCTTTGCTGCTCCAAAGCTCCCATTTGACAGCCAACCGTCCACAGTTCCTAGCTGGCTGGCAGGACCCACCCGGCTTGGCCTCACTTGACCTGCATTCTCTTCCAGCCCTGCGTACACGCCTCAGCTCTTCGGTGGATGATGAAATCCTTGTGAGGGGCGCTTAAGCCTGCAAACTCTTTACTTCCTTTTCGCCCAACAGTGCCTTGGTCGCATAGGAAAGGTTCTGTTGGATGAACGAACCTGGAGTTTTGAGCTTGTATATAATAAAAAGTGTTCAGTTATTACTTTTTATCTACAATAAATAGAAGTTGGTGGCCAAGAAGCAACTTCCCATTTTTGTAACAATTTCCAATTGTCTACTCTTTTCAAGGTTATCTCTAACTTCTGATTACGTTTTTTAAATGTGAGTGTTTTAACTTCTCTAGGGCATGTGCTTAAACCTGCCCTGAGTTCTACTCTGAACACCCTTCATGCCCCCATTAATTTTGATAATGACATCTTTAACTTCTGCCCCTGCATAATGTGCTGACTTTATAGTTTATTTTCAGTGACAATCAAGTCATTGGATGGGAATATTTTATTGGAGAAATTTCAACATCTTTTCATCCAGAGGGTGTTTTGTTTGTTTTATTTTTTGGTATTGCTTAGTAAAGACTGATGGCTTTGGGATTAGATTTGGGTTTGAATCCTGAATCTGCTATTTAGCAATTAAATAACAGTGGACTGCTTATTTCACTTTTCTAAACCCTATTTTTTAATTTTTAATATTTTAAAAACCTGCTTATATATAATCATTGTAAGGATTAAATGAAGAAATGATGATAAGGATTTAGCTCAATGGCCAGCCCACAATTAGTGCTTAATGAATAGTATCTATGACTATTAGCAAGGTAGATATTGTATACTTTATTCATTCACTTATTCATCCATTTATCCAGTTATTATAATGTACAGATCATAGAAAAACTATTTCCCTAGGCACTAGGGGAAAACCAAAATGATTGAGACATCCTTCCTGCTTTTACTAAATGAACATAGGTGTGTATGTGTGTGTTTCACTATCTCTGTATACTTAGCTATGCAAACCATGGTGATATAATTTAAGTTAATGGCAGTATCCATGCTTTTTAATGTTAATCACTCAACCAACCAGTCTTTATTAAATATTCTCAATACCTGGTATTCTGAGGAACTCAGATGTACTGTACACAAAGGAGTGCTTACAAGAGGTCGGCTATGGGCCTGTACTAGTAAATACATATGTACCAAAGGACTGTATATAATTATAGTATCAAGGTTCAAAACTGTGGGCTACAGTTTAGCCTATTCTCAGCCAGGACACACCCAAGGGGCTATAATTTACAGGGACACCCTCTCCGGGTAAGCATGGCTGTGCCAACATCTACTCCATTTCTATTAACCTCAATCAACAGGATTGAATGAGTAAGTGTATGTTAAGATAGTGTGTGCTAAGTATATGAACTCAATCTTTTTGTTTTTAAGTCAACACTTAACAAACTTCAGCACTTTCACTGCCATCAGGTACAAATGATTTGGCTGAAATGGAGAAACAGAGTCAGAAAAGGGTCCTAATTAAAATGCCTGCAGGGAGTGAGATGAGTGGACTCTGAGAACCCACAGGAAGCCAGGGAGGAAACCCTTGGTGCGCTGGATCGCAAACACCTCCTAAACCGACTATAATATAATTTACAAATTATATTCATGCACTCGAAATCTATGAGTTTAATGTTAATAATGCCTTCTTTCTTTTAAGAAAACAGTATTCTAAGCAGATGTTCTCACACTTGTCGTTTTCACCCTGTGGACTCCCTGTGCAGCACTGTGGAGATTGCTGCTGGACTCCAGGTAGAAGATTGAAGGTCATGGTACCTAAAGAAGAGAAAAGTCAGTCTTCCTTATTCTCTCATCTCTGACACTCAAGTTCCCAGTTCTCCTTCCCAAAGCAGCCACTATGAATAGTTTCAAAAATCTTGCGCGTATTTTTCATTGTTTATTAATTTATTCAAAAGAAATTAATAGCTAATCTGCATGGGGCCTTATTTTGGATGCTTAGGAATAAATGCAATAAACACAACAGATAAATATAGCTGCCCTCATGGGGACTTTACATTTTGTTGGGGGAGACAACTAAATATTAATGTTAAATATATTTAAATGTCAAGTGGTGATAACTCCTATGAAGAAAAATAAATCAGGGTGAGGTGCTAGACAATGATAGGTAGGTAGTGTGGGGAGAGGGAGGGTACAGGGAGGAGGGGTGGGGAAGGTCACTCTAAGAAATGACAATTGAGCAGGGATCTGAGTGAGGGGTCAGGCTCACAGATAATCTGGGGAAAGCGTTCTGGCAGAGGGGCCATGAGTTGCAAAGACCCTGAGGTGAGAATGGACTAGAAGGAGATGGACATGAGGTCAGAACCAGGTCACACAAGGCTATGGAGCCCTGGTGAGGAGTCTGGTTTTAGTCAACCTGTTGAAACAAACAAAAAAAACTTTAAGCATTTTCAATGGGGGATTAAGTCATTAAATTTTTGTTTAATGGATTCCTTGGGCTGCTGTGTGGGTACTAGACTGAATGGCAGGGAGGCCAGGGAAGCAATGAGAAGGCCAATGGCCTAGTGTACCAAGAGGTAATAGCTTTCCTAGGGATGAGGGTCACAGAGGGGTGAGATATGGTTGGAATTGGAAATTGTTCTGCAGGTAGATTCAACAGAAGTTGCTGATTAACTATTCTATAAATATGCAAGCATATACTTTCCACTTCCTCCATTTTTAAAATACAAATAATAGCTTACAAACTATTCTGCATTTTGCTTTTTATCACTTGGTATTAGACAGCGATTACTGCATATTAATCTGATTACTTTTCTTTTTTGTTGTTGTTTTTTAATTTCTATTTTAAGTGAACATACACATACTTTTGAAGACAAATAGTTCTCCAAGACATACTGTGAAACACAGCAGGCCCTTGTCCCCTCGAGCATTTCCTCCTTTCTAGGGGCACCAGTTTTACCTCTTTTATCTGATTTTTTGGTTATCTTCATTTTTCTAGATAACATTCTTACTTCTTGACTTTCTGGTTTTAGATATGATCTCTGTTTTTCCATTCAGACAGAAGAGTGAAAGAGTAGGACTCAGCTCTTTTTTATCCTTCCTGCCATTTGTACTAACGTTTTGTACCCAACTTTCTCCTTATATGGCCAAATGAAAATTTTGCTTAATTCAATATTCAGTGTTAACTGGCTGACATATGACTAAGTAAAAACTAATTACCACTAAATTTGTTGCAAACTATGCTTATTTTAAATTGCTAAACGCTGTTCTGTTATCCTCAGAGTTAATTGCCAATTTTTTCCTTTGACTGGTTATCTTAATATTTTTCAAGAATTCAACACCAAAAGCTGACAGTTGTTAAAAGCATCTTTCAATAAGTTCAGCCACATCAGGTACATTTGATCAATTTCGTCTTTCTAAGGAATTTTTTCCTGAACCCTTCTGGTAAGTTCTGTGATAGATTGACAACAAAATGGCCAACAACAATTCCCTTTCCTGTGCCCATGCGCCCTCGCTCTGTAACAGTATATTTTTCACTTTGATTCTGAACTTGGCATTGTGATTTGCTTTGGACAATGAAATGTTAGCAAACATGACACAGTAGAAGTTTGAAAAGTCCTTGTACTTTGGGCTCTTGGAGTCCTGCTGCCATGTGAAGAGCAAGGTTCATCTGTTGAGTGAACAGAGAAATATATAGCCCAGTCACCCCGAGGGACCCAGTGACCACCACACCACCTGTCAGACTTATGTGAGGCTATTTGGAACTAATAATACCCAGCTCAACTGCCAACTGATCGCAGGAGCACGAGTGAGGCTCACTAAGAAAATCTAGAACTACGCAGCCAAATTGAGAGATTAATCCATGGGCATTTTAAGTCACTGCATTTTGGGTTAATTTGTCATGCAGTACTAAATAACTGATATAAGCTGCAAGTGGACTGGTTTGCTCTGATGTATAACTACTATCCTGTGTTACTGTGGTAATTAGACAGCTTATTAATATTAATAATGGGAAGAAAGCAAAGGGGAAGGCCAGACATATAAGCTTAGTCATCTGGGCAGCTTTACCAGGAAGCTATAGCTGCACACTCCCCAGCGAACCACCATCCATTCCCTGCAGGCCACTAGGGGAAGGGATCAAACAAAGGGGGAGTTAGGCACATGTGTAGTGAAGTCAAGGTGTTGTAGGGAAGGTACTTTCCTGTCAGTCTAGCCTGAGAAACCATGGATTGGTTAGGAGGTGACCCCCTTAAGAAGTGTGTGAGCCCGGCCAGTGTGGTTCAGCAGTTGAGCATCGACCTAGGAACCAAGAGGTCACCGGTTCAATTCCTGGTCAGGGCTCAGTCCTCAGTAGTGGGATGTGCAGGAGGCAGCCAATCAATTATGTTCCCTCTCATCAATGTTTATATCTCTCCATCCCCCTCCCCCTTTTCTCTCTAAAGAAATCAATAAAAATCTATGAAAAGAAGTGTGTGAAATCTTGGAAGGTTAAAATCCCCAGACAAAGGGTTCCCTCCCCCTCCTCTTGTTCCCTCTCACTCTCTTGCTCTGTGACCACTCTCTCCCATGTGCTTGCCTGTTCTCTCTCTATAGCCATGTGGCCTTAAGCAGCCATATGGACCATGGCCGTGCAGACCCCACATTGCAATGCACTGCAGCTGGGAATACAAGTTAAGCTGGCCAGATGCTGGACTAGACTGGACTTCATTATGGAACAGATCAAAGGACTAGACTGGACTTTAATATGGAACAAATCAAAACAACAATGAGGTACCATCTCACACCTGTCAGAATGGCTATCATCAACAAATCAACAAACAACAAGTGCTGGCGAGGATGCAGAGAAAAAGAAACCCTCGTGCACTGCTGGTGGGAATGCAGACTGGTATAGCCACTGTGGAGAACAGTATGGAGATTCCTCAAAAAATTAATAATGGAACTCGCATTCGACCCAGTAATCCCACTTCTGGGAATATATCCCAAGAAACCAGAAATACCAATCAGAAAGGATATATGCACCCCCATCTTCATAGCAGCACAATTTATAATACCTAAGATTTGGAAACAGCCCAAGTGCCCATCAGTAGATGAGTGGATTAAAAAGCTGTGGTACAGCCCTGACTGGTTTGGCTCAGTGGATAGAGCATGGGCCTTCGGACTGAATAGTCCCAGGTTCGAGTCTGGTCAAGGGCACGTACCTTGGTTGCAGGCACATCCCCAGTGGGGGGCATGCAGGAGGCAGTTGATCGATGTTTATCGTTCATCGATGTTTCTAACTCTCTATCCCTCTCCCTTCCTCTCTGTAAAAAAAGCAATAAAATATATTTTTTAAAAAAAGCTGTGGTACATCTACATAATGGAATACTACGCTGCTATAAAAAGAAAGGAACTTTTACCATTTGCAACAGCATGGATGGACCTGGAGAGCATTATGCTAAGCAAAATAAGCCAGTCAGAGAAAGATAAATATCACATGATCTCACTCATATGTGGGATATAATGAACAACATATACTGATGAACAAAAATAGATCCAGATACAGAGAAACACTGAACAGACTGTCCAACCTCAGAGAAGGCAAGGGAGGTGGGGAGAGGGGTAAGAGACAACCAAAGGACTTGTATACATGCATATAACCAATGGACAGGGACACTGGGGCGGTGGGGGCTTGTCCTGGGGAACAGGAGTGGCCCAGGGGAGGGTCAATCAGGGGAAAAGGAGACATATGTAATACTTTAAACAATAAAAAAAAATATGGAACAGAAATTCTGGGCAGTGGCCTTCATTCTGGCCCTGTTAAAGATGAGATTGGACTTCTGCCATGGTGAAATGGACAGAACTTGGAGGGAACCCCCTTAATTTTACATCATTAATAAAGCTTTCCACGAAACCCCATCCTCCCATGGGGACCTCAGGAAATTCTTTTCTTCCTGGTACCCCAAGAACTCCACTTTCACCGATAACACTGGGACTCTCTTCACTGTCATCCTGAAGTTGTCTTTTGCTTTTTTCCTAAATTGGATCTCCTGTTTCCAGTAACCTATGTCTTTCCCTTGCTCGCTTTCCTCTAGAAAATTCCTAAGAAAAACTATATGAGAAGTAAATTAAGTTCTTTCATGTCTGAAATGTATTCTTTTCTTTTTTTAAACATCCTGTGTACATATTATAATATTTTAATTTGAGTTTCTCATTTTAATTACAAATACCTTAAGCAAATTCATCTATTTTAAAAGTTTAAAAGAGATGGAAAGCAAAAAAAAAAAGAAAGTCACATTCCAAATTCTGGCTAATTGAACATTTCTGCTTCTCAGGAGGGAGCGATTCTGAACTGTCATCACAGTACTGCCAGAGAAGCCAAATTCCAGCTTGTACTAAAGCCAACATTTCACACACTCAGATCACCAGGCCCACATAGCCTTTACAACCAAAAGAAAGGGATTCCTTAGGCATATTTATTTTATTTCAATTACAGTTGACATTCAATATTATTTTATATTAGTTTCAGGTGTTCAGCATAGTGGTTAGATAATTATATAATTTACAAAGTGATTCCCCCAATAAATCAAGTACCCACCTGGCGCCACACATCTATATAATAAAAACCCAGTGGCCGTAACACGATAATGACCAAAGACCGGTCACCAGAAGGCTGCGTGCGCAGCAGCGCAGCGAGGTACACTGGTGGGCAGGGACTTGACTCTGGGTCCCGTGGCACTCCAGGACTTGGGGGTCCTGGGTCTCACGCAATTTCCCGCGGGTCTGGGTCTCGCGCGATTTTGTACGCTGGGTCACTAGTAGTAAATATAATAATATTGACTATATTCTCCATGCTTTACATCACCATGACTAATCTGTAACTATCAAATTGTATTTGTTAATTCCTTCACCTTCTTCACCCAGCCTTTTCCTGCAACCATAAGTTTATTCTCTGTATATATGAATATGTTTCTGCTTTGTTTTTTCATTTATTTTATTCTTTAGATTTCACATAAAAGTGAAATAATGAGGTATTTGTCTTTCTCTGTCTGACTTATTTTACCTAGCATAAAACCCTCGAGTTCCATCCATGTTGTCACAAATAAGATTTTATTCTTTTTAATGGCCGAGTAATATTTCATTATGTACATGTACCACCTCTTCTTTATCCACTCACCTATTGATGGGCACTTGGGCTGCTTCCATATCTTGGCTATTGTAAATAATGCTTCAATAAACATGCAGGTGCATATATCTTTTTAGTTACTGTTTTTGGTTTCTTTGGATATATACCAAGAAGTGGCATTGCTGGGTCATAAGGCAGTTCCATTTTTAATGTTTCGAGGGAACTCCAAACTGTATTTCATAGTTGCTGCACCGATCTGCCTTCTTACCTACAGTGCACAAGGGTTTCCTTTTCTTCACATTCTGTTTTCCAACATCTGTTGGTTTACTGATGATAGACATTCTGACAAATGCGAGGTGATATCTCATTGTGGTTATCATTTGCAAAGTGTATATTCAAGTCCTCTGCCCAGGTTTTAATTAGATTTTTGTGGGCTTTTTTTATGTTGAGTTGTATGAGCTCTTTATAAATTTTGGATATGAATCCCTTATCAGATATATCATTGGTGAATATGTTCTCCCATTAAGCAGATTGTCTTTTGGTTTTGTTGATGGTTTCCTTTGCTGTACAAAATCTTTTTAGTTTAATATAGATCCATTTGTTATGTTTTCTTTTGTTTCCTTTGCCTGAGAAGATATATCAGAAGAAAATGTTGCTACAAGAGATGTCAGAGATTTTACTGCCTGTGTTTTTTTTTCCAGGAGTTTTATGGCTTCACGTCTTACATTTAAATCTTTATTCCATTTTGCGTTTATTCTTGTATTTGGTTTAAGGAGGTGGTCTAGTTTCATTTTTTTGCATGTACCCGCCCAATTTTCCTAACACCCTTTATTGAATAGACTGTCTCTATCGTGTTGTACATTCTAGGATCCTTTGTCGTAAGTTAATTGACCATACACATTTATTTTTGGGCTCTAGCCTGTTTCATGGATTTATGTGTGTATTTTTATGCCAGTGCTATGCTGTTTTGATTACCTTGTATGATATTTTGATATCAGGTAGCATGATATCTCAACTTTGTTCTTTTTTTTATCAAGATTGCTGTGGCTATTCAGGGTCTTTTGTGGTCCATATACATTTTTGGATTATTTGTTCTAGTTCTCTGAAAAACACCATTGGAATTTTGATAGGGATTGTATTGAAGCTATAGATTGCCTTGGGTAGTATGGAAATTTTAATGATGTTAATTCTTCCTATCCATGAGAACAATATACATTTCCATTTATTTGTATCTTCTTCAAGACCTTTCTTCAATGTCTTAAAATTTTTCTGAGTACAGATATTTTACCTTCTTGTTTAAATATATTCCTAGGTATTTTATTTTGATTTGACGCAATTGCAAATAAGATTGTTTTCTTAGTTTCTCTTTCAGATAGTTCATTATTGGTGTATAAAAATGCAATTGATTTCTGAATATTTATTTTTTTACCTTGCTACTTTACTGAATTCATTTATACGTTCTAGTAGTTTATTGATGGAATCTTTAAAGTTCTCTCTATATAGATCCGTGTCATCTGCAAATATTGACAGTTTTACTCCCCCCCCCCCCCCAATTTGGAAGGCTTTTATTTCTTCTGATCACTGTGACTAGAACTTCCAATACCATGTTGAATAAGAGTGATGAAAGTAGACATTTCTATTTTGTTCCTGATCTTAACACTTTTCAATTTGCCCATTGAGTATGATGTTGGGTGTGGATTTGTTAAATATGGCCTTTATTATGTTGATATATGTTCCCTCTATTCCCACTTTGCCGAGAGTTTTTATCATAAGTGGGTGCTGGATTTTGTCAAATGCCTTTTCTGTTTCTATTGAAATAATAATGTGATTTTTATTTATTTATTTGTATTGATTTTTAGGGAGAGAAGAAGGGAGAGGGATAGAGAGGTAGAAACATGCTGAGAGAAAACATCATTGATCAGCTGCCTCCTGCATGCCAACCACTGGGGATTGAGCCTGCAACCTGAGGATGAGCTCTGACTGGGAATTGAACCATGACTTCTTGGTTCCTGGGTCAACACTCAACTACTGAGCCACACCAGCCAGGCTAAGCATATGATTTTTAACTTTCGTTTTGTTTATGTGGTGTATCGTGTTAATTGATTTGTGGATATTGAACCAACAATATTTATTCCACTGCATCCCAGGAGTAAATCCCACTTGATCAGGATGCATGATCCTTTTAATGTATTGCTGAATTCAATTTGCTAATATTTGTTGAGGATTTTTGCATCTATGTTCACCTAGAATATTAGTATATATATATAGTGGGGCCTTGACTTACGAGTTTAATTCGTTCCATGATGGAGCTCGTAACTCAAATTACTTGTATGTCAAATCTTAAAGTGAACAAGTGAGACACGTGATGCTGGGCTGATGTTGTGGCGTTCACTGTGACGTTCGCTGCGCCAACTAGCGGTGGGGTATCTGAAGCTGGCTCGTAACCCGAATTTTAGCTCGCAACTCAAAGCAAAAAATCGGCAGAGAGACGGCTCGTATCTCGAAAAACTCGTTAGTCAGGACACTCGTAAGTCAAGGCCCCACTGTATGTATGTATGTGTGTGTGTATATATATATATATACACATATATATATACATACATATATGTGTATATATATATACACATATATATATATATACATACATATATGTGTATATATATATATTAATGTTTTTGTCAGGTTTTGGAATGAGGATAATGCTGGCCTTATAAAATGAGCTTGGAACCTCTCTCTCCTCTTGAATGTTTTGGAATTGTTTGAGAAAGATAGCTATTAATTCTTCTTTGAATGTTTGGTAAAATCTGCCTGTTAAGCCATTTGTCCCAGGAATTTGGTTTGTTACAGGTTTTTTTTATTTTTTTATTACTGGTTCAATTTTGTTGGTAGCAATGGCCCCGTTCAGATTTTTTGTTTCTTCTTGAGTTAGTCTTTGAAGATGTGTTGGTTCTGGGGCCTTTGCAGGGACTCTTGTGCAGATCAATGTCTGATGCTGCCTGAGACCAGCCCCAGGCTACCTATTCAGGCTACAAAGAGATTCATGGTTGGGAGCTTCCTCTGCTGAACTTGGTTGAGCATGGGAGGGAGCAAGCTGTGAACCAAGGTTGGCTGCCACCAGTACTGGGCCTGAGGCAGGTTAGCAAAAACCCCAAGGCACCCCAAGACCTGCCACTGTCTGCTGGCTGCCTGTTAGGCTGGGCCACTAAAAAAGCCTTGGGCATTATGCAAATTATGTGAGACAGGTTCTCAGGGACTAACCAGTTAGGGGTGAGTGGTGTTCATACAGTTTCAAACTCAGCCCCAGTGCTGGTCTGAGGTCACTCAGCAAAAGTTTTAGGGTACACTGAGGCCAGCCACCACCTTCCGGGGCCTGCAGAATGTTTCAGTGGGGCAAGGGGTCTCAGGGATTTGTCAGTGTGGAGCTAGTTGAGTTCACCAGGCTGAAGCAGATTTAAGATTTGTCTGTGTGTAGGGAGGGCTTGACACAGGAAATGCGGAGCCTGTCAGCTGTGGGGGAAGACGGCCTTGCCCTGGAGCCAGACAACTCAGTTTCTCCCTGTGTGTCTCGGGCACCCCTCCAGCTTGACAGGAATTCCTTGAGAGTTTTTTAAGAAAAACTACAAAGCAGGCTCAGGCTGGGTGCTGGGGACAGAGTCTCTGGCCCCACCAGAGTTGGTTTGGGCAGGGCCTGGGAGCTGACAGGTGGAGCCCAATGGACCTCACTAGGCTTCCGCTGCGTTGGGGGGAGTGCTCAACCCAGGAAAGATGGAGTCCATGGCATGACTCAACACAGGGGTACTGGAGACTTTTCCTCCGTCCCTTGCTCCAAAGCCACACAACTCAGCCTCTCCCTGAATTACTGAGTGGCCATCCGTCTGCTGGAGTCCAGGGTGAGTGCCTGCAAGTGAGATTGTGTGCCGTCCCTTACAGTGGTTCTCGACCTTCCTAATGCCGTGATCCTTTAATACAATTCCTCATGTTGTGGTGACCCCCAACCATAAAATTATTTTCGTTGCTACTTCATAACTGTAACTTCGTTACTGTTATGAATCGTAATGTAAATATCTGATATGCTATATGTATTTTCCGATGGTCGCGACCCAAAGGTTGAGAACCGCAGATGCCTGGGTTTCCAGCAGCCTTCTGTCTCCCAGGGGAGGCAGAGGAATCACAACCAAATGTTATGTGGGCTCCTCTTCCTGACATTGGTGCTCCAGGCTGGGCCCCCCCCCCCCCCCCCCCCCCCCCCCGCTCCTCCTACCAGTCTCAATATGGCTTCTTCTGCAAATTCTGACTATCGGACTTCTGTTCAGCTACTCTTCAGGTGGTTATCTAGGTTGATTGTTCTGTAATTTAGTTGTAATATTGATGTCGTCCTAGGAGGAGGTGCGTGCAGCTATCACCTACTCCGCCATCTTGGACCTTCCTGGAGAATATATACAGATATTATTTTCTATTCTCATATTTAAATGATAGTTTTGTTGGGGATATAATTTTAGGTTGTAAATTATTTTCCTTCAGAAATTTGAAAGCCTTCCTGCATTGCTTTGGAGCTTCTAATGCTCCTGGTCAGAAGTTAAAATTTAATCTATGTCCAAGGATGATGAGACCACCACACAATATCTAAAATTAAAGGACAAAGATGAATTTATTACTTGTTGTAGTAAGGGAGAACTATGTTATTTAGGCTCAGTCTCTCCAAGCAGAGCTGACTGTTGAACCTGGGGAAGCATGGAGTTCAGGGACTGGTTGACTTTCAGAGGCTTTATTGCCATCATCAGTAGAATCATAGTTCCTTTGGAATAAGTCTGCCCCTGACTGGTCAGTGTTCAGAAGCGAATGACTGATGCTGATTGGTTCATTGCGGGGAGTTGACTTTGATAGACATTTAAATAAGTTCAAACCCAACTTTTGATGGCTATTTATTATCATGACTACAAAACAATTGTCTTCATCTAAGTTTGGAGGAGCAATTTTTTACTCACTACTTGCTGATCCTTTGTATATGACCTGGATATTTTTTTCCTTTTTACAGTCTTGAAGGTTTTTCTCTTTGCCTTCATTATTTGAAATTTCACAGTGTTGTTGCATTTGCCTGAGTCTGTTTTCACTGGGTAAATGTTTCAATCTAGAAACTCAGATTATTAACTTTCTCCTCTCCATTTTCTGTCCTTCCTTCTTTCCTTCCTTCCTTCCTTCCTTCCTTCCTTCCTTCCTTCTTCTTTCCTTCCTTATTTTTTATTACTTTTCTTTTTTTTTCGTTCCTTTTTGTGAGTGCAGTCAGTTTATTTGGGGGGTGATCCAAGAAAACACCAGTAGGGGAGTAGAGAATTAAGACAGAAATAAAGGAAGCCAATAGAAGTTCATTATCAAGCAAGTCAATATTTTGGACTATTAAGTACAACCCTGCCTGAGGAGTTCTGGGAGCAAGTGAAGAATATGCACTGCAGTTATCTCACGTGGGGTGTAAGGGAACTAGAATACTTTTATCAGTAATTGGCAGTTAGCACCTGCCAATCACCCATTGAAGACTATTTCCACAAAGACAAGGAAAGTCAGCACTCAACACACTACAGGTAGATCAGACCCTGGTGGCCACAGAAAACCCTCTACAAAGAGATTTATGTGCTGGCACTTGGGAGGACGGGCTAGTGTGCAATGAAATGGTAGTCATGGCCAAAGAGATTTATGTAGTGCACTACATTTTTCTATTTTTTAAAAAATGCTAATCTTCCTTGATCAGTTTCCTAATTATCTTAGTTTTTGTCTCCTATTTTCCATCTCTTTTTCTTTTGGCTGGTAAAACTTCTCAACTTTATATTTCAACCTTTCTATTGAAAACTGCTTGCTTCTGCTATTGTTTTAATTTCCAACACCTTCTTTATGTTTTGGTTATGTTCCATTTATCTACTTGCTTGTTAATTTATATTGGAATAGAATTCTGTTCTTGTTTCATGGTCACAGTAGCTTTTCTTTGTGAGATATTTGGCATTTATTTTACCTTTATTTCTTCAACATTACTTTTTTCTCTTTATTTTATTTTCTATTTTCCAGATTCAAGGCTTTCCTCAGATATCTCAGTCTTTGTATCCTACGATGTTTAAGAATGAAACACTAGGACACTGCTAGAAGCCCTGAGCATATGAGAGATGTTGGTCTGATGTGAGCTTCTCTGTAGGAGCATCAGAATGGGCAGTTTAAAGGGGAAACTTCGAATTTCAGTATCTTTTCAATGTCATATCTTTCATCATAGACTAGCCATATTTCCAAGAAAAGACTCTTCCAGTATCCTGCCAGGAGGGTGAAAGTCTAGCTTTCTAGACTTTCTAGAAAACAGATGTGTCATGTTGTCTCCAAAGCTAATATGCATACATTCATTTAATCCCCTATTGTTAGTACAGACCCCTGAGCCTCAGATGAACTGGTATTCCTCCATGCAGACCGTCTATTTTATGTCATTCTGAAAATGAACCATCGCTCTTTGACAATTAAGAAAGGGCAATTTCTGAATGCATGGATCTAGGGAGGAGTATAAGGACCCAGTTCCTTCTAAACAGACTTACCAACAATACTTCTTATTGAATGCACACCCCTTTTATACTCACTTCCACTAAGTGCCTGCTGCCATTAGTTTCTAAGGCTTTGGATATTCTGGAAATCGGATTAGTTCTTAATTTTCTCCACTACTTGATTAGATTCCATTTCTCAGCTCTGTTTATTCTATCACCATATATTTGATCTCTTCTCCCACTCTCTCCATTCATCGAGTTTCAGCCTTAAACTATTCCTTCACAGGTTGTGTTAGTGGGGTTCCAAGAATATGAAAAAGTAGAAATGCCTGTTAAATCTTCTATCTTTAAACATAACTTGTTTTTCATTTTTTATTTATATGAAGTGTGTTAATGGCTCCATAATTAAATCTAGCTTATAATTTATTTGTGATAGATCTAAAACTGATTTATGAAAGATGGCTCCAGTTACAGTATCTTAAAGTGATGTTTTCTATCCCGGCGGGTGTGCCTTAGTTGGTTGGAGCATCACCCCATACACTGAAAGGTCACGGGTTCAACTTCAGATCAGGGCACATAACCAGATTGCAGGTTCGATACCCAGTCGGGAGGTATACAGAAGGCAACCGGTCAATGTTTCTCTCTCTCTCTCTCTCTCTCTCTCTCTCTCTCTCTCTCTCTCTCTCTCTCTTTCTCTCTCTCTCCCTTCCTCTCTCTCTGAAATAAATGAGAACATGTCCTTAGGTGAGGATCTAAAATTAAGTACTATTTTTCTCCTTAACAATATAGAACAGAAAAAGTAGTTTGGCATTAACTTGGTTAAAGGGGGAAACATAATTGTAAGTCAAGACTAATATTCCTGGGAATATTTTTCTAGGCATTTGTATGCCAACAGATTGCATAACAACCTTAATAAGAAAATTCCCAAGCCTGTGCAAACTTGTAGGGGCGGTGTAGTCATGCATAATCTCATGCTAAACTCTGCCAAGACAGTGCTTACTGTGGAATTCATAATTTCAGTCTTCATTCCACATAGTCGCTCAAAGCTGGAAACATATGTGCTCAGGAATCTTCAAGTTAATCACTTTTCCCTGTTGTACCAAATGCTTAATACAGACTTCTTAACAACCTGTCACTAGAGTAATCTGCTTGCTGATGATATGATAAATCACACACAAGGTAGTTAATGTTGTTCTGTAAGTTAATGTTGATCTGTTAATTGCAGTCATTTTTTCCAGAGCTCTGCTCTTCTGCTGCCTTGTGGAGGTGACGAGCTGTCTTACTCAGACCCAAGCCAGACAACAGCACTTAACGCTGCAAAGCAAACACCAGCAGGAAAGCACATGTAGGCAGTGATTCCGTCTCTCCCTGCAATGGCTCCTTCTTCTCTGCCGGGAACCACGATCCTCTCTCCCCACCTTAAGAACATCTCCCCTTGATTCTGTCAACTCCTGAAAGTTGCCTTTGACCTTCCAGTGGCTTTTCTTACTTCTATCCTCTTTCATACCGTAATGGTTTGTGCTGAGATGACTTAGACCCTCTTTATTGAAAGATAACTTACAAATCAACTCAAATATAATGAGCCTCAGGAGGAAATCTTGACTCAAACTTCTCTCCATTAACTATATCTGAGTTGGTAATAAGAAAAAAATATTAAACAGTTATTTAGATATTGTGCTATTACTTTACGTGTATTAATTCTTTTCCCCATCACAATAATCCTATGAAATACAATCTATTAAACCCATTTTTATAAATAAGAAAACTAAGCCCGGAGTGTTTATTTAGTTTGCACAAGGTAAAATGCTGATCAGTGGCAATCACATATTTGAGCAGTACCGCCATTCATCCAGTTACCCAAGCCAGAATCAACATTAATTTCTCTCTTTCCCTTTCTTTCTATATTCTCACTATCTTAGGCCAGGCTACCGTCATCTCTCACAGCACTAGCCTTCCCACTATTTTCATTCATGGTCCTTAGAGACTATTTTCCATGTAGCTGACATGTAGAATTTGATAAATCCACAATTATAATCAAAGCTTTTTAATAAACTTCTTTCAAAAACTGACTTCATGTCATCAAAATCGTTGTATAGATAACAAGATATCTTTACTGTGTGGATAACACAATTAACAAACCAAATCTGATGGATGTATATGGAACACTGAATACACATACCAAAGATAGAGAATATGAATATTTTTCAACAACACGTGCAACATTTACATAACTTGACTATGTCCTAGCTCACAAAGTTGAGTCTCAACCAATACCAAATAGTCATATCATACAGACAACAGTCTTTGACCATAATATAATAAAATCACAAATCAGTAATTAAAAGATACTCAACTCCTCTGCATGGTTTTCCCCTTATTCTTCCCCCTATAAAAGGAACTACGATTCCCAGGTTCCCTTGAGCTTTGGCATCCAGGAAGTCTCCAACAATGGGAGACACTGACAGCACTGACCTGAGATTGGGAGGAAGAAGGGAAAGGCAAGCTGTTTCCTCCTTCCTACAGAAGTGCCCACTTTAGCTCTAACTCACTTCAGATGACTCCAGATTAAAGCTTGAGTAAAGCCACCTCCTTCTATTGTCCCTTCAGACCTACAAGTGGTAATGGGTTCTTGCTGTTGCTAATCTCTGGATTGCCTCAGTGTCCCCAGTTGGTTTCTCAATACATGGTCACCATGGAATCAATTCTCTGTATTAAAGTCCCCTCCAGTCAAATCTGTATATCTATATTTATCCATGTATCAGTGTTATGTAAAATTTCTCAGGGCAAGAGCCTTAAGAAAGAGGCTGACAACTCCAGCATTACTATATAAGTTTATCAAGGGAATTTATATCCGAGGCTCATCGTGGATATCCTCAGAGCTACACAGCAGGTGCTAAGTGGTTGTACAGGACAAAACAGGATGGACAGGAATACTAGCATGTGACCCGCCGCAGGTAAGGGGGAAATGCCTTACATACTTACGCAAGGGCCTGTTCCAGGAACAAGCTTGCTTGGGGCACAGGACGGAGGTCAGACAGTCTCTGAGAGGTTTATGGGAAGCAACCTCTGCTCTGGCTCAGATCTAGCTGATCTAGTGCGAAGGTCCGCGGCAGTGAGGCAGGTCAGGCAGCAGTCACATCATGGAACAGGGTGTCTTCCTGTGGTTTCTCTGTCATGACCGATATAATTCTGCAGAATTAGAATTGACATCCAAATAATTTATGGGTTAGTATTTGGAGAAGAGCAACAACAAAAACTGCATATCCAAGTTTTGGGATGTAGGTAAAGTATTACTTACAGGGAAATTTATATCTCAAAAAGCAAGATCTCAGGTTGACCCTCCTCCAAGTTTAAATGACTTGTTTGTACTATACTCACTGGTCAAGTTGTTTTAACTCTTCTCCTTTTTTTTTCACCAATTATGTATCATGCCCCAATTTTTGAAGTACCTGCAACCCCACTTGTACTAGCCTATCAGCTTTGGAAGCAATGCTTTCACCCCCATGCCTGCCTTGGTCAGTAACTTCCTGCTGATTGGTATACTCTACAATGCATACCTCTTGCCCTGGCTTCTCTCCTAAACTCCATCTCCATGTTTACAACTGTGTACTGGCCCTCATTTACATTTTCATGACCCCAAATGTAACCTGGCAAATACGAAACTCATCATCCTGCTCCTCACCCTCTAGAACAGGGGTGGGCAAACTTTTTGACTCGAGGGCCACAATGGGTTCTTAAACTGGACTGGAGGGCCGGAACAAAAGCATGGATGGAGTGTTTGTGTGAACTAATATAAATTCAAAGTAAACATCATTACATAAAAGGGTACGGTCTTTTTTTTTTTTTTAGTTTTATTCATTTCAAACGGGCCGGATCCGGCCCGCGGGCCGTAGTTTGCCCATGGCTGCTCTAGAATCTGCTGCCATGGATCCTCTGCCTGACCTGTCACTTTCCCAAATACCTATCTTGAAAATTCAGATGCCTTCAGGCCATTCAGATGCATCACTCATAGGAATGGCTTTTGTTCCAAGCAAAGAGCCTGACACATACTAAGATGTTTGAATCATCAAAAGCCTCCACCCTCTTTCTAATTCCACATCCTTCTATTTTTTATAGCTCTGTCATGCCCTCTCAAATCCATTCTCTTCCTTCTGTTTCTGTTGTGACTAGTCCTCCTGACCACTCACCTGGAGAGGCACAGGGCCTGCTGAAACTCAGAGTTAAATTATAACTAATCTCATAATGTAGTGTTTAACAAAAGTCATGTTACAAAGCAAAATGCTTCTCCCTGGCCAGTGTGGTTCAGTCAGTTGAGTGTCATCCCACACACTGAGAGGTCCTACGATTCCCAGTTGGGACACATCCCCAGGTTGCTGACTCAGTCCCTGGTGGGCGGGTGGGGTGTATGAGCTGGGGGTGGGGATGGTGCTGGGGGGCGAGGGTTAGAGGTGGGATCTCAATTCCCAGTGGGGGCTGTGTGGGAGGCGGCTGATTGATGTTGCTCTCTCTCCCTCTGCCTTCCTCTCTCTAGAATAATAATAAAAAAACATTTTTTTTAAAGCCCAGCAGTCTTAAAAAAAAAAAAAGGCAAAATGCTTCCTAGTCAGCAAGAAGAATGAGACCTGATTGCAAGGTCCCTAAAGCTGTTAACATAATTGAGAAAGAATGTGATGAGCAGATGGAGAGTTGGTATGCAGAAAACAGGGCTACAGCTAACAATGTCAGCAGAGTCAAGCCGGGCCCTGGTCAGATGCATCCCTGTCCCAGGGGTTCAGCTTCCTCGGGTGATGTACGTAGCCCAGTGGTTGCAATCTTTTTTGTTGACTTTACCTTCTATACGGTAAAACCAAACCTAACCAACCTTGAAATTCTGGCTATCCCACAACTATTCCTTCAAATATCCAGGCTCAGAATGTAAAAATTATCACAGACTCTTCGTCCCTTCTATTCCTTGTATCGACTTGGTTGATCCTTTTTTGATTCTTACTTTTCCCTTTTTCCCTTCTTTTTTATTCCCGCCTCTTCCCTTCCAACCGTAATTTATAAAGTGCTCATTAAAGCGCACCCAGGTTAGTTCTCCAGTTCCATCTCTTTGCTTCTAGTCACCTGTTCCGAGAGTCCTGCCCCCGCGCTAGATTCCTCATCCTTGTGCTTCTTTTCCCGGGTAATGTCAGGAGACCCAGGAGCACACAAAGATTCCCAGCAGCCTGTCCATCCTGGCATTTAAAATAGGCCCCACCTTCCTGAGTGAACCTGCATTCCACCCCTCACTAACATGCTGTGGGTTTCAGCCAGGTGGAGTTCTCTGCCCTTCCCTGAACAGATTATGCTCATATTTGCCACCCAGACTTTGCAGGGTTCCCAGACCAGAGCCACACTTCAAAGTCCCCTTTCTCCTTAAAACCTTTACTGATATTCCTGACCGACTCTGATCCTTCCTTCTCTGGCATCCTTCAGGCCCAACGACATTTAGATGGGGCGAATTTGCCATGAACTAAAGAGCTTACATTTGAGGGCCCCTTACTTGGACAGCCCTCTCCAAGATTATGTACCCAATTTTTATTTATAATTTTGTATTTTTTTTTCTTAAAGGAGATCTTTTAAGTTGTAAAAGCCTCAGATCTTACATAATCTGGATCTGTCCCTGAGTTTAAGCAGTTGATTATATTCTTTCCAAGAAGTGTTTTCTAATTGGTTAATGTACAACCAACTCGTTTTCTCAACTTAGAACTTCTTGCTATAAAATGTATAGTGTGTAGTGTGGTAATGAAAATGGTCTTTGGTGAGGTCCTACAGACTCCAAACATAACTTCTGCCACTTCCAAGCTGTGTGACAAGTTTTATTTCTTAATTTTATTGAGTCTCAGTTTCTCATCTGATAAGTGGGGATGAATATGGTGAAGGCTGCATTATGACTTTCAGAGCCTCAAGGCACTTTTGCCTTAATAGGCCCCTTACTCTATAAAAAATACTATGAATTATAGTTATGACTGTGTGAGCACAAAGACTAATATCCAGGGAAGGTTATATTTATTTCTTTTCCCTTTTAATTCTGAAAGAAACTAAAACATTTTTCTGGACTTAACAAAAGTATTGTGGAACCCAGGCATTGTGGCTAGTGAGCCTAGTGGATAATTAAGTCAGGCATTGATTACAATCTCCACACATTAGAAGTTGATAAATGATATGTAAGAGGATGAATGTGAAGCATTTAACTTGACATATATCAGGTGCTCAGTACATATTAGCCATTATATTTTTGCTACATGCCTCTTTTGTATCCTTCACAATGAGTAATGATTATAAATGCTTACTAATGATTTGAATAGGGCATATTTGTAGTGTTGAAAGACAAACTGAGACATATTAAAATTTTTAAGAGTTCATTTGATCAAAAATCTATTGGAATCAGGCAGCACTAACCAGGGAGAGGTTAGGAGTGCTCCACGGATAGCAGCCAGTGGAAAGACTTATGGAGAAGAGACGAAAGCAAAGCAAGGGGATATTTTGATTGGCTACAGGCTAAGTGCTGTATATGGGAAAGCCTACTGGTAGTTTGTGATTAGTTGTCCTTAGGTTTTGATTTCTTAACCCTGAGGCATTTCAGACCCCCTTAATAAAGTATTTCTGGAGTCACCAGCAGAAGTGATATAATCCATCCTGTCGTTTTCACAAAACCTCTAAAATAGATATTCACACAAAACCTGGATAGCATACTTAAGGCCTGAGTGCCTGACCAGGAATTAAACCATGACCTTCTGGCTCATAGATTGATGTTCAACCACTGGGCCATGCCTGCCAGGCACAAGGATAACATTTTCATTGGGTCATTCTATGACCTGAAGAAGTGAGTTCTTGTTTTCCAGTGCCATTACCATGGATAGTTTGCTGCCTTGACCTTGAGTAGATGAAACATGCCTGAGATGCTGGTCACCATTATAACCTCACCAGGATACTGGACAGTCAGCACTATGCAGGGTATCTAATACTAGGTTACCTGAAGCTACAAGTATTTTGTTAGAACATTAACTGCAACTTCCTCCTACAGCAGCCCTTCAACTAGATTAGCTAGTGCACAGCAGGACTGCTTTTGTTCCTCCTCCTTGGTTACATGCCTTAGTATTTCTGTTTTTATAGTCAACACTTGGCCAAATAGAAAGTTCACAAAAGGCACTTGCAGGGGGTCAGTTGTCAAACATCTTTGTGTTTCAATCAGTTAATTAATTTTGTGTTCTTTATGCTGTGAATAAAAAAGGCTCTTTGCATCAGAGAGATGGATGGCAAAAACTTAATATGTTTTGCTTCACCTGCTTGTCAACAATAATCTGGTTGATAAGTGTCTTAAGAGCCATTTTATTTAATAAAATATATATAGTTATGTAATTTTCTATTTGCATATAGGAGACAACACTGAATACTCATTATGAATAAAGGCTTTGAATTCGGAAAGGTTTTCAAAACCTTTCCGAATTCAAAGCCTTTATTCATATCTTGGTTCTAATAGAAAAGGTCTGGAATTAAATACTGTTATTAGAGGTTACCGCTGGTGTGGGGCACTGGAGAGAGGCTGGGCACTCTACTTTTCCTTTACCCCCCTCTGGATTAGGTTGACTGCCATGGGCATGTATGACTTTTGTGACTTGAAAAGAAGGGAAGAGAGAGAACTAATTCTGTGACCTTACAGAAACCATTCTGCCTCTGTGTACCATAATGTAATCATCCATAATATGGGGAATTATTATCAGGAACATGAGGTAATGCATATAAAGCATTTAGTATTTTTCCTGCCACATATTTGACATCCAGCAAATGCTGACTATTACCACCAGGAAAGTGATATCTGGTATCAAGTAAGTGTCAAAAAATGCTTAAGTAGTAAAAATAAAAATTAAAATTAAAAAGTGATAGGTATTCTTATTAACTACATTTTTAAATTTTATTTTGCTTGTTCTTTTTTATGCTTGGCAATTTTTTCTTGTTTTTTGCTTTGAGTTATTTGACATTGATTCTTTGTTTTAAAGAAAAGATAGACCCAAATTGAAAGACATTCTTCAAAATAACTGTCCCAGACTCTTCAAAAGTGTTAATGTCATAGAAACAAACAAACAAAAAAAGATTGAGAAACTATTAATGCTAATTTCCTGATATGGATATTGAATACTCATTAATGTCTGAAATTATGTTAAAATAATTAATTACTAAAAATAGGCAGATAATGGAGAAACACTGAATCATCACTAACAGAATGAAAATTGATACAAATTCCCTGAAGGACAATTGGAAAATATCTTTCAAAAACAGAAATGCACATACCCTTTGATCCAGAAGTTCCACTTGTAAGTAATTAGCCCACAAAAATGGTTCCATATAAGTGAAAAGGTTTCAAATAAAATGGTATATTCATTACAAGACTTCATTGTAAGAGCAAAGTTTGGAAACAACATACATGACCATCAGTAATAGGATGCTTAAATAAAATATGATACCCTTATAAAATAGAGTAAAGTAAATATAATAGACTGCTCTGAATGTACTTTACTGGAAAGAATCCCAAGAGAAGGGACATTAGGAGAATAAATAACATTGGGCTAAAAGGCATCAAAATAAGGGGGTTCTGGCAAGAGCATAGCCCCAAAGCGGAGTTCATAATTTAGCATTTAAATTTTGCTTCTCTGCCAAGACTCAACAAGGTTTTGCTTGTAATTTTATTTTCAACATGATAACCCTAACCCTTACCATGATTCTTTCAGAGCGAGTCAGAGAGTAACTTCAGCCTCATCTTTACCAGGAACACACTAGCTACCTACAGGAACAGCCCTGCCTAGTGAATCAGCCAGTCAATTAGACACTGATGGATGGTCACGGCACAATCTTTTATAGTTCATTGCCACAACACACCCTAGGATGATTCAACAAAAATGAAGAACTAGGGATTCTAGGGCAGTGTCAGATCTAGAAAAGCAATTCCAGCACAAGTTCCTTTCTCCACGGTGGCTTAGCAACCTCAAGTCTCTCAAGGTAGAGAGGAAAATCAAGTCAAACAGGCCTCCCTGAAGACAAAGTGTAAAATACCAGCTACCATCTTTGTTCCTGGTGATGGCACTAAATAAATATTTGTTCATGTGAACTATTATACATTCTCTACACTTCTTGTGTAAGCAATCAAAAGTTAACTGTCATCTTTGAAATGTAGATAAAGCAAAATACCTGCTCATCATTATTTTATTTCCCTTGCTGGTATTTTTTCATAGCTTACTTGTTTTACACATTTGTCCCAGACTTCACCCTAAATCCCCCTAGAAAAAATTTGCTTGTTATAGTGCAAGATGGGCTGATGGTTTGAATCGTCCCTCCACTGTGAAAAAACTATTCAGAAAAGAAGGCTGCATGAAGTAGTTCCTGTTTGAAAGAGGGAACTCTAGAGTTAGAAGTCTTAAATATGAAACCAGCTCTTACATGTATCAGCTGTGTGGCCTGGCTTTCTCTGGCCTCCATTTTCTTAATTATAGGTGCTAAAAGGAACTCATTGAACAGGTGATAAGATTAAAGGTGATGTAACGGATCGAAGGCAAGATCTGTTGCTAATGCATATTCAGGAAGTGTGAGCTATTTTCATGTGCTATGTCACTTCCATGTATATGAACAGGACGGGATGGAAGGCTCCAGAAGGGTGTTTTGCTGCCCAGTTTCTCCACTCCGCTTAGGGTGACCTACATTCCCTGGGCAATTCTGCCTGCTTGCCTGCTGGGCTGCTGACCCATTCCCTTATGCTCCTGCTGAACTACCCATCAACCTGGTAAAGTAGTCATCACGGAGATGTTGGTTACTTTGACTTTTCAACTTAGAGAGTGGTGGTTTAAGAAGTGTGTTTAGGCTGGGGGCCATTCAGCAGCCTCACATTATGCCTCATTCCACTCAGGTCAGCCCTGCAGGCTGGGCTGTGGCCCTTGTGTGAGTTGGCCACCTCACACCAGAGGCTGGTTGGATGGGTGGCTGAGGCCACACTTTTCATGCTCCACGGTCGCTTTGCACATTGATGACGTCTGTCTTTCTGCTTCCCTTCCTCTCAGATCAAAGTGGAATAGAGCTCATTAAAGTTTTATAGGCATAGTGCCAACAAAGAAGTTCAGGAACTGGGGTTGGTTGGAGAAGAATCATTAGAAAAGATCTACTGTATGTTCTGGGAGCCATGACTTAACCCATGATGCCTGGCTTTGCCTTCACGTACTACTGAAATTGTTTCCCAAAGTCACCAATTCCCTCCTGCAGCTAAGTCCAGTGAACATTTTTCACTTATTCTCTTACACAACTCTGAGAACCCCTCTGTCCTGAGATTCTCTCACCCACCCTTGATTTTTGTGGTCCCACATTCTGCTGCTCCTTCTCCCCCCGCCCCGACTGTTCCTTTTCTGTCACATTTGTGGCCAATGCTTCCTCTGCCTGTCCCCTAATTTTATAATTTATTATTATAAACCCTCCTCTTCTTTCACATTCTCTTTTGAAAATCATCTACAGCCATCACCTCAATGAGAAAGCATATATTGATGTCTCCCCCAAATTGATACATACAACCCAAACTTTGCTCCCCAGTTTCAGACCTTAATATCCATTTTGTCTTCTGGAACCGCCACTTGATTGTTCACGAACACTTTCATCTTAGACTCTGATACTCCTATTTGGGTACCACTGGTTTATTTTGGCGGAAGGTGATACCAGGAGAAATTCTAAGGGGATGGGAAGAAATTCTAAGGGGATGGGAGACAGGGAAAGAAAGCAAGCTAATAGTGTTGATAACTAAAGAAAGCTAAAAATTATTACTACAGGCAAATGTGTCTCCGTCTCACTGGAGACCCTCTGAGACACTGGGAGGAAGATGCTTCAGAACTGATGCAAAAAGACACAAGAGAGCTGAGTCATTTATTCATTAATCCCTGTCCCTCACTATTGATGGTCACTCCTGGGACATTAATTTCCTGGAACTTCTGGTCTGACTCCAGGTGCTCTGCAGCTCAGCTTACACTGTGGCCAGAGAACGGCCTCAGGCAGAGAGGTAGGAAGCTGTCTTCACCTGCAAGCCTATCTGCAGGCAACTTCAACGGTAGGCCAAGGGGGTGCGAGTGGATAAATGGCAGTGTCCACCACACACTTCAAATCAACATTTCCCAAACTGACTTCAAGGTCTTAACCTCCAGGTCTGCTCTTCCTCTTGGGTTTCTATTATCAGCCTAGTGTCCAACTCAGAGTCTTGAGCAATCTCAGTGTCATGCTAGATTTCTCTCTTTCATACACCATCCATATCATGTCTGTCATCAGCTTGTTAGTTCTACCTTCTATATTTTTTTTCAAATGTGTCCATATTGTGCATTCCACAGTCAATACTAATCTCAGGAGACCATAATCTCTCACCTGGATCACTATATAACCCCCCCGCTGATCTTTCTATCTCCTACCTCCACACGTTGTCTCTCCCAATCTATCTTGAACATAGCAATCAGAGTGGCTTCTAGAAACAAATCTTATCATGCTACTTCCCTGCTAAAAACCATTCAGTGATTATTTCCATGATGTAGAGTCCACACTTACTAACATATTTTTCTAGATTTTCCATGACCTTGTATTTCCTTACCCCTTTAACTTGAAGCCTTGTCCCTTTCCTATTCAATTATTCTCTAGAAAACATGTCTCTCTCCCTTACCCATACACAGTTCCTTCAAATATGCCAACCTCAGGGCCTTTGCTGACTCTGTTCTTCTGGTTAAGACCTACTGTCCCTGAGATCACAATGACAAGTCACTTCTTTCAGGAAGTCTTCCCTGATTGCCTCAGCTATAAGATTCCCATAGCACCCTGTGTGTCCTCATCATGGTATTTCTCAAACTGAATTGTAGGCTGTTTACCCATATAGAGCCATCTCCCTCTCCCCAGACTGAGAACTCTATTAGGTGGTGGCCTGTGTCAGTCTTGATAACTGTTGTGTTATTGGCACACAGCATTATCTGGTACATAATAAGAACAATACATATCTATTGAAAAAAGGTATCTCTCTCCAGTGGCAAAAGCAACAAATACATAAGTTTGGCTGGCTGCTGACTCTTTTCCAAATGCCTGAAATCTGAGAGCTCAAAGCTGTTTTTACATTTAAATACCACATAGCAAAGAAAGGTCTGTCTGTGAAGTCAGTGGGCCAGGAGAAAAAGTGATATCAATACACCAACCTCCCACCTACTGCTGGAGGAAATTATCACAACTTTGAAGAGTATCCAAAAAGATATGTTTTCCTGGAAAAAGCAAACCAATGACCTTTCCAGAGCCCCAACTTTTAGTAACCCAGTACAGTGGATCTATTCATCTTCCCAGTAATGATTTTTTTTTTCTCAAAGCACTCAATTCATTTTTCATTGCTGACATGTAATCCAGAAATAATAGAGATTGGTCTAGTATAACTCATATCTAAAAAGGGAAAGTACCAACACCCTGAAAGAAAAGCTACGAATTAAGTATTACTAAAAATAATTCTCAGCAAGGCAGGGAGATATGAAAGGCCTTCAGTGGTAGGCGGTATTTCTTTCTGTTGTTTATTATAGATGTATGTGGTCTCCAATAGGAAGACCATTCTCCGTTTGAGAACACCATTCTGACACAATTTTTGTAATTGCATCGCAGAATTCATATTCAAACTTTTTTTCTAGTTCTATTTTCTAATAAAGTCCTGCTCAGAGGTGCTAAAATTTAAACCAGTCTCTTAAAACCTAAACTCCCACTGTGTGGCATGTATTCAAATATTAAAAACTGCTTTGAGCTCTCAGATTTCAGGCATTTGGAAAAGAGTCAACGCAGATGGGCAGAACCCTGCTGAACAGGTAACAACAAACCTTTGTTGGTTTAGCCACTAAGATTTGGGGATTCTTTGTGTCTATAGAAATGATAATTTGTTGTCAATCCTCTGACTTTAGAAGCTGACACAAGAATCAGTCTTATTACTCAAAGGGCCACTTTAGACAATGGAGCATAGGTACTAAGCAAATTCAGGTCACCTGATAATTTCTTCTTTGAATTAACCCTACAGAACTCAAACTTCAAGTCTCCCCACTATAAGGCCAAATGCTGACATAGAAAGCTTACCTCATGGAGAAACAGAATGAGAGATTCTTGAGGAGAGGCAGAGCAGGGGATCAGCACAATAAAGCACAGGCACCAAGCTAGGCATGCTCAGTTCCTCCTCCCCATCACCAAGGAGACCAGGCGCTCTGCAGGGGAAGTAGTCCCACGCTGCACCTTCTGAACAGAAGAACCTATTTACCCTGAATGGTAAGTAATGGAATAGTGGATTGTTGATCCAATTAAGCCCAAGAGCAAAAGCTAAAGAGACTTATAGGGCCTTCTTTCACTTCGATTTAGTTTTGAAAAGGACCAGCATTGTAGATACTAAATTCATGTGATGTGACATCTGTTCTGGAAGATAGAGTGCGAGGTCCCCATCTTCAGGGACAGCAGGATCCTGCACTGTTCCTGGGACTGGAACAGTTGGGTCAAATACATGGAGTCCCACTTAAGGTCATTGATAGGTTCTGTGACTTTAAGCAAAATGACATACAATGAAACCAACTTTACCATCTGCTAATTGACATAAACAAGAGTCAAGTTTCTACTGCATCTCATCAATGTTATAACAAAATGATGTTGAATTTAAGGATGTTTCTTGAGGACCTGCTGTAAAACCATATCTGGGTGATTTTAGATTCATCTGAGCTCTGAAACCAGATATGAAGGAGAAAAAGTCCTAAAGGACAGATTGGATAGAGGAATGTGAAAAAAAAAAAGAGACAGTCCCATTGTTTTGATTTAATATGGAAGCAGAGCTCCATAAACATATCAGCTTTGGGGATTATATGATGATAGAAGCATATACTTTACACCATCTGGCTTGCTCAACTGCTGCTTTTCTCATTTACCAAATGAATAATATTTAACACTCTTGATTAAACCCAGGATTTTATTGTAGGTTTTACTATAGAAGTAGCATGGAATTTAGCTTAAAGTCAGGACAAAGACATGTCTTGCGGAGGCTGTGACAGCACTGACACTGAGCACTTTAACTAGAGGAGAAGCTCCACACAGTGACACCTCTGGAAAAGCAATCAACTAATCCTGTGATTGTCATGTGGGGTTTATAAGCTGAGTAATAAACATGTGTTTGAGTTTCAAAACAACAAAATGCCTTTGGTCTCTGGCAAGTTGTAAAACACACACACACACACACACACACACACACACACACACACACACACATAGAGTAGATAAATAGGAGGAAAGAGGGAAAAAGGAGGGAGGGAGGGAGGGAGGGAGGGAGGAAAGGGAGGAAGGGTTCCTCTTTTTATTAACAGCTTTATAAACTATATAACAAATTAAGTCATTTTTGGTCAAATGCCGTTTTTATGCGTAACAGCTAAGAAACCACGAGTTCATCATGTGAAAAGGAAGACTCTGGCATTACATCTTAAATTATAATCATCTTCTTCCCATGACTGTTGGAGAAAAGGTTTTCATATTAGTTTATTTTTATAAAACAGTCCGCTTCCATTGATCCTAAGACATCACTTGGATGAACTACACAGAAACTCAGCAACTGTCCGGGTAGGCCTACGTCATTGGTATTGCTGTTGAAACTTACATTTTCTTTTGCATAAAACTTTTCTACTACTTGCTCATTTCTGTCACAGTTTCTTGTTTAGTATATAGGAGCCTGAATCAAATTCCTGGAAAAGTATACTTTGGACCTATTTTCAGATGGCTGTTTATTGTTGTTGTTGTTATTGTTTGTTTGTTGCTGCTGTTTTATTCTGAGTTTCCCCAAACTTAAAACACTAATGCTTCTCATTACCAACAATACTAATAACAACAACTACATATTTCCTGAAGTATTGGTAGCTGTTTATGAATGTATGTTATTTCTTCCCTGAAGAATGCAAGTAGTTTCGGTTTGATGGATAAAATGTTTTTTAATGTTATATTGCCTTATTCTGAAAATTTTGGTTTGGGTACAATTTACAGATTTTATTAAATTAGTATTTCAGTGAGTTATGATTAGCTTCTAGGAAATTTTTAGCCAGAGAAGCACAAAGAACTTGAAAGTCTCCCTCATTAATGAACACCTTTTATCAATAGTTTTAGCTTTGAGTTAGAATGTATGATTTATTTGGTGGGCAAGCATTGTATTTATACTATACATTTTGTTGTGGATTTCCCACATGGCTCTCATATGTGAGTTAGACAGAATTCCACCAGGGAAATGTGTTTTCTGGTGCTTTTAACCTGAATTACAACTTACTCTCTTGGATTGTTTCTGAACTCTGGTCATTTTTCTAAGGTGGATAAGAATATCAGTGAGCTCAGGACACCAAGGGAAAATATGGGAATCTGTAGCAAAAGAGATTATAATAATTTCTACCCACTGTGGCTCATCTATACTATA
Organism: Myotis nattereri; assembly: GCF_964212035.1. Lineage (NCBI taxonomy): Eukaryota > Metazoa > Chordata > Mammalia > Chiroptera > Vespertilionidae > Myotis > Myotis nattereri. The sequence continues at coordinate 80,067,596 of NC_138082.1, read as the reverse complement.
TATAGAAAAGTCTAAGCGGGGGGAAAAAAAGCCTGAACAACCGAATGACCGGTCGATAGGTCGCTATAACGGGCACTGACCACCAGGGGACAGATGCTCAATGCACAGGATCGGGCTCCCTCCTGTCTGGATTGGGCCTTGGGGATCGGGCGGAAACTGGCTCTCCAACATCCCCCAAGGGGTCCCAGGTTTCAAGAGGGTGCAGGCCAGGCCAAGGGACCCCACCAGTGCACGAATCCATGCGCCAGGTCGCTAGTTGATTATAAGAATAAATACAGACAGCTGCTCTCCATAACCTTTTACTCTATCTGGTGGTGCTAGGGTGATCTAAGTTTGCTTGACATCGATGGGACTTTCAAGTATAATCATCTTCTTCCCATGACTGTTGGAGGAGAGGTTTTCATATTAGTGATGAACTTTCAATGGTAAAACTGGTAAAGTTCAGGGTAAACCAGGACAAGTTGGTTACCCTAAGTACTTCCCAGATTCTGAAAGCCTGCAGCCCCTGATTTGGAGAATTCAGAGGCCTGGACTACCATAATAGAAGATTGTAGATGTGCAAATGCAGCTCAGTGGCTCCAGGTTTGCCTTGGAATGACACAGGGAGACCTTAGCTATTCATGACCCATAGAGGGTCAGGGTCTCCTCGCAAAAGTATGGCTTTCTTTTCTTAACTGCTGCCACACTATAAGGGGTTCACTCTTGGTTTTAGAGTCTGGCCCTATAGACCACGTGGGCTACCTCTTCCTCCTTAAGGCTTTGATGGGTCTGCTAAAGATAAAAAATAACATTCTCAATCACTACTATTTAAATAAGATATCTTCTTTTTTTATTTTTTAACAGCTTGAGACATCATCCACATTACATACAATTTATTCACTTAAAGAGTACAAATCAATGGTTTTTAGTGTATCCACAGAATTTTGCCACTGTCACAACAATCTAAAATTTGAAAAGTTTTATCACACACACACCCATTAAAGAAACCCTGTACCTGTTGTCAGCCCCTCTTCACTTCTACTTCCTCCACCTCCTGACAACCACTAATCCATATTCTATCTCTATAGATTTGCCTATTCTGGACATGTCATGTAAATAAAATCATGTAATATGTGGTCTTTTGAGCCTGGCATTTTTCAATGTTCATTCATGTATTAGTATATGTAATTCATTTTTATGGCTTAATAACATTCCATTGTGTGCATAGACCACGTTTTGTCCTTTGATGGACATTTTGGTTGTGTCCACTTTTCGGCTATTACGAATAACTAGTGTCCTGGTGCACGAATTCGTGCACATTGAAAGGAAATTAATTAGAAGAAATGTTTTAATATCGCCATTTGCCCTTTCTCTATAATAGAAGTATCAACCAAATTCACGATTTACAATGACAGGTCGAAACATACGCATGCGATTGGCGCCAGCAAGAGCTTATATGTATTGTGCATACACCAGTCAACTTAGCCTTTTATATAGATAAACATGCATAATTAGACCTGCTTTCTGATTTAGCTAAACTTTTTACAGCCCAGTGAAGCACCCCAACTTCTCTTTCAAGTAATTATCAGCAACACAGCAGTAAATATCAACACGAATCAGATTATTATTGTAGATCACGCAGTGAGAACAAAGGGTAACATATTTAACTGCAGCAGTGTTTGACTATATTCTGCACAGTGAGAAAACCTAAAATCATTTTCAAGTTCCGCCATTTCTTCTTTTCAGTCAGATCAAGTTTCTAAACTTTCTAAATCCCTATTGTCTTGCTAATGAAAATAGGATTCCACTGAGTCTCCTATCTGCCTACTCCAGGACTTCTGTGAGGATCAAATGAGATGAGACATGGGAAAATGCTTCACAAACATTTGGTTAAAGTATAAAATGTTTGCACCTGGCTATAAACCTGGGCTGAAGAAAGGAGGCTAGTCGCTATGGAGAGGAAGCCAGGTGTTGCTACGTGATGTCATTACCCAGTGCCCACAGTGACCATTTTCAGGCTGGGCTGAACTGTGGGCTGCATTTTGTGCCATGGGGTTTTGGCAACATTGGCTGCGATTTGGTGGGGTGTCACTCTAGGGTGGTTGCAGGGCCTATGTCCCACTTGGGGGAAGCCGAGAATCGGTTTGTCAGTGCCAGGTCCATGGTGCCATTTATTTTTAAATGGCCAATGCACATCATGGTAGCTCCTGCATTGAGCGTCTTCCCCCTGGTGATCAGCGCACATCATAGCTACCAGTCGGAGGAAAGGATGGAAACTTAGCCTTTTATATATAGAGAAGATGGTGCTATGAACATTCATGTAAAAGTTTTTGTGTGACATGTGTTTTTAATTCTTTTGAGTACACACTTATGAGTGGAAATGCTGGGTCATATGGTAACTCTATATTTAACCTTTTGAGTAACTTTCAGACTGTTTTCCAAAGTGGCTGCACTATTTTACATTCCTACCAGTAATGTATGAGGGTTCTAATTTCTTGACATCCTCAACAAAATAATTTTATTTTTTTATTTTCTATTTTAAGAATCTTAGTGGATGTGAAGTGTTACCACATTATGGTTTTGATTTGTACTTTCCTGGTGACTAATGATCTTGAGCATCCTTTCACATGCTTATTGGTCATTTGTATATATTCTTAGGGAAACTATTCAAGCTGACTCTTACTTAGCTAAATCAAATCAAACAAAAGCAAAACTACATGTAAGGTGAACTAAGTTTTTAGTGGAAGAGTGGACAGACTTTTACATGTCCTGAACACCCTTTTATCTGTGGCTTTTTAAAAAATATATTTTCATTGATTTCAGAGAGGAAGAGAGAAATAGAAACATCAATGATGAGAGAGAATCATTGATTAGCTGTCCCCTGCATGTCCCCTACTGGGGATGAAGCCCACAACTTGGGCATACACCCGAGACCCTTCAGTCCACAGGCCGACGCTCTACCCACTGAGCCAAACTGGTTGGGTTATCTGTCACCTTTGGGATAGATTAATCTTCTGACGGTAGCACAGTTGTCACTTATCTCTGGTCCAGGTGCTCTACAGTGAAGTGATAAACAGATCCAAAGTCCTATACCCAGCAACTCCACTCAACTTTTGTGACAGGTTAGGTTTAAAATTCATGAAGAACTGGTAGTATGACAATCAATCTGGCCCTTGACCCCTCATTCATTGGTCATTTCAAGCATGCAATACAATTATTCCTCCAAGGACAAATCGGCAAGAATGGGTTGATGAGGTCAGCTATGGGGTGGACATTAGAAAGCCAGATTGGCCTATTATAGGAGAGGCTGATCATTGAAACGTTAGTTGGTTACATTTGAAGCTGGTAGGAGTGAGGAAAATTGTGTTACCTGGAAGAGGTAATACTTTAAGCCATTCTTGTCCATCAGTTCCTGTGATTTAGTTTACCAGCTTAGAAAGAATTGTAGAATACTAAGCAAAAATGTTTGGCTGTGTAGTGAAGAAGTAAATAAAAAGTCCTGGAGGACACAGACAGTGGGGCATGTGCTGGGGAGTGGGGCAGTCGGGTAGTGGTCAATGGGGGGAAAAGGAGACTTATGCAATACTTTAAACAATAAAGAATTTAAATAAAAATAAAGTCCTGGAGTATTGAGTGGTAGATGAACCCTATTGGGGAAAACTTTAGGGTGCCTAGAGATGGCATAAAAGTACTTGGGTACATTTCAAGGGAAACAGGATGCAGGGGAATTGTGTCCTTTGTTGATCCTGTCACCCACCCAGACGGCAGACTACTAGAGGTCTTGTCAGATGATCCCTTACCTTTCTTCTCTAGCTCAGAAAAAAAGAGTAAGGTAGGAAGAAGATTCTTTTAAATAAAGGGGACTTCTGGGATTGATACATCAGTAGTTAACAAAGGCTTTATTTGAGGCATATCAATCCAGGAATCCTTCAGTTTGTAGCAACCTGCAGGTCAACAGATAAAAGTCCTCTAAGAATTTCCCCTGAAGCTGAATTCCTTTAGACCAAGAGAGCCTGAGCCTTGGGGCAGCTCAACAACCTTGTGAAGAAATGACTGGCTTTTTAGTGCACTGGTATTTGTTCCCTCCTCTTACATAGAGAGTGCAAGAGTGGACACTGGATACGTAAACCTCTTTAACTGTAACAGCAATAACAATAGGTTGAAAGCTTACAACATTCCAAATGTCCCTAGTTTATTTTAGGCATTCCTCTCTGGTTTGCTTTCCATTTTTCTATTGATATTTTGAAACAAACCCTTGTCAAAGTAAGAAACATTCAAATCTCTAGAGAATTTTTGTAAGAGTTTATTTGAGTCAAACTGACAACGTAGGTCAGGGAGCAGGATTGTAAATGCTCAGGAAAATAAGCTTTTCAGCTTCTTTTATGCATTTGAAATTAAGGAGGGAACTTATGGACAATTACATGGAGGTGAAAAAAGTAAGGCAAGGATTGAATTACAGGACAGTTAAGATTATATATATATATATACATATATACATATATATGTATATATGTATATATATAATTGATTTTTGAAGAGAGAGAGAGAGGAAAGGAGAGGGAGGGAGAGAGAGAAACATTGATCAGCTAACTCCTGAACACCCCCTACTGGGGGGTCAATCCTGCAACCCGGTCATACGCCCTAACCGGGCATTGAACCTTTCAGTACACAGTACCCATCCTACTGAGCACACAGACCAGGACAAGAATGTGTGCTTTCTTGAGGCTGGCTCAATATTAAAAAAATCAGTCATGTAATCCACGTCAAAAGACTAAAGAAGAAAAATCACATGATCATATCAACAAATGCCAAAAAAAGCATTTGACGAAATCCAATACCCATTCATAATAAAAATTATCAACAATATGTCAATAGACAATAAAAATAAATAAATAAATAAACAATATGTCAATAGAGGGAAACTTCATGAATGTGACAAAAAACAAAAAATATCGATCACATCGTACTTAATAATGAGAAACTAGAAACTTTCTAAGATCATGAACAAGGCAAGGATATTTTCACCACTAATTTTCAACATCACATTGAAAGTTCTAGTTAATGTAATAAGGCAAGTAAAGAAAATAAGAGGTATATAGATTGGGAAGGAAGAAATAAAACTGCCTTTGTTCACAGACAACATAATTGGCTATATAGACAATACAAAAGAATTGACAAAAAACTTCTGGAACTAATAAATAATTATAGCAAGGTCACAGGATACAAGGTTGATATACAGAAGTCAATCGCTTTCCTGTATACCAGCAATGACCAAGTGGAATATGAAATTAAGACACATTATCATTGCCTAGCTGGTGTGGCTCAGTGGTTGAGCATCAACTCATGAGCCAAGAAGTCATCAATTTGATTCCCAGTCAGGGCACATGGGGGCTCAGTCTCCAGTGGGGGACATGTGAGAGGTAGCTAGTCAGTGTTTCTCCCTCATAGATGTTTCTTTTGCTCTATCCCTCTCCCTTCCTCTCTAAAATCAATAAAAATCTATTAAGAAAGAAAACATTACCATTTACATTAGCACCCCCCCCCCATTTGAAATACTTAGGCGTAAATCTAACAAAATATGTAAAAGATCTATATGTAGAAAACTACAAAACTGATAAATGAGATAGAAGAACTAAGTAAATGCTCGGCCTGTGTGGTTCAGTGGTTGAGTGTAGACCTGTGAACCAGGAGGTCACAGTTTGATTCATGGTTCGTGAGTTGCAGTCACGATCCCCAGTGTGGGGCCTGCAGGAGGCAGCCGATCAATGATTCTCATCATTGATGTTTCTCTCTCTCTCCCTTCCTCTCTGAAATCAATAAAAATATATTTTAAAAAAATGGGCCAAAGACCTTCACAGACACCTCACAAAGAGGACTCACAGCTGGCAAATAAGCATATGAAAATGCTATCAGGGAAATGCAAATTAAAACAATGAGATACCACTACATATCTATTACAAAGGTCAAAATTCAGAATACTGACAATACCAAGTGCTGACAGAGATGTGGAGCAAAAGGAATTGTCATTAATTGCTGGCACCGGCACTTTGGAAAAACAGTTTGGCAGTTTCTTATAAAATTAAACATACATTTACCACTGACCCAGAAATCAAGCTCCTTAGTATCTATTCAGTGTTGAAGAGTTATGTCTACACAAAAACCTGCACTCAGGTGTTCCAGCAGCTTTATTCATAATTACCAAAACTTGGAGCAACCAAGGTGTGCTTTATAGGTGAATGGTTAAGTAACTGTGATACATCCAGACAACAGAATATTATTCAGTGCTAAAAAGAAATGAGCAATCAAGTCATAAAAAGGCATGGGGGAAATTTAAATGCATATTACCAAGTGGAAGGAGCCAATCTGAAAAGTCTACATACTATGTGATTCTGATTATATGACATTCTAGAAAAGGGAACAGTAAAAAGATCTCTTGTTGTCAGGGATTAGAGGGGAGGACGGGGTGAATAGGCAGGGCACAGAGGATTTTTTAGGGCATTGAATCTACCCTTTATGTTACTATAATAGTGCATATAGGTCATTATAAATTTTTCTAAACACTTAGAATGTACAGCAACCAAGAGTGAACCCTAGGGTGACATGTACCACTGGTGATGATTGTTGACAAAGGAGGAAGCTATACATGTGACCTAAAACTGCTCTAAAACAGTCTGTTAAAACAAACAAAATCAAAGGCCAAACCCTTGTCCTTGTGGAGCTACTATCAGAAGCTCAGCGGAGCTGGAGGAGAAAGAAAGAGGTAAAAGTAGTCCTTTCAAGTAAGAAAGCCAAAAGTCAGAGTTAAGACTTTAATCACTGTGACGGTACAAGCAAGAGTCTAAAGCTGGAGAAGTGCAGACTCCCTCCTTGTCCATGACCCATGAAGTGGCACCCCAGGGAGGGCGAGGTGGATCCGTGCAGCTGTGGGAACCTTCGGCAGGTTTATGAACTCTGGCGTGGGGGCAGGGTGTGGGGAAAGGTTAGATGTGGAAAAGTGCGGGGTGCTAAGTCAGAGTGGGGAAAGTGACTTCAAGGTTCCTCCCTCACCCACCCCCGTCATAAGGAGGTAGGTCCTAGCATCGGCACCTGAGGAAGACCTCTGCCCCAGAGACCCCTCAGATAGAGGCCTAGGAATGAAGGCCCTGGGGTGTGGAGTGTAAATGTGAGAAAGAGCATGACTGCCCAGGGGGTCTGAGTCTGGACTGCACCTCCCTTCAGAGATTGGGGTGCCCTGGCTGGGAACCAGGTCTGCTTTCTCCCTGAGGCTTACCCCGCAAAGCCTTTGTAACCACCTATGGTCTGGCCTGAAAAGTCACACATGAGTTTTTAACTGGGAGCTCGACACTCACCCACATTGTAAACCAGTGATGGCGAACCTTTTGAGCTCGGCGTGTCAGCATTTTGAAAAACCCTAACTTAACTCTGGTGCCGTGTCACATTAGAAATTTTTTGATATTTGCAACCATAGTAAAACAAAGATTTATATTTTTGATATTTATTTTATATATTTAAATGCCATTTAACAGAGAAAAATCAACCAAAAAAATGAGTTTGCGTGTCCCCTCTGACACGCGTGTCATAGGTTCGCCATCACTGTTCTACACAATCAATAGGATAAACATGTAAAACACATGCTAAATTAGATAGTGGAAAGTGCCAACTAACTAACTAAATACACACATAAAGCATTTAGGGAGTAAACGAGAGTTTGGGAGCGGGGTGTGATAGGAATTTTAGACCAAGGAAGGCAAAGGAGGCCTCACTGAATAGGTGGCAGTTAGTGCAAGACCAGCAATTGAGAAGAGCAGGTCATGCAGAGGGAACGGGAGTTACAAGTTGGCTAAGTGGCAGCCTGTGTGTTGGAGGCCCATTTTCCAGGATTGGAGCGAGCAAAGGGGGAGGAGCAGGGGACAGGGTCATGGGACAGAGAGCTAGTGAGGGTCCCCAGCCTGCAGGGCCTTGGAGAATTCTGTAAGGACTTGGGCTTTTTCTCTGAGTAAGATGAAAAATCATGGGGATTTTCAACATGGGAATAACATGATTTGACCTTAGCTACCCACTTAAAAATGGATTTAGGAGGAGGGAAGAGAAGATATTAAAGGCATAAGCAGAGAGGTCCGTTAAGAGGCTACTAGAATTATCTAGGAAACAGGTGATGTTGGTTTGGGCCAGGGGACTGGAAGTAGGGTGAAATGGTTAGATTTATTTTATTCTAAATACACATTTTCCCTTCATATTTGAACATGTCTGAAATCAGAATGCATCTTATAATAGGATGGCATCTTATGACTGCTAGCAGCCAGTGGCAGTCATGAAATAGCTGTTTAGTTAGTTAAAAACCTTCCCTTGATACCCTCTGGTAATTGCCAGCATCAATCCATAGATACAGAGACGTTGTGACAAATTCTTATTTTAGGCAGTTAAATTTCAACATTTGATATCGTTGCTCAGAAACGCATCATAAATGTGACTTCTCCCCTTAATTAGACCTTATTTGTGGCTCTCATCTTTTTGTACCTCCTTCTGTACTTCCCTCTCGATTTCTCCAGGCTGCGAGCCTCTTGCCTCCAGTACACACTGCAGGCTGGTGCCCAAGTCATGTTCCTGAAAATCAAAGTTGGTCATGTTGCTCAGTGTGTATTAGTGTCTGATACTGCTTGGTAGCTACACCAAGACCCCCACAATCTGCCTCTCACCTATTTCTCCAGCCTTATTTCCCACCACTTCCTAACTTGTACTTCCTACATAAGCCACACTGAACTCTCAGTTTCCAGTGTAATCAGGACCTTGTCCCAGCTGTACACCTTAGCACCCATTTTCTCAGCTTACCCATCTTCTCCCTGCTCATCTTTCAAGCTCCAGCTCAGATGTCACCTCCTTCACATAATATTTTTGACTCTCCAACCAGACTTATATATTCATCTTCTCACAAGCCATGATGCGTTGATATGCTGATCATCTGTATGTCCATCTGTCTCCGCCGGAGGCTATGAGTTGGGGATCTCATATTTTCCACACAGTCTCTGAACACAGTAATATATTTGGCACTGAACAGGTATGCAATTTTAGTGAGAATCTGTTTTTACTGTATTGGATTTGACAAAGCACAGCTGTCTTTGCAAAGTGTAGGTAATAATAGAACCTACCTCATAAAGGTGCTTTAGGAGTTTTGGGGATTATGTAAAGTAATGCATATACTAGGTACAAAGAACAATGCTTGATGCCTAAGTGCTCCATAAATGTCTGCTCTTTTTCAAAAAATATATTTTTATTGATTTCAGAGAGGAAGGGAGATTAGAGAGAGATAGAAACATCAATAATGAGAGAGAATCATTGATGGGCTACCCCCTGCATGGCCCCTACTGGGGATTGAGTTTACAATCTGGCTGGGCATGTGCCCTGACTGGGAATCGAACCATGACTTCCTGGTTTGTAGGTCGACGCTCAACCACTGAGCTATGCCGGCAGGGCAAATGTCTGCTCTTTAAAAGATTTATATTACATTTTGAACAATATTACTCTTAATGTTTTAAATTATCATAATATATTTTAAACTTTATCTTAAATTTGTAACATCTGTTGTTAAGCCTTAGACTTGGACCTGTCTAACCACAGCATCTTCTGGTGTGTCCAACAGAAAAGAAAATAAGCAGTGAAAAGAGGCGATAACCCCATTTTATTTCTCTCTTGATGACAAAGTGCTGGAATCTTTGATTATTTGAAGATTCTAAATATAGAGCACCGATGACCCAAAAGCTCTCCTCAAATTTCATTTTTCCTAATAGCTTCTGAAATAACACTCCCAGGAGAATCAGCTCTTGGTGTCAATGTGGGTAGTTTATGCAATTTACAGTAGTGTATTGCATTTTATCACATCGACTCTATCTCACAAGAGTCTATTTATGTCCAGTCTGCTTTGGTCATGATAAATGCATCATTGAGCTACTTAGACTCTGCATAATATGGAAATAAACAATGTAATGCATTGGCTAAGTCACTAAAGCAGACATCATTGGGTCTCTATTAATTCTAACTAAGATGTGTGACTCTGAACAACACTTTAATGGGTACTTCCTTCTATAACTTAGGAATTTTCCTGATTGTGGAATTGACGCTGATGAATTTTGAATCATGCTTATTAGGTTCCCCTAAGGGTTTTAAATAAAATTCTTCAATAAATGCATCTTGATTGTGCACTCTCGTTCGAGATACTTACAATGGCCGCCCCTTCGTTCTTTTTCCTGTTTGGAATATTGAGAAACTAGAATTTATTGGATAAGTGAGAGTCTATATATACATGCATAATTTTCAAATTAGTATAATCAACATGAGATGTAAAATATATTTGGGGAATATGTTTTTCTAATCTTCCCCTTCCTTTCTCTCCTTCTTACTGATGGATGACCTGGAGTCATACTTCCTGAGAAATAGAAGCAAGTAGGCACTCTTTCCTTCCTTCCTTCCTTCCTTCCTTCCTTCCTTCCTTCCTTCCTTCCTTCCTTCCATCCTTCCACTGCATCTCTGCAGTTTCTTAAATCAGAACCTCTGTTTTGCAATCTGCTTCTATAGGAGAAAATGTCCCCACTCCTAACTTGGTCAACCCTTCCCTTGCTCTCTGGATCTCATCTTCTTTCAACTTCTCAAGGAGTTTAAACCTACAAATACACCATTCTTTTTTGCATTATTGATTCCCCAGTAGATTAGGTCCCTTGGTGATTACATAGCACCCAGTAGTTTTCCTTTGTAGAAATCAGCACACTTATAGTCTGTATGTATGATTATCTGTTTAATGTCAATCTTGCCCCTTTAGTTTCTAAGATCCCTGAGGCTAGAGATTTTCTGTGTTGTTCAGTATATCCTCATGGCTCAACACAGTATTTTGCACATATTAGGAGCACAATAAATATATTTATGTATTATTTTTGTACATCTAGATTGTTTTCTATTTTTCACCATTATATGCAATTCTAAATGAGCATTCATGTAGCTAAATCTTTAGCATGTTTTTAATCATGTGCTTAGAAAAATTCCTAGAAATAGAATCACTGATTTTTGTGTGACATGCACATTTACAAGGCTTTTGTTATAGTGTGGTAGTCTGCAAAATAGTCACCATTATCTTCTTCCTCCCAGTACAAGCAAGCCACTCATCCATCAAAAGCTGATATTTCCTTCCTTTATCCTTGGATGACTTGCCTTGACCTTTAGAATGTGGCGAAAGTAAGATTGTCAGATAAAACAGGATGCCCAGTAAAATTAAAATGTCAAATAAACAGAAAAATTGGATATACTGATACTGAAAAAATTATTTGTTGCTTATCTGACATTCAAATGTAACTGGGCATTCTATATTTTTATTTGCTAAATCTGGTAACACTAGGCATGATGGCACTACACCAGCTCCAGGCCTAGCTGTTGAGAGATCAGGCAGTTTCTGCTTTGTCTCTCTGAAAGCCACCTACCAGGCTGTGAGGAATCTGGACTGGCTCCCCGAATGGAGAGAGGCCACCTAGAGAAGCCCAAGAGGCTGAGAAGTCATTTCAGATGTTCAGCCCCAGCTGGGCTCCCGTCCTGGGAGTAGAGGGTCAGACAACATATGTCCACATAGATTTCAGGCCTGCTATAGACCTGCTTTCCCTGTTGTTGAATGGGAGTGTCTATTGTGGCTTTCTTATCCCTTTCTCAAGACTATATGCTTGGTTGGGGTGGAAGAGTTGGGGGAAGTTGGGGAGTAAGGGAACAGTTCATAGCTCTCCAGGTCCAGAGGGGAGGGTTCCACATCTGGGACATGATGTGGATTGTGAATATTGAACATGGAGCCCAATGCCTTCATGGACGAGGTTTTGAGGTAACTTGGGAAGTGGTCAGGGGTGTGTGTGTGTGTGCGTGTGTGTGTATGTGTGTGTGTGTGTGTTTGCAAGTGGAAAGAAATAAATAATTTGTGGGAAGACAGCAGACTGCGATGGATTAAATATGGCCACATATTATGTTCCACTCCTCTGATCAAAAGGTGAAGTCTGTTTCCCTCTCACAGAGATTCTGGGCTGGCCTGTGACTTGCTTGGATAAATAGAATGCGGCAGATGTGAAGCTGTGTGACTTTCAGGAAATAGTGTTCTGGAAAGTCAGGGCTTGGAAAAAAATATTTTAAATCCCTGATTTATAAGATTTGCCAATTTCTAAGGTGTTAATACTTCCACCATGATTGATTTCAAGCTACCAATGTTATATTACTGACCATGGAGTTGGGAAGAGATATACATACTTGGTCCTCATTAGCCTGTACACATGGGCTCCTGCACACCACTGCTTCTCTCTCTAGTCTTTTAGTGGCCTGTCAGCTCCCACGTTTGCCTTCTTGGCATCCAGTCGACATGTAGGATCCTTGGGCTAGGCTCCTGAGTGATGAAAGGCCACATGGAAAGAAAGGCCAGCCCCAGCTGGTTTGCCTCAGTGGATAGAGCGTTGGCCATGCAGACTGAAGAGTCCCAGGTTTGATTCCAGTCAAGGGCACATGCCCAGGTTGCGGGCTCAGTTCCTGGTGGGACGTGCAGGAACCAGCCAATCAATGATTCTCTCTCATCATTGATCTCTCTCTCTCTCTCTCTTTCTCTCTCTCTCTCTCTCTCTCTCTCCTCTCCCTCTCCATCTCCCTCTCCCTCTTCCTCTCCCTTTCTCTCTGAAATCAATAAAAATATATATATTTTTAAAAAGAAACAAAGGCCACATAGAGGAGAAAGGAGGCCTCAGGCATTCCATCCTGGCTGAGCTCCCCGCTGAGTGCAGCTGCAGGAGTGGCCCCAGCCAACTAATTACATGGACCATACGACCACCTCCCAGCCAACTCATAGACATGTGAGGGATAACACATTGTGGTTTTAAGCCACAACATTTTGGAATGGTTTATTAGTCAGCAATAGGTAGCAACACACATATTGCCAAGTTGTCATAAAAATGTTGTCTCACGTGTTACTTCCAATGTGTGAGAGTGTCTTGTTTTTTGTACATTAGCCCAGTGTATGCATTATCATCACCAGGTTGATAAGTAAAAAAAAAAAAAAAAAGTATATTGCAGTTTAATTTGCATTCTTTGAAAATGAGTTTAAACATTTTTTCATATGCTTATTGGCTATAAATTGGCTATGCCCCTGCCCATTTTTCTATTGATTTATAAGAGCTTTTTATGTTTTAATAATAGTAACAGCAAATAGGGAATATTTTGAAATATGTGTGATTACATAGTTTGCTTGTATGCTCTTTGGAGTAAAAAGTTTAAACTGCTTGTATAAAAAATGGTACCTGGCTGGCAAGTTTCTGAGTGTTTCTTGTAACATGATCATATCCAGTTTGGGGCTTATTTGTTTATGTTTAGTATTCCTTAAATTATCCTAATATTTTTCCTGGATTTTCTTACTAGCAATTTTCTTCAAATAAAATCTTCAGTTGAAACCCAATACAAAATACACTCCCTCTATTCCACTCACCATTCCAATTCGAACAAAACACTGGCCTAAGCCACTGCAGTAGGTTAATTCTTCAGCTATTTTTGTGTTTGGAAAGTCTTTGGATAAACAATGCAGTTATATTTCATACCAATTTAAATTTTTCAAATTTTAAAGAGCATGAAAAAATTTTTATTAGTTTGTACAAATTTCAAATAATGTGGATTCTTCCAAAACTAAAAAGTAATTTAATTGGATTGGATTCTGGAACCAAAAAAAGAAGCATTAATGGAAAAAACAGTGAAATTTGAATAAAGTCTTTAGTTCAGTTAAGAGTATCTTTGTTGGTTTCTTAGTATTAATAAATACATCATGGAACTGTTAGATGTTAACAATAGGAGAAACTGGATGAGGGGGTATATAGAAACTCTCCATATTATCTTTGTAAAACTTTTCTGTAAATCTAAATTATTTCCAAATAAAGTTTTTTTGTGATTTTTTTTTAAAGCATTCCTCTATGAAATGGTCTATAATGTTATAGGCTTATGTATTTTGAGAATGTTTTCCACTTACATTATATTGATTCCTCTGGGGAAATAAGCTGTCTAGAATTATGAAAGTTTTTAATTAAGTGAGGATTTTAGGATCTTATCCCATAAATACAATTCATTGCCATGTAAATTGCATATTTGCATCCCATTTAAAAAACTGAAATAGAAAAATGAAGATTTAAACCTAAATCATAAGCCAAAAGAAATCCCTCCTCACAATAAAAAACAAAACTAAAATCCCCTCAATAAAAACAAAAAAGGAAACAAAATTAAAATCTCTCTCTTCCAGTCTCTGACATCAGCATTGTGGTAGTAACACCTTATCACACTATGTGATCTTTGGATAATATCTGATTCAAGGCATGGCTTTATGTGTTGAATCTGGAAACAAGGTCTCCAGGTAGGGCTTTTATGTTCTCTTCCACCACAAGTGTCTTGGAGTGAAAGGTTTTAGTTTGTCATCATTTCACAATTCTCTGTAGGTTTACTTACAGATAAAATTTATCATTTTATAGGCCTCAAAGTTGTAAAAGAAATTCCAATAACTTAAATTCTAGGTATTTCAGGATTTACAGTTCCTATTGTTTTCCTCCCTATTTAAAGTATGCAGAGATGGGCAAAAGTTAGTGCACTGTGCCATTGTGACATTCTTTTGAGTTAATCAAGTGACTGTACTAATCAGAACCTGCATGTCTTTTCCTATACAAACAACTACAAATGTACTTTTGCTCACCCCTCTTGAAATCCTATGATACACTCCCCTATGTCTCATTTATTATGATACCCTCTCTCTGATTTTTGAATGGCCTTTGGATAAACAGTGCAGTTATATTTCACACCAATTTGAATTAGCAAATTTAAAACACTGAGCAATGAAAAATATTATTAAAGTCTCACTTTATACACACACATTGAAACAATGTGAGTTGCCCACACTAAAACTTGTTTATTGTGCATTAACAAGTAAGTTGATATAGGGAATGCATTACAATGGCCCAGGTTTATGTGCACCGAGACTGTTATTTCTTGCATTACATTTATTCTTAAGGGAAAAATCTATCTGGATGTCTTATGCATGTTTTGAGTTACATGAGGTTTTCAGGAGCTATTCCTAGCGTGCCTCTCCAGTGGCTTGGATGATCCAACGCCCCTACTGTGAACCTGTTTTATTATTGTTGCTGATGTGATTGCCAATGATAAAAGTGATTGATTGCTTAATCCTCTGCCAGGTACTGTGCTGAGTATCTCAGTGGATTACTCCATTATCTATGAGGCAGATGTTATTTTAGTATCATTTTCATTTGAAAGTAGAAATGTCATACTCAGCACATTTAAGTAACTCGTGTTCAAGGGAATGTCTTTGGGCTTAAGGCTGAATAAAGATTTCCTTCCCTGTCAGTTTCAAGATTTTTGCTAACCAATTCAGTGTAAAATATTGACCACACTTCCCGCTGTTCTTTTAGCCCTGTTGAAAGATAGGTAGATCTTTGCTTCTATATCATGGTCTTCCAACTTTAATTTTTGATTTGTTTCTTGGCTCCTAGAGTAAACCACTTCACCTCCAGAATTGTTGAATACTAAAAAGCTGATTAACCTTTTTTTTTTTTTTGCTTGTTTCTTTTAATGTTTGAACTTTTCCACCTGAGTTGAAATTGCTGTCTTTTTCTAAAAGGTGCTGCTTCTTTAAACAGCAGTATCTCTAACCATTATTTTTCCTTTCCCTAGAAGTGTTTGATATTGTTGATTATAAGATGAAAACAAATAGCTTTTGCATCAGCAATTTTTTTCTTTTAGGATATTTTAAAATGTAGATCTACTCATCTTGAAGAGAGGCAATTTGGCTACAATTTATCTGAGTCATTTCATGGCCTATGATGTGATTTCCTTACGTAAATCTTTCAGTTTAGGGAGGCAGGCTGACCCTAGGGCAGGGAAGAAACTAAATCTTTTCCATGTTTTCCAATCTTTGCATCTGGTTAAACACCTGGAATGGAGGAAGATACGTGTAGCTGGAATTGGGTCTTATATACTCCACTCAGTATTATCGTTTCTATCCAGAAAGGGGTGACCATTTTCACAAATTCCTGTTAACCAAAATACTAAAGTCCTCCTCCGTTACTATAACAATCTTTGCAGAACCTTCATTATTAATTCAATCTCTGTCATTCAAGTGAAAGCCAGCTTCTCAAAGGCAGGGACTTTGTCACAAAAGACTGCCTAGCACATAGTAGAAATTAAGTTTATAGTCAATGAATGGTTATGGTTCAATAACAGGTCTCCTTAAAGTAGCTTCAGATAAGTGTAAGGAAAGAGGTAGGGAGCACCAATGTAGAAGGAACACTGTGGAGGAGTCTGGGTTCTACTTTCAGCTTTGCTCTTAACTGGTGAATTGCGTAACTTTGGGCAAGTCCCTAAACCATTTAAGTCTTTCCCGCTCTAATTAAACTCTTTGAATAGTGACTTATGCTTTGCTTTACTTTCAGAATAATCTGATTAAGTGTTCTTATAGATTTAGGTGATGAAACACTGAGATACAATGCACTTACACTGTCTATATCTGATGCCAGAGATCACACATTAGCATTCCAGTGTTTCTTAAGTAAAATATTAAGGCTGTGACTTATACTATAGACTTAATAACTGTTGCATTTTATGCTGTATCAAATGTTACTTGTTAAATAGAATTCAATATATTTTAAAAAATATTTCCCTAAGGGCTTCTATACTTATGTTTGTACCTAGATATTTACTTCAAATGATTCCACATTGTTCCTTTACTAATTTAAAATCTGTTCATTTTAGGGGAGGTTCATTGTTATTGGAAAGCTATGCCCAGAGGGAGAGACTTGAGTAGATTCACCCTGCAAATCCAAGATATCAAGTCTGTGCTTCAGACTGCCTATCTGGAATGGGAATTTCACCTGTCAAGCAGCCTGAGGGGAGATAATGTCCTTGTTGGGAGTCAGTATTTTCTTATCTTCCTGACACCTGAAAATGCTAAAGGCAAAAGGCCAATTGAATCCTGCTGTTAGAGATGCACAAAAGTGTTTAACTGCTCTAAATGTTGAGGAGGAGGATGTAACTGAGACTCTTGATATCTGGAACTCCAGCTACCTTTATCCAATAAGTGCATTCCTAAGAAAGGCAAACACCTAAAGGCAAAGAGAAGCAGTCTTTGAGTGCTCTTTTATTTATGTACTAGAGACCCGGTGCACGAATTCGTGCACGGGTGGGGTCCCTCAGCCTGGCCTGCGATGAAAGCCTATTGGGGGGCCTGGCTGGCCAGCCAGGTGGAGGGGCCATGGAGGTTGGCTGGCCAGCAGTGGAGGGGAGGGACTGCGGGAGGTTGACCGGCCAGGGAGAGGGGCCATGTACTGACCACCAGGAGACAGCTCCTGCATTGAACGTCTGCCCCCTGGTAGTCAGTGCGTGTCATAGTGACTGGTCAACCAGTCATTCAGTCATAATGGTCGCTTAGGTTTTTATCCTATATAATAAAAGCCTAATATGCAAATTGAAAAGCGGAATGACCAGCTGAATGACTGGTGGCTATGACGTGCACTGACCACCAGGGGGAAGATGCTCAACACAGGCCCTGCCCCAACCTGCAGTCCCCAGGTCAGCCAAGGCGGGTGCCAGAGGACCCCCCCCAACACCCTGTTGGTCGCCCACAGAGGAAGGTGATCGGCAGCAGTGGTGGCAGGGTCAGGGAGTGGGTGGTGCCAGGCCAGCCAAGGTGGGTGCCTGTGAGGACCCCACAGGTCGGCCCTGATCACCGGTCAGGCCTAGGGGCCCTACCCATGCACGAATTTTGTGCACTGGGCCTCTAGTATATATAGATTCTTCATTTATCACCTATTTTAGAGACACTGTCTTCTAGACCAATGTTTTCCAAACTTTTGTAAATTTAAAAATTTAAGAAATATGCCTTCTTTCTTAACCAAGTACTCATATATATATATGCATGCAAACATGAGAGCACGCATGTGCACATGCACACACACATACACACACACACACTGAAACTGTTTCCTTAAAATAGTGTCTCTCCTAAATACAATTGAGCCATCTGATATTTTTCTATGTGATTTCATTTTTTAAAAAGTATTGACTATGAGTCACTAAGTTAGTATCATGACCTTCTAATTTCAAAACAAAAAACACTGCTCTACATGCTTTCAGAAGATTCAAAGAGAAACTATGGCCCTTGACTAACTGAGAGGGATACAGTTCAATAAATAATCCACAGAAAGGCAAGCATAATAAATAATATCCTGGGTGCTGGGACCACTAGATATCCACACATTATTAGAATGACTTTTGTTTATAGGTGTGTGTTTTTTTTATTACTAAGTCAACCACTTTATGGGTAATAGAAGAGTTTTTAATTTCTTCTTAAATTAATTTCAGTAACTGGTGTTTTTCTAGGAAGCTCATCATTTTATCTAGGTTTTATGTTCTACTGGCACATAATTGTGCACAGTATTTTACTTATTTCTGTGCTGCCAGCTGTAATGTCTGCTTTCTGGTTCTGGATTTGAATAATTTGAATCTTCTTGTTCTGTCTAGCTAAAGATTTGTCCATTTTCTTGAGTTTTTAAAGTAACAGATGTTTCAATTTGTTGATTTCCCCATGGTTCTTTTATTCTATTTCATTTTTTTCTCCTGTAATCTCTGTAACTGCTTTACTTCTGCTTGCTTAGGTTTTAGTTTGGTTACCCCCTTCCTAGCTCCTTCTCCCAGTCTCTTAAGGTAGACAGACAGGCTTTTTATTTGAGATCTTTTTTCTTTTTTCACGTAAGCATTTATAATTATAAGTTTCCCTCTGAACACTGCTTTGGCTACATCTCATACATTTTGGTGTGTTGTGTTTTCATTGTTATTCATGTCAACATATTTTCTAAATTATCTTGTCAGTCATTCTTTGAGTCATTGGTTATTTGAATGTTTTAAAATATTCACATATTTGTGAATTTTCCAAATTTTCTTATATTATTGATTTCTAATTTTTTTTCACTGTGTTAAAGAATATGCTTTATGTAGTTTCAATACTTTTAAATTGATGGAGACTTACTTATGGCCTATCCTGGAGAATGTTCCTTGTGCACTTAAGAAGAATGTGTATTTTGCTGTTGTGTGGAGTGTTCTGTAGATGTCTGTTAAGTCTAGCTGCTTTACAGTGTTTTTCAAGTCTTCTATCTCCTGTTAATCTTCTGTCTCATTGTTTTACCTATTATGGATAGTGGGGTATTGAAGTCTCTATTATTTTTAAATTGTCTATTTGTCCTTTTAGTTCTGCTTCATATATGTTGGGGCTGTGTTCTTTGGTGCATATATAGTCATAGTTGTTATATTTTCAAAAATATATATTATTGATTTTTTACAGAGATGAAGGGAGAGAGATAGAGAGTTAGAAACATCGATGAGAGAGAAACATCGATCAGCTGCCTCCCGCACATTCCCCACCGGGGGCGCGCCCGCAACCAAGGCACATACCCCTGACCAGAATTGAACCTGGGACCCTTCAGTCCGCAGGCCGACGCTCTAGCCACCGAGCCAAACTGGCCAGGACTATATTTTCTTCTTGATTGACCCTTTTATCATTATAAAATGTCCTTTATCTTTATCTTACAATCTATTGTGTTTGCTTTTAAGGAGGAGAGAGTTTTCAGGAACCAATAACCACCATTTCCATTAATGTCATCTCATATTGTTTCTTTATTTTTTACATTTTTATTTGAGAGAGAGAGAGGGAGCCATCAATTTGTTGTTCCACTTATTTATGCACTAGAGGCCTGGTGCATTAAATTTGTGCACTGGAGGGGAGAGGGGTACTTCAGCCAAGCCGGTGCCTTCTAGCAGTCTGGGAGCCCTCAAGTGATGTCCTTCTGACAGCTTAGGCCCGCTCCCCGGGGAGCGGGCCCAAGCTGACAGTCGGACATCCTTAGCACTGCCATGGAGGCAGGAGAGGCTCCCGCCACCGCCACTGTGCTCACCAGCCATGAGCCCGGCTTCTGGCTGAGCGTTGCTTCCCCTGTGGGAGCACACTGACCACCAGGGGGCAGCTCCTGCATTGAGCAGGATCAGGCCGAAACCTCTGACATCCCCCTAGGGGTCCTGGATTGTGAGAGGGTGCAAGCCAGGCTGAGGAACCCCACTGGTGCACAATCGGGGCCAGGGATGGACACAGGAGGTTGGCCAGCCAGGGAGGGACCGCAGGAGGGCTCCAGGGTGTGTCTGGCCCATCTCGCTCAGTCCCAAATGGCCAGACCCCAGCAGCAAGCTAACCTACCAGTCAGAGCATCTGCCCCCTGGTGGTCAGTGCACGTCATAGCAACTGGTCAACCAGTCAACTGTCTGGCCCCTGGTGATCAGTGCACATCATAGCAAGCGGTTGAGCAGCCTTAGCATATTATTAGCATATTATGCTTTGATTGGTTGAACGGACGACCAGACAACCAGACAACCAGACATTTAGCATATTAGGCTTTTATTATATAGGATTCTTATATGTGCCTTTACAGGGGATGGAACCTGCAGCCTTGGGGCATTGGGATGATGCTCTTACCAACTGAGCTGCTCTGCCAGGGCACAAATATTATTATTTGTGTAATATATCTTGAGAATTTCTTTAGTTTTGGTGGTAGTATAAAAAATATTTTTCTTTACTGTTACTAGGTTGTACCTTGGGAACATATCTTAATTTCTTAGAGAGATCTTTTTGATAAACTTTTTTTCTAAATAGATTTTCTTCAGAATAAAATAAAGAACCCAGCAATACACTATTAAATTGCCGGGGTCCAACCCCAGCGGGTCCAGGGGTCCCCAAAGGTGTGGACGGAGTCGGCGAAGAAGGAATTACACGAAGACAGCGTTCAGTTGATCAGCAGCCTAGCCAGGATCTCTAGCCAAGTTCTGGTCAGGATCTCCAGTGAAGTTCTGGTTAGGATCTCCAGCCAGGTTCTGTAGCCAAGTTCCCTCGCTAGGTTCTCCAGCCAGGTTCTGTCCAGGTTCTCTAGCCAGGTTCAGTCACCAGGTTCTAGTCAGGTTCTCTTGCCAATTTCTCTAGTCAGGTTCAGTCCAGGATCTTTTGCCATGTTCTCTCGCTAGGTTCTGTCTCTAGGTTCTGAGGCCAGTTTCTGTCCAGGATCTTTTGCCATGTTCTCTCCAGCGAAGTTCTTCTGTCTCTAGAGAACGTTCTGTGTAGGTTCTGTGCCAATTTCTGTCTCTCTCTCTGTCTCTTGCTGTCTTGTTACATCTGTATTTATACCAGTTGATTCAATCCTATCAATCTCTATTACAAAGGTTAGGGTGTTTCTTATCTCCATTCCAGGGAGTAAAGATTATGTAGCTTAAGCATGATTGTTCGTAAAGTGATTAATTACCCACCTGGCACTTAGTTAAGAGGTTTTATTCCCTCCCTAACTTCAGGGGAAAATCCCTACCTGGGGAAACAACCTTTCTCAGAGACCTTAGTTAAAACACAGTGCCAAGAAGGTGAGAAAACATATTAAGAACAGTATGCCATATATGCCAGGTCCCTTGAAACAGCAAGGATGGACCGGCTCCCGGCATTAAATGCTTCAGCTTTTTTGAATATTATTAACTGATACTTGTATGTTAACATAACTTGAACATCTTATTTAAAATTACAAGTCTCTCTAAAGTCCTCTGTCTTCCCTGTTTTACACTTTTCCAATGCACATATCACCATTTAATGATATATTTTACTTATGTATTGTCTGTCTTCCCACACTCCCAGGTAAGCATCATAAGGTAAGGATTTTCATCTGTTTTTGCTTGCTTACTTTCTCCTGCTTTAGTTTCAAGACCTAGAACTTGGACTGGTTTTTAGCAGGCACTCAGTAAGTGCAAAGATGAGATCATTATATTCCCATTTGGGCTGCTCAAGTGCAGAGTCTCCCTGAGATCCACAAACATTTGCTGAAGACTTGTCTGCTAGTCCATGTCTTAACCCCCACGTGGTAAACAGAATTGTAATAAGATATCACTAAGGCTCTAATAGAGGTCTTTACAGGAACGGAAGCAAGTGGGGAAAGGAAGGAAGAGTGGCTAGTGTCTGAGAGCTTAACAGAGAAGAAAGGATTACGATTTCCTCAGTTGGACCTGGTGTGTAGGGCCAAGAGAACAAAAGACCTAAAAGAATAAGCATTTGTATTTAGGACATTGCAATTTGTTTGAAGTTGCTGGGAGGGTGGCTGTTTGCATGTTGTAAGGAGGTTATAGGGTAAAAAAGGTCAAAGGTTGAAGGTCTTTGTCTGCCATGTTAGGGTTTGACCTCTATATAAAGATCCAAAGCACCCATTATTATTTTTTTTTGTTGAGGGGAGTGATGTTTATATTTATGTATGAAATGGTCAGTCAGATGTGGCCAAAAGACAAGACAGAAAAGAAGCTCAAGAAAAACAAGCAAAAAAAACCCAACAACAACAACAAAAAAAACCCTTAAGTTTATTATACTCACAAGTCCTAGGGACAGTAAGCATAGCATGTCATGTAGGGCCAGATGGAAAAAGCCACCAAGTGGTTGGAAAGCAGGAGACAGTAGCAAGGGGAAGGTTTAGGCCACAACCTAGATTGGGGTTTCCAAGGAAAAGGCAAGTCCAGGCAGGGTAAACAGTTCAGGACTGGCTAGTCTGAATACTAGGAGTGTGCTCTAAGCTGTAAGAGTACTCTCCAGTTTCCTAGCACCTGGCCCTGAGATGATTAAGGAGAGGAATATTGCCTCCTGGCGTGCACAAGCCTGATAGAGGAGACAGCTCTGAATTGGTTAGATTGCATACCAAAGACATGGTCCCAGCTGGGCCCTTTGCTAATGCTAAGCATGGGCTTGCCCAAGAAAGGGATATCTCTCCCAGCCAGAAGTTTTTTACAATGTCAAAACACATATGCAAAATTAAAAATATTTGTAATACAGTTTGGTTTCGGTTACATGAACAATGATGCTTCAGATATACCTTAGGGAGGTTGGTTAATGATGATTATTTCTGTTCTATACTTTCACCTGAAATACAAATGATTGTTGTTTTTTTTTGTTTTTGTTTTTTTTGATTTTTCACTCCAAAAGGAGCTTTGTGCTCCCAAGTCTTTGGAGATCCTTATAAGTATCAGTTATACACAAAAATTCTAAGACATGTAAAATGTAAGACAGATTTTAAGCTGACCTATTCTGGTTTTGTGGAAAGAGGCAACCACAAATCACTGCTGCTGTTCAAAATTATTGCAGGTTTGTGCTTCAAATCAAAACCTATGTTTATCATGCCTTCTGATAAGAGGAGCAAATAAAATTTTGGATGGGAGGAACTGTCATTCTCATGCAATAATCTTGAGTATCTGTACCATTTCCTGTAGTTTGAACTGTGTTCAGAGAGCTTTTAAGAAGGCAGGTTACTAAGTGGACATAGGTAGCACCTGCCCACATCAGGAGAGTCATGGTGACTGTTCTCATTCACATCCCAGCCATCAGGACCTGTTAGTCAGGTTTCTGTCCACAAGGCAGCATTTTATGGGCTCAGAGATTATACCTGAGCCATATTGCTATTCTTTCTGATGGTGCCAGCCCTCCCAGCACTGCTCTTTCTATACCACACTACTTTGTTTAAATCCATGAAGGAAAAGCAACAACTGGCTTCAGTTACCCACCTACTAGCAATAAAAAATAATAATAGTAAAATAGGAGCTAGTGCTGCCAAGTGTGTGCCCTATGCAATCCTCCTTACATACCTTATCTCATGCATTCTTCACAGCTCACGGGATAAGTGCCATTCTAACTCTCACATTTTAGGAAACTGAATCATCGATCCCATGACCTTTGGGTGAAATTTTTACCTCTCATTTTTATTCTCTAAAATGAGAATAAAAAAGAAGAAACGAAGTAAGAACAAAAATCTCTAGGCACAGATATGTTCTCTCTTGGGGTCTCGTGTCTGGACACTGGGTTATTTTTTTAGCTCAGGAAGCAGGAGGCAGGAAGTAGGACCTTGAGTGAGTTTCAAGAGCAGTCTCCTATGATAAGTCATTACCATGGAATGTGCAAATGTTGAAGTAGGAGAGGACCCTGGTCCAATTCTATCACTGCGTAAGGGAAACCAAGTCCCAAGAGGTGCAGGGACTTTTTCAAAATCACATGTCCAATTTGAAAGAAGCTCGGGTTAAAAGAGTTCAAATCGCAAGTGAGTCAGGTCAACTTTGGAGTTTTGGCAATTAATATGATTATAAAATAAGGGGAAACAACAAAGCAGGAAATAGGGGACATAAAAAAATACAAAATATACCTTTGCCATGGTCTTTTGGACACAGACATGGGTTTTGCAGTGTCTTAAAATAAGGGTTAGAATGGGAATAACACATGTGGATATTAGGCTAGAATTACTGCATGAGTACATGGGAACAAGTTAATATTTTATTATAATGCAAAATACTCAGTATTCATTTAGTGCCCTCTGCAGCTCTATTCAGAATCAACTTACTATGGAATTTGATGTACTTTCCTCCTTCATTTACCAATAATCTACTTCTTTCTTACATTTCTCTACCACAGCCAGAGATGACCTGTATTCTCATTTTATACTCTGGGAGAAAGCTTATTCTGCAAAAGGATTACTGCTACCTTTATTAAAAAGAAATTATATATATATATATATATATATATATATATATATATATATAATTTTTAACAAAAATACATAACAAAAATGTGTCTATTTGTTGGTGAAAATTTAGAAAATACAGAAATGAAAGCAAAATTTAAAAGTCACCTTTAGTTCTACTACCTAGATATAAATATTGGTAATATTTTAGTATCTTTTCATTCAGTCTTTTATGAGATTTTTTTATACACACACACAGATATACATAACTTTAAAAATAGTTGGAACCCAAACTATATATGTTATTACATGTTTTCACTTAACAATGTAGCACTACTACTTTCTTATGTGATAAAGTAATCTCCTAAAATATTAGTTTAACTATCTTGAATATTCAATTATTGTCTAAAGTACCAAAATTTATTTAAATCATTAACCAGTATGAGATATTTGTGTTGCTTCGAATTTTTTGCTAGTATAAAAAAATGACACACTGAATGTCATTGAACCAAATCTTTGCACACATCAGTAGTGATTGTTAACTCAGGATAAATTCCTAGAAATAGGTCAAAAGCATCTAATTAAGCACAAATATGTAAGTATTTTGATATATATTGTGAAATTTTATTCCAGACAGGTTGTGGAATTTTACAGTCCATTAGCAATACAAAAACGTAAAAGCAAAATGTGTATGTGTGTTTGCATTTATTTCTTTGTGTTTGTGTGTCTATAATGTGTGTGTATATGCGTGTGCTTCTTCTAGTAGGGTGAACTACTACTTAGTTTAGATAACTACTAGTATATTGGAGTAACTCTAGCTGCTATAATAAATAAAATATAAAATTGCAATGGATTAACATAATAGAAAATTATTTCTTGCTCAATGAGGGGTTTCTAGTTGGGGATATCTTTCCTCCATGGTATGATTTAGGATTCAGACCCTTTCATATTGTGGCTAGGAATTTTCAAGTCCCTTTCCAAAGTTGTATCCACATGGTAGTTATATAGGGAAAAGAGAAAGCATGATGGAGCCACAACTGTACATTCCATCGCTAGAACTCAGTCATATGGTCAACCTAACTGCAAGGGAATGTGGGACATGTAGTCAGGAAGAGCCGTCACACGCAGTGGCCAAAAATGATAAACCTAGGTAGAACACTGCATCAGGCTCGTGGAATAAAATAACATAAAATAACCCAACGCTAGCTATATTGACAGAAGAGGCCAATTGCAATCATTAGTGATTTCCTTGCACAAATTGAAGTTGACATTTTTAAATTTTAATTAGGGCAATATAAATTCTCTAAAGACTTTCCATCTGCATATTTTTTTTATACTTAAGAAGCCCTTCCCAACTCAATATCATTCTGTCAGCTTTTCAATTTAGTACATTTAAGTGATAATTAAATGATGTTAAACACCTCATTAAAATAATCACATGCAAGCATAGCTTTTCATTTGACAATACTTAGTCCAGTTATCTGATGTAGTGTTTAGTAGACTAATACGCAGGTAAACCTACAGGTTCACTGAGCTACCATGAAGGCCATCCTTAGATTTCATAGGCGTGTTTCCTTTTGTCCTCTTTTGGAAGACAACCCATTGCTTCACAATGATATATTTAACTTCAATTTGTGGAAGTATAAATGGCTTTATTTTTTTTTTTCTTTCATATTAAGTGAAACTTAAACAGTCTGTCAAGATCATTAAATAATCTCAGATATGTCATTTTAGGAGATTCAAGGAGATTTTTATAGAACTTGCAAAAACAACAACAACAACACACACACACAAAACACACACACAAAACACACCACACCTTCTCGCCTTAGGTATTAGCTTCAGCATGTCTGGTTACATAAAAAGATTTATAAAGAATGGTCCGCTTCTGCCCGAGTGGGGACCGGCGCGGAGAGCCCCTTGTCCTGGGAAACGGGGTGCCGCCAGAAACGGGGCCGCCCCCTCGCCTTTCATACAATGCACGTTCGTGGGGAACCTGGTGCTAAACCATAGAGGACCTGCTCTGGGTCAGGATTTCATAGGTGGCAGAGCAGCTCCCTTGCTGCGATCTATTGAAAGTCAGCCCTCCACCCAAAAGTTTGTTAAAAAAAAAAAAAAAAAAAGGATGGAGTATAATTTCAAGGGGTAGAACATTGTTTTTTCCCCATAACAATTCTCTTGCTTCGCCGATGATGTCGTTTTTTGTCCCCAGCTGAACTGTGGTAGACAGAGCAAAGACAGATTAGCCTCCCGTCAAACCTTTCAGTGTATCAAAGGGAAGAGGCTACATAAATTCAAAGCATGACTTTGAGCAGTATTTTGTGGCAAATAGTAATTTATATGCATTAAAGTCCATGCTGTTGAAATAGGGATTTTTAGGGGTGAAATAGGCAGGTTTAGGAATGAAGGGCATTTAAAAATGAAGGGCCCATGGAAAGAACACAGGGTTACAGAGCAGAGGTTACATTTCCATAACACAAGGGAGCCAGGTGCAGTTACATTTCTATAGGACAAGGGAACAGCAACAGTTATATTTCCATAAGACAAGGGAGAGGCAGCAGTTACATTTCCATAAGACAAGGGAACTGGGAGTAGCCAAAAGGTCTATATTTACAAAATAAAGAAGGAGGAAGAAAGCCCAGAGGAAATGGGAGAACAAGGGAGGAGGGCCTCACAGGTCCCATGTGATGTTTAACCTTTGAGCTCAGGAGTTGCTATAGTGACCAAATCAAAGGGAATATTGACCAACCAGAGGGGATATCAGGACACAGGGACTTGTAGCCTTTATAAACCAGGGGAAAAGGAACTGGGTAGGACCCTTTTCCCCTCCCCACGTGGGAGTCTGTACTTGTTCTTCAATAAATTTCCACCTTTGCTATACCCTCTTCCGTCTGTGGATTCATTCTTCGACTCCTATGGACAAAGAATCCGGGGAACCATCCTGCTCAGGGGAACACTGCATGCTCCAGTCCAAAAATCCCATATCACTGTTAATAGAATGCTTTGTTATAATTTACTTTTTTTTTTTTTACCTGAACAACAGTATTTTATAGACAGTGAAAGTGTGAAATAGATAATGAAATAGGCATTACTATTTGTTTTATTGAAAGCAAAGGAGGTGCTGGTAAGAAAATATTCAGTAGTGTTATTGCCCAAATGTTGAACTAGAGTTAAAAACAAGAGTTGATCTGAATTGAAAAACATGGAACTGATAGTATATTAATGGAAACAGGAGTCAAATCATTGCTTTCAGATTTTAACAAATACACTCAGCAGCCATGGACCAACAAGCTCAATAAATATAAATATACAGTAGTCAGAATAAGAAATATAAATACACATTAGGTAAGATAGAATATACTAAAATATTTTTAAATATATTTTAAGGGATAAATGAAGTTTTTATTTAAAAAGTATGTGCCAAAATATTTTTTAAAACAAACGAACAAAAAAGCCCACCTTTTTTGTCTTCTTGCCCTGATTGCCAGTCTCTGATTCTTTCCCTTAAAAAACATTTATCGCCCTTGCCAGTGTGACTCAGCTGGTTGAACGTCATCCCACGCACCAAGAGGTTGCTGGTTTGATTTCCAGTCAGGGCACAAGCCTAAGTTGTGGGTTCAGTCTCCAGTAGGGGGCATGCATGAAGCAGCTGATGGATGTTTCTCTCTCTCCCTCTCCCTTCCTCTCTCTCTAAAATTAAAAAAAAAACACACCATATTTTAAAAAATTCTTTATTTCTGGAACTTTAAATAAGAGGCTCTTAATATACATAAGTGGCCCATCCCAGATATATTCCAGAAAATACCTATTTCTACTCAAATCCTTGTCTGTTGCTGCTGTTGTTCATTCAGTATTTATTCTCTGACAGGTATCAGACTGGATTCTTTTAGAACAGTTGTGTTTTACCTGCTTAGCAGAATTCCTGAAAGCACAAACTTCTACCTGGACTTGACTTGAGTGTTATGTGGGATGGAATAAACATATATTTTAAATACTTAAAGATTTTCAATGATTATTAATAAGTAGTTATACCCTGAGTAGAAATGTGCAAACAAGAACACATTAACATGATGAAGTCCTTTGACTTACTATTGAACTCTTTAATTTCCTAAATTAATTTTTTAATTTATTTAGAATACTTCATGCTTGATGAATATGCCCTAAAGCTCTCCCTTATAAATGCCATGGCTTACCCTTGGAAATTCAGTCTTCTCTATCAATTCAGTCCCTCTTTGTTCTCTTCCAAGCTGTAATTATGCACCCCTCTCTTCGGTGTAATTGCCTGGACCAGAGCTGGAATACAGCACCCCCAAAACTCCCTGTTATTATCATCTCCAAAGCACAGATTGAGTCTCATATCCTCAGCCTGACCCCCACGATTTCATAGTGAACTTTTGCTGACTTTTGATTTGATTTCTTCCTTTATTCAACAAGTGTTTATTGCAGTGATGGCGAACCTTTTGAGTTCAGCGTGTCAGCATTTTGAAAAACCCTAACTTAACTCTGGTGCCGTGTCACATATAGAAATTTTTTGATATTTTCAACCAGAGTAAAACAAAGACTTATATTTTTGATATTTATTTTATATATTTAAATGCCATTTAACAAAGAAAAATCAACCAAAAAAAAATGAGTTCGCGTGTCATAGGTTCGCCATCACTGATTTATTGCGTGTGAGACAGACACTCGCTTGGCCTGAGACATATAGCCAAGAACAAAACAAATCCCTGCTCTCAAGGAGCCTGCATTTGAGCATGAAGACAGAGAGAGTAAACAAACAAACAAATACATAATCAGGGGGCAGGGCATGGGGGGGGGGCATGGGGCGGAGGTGGGCTAGAAGGGGTCAATGGAGGGGAAAAGGGGACATCTGTAATACTTTCAACAATGAAGATTTAAAAAAATGCACACACACAAAAAACAAATATATAATTTGTCACCTGATTAGAAATGCCAGTGAAGGAAAATAAAGCAGGGAAAGAGGAACCAACCCAGTGCCATCGTGGGGAGAGGGTGCTATTTGTCCATAGGTGGTCAGAGAAGGCCTTATTACAAGGAGACGTCAGAGCGGTGTTCAAAGAGGTGTGGGAGACGTAGGAACTTGAGATAAAGTATTCCTGCAGAAGGCATGTGAAGGCCTGTATTATCTATCTATTGCTGCAAAACAAGTTATCCAAAAACTAAGTGGCTTAAAATTACAGTAAATATTTATTATCTCACAGTTTCTGTGGGCCAAGAATTTGAAAGCGACTTAACTGGGTGGTTTTGGCTCAGGGTTTCTTCAGAGATTGTCGTTAAGATGTCAGATCGGGCTCTGAAGGCTTGGCATGGCTGGAGGATCCAATTCTAAAAAGGTTCACTAGCAGGATGCTGACTGCTGGCAGGAGGCCTCAGTATCTCTCCACATCCATCTCTCCATGGGCTGCTTGACCATCCTCATGACATAGTGGCTGGCTGGCTTCTGCCAGAGCAAACAGTCTAAGATGGAGTGACGAAGAAGCCACATGTCTTCCATGACCCAGCTCAGAAGTTACACATCATCTCTGCAAATTCCAATTGTTTCACAGGTGGACAGAAAAATAAAAAAGGTTCTATAAAAAATAACCTCACAGGGTCATCTGATCATAAATTCCTAACTGGGCAAGTCATGGTGATTAGTCACATCCCAGGCATATAACTGTTAGGGTCACCGAAGGAGGAATGCATGAGGCCAAAGGGGGTAAAGAATTGTAAACTTATTAGGTCATCTGTATACCAGATGGGCTAGATCCCAAAATGGCACCAGTCCCCAGGGACTGGGAATCAGAGATTTTAAAGGACTCTAGGTGGACTTTTTGTGGGTGGAGAATTTTCTGGGTGGGTGCGGATCCTGGGAAGGTCCAGAAGGGAGAGATAATGGTCTTAGCAAGTGGAATGTGGTCTTAGCAAGTGGAATGTGGTCTACGTGAAAGGTGTCCATTGTGAGGTGGCCTAAAGGTCAGTTCCCAGGCAGGGGCGGGGGGTGTCAATTCAATTATTTGATCAGACCTAATAATAACATTTTAGGAAAAGATTTCTTTGCCTTAAGCAAACCCCTTACATTGTTGCTGTGCATGTAGGTTAACACACCTTTGGAATAAGCACCCTCAGGAAAGCACATAATTTTCACCATCCTGTAATCCAAGCATGTCAAACTCAAAGGCTAACACTGGCCAAATAAACAAGGTTTAAATGTATGTGGGCCGCAAGAAAACAAAAGCTTCAATTTTCATAGAAATGTAGGTTTATTTCGATAGAGACATGCTGAATACAAAGGGCTGATAAATGAGTCATTGTTAACATAAAATAATAGAACATTTTAATGAAAATTAATATTTTTTCTTGAACATTAACTTACCAGACACTGAATAACTGCACAGATTAATAAACGTAATGCAAATAAACCTATTTTTCTTGTTCTTTGAAAGCAAAATATTTCCTATTGCGCACACCAAACAAGTCATTCCAAGACTAATGACGAGGCAATCGGCTGCTAAAATATTTGTGGCTAGTGTTAGTAGAGAGAAATGGTGCGCCTGCGTATAAGGTGCGTAAGGGAAATGAATGCAACACGATTATAGTCATCAGTCATTAGCGAACCATGTAGTTTGTTATTAATAATTATGAATAACAGGATATTGTAAAAATTAAGGTATGAAATTTTTATTAAAATGTTTTTTACATACTGTTATATTGGCTGGGCCACAAAAATATTCGTTGTGTGCTGCGTGCGGCCCTGGGGCTGAGAGTTTGACATGCTTGCTGTAATCTAATCCTCACCTTGCTTTCTCCAACCTCCATGTAACCTTCCTTACATTCTCTCTTTAATTTCAGTACGTGGAAGAAGACTCAAAACTGTTATTCTCTGGAGCATTTGAGATCTTGCTCCATGTCCTCAGTTTGGCTCAAATAAACTCTTAATGTTTCTTAAGTTGACACACAGATCAACCCTATTCAGTGCAGGAAGGGACTCTTAGGACATAAATACCATGAGATGGGCCCATTGGGGATCCTCCTAGAGCCTGGCTACCACAGGCTCTGATAAGGAGAAAGGTTGGTAAGTTCAAGAAACATGAAGAAGCATAGTGTGATTACAGTGGAATTACGAGGGGGTGCAAAGGAAGGTCAGGGTCTGAGGGGGAACAGGAGGCCAAGTCATGTTAAACTTTATAGGACTTTATAGATCAATTGTCGCCGAGTGAAGGGAAAGCCATTGGGAGGTGGCAGGATAATTTATTGAATCACTAAATTCTGTTTGTTCTCCCAACATTTTCCCTTCCCCCCTCATCCATTTTCTGCCTCAGGGCTTATGTTGGGCTGAAAGTAGAAACAGCATAAGGCTAAGGAAGCCTGCTGATCTGGTAGAAACCTAATGTCTAGGGCTGATGTCAGAGGGGCTTCTGCTAGGTTTCCTTGAGGAGAAGAGGAGGAAATATTGATTGAAGAAGCCCCAGGCTGGGAAAAAATTTTCTCGGAGGCACTTTTGCAATCCTGGGCCCTGGCCTTCTTGCCTTGCGGCACTGGGATAGCGTGGGAACGGCTTTGTAAGTACCTGGGAGGGGAGAATTGAAGCAGAAATGCCACAGGACATGAGTGCAGCTTGTGGGGTGAATGAATCAACAATAATTAGTGTGGCACCATGTCAGCCCAGGACTTTTGCATGTCTCTCCTTGAGAGCTCGGTCCCCAAAGTCATTGAAGTTGAATTTCTCACCAGTCTGGTAGGAAATAGGCTCATAATGATTAGCCAGTTTATGTAAAGGAATGTAGTATTCTGTGCTTTCCTTAGCAGCACATATGCACCAAATAAATAAATAAATAAATAAATAGGAATAATAGAGATTAGCATGGCCCCTGAACAAGGATGACATGCAAATTCATAAAACATTCCATAAAAAAAAGAAATGTACTATTCTTTGTCACCTCATCACCTCACTTTGTGCACTGATATTAATGCATAACATATAGCCAATGCATTTTACCTAATTCCATCACTGTTAATGTTTGGTGATTGAATGGGAGATAACGTTCTTGGCTTACCTTTAAGCATATCACATTGGCACAGGAATTTGAACCCAGCTAGATTCCCACATGGATAATCCACCTGCTTGTCTGCATTGTCATGAGATGCCTAGTCTGCTATTCTTACTTATAGCAGCAGAGCCTCTCTAGCTTGGGTTTCCAGCTGCAAGTACTGCAGATATTACCGGACTAAAGGGGTCTGTTTGCCTACGCACATCAAAGCCCAAGAAGAAACAAACAGGTGTTTGAAGCCAAGAAAGTAGGGATTTATTAAGGAGATGGCACCGTGCCCGGAGTCACAGGTAGCTCTTGCTCAAAGACCTGGCTCGCCGATGGCTTCCAGGGGATGGATTACATAGGGAAAACAGTCTTTCATCATAGTGACTAATGGAGTTAGGGTTGTGGTCTCTACTGACTGGTTGGTGGGAGGGTGGAGGTAACTCGTCATTGCATCTGACCTTGATGTTGGCCATGGAGTTGTTCTGTCCAACTTTACAAGGATTTGTTTTGGGGGATCGTTTCACTTTTCTGGGTCTGGATCTAAAACACAACTGAGACCAAGATATTTTCTTTAGATGGATTGACAACTCTGTCTCTGTAGTCAATAGACCAAGAAACTTGTTCCTAAGACTACTGGATGCTGACCAGAGCCTCATTGTCCTGAGAGTTTAATGATTAAGCAAGGGAGAGGGAGGTGGGTGAGTCAGGGTGCTGGGTAAGGCCAGTTTGCATCAAAGTAAAAAAAGTCAAAATAAAGGGCAGATTAAAGAAAATAAATTTTCTGTGCAGTTACATAGACATCTACCTAAAAATTATGTAAGACAAAATGCCAAATTCTGAGCCCTGGCTGGGCAGCTCAGCTGGTTAGAGCATCATCCCAACACACCAAGTTGTGAGTTTGATTCCTGATCAGGGCACATACAAGAATCAACTGACTGCCCAGCGGGTGTGACTCAGTGCTTGAGCATTGACCCATGCACCAAGAGGTCACGGGTTCAATTTCCCATCAGGGCACATGCCTGGGTTGAAGGTTCAATGCCCAGTAGGGGGTGTGCAAGAGGCAGCTGGTCGATGTTGATGTTTCTCTCTCATCAATGTTTCCATCTCTCTCTCCCTTCCTCTCTAAAATCAATAAAACATATTTTAAAAAAAGATCAACCAATGAACGCATAAATAAATGGAACAACAAATCTTTGTTTCTTCTCTTCCTTTTTCTCTCTCTCTCTCTAAAATCAATCAATCAATACTTTTTTTTTAAATGCAGAACTCTGGCTTACATAAAGCCATCCTTGCCAAGATGACTTGCTTAATGGCCACACCCAGTCTAGAAGGGTATTCTTGGGTCCATGACAGAGCATTGGTTGCTGTGCCGTGCTGCAGTTACACCTTCATTGTCTCAAGCTGGCCAGTGATAGCAGAGGCTCACATGTACGATGGTGAAGGCAACTGAGCAGGTAGTTGCTGTTTTATGGGTCATTGCAGGTTCTAGCAAATATTTTCCATATTTTTACTGGTGACGTTTATTGAAGTTGAGCTGCCTGGATTCACTAGTGCTCATGAATGACTTAGATTTGGGAAGAGAAACGTGATGGCTGGCAAGAAAATTTAAGTCTGGCAAGAACTTTCAGAAATGTGGATGGAAGGGTGACAGAAACAGGTGGCTGGATTGTCTTATTTGACTTAAGAACCAATGTGTTCTTTGTTTCGGGTTGCGTTCCCAGAGAAAACATTGGGAATCTGAGATTTGCACATAGGAAGTTTATGGTGAGGGTGCGGTGGGGCTGTTGTTAGTGTACCACCTATGGGTGAGTGAGGGAAACAGAGATAAGCACAAGGGAAAAATAAACTGCTATCCAGTCACAACAAAGAACACACTCTTCACTTAGGGAGCACTGGTCCTATATATTGTCCCAACTGAGACAAGGGCAACTTCATTCCCATCCTCCTCCCAGCCCATCTTCAGATGAGGGCTGCCTCCAGGACAGTGACCTTGGTGTTTCAGCTGGGAAGCTTCACTACTCCCAGTAGCTAGAGAATCAAAGGTTGTACTCCTGAGAAGATAGTGCTGGGGGAAGGGAAAGGTGGATCTTGCAGCACGTAACCACATCCACCGGTGTTTTTCATATTGGAACGAACAGATAGGAGATGTTTATTAAAGGTTTATAAAAATAGGCAATCCAGGAGACAAAGGAGACCGCTAGGCAGTTGATGTACTGACCACATGTGAAACGTAACATCATACAGAATCAACAATAATTGTGTTGCCCAGTAGGCTTGTGGCCATCTCAGAAGCAGACACATGGCTTCTACTCTTGTGACTCCAACATAATTGCAATTTAGATTTTCTCTCTGTATGTGTCTCCCTCTACTAGGCCTCCATACCCACTGTTTGCTCTTCACTTCTTCCGACTGCTCTTCCTTTTGCATTCATATCTTCTTCCTAAGAGAGAATCTACTTGGGTCCATGAGTTGCCCTCCAAAATAGATTGCCCCAGGTGGATTGATTTAGGGGCAGGGCTGCCTCAACCTATATAAACTGGTTGCCTTTGGTCAACAAACCAATTTTTGCTTTATTTCAGCTGTGGCCAAATGACTAAGCAAGTCAAGATATATATTCAAGGACTCTCATGGGTCAGTCTGCTCAGAAGAAACCAGGACCCTGACAGGTATGACTACTCAGACTCTGTGACAACAGGGCCTCCAACTTCTCTCCTTGAGGGCAAGTTCAAGACAGCAAAATAGAGACAGGTACATCCTTGCACAAAATAAAGGTGTTGAATTAATAAATACATTTTAATGGTATTTGTGAAGATTATTAATACAAAATAGGGACTAGATATGGATAAGATACAATAGAAACACTGAAAATATTATTGTGTAACAATAACTACCCAAAATCATTTTAAAAGCAATGGACTCTTTTGAAAGGTAGCAGAAGTAGCAAAAGGCTTAAAGGTTTAGAACAGCATAGAAATGATCTACCCCTTAAGGAAAACAATAGGACTCTATTCCCACCTCACTGCTCTTCATTCTGTGCTTGTAATCTCTTAGCTGTTTATTTTGTTTGTTACAGATCATAATACTGTTTCTTCATTTATTGATTTTAGACATCACCCGATTTTTATTATGGTATATGGGGATTGAGTTCTCTTAGCTCTTCTTTTGATTGGGGAATTATATTAAATTCAACCATCCATAAAGAGTTTTGAATATTAGCTTACTATTATCCTTTAACACTTTAATATGAATAAACCCTTCAAATTTTTCCATGTTTGACAGCTAACTAAATGAGAACATTTTGGGAAAAAAATTGGTATCTTCACAGAAAAATAAGCCTGGCAGAGAGACACACAGTGAAAAAAGATATGAGAGGAAAATGTGGTGATTTCTACTTTAGCTGATTGTCTTGGTGTTTACCTACAAATCTAAATAATCTGTTATAATCATGCACACAGTTATGAGATCATAACTACCTATAATGGGGGGCAGGAAATACAGCCTTCTAGCAGGTACATTGTCACTGTGAATAAAATATTGGTTCTATTAGAATGAAAGGAGAGAATGTATATTGGATAGTCGCTTCCATGACCATTTAATTATTTTTTTTTCTATTTTAAAAAATGATGGAACCTGATTTTCTAAAGAAAAATAATGGAGAATATTAAAGAGATTGGGAATGAATAAGATGCTGTTCTGATTAAAAAAAAAAAAAGCTCTATTTTTTGTTAAGAAAAATTTTTTTAGACATTTTTATTGATTTCAAAAAGGAAGGAAGAGAGAGAGAGAGACATTGAGAGAGAGAAAAAAACATCAATGATGAGAAAGAATCATTGATCAACTGCCTCTTGCACCACTAACCAGCCCCCGCACCACCACCACCACCGCCACCACCTGGGGATCAAGCCTGCAACCTGCCAGGAATCAAATCCTGACCTCCTAGTTCAGTGGTTCTCAACCTTCTGGCCCTTTAAATACAGTTCCTCATGTTGTCACCCAACCATAAAATTATTTTCATTGCTACTTCATAACTGTAATGTTGCTACTGTTATGAATCGTAATGTAAATATCTGATATGCAGGATGGTCTTAGGCGACCCCTGTGAAAGGATCGTTCGACCGCCAAAGAGGTCGCGACCCACAGGTTGAGAACCGCCGTACCTAGTTCATAGATTGACACTCAACCACTGAGCCACACCAATCTGGCAAGAAAAATTTTTTATGTATGCAGAATACTACTTCTAGTAATATACACAACGGTGTTAGAGAACATGATATAAATTGATGGCCCTGAGAGTCCTACGAGTTAGAGAGAGATTGTAGTCTTTATTACAAAGATCATGAAACCAAGGCATGGAAAGACCAAGTGTCTTCCCCAAGGTCATATGGCTATGAGTTCTAATTTATTTTCTAGTTTTCTTACTTTGGCATCGTATGGGAGCCTTGTGGGAAGGAGAATCTTCCACGAAGGGCCTTGATAGTGTTCGGAGTTGGTGCGTGCAAACATGGCACCAATGTCAAAGTCATTTAGCTTCTCCTCAAGCTGTTCTTCCTCTTAACCACTGCACATTTGTCAAATAAGGCTGGGACCTACTATTTGGGACCCCCATTCACTGTAGTGTAACATAAATCTTGGCATCAAATCCTGTTGTACAGGTACTGTGTGGATTTTGGATCCTCCATAAGGCACAATATTCATGTGGTAGTTATGCACATTTGACTATATAGTTAGTAATGCAAAGGTGAGTGGCCTGGCCTCTGTATTTTTATACATAAAGAGAGATAAACAAGATCCAATTGTTTAGACTGCAGATTGTCTAATCAATAATAGACATAGTGAATATAAGAGTAAGTGATTACAGAGTTTATTTTAGAGAAACTGAAAATACTACGTGCATTTTACATTTCTGATGTCATGCAATTCCTTCCTTCATTTAGTTATTCATTTGAGTTGTGCTTTTATTAAAGACTTTGTGTGCCCTGGCTGGTTTGGCTCAGTGGATAGAGCATCAGCCTGTGGACTGAAGGGTCCCAGGTTCAATTCTGGTCAAGGGCATGTACCTTGGTCCCCCGTAGCGGGTGTGCAGGAGGCAGCTGATCGATGTTTCTCATCGATGTTTCTAACTCTCTATTCTTCTCCCTTCCTCTCTGTAAAAAATCAATAAAATATATTTTTAAAAAAAGACTTTGTGAGAGGTCTAAAAGAATGGAAAAAATTAGTCATAGTATTGTGCCTTAAGAAAAGTGGGTTATTATAGAATGTTAATTTTAAAATAAAAAATAGTTGACTGTTTTCCTGAGGTCATTATATCATTATAACTATTTAAAAGTAATCATATAGTCAAGCACCCAATTGAAGTTGTATTGTACTAGGTATTGAAAGCACTTTCAGAACACTAAAATGAATGGCAATATTTCAAATATAAGATATCTGTAAATTCACACTGTACATAAAATTGCACATCAGTAATTTAAAGAAATTCAAATTTCTCTTTCAAACATCAAATACCTGACTTCCTACCACAATAGTAATTTGTGTACACTCTCTCTATGTCTAATACCCGTAAAGATACACCAATTACATAGTACCAGAGGTACTGCTGGTGGTCTTTTCTTCCATATTACACAAGGGTTTTTTGGGGGGAGGGAGGAGCTTAATCTTTATTTTTATGTTTCTCATTTTGGATAATTTCAAACACCTGTGAAAATATAATAACACAATGAGCTCTTAGGTACCCGTCATCTAGATCTAGCAATGATAAATTTATGGCTTATCCTGTTTATCCCTTCCTCACCCCAATTATTTTGAAGTAAATCCTAGACATCATACCACTTATCTGTAAATACGTTTGTATGTGTCTCTGCAAGGTAAAGCATATCCTTTCAAAAACATAACCACTGTGGTAGATTACATATAATCAACCCCACCTTTTTACCCCTCCTTCCATTAATAGGTGCAGCCTAATTCCCTTCACCTTGAACTCAGCCAGAGTAACTTGTTTGACCAAGAGAATGTGGCAGAAGTATCGTTCTGGCATTTCCAAGGTTAGGTCCTAAGAAGCCTAGAAGCTTCCATCTGGATCTCTTGAGACACATTCTCTGAGAGCCCTGAGCTGCCAAGTAAAGTCTGACAATCCTAACACAGCCACACTGAAGAGAACACATGTAAGGGCTTTGGTCAAAAGTCTCAACTGAGCCCAGTCTTTCTTGCTTCTCTCCAAAGCAGGAGGCATCTTGACCCTCCAGATTTGCCCATCTGCCAACTGAATACCACTGAGTTATCTTAGATGGTGCCACACAGAACAGAAGAATCATACAACTGAGCCTTGCTCAAAATCCTGACCCACAAGGTTTTAAGTTTGCCATGTTAAGCCACTAACCTGGGGTTATTTACTATGCTGCAATAGGGAAAAAAAAGTGAAACGATCACAAAACCATCATCACTCTAAAAATAATTAGCAATAATTCCCTAAAATATCAGAGAGCCAGTGTTTAAATTACAAATAATCTTTATTGTCTCATAATCTCTTTAACATTTTGCTTTGATCTGGATCTGTGTAAGGCCCATACATAGCAACTGATTTTTGTATCTCTAAAAATCTGTCAATCTTTGGTTTCCTCTTTGGTTTTTGTTTTTCCCCAAATTATTTGTTTAGAAAACTGGATTATTTGTTCTCAGAATATCCTACAATCTGGATTTTAGTATTGTTTAATATGTTCAGCTGTCACCTGGGATTTCTGCAAATCTGTAGAGGCTCGATCAGTGTCAGGTTTGATTTGCGGCAAAGCTGTATTATAGGTGGTGGTGTACACTTCTCTCGGGAGATAGATCACTTCAGTTTGTCTCTTGTTTTGTGATGTTGGCAGCCATTGACAATCATTGCCTGGATCCATTTAACTAATTTGGAGTTGCAAAATGGAGATTGTATCAGTTAGCTATTACTATATAAGGATCAAAAAATCTCAGCAGCATATAATAAGTGTTTATTTAGCTTATTTACCATTGTTGTGTCATAAACCAGTGAGTGAGATACAAGACTCTTTAATGAGCCAATTAATTAGGAGTCATTTATTGCGCTGCCCAGAGGGAGGTGTTTCTTCCAAATCTCTGAGCAAAGTCACACAGGAAGTTTCTGGTATTTATACCTTTTGAGCTTCTTTGTCTGCAGGTTTTACAAAGGGCTCTGTGTGCGTGATTGTTACAGACAGTTTGTAATCTTGGATACATAAAGAACAAACATTTGGCATAAGAATATGGGAATTATTATCAGTATTAGTCCATTACTTTAGATGGCGAGATTGCAAGGTCAGACAGTTAAGTTTTTATCTTTTTCTATTATTCAAACCAAAACAGCTATTCTACAGAATAAGAGACTATCTAAAAATGACAGAGTTTACAGAACAAGGGACTATCTAACAATAGCAGAGAATTTTCAAACAGCAGTTTTTATACAAGATGGAGGTTGCTATGCTTCACCATCACTTGCACCTCACCTTAAAATCAAGAGGTGCCAAAGTAGTTCTGCCTCTAGCAGCAGGCAGGCAAAGAATTAGGCTCCAGGTTAAAGCCCTGAAGGACTGCTCACAGGCAATGTAAGGCTTTGCCTGGCAGGCCTCATGGGGAGGAGCTGTCCTTCCCATGCCAGACTTAGTACCGGGTGCAATACAGTCTCTGGAGCTACGGTTGAGGACTCATACCCTCCCTGCTCGGACCAGCCATGCTCTTCCACACGTCCTCATTCCTAGCCTAGGTGCCTCTATCAACAGTTCTCTTTATCGGGGACCTCAGTTGGGGTACTTTCCAGGCATATCCTCTGAGTTCTCCTTATTGGGGGCCTTGGTTGAGGCATTTTTCTCCACTTGAACTCGGTATTTTTGCACTCTGAGCCTTTCCATTGAGCCTTTTGCTCAGAGTTCCTCTGAAGGGAGATGATTATCCTGTCTGCAATGCATCTACCTCACCCTCGCCCAGCGTTGTTCCATGGGGGAAAATGGAACACTGCAGAGCTGGCCGCCTTCTCTTTTGCCTTTTGCCACGTTGTTGCCTTAAGTGAATAAGGCTTAAGTGTTCCTTTCAATTTGACCTCCTTGACACCTGGCAACTCAGCAGGAGGGCATTGCACATTACATAGAAAAGTGTGTGGTTACTAAAAGGAGCAAAGAGCTGGGTCAATGACACCATCTATCAGAGTGGTATTTCATTATGATTCTTTATTAATTAGTCAGTGTACTTCTATGAAGAGAAATGTGCTAGTCTTTCAAAATATTAGATTCTTAGCATTTAGAAATTTTAAGAGATTTTTAAAATTAATTTATGGAGTGCAAACATATTTGGTATTTCAAAATTTATTGCAATTACTATTCTGATTTTGCTCAATCTGTCCCATCTTTTGCTATAGGAGCTCTGTGAAGTTGCTTCTGAATCCTTTGACATGAACAAGTGGTCTCTGATAGCTTCCTTTCCTCTGGTGTGACAGGATGCTCCCGACCTGAAACTGGGCATTCAACACTTAATTTTATCACATATATACATGCAGATCTAGGGATGGAAGGGCCAACGTGATTTTTAACATATCTGCGGTTTATTTTTAGTTGTTGAAAGACTAATTTTGTTAAGAAGAAAACTTATGTATGAAATATGATTTAAAATTTCAAATTGCTTAATATGGTGTTGTGATAGTTTTCACTGTATTTCTGAAGAAAAGGCAAGCCACAGTGAGGGAGGGCTGACTTCAGAGAGAATAAGGGAGGAAGATCACCACCATGTGCCATGTCAGCTTCATCCCCTTTTCAGTCTGGAACCCGAAGCAACATGACATCTTCTATCAAGAACTGTTGGAATCACCTGTGGCCGTAGCCAAGCCTTAAAGACAGCTGCTACATCTCTCCTATAGTCAAACATATTTAATTCATCACTCAGTTTGATTCAACAAGTACTAATCGAGCACTAGCATTGTGTAAAAGCAACCAGCTGGGTGCTATGGGAAATATAGAAGAAATACATGAGAAAAATAAAATATATTCCCTGATTATACAGTCAAGCTGGAAAGGCAAGGTTAATGCAGGAAAAACTAGATTATGACCCAGAATAATATGTAATTATGTGTTCAAACAAGTGGTACTAATACTTGTTGCTACAGGATTTCAGAGGAAAGAGAGATTAGTTTAGCCTGATGGATTTATGGAGGAGTTGTTTCTGCATCCAAACCCTGAACAATGAGGGTTAGTTCCAGGGGCTGAGAAGGAAGCGGGTGGAGCAGTGACAAAGGTGAGAGTAAAATGGCACAAAGGACAGTGGAGAGGGTAGCCACCTGCATGGAGGGCTCAGGCTTGGGTGTTGAGCAGATACATTTGGGGCACAGGGGCCAGAATCAGTCCCTTGGCAGGTTTGAATGTTTGGCTGAAGAGCTTAGATTTCAGAAATGCACCTGTGCCCTTCACCTCAGCTGCCAGGGTTATTGCTATTAACCAGTTGCTAGCATTTTGTTTCTGGAAAAAATCCAGACATACAATTTAATTAGGAAAAGAACTATCAGAAATTGAAGTGGTAAAAAAATGCAGAGGCTTAAGTGAATGGCAAGAAAATAAGGTAGTACATTTAATGTACCATCTACAGTGGGGCCTTGACGTACAAGTTTAATTCATTCCATGATGGAGCTCGTAACTCAAATTACTCGTATGTCAAATCACTAAAGTGAACAAGTGAGACACGTGATGCTGGGCTGATGTTGT
The DNA here is from genome assembly GCF_964212035.1 of Myotis nattereri. NCBI lineage: Eukaryota > Metazoa > Chordata > Mammalia > Chiroptera > Vespertilionidae > Myotis > Myotis nattereri. The sequence continues at coordinate 80,025,248 of NC_138082.1, read as the reverse complement.
GGCGTTCACTGTGACGTTCGCTGCACCAACTAGCGGTGGGGTATCTGAAGCTGGCTCGTAACCCGAATTTTAGCTCGCAACTCAAAGCAAAAAATCAGCCCAGAGACGGCTCATATCTCGAAAAACTCGTTAGTTGGGACACTCATAAGTCAAGGCCCCACTGTATAGTCAAATTGCACCAGTTGTTCCAATAATAGTCTATATAGTGTTTTCCCTTCTGAACCATTGTGTTGTGTTTAGTTGCCATCTTAAAACGTATTTGGTGCTCCCCTCTCTTCCTATCTCTACAGTCAGAGCTTTTATATTAAGACTAGAGGCCCGGTGCACAAAATTTTGTGCACTGGCGGGGGGCGGGGGGGTAGGGGGGGCTGTCCCTCAGCCCGGCCTGTGCCCTCTCGCAGTCTGGGACCCCTCGGGAGATAATGACCTGCTGGCTTAGGCCTGCTCCCAGGTGGCAGAGGGCAGGCCCAATCCCTAGGTGCAGCCCCTGGTCGGGCTCAGAGCAGGGCTGATCAGGAGGTTGCAATGCCACCCTCACTCACGCTCAGGGTAGGGCCGATTGGGGGTTGGGGCACCGCCCCCTCTCCCACTCAAGGCAGGGTCAATGCGGAGGTTGGGGCACTGCCCCTTGTCACCCACAGAGCAGGGCCAATCAGGGGGTTGGGGCGCTCCCCCCTTTCACTCACAGAGCAGGGCCCATCAGGGGGTTGGGGCTCCGTACCCTGTCACGCACAGAGCAGGGTCGATAAGGGGGTTAGGGAGCTCCCCCCTGTCACGCACAGAGCAGGGCCCATCAGGGGTTGGGGAGCTTCCCCCTGTCACGCACAGAGCAGGGCTGATCAGGGGGTTGAGGAGCTTCCCCCCCGTCATTCACAGAGTAGGGCTGATAGGGGAGTTGGGGCACCACCCCCTGTCACACACAGAGCAGGGCGGATCAGGGGGTTGGGGCGCCGCACGCTGTCACACTCAGGGCAGGGCCTGTGGGGGGCAGTTGGGGCGTTGCCCTCTATCACCCACAGAGCAGGGCTGATCAGGGGGTTGGGGCACCACCACTGTCACACTCAGGGCAGGGCTGATGGGGAGGTTATGGCTCTACCCCGTCGCACACAGAGCAGGGCCCGAGGGGGGGTTGGGGTGCCGCACCCTGTCACACACAGAGCAGGGCCAATCAGGGGGTTGGGGCACCTTCCCTTGTCACGAAACAGAGCAGGGAGGATAGGGAGGTTGTGGCCCCGCCCCCTGTCACACACAGAGCTGCAGGGCTATCAGGGGGTTTCAGCGATGCCCCCTGTCACGCTGATCCTGGTGCCGGGAGGCCTCGTGGCTCTGCTGATCCCGGTGCTGGGAGGCATATTACCCTTTTACTATATAGGATAGAGGCCTGGTGCACGGGTGGGGGCCGGCTGGTTTGCCCTGAAGGATGTCCTGGATCAGAGTGGGGACCCCCACTGGGGTGCCTGGCCAGCCTGGACAAGGGGATGATGGCTGTTTGCAGCTGGCCACACACCCTTCAGGGTGGGGGTCCTCACTGGGGTGCCTGGCCAGTCTGGGTGAGGGGCTGAGGGCTGTTTTCAGGCTGGCAGGTGACTGAAGTTCCCAACTGCTCCTTTTTTTCTTTTTTTATTCTGGGCCAGCTTTAGCTCTGAGGCTTGGCTCCAGCTCTTAGGCCTCCACTGCTGAAAGCAGGTTTCTGGTTTGTTTGGGTTCTATAATCAAAACACTGTTTCAACTCCAGCTCTGAGATCCCAGCTGACTGAAAGCAGGTTTCTGGGGTTTTGTTTAGCTTCTATATTTGTATCAATGTTTCAAACTGCAAGCTCAGAGGCCAGCAACGGCAGGTGGGGAACGTTGGAGTCCTCCGTCACTGAAGCAAGCAAGCCTCATGTTAGCTTCAAGCTGCCTGGCTGCTGACCGCCATCTTGGCCTGAAGTTAATTTGCATATCACCCTGATTAGCCAGTGGGAAGGGTAGTGGACGTACGGCTAATTACCATGTTTCTCTTTTATTAGATAGGATGTGAGTCTTGACCTTTTCTTAAGCCACTAAATACCAATTATTTAGCACCTGTTAAATGGTTAGCATTATATTTGGTCAGGAGAAGATTTAAAAAAAGTAGAGATAAAATATCCTACTGAGTCATCTCTTGGGATGACAACATTTCCATTTGTGAAATGATTAGACCATAAGAAAGGTAGAGAAGGAGGCAGGAAGAGAGGGAGGGAGGCAGGAAGAGAGGGAGGGAGGCAGGAAGAGAGGGAGAAGGAAGGAAGGAAGGAAGGAAGGAAGGAAGGAAGGAAGGAAGGAAAGAAGGAAGGAAGGACAAAAGAAAAGGAGAAACAGAGGAGAGAGTGAAGGAGGGAGGAAAGGAAGAGGGAGCACTAATGAGCATACTGTAGGGTCAGGGTTAGCCTACAACTCTCTGTGTTGGGCCTGTTTCTCTACTGCCTACAAAGTAGGAGTGTAACCTGGTCACCAAAAGTTTTAAAAATTCCCCATGTCATTGCCCTGTTGGTGATCCATTGGTTGGAGCATCGTCCATGCACCAAAATGGTTTCGGATTTGATTCTGGGTCAGGGTACATACCCAGGTGCGGGTTTGATCCCCTGTCAGAGTACATTCAGGATGCATACGGGAGGTAGCCAATCAATGTTTCTCTCTCATATCAGTGTTTCTCTCTCCTGTCCTTTCTCTAAAATCAATAAAAGCATATCTTCTGGTGACAATTAAAAATACAAAAAATACTCCCCATGTGATTCTACAGTGATCTCTAGGTTGATAATCATTGTACTAGAATCTGAAATCATCACAATAAGCAAAACCAGCTGGCTGGACCTATTACTGTTTGCAACTTTGAGCTGTCTAAATTGACCTAAAATACTTCATTCTAAGTTAGGGTTCCCAGAAGGTGAAATCCTCCAAGGAGGATTCAGTTTACTATTCAGCAAATCTAGGAAACATATTTCCATTCATTAGACTGTGTTATTGCAACCTCGGGACTATTGACATTTGGGCTGGTACTGCTGTTGACACTATTGACATTCTTTGTTAGGGGGCTGTCCTGGGTATTAAAGGTGTTTAGCAGCATCCCTTGCTTCTACTCGCTAGATACCAGTAGCACCCCCACCCTTGTTACAACAAAAAAAAGTCTCCAGATGTTGCCAAATGTCCTTTTGGGGGAGGGGGTGGGGAGCAGTTAAAATCAGGTCATTGAGAACCACCGCAGCAGTGAGCTCCTCAGAGATAGGGCCCATTTCTGATTTATCTATTACTGTGTGGCAAGCAGCATACGTGGCACAGAGCAGGTCTGTGATAAAAAGCAAGCTGATGAATCAAAGCCCTAGATTTCTGCTCATGTGCTGTGTGTCCCTATTATGTTCATATTGAATCGCCTCACAGATAGTCCCAGGAATGGAACAAGAAAGGGTTGTGTTGGCTCCACGTAATCTTTATGATGAAACAACATTTCAATCAAAGGTCAAGGCCCTACCCATGATAAAATGCAGACAGATTACTCCAGCACGGTATGCAATTAGTTTTCATAAAAATTATTTTTTCATTTATTTAAGGAAAAGGATCGTTGACAGTTTAAGTCTGGCAGGGAAGGTGGTGGGATGAAGGCAACTGACACATCTCACTGAATAGAAAAGGCTTTCTGGAACATGGGGAGGGGCTGGGGTATGATCAACTTGGTCTGTGAGGAACATTGAAGGGTCAGTCATGCTGAACTACGAGAGACCCCGTCTTCACTACAATGAATGCACATTGGGAAAAACCATCTTTTAATTGCTTTAATTTTGTTAGGCAAGGGAGGCATGGAAAAAGTGTGTGTGTGTAAAATCACATTTAAAATGCTATCTTCTGGTGTGGGATGTTGGTAGAGGGGGAGGCGATGGGTGGGGAACAGGGAATATATGGGAACTCTGTACTTCCCTCTCAATTTTGCTACGAACCTAGAACTGCTGTTGAAAAAAAAAATACTATTTTAACTTTTGCTAAAACGCTAATGCTAATCGTAGTGGACTCTAACCATATTTTCAAAATTTCCTATTTCGGGTGTCCTTTTCATACTTAATGACCTCAAAACTCGTCGTGGTTCAGTGATAACAGCTGCTCCAAGGAAACATTAATGAGGCAAACTCCCTGGCGGGGGCGAAGCTGAAGTCGAGGTCATTCTAAGACGCGGACTTCCAGAGAGCTTTGGCTGCGTGGTCTTCTCACCAAATTTCTGATTTTGAAGGTCCCTGATTTGTATCTTAATTGAACTGCAGTTCAAATCTATTGCGAGCACAATATAGGGGACTTTGGAAGATGAAGCAGCACTTTAGGTATTTTTAATTTTTCAAGGCACTGCGTTTTAAAATCTACCCTAACAATATCCACATACGCATTAGCTCACTGCTGAAATATATACATTTTTAGGAGGCAAATCAAGAATGTTTTTAAAAGGATTTATATTCCTCTACTTACTCCAAGGCAGTTTTGGGTTGCTAAACCCTATCAGTAGTTGATTTTTTTTTTTTTTTTTGATCCTCACCTGAGGATATTTTTCCATTGATTTTTAGAGGGAAAGAGAGGGGGAAAGACACATCGATTGGTTGCCTTCCACACTTGCCCCAATCAGGGCTGGGAATCAAGCCTGCAATGGAGGTACATGCTCTTGACCACACTTGAACCTAGGGCCCTTTAGTCTGCAGGCTGATGCTCAATCCATGGAGCCAACTGGCTAGGGCTGTATTTCTTGTTTGGTTCCCACATTTCTAAATGCTCAACCAGTTTTATTCACCCAACATATATGTACATGTTCTGAGTGCTCTTTTAGGCATGAAAGATATGCAGATGGTCTTTGCTTTAGGGATGATATTTAATACTCTCCCTGTCAATACCACATCCAATTTATCAGCAAGTTCTAGTCTCAAAATCTATCTCAGATCTGTACATTTCTTTGCATTTTTATGACTCTTTATCAAATCCAAGACATTGTTCTCTCTCTGAGGGTTCCCACAATAGCCTCTAAATTACGCCTTTTCTTCCTTATCCACCCTTCTATTCATTCTTCATATTGCAGTTTAAGTAATTAAAAAAAAATCACCCAGAATATTGTTACTTCCTTGTTTAAAATGGGTCAAAAGCTTTCCATTGCACCAAGAAGGAAATTCAAACTTTTTGCCAAGATGCTCAGGACTCTGCATGTTGTCTGGTGCCTACCTCTCCACTCCTATCTAGTACTTCTTGCCCACCAAGGCTTTAGCCACACCTGGTCTTCTATTTTAAACCCACCAGTTATTTCTTCCATTGGGCAACTCTCCCCACAGATGTTTACATTACTGGCTCAATCTCAGTCTTCAGAGCAAAAGTCACCTCCTTAGAGAGGCCTCCTCTAACAGATCCATTGAAAACCGGCCTCTCCATGTTTATTTCTCTTAGAGTATTTATCACAATCTGTGTTTACTCATTTATGTATTTGCTTATTTATTGTCTATTCCCCCCTCTAGAAAATAAGGTCCAAAATATAAGGGTTTTGTTTTGTTTATTGCTATATCTCTATACTTGAAGTTAAGGTCATTCTAAGATGGTCCAGGGTTGGTCAGGGCATGTCCAGGAGGCAACCATTTGATGTGTCTCCCTCACATTCATGTTTCTCTCTGTCTCTCCCCTGCGGCCTCCCTCCCTTCCATGCTCTTTGAAAATCAATGGGAAAAAAATCCTTGGGTTAGGATTAACAACAACAAAAAAGATGGTCCAGTGTCTTGAAGGGAATATGGAATTTAGTAGACACTCAATAAATATTTGCAGAGTCAATAAATTCCCCCACATTGTCTAGCTCTGGTTATACAAAAGAGCATCAATAAATACTTTTTGATCAATTGACACAGAAGGGCCCATGCTAGGAATCAATGCCTTTGCAGACTTATAATATGTTTTGAGTCATAGTTCTATAACATTTTGTTCTTCAGAGCCACTAGGATTACAGTGTTATAAACTTATGGTGTAAAATATATAGAATAGTAATACATATATGATTAATAGAATAGTAATATATATATATATGTGTGTATATATATACACACATTTTTACAAACCTGTATTGCAACACTTTCTAAAGGATGCCCTAGGCCTCCATCACCCTATTAGCTGTGTCCATGGGTTATGCATATATGCATATAAGTTATTTGGTTGATCTCTTCTAAACCACCCATCCACTCCTGCCTTTCCTCTGAGATCACATAGTCTCTTCTATGCTTCCATGTCTCTGGATCTATTATGTTCAACAGCTTATTTTGTTCATTAGATTTCACACATGAGTTGAGATCATGTGATATTTGTCTTTCTCTGACTGGCTTATTTCCTTTAGCATAATATTCTCCAGGTCCCTCCATGCTATCTCAAAGGGTAAGAGATCCTTCTTTTTAATGCTGGACAGTATTTTATGGTGTAATTATATAACAGCTTTTTTTATCCACTCATCTACTGATGGGCACTTGGACTGTTTCCAGATCTTCACCATTGTAAATTATGCTGCTATGAACATAAGGGAGCATACATTCTTTCTGATTCATGTTTCAGGTTTCTTAGGATATATTCCTAGAAGTGGGATCACTGGGTCAAATGGCAGTTCCATATTTAATTTTTTGAGGAAACACCATACTGTTTTCCATAATGGCTGCACCAGTCTGTATTCCCACCAGCAGTGTACTAGGGTTCCTTTTCTCCACATCCTCAACAACACTTGTCATTTGTTGATTTGTTGAATGACAGCCATTCTGACAGGTATGAGATGGTACCTCATTGTCATTTTAATTTGCATGTCTTTTATGATCAGTGACTTCGAGCATTTTTTCATATGTCTCTTGGCCATCTGTATTGCCTCCTTTGGAGAAGTGTCTATTTAGGTCCTTTGCCCATTTTTAAATTAGATTGTGAAGTTGTATAAGTTCCTTATGTATTTTATTAACCTTTTATCAGATGTATCATTGCCAAATATGTTCCCTCATTCAGTGGTCTCCCTTTTCCCTTTGTTGATGGTTTCTTTTGCTGTGCAAAAGCTTTTTATTTTGATGTAGTCCCATTTGTTATTTTCTCCTTAATATCCTTTGCCCTAGGAGATGTATCAGCAAACATATTGCTATGAGAGATGTCTAATATTTTACTGCCTATGGTTTCTTCTAGGATTTTTATGTTTTCATGCCTTACATTTAAGTCTTTTTTCCATTTTGATATTATTTTTGTGTATGGTATAAGTTGGTGGTCTAGTTTCATTTTTTTTGCATGTATCTGTCCAATTTTTCCAGCACCATTTATTGAAGAGACTGTCTTGACTCCATTGTATGCTCTTGCCTTCTTTGTCAAATATTACTTGAGCATAATGGCTTAGGTCAATTTTTGGAGTCTCTGTTCTGTTCCATTGATCTATATACCTATTCTTGTGCAAGTACCAGGCTATTTTGATTACAGTGGCTTTGTAGTATGACTTGATAGCTGGTATTGTGATCCCTCCAACTTTGTTCTTCTTCCTCCAGATATCTGTGGCTATTCAGTGTCTTTTTTTGTTTCCTTATAAATTTTTGGAGTATTTGTTCTAGGTCTGTGAAATATGCCATTGGTAATTTAATAAGGATTGCATTGAATCTATAGATTGCTTTGGGTAGTATGGACATTTTAATGATGTTGATTCTACCAATTCACTGCCTAGTGTCACCTGGTAGGAGTTACAGAGAGATCTGCAGATGGCTACTACTTGTATTGGGCTTAGAAGTGCCCTGGTGAGGCAGGCTGGTGCTAGTACCGGGTTTTGGGCCTCTTATTGATAGGTATGGGGCACTCCGAAGTCAGCTGCTGCTTGTTTAAGAGATTTTAGGAAAGTCTGAAGCCTGAACCAGGAGAGGCCATTCATATAGAAAAGCTGTTGCAAACAGCTTTGGTGGGGCTGCAAATTAGATGGGGTGGGGCCTCAGGGAATCACCAGGGCGAGTGAACAGTGTGAGCCACACTTATGGAAACTCAGATATGGCTGCCAGTCAGCTCTGGGACAGGGGAGGTCTCAGCATAGGAACAATGACACCTGCAAGCACCCATCTGGGAGGAAGCCACCCCCGAGGGTTCTTGCTCTAATGCCAGACAATCAGTTCCTCCCCTAATGTCCCAGGTTCCTTTCAAGCCTTCACCCCAGAGTTGGAGTTCAGAGGGATCAAGTCCGAGTAAGTCCATGCACCGGCCCTTTTAGGGGAACTCCCTGCGATTCCAGCAGCTTCTGTGCCACTCAGCCACAATCTCTGCTGGTTTTTATAGCCCAAAGTTATAGGGACTTCTCTTCCCAGCTCTGGAACCCTGGGCTGGGGGGTCTGGTGTGGGATGGGTCCCTTTGCTCCTCACAGGAGGCCCCCAGAGCCACATAACCCTCCTGAAAACAAAACAAAACAAAACAAAACACCACACATTGGTGTCAGGCCATCCCATCCATGCCTCTGCCCCTCCTACTAGTCTCCACGTGCTTTCTTCTTTACTTCTCTAGCTGCAGGACTTCCATTCAGAGTTATTATCATTTGCATTATTTATAAACATAACAGTATCAGCATATTTATAGAAGGGGAATTAAGGCAAAGTAGAGAATAATAGTCCTCAAGGTTACATTAACAAATTGTGGTCAGATTAAAAATTAGAACCTAGTGTTCCTGTTAGATACTGGGAGTTATTCATTATGCTATTACTAGAGGCCTGGTGCACAGATACGTGCACCAGTGGGGTCTGTTGGCCTGGCCTGCGCTCTCTCGCAATCCGGGCCCCCTCGGGGGATGTTGGATAGCTGGTTTTTGCCTGATCCCTGCAGGCCTGATCCAGACAGGAGGGAGCCCGATCCTGTGTGTTGAGCATCTGTCCCCTGGTGGTCAGTCCGTGTCATAGCAATCAGTCGATCAGTTGTTTGTTCACTTAGGCTTTTATATATATAGATTTTTTCAGTTTACATATCATAAATGTAACAAAATAATTTAAACATAGTATGAGCCAGACACTTTAAAGAAAGTTAATGAAAGAAAGAATAAAACAGATGCTGAAATAATGTCATACAACCAAATTTTCCCTAACTAGTAATTCAAGTAGATGGTTAAGATTTTTCTATTTTACATGATAGATTTCTGAACGATTAGAGATACTTCATGCTGATAATTTACTGGATGAACACAAAAAGTCCATTGGTATGGTTTTGTCATTTGAATATGTATTCAATTTCAGAAAACCAAGGTTTAAAAGGTGACTACAGATGTAAGCAAATTTAATTTCTTCCCATCATCTGATAAAGATGTTACAAAAGTTAAGTTACAGAACCTTTTTGTCTAGTTTTTGTTTTCTAAATATAAATTAGTATGCTGGCCAAACCTTATTTCTTGTGGGATAGTCAAAAGATGGTTAAAAAAAAAATCTATAGTTAATTACCATCATTTGTGGAGTTCTTACTATGGGCCACGAACTATCTAAGCCTTTCACATTTGTACACATGTAATCCTGATATATATATATATGTGTATATATATATATATATATACATACATATATATATATATCAGGATTACATATACATCAGGCACTATATATATATATATATATATATATATATATATATTTTTTTTTTTTTAATATATTTATCAGGATTATATATATATATATATATATCAGGCACTATCATTATGCCCACTTCTCAAATGAGGAAACTGAGGGCCAGGGAGGTGAAGCTGCACAGCCTCTAACTCCAACAGCTGGGACCCAGTTTACACACTAAAGGTTCCAGAAAGCAAAGATCCTCCCAAGCCACTTTGCTTTCAGGAATGTCAAGAGTTCCGGGCGGAACTTTGTAAAACAATTGACAGCTCTTGCCCTAGTCTGGGGTCAAGGGGCAGCTCGGCCACTCCCCCGGCCCTAAGCTCCGCCCAGCCACGCCCGCCCGCTCCTCTCTCTCCTTCCACCGCGCCCCGCACCCCGTCTCCCTAACTCCGCTCCTCCTGGGCGGCCCCGCGCCGGCAGCGCCCCGCTCAGCGCTGCGAATCACGTGGGACACACCCCCTAGTCCACCACCCCCTCGCCGTGACGTAATCACGCGCCCACGCCGTGGGGCGGGGGCGGGGGCGGGGCCGCGAGGGACCGACCGGCTGGGGGTGGGGTCGGCACAGGGTCCAGCTCCCGGCTCCGCGGCCATCGCTGCCTGCGTGGTCCCCTCGCTTCGCCGCTCCGCGCCCTCCCGGGCCCCGTGGAGCTGGGCGGCGTCGGCAGCCTCGCTCGGAGGGCACCGCGGCTTCAGGGGCTGGGCCTCCGGCCGGCGCAATGCCGGGCGCCGCGACCGCTCCGTGAGTCCGAGGCCGTGGCCGTGGCGCTGGGCGGCGGCAGGGCCGGGCCGGTCCGCTCATGGTGCCGCCACGACGCCTCCGCTGGGCAGGAAGGCCAGGTAGGCGGGCAGGGCCCCACGACTGCGCCCTGGGCGGCGGCCGAAGCGCCGTTAACGGTCGGCCGGGCGGCCCGACGGGGAGGCGGGCGGCGGGCGCGACTCCGGCCGCCGAGGCAGCTGCCCGAGCGCCGCCACCTCGGGACGTGGACGCTCCCCGGGAGGCGTCACTGCCCCACACTTGTGCCTCCGAAAAAGGAGGCGGGTTCCCCGCAACAGCTGTTTCCTCTCTGCTCCTGTGCGTTGCCATTTCGGTTTAAATGTCCAGATAGAGTGACGGGGTGGCGGAGGAGCCTTCCCCTTTACCACGTGAGCGCCTGGAAACGCGCCCCGGACTCACCACAAACGACTCCCTTTCGCCCGAACCCCGCTCGAGGTCGGGGGGCAGCGAAGCCGCGCAGAAGCCGCGCGTGCGGAGCCCTGTCCCGGGGCGGGCTCCCCGCAGAGGGGGCGGGCTCGGTCGGTGCGGTTCCCCGACGCCGTTTCCCGGGAGCGCCCGGCTGTGGTCTGTGCGCCGTGCGGAAGGTCGCTTTCCCATTTATTTTCTGTGCTCTGTGCCGTGTAATTCTCTGATGACAGTTTGAAGTCTGGGGCGGAGTGTCAGGCAGGTGGGCCGCACTTGGGCATTTCCTTTCGTTTGCGCTCATTTTGAGGACGGGCACAGAAGGTGCGCTGACTCTGACTCTGAGCTCTTCGCCTCCCGTCAGGTGCGTTGAGTTCCTCGCCGCCGTGTAGACTCAGGTCTGCCAGGTTTGCAGGCGCCGCTCTGGAGGACCTCGGCAAGGCCTGGAAGAGAAGGTAAACCGAGCCCTTTAGTGACGGTGTGACGTCCAGACTGCAGACCGGAACACGTGTCCGATGTGTCTGCCCTACGAATTTTCTCGTTTTTTTTTTTTTAAAGAATCCTCTCTGTTTTCTAAACAGACTGCAAATGGTGTGTGTGTGTATCATGAACCGAATGAGCGCCCAGAGCAGTGGCTTCACGCAGCGCCGGCGAATGGCCCTGGGCATCGTCATTCTCCTCCTGGTGGATGTGATCTGGGTCGCATCCTCAGAACTCACTTCGGTACGTGGCGCTGGCCTTGGAACGATGCTCCATTGTAATGACGACATCCCTCTTCCTCTGTCGGATCTCTAGTCATTACTCTCTTCTCACGCTCACTGAAAGCAGCGTTTTGAATATGGTTGAATTATTTATGTTTTCTTTGATACTGAATTAGAGTGAAGCTGAAAGGATACTCTTCGTTGTTTCATACACGTTTCTTGTGTCTTTTAGGGGTTGTTAGAAAGCGAGTATATGCATATTTTCTTAATATTTGAAGCTGTGTGTGTGTGTGTGTTTTTCTAAGTTCAGTTTATTTCTCTGTAAATGCTATTTTTAGGGGAACAGCCATCTAGGATGCAAAACCATTTGTCACCATTTAGTAGAATGTAAGAATGCTTTTGGACAAATGAGTGGACGTGATCAGAGTTATAATGTACAGCTCACTGTTGTGCACAGGCATGATTGTTGCATGTACCTTTATCTGCTGATTCAAACGTTACTATAAAGTACAGTGATTGCCTTTAGTTAAATTTTTTTAAAATATATTTTTATTGATTTTAGAGAGGAAGGGAGAGGAAGAGATAGAAACATCACGGATGAGAGAGAATCATTGATTAGCGGCCTCCTGCATGCCCCCTACTGGGGATGGAGCCTGCAACCTGGGCATGTGACCTTGACTGGAATCCAACCCGGGACCCTACAGTCCAATAGGCTGATGGATGCTCTATCCAGGAGGCAAACCAGCTATGGCTGTATTTTTTTTTTATTTTTATTGATGACCTATTGGCAGTATCATGGTATTTTGAATTCACAAGCTAGTTTTTCTCTCTACTTGTGCAGTTACTTTATTCTATTTGGTTAGTGATCCCTATAAAAAGACAAGCAATTTTATTTTCAGAAATTACTGTATTTAAACTTGCATGTTGCAATCACAAGGCTAATATACAAAAATAAACTAGCATTTATAAAATGGCCTGACATGTCAGAAGAATCCATTTGATACTACTGGTCATCTCACATCATAGCTAAGTAAATAGTTGCCATTGACATTGTATCTAATGAATAAATAAATTTTTAGTCGTTTTGGAATTAGGCTCTGGAGTAAAACAGACCATTTATTTTTAACTCTTCTATACCCCTCACTCTTCTATAACCTTCTTTTTAGATTAATATTCTGTTTTAAATACAAAAAAAAATCTCTTTAATGTTGACAGAGAAACAAGCCTATCTTTAACACGTTAAGCGCCAGTCAGTCACCATTGACTGACACTATGCTTTCTGTCCAGAAGACAAAACAGTCTGGGGGGCGCTTAACCCAGCTGGGTGTTAAACTTTTATTTTAGTTTTAAGTAGTTTGGTTTCTTATTTATCAGGCAAGAAAATTTACAGCAAAAGAGCACCTGATTAAATTATAATTTAGCAATCCATATCTAAGCAAAGTAAAAAACAAACACAAAAAACTGTCCCTATTTTTTTTGTGTGTGTGTGTCCCTATTTTTTAAAAAGTAAAATCTGTTACTAAGAGGATATTTTATAATTTCATTATCCAAGAGCATATGTAATGTGTCTAATTCGTCAGTACAGATATGCTTATCAAACTTGTGAAATTAAAAATTATATATATAAATAAAAAAAATCAGCCAGGCTGGTGTGACTCAGTTCAGTGGTTGAGCGTTGACCTATGAACCAGGAGGTCACGGTTCTATTCCCGGTCAGGCCACATGCCTGGGTTGTGGCTCGAACTCCAGTGAGGGGCATGCAGGGAGCAGCTGATCAATGATTCTCATCGTTGATGTTTCTAACTCTCCTCCTCCCTTCCTCTCTGAAATCAATAAAAAAATATTTTTTAAAAAGAAAATCAACCTTTTTATTATGGAAAACATCTAATATATACAGAGTAGAAAGAAGTATAATGAATTTTCATGTGCCCATCATTTACTTTTAACAATTGTCAAATTTTGCCGATCTTATTAACTTCTGATTGCATGTAAAAATTCTTTTATATTCATCTCAAACTGAAAATGACTTAATTTTTAAAAATATAATCACCATGCTATTAACATACCTAACAAAATTAACTACAATTCCTTAAATATGGATATCCAGTCCATATTTAAATTTCTTTGGTTATGTCAAGGACATTTTTTTAGTTTAAGATCTAAACAAAAGATCACACATTTCATTTGTTATAATTCTTAAGTCATTTTTATTCTTTTGCTGTATTCCCCTACGCCCCTCCCTTTATCATGCCATTGATTTGTTGGAGAAACTATCATTTTCCTGTAGGATGGATTACACTGTCAGTCTGTTTGGGGTGCTTTGGCAGAACCACCATAGGCTGTGTGGCTCAAGCAACAAACGTTTATTTCTCACAGTTATGGAGGCTCAAAAGACCATGGTCAAGATGCAGGCAGATTCTGCCTGGTGTGGAGCTGCTTCCTCGTTCTTGGTGGCAGTCTTCTCACTGTGTCCTCACAAGGCAGAGCTCTCTAGATTCTTTTTATGTGGAACTAATCTCATTTATCAGGGCTCTACCCACAGGCTCCACCTCCTAATATCACTATATTGGAGGTTAGTTAGGATTTTAACATGAATTTTGGGGGGGACCCAAGCATTTAGTCCATAACACATTCTGGATTTGACTGATTGCGTCCTTGGGGTGTCATTTAACATGCTCCTCTTTTTTATCCTATATAATAAAATCCTAATATGCTAAATGTCTGACTGTTCGACTGTTCAACCAGTCGCTATGACGAACACTGTCCACCAGGGGGCAGACACTCTGACCCGTAGGTTAGCTTGCTGCTGGGGTCCAGCCAATTGGGACTGGGCAAGACAGGCCGGACTTGTCCTGGAGCCCTCCTGCGGTCCCTCTCCAGCCCCGATCATGCACTGGTGTGGTCCCTTGGCCTAGCCCACGCCCTCTTGCAATCCGGGACCCCTCAGGGATGTCGGAGAGCTGCTTTCATCCTGATCCCTGCAGGCCAGGCTGAGGGACCCCACCGGTGCACGAATCCATGCACTGGCCCTCTAGTTTCCTATAAAATGGTAGATAGGTGTACAGTCTTGATTTGATTCAGTTTCAGTATTTAGGAAAAAATACCTTGGTAGTACTGGGCACTTCCTTGCATATCACAACATGAGGCACATAATGGCTGCAAGTCTTACCATGGGTAATGCCAGTATGAGAACTGTAAAGTTCCTTATCCACCTCTAAGTAATAGTTGAATATCCTTATGATTATTGCCCAGAAAGGGTATTTCATTAGAAGTGGTAAAGTGGCAATTTTTCTAAGGGTCATTCCTTCTGTATTTATTAGCTGGAATTCTGTAAGGAAGACTTTTTCACAGCTATTGTTTGGTTATCCTGAAACATGGTTTATAGAAAAAATGTTGGATAATCTTGATTCTGTTCCTTTATCCATTTTAAAATAATGTTGCCTAGCAATTTCCAGTGGTAACTATTGAGGGTTTTTTGAGTATCTTTATACATTCATGGATTTTTGTATACTTGAAGTTTCAAACAGTTGTAGTTATTTCTTTTGACACTTAAAGTTTCCTATCTTTGACCACTAGGAGCCCCTTCATGTTGTCTCTAATACCCTTTTAACATGATCTCTTTAATCTTTAACATCCTATCTGCTTTCTGGCACAAGATACCCTAGGCTCATCTGGTACATTTCCTGCCCTATACATGGATGTAGTCATTTCTTCAATAACGCATGGTTCAGATCACTATCTGGATTCTAGAAGTGCCCATTGCTCCATGGTTGCCATTTTTTCTGGTTCTTTCAGTGCAGATAACTAAAACTTTTTTTAGGAAAGGAAACATCATGAGTCCATACTGATATTTCCAGTTTAAACAAAGATTACATATTTTGTATAATTTCCTAATAACTTTAAATTTCATGCAATTTTCTTCATACACCATTCCATTTCATTGCCTGTTACTTTGGGATAACTGTTCAGGCAGTGCAAGAATAGTTTCTTTTAGGAAACTTCCATAACCTTTAAAATGGCCTGTCTCCTTTGCTATTCCCATGGTACCCTCTATACCTCTGTCATGGTTTTTAGCACGTTATGATGTGTGCTCTCCTTTCAGGAAAGCCTGTCTTATTTTTCTTTAGCTTCTAGCATAAACACTATTGCATAGTAGGTTTTCAGTGAATGTTGAACAGAACTTGTTTTTGCCAAGTTGTTCATGCTTTGTTTGGGTATATTATCCTTTTTTTTTTTTTCAAGGCAAATTCTGTATAATATTCAGAAATGAATCTAAAACATTTTTATAATCCCTCTAGAGTTTTCTTTTCCAAATGAACTTTTAGAGTTAAAAATCATGTAATGGCTTTGTTTTATTGGAGATAAGTAATTAGGTTTAAAGTCATCTCATAGTTTATGTAACTTTTTTCTCTCTAGTATGTTTTTACTCAGTACAATAAACCATTCTTCAGCACCTTTGCAAAAACATCGATGTTTGTTCTGTACCTTTTGGGCTTTATTATTTGGAAGCCATGGAGACAACAGTGTACAAGAGGATTTCGAGGAAAGCATGCTGCTTTTGTAAGTTTTCAATTTTAAATGTTTGTTGGAGACAGATATAGTTTTTCAAAGTTTAAAGATGTATTAGTTTCTTGAAGGACAGTCCAATTTTCAGTTGTTCAGTTAAGTGAGTGAACATAGCATATTATAAGAAAAACCTACTTTTGTCCGAAACTTTAAATGTATTCTTTTAATCACCTTCATATCAGAATATCTTGTGAGAAATCAAAGGTATATAATCACCCTCTTTTCTTTATCTCATGACATCCTCTGAGTTGTTAAACATTTTTGAACTAGCCTAAATCATTTAATGTGGAGATGATGATGAAAGTAAGGAAGAAGAGTAATATCTGGATCTCTAATCTTTTGTAGACTGGATGATTATCATATAATTGGTTATACCATTGATTGTAAAAGCAAAATTATTCAAGGTTTATTTGTTAAAATGAAAATAGCATATTTCAGGGCATGTTTCAGATGTTTGGCTAATCAAATTATGTTCTTTCAGTGCTGATTCATAGAAATAGAAACTGAAGTTTTGAGAATGAAGAATATAACACTGTCTCAATTTTTTTTATTCTCTCCCCTTTTCTTTTTAAAATTGTGGTAAAATATACATAACATCAAATTTATCATTTTAACCTTTTTTAAAAATATATTTTATTGATTTTTTTACAGAGAGGAAGGGAGAGGGATAGAGAGTTAGAAACATCGATGAGAGAGAAACATCAATCAGCTGCCTCCTGCACACTCCCTACTTGAGATGTGCCGGCAACCAAGGTACATGCCCTTGACCGGAATCGAACCTGGGACCCTTGAGTCTGCAGGCTGACGCTCTATCCACTGAGACAAACTGGTTAGGGCTTAACCATTTTTTTCTTTTTCCCTTTTTTGTGGGAGATTATATATATATAAAACAAAAGTTCCTATTTGAACATTTTTATTTTATTTTTAAAATATATTTTTATTGATTTCAGAGAGGAAGGGAGAGGGAGAGAGACATAGAAACATCAGTGATGAGAAAGAATCATTGATTGGCTGCCTCCTGCATGCCCCTTACTGGTGATCCAGCCCGCAGTCTGGGCATGTGTCCGTTACTGGAATTGAACCTGAGACCCTTCAGTTTGCAGGCTGACGCTCTATACACTGAGCCAAACCAGCTAGGGCAATTTGAAACATTTTAAAAAGTATATAATTCAGTGGCAGTAAGTATTTTGCTGTGCAAACATCACCACTATCCACTCCAGAACTTTTTCATCATTCCAAACAGAAACACTGCCTATTAAACAACTCCCATGTCCCTCCTCCTTTCCTTCCCTGGTTAGTACTGTTTTACTTTTTGTCTCTGTCACTCATATTCTTTTGTCTGCTATTTTTTTGTGTAGGTTAAAATACTATTATATCTTGTCTTATCTAATGAGTGCATTCTTGAGAAGTACAGTCATTTGATTTTTATCAGGGGCTTTTCAGTAACTTTTTGAGGTAAAGCCTGGAAGTATACACTTATATGTGCACAAAAATTTAACTTTTATGAAAAAAAGTGTGTGCATATGTATTATTTTTAAGAGGAATATATAGACATTATAGAAACATATATATATATTATAGTATTACATGTAGGGATGTTATATGTATATGAATACATGTACATTATCAAAAATTTAGAAAATATAGTCAAAAAATAATAAATTCTACCATTCAAGGAATAATTCTACCATTCAAGGGATGAATTCTACCATTTATTGACAGTATTTTGGCATATATCCTGCAGTTTTTTTTCATGTGTGCATTTGTTTCATTTTTCACAAAAGTGAAATTTACTGTTATGTCCTGTTTTATAACTTGTTATGAACAACTTTCTATGTAATTTAGTATTACTAGAACATTCTTTAATATTAAAGATTTTTTGAATGTAGTAGTGATAAATATTCATTGTTGAAGACAAATTATAGTAACAAGAAGAACAAGAATAATTTATCCACAATCTCACCATTCTAAGGCCACTATAAATATTTGATATTTTCTATAGCTATATATTTATGTAATAATACTTAAAATTATTTATAGCAGAAATAAGTTTAGTCTTATAGTTATACCTAACTTCTATCTCTGTTAGCAGTATATGAGATTGAATCCTTACCAAAACCCTAACATTTGCCAACTTGATTAAGTGATCAGTGGCATCTTGTTTAGTATGCATGGTATGGGTTACTCTTTCATATATTTGTTGCACAATGGAATTCTTTTATCAGTTGTCTATATATCTTGTCCATTTTTCTACATTGACTTTTTCTTATTGATATACAAGCATTTTTAATAGCATGGGCTTTGTATTTGAATCTTGTTCTGTCACTGCTGATTGTTTGACCTTGGGCAAGTTATTTAACCTCTAGTGACTAAGCAAGGATAATGATAGGGTAGCTGTGGGTATGAATAAAAGCCTGCTTATACACCACTAGCACCGTGCTTCTCAGAACGTGGTCCAGCCGCTGAGATCCATTTAGGGAATTCTTGATTAATACTGTTACCATGATAATACGAAGATGTTATTTATCTTTTTGACTAACCACTCACTTTCCTTTCCTGCTAATCTGAAATATTATAATAGTATTGTGAAAGGAGCATACATTTTGGAGTTAGACTAACTTGGGTTTAATCCTAACTCTTGTTACTTAGATAAAATCTCTCAGTCTCAGTTTCTTTAAAATGAAGATAATACCAACCTTGCATGGTTGAATACTGACCATTAGCTGCTATTATTGTTAATAATAGTTATATTATTATAGATCTACTCAGGTTTTTCTATTCTTTTAAGCTGTGACTGACACTAGTCCTACTTTATCATGATTTTAATTGAATTTTTTGTCCTGTTATCTGTAGTTTGCAGATGCTGAAGGTTATTTTGCTGCTTGCACAACAGATACAACTATGAATAGCTCTTTGGTAAGTGCTTCTTTTTTTTGTCAGGAATGGAGCAGAGGGAGGTGAGCCGTAGTGGGAAGGACTGAATAGCTTTGAACACCAAAGCTACATTAGAATATATATATAAATATTGGGTGCCCTCCATGATTATTTTAGCTTGGTACCCTCTTTCTTTAGGGACACCCGGAGCCAAAAAATAAGCAATTCAACTACTACAGGAGAGAGAGGGGGAGGGAAATAGTTAAGAAGTGAAAATAATAATGGGCAGCCCTTTGTTTCTTAAAAGCTTTGCCACTTCATGTTTATTATTATACTAGAGGCCCAGTGCATGAAATTCGTGCACTCGGGAGGGGGGGCAGCCCGGGAGCCCTTGGGGGATGTCCGACTGATGGCTTAGGCCTGCTCCCCGTGGGGAGCAGGGGGCAGCTCCTGTGTTGAGCGTTTGCCCCCTGGTGGTCAGTGTGCATCAATTATATAGGATTATTATCACTTAGAAACACATGTATTTGCTTGACACTGAGAATTTTTAAGGAAATTTTTCATTAGTCCCATAAATTTTTTAAGAGTGCTTAATCTGTATTAAGCACTCGTTTTTTACTCTGGAAATATAGTTTACATTCTAGTAGTGAGAGCATAAGTTTGGAATGGAGAAGGAGACAGATAATAAGCAGATAAAGTAATGCATTTACTTATATTAGGCATTTATAATCTCATTGGAGAGATAATATATTAAAATATTTATTTAGACCATCACTAAAACATTTTTTAATGTATTGTTCAAAATGTGGCATTTTGTCTGAGAAGAATTTTAAAGTTGCTCTAAAATTTAATACAAATTTATATGCATTAGCTTGGTTTTTTGTTTGTCCGGCTTCTAGAACTACATTTGTATTCAGGGTAGGTTACAGGTGCTGTGAAAAGTTTTTGAAGCTTAGGAAAAATGTCATCTCATTTCTCTGGGATCATAAGCATCAACAAAGTATTATCAGTTGTCTCTTTCAGTGTAGAAAGCAGAGCTAAGATGGGCAGCCTACTCTTCTAACTACTCTCTACTAATTTTTTAAAAAATATATTTTATTGAATTTTTTTTTTACAGAGAGGAAGGGAGAGGGATAGAGAGTTAGAAACATCGATGAGAGAGAAACATTGATCAGGTGCCTCCTGCACACCTTCTACTGGGATGTGCCCACAACCAAGGTACATGCCCTTGACCGGAATCGAACCTGGGACCTTTCAGTCTGCAGGCTGACGCTCTATCCACTGAGCCAAACCGGTTAGGGCTCTTCTCCTAATTTTTGCTATTATCTTTAAGATGGATATGTCAAATCATTCTAGGCCAAATGCTGTAATGAAAAGTTCAATGTAACAAGAGACTACATCTATTTCCAGATTCTATAGTCTCTTCATTTACTGAATAATTTTTATTGGTAGAGTTCTATACCAGGAGTTAAAAGAAAAATCAAAGATATAAAACACAATTTTATGTTAATTTAAGAAACAGCTTGGTTGGAGAATTGTTTTTTAAATATGGATTATCTGAACAATTTTTGCAAAAACAGTTGAATTTAAAACGACTTAAAAATATCGATCTTTAGAACATGTTAGACAGACCTGGCTTAATTCTGTTGTCTATCCCTGGGTTATTATATCTCAGCTTCTAGAAAAGTTATTTAAAATACCATTTTATAAGGTAGTTTCAAGGGCTGATGAGAAATGTATGTTTAACTGCTCTGGACTTGGTACCTGGTACATAGCAAGAACTGGTAAGTTGTAGCTTTTTTTTTTCGTATCTATTAATGCTAAAGTTTTCAGGAATTTTTGGTTTTACTTGAATATTAAGTAATAAGAGAAAACAACTTGGCAAATATATATACATATTATATAGTTGATTATCTGTTCACTGTCTGCCTTCCCCTTTGGACTATATGATCACTGAGGACACTTCGTTCACTCTTATATTCTCAGGAAGTAGGACAGCACCTGACATAGTGGGACTCAACATGTATTTATTAAAATAATGAGTGAAAAGGAATGGGAGGTAATCTGTTAATTGAGAGATGGGTCTGCTTTTATGACATGTAAATGTTAAGTATTATAAGATACCAATGCGGTATTATTACACTTACAAACTTGAAACTGGTTCTTTTCTGTCATTGTACCTATGTGCATCGTTTGAATTTCTCCTTTAAGTCTTGAAAATGCATTTTGGGTAAATTATGCTGTAAAAACATGGTGGTGAACAGCCATGTTTTGAGTGGTATCTGTGCCTACAAACCATCCACTTAAATTTTACCACTATATCAGCTATTACATATTTGTTTATGTTTGTTTCTGTTTCTGGTATGTTCCAGAGTGAACCTCTGTATGTTCCTGTGAAATTTCATGATCTTCCCAGTGAAAAACCTGAGAACACAAATATTGATACTGAAAAAAGTAAGCAAAACTTAGAATTTCATATCTTAGATATGGGTGGAAATCTTAGCTTCATTCAAGCCATCCCAAAACTTAGTGATTTTTGAGATCACTTGACAGTTGTCTGTTCAGGTGGTATTGGCTTCGCCGCCTGTAGTCTTCCAGAAGTATGACTGGAGTTTTTATTAATTCAACTGGAAATAATTTCCAAATACCAGAAATCTCTGTGCTTTATATATATACTTCTTTTCTTAATGAACAATATTCTCTTCAACCATGCCATCAAAAAAACTTGATAGCCAGTTATAGGAATTTTGCTGGTTCTGTGAATTTAGTAAAGAATGCCAGCTTCAACATAAGGCACAGTATTTATCCATAATGTTCTTTTGCAACGAATGGCCCTATAGAGGAATATTCAGAATTCTTGAATGGAAACTAATTCTCATAAATTGATTATCTATGAGGGAAAATCCAAAGTTTTACTATAAATGTTAAAATAATAATCTAATCTAATAAAAGAGAAACATGCAAATTGACTGTACCTCTGCTATGCCCAAGCCATGCCCACCAGCCAATCAGAGCGACTATATGCAAATTAACCCAACCAAGATGGCGGCCGGCAGCCACAGAGCTAGAGCAGGCAGGAGGCTTCGTTGCCCCGGATATGGAGGAAGCCATGCTTCCCGTCTGCTCTGGCCGGCTGTGGCCTCCATTCAAGGCAACAAAGTTTCAATTATAAAAGATAAATAAATCCCAGATACCTGCTTCCAACCAGCCTCCACTGGGAGCTTGGATGGCTGGGGGGTGTGGCCAGACTGCAAACAGCCATCAGCCCCTCACCCAGGCTGGCCAGGCACCCCAGCAGGACCCCCCCCACCCTGAAGTGGGTGTGGCCAGCCTGAAAACGGCCCTCAGCACCTACCCAGGCTGGCCAGGCACCCCAGTGGAGACCCCCACCTTGAAGGGGCTGTGGCCAGCCTGCAAACAGCCATCAGCCACTCACCCAGGCTCGCCAGGCACCCCAGCAGGACGCCCCTCCCTGAAAGGGGTGTGGCCAGCCTGAAAACGGCCCTCAGCCCCTCACCCAGGCTGGCCAAACGCTCCAGCGGGGTCCCCCACCTGATCCGGGACACCCTTCAGGGCAAACCAGCCGGCCCCCACCCATGCACCAGGCCTCTATCCTATATAATAGAAGGGTAATATGCAAATTGACCCTAACAGCAGAACAACTGGGAATGACTGGTCACTATGACACACACTGACCACCAGGGGGCTCAGTGCAGGAGCTGCCCCCCTGGTGGTCAGTGCGCTCCCACAGGGGGAGCTCTGCTCAGCCACAAGCCAGGCTGATGGCTGCCAGTACAGCAGTGGTGGTGGGAGCCTCTCCCGCCTCCTCAGCAGCACTAAGGATGTCCAACTGCAGCTTAGGCCTGCTCCCCGCTGGCAAGTGGACATCCCTTGAGGGCTCCCGGGCTTCCAGAGGGATGTCTGACTGTCAGCTTAGGCCCATTCCCCTGGGGAGTGGGCCTAAGCTAGCAGGTGGTCATCCCCCGAGGGATCCCAGACTGCGAGAGGGCACAGGCCAGGCTGAGGGACCTCCCCCTCCCCCCCCCCCCCCCGTGAGTGCACAAATTTTTGTGCACCAGGCCTCTAATCATACTATAATCCTGAACTAGGCAGTTGTGTATATATACAGTTGCAGAAATCTTGTTTGAATATTGGTCGTACCTTAAACCTTTAAAACATTTTTATAGATGTAAATGTTTTTTTCTTTTTACTTTTTTGAATGAGCAAAGCTGCCTCAGGTGATGATGTAAATGGTTTTTCTTTGACTGTTCAAGTCTGGTCATAGATGGATTAAATAATATGCTTTTATTAGTAAATTAAAATGTGACTTTTGTTGGATGTGAGGAGAAACGTTTAATGATTTGTACTATACTTTTTCTTTTAAGCTCCCAAAAAGTCTCGTGTAAGGTTCAGTAATATCATGGAGATTCGACAGCTTCCATCAAGCCATGCATTGGAAGCTAAGTTGTCTCGCATGTCATATCCTACTGTGAAAGAACAAGAATCCATACTCAAAACTGTGGGGAAACTTACTGCAACTCAAGTAGCAAAAATTAGCTTTTTTTTTTGCTTTGTGGTATGTCTTCTCTTTATTATACTTTTATTATATATGTTTGGACCTTGAATTTTAAGACAGTATACACACTAACTATACTATTGAAGTGTAAAATTTTTAGGTTGCTTAATCATGGCTTTAAACTCTGCTGTCTAGCATCATTGGGGAATTAAAGTATTGAACTTAAATGCTTGTCACACCTCAAAGAATTTAATACTTTAACACTACAACTACTCATATATTCAGAATTGCCATTGCCTCATGGTCAGAATAATGAATAGAGTTAATTTACACTATGCTATGTATATGGACTAGTAAATATCCAGCTAAGAGTTTACTGTATACATTGATCTCTTCAAATAGGGGTTTAACAAGTTTATATTAAATTCATGTAAATATGGTCAAATTTATTGGGATGACATCTGTATATATAAAAGCCTAAGTGACCCTTACTACTGAATGACAGAACCATCAGTCAACCAGTTGCTATGACATGCCCTGACCACCATGGGGCAGATGCTCAACACAGGAGCTGCTCTCTGGTGGTCAGTGCGCTCCCACAGCCAACCTCCTGTGGCGGACCAACCTCCTGCGATCCCTCCCTCCCAGCCGGCTGGCCCCGATCGCCCCTATAGGGACTGGGCAAGATGACCCTGATCAGCCCCAATCGCCGGCCAGGCCAAGGGACCCCACCTGTGCATGAATTCGTGCACCGGGCCTCTAGTTGGTTAATATGATCATAGAGGTTTCAAGTGTACATTTCTATGATACATGACCTGTATATTGCATTGTGTGCCCACCACCCACAGTCAAATTGTGTTCTGTCACCAATACTTGTTATTATCTGTCTTGTTGATAGTAACCATTCTAAAAGGTGTGAGGTAGTATCTTATTGTAGTTTTGGTTTGCATTTCCCCAATAGCTAGTGAAGTTGAACATCTTTTCATATATCTTCTGGACTTTGTATGTCTTCTTGGGAGAGGTGTCTGTTCACGTCTTCTGCTCATTTTTTTTATTGGATTGTTTGTTTGGTGTTGAGTTGTATGAGTGTTTTATATATGTATTTTGGATATCAATCCCTTGTCGGAGCTGCTGTTTGCAAATATCACCTCCCATTTGGTTGGTTGCATTTTGTTTTGTTGGAAGTTCCTATTCCTGTGCAGAAGCTTTTGCCCTTCCCTTGCCTTTGGGGTCAGATTTATAAAATGTTCTCTAAGATTTGGGTCCTTAAGTTTAGTACCTATGTTTTCGTCTATGCAATTTATTGTTTCAAGTCTTATATTTAGGTCTTTGATTCATTTTGAACTAATTTTTGTACATAGGGACAAACTAATCTAGTTTCAGTTTTTGTATGTGGCTTTCCAATTTTCCCAGCACCATTTATTGAAGAGGCTTTCTTTTCTCCATTGTGTGATTTGGCTCCTTTTTCAAAAATTATTTGCCTATATACATGTGGTTTTATTTCTGGGCTCTCAATTCTGTTCTACTGGTCTGTGTGTTGTTTTTCTGCCAGTACCATGTTGTTTTGATTATTGTAGCTCTGTAGTATAATGTGAAGTCAGTATGATAGGTCTGGCCTCAGTCTTTGTTCTCAGGATTGCTTTGTCTATTAGGTCTTTTGTGGTTCCATATAAGTCTGATGATTTTTTGTTCTATTTCTTTAAAAAATGATATTGGGGCCCAACTGGTGTCGCTTGGTGGTTGAGTGTTGACCTATGAACCAGGAGGTCACAGTTCAATTCCTGGTCAGGGCACGTGCCCAGGTTGTGGTCTCAATCCCCAATGGGGGGTGTACAGGAGGCAGCCAACCAGTAATTCTCTCGCATCATTGATGTTTCTATTTCTCTCTCCATCTCCCTTCCTCTCTGAAATCAATAAAAATATATTTTTTAAAAATGACACTGGCACCCTGGCCCATGTTGCACAGTGGTTAGAGAGTCAGCCCATTCACCAAAGGGTTGCGGGTTCGATTCCCAGTCAAGGACATGTACCTGGGTTGCAGATTTGATCCTTGGTTGGGGTGTGTGCAGGAGGCAACCAATCAGTGTGTCTCTCTCACATCAATGTTTCTCTCTTTCTCTCTCTCCTTTCCTCCCTCCCTCCCACTCTCTCTAAAAACCAATGAAGAAAATATCTTCGGGTGAGGATTCACAACAACAAAAAAGACATTGGGATTTTGATGAGGATTGCATTAAATCTGTATATTGCTTTGAGTAATATGGCGATTTTAACTATGTTATTCTTCCAATCCTTGAACATGGAATTTCTTTCCATTTCATTATGTAGTTTTCAATTTCTTTTAATAATGTTTTATATTTTCAGTATATAAGTTCTTCACATCCTTTGTTAAATTTATTCCTAGATATTTTATTCTTTTTGTTGCAATTGCAAAAGGAATATTTTTGTTTCATTTCTTTTTCTGAAGTTTCATTGTTAGTATATAGGAAAGTAGTAGATTTTTGTTCATTGATTTTGTATCCTACAACTTTACTGTATTTGTTTATTGTTTCTAATAGTTTTTATGGTGGAGTATTTAGGCTTTTTAATATACAGAATTGTGTCATCTACAAAGAGTGACACTTTAACTTCTTCATTCCCAATTTGGATGCCTTTTATTTCTTTTGCCTGATTGCTCTGGCAAAGTCTTTCAGAAATATATATATAAAAGGCTAATATGCTAAGTGTCTGTCCGACTGGTAGCTATGACGCGCACTGACTACCAGGGGGCAGACACTCAACGCAGGAGTTGTTGAGCTGCAGTGACTTGGCAGCGGTGGTTCTTGGGTGACACACTCAGAAACCAGAGAGGAGGGAGCCCAATTCCTCATAGGCCTGCACGATTCCACCTTCAGCCGTGGGTTATGTTGTTCCTGGGGTACTGTTGGTACCCCATCTGGTTTACTGCAGACTTGTGTTTGCGAACGACAGCAACTTTGCAGAGTGCCCTCTTGCACTCTGGGACCCCTTGGGGGAATGTTGGAGAGCCAGTTTCAGCCCGATCCCCACAGGCCAGGCTAAGGGACCCCACCTGCTGGAGGAACCCCTGCTCACTCCGCAGATGCCCTTCGAGCCATGGCACCGCCCTAGGTGCAGCCAGCCAGGGAGGGACTGCAGGAGGTTGGCTCCAGGGCGTGTCCGCCCATCTCGCCCAGTCCCACCCCGCCAGCCACCTTCTTATCAATTTCCTTTCAATGTGCCCAAATCTGTACACGGGGTCACTAGTGTTGAATAAGAGTGGTGTGAGTGAACACCCTTGTCTTTTTTTCTGATTTTAGAGGAAAAACATTCAGTTTTTCATCATTGATTATGATATTGGCTTAGGGTTTGTGATACATGGCCTTTATTATGTTGAGCTACTTTCCTTCTATACCCATTTTATTGAGTGTTGTATCTTATCAAATGAATAAATGAATGTTGTATCTTATCAAATGCTTTTTCTGCATCTATTGATACGATCATATGATTTTTATTCTTTGTTTTGTTAAGTTGGAGTATTACATTGATTGATTTGTGTATGTTGAACCATCCTTGTGTCTGTGGAATGAACCCCATTTGATCGCAATACATTATTTTTTTAATGTACTGTTGTATTCCTTTTGTTAGTGTTTTGTTTAGGATTTTTGCCTCAGTATTCATCAGAGATTTTGGTCTGTAGTGTTCTTTTTTTTGTTATCCGTGCCAGGTTTTGGTTCAGGGTTATGTTGGCTTTATAAAATATGTTAGGAAGTATTGCCTTTTCTTCAATTTCTTGGAAGAGTTTGAGAAGGCTAGGGTCTTTGAATGTCTGATAGAATTCACTAGTGAAGCCATTCAATCCTGCACTTTGATTTTGTAGGAGGTTTTTGATGGTTGTTCCAATTTCCTCACAGTTGATCAGTCTATTTAGATTTTCCAATTCTTCTTGATTCAGTCTAGAAAAGTTATATATTTCTAGGAACTTATCCATTGCTTCCGAGTTACTGAATTTGGTGGCACATAGTCTTTTATAGTATTCTAGTGTGTTCCTTTGTATATTTGTGATATCTGTGGTAACTTCTTTTTCATTTCTGAATTTGTTTATATGAGTTCTCTTTTTTTCTTAGTGAACAGGGTCAGGGTCTTGTTAATATTAATAATATTTTTTTAAAGAATCAGCTCTTTGTTGTATTAATTTTTCATATAGTCTTTTGTTCTCTATTTCATTCAATTCTCCAATTTTTATTTCTTTTCTTCTACTGACTTTGGGTTGTTTTTGTTCTTTTTCTAGTTCTTTAAGATATAATTTAGGTTGTTTACTTGGGATTTCTTATTTTTTTGAGATAGGCATGTTATGATATAAACTTCCCTCTTATTACTGCTTTTGTATCCTAGAAGTTTTGATATGTTGTATTGTCATTCTCATTTGTCTCTATATATCTTCTGATCTCACCTTTTATTTATTTTTAATAGTGACCCAATCATTTTATTTTAAAATGACCCAATCACTTTTAGTAGTATGTTGTTTAATTTCCACATATTTGTGGGGGTTTTTACATTTTTTGCAGTTGATTTTTTTTTTAATCTTCACTTAAGGATATGTTTTTACTGACTTTAGAGAGAAAGGAAGGGAGAGAGAAAAATATCTATCGCATCCCAACCAGGGATCAAACCCGCAACTTAGTTATGTGCCCAGACTGGGAATCAAACCTGCAACCCTTCGGTGTATTGGACGATGCTTCAACCAACTGAGCCACCCCAGAAAGGGCTGCAGTTGATTTCTAATGTCAAAGCATTGTGGTCAGAGAATATGCTTAGTATGTTATCTGTCTTGAATTTGTTGAGGTTAGTTTTGTGACCCAACATATGGTCTATCCTTGAGGATGTTCTATGTGCACTGGAGAAAAATGTATAATCTGATGTCCTGGGATGAGAGGTTCTGTAAATGTCAATTATGTCCATTTGGTCTAATGTGTCATTTAAGTCTGATATGTCTTTCTTGATTTTCTGTTTGGATGTTCTACCTAGAGCTGTCAATGGAATGTTAAGGTTCCCATCCATGATTATGTTTTTGTCTGTTTCTCTTTAGTTCTGTTAGTAGTTGCTTTATATATTTTGGTGCTCCCTGATTGGGTTCATATGTAGTAAGAAGTGTTATGTTCTCTTGAGGTATATCTCCTTTATCATATAAAATGTCCATCTTTGTATCTTATTACTTTTCTTATCTTGAAATCTGTTTTTGTCAGATATAAGTGTGGCTATACCTGCTCTTCTGTGGATGCTGTTTGCTTGGAGAATCATTTTCCACCTTTTTACTTTGAGTCTAACTTTGTCTTTGCAACTTGGATATGTCTCCTGAAGGTACCATGTGGTTGGGTTTTACTTTGTGATCCAATCTGCTACTCAGTATCTCTTTTTGGTGAATTCAGCCCATTTAAATTTAGGGTAATTATTGATGTACTAGTGGCCCGGTGCACGGATTTGTGCACATTGAAAGGGAAATAATTAGAAGGAGTATTTTAATATTGCTATTTGCCCTTTCTCTCTCAGTGCCTGGGAGCAGGAGCTGGGCAGTGGCCCCGTCCCCCCCCACCGCTTCTGGTCGCAATAGATAGGGCGATCAGGCCCCTGCTCATACCTGCCTTGGCCTGGTGCCACCTGCTCACCTATTCCACCATCCCGCCGCAGTCCCGCTCTTGTTGGGGCCTGTTGGGGCCAGCAGCACCTCCACTGCTGCCCGCTGCCAGTGCTGACACCTGCCATGTTCTGTGCCTCCCCCTGGTGGTCAGCACACTTTATAGCGAGTGGTCAAACTCCCCATCTCCTAGTGACTAGGACCTAGTCGAACTCCTGGTTGAACCATTGCCCAAGGGGGTAATTTGCATATTAGGCTTTTATTATATAGGATGAGGATCCCCTATAGCCATTTTATCTTTTGTTTTCTGGTAGCTCTGTGCCCCCATTGGTTCTTTTTCTTTGTGCTTCTGTCTATTCTTTTTGTTTGGTGGTATTCCATACTTCTTTCCTCTTTTTTTAAGCTATAGGTCTCAGTTTTTGTGTGTGTTGTGTGTGTGGTTATCATTAGGTTTATGAAAAGGAAAATTTCATATATACAGTAGCTTTTTTCCTTAAATGCATCTGATCTCCATCCTTCTTTGCAAATTCAGATCTTTCACTGCTGCCCTTTTATGTTTTTGTTGTCCCAGAATATCCCTGTATATGCTGCAAGTTTGTTGGTGATCTTACTCATAGTTTTGTGACTTTTTGTTCTTTGTTTCAGGTAGAATAAGACCCTTGAGTATTTCCTGCAGTGCAGGTCTTCTGGTGATAAATTTTCTTAACTTCTGTATGTCTGAAGAAGTCTTTATTTCTCCTTTATAGCTAAAGGATAACTTTGTTGGATATATTATTTTTGGTTGGTAATTTCTTTCTTTTAGTAGTTTGAATTTTGGTTCCACTTCTAGCTTACAGAGTTTCTGCTGACAAGTCCAGTGATAACCTAATGGGCTTTCTTTTATAGGTTACTTTCTTACTTTCCCTGGCTGCCTTGAGAATTCTTTCATTGTCATTAGTTCTTGACAATTTTAATACGATGTGTCTTGGAGAAAAGAAAGCCTTTTTGGATTGAGGTAATTAGGTGTTCGGTTTGCTTCTTGGATTGGAGGATCTAGTTCTTTTTGTACGTTTGGGAAGTTCTCATCAACTACTTGTTAGAATAGCCTCTCTATTCTTTTCTCCCTCTCTTCTTCTTGTGGTATATCTGTTCTCATATTGTTCTTTCTGATGGAATCAGAGAGTTCTAATAGAGTTCTTTCATTTTTTTAATGCTCAAATCTCTTCTTCTCTCTGCATTATTTCTAGATTTCTATCTTCAATATCACTAATCCTTTCCTCCAGCTGCTGTTTCCTATGCTCGCTAGTTCATCCTCAGTCTCTTTTATCCAGTTCTCTACCTCCAGAATTTGTTTGGTTCTTTTCAACAGTTTCAATCTCTTTAGTAAAGTACTGCTTTGTTCGTTGATTTGTTTTCTGAGCTCATTAAATTGCCTGTCTGTATTTTCTTGAATCTTGCTTTATTTACTTATTTATTTATATTACTTTTAAAATATTTTTATTGATTTCAGAGAGGCAGGGAGAGGGGGAGAGAGATAGAGACATCAATGATGAGAGAGAATCACCGATCGGCCGCCTCCTGCACACCCCCCACTGGGGATCGAGCCTGCAACCTGAATTGAACCCAGGACCCTTCAGTCCACAGTCTGATGCTCCATCCAC
This sequence comes from Myotis nattereri, assembly GCF_964212035.1. Lineage (NCBI taxonomy): Eukaryota > Metazoa > Chordata > Mammalia > Chiroptera > Vespertilionidae > Myotis > Myotis nattereri. The sequence goes on along the minus strand of NC_138082.1, from coordinate 79,994,550 downwards.
TGAGCTAAACTCTGTTGAGTTTTCTCAGAACTGCCATTTAGAGTTCTTGAATGTCTGTTGTTTAGATCACATATTTCCATGTTTTTAAGTTTGTTTTCTGGATATTTTTTATTTTCTTTCTGAGCTGCCTTGCTACCTTGGTTATTCATGGTATTTGATGGATTCCTTCTCTGTCTATGCGTCAGTGTATGAGTGGCATTTATCTAGATGGTTAATATGAAGAGATCTTTATGTTATTTTGCAGTAGGCAGTAGGCAGTGATGAATCAGAAGCTTTTTAGCTCTCTTGCACTTCTCTGGCTATTCTCTGATCCCTGAGTATGTGGTTTCCTTCCCTGTGATAGTGTTTCCAGGTCCCAGTGGACCAATCCCACAGGGGAATGTGGTATACAATGGGGCTCCAAATCCGTGAAATCCCAATGCTGTCCCCCACAGTCAGACGCTGCTGTCAATGTAGCAATGATGTGTGGGAGTTAGGGTGGGCTGGGGTAACCTGGCTGCCTTCTTTGTTGTTTTGTCCTGCAGGTAATAGTATCCTTGTACCTCCATGGGGTCCTCCCTGTGCCCTGACCCCAGGACTGGTCACATAGTGTACATTTTGCTCAGGGAAAAAAAGTGAATCTGTAGTACCAGTTCTCGGCTTTGTAGATAATGTGCTCTGCAACCTGCACAAGATGCTGTTATTGCCCAGGTCTCTGGGCTCAGCCACTGCTCGTACTGCCCTCTCCTGCAAGAATGCCCACTAAATCTCTTTGCTTCTTCCAGCTGATGGTCTTGCCAGCCACAGCCTGATTCCTCCCCTCTCTAAGCTGAGCCCCATCATGAGCTCAGGCTGTAGGGCTATGTCCCTGGCTTGTCTCAGCTTTTCTTCCTTCTTGCTTCCCGGGTTCGCTCCCACTTGCCCACGTTTAGATCTTTCAGTGTGTAGATCCCTAAGGTGTGTTTGTACACGGAGGAGGGAGTCCTTTGTTGAGTTATAGCTGTTCAAACTGTTGAAACTTCAAGGGAAAAGACCAAGGGGATCTCTCATGCTGCCATTCCTCTCAATTTCAATTTCTAAACATTCCAATTTAGACTAGACATATTTTAGTTGCTCAGTAGCCAAATGTGGCTATTGGCTAATACAGCGATTTCCTACCTTTTTCATCTCATGTTGCACATAAAGTAATTACTAAAATTCTGTGGCATACCAAAAAATAATTTTTTGCCTATCTGAACAAAAATGTAGGTATAATTTTGATTCATTCACACCAGGCAGTTATTGTTGTGTTGGCTGTTGTCATTATTTTTTTTATTTGACAATATAAGGGAAAAGAGGTCAGTATGCCTGACTAAATAGTCAGGTATTGTATGTTTTAAAAATTCCTACAGGACACCAGTTGAAAATCACTGGGCTAATGTATTGGACAGTGCAGCTCAAAAGGAGTTAAAGATTACTGTATTTGCCAGTTCTCCTTTAATATCTTTTGTCTCATTAGGACTTACGGTGTTTTAATTCTTTTTCTGTAAAATAAAACTTAGGTCATATAGACTTTACCAAGAATACCTTTTATGGTATTCTGTGGCTTGGAGTTTTGAGAGAGGTGGAGAATGGGAAAGTCTTTCTGGGAAGACTTCATAGCTAATGATAAGTTGTGATGATCTTTGAATGTCTGCCATCTAAGTGTTCTGTTTTTATTTCTTCATCTTGCATTACCAGAGACTAGTGAGATTGTTTGGAAAATGAGCACAATATTTAAAGTATTAAAGTGATAAGGAAAGTGGGTCAAGAAAGCTAATTATCACCCAATGAGCATTATCCTTGCAGAAAATCTCCAAAAGATAATGAAGGGCAGAATCTTTTGCCTTTTTTCTAGCACTTCAACTACAAGTAAATTGTGGCTTCTGTTATCATATAAGTTTGATATTGCCCATCTCACCAATTGCTACTTCATTTTTTTATTTAGATAGTCAAGTGAAATTATCTAGTTAGGTATTGTGTGTTTTAAAAATTATTGTGGCATACTGGTTTAAAGTCGCTGATCTAGGCAGGTCAGAGGACTGCAGGTGCAATCAGAATAACTTTATCCTGGCTTTAGCCAGGATCAGAATAGTTTTATCCTGGGTTTAGCCTTTTGGTACAGTTTACACTGAATGGAGAGTACTAGACTGTCAGCTATCTGCTTGCTACCTTTTAGCAGTGCTCTGGAAGCATGTGTCTATGCTAGAAATGAAGTGTAACTGCTAATAATTATACTGCTCACAGAAGTTCCGAGACACATTAGGAGATGTCCCTCTAGTCAGTGTTTAACAGTGATGCCAAAAACAGACAAGTAGTTAATTATCTTTGACTAAACAATCTGCTTCTTAGTATATATGTTAGTGACACTCATGTATATATGCCTCAGGAGTCATACACTAGAATGTTCATAGCAGCATTGTTTGAAATAGTCAAAAAGTATCCATTAACAGGAAAATGGATGAGTTGTGGTAATATGCATCAGAATATCTGATGGCAGTGAGAATAAATGAACTTTGGATACACACACATACCAGGCTTCATCAAAAGAGGTTTCATTTCTTATTCTCTAAATCAAAGTAAGCACAGGGTTGAGAATATAAGAATATCTTAGCCTAGATGAGTAAAAGAGAAGAAAAATTCTCAGAGCTGCAAAACTTCCTTTATTATATCTAAAGTTGTGAGAACTCTGTATTGTGTTTTCAAACTGAGAATCAGAAAAACAATCACAATTAGCCAGTACATTCACCATTTTCTTGGACATTTTTAAATTTCTGAAGTGAATATAGCATTTTAGCTAGCAATCTGTCTAGCTAGTTCCATCCATCTCCATAGGCATCATCTTGTTCATTTCTCAGCATGCTATGCTCGTTTTAATGTTTGAGAATTTTCCCGAACTTAAATTTGATTTATATAAACTTAATAGAGTGCTAGCAGTGCTTGGATAAAGAAAGTTTTAAAGTTGATTTGATATTAAATTTTATCCTCATTTTAAAAAAAGACCTGAACAATAATTTTAACCAACTGTTTTTAATTTTTGAAGGGAACATATCTTAGGTCTGATTATACTTGTCCTCTTTTCGGGCCTGTGATTTTTCAATACAAACCAGATTTTAAAACCTCTCATGTTCATGTTTAGGGGAAGAAAAAAAAGGGGGCAATCATATATTGTAATGGCAAATATAAACACGCCATTCATTAGGTTTCACTTTGTTTTCTATTTCTTTAGTGGTTTTTGGCAAATTTGTCATATCAAGAAGCACTTTCAGACACACAAGTTGCCATTGTTAACATTTTGTCCTCAACTTCTGGTAAGAAATGTATTTTTAAAATCTGCATTATGAATCAAGATATATTTCTAATATATAATACATATGTATTATACACACATTTTTATCTTGTTATAAATTATGTCATTTGTTCTCATTACATTAGTGTATTGTAACTATTTCTTAATCTTTATAGTTTTATACCATAGCCTTGTGCTATTTATATTTCTAACAAATACTTTACAGTATTTTGTATACCGATATGCTGGCTCTTGTATTATAGTTGCCCTATCTTTCACATATTCTTTCCAAAGATCTTTTTCTGGATCCTTTGGCTAAATGTAATTGCTTATCTTAGAACTATAATTTGCCCTATGAAAGGTGTTTTTATTTTTAAAATTGAATCACCTTCCAAATCTAGAAGATAACAAGTGTTTTGAAGCTGTAAAAATAACTTTAACATACAAGTTTGATTATGATGATGTCAGAATATTATTCTGAATGCTCAGTTTAACTCTTTTGTTAGTTTTTTTAAAAAGGACTATATTTGATCTGTATTGTTGAAGTACACATGGCTTAGTTTAGAGGCTGTTTTTTTGAGTATTAGTTTGGTTGTAGTCAATCCTCACCCAAGGGTATTTTTCCATTGATTTTTTTAGAGAGAGTGTAAGGGAGAAGGAGAGACAGACAGAGAGAAACATTGATTGGTTGTCTCCCACATGCTTCCCGACTAGGACTGGAGATCAAGTCTGCAACTGAGGTACATGCCCTTGACCGGAATCGAACCTGGAACCCTTCAGTCCGCAGGCCAATGCTCTATCCACTGAGCCAAACCGGCTAGGCCTAGAGGCTGTTTTTGTGTATGAACATTTCAGCGTAGGTAACCGCAGTCTTATTTTTAGTTCTTTTTTTTTCTTTTTTGAAGAGAGGAAGGGAGAGGGAGAGAGAGATAGAAACATCAATGATGAGAGAGAATCATTGATTGGCTGCCTCCTGCGTGCTCCACACTGGGAAGTGAGCCCTGACTGGGAATTGAACTGTGACCTCCTAGTTCATAGGTCAAGACTCAACCACTGAGCCATGTCGACCAGGCTTATTCTTAGTTATTTAAAAAATGACAAAAATTAGTTTAAAAATTATTAAATTGATAGTAAATAATTTTGACAGAATTTAAGCCAATGTGTCTTTTTTCATCTTTTTCTCTCCATAGGACTTTTTACCTTAATCCTTGCTGCAGTATTTCCAAGTAACAGTGGAGATAGATTTACTCTTTCTAAATTACTAGCTGTAATTTTAAGGTAAGCATGTAGTGTAATAGCTTATTTATTCTGTTTAAAAATATGATGTATAAAATATTTCTGGTTGTGAGAGAGGACAATTTATGTTATAGTGTACTGTATAAGCGAGGAAAGATGAGGATAGTAGAAAGTTTTAAAGGGACATTTTGCCACTCAGCCCTGTGTCTTATCCTAGACTAGTTTTCTAAACCTCCCTAGGGAGGGTAACCTGAGGGAAGGACCTAAGGCAGGGGTGGGCAACCTTTTTGTGAGTGCGTGCCAAAACCAGCAAAATCTCTGACTCAAAATTCTTCTGCGTGTCAACCCTAATTTTTTGAGAACATGTTATGCCTACTTGATATCTCTTAAGGTGCATGTATGTGAAGAACCTTGAAGAAATAATAAAATTCATTCGAGCGACAAAAACACAGTATATGATGATGAAAAATACATTTATTTTTTAATGTATACATGTACACTGATAGTCCGACAGAAAACTTCATGACTCCATTTGATATTATCAGTGGGACTTTTGCTGCTGCATCACTGATGACAGAGATTTTACATCAGGTTTATATTTCGTGACCTTCAGAGAGATGCACGAGCTACTACTTTCATCCGTCAGGCTACTCCTATTATAAGACTTAACAAAATTCATCACTGAGAACAAAGATTCACAAGCGTATGTGGATGAAACCAAAACACTGGTCAGATCTAGGAAGGCAGAGAGAGTTAAGGCAGAGGCATAGAAATTGCTCTTCCCCTCTCTCGTCAATCCATGTCTATGGTCTTTAAGATAACTTGTTATGTAAAATTATTTATCTAAGATGCACCTACACTGAATTTATCTGAAAAATAAAAAAGTCGATGTTAAGAAAAAAATTGTAAATGAAAGATTATAAGAGAGGGTTTCGTGTGCCAGCAAAAGTTACTCGCGTGCCGTGTTTGGCACGAGTGCCAGGGGTTGCCCACCCCTTACCTAAGGCATGTTGGTTACCATTCATGTGACTGCAAACTAAGTATTGTACTGATGTTCACATTTAAGTTAATGTGACAAATTAATATTTATAATCTTCCAAATTTCCATTTTCTTAAAACAAGTTCCCCTTTTTGTTTGGGTTTTGGTCTTTATTTCTCCCCCTTCTAGAAATCTAACATGCAGTCTTCTCTGATTGCCTCAGCCTTTCATTTATTTTTTTATTTTGGCATTTTTATATTATTGGGTAGCATCAATATTGTCAATAACTGTGTTCTAATCTTTTATTTTTGTTTAACTTTGTGTATGTTTGTCTTGTCTTCTCTATGAGATTTTAAGCCCTTGAAGGTTAAAACCTTTGTGCCACCAAAGGCCTAGATAGGGCTTTGCTCACCGACAGTACTCAAAAAAGATGTGTTGATTTGATTAAGCTATTGTTTTTGTGAGAGAAAATGAAAAATCAGAGAAAGTGGCAGAATGATTTAATGGAGAGATTGGTATTAGCTATCAGAGTTAGGTTTGAATCCCAGCTCTGCTCTGTGTCCCTGGGCACTTCCCTTAGACTCTGGAAGAACTTCCTAGATCTCAGCTATGTGATTTTGGTCAGTACTTCCTTTCTTTGTGCTTAGTTTTCTCATGTGTAAAATGGAATGGCAATAACAATAATGCCTTCCTATACGGTAATATTGTACATTTTGTGTGGATTAAATTAGCTAATACTATAGCTCTTATACTAGATATTGCCCTGACTGCTGGCTCATTTGGTTGGAGCATTATCCTGTAGACCAAAAGGTTGTGAGTTCAGTTCCTGGTCAGGGCACATGTCTAGGTTGCAGGTTTGGTCCCTGGGACGCAGTCCATCTATGTTTCTTTCTCACATCAATGTTTCTCTCTCTCAAATCAATAAATCTCGGGTGAGAATTTAAAAAATTGTTTGATATTAATTAAATCACGAATTATTTGACAGTTTTACCCCAAAATTAGTCTTGATCATTTATAAATAATTTTCATCTTTATGCTTAGTTCTTTTAAGGGATTTGTCATTTTGCTCATCAGTAACAACTGTTATTCTCATAGCATTGGAGGTGTTGTGCTGGTAAACCTGTCGGGGTCTGAAAAATCTGCTGGAAGAAATACGATAGGTAAGTTTCTGTTAGAGTATACGAGAAAATTTTGTGCATATCATCATCATGCCCACACAGAGGATGGGCACTAACCGGGGCTTTGTAAAAAAGACTTTTTTTTAGAGATAATGTTAAAAACATTCAAAAATATTTCATAGAATTCTCATGTATCCTTCATCCAGATTCTTTGTTAACTACGTACATAGATAGCTACAAAATATAGTTCTAAAAATCAGGAGTTAACATTGATTAGAATTACATTATCTAGTCTGCATAGTCCTTTTCCAGCTTCACCATTTTTTCACTAATGTTCTTTTTCCGATCCAGGATCACTTGTTGCATTTACTTGTCCTGTCTCTTTTGTTTCCTTCAATCTGGATCTACCCCTCAGTCTCCTTTTTGCCTTTCGTAACCTTAACACTTTTGAAGGTTACTGTCCTTTGGTTTTGTAGAATATCCCTCAATTTGCGTTTGTTTGATATTTCCTTATGGTTAAATTTATGTTGTACCTTTTTGGAAAGAATACCATGGAAGCGGTATTATGTTCTGATCAGGATAATATATCCGAAGACACATGCTGTTGATGTGATTAATGATGTTAATCTTAAGGTGGTTCTGCCAGTTTTTTCCCTTGCTTTTGATCCATTATTTAGATTTACAAAACAAAGTTAATCAGAACCCAGCCTAATGGTTTTCCTCTGGATACTGTAGATATTTGAAGTTTATTGAATAGAGTAATATTTCTAAACTATTTCTGGATACTATCCAGTGAGTTGTGTCTTGAATCGCACCTTTTTCCCACCCAAAATAGTTTTGTAGGAGAAACAATATATGTATTTGTTGTGTATGTGAGATTTTGTTGACAGGCTTTCCCATTGCTATTTAAAAAAGTTGATAATAATCAGATTTAATAAAACATTGGACTTTTGGATAATTGATTAAAGTATTGAATATGGTCACTTGGCAGATAGCATATTATTTAGCTATTTTTAAAGTTTTACTTACATGTTTTGAGAATGAGTTACTACATTAAAGTGGATCAATATTTACTATGTATATACAGTGAGCCCTGCATTATGGTAGGTATTTTGGGACAGTAAAAAGTATAAATTAAGTGTTCACAGTTTTCAAGGAATTCTTGGTTGTAATCAGTAGCTAAGATTTGCAAAGTGAAGCCACTAGAGAATAAAATTATATCACATTTAACTATAGTAAGCATTAAATTGCCCTAAGTAGAAGACAGGTAGGATGGAAATTCAGCAGAGGAGAGAGGATGCTTTGTGGCAGAGATAGGAATTTAATAGGGCCTTAAAGATGGTAGTGGAATATATATTAAAAATGACACATGTACCCTACCCGGTTTGGCTCGGGATAGAGCATTGGCCTGTGGACTGAAGGGTTCTGGATTCGATTCCATTCAAAGGCACATATCTTGGTTGCAGGCTCGAATCCCACTTCTAGTCGGGGTGCGTGCGGGAGGCAACCGATCGATGTGCCTCTCTCACATCAATGTTTCTCTCTGTCACTCCCCCCTCCCTTCCACTCTTCTAAAAAGCAAAGGTAAAATATCCTCTGGTGAGGATTAACAGAAAGAATAAAAATAAAAGTGACAAGTGATAGGGGAAGAAGCATTGTTAAAGTTGGACTGTGTCAGGTGGCAAAATTGTTTATGGAGGGGAAATAGAAAGTGTGCATTTCAAAATTTAAAAACAAAGTGTTACTTATATGAATTTCAGTATTATAATATGTGTGTTGGGTTAGATCATTGAGATGAATGTTTTTGCATTTATTTGTTTACACTTTAAACTCTTTCCTATACTCCTGGAGGATAAAGATAGGGTGGGCTGTACTTTATCTTTTCACATTTGCACACTCATTTCTTGAAATAGGATCCAACACATTGTTAGATTTTAAATAAGTGTGTGTTGAATGAGTTAATGAACAAATGCTTTAAATCATTATGTGGATCTTTACAGGTTCCATTTGGTCTCTTGCTGGAGCCATGCTCTATGCTGTCTATATTGTTATGATTAAGAGAAAAGTAGACAGAGAAGATAAGTTGGATATTCCGATGTTCTTTGGTAAGAATATGTTTAATTTGTGAGGCAATTTACTCTGAATTATCACTTTAGGGAAGAACAGGAAGGTATGTAGGCCAAATTCTGGGGGGTCTGGAGGTCCATCAGATTTTAAAGATTATGAAGTCCAATCTCAATGTTTTTCTCTTGTCCTGCATAGTTGTGTACCTATGAGGGATTGCTCCTTTCCTCAAAGTGAGGTAAAGAAAAAAATTCTTTTTAACGCCTTTTAAAAAAATAGTCGTAGTAAACATTCATTGAGTGTGTACCAAGTAACAAGCATTATTCTAAGCCCCTATGCATATTAGCTCTTTAATTCTCTGAACAACCCTATGAGAGTATTACCCCCCTCTGACAGGTTTTGCATTAATGTCTTCAGCCTATGAATCAGATAGTTTTCTCATTGATATGACGGAATCATATATATATATACTAGGGGCCTGGTGCACGAAATTCGTGCACTGGGTGTGTGTGTGTGTGTGGGTGGGGGGGAGTGTCTCTCAGCCCAGCCTGCCCCCTCTCACATACTGGGAGCCCTCAGGCGTTGACCCCCATCACCCTCCAATCGCAGGATCTGCCCCTTGCCCAGGCCTGACGCCTCCTCCAGAGGTGTCAGGCTTGGGCAGGAGACCCCCCATCTCCCCCCGATCACTGGCTCTGGCCCCCGCCCAAGCCTGACGCCTCTGACCCAGGCTTCAGGCCTGGGCAAGGGGAACATCATATCCCCCCAAACCCCGGCTCCACCCTCCACCCAGGCCTGATGCCTCGGCCAGAGGAGTTGACCCTCATCACCCTCCGATCACCAATCACCGGATCGGCCCCTTGACCAGGCCTGAGGCCTCCGGCAGAGGTGTCAGGCCTGGGCAGGGGACCCCCAGCTCCCCGTGGTTGCAGGCTCCGCCCCTGCCCAGGCCTAACGCCTCTGGCCTAGGCATCCGGCCCCGGGCAGCGGGGACCTGCAGTAGCAGCGGGGGGGCGCCGCGATCGCGCGGGCTCCGCCCCTGCCCCTGCAGGACGCCTCTGGCTGAGGCATCTGGCTAGGGCAGCGGGGACCCGCAGCTGTAGCGGCCCCACGATCGTGGCCTTCGCTTTAGGCCCAGGCAAGGGACCCCTAGCTCCTGGGACTGCCACCTTCGACCGTGCCCAGCTCTCATCGCTGGCTCCACCCCTACTTCCTGCTATCACTGGCCAGGGCGGAAAAGGCGCCTGATTCTCCGATCATGGCTGGGGGGCAGGGCAAAGGCGGCCCCAGGGCCGCCTTTGCCCTGCCTCCCAGCTCTTAGCTCCCCCCTGGGTTTCTGATCACTGTCGGTGGCAGAGGGCTTCTTCCTGCTTTCCCTTTCGCCTCACTGCATTGTGCCTACATATGCAAATTAGCCGCCATCTTGTTGGCAGTTAACTGCCAATCTTAGTTGGCAGTTAATTTGCATATAGCCCTGATTAGCCAATGAAAACGGTATCGCTGTACGCCAATTACCATTTTTCTCTTTTATTAGTATATATATATATATATATATATATATATATATATATGCCTAATATGCTAAGTGTCGACCATTCGACCGGTTGCTATGATGAGCACTGACCACCAGGGGGCAGATGCTCCAATTGGTAGGTTAGCTTGCTGCTAGGATCCGGCCAATCAGGACTGGGCGAGATGGGGCCGGACGCCCTGGAGTCCTCCCACGGTCCCTCCCTGGCCAGCCTACCTCCCTCAGGGATTGGGCAGGATGGCCCCGATTGGCCCCACCCATTCATGAATTCATGCACCGGGCCTCTAGTGCTATTATAAGCAAGTGAGAGTATACTTGCTGTATTATACATTTTGTCATTTTTGAGTTGTTGGAAGCATAGGATTGGGGAAACTGGCCCCAAAAGATATGTATAATACTGTTCTGGTCTGTGTACTTATTTTCATTAAAAATTATGGGCCATTTAAGGTTTTTCTATTTGCATTTTATCTTTAAGAGTCGGACTCTTTTATGACAAATATTTTTCAAATTACCCAAATATAGTTTCTGGCATCTGTTTTTAATTTTGGGAAATAAAATACCTGATATGATTTATAAATTATCTTTTGTCAAAAATCAGCTCAGTAAAAACTTGTGTTACCTGTAGACTATCTGTGGATATCTTTCAAAAGATACCGTAAAACCAATAGATAAAGAAGCCTGGTGATGAGGGTTCAAAGTACAGCTTACAGGGAATCAGGAGACCTGGAATATATAGCTGTTATAACTTCATTTATCTCATGCTTATCTGAAAAATGAGGAAATTGGACTGATGGGTAGCTTCCAAGCTGATTTACAAAGGATCTGGGGAAGGTTGGTAGGCCGTGGACTTGTATGTGGGGTCTGTTTCAGCTGGAACAGCATTGCTTTGTTAGGCTTATTGCATTATCATTTAAGTTGTAGAACAGATGTTGATGCTAAAAGCAGTTTGAATATCTTTACCTAAAGATTGACAGAAATAAAAGGCTTGAAAAGCCACCAAACTGAGTGATCACTCAAGTTCCTTTTAAGTATAGAATTCAATAAATATACCTTAAATATGAAGATCATTTTAGTCATCTTATTTTAGAGCTATAGAAAATTCTATCTGTAATGGCGTAAAATGCTATTTTTTTTTTTTTAAGATTGGCAGCCTTTCAAGAAACATTGCTTAATTTAATAGAATACGCATAAACATTTAACTTGATTGCTCTTCTTCATATGTGATGTGATACGGAAAATATTGATTTGACCTGAGTTTTAGAATAGACGGGCTTATAAAAGAAGTTATGGGTGGAATGTGGAGGGTGCCTTAGGCATAGGGAAGTGAGAGCATGGCAGGGAACAGTGAGTAGATCTGTGTGATTGTGCTGAAGCCTTCACTTTAGGTAGAACGGTAAGGTATGTAGGCCAAATTCTTGAGGGTCTGGAGAATAGAGGAAATAATTTGTAGGTCCAGATATTGTTAATTGATGTGGGATTTCATAGACTTGATAGTTCAGGGACCAGAAAATAGATTTGGTTCTTGATAATACCAAATTTTGGCATTTTAATGACAACTTTTTAATGTTATGCAAGCCTCTTGGATCACTAGTCCCTTCTGTATGTGTATCGTTTTATTTTACTTTTTATCACTAGATGTCTTAAATTGAGTTTCTTAGATGCAAAGTAGGAGACAGGGCTTTAGTGTGGGTTATTTATTGAGGGGGTCCTCTGCAGGAAGAACTGGCAAGGGAGTGAGAGAAGCAGAATGGAGAAGCTGGTGTGGGAGGCAGTGGGTAATGTCTAGGCACTCCTTGGAAATGTCCTGGCCTTGAGCCATTAGGATTTCAGCCACAGGGGTCGGCCTTGTGGGTGAGTGCAGTCATTGGCTGCAAAGGGTGTAGTGTAGGGAGGGATGGGAATTTCCTGGGAAAAGCAGACTTGTTTAATGTCCAAGACAGTTCTGTAGAGAAGACAGAAAGAAGGCTGTAAGATTTTAGCATCGGGTGCTCCAGTCTTGTTTCTATTTAACTGGGCAGCCTAAGTTCTAGTTTGTTGTTTAGCAGTCAATATAAAATATGTATCTACTGTAATTTAACTTTTTAAATGAAAGCTCTTATTGTTACCTCATGGATTTCATAGTGGATCCTTGATGCTAAACTGTATAGAAAGTGCAATAAAAATTATAATAATTTTTCTTTGTAGTCATTACTATATACTATTTGCATGTATATAGTTATATGTAAACTTTAATTTTTATAATAATAATAGCTAGCCTTTATTAACTGTTTACTCTTTGCTAGGTACTGTGCTATATTTTATGTTTTATCTAATCTTTCCAATAACCTAAGTAAATATTGCTTTACACTTACAGACTAGAAAACAGGCTTAAAAGAGGTTCTGCTCTTGCCTCAAGTTTACACCACTAGTGAATAGTAGAGTTGGGATCAAAACCCAGGGCAATCAGACTGCTCATACTCTAACCATTGAGCATTGCAGCCTTCCTTATAAGTAGTCTGTGCTCATACATTGGATAGGTATTTGCATATATGTGTTATCGCACCAGCTAGCTAATGAGCTTTGGGAAGACAGAACCAAGAATTTTATCCTTTTTTGGACCCTTCTTCCATTATTCCTAGTATAGTACAGGAGCTTTAAATAGAACTATGAGTTGAATTAGAGAACAAACCATGCATTTCCTTATACTTAATTTAGGGTAAATATACAAACACACACCAGTTATTCTTTTAACTTCCAAGATAATACAGGGTAGGGCAAAGGTAGGTTTACATTTGCTTGTATGGAAACCAATAAGTAGTACTACAAGAATAAGCTCTGTTTTGCATACTCATGACTGAAAACCTACGTTTGCCTCACCCTGTAATTATTAGTAGCTAAAGTTAACCCTTCTTTTTGAATTGTTTTAAGTGGTTTATTCTGTAGCAGTTGGTCCAGGCACTGTGGGCATTTGAACCTTGAAGACTCAGTGGATACCAGTTGCTTGATACAGTTTTTCCTGGTGTTGAGTTATCCACAGGACTGGCTTAAAAACAAAGAAACAAGTTCCAGTTAAGGAAATCTATTGGAGCCCTTTGTATAAGATCGGTTTTATAAGTATAGAGTTATAAGTTTGGAAAATTTAAATAAATCAGAGAAACTAACATTTGTCTCTTTACACATGTTTAGGTTTTGTAGGACTGTTTAATCTGCTGCTCTTATGGCCAGGTTTCTTTTTACTTCATTATACTGGATTTGAGGACTTTGAATTTCCCAATAAAGTAGTATTAATGTGCATTATCATTAATGGCCTTATTGGAACAGTTCTCTCAGAGTTCCTGTGGTTGTGGTATGTACTGTTTATTACCTCTGATTTATTAGTTATCAGTTTATGGACTTTTGGATAGTTTAAGCATTTATGTTTTTTTGGTCTTCTGATGGCCCTTGCTGTGCACCTTCTCACCTCACACTTAACAATTTAATACAGTAACTCCATTATAGCGGGAGCTTTGTGATTTTTTAAATTTCTAATTATCCATCATATAGAGCAATGTTTTGCACATAAAAGGAGCTCAGTAAATATTGAATGAATGAATATGAATCACCTAAATTTGTAGTGTTTTTTGAAGTAGTGTTATACAAATGAAAAGTGGCATCTAATGTTCATCCTAACTTACAAGATGTATTTCCTACATATTAATGACATGAGTTCTTAGTGAGACTCTGAGGATTTTGCTTGTCTAAGAGCCTTTGCTTATTTTAGAGACTTTGTCTCTTTTGTTTTGTTTATTCTCAGGAATTATCATGTGGGTGAGTCACATATGTAAGCCCTAAACTCTGATTAGACATGTTAACATACTTTGAAATGTTATAATATCAAATATGTTGATATTTAATAATAATCCTAAAATAGTTGGAAGACAATATCATGTATGGAGTTTAAGAAACCTTTCAAATATAGAGCTTGATACTTAGTCCTACTTCCACCTAATAAGAACTGAAAAAGAAACACAAATTGTACTTAAACTACTAAATGAATTTTTATTGTATGGCATTTAAGATTGCTGACTAGTTTCCCTTGCAAAAGGCTGCGGCAAAAATAGCCTTTAGTAAGAAATCTTTCTTTATGCTCTGCCTATACTTCTTCCTCTTCCCTAATAAGGGAATAGCTCTTACTTTCTTGATATCCTCACCACTCACTCTCTTTGTTGTAGTACTTAAAGATTTGCTTTGTATTATAGTAATTTATGTACCCATCTTAAATTCCTTTGTTAATCTAAAACTCTTATCTCAGAATCCATTTACTCATTTATTTTTCCATTTTTTTACATGCATTTATATGCTTTTTTTAACCTAAAATAGTTACATACTTTATCTTATACATTAATATATATCATATCCCTCTTGTTATCACTTCTTTTGTTCTATCATTTCTCTTGTCTCTCTTCACTCTTGGTTCTGAGCAGATAAAATTATTTACTGGTTGTGTTTTGATTTAACTTAGTAGGATCATAAAGAATTGTTGATCTTCAGCCATTTTTGACTGCAGTTTCATATGGTTCAACCCAATGAACCATATGCTTTAAATAATTATGTATTCATTGTATTTTAATACAAGTTCATATTTTCTGGTTTCGTAAGTTTAGTTGAAATTGGGAAATTCCAAAGCAGAGCATTTTTACATATCTGAAAGAAATAATTAAGTTTTTCTTTGGATATTAGACTAAATAAAGGTTTAGTTTGGTCCTTATTACTTGATTATTACATTGAGACTCATAGTAAACATGGACTGTGCCACCTATCGATATTAAAATGCTCATTCATTATTGAACACTTTATTTTTAATAATAAACATATGCAAAAGATTTTCATTATGTTTAGCAGAATTTAATGTAGGCTTTGGGGACAATAAAATATGAGTTGTGATGTGTAATCTTTCCATTATGTGAGATTTTATAGTTTGCTCCTTGGAAAATTTTATATTTAAAGAAATAATAAATAGCATGTTTTACAATATTCTTTTTTATTTAACTTTTAAAAATTAAAAGAGTGTACAAATGGGTTCACAATCAAAAGGAAATGTCCCTTCTACCCCAAATACCTATTCCTTTTTCTCAAAGGCAACCACTATTAACATCTAAACCTTCTATAATATTTTCTATACATACAAAATTATGTTTCATTCTCTTAATTTTCCCCTCAATTTGTTTTATTTTCAACACACAAATAGGAGCATACTGTGGATATTGTTCTATACTTTACTTTTTTTTCACAAATTGTCTTTCAAGCTTCACATAATAGCACTTAGGTTCATTTTTTTAAAGGCTGTATTTTAAAATACTTTATTCCAATCCATTTTGTTATGTAATGGATAGAACATGTTTTACCAGTTCCTCATGGAGAGACATTTTCAGTTTGCAGTCTTTTGCTTTGTGAATAATACAGCATTGAATATTCTTATATGTATCTTTGCATATATATGTTAGCATTCTATAGGATAAATGCCTCTAAATGGAAAAGACTGAGTCAAACATATAGACTTTAAATTTTGATACAGAATTGCAAAATCATTCTTCATAGAGGGAACACAATTTCTATCCTCTACTGTGTATTTGTGAGTGTTTATTATTGAATAGTTAAACTGGACACTGAAATTCATATATTATGATTAAAGCTATATTTATCCTTACCTAGGATGGATTTTTCAGGATCTCAAGGTTTATTTTTCAGATACACCTCTATATTCAAGTGTTTATGAGTACTTAGAGTAAAAACTCAGTAGCAGTAAAGTGAGTAAGTAATGAAACAAACATATCCCTAAATTCTAGGTGTTGGTAACTCAAAATAACCATAACAAGCCTATCAGACTTTTTATGATTGTACTTAGCATTATAAATCTCTAAGAACATATGCTACATTAAAAATATATACATTTAATCCCTGAACCCTCATTTCATAGAGCAGCTTATGAGTAGTGGAAACCACTAGTACTTGAGTTCTCTTTATTGCAGCAATAAGAACGAATTGTCCAGCCTCTGTTGAATATTTCAAATGACACTTTCAAGAGATAGCCTCTTTTATAACAAGACAACATTATAAATTCTAACCTATCCTGAGCTAGAACTTGCTTGCCTGTAATTTCCGTGGGTCTATAGTCCTAATGATATACATTATGGTTTTATCTTGGCCTATAATTCATTATCTTCTTATATACCCAAATTTTTAGTTGTTATAAATGGCTCGCCTATTTGGTATAATGGTTTCTTTTTTTCTTCAACTAAACAAAATTATATGCAAACTGATATTTTAAAATTTGATACCAATATTGATAGTTTAAGATAAAAATAAACTAATTGATAGTTCAAGGTGAAAATAATACAGGCTTTGGTTAGGACAATTGCTAGACAAGTGGGAAACAACAAGGAAATAATCCTTTAAAAATATTCAGTTTTTTTTCTTTTTAATGCTGAACCAAACCAGAAGAGCAGTATACATCTAAAGACTTAGTTCTCATGAGGGTGAGATATTTTTTGTTTGATGACAGACGCACATGTTGGCTTAACACTTTCTTAAAGTCTGTGTTGTGAGGTATTACAGTTTTAATAAAGCTGCCTGCTTTGTTAGCTAAGTATCATTATCACAACTCTTTTTTAAAAAAATGTATTTTTATTGATTTCAGAGAGGAAGGGAGAGGGAGAGAGGGATAGAAACATCAATGATAAAAGAGAATCATTGATTATCTGCCTCCTGCATATCCCCCACTGGGGATTGAGCCCACAACCCAGGCATGTGCCCTGACCAGGAATTGAACTGTGACCATAGGTCAGTGCTCAACCACTGAGCCACACCAGTCGGGCTATCACAACTCTTGACAGTTTTGTAAAAAATGTTAAGGAAATTTAAGTTATGCATTTAAAGTTGAACAATGTCTGTAAGCAGATCTTGAAAATAGCATAAAATACCTCAAAATATTTATACTTACATATTTGGATTTTTAATATTTGAAGATAAACCTTAGGAATTATCTTAATAACTCTATTATTTATTATGTCTCAGTCCATCCTGAGCTTTCATTTTTGCTTTTGATTTCTCACATCTATATTTTAGGGTAGGTAGACATTGATCATTGTTTTTCTTTGGTCCTTTTACTTTTTTAATATGGAAATGTATGTTTTGTTTTTTCCTTTTTAGGGGCTGCTTTCTTACCTCATCATTGATAGGCACACTTGCACTAAGCCTTACAATACCTCTGTCTATAATAGCTGACATGTGTATGCAAAAGGTAAGATAAGCTATTTATTAGATATTTTATGTATATTATTAAACACAGAGCTAATGAAGGTTTAGGGATGTGACTGAATTATAAGGGATACAACCATGAAAAATACTTGATGCCTTCTCTCCCAAGGTGCTTTACTACATAGAGATGTAAAAAGTACCCAAAGAGGCCAAGCCGGTTTGGCTCAGTGGATAGGATAGAGAGTTGACCTCCTGGGTTTGATTCCAGTGAAGGGCATGTACTTCAGCTGCAGGCTCCTCCCCACCGGGGCCCTGATTGGGGCTCCAGTAGAAGGCAACCAATCACTGTTTTTCTCTCACATCGATGTTTCTCAGTGTCTTTCCCTCTCTCTTCCACTCTCTTTAAAAAAAAAAAAAAATCAATGTAAAAATATCCTCAGGTGAGAATTAAAAAAAAAAAATGCCGAAAGAAATGGATAATATCTTGAATTTTTAGCTTTTCAATATTTTATCTTAAGAGTAGTATCTTTATATGTAGTTTTCCATCTTAGAGTAGATATATTCCATATGCTCTTTGTTAAGTCAGTGGTATAGAGTAGGGATATATTTTATCATTTAAGTAGTAGTGTTTTGATTTCTAAGATAAAATCCTTAACCCTGCTAATACTACTATAAATCTGTGAGGTATATGAGCAGTGTTGCTTCTCAGCAAATGTTCATTTCTTTCTGAACTGAGCAGAGCAGGGGTCTCCTCCCTCTTCTATGAAGTCCTCTGGTCTGGATACGGGAATCTTGTGATAAATATTGGCAGTACTGCAGACAAGAGAATCTGAGTCTCTCCCAACAGCCTGAAGGGAGGAGTTTCTTTAGTGCTCCTAAGGGTTAACAAGGAGAAAAGAGATGTGCCATTGGCTAATGCTAAAAGATGTAATGTAGCGTGGACCACTCAGTTCAGTATTTGTAAGCTTTTAAGTAACAAAATGGTGTGTGTGCGTGGGTGTGTGTGTGTGTGTGGTGGGGGGGGGGGGGGGTTGGAGGGGAGGGTGTTGGTTTAATGTAATTGGAAGAGGAAATACTTGAAAGCCCAAAGGCATAATGTGAAGAACCTATAATCAGATTTTGAAAGCTAATTTTCTTTAGATCTTTTTGCACTTTTTAGGATAAAGTCAAAATACTCTTAATGATATCTATCTTCTTTATTTTTTTAAAAAAAACTATACTGATATTTAACATGGTTTTGTGGTTTAGTAAATTCTTATTTATCATGGTTAAAAATGGAAATCTCCTTAATTGAGAATTAATTACCTTACATAGCATGCATTTTCAAAGAATGTCAAAATTATAAAATATATATAATACTAAAGTTACACATATTAGATTCTCTTTATAGATTTAAATAATATCCAGGTCCTTTACATCTCAGGGTCATAATCTTGAATATGAACCAAAATTGTTATAGTGAAATTGGGGAAGTAAGGATTTTGGTAGACCACTATGCAATTGAACTTTAATGTTCCGATATTTTGAAAACATTAGCTTTTGTACATTTGAAAAATAAAATTGAAGGTTAATTTTAGGGAATGTAAAAAAAGGAAATGTCACGGGGGATCTCATTTTATTAAATGATTTTATAATTTGTTTAACCAAATACTTTAAGATGAAGGTAAAACAAGAGAAAGTGTGTGTGCGTGTGTATGTGTGTGTGTGTGTGTCTGTGTGTGTACATATATATACTAGAGCAGCGTTTCTCAACCTGTGGGTCACGACCCCTTTGGGGGTCAAACGACCCTTTCACAGGGGTCGCCTATATACATCCTGCATATCAGATATTTATATTACGATTCATAACAGTAGCAAAATTACAGTGATGAAGTAGCAACGAAAATAATTTTATGGTTGGGGGTCACCACAACATGAACTATATTAAAGGGTCGCGGTATTAGGAAGGTTGAGAATCACTGTACTAGAGGCCTGGTGCATGAAATTCATGCACTGGGGAGGGGGGTGTCCCTCAGCCCGGCCTGCCGCCCTCTCACAGTCTGAGACTCCTCGGGAGATATTCACCTGCCGGCTTAGGTCCAACACCCCCTCCCCCCCCGACAGAACTGTAATAACATATCACAACTAGACCATAACATACTTTTTTAAAATTTGAGCTGACAGCCAGACATCCCTCTCGCAGTCCAGGACCCCTCACTCCTTACCGACCCCTGCAGCGGAGGTGGGAGAGGCTCCCGCCACAACCTCTGCGCTCGCCAGCTGTGAGTCCAGCTTCTAGCTGAGCAGCGCTCCCCCTGTGGGAGTGCACTGACCACCAGGGGACAGCTCCCGCATTGAGTGTCTGTCCCCTGGTGGTCATTGTGTATCATAGCAACTGGTGATTCTGGTCGTTTGGCTTTAATGGTCACTTAGGCTTTTATTATACAGATATGTCATTGATTAGAAAAACATATCCAAGTGGTCTTTTCTGGATTGTCTTCACATATATTATTAGGCAACCATTTAAATGAATAGGCTGAGTCTTTGGTGGAATTGAAGGTTGGGAGATGCCTTCTGGAAAAAGTCACAGGGTAGGCCCCAGAGCTATACTAGAAAAGCATGATGGGAGAAATGTACTTGCATGGGAATTTTTGATTCTATTAGCCAATCATGTTTATATATACTTTCTGAAATTTTAGCATTTATTAACAATATTTGTGCTTAAAAATATTATTTGAACTTATTTATAATTGACATGTTGTATAATAGGAACTATATCTGATTACTAGTATACTTAGATTTCAGATATATTTAGGAATTATATATTTTTTATATAGGCAATTTTCTTTGTTAATAGGTGTCTTCATTTTTAAAAATTATCTTCTTAGCTTCTTGGAAATCCAATAGTAAGTTTTATAGTATGTGGCAACATGCACCTGCATTGTTAAAAGTGAACTTTCCTTTAAAAGTCATCTAGGGTTTCAATCTACCTTTATAAAGTTTGCTTTAATTCAGTTACAGGGTTTTTAGTTGAATATTCATGAAATCATTCTATCAACTAGATCTACATTTTAGCAGTATTCATAAGTTTTTCTGGTCTTGAGTCATTTAAGTGCATTGTGGCTTTTCTAGATGAGAAAATGTTCTAAGATTTTGTTATACCAATAATTTGATAACAGCATGAAGGCTTTTTATTTTCTCTTACTGACTGATCTTTCCTGGCATTCTTAGGCTGACTCAGCCTGTGGGTTGTGCCATGCACTCAGGATGTGCATGTTAAATTGTCAGTTATTGTTCATGTGTTATACATTGTGAGTCCCTCATAAAAAACATCATTCTCACAAAACCCCTTTGCTCTAATGGTGGTATGAAGTGAAATAGTATATGTTTCCCACCAGAGGGAGTTCTTAGTTGAATCTAGGTGGTAAAGGTAAACTGAAAGAGAAGAATGATTTTTTTTTGTAACTTTATGGCATCTCATTATTTTTAAATTTCTTGACAACCCTCATAAAATGATGGGTTGGAGGGCCTGACTTGATGGCTGAGGGCTCTGCACCACTGAGGCGTAGCTCGCTGCTTGTCTTCTCTGGCTCACATTTCTCACATTCCTATTTGTAGTCTTTATTTTACTTTTGAAATTTTTTTGTTACTAGATAATCAAGCTCATTTTAAGTGTAGGATTAAAATTTGTTGCCAATTGTTAATAAAAGGTTTATAGAAGTTGAAGTTAAGAGTTTAATCTGTTTTTAATACTATCTTAAGAACTGTAACAACACAACATATCACAACTAGACCATAACATACTTTTTTTAAAATTTGAGTTTTTAAGATGACTTCAGAAACTAAAGGGCAGGACCAACTTGAGATAAATAGTAATCAGTGAAGGGGAAATGGGCAACGTGATCCGTAAGACAAAAGCTTAGAGTTTCATAATTCTGTTCTCAGCCATACTGTGCCTAATAAGTGAAAAGCATGCCTTTCTGGCTTTCCTTTAGGCTGTTTCCCAAGTGAGAAATATTTTTGTTGGTAATTTAAGCAAGTGGTTAAGATGTTGAAGTCCTGAATCCTTTTTAATAATAATATACTTACGAATGTATTGTCAGTACTTAGTATTACTAGTATTTTCTTGGCTTGTTAACTTATTCCTGTAACTTTTCATAAATGGGAAACTTACATTAAAGGGGAAAATCGTCTTCATAATAATGATTGTGTTTTTTTTCTACCTTTCATTTTTAGGTGCAGTTTTCTTGGTTATTTTTTGCAGGCGCTATCCCTGTATTTTTTTCATTTTTTATTGTAACTCTCCTATGCCATTATAATAATTGGGATCCTGTGATGGTGGGAATCAGAAGAATTTTTGCCTTTATATGCAGAAAACATCGAATTCAGAGGTAGATTTAGCTACAATATAATTTTTAAACAAATAATATTTGCTAAATAAAATGGGAATCATATCATGCTGGCGTAAATTTTAGAGATTTTGTGAATTATTGAAAGATGATAATTATATATGTACTATGCCAGGCAAAATTAAAATAATTTGTTCAGATCCTTAGGTTATAAGATAGTTTCTTCACAACTACTTTTAAAAAATGTTTTGATTTACAGGTAAAACTGAAGTTCTTACTGTTTTGCTATAGCACATTTAAATGTAGAGAACTCTTATTGGTTTTAATAAAATTCATAATAAAATATGATAACATTGCCTCAAAATTTTTTTCAATTTTTTTAAACAGAGAGAAAGCTTTCATATTCTATTGTAGAAAGAACTTGAGACAAGTTGCTGAGAAATTTTGCCCTAGTCTTGGTTCTGACCACACAGCTTCAGCCATCTGTGTGGGTCACTTTTAAGGGTTCCTTTTAGCTCTAACGCTTTCCTTAACTGTTGCCTGTTTTTAAAGGGTTTCAGAAGACAGCGAGCAGTGTGAGAGTCTTATTCCTCTGCACAGTGCTGCTCAGGAGGGCGGAGCTAGCTAGCTGTTGGCAGTCATCCAGGTTTGTATGTAGCTGGCGTTAGTGTTGACTAATTCTGACTCTTGTATCGCTTGTACACAAAATTGATTTCCGTAATTAGTTGTTTGAGAGGCTATACAGCCAGGAGGCTAAAGGAGCTAAACTGCCTGGGTTTCATTTCCAGCTTCACCACGTACTAGCTCTGTGACCTTAAAACAGGGCTCCTAACCTCTCTGCCTCAGTTTTCTTATTCGTGGAAACGGAGTTATAATAGAAATTCCCTCATTATTAAGGGAGTATTAACCATAAGTTTAAACTTCATCAGTTTAAAGTACATACAGTATTAGTGCCTGACTCAACTAAGTGATTCCAAGTTTTAACTGTTACTTTTATTCGTGTCCACCATCATCATTTTACTTATGATATACTTTAGAAACATGTTTTTTCTCTAAGCATAACATTCAGAAAAAAATGCAATACTTGGATATGTATTCAGTCTTTTCGTTATGCATGTGTTACTATAGCTGGCCCAGTATATATCCTGATTCTCTGACTGCTTTTTCATTTAACGATGTTTGAAGAACATTTCCCCAGTTTTTAAAAATTTTAAGAAATATTTTATATTTCTTATATGAATGAAAAAGTACATTACATTTTATATTTTGCTGAATGCATGTTTAAAATAGATCTGACATATGTCTTTGTCAGGTACAAAAGTGATTATTTATTTAGAATGAGAGATCATAATAAGTTACCGAAATTCTGGGCATGCAGGCTCTTTTTTTTCTGAGATAACTTTAGGCAGCTGAGATTGAAATGTGTCCTAATTGCAACTGGGGGTTCCCCTCCTCACATAGAACATCGAGCAACTCCTGTCAATTCCTTGTAATCACACGGACCTTGAAACTTAAGTAAATTCCTCATGGTAAATTCATATACAAACTAATTGTCTTGGTTTTGTGTTTTTCTGTGATTGGTCATTTTCCTTTTGTTATGATGGTTATACATGCCCGTAGTTCAGAAGGGTTCGAGTTCCACATGACATCTTATACGAAGGAGTTCTCCCTGCTCTGCACTATCTATCCTGTGTTCACTCTTTTCCCATTCGCAGGAATCACTTTAAACTCTTAGTGGAGTCTTTGGTATTTTCCTCCCTGGCGCTCTAAAGTACCATGCCTATACTTCTGTTTCTTGCTTTCTTGGTTTTAGGATATTCAGTTGATTTTCCCACTGTGGTAAATGAGGATGGGTTACTTTCAAGTGCCTCCCTCCTCTGTTCTCACCCCACTTGCCTATTTGCCAACTCAATATCACTCCTTCCTTCTTATCAACCCAGTATCATGATTACATAATTTTGTGTAGATCTATTGTCAACTTTTACATTGTTATGACTATACAAATGTTGCTTTTATCTGAGCCATATAGGATTGTGCTTGGCATTTCCCCAATCCAGAGACCCTCTGTTACTACTTTTTCTTTTAGGAATAAGCCTCTTTTGGGAGGCACCAACTGTGAAAAATAAAAGGAGGGCATCTGGTTTTCTAACTGCTTTTTCTATAAAATTTGCACCAGTCTGCTTGTTTTTAGTCGTGTCTTCATTTGAGAGATATAACTGGTCAATTTCTCTACTGCTAGCTAAGAGTTAGCCACTATTTTCTTGTCTCTGCTCTGCTCTGCTCTTTGTCCACATGGTTTATTCCTTTTAAAAAGTCTCTTTATTGTCTTTTTACTGAGATTTTTAGGGACAGAGTGGAACTAATATGTGTTTATTTGCCAACTTTAAATTAAAAAAATACACGTAGTTATTCTTGAAAGCTTTTTATTGCTATGACATACATTTTCCCTCCCTAGTATGCTGTGCATTATCCCTGTACTCATACTTAAGTTTCAATATTTATGGAAGTGAGAGCTGGATAAGGGGAAATGGTGACGACAAAAGAAAATGGGCTACAATAAAGCAATAAAGTAGGACAGGTTGGGCAGGAGTTGGTCTCAGTGCGGGTAATGGTGGAATACACCGTGATTAAACTTATTCATGATCTTTAAGTAGTGTTGGGTGTCAGCCTTTGACACTGCTATAGAACTCAATTACATGTGTTCTCAGGACTCACCTCAAGTTCATATATCCAATTATATATACTACATAGATTGTGTTTGATGTATATTTCAATGTTAAGATAATTTGCTTTTTAAAATATAAACTATAGAAAATTAAAGCTATGATAGCTGTTATCTAATGATTTTGTGTTTGCTTTTATTTTCAGCTTGACAATGGAACATTATATAGCGAAGAGACAATCTCTGGCAAGGTTTTGGAGAAAAATGTTTCAGTGCCTACTCTGAAAAATAACATTTTCAGTTCTTTGGAACTCTAAAATATATTTTCCTCATATTGGTGTTCTTCATTTTCATAATGAAGTTCTTTGCTATATAGCTGTGTACATGTCACTACAGTTATAGGAAGTTTCAGTCCACAGTCTGTCTAAAGGACCACCTGCCTTACACATCTCAAGGAATTCAGCTGATGAAATAATCTGAACTAATCAAGGGATAAAATCCTAATGTCTGGAGATTTTATCTTCACCTATTATTTGTTAAATGCTGGACTGTGTTATGAAAATGTTTTAAAGAAATTGTTTAGTATGTAGATCAATGTTTGTATAGGTAAAATGCTAAATTAAGCTGCCTATAATAGGTACAGATTATATTTCTGAGTTTTGTAGAATATTGCAAATTAACAAAAAAATGTTTAATTTATGTGACAAGTATATGTACACAAATTTGGTTAGACTTCAGAAAGAATATTTGAGATAAGATCTGGTTCACTTACACTACATATACTGTGTTATCCTTTCATAGCATTAGGTGCCTTGTATTTTAAATCTGTGACAAACCATGACAAATTTTTAAAGGGGAAATATTGTAAAATGAAGAATCATGTATTTCTAAAGCCTGTATTGCTGTAAATTTAATTGATAAAGCTCTGCTTAATTTAGAGTTTTGAAGAAATATTCTTTCTTCAATTAAGACATTTTCATAATGGAATGACTTAAATTGAAGTGATAAAAGAGTATTATGAAAATAAAGTGTTTATATATATGTGTGTATTATAGATCTATCAGTTGGTTTCTGATTTTTTTTTCACATAAAAATGTGCCACATTACTATGGAACTGGATGCCTCTTCTTTATATAATTCTAGGTTTTAAAAAAAATAATTTTTAATGGATAAAATACCAAAGAAGGAAGGCAAGAAATTCATATTAAATTACATTTAAAATGAATCTACCAAGTTTAAGTTAATTATAAAATACTCCTAATTTTAACTCCTATACTTAGGTCTTATATATCCATATTGTGCAACTGTTCCTGGATTCTCGTCATTGTAGACATTGGGAATGAAAGTATGTCTCAGGATTCATCCAGGCTTTTCAAGTTCATTACTCTGCAAAATTTCTTATCAATATTTAAAAAATTCCCTTTGCTATGTTTAGCTTCAGTTTGTGTTATTCACATTCTTTTTAAAAAATCTTTATTGTTGAACATACTACATATGTCCCCTTTTTCCCAATTGACCCCTTTAGCTTGCCCTGCTCCATGCCCCCCCCCCCTCCATCCCCTGGCCTTCACCACCCTATTATCTGTATCCATGGGTTATGCATATATGTGTACAAGTTCTTTGGTTGATCACTCCCACCCACCCACCTTCCCACACCTTCCCTCTGAGATTTCTCAATCTGTTCCATGCTTCCATGTCTCTGGATCCACTCTGTTCTTAAAAGTGCTTTAGTGTTACCATGAGTCTATAGTGGAGTTTAACCTTTTTCTGCCTGTTCTGAGAACTCATTAATTTAAGATTGTGTATGATATCACATTTTAAAAACAGATGACTGCTTTCCTATTTGGTACCACCAATAATTCTTGTTAATCTAAAAGTAATACTGATTTTGTTAGCTTGACACAAGGTTAAGGCATGTAAAGAGTGCGGACTTCTAAGGAATTTTCTCCTAAAAAGAACTTAATGAAGTAACATTTCAATCACTCAAAGACTAATTTTGGTTGAAGTTTATTATCTAGCCACCTCTGCTTTCTGTTTTTGCTGTTTGACAGTTCACCAATACCTTCAGCAGTTTAGAGGGTGAGTAGTTGAAACTGGAAGTAACATTTAAATTTCAATTTATTTAAGTAGGAGAAGAGGTTGAACTTAGAATTTTTGGTTCTTCATGTGGCCTATGCTCACATCTTACAGATCGCGTGTTCTCACTCAGGATTCGGGAGTATTAAGCCTTTTGTAACGTGCTGGATAGATCTTGAGGAGGACTTCTTGTAGGCAGCTGCTCAGCTGTTTTATTATCGAAGAACAACTGTAGAAGGAAGCACCATTAAATTGCTTAACTGAAGTAAGAATTACTGCTGTTTGCTTGCCCACCTATTGTTTTTCCTCTCATGTTTTATTTATCTGACTGATTTTGTATTTGGTTACTGTACCTAGAGTGAGCAGCAACTGAGGACGACTTCCTGCACCTCTGTAGTTAAGGGTTCATCTTCTCGAGGTAAAGTTGTGATGGAGTACTTGCACTCTGTGATTCCCCAGAAACGTCGGCATCCAGCCCTAGGCTCATAGCAGCCACCTGGCAGGCCTCTGGGAATGCTGGGGCGCTCGCATCCTCTTTGAGCAGTGTTGGCTCATGTTTATGGTTTTCTGAATCTAAAGATACAAAGAGAGATTCTAATACCTCGTTGCAGTCTTCTTTTCTTCCCATACATAATTTAAATCTCATTATTATATAATGCTTCGAATTATGCCCTTGACTGAAGGAAGTTCGCTGTTTTCTCAAAGACTTTCTGTTACTGAACATTAGAATCTCTACTAAAACAAAACTGAAAGAAAAGGCAGCCTTGGAATTTCTTAGATGAATGCTTTTTGGAGCTTAGAAAGGCTATTTAGATGTATGTAATGCACTCATTTTTATTCTTTAAGTAAATTTTGATTTTTTAAAAAAATTGAAATATTGGCTTCGATCAGCCTGACTTAATTATAGAGTAAACCAATTTCCCCTCTGAAAGCTGATGAATAAAGTTCATTGTTGCTATAGATGTGAGCTCATGGGTTAAATGTGGATATTCTCAAAGGTGTGAGGCTTGTTTCAGGAAGAATGTTAATGCTCCCTTTGCAATCAGTCATGCAGAGCCCAATTTGGGGTTGCGGAATATGACTTCAGTGGAAGCCAAGGTTTTTCATAATGCACTGTGGTCAGGTCTAGCACAAATTCTCTGTGTGCTGGTTGAAGAAACACAATTTAAAGACAAACTAGGAATTAATTAGAAATGTTTTTTTTTTTCATAATCATACCAGCAAATAAATAAAATGTTATTTTAAGTACTCCCAATTGTAATCCTGCTTCATTTCTCTCTGCTTTTGAGATATTCTTTATCACTAAATACTATTTTAGGAAAAAGTCACAGAAATAACAGATGAATATTATCTGTGATATCTGCAGATTTAACTTATATAGCTAACATATTGTGTGCTGGTTTTTTAACAATGACATGACATATATGAGCATTTCAGTTTACAGAATTTGAAGTTCTCCTGTAATGTTTGTTAAGTATCCAAACTTCCATTTAGATAACTGAGGTACCTTTTTAGAGTTACAATAGTTAGACCCACATTTCCTTTTTATGGTATTAGCCTCATGCATCTGTACCAAAATTTATAATACAGTGTTTCATAGTTTGTGTACTGAGATATTTCCTATATTAACATTTTATAGTATATTCTTAATCTCAGCATACTGTGTTTTGTATCTGTATATATAAAAGCCTAAGTGACCAGACAACCAGCCGGTAGCTATGATGTGCACTGACCACCAGGGGGAAGACACTTAATGCAGGAGCTGCCTCCTGGTGGTCAGTGCACTCCCACAGCCAACCTCCTGTGGCTGGCCAACTTCCCAATCGGGGCAGCCAGCCAACCTCCCACAGTCCCTCCCTCACAGCTGACTGGCCCCAGTCGGCCCCCATCGCTGGCCAGGCCAAGGGACCCCATCTGCACGAATTCATGTACCAGGCCGCTAGTGTTTACATAAAATGAGAGGGCATCATTCTGACCAAGTTGCAGCATTGAAACTTTATCTGATGGGTCTACGTTGAGTAATCAACCCTGTGTGCAAACACTCTCAAGAAAGGAATAGTATAGAAATCATTTTATATAAAAGCTCCAGTACCAGACCCAGAAGGCCAGAGGTAAGGGAAAGATGAAATATTTATGATAAATTAAGGAAACAGTCTTAGATATAGTCTCCTTGGTGTGGATAATTTAATGCAGATTTTAACCTCGTTTGTTACTAAACCTGAAATTTTATTCCTCCATCTGTTTAATAAAAAAATATTTCAGACCCTGGAGTATTTAAAATTTAAACATGAAATTGATTTTAATTTCTGCGAATGTTACTAATTCTGTTATAATTTGGGGTCAAAACTCCCATTTTTTGGAGACAATTGCTTATTCATATACTATGTAATCTGGGAAATTTATACTATGAAGAACCTAATGTAAAATATGCATGATTTACTTTAATGCATTGTTTGTGTAAAATCATTTGCATATTCTATTATAGTATTTCCTAATCTCAGTAAAAATACACAAGCCAAGATCCATCTTTGAACAAGCCAGTATTTGATTTCTAGTTTCCTTTATTAAAACATTTCCACTCATTCTTTCATGCCTCGATGTCTAAGATGTATGTCAGGTACCTGATAAGTTAGATCTTCCTGTGAACAACATGGTCAGTTTTGAGAGACCAAACATGCTCAGTGAGTTGCATCTTCCACATGTTAAAGTCTAAAGCCAACGTAAAAGGTGAAGTTCTGGAATAATGTATTCTTGGGAAGGTTTCCTGGAGGAGATCCATATTCCATTTTGTGATAAGGCCACTCCAATGAGTTTTCCTCTAAGTTGGAATAGCTCACTCTTTTACTGAGTATTGTAGCAGTCAGGGTTCTACCAAGAAAAGAAAAACTACTTAAGGATTTTAAACAGGGAATTTAAAACAATTGATTGCTCAGCGTTAAAAGAGCTGAGAGGACAGGCAAAAGACTGAGGTCACTCAGAAATTAGTAACAGCAGGAAGCCAGTGCTATCCTGGGGCTAATTGGACAAAGGAAGGAAGTGGGGCAAAGCTCAAGGCCAGGGTCACGCAAAGGAAGCCGAACTGTAGCAGAGAAGAGCAGGGTCTTAGAGGTGATGCAGCTGATGGCAGAGCAGTACTCTGGCTTCTCTTCCTTCTGTCATTGACTCCGGTTGGCAGCACCTGACTGGAAGCCAGAGGCCCCAGGAGCTTGGGAAGTGTGGCCTGTAGGTGTCAGGGAGCCAGAGTCCACAGGCCCAGACCGGGCCCAGGCACTGAGGAGCTGGCTTGCACTGGGAGGCCAGGTTGTGTAGAGGACGCATATCCTTAAGGAACAGAATCAGCAGGTGAAGATGACAGAACAAGAAATACTCTGGAAGCAAGATTGGCTTTGTCTCAAGTCCACTCCAGAAAGAGGATTTGGAGGAAATGCCTGCCCTGGACTTCATTTCTCATTCACATCCCTCATCTACTTCCCACTCCCTCCTTTCCTTGTTCCTTCTCTCCCCCAAACAGGGCTGGTGGGAAATGTGAGCAACAGTATTGCTTTTTAAAAATCAAACATGAAAATAGAACATGAAAAGAATGTGTAGTGCCTGACAGGAAAAGAGCTAAAGCATTCAGGATACTACAGTCATGGAAGTGTTGGGAAAGAGGAAGCAATTTCTTAAATGACTCATGAAAGATAGAAAATAAAACCTTAAGGAATTAGTGTTCTCAAAACTTCACTCTATTTAGAACTTCATCTACCTAATTACTTAGAAAAGTCACTTAATCTTACATCATCCCTCACCTTTAGAGAAAAAAGTGTAAACCAGTTCACAAATTATAGGATCACTGTTTTATCACTGGAAGCATCTCTACAGACTATCTAGTGACAGAATTAGGGTGACCATGTGTCCCAGTTTGTTAAGGACAGTCCCAGTTTACATCTGCTTCCTAGTATAATTATTAATAGTGCCACCTTTCACTCAAAACTGTCATAGTTTAAATAAGTTATATGACCATCTGACCACCCTAGTATACCTGTTCCTGACAGCTCGGCCTGACAAATTTCACCCATTCTGGACTCCAATCGCTTGTTCTTTGCACTAGACCCATATGCGTGCTTAAAGGAAGATTTCTGGCCAGCAGGCTGGGGGCTCTTGCTCAGGATGCTGAGTCTTACCTGGTATTTGTTTTCCCCCTGAAGTGGAATGCTAGGGTTCTTCATGGAGGTTACCAGATTTTCATACCAATTAGCCACTAGATTGTTGACCCAAATTTTCCTTCCTAAGGCCATAAACCAGTTATTAGCAAGAAATAAGAATTAACAAATATGTATTTTTATTTTTCAGCTCTATTGAGGTATAATTGAAGAAATAAATTGTAACATTTAAATTGTACAATATGGTGCTTTGATATTTGTATTCATTGTGAAAGGATTCTCACCATCAAATGAATTAACATGATGATCATCTCACACACTAACCCTTTTTGTGTGTGAGAACTTTTAAGATCTACTCACATCAAATTTCAATTATACAATAAAGTATTATCAACTATACTCACCATGCTATACTTTAGATCCTTAGAACTTATTCATTTTATAAATGAAAGTGTGTACCTCTTACCAACTTCTACTTATTTCCCCCAGTTCCCAGCCCTTAATTCTCTATTTCTATGAGTTTGACTTTATTTTTATTTCCCACACATAAGTGATAGCATACAGTAATTGTCTTTCTTCTGTCTGGTTTATTTCACTTAGCATAATGCTCTTTAGGTCCATCTATGTCACAAATGGCAGGATTGCCTTTTTAAGTCTGAATAACACACACACACACACACACACACACACACACATCTTCATTCATACATCAACAGACATTTAAGTTGCTTTCATACATTGGCTATTGCAAATAATGTTGCAATGAACATGGGAGTACAGATATCTCTTTGAAGTAGTGACTTTATTTCTCTAGATATATATCCAGAAGTGACATTGCTGATTTATATGATAATTATACAGTATGTTTAATTTCTTGAGAAACCTCCTTACTGTTTTTCATAGTGGCTATATCAGTTTACATTCCCACCAAAAGTCTTCTCTACACATACTCACGAGCTTTTATCTTTAAAAAATATATATATTTTTATTGATTTCAGAGAGGAAGGGAGAGGGAGAGAGAAACATTAATGATGAGAGAGAATCACTGATCGGCTGCCTCCTGCATGCCCCACACTGGGGATTGAGCCCAAAACCCAGGCCTGTGCCCTGACTGGGAGTGGAACCTCGACTTCCTGGTTCATAGGTTGACAACCACGGAGCCACGCCATTAGCGTTTATCTTCTGTCTTTTCAGTAATAGTCATCCTAATAGGTGTGAGGGGAAAATTCATTGTGGTTTCAATTTGCATTTCCCTGATGACTAGTGATGTTGAACATCTTTCACATACCCATTTATACATCCCTTTTGGGAAAATGTTTGTTCACGTCCTTTGCCTGCATTTAAATCGGGTTATTTGTTTTTGTTTTGTTTTTACTGTTGAGTTGTATTAGTTCCTTATGTATTTTGGATATTAACTTCTAATTGGATATATGGTTTGCACACATTTTCTCAGATGTCCTTATATTTTGTTAAGGTTTCCTTTGCTGTGCAGAAGCTTTTTAGTTTGATGTAGTCCCACTTTGTTTTTGCTTTTGGTGTCAACCCAAAAAGTCATTGTCTAGGCCAGCCGTGGGCAAACTATGGCCCTCGGGCCGGATCCAGCCCGTTTGAAATGAATAAAACTAAAAAAAAAAAAAAAAAGACTGTACCCTTTTATGTAATGATGTTTACTTTGAATTTATATTAGTTCACACAAACACTCCATCCATGCTTTTGTTCCGGCCCTCCAGTCCAGTTTAAGAACCCATTGTGGCCCTCGAGTCAAAAAGTTTGCCCACCCCTGGTCTAGGCCCATTTCAATTCCCATGTTTTCTTTTAGTGTTTTGCAGTTTCAGGTCTTATGTTCAAGTCCTTAATCGATTTTGAGTTGAACTTTTTTAAAAATATATTTTGATTTTTTACAGAGAGGAAGGGAGAGGGATAGAGAGTAAGAAACATTGATGAGAGAGAAACAGATCAGCTGCCTCCTGCACACTCCCTACTGGGTATGTGCCAGCAACCAAGGTATATGCCCTCAACCGGAATTGAACCTGGGACCCTTGAGTCCTCAGGCTGGCGCTCTATCCACTGAGCCAAACCGGTTAGGGCAAGGGTTGAATTTTTGAGTATTGTAAGATAGTGGTGGATTTTATTCTTTTGCGTGTGGATGTCCAGTTTTCCCAACAGCACTGATGGAAGAGACTATCCTTTCCCTATTCTGTATTCTGGGTACCTTTGCCAAAAATTAGTTTACCATATGTGTGTGGATTTATTTCTGGGCTCCATTCTGTTTCATGATCTATGTGTGTGTTTTTATGCAGATACATGCTGTTTTGATTACTGTAGCTTTGTAATATTGTTTGAAATCAGGAAATGTGATGCTTCTAGCTTTGCTGTTTTTGTGCAAGATTGCTTTGGCTATTTGGAGTCTCTTGTGGTTCCACAAGAATTTTAGGATTTTTTTTTTCTTTCTATTTCTGAGAAGAATGCATTGGAATTTTGATAGAAATTGCATTGAGTCAGTAGGTCATTTGGGGTAGTGTGGAAAATTAATTCTTCCAATCCATGAATACAGAATATATTTTAATTTATTTGTGTCTTCTTCAATTTCTTTAATCACTATCTTATAGTTTTTAGTGTACAGGTCATCCACCTCTTTGGTTAAATTTACTTCTAAATATTTTATTTTTTGATGCTATTGTAAATGGAATTGTTTTCCTAATTTTTATTTGAAGGATTTTATTGTTAGTGTTTAGAAACACACCTGATTTTTGTACATTGCTTCCTTGTTTAGCATGTCCTGTGAGACTCCTCAATGCTGAGCCCTGTTGGATGTCAGAGGTCGGGGACTGTGGGCCTGTCCCTTGTGTAGCAGCTGTAAAAGTTGGGGCACTATATGTGTGGTCCAAATGCTTTGCTCCCCAGGGGCAAGCTTGGAGTTTGGGGTTCCCTCCTGATTATAAGGTGCTATGCTGGGCGTGGGGTTTGTGGTGAGAGTGTATCTCAGCCCTTCCTTCCCATTTTGGTGTATTTTCTTAATCATAATGTGCTGTGACCTTCGAGGCGGGGTTCAGGATCTGAAGGAGGGGCCGACACGCAGATGAAAATGCTATACAAGAAACATGAATTTAGAAGGCATTGGGGGCCAGTGGAGCCTCTTTCTTGAAGAGACACACCGAGACCTGGGCTTATCTGCTTTTTATTCAGTTTTAGATACACATCTTGCCCTCAGTAAAGCACGGCAAACAGATAGCAGACAGACCATCTCTAAGGTTAGTAAAGATCAGTAAAGATCCAGTAAACATTTACTTGGAGGCTATCAGGTCAGGAAATTGCTTCGAGCCACCACTATTTCAGCACGAACAATTGGTGCTTAGCATCAGCCCTGCTAACACTCAAGGTCCATCGGCCTTCCTTGGTGCGCTCTCATGATAGTATTGGAAAGCAGTGGCTTCCCAAAATAATGTGCAGGGCATATTGAGTGTAGGGGTCACTCAACTAGTTCTGGATTTCACTCACAAGGAATTGATTCATGTGTGACTGTATATTTGGTGTGTCCCAAGAGGGAGGGAAAGTCATGCGCCTTCTGTTCAACCATCTTGGAGAGGTCCTCGGCATGACATTCTTAAGTGGCAATATCTTCTTTGGGCCACACAGGCCTTCCTCTTGTCTGAGCAGCCCCATTTGAATCTCGCTGAACACCACAGAATTTGGTTTTAATTGGCACTGAAAAGAAACACCTACAATCAAATCTAGCCACATTGACCCAAATCACCTGCTGAGGAAACTTAAAATATGCAGTGGATACTGTTTTCATAGTAAGGAAAAAGCCTTGATAGGTAAGCCACTCTACCTTCAACAGAAAAAAGCAGGTAACATGCTTTTGTTAAACGACCAGCTACTGCACCATCTCTTAGTGTCTTGAATCCCAGGAAGACCTGAAACCTAATCAAGATGGCGAGTCCTAAAAACAGGTGGGTGCATTTTAAAATTGCTGTAATGAGGGAGCAGCTATCACTTCCTGGAACTACCAGGAAACATTTCTGGCAAATACCCGGAAAGAATGCAAATAGGCCCATGAGGGAAATATAAACTGTGTGAGCATAGGGAAAGAAAGAACACAAGAAAGGTCCTCAGCGACCAGTGTGAACATGTGATCAGGTGCTTTAACAGCATCAATTATGAAAGTTCTGTAAATGTGATGGAGAGAAAAAGAAGAGCGACCTTGACCGACAGCATCAGCCAGACCTGAAAAAATCCCAGAAGTTCAACCAAGTGCATCGAAGCACTTCAACAACTAAAGTAGGGCATAGCTACGAGACCTCTCCTTTTGGGTGCATTTAATTCAGAACTGTAGTATTAGCCCTATGTTCTTGGATAGTGTTGAGAAACCACTCAATCTTGGGTGTACTTATGTGAATGTGAATTTTCAACTCACTAAACCTTTTCTTGACACTTTACCTTAGATGCATTTTTAAGTATACCTGTCTGAAACTATTTCTCATTTCAAGTCCTGCTGAATACTAGTGTCCTGTGCAGTTAGCTTAATGGGTGTCCAATACAAAACAAAATAAAACAGGAATAAAAGCTGATCCCATGGTCAAGTAAACTGGGCAACGTGCTCACATGTTCCTGTTTCACTTTACGGTCATGTGGTCATGTTAAAATCCTATATAATTGATGACTCCCCAAAGGGGATGAGGTCCAATTTTCAGTTTTCTTCAAATTTATTTGATCACTGATCCCCGCATAAGGCCTAGCTTTTTTGCTGAACATTTATCCATATATAGAGAGATGCTTTTGTTCCACAAAATATGGTTTAGAAAATGCTGATATTGAGGATGGCAAATGGCTGACAAAAGATCGGGAATCTTCATGTATTTTTACATCAGTTTGAATTTGGGATAGAAGAAACGTGTCCTCTCCTGAGAAAATGACAGGGCTGAATGATGACATGTTTTCCCGTCACAGATGGCTGATTTTGGGTGCCCTGGCAAGCAACTTTGCATCCCTAATAAATACAAAGTACTTTCACCTTCAGCGTGTAGTAAAACATCACACAGCATGAGACTGATAAACAATTCAAAAATATCTCCTATTCCTTTAAAATTAGATTCAGAAAAACCTGAAGAAGCTTTGCAATTATTGCCCAACATTTCAGAGGGCGTTAGGTTAATGGAAGCTGGAAGAGGGCAGGAAAGGAGGTAGGTGACCCCTTCTACCCCTCCCCCGCACCCCCCACCTCCACCCCAGGCCTTCACACCCTATTGTCTGTGTCCATGGGTTATGCATATAGGTTCTTTAGTTAATCTCTTCCCACCTCCCACTCACCCCTCCCCACTTACCCCCACCCACCTCCAGCCATCCCAACAGGAACAATAACTTTATGAAATCCAGAACTTTATATAATACATTGTTTTCTTTGGTGAATTTTGCTGTAAGATCTGTTGGGCTTAGTAAAGGAGACAAAAGGATAAAGGTCAGGACCTGGGGGGGAGGGGTGTTGTTTGTTTTTTACATATGATTACAACTCACATAGGTTAAACTTTCAGCTATATTTTGTTCAACAGGAACCTTAGCTATTGAAAATAATTCTACTTGCATCTTAATTTTGCTTCCTCAACAAATATGTTAAGCATTCTTTATTATTTTTATTTTATTTTATTTTTCTGTCAGGAGTGGGATTCAAACACACGCCTCCATAGGAGATGTTAAGCATTCTTTAAAATCTACCTTTAGCCCTGGCAGGTGTTGCTCAGTGGTTAGAGTGTCGGCCCATGCACTGAAGGGTTGTGGGTTTGATTCAGGTCAAGGGCACACACCTGGGTTGCAGGTTTGATCCCCCCACCCTGATTGGGGCACGTGTGGGAGGCACCAATGAATGTGTCTCTCTCATAGATCTCATAGATGTCTCTCTCTCTCTCTCTCTCTCTCTCTCTCTCTCTCTCTCTCTCTTCTCTCCTTCCCTTCCAGTCTCTTTAAAAATCAATGGAAAAGATAGTCTCATAAGTATTAACCAAAAAAAAAAAATCTATTCCAATTCAAAAAATACTTGTACGGATACCTACTATTTGTATTTCAGTGAATACATTCATGAGTAAGTTTGTCTGTAATCTCAAGGAGTTTATGATCTTTGGGGGGACGATGATAAGAAAAGTATTTTTAAAAACAATAAAAATAAACAAGTTACAGTAGTTGCCCATTAGAGAGGGTTGAAAGGAAAGGGTGTCCTAACCATCGAGGGGTGAGGAAAGGCTTTCACAGGAGTGACATTTGAGATGGACTTCGAAGGTTAAGGTCGAATTTTGAGAGGTGTGGTTGGTAGGCAGGAAACAGAAGGCACACAACTGCATAGAGTTTGAAAAATTTGTGAGTGAGGAAAAGCAAGCATCCAGTTTGGCAGGAGGCGGAGTAGGTGCTAGGGAGCAGTGCGAGATAGAGTTAGGAAAGCAAATTGTGAAGTACGGACTTGCAGCATCGGGCTGCAGGATAAAGGGCTCTCCGCATCACAATCATACCACAAGCTACCTCTCGCCTACACTTCCTTTCCATTGTGGGTTGTGTGCAGCTCTGCTCCTGGCACGGCCCAGGCTGGAGCAGCAGCTCCTCTGGGATACCATCAGTCCTGCCGTGGGAAGAATGCTCGGAACTGTGCAAAAGCTGCCCTGTGTGAATGGGGCAGGCATCACTTCGGCTCACGTTTCGTTTGCTAACCAAGTCACGTGGCCAAGCCTGCCATCAATGGGGTAGGGCTATAAAAGAAGGCACAGCTGGTATTTTGAACAATTTCCAAAAGCTTTGAAAACCAGTCTGAATCCTTTTTACTTAATTCTTTAGGTGGTTGGTAGCTATAGCAAGTTTCTACAAGAGCATATGGTTCGGTTAAAAAAAAAATCAGGGTGGATTTGAGTGTATATGCGTATGTGTGTACATAACAAGATTACTTGTTATAAATGCAGGTCCAGGATTTCAGGAGGTCCGATCAGGGTGCCCAGGAATCTGCACTTTGGCAAGCAGCCAGTTGGATAGTATGTAGGTGGTCCATGGACCTCCTTTATGAAACCCTGGGTTAAGGAAAGAATGGGGAGTGAACAGGTGCCGTGAGATGGGGCAGTGAGCGGGGAAATGGTAGGCTGTCTGTGGTTGCGAGGTCAAGGTGCAATGTGGGCACAGAGTTGGTGGCCAATACAGAAGCAGGTAGACACACTGGCAGAGGAAGGAGAACAGGTAGAACTGGAACAGGTAAATGGAAGGAGGGCAGAAACAACTGGGAAGCCACAGCGACAGGGGCAAGTCTGCTTTGGAGGTGAGATGAAGACTATCGAGGGATCTTGATCTTCGCTGAGACGTAGGAGGCAAGCCTATGTGATGCAAGTAATCGTTGTGAACTTTAAGAGAGCAAAGGTAATAATCAGAAAGTCGTAGGCAATGCAAGGAGCATAGGGCAGGTACCAAAAAAGTGTTGACTAAAACCTACCACATAAATTAGTTCTAGCATTGGGCCAGCAGGGGGCGCTAATGTCGCACATACGCTGGTTATTTGGGCCCAGCTTCCTAGACTGGAAAGCTAGCTAGCTCTTGTTGAGTAAGATTATTAACCCAATCTAAGTGCAGTATTTTGGGAGCTTCATTTATTGCCTTTATAGTTGTGAACCTTCATAGAAAGAACTGTTAAGGTTTCTCTTTAATTATTAAGGCATGTAGTTTTTTTTTTAACTGCCAGTTCCTATAGCCAAAAGAAATTAATTTGTAGAGTTTAATGGCATTATAACCCATTTATTGATTTCAGTTGAGGCATAGAGTGGAGCTTGGAATAAAGGGGAGAAAAGACAGGGAAGTGCCTCGGTAGCATGACTCCTAGAAGGGGCGCTCCGGGTCCGGGGACATGGCATTGCACATGTTCTGTGCTGTCTGCTTTCCTCCAGGGAGAGTGGGCCAGTGTACTGCAGCGATAATGCTGAGGGTCTTATTTCTTAACACTTCCGAAAGCCCACCGTACATGTAAGCTTTTGGAATTTTGAGGTAGTTTTAACTTGTATTTGTCTCTTGTGGGGGAAAACTTGAGATTAAAGACAAACCTACTTTTTTCCCCCCTGTGAACTATATTTTCATGTATATTCTTTTCCCCAATGTTTTACTGGTCTTTTCCTTATTGATTGATAGGAGCTCTTTTTATGAAGTCAATCGCAGATTTCGTTAACAATGGTATTAACAAATGGTGCTTTTCCATAGATGAATGGATGGCGAATGATGAATGGCCTTCAGAGCAATCCCTCCCCTACATGCACACTTGACTCACTAACCACATAACTTATTGGCATGTGTCTAAAAGGACTATTTTAAATCACCTTTGTATAGTCTGCTGTGTAGAAACATGTGCCTCAAGAGTGTCAAAGTTCTCTCATTTTATAGTTCATTTCAATAAGGAGAAAAGCCACGAGGTACATGGTGACGAGTCAGGTGAAGGTGGTAGCTGGCACATTTTTACTGGTACAATTGCCAAATGGCAGGTGGTGCTCTCAGAGTCCTGGGGCTTCAAATGGGGCATTTTCAGAAAGTCCTGGATGTGCTAGACCAGGGGTCCTCAAACTACGGCCCGCGGGCCACATGCAAATACAAATATTGTATTTGTTCCCGTTTTGTTTTTTTACTTCAAAATAAGATATGTGCAGTGTGCATAGGAATTTGTTCATAGTTTTGTGTGTTTTTTTAAACTATAGTCTGGCCCTCCAACTGTCTGAGGGACAGTGAACTGGCCCCCTGTTTAAAAAGTTTGAGGACCCCTGTGCTAGACTGTGGTGACTGTCAAGATTCAGTGGGCTCTGAGTGAGGGCAATCATGAGAGCCCAGCATGGATCCCCCACCACTCCCAGGCACTCACTCCTCAGTAATTACATTTGTTAGGTAAGAGCTTGGGATATAATTCATATGCCACACAACTCACTAATCTAGAGCATGAAATTCAACAGGTTTTAGTGCATTCACTGTGCAAGCATCACCACAGTCCATTTTAGAACTACTTCATCCCAATTTTCATCCACCTCCTTCACTGTTACCCTAATCTCCCCTCCCTCCCCAGCCCTAAGCAACCACTAATCTATTTTCTGTCTCTATATATTTGCCTGTTTGGGAAATTTCATATAAATGGAATCATATAATATGTGGCAGTTGGTGAATAGCTTCTTTCATTTAACATAAGAATGTTAAGGTTCATCCATGTATTTTCATGGATTTTGTAGTATATTTTCACTTTATTTTTTTCTATGGTCAAATAATATTCCATCATATAGATATGCCACATTTTGTTTACCCATTAATCAATTGATGGGAAATTCAGTTGTTTCTTTTTGGGGGGGCTATCCTATATAATAAAGAGGTAATATGCAAATTGATCATCACTCCAACACACAAGATGGCTGCCCCCATGTGGACACAAGATGGCCGGCAGGGGAGGGCAGTTGTGGGTGATCAGGCCAGCAGGGGAGGACAGTTAGGTGGGACCAGGCCAGCAGGAGAGGGCAGTTGGGGGCAACCAGGCTGGCAGGGGAGGGCAGTTGGGGGTGACCAGGCCAGCAGGTGGGGCAGTTAGGAGCAATCAGGCAGGCAGGCAGGTGAACAGTTAGGAGCCAGTGGTCCTGGATTGTGAGAGGGATCCCGGATAGGAGAGGGTGCAGGCTGGGCTGAGGGGACCCCCCCTCCCCCCCCATGCATGAATTTCATGCACTGGGCCTCTAGTCTATAATAATAAAAGTGTAATATGCTAATTAGACTGTACAGACAAACGACCTTCTGGATGTCTTTCCGGATGAAGTTGCGGTGGTGAGGACTGAGGCAGAGGCAGTTAGGGGCAATCAGGTAGGCAGACGAGTGGTTAGGAGTGATCAGTCAGGCAGGCAGAGTGGTTAGGGGCAATCAGGCAGGCAGATGAGTGGTTAGGAGTAATCAGGCAGGCAGGCATGTGGTTGGGCGATCAGGCAGGCAGGCACGTGGTTAGGAGCTAGCATTCCCAGATTGTGAGAAGGATGTCTGACTGCTGGTTTAGGCCCAATCCTGCAGTAGGACATCCCCTGAGGGGTCCTGGATTGCGAGAGGGTTCAGGCCAGGTTGAGGGACACCCCTCCTCCCCATGTACGATTTCATGCACTGGGCCTCTAGTGAGGCCATAAAAAAGAATGAAGCTGTCTATGTGCTAATTTGGAAGGCTCTCCAAAATATGTTGTTCAATGGAGAAAACACACACCAAGGTTTAGAACAGAATATTTTTATGTGTAAAAAAATTGGAATAACAAGTATCTGTACACATACTTCTTGTATATGTATGAAGCTCTGAAAGGATTCATAAGAATCAAGAATAGTAGACTCCTGTGGGCAGGTGGACACTGGGTATATAAGGCAAATGGGAGGGATGGTTTCCTGTGTACATTTGATTGACTGTGGTTAAAAGATAGAAATGTATCACCAAATAATTAGATAGCCCTAACCGGTTTGGCTCAGTGGATAGAGCATCGGCCTGCGGACTCAAGTGTCCCAGGCTTGATTCCGGTCAAGGGCATGTACCTTGGTTGCAGGCACATCCCCAGTGGGGAGTGTGCAGGAGGCAGCTGATCGATGTTTCTCTCTTGTCGATGTTTCTGACTCTCTATCCCTCTCCCTTCCTCTCTGTAAAAATCAATAAAATATATTCAAAAAATAATTAGATAAATATATATTAACATTTAAAAAGTACCTTCTGAAGACAAAAAGTGGGGCTGGGGTAAGAAAGGCATACTTTCCTGGGTATTGTGCACATTATCTCCCCCAGTTGAAGCACAAGTATTTTCTTAACTGTTTTTTTGGTGGGGTTGTTTTTTTTTTTTTTTTTTTTTTTTTTTTTTTTTTTTTTTTTTTGTGACTACTAACCTACTAAATACAGTCACACCATAGCTACCTGAGGTGAGGGTTGTGGTTTGTGACATGGAACAGAGCAGCAAACTGGTCCCCAAATGCCGAATTAATGGCCCTGCCCTCATTTACAATGTCACACAGGAGGTTCACACATTGAGGACTCTAAAGGGAAGGGCTGTTCTAGAACCCCTCTCACTGGAGGAACATAGACCCAGGTGAATTCAGTATTCACTGTTCTACAAATGTGGACCTTGACACTAAATTTCTTACATTCTTATCCCTAGGCAATGGGTGTAGGTGTCCTGCAAGAATGACCCTCCCTAGCACATTCATAGCTGTTCTTTAGCCTCTGATGTTCCACCCATGCCCACTTGAATGGCGATTTTGGCAAGCTTGCTCTTGTCTTTAAATACTTTTAAGGTTGTCTCTTGGCAGTTTCTTCTCAATGCTTTGAAAAGCAGTTGTGGTTGTAGCCTGTTTTTGCTGAAAGAGTGCTCACCTCTGCAATGTTACGTTCTCTAGTGAAAATGTATTTCCCCTTTCTGGCTCCTGTGGTTAGCACTGCAACGAGAGCAAGACTGGTCCCAGACACATGAACTTGGGGCAGGAAACCTAAAAACACAGTCGTCCCATGCACCTTTGACCTCTTTCAGTGGGTACTAGACCAGAAGACCTATGCTCACACGCAGTGCTGAGTGGCACCCATACGGGACTGGCTTTCTGAAAACAAATGTCAGACGATCAAAAGATGGAGGCTCGCAGTGTGAGGAGGCGATCTGCATGCCTTCGGTTTTTATCCTCCTTTGAGTATGAACCAAAAATATCGACTCCATAAGTGGGACACCATGAAGAACACAGTCCTTAGGGACATGGTTGAGGAAGGGGGTTTGGGGAGAAGGAAACATCATCAGTATAATAAAATCAAACTTGAGGAAGCAAAAGATCCCAGCAAAAAGAAAGGAACTGGTTAGAAGTTTCTGTGTTAGAAGAGACTATAAATAAGAGAGTAGAAATACAATAAAGACATTTTTGCAGTAGGCTTGAAAGGGAGATTAAAGGAACTCCAGTTTCACCTTCTACTCGTTGCTGGCTTCCTCTTATGTCCAACAAGAAACCACCAGCCTCTTTTTAAAAATCCCCAAATATGTGCACTCACCTCTGCCAAAGGGACATCCAGTTCCTTGTTGGAAAGCGCGCTGATGTTTGCTCCTTAGAAGCTCGGGGTTGCCCCACTGAGCAAGGCCAATCCCTTCTCATGCTAGCCCTTCAGCGAGGGAGCATGGCTCTCATCTTCCGTCCACCCTGGGAGCTGTGTGCAGTCTACACAGTCCTGCCTTTTCCCAGGACTGTGGCCCCCTCTGCCCTGCTGGTCTTCAAGCTGCCAGTCTCACCCGCAGTCTTGTACCTTGCTGCTAGATTTTTCCAAAAGCAGCTTTAACTTTGTTAATCACCTGCTGAAGAATCACCACAGGTCCCTGTTTTGTTAAAACCAATTCCAAGCCAATGCTTCTCCCCCAACCAGTCCTAATTGGCCTACGAAACCTCGCATTTCTATTTCCCAGTGAAGCCATTGGCCTTGGTAAGGCCAACCTTGGCAATGGTCCCCTTACTCACTTTGCCCACCTAGGCTTCCACCCTTAGACTGCCTGGTGGCTTCTTATCTGGCAAGCTTTAAGTTGGTTTTCTCCTAAATAATAAATAACTCTGTGAGGCCTTCAATCATCACTCTGTTGTCCATGGGCTACGGGCATTCTTGTACCTATGTTTCAGTCAACATGTATATGCACTTCTGTTGGCAATGTACCTAGGGATACAATTGCTGAATTCTACTTATACGTATGTTTAGTTCTAATAGATATTGCCAGGTAATCTCCCAAAGTGGTTGTACCAACTTATAATCAACCAGCAGTTCTAATTGTTTTACATCCTTACCGCCATGTGCTTTTATCTGTCTCTTTCATTTTAGCCATTCTGGTGGATGACCTGGTTTGAATTTGAGTTCTCCTGATGACTAATGAGGCTGAGCATTCTTTTAATGCTTATTGGGCATGTCTCCAAAAGACGGCTAACGTTTTCGCCCACTTTTCTATTGTGTTGTCTGGGCAAAGGCTTCTTTATGGTATGTTGTCATCAATTTATATGTAAATATAGATATAAATATGTAAACATATTAAATATATAAAAATATACTTATAAATATATAAAATATACATATAAATATATAAAAATATATAAAAGTATACATATATACGTAGAGAGAGAGAGAGAGAGAGAGAGAGAGAGAGAGATGTCCATGACA
The DNA here is from genome assembly GCF_964212035.1 of Myotis nattereri. NCBI lineage: Eukaryota > Metazoa > Chordata > Mammalia > Chiroptera > Vespertilionidae > Myotis > Myotis nattereri. The sequence continues at coordinate 79,950,751 of NC_138082.1, read as the reverse complement.
TAGTAAGAGAAAAATAAATATTACAATGGTTATAATAAAGCTGGATTATAAAAAATAATTATGTTTTTATTTTTAATTATATAAACTTGAAGGATAATACTCTAAAATATAAGCCAAATCTCTCTTTGGTTGGGAAGATTATGGATAATTTTAACTTTCTACTTTATAGCTACCCTTATTTGTTTTTGACTAAATTTGATAACTAGCATGGATTACTTTTATAATCTGGAAAAACAATGAAGCTGTTTTCAGTTGGAAACAACAATCAAAACCCAAAATGAAACAAAAGCTTGTGAGCATGTGCCGGTTTGGCTCAGCCATCAGCCTCTTTCCATCTGGGACCCTGACTGGCATGGAAGAAATGTCCTCTCTGGGCATGCTTTGCACGTCTGTGTTAGAAGAAGAGAGTATAAAAATGAAGAATGGCTTTTATTGCATAACAGCCATGTGCTATCGCGCACCCTGGGGAGCTGGGGAGATGATCCTGCCGAAAAGACTGCGCTAATTACTGAAATTGCCTTTCTTTGGGGGAGGGATCCTTCCCAGCCCTACTGATGAGGTTTATTTGGTCTCATTACAGGAGTCCTGCTGGCAGCCGGGATGAGGAAAGCACATTATTACACTGTGCAGATGTAATGTCTTTGTTTACACTTTGTGAGGCAAATAGTTACTTCCAGTCTTATGTCAACGTAACTGCAGAGTTCTCCAGAAAAACAGGCCTGGGAGCCTGTGACACCTGCCTTCCTTTCCCTCTTCCTTTCCCATTTCGTTTTGTTAGTCCTACTAAGCCATAAGCCAAAACCAACCTACCTACTAACTTATAACTTAAAAAATTTTTGAAACAATTTCAAATTTATAAAAAATTTACTAGGCGAGTACAAAAATCCCTCCTCCCGCCACTATTTGAGGGTAAATGGTGATTCTCCATCACTCCAAATATTTTCAGAGTTTCTACAAAAGGCATTCTCCTATATTCACAATACACAAATACAATCATTAAAATTGGAAAATTAACATTTCATGTTAATATATCAAAATTCAGGTTTCCTCAATCATCCAAATAATGTCCTTTATGACACCACCTTGGGATGGGCCCCTAACGTCATGTTGTTCAAGGGTCAATTGTATTTTCAAATAATAAAGATTGAAAATATGATAGATTTTTTTCCTTCTGTCTAACCCCTTAAAATGACATTTTTAGGGGTGAGATGCACCAAGGAACATCTTGGTTTTGGTTTGGTTTGGTTGTTATTATGTATTGTTTTTTCAAAGTAAGTGGTACATTAATAAGGTTTTTTAAATGAAGACAATATAAGAAGCCATACAGAGCAAGTCTTGTTCTTCACCTCCCTACCTCCCAATAGATGCAATAGTTCCCTGGTTTTCCTAAGGGAGGAATTCTGAAGGGAGCAGAAAACTTTAATAAAATTATGGAAAAGTGTGAAAATAAAAAGAGGGGAGTGAAGAAGAAAGTAGAAGGGACGGGGAGGGGTAACAGTGGTAGAAGTGCATGGAGAGGATAAAAAGGTGGAAGTGGGGAGTGTGATGCGGAGCTTGGTTGGCATTCTCTGGGTGCCATCCCTGTCCCAGGCGGATTCTCTAGCCCACCTCCTTGTGTCCTGCAGCTTGTTTGCTGGGACAGCTACAAGGGCCCTCTTCCTATAACTCTGTGCCCCTCAGGAGCACATACAGTGTCTGCCTGCAGCCCCCTCCCTGTGGGGGCCATGTGGGGGCCCTGTGAGGGCCATGGGGTGGGGAGAGAGACACATAGGTGAGGCAAGAGCAACTGGCCAACAGCTGATCAGACTTTGAAGAGGTACGGGTTTTCAATATAATCATTAAAACCTTTGATGGTGTCTTTTGAAGAGCAAAAGGTTTAAAATTTGTGGAAGTGGAACTTATCAATATTTTTTTATGGATCATGATTTTTGTGTCAAATCTAAGAATTTTTTGCTGAACCCAAAGCCACGAAGATTTTCTCCAATGTTTTCTTTATAGACGTTTTATAGTTTTAGCTCTACGTAGAAGTACTGTATACTGTCCGTTTAAAGTTAATTTTTGTGTATAGTGTAAGGTAAGGGTCTAAAATCATTTATTTGTGTATATATATTCGATTGTATTAGTGCTATTTGTTGAAAACTATCTTTTCTACAGTGGATTATCTTGGCATCTTTGTTGTAAATAAACTGTCCATTAATGCAAAGCGTATATATTTTATATATATATATTTTATTGATTTTTTACAGAGGGGGATAGAGAGTTAGAAACATCGATCAGCTGCCTCTTGCACACCTCCTACTGGGGATGTGCCCGCAACCAAGGTACATGCACTTGGCCGGAATCGAACCTGGTACCTTTCAATCTGCAGGCCGACACTCTATCCCCTGAGCCAAACCGGTTAGGGCCAAAGAGTATATTTTTATAGTCTTATTCTATTCCGTTGATCAATATGTCTATCCTTGTACTAATATCACACTTTCTTCATTACTGGTCTTTTGCATTTTCATATACATTTTAGGATTAATTTTCTAGTTTATTTCTTCTTAAAAATTTAAAAAATATTTTCAATTACATTTGGCATACAATATTATATTAGTTTCAGGTGTACAACATAGTAATTAGACATTTATATAACTTACGAGGTGATCACCACAATAATTCTAGTAACCATCTAATAGCAGACATAATAATGTGCTAATTTCTACAAAAACAATCCTGCTTGAATTTTGATAAGGATTGCTTTTGAATCTAAAGATCAATTTGAGTACAACTGTCATCTTAAGAATACTGAGTTTTCCAACCTATGGGCATGGTATGTTTCTTCATTTACTCAGATCTTTTAAAAGCATTGTTTTGAAGTGTATGACTCTTACACTTATTTTGTTAATATTTCCCTAAGTGTTTTATTCTTTTTTATCACTATCACAAATGGACTCTTTTTCTTAATTTTATTTGGAGATTGGATGTTTGTAGCAAATAGAAAGTCTATTAATTTTGTATATTGGTCTTGTATCCGGAAACCTTGATAAGCTTATTTATTACTTCTAGTAGATTATTTTGTAGGTGTCATAATGTTTTCTTCACACACCTGTGAATAAATACAGTTTTACTCTTCCTGTTCAGTCTGGATGCCTTTTCTTATTCTAGCCTATTGGTGGGTGAGAATGGACATTCTTGTCTTGTTCCTGATCGTAGGGGAAAACTTTCAGTCTTTTACCATTAAGTGTAACATGGCTGTTGGTGTTTTTAGAAGCTCTTCATCAGGTTAAAGAAGTTCTGGTTTGAGTCTACTTTGTGGAGAGTTTCTTTGTGTGTGTGTGTGTATGTGTGTGTGTGTGTGTGTGTGTTTAAATCAAATGTTTTTCCTGTATCTGTTGAGATGACCATGTGATTTTTTTGTCCTTTATTCTATTAATATGGTATATAATATTTATTTATTTTCAGATGTAAAACCTACCTTACTATACTTTCCTGAGATAATTTCCACTTGGTCATCCTATATAATCCTATATAATAAAAGCCTAATATGCAAATTGTTCAACCAGGAGTTTGGCTGCTCTCTATGATGTGCGCTGACCATCAGCAGGCGGTGTGGAACATGGCAGGCTGCCAGCCCTGGTGGGCCCTAATGAGAGTGGGACTGTGGTGGGATGGTGAAACAGGTGAGTGGGCAGCGCCAGGCCAAGGCAGGTCTGAGCAGGGGCCTGATTGCTCTACAGACGGTGACCAGTGAAGGGAGCAGGGAGCGGGGCCACCACCCAGCTCCCAGGCACTGAAAGCCAGGCAGGGCGCCCAGCCCTGATCAATTGCTACACAGGCAGGATGGTGGAGCAAGTGAGGGGGCAGAGCCAGGCCATGGCAGGGTGCCAGGCAGGGCTACAGGGCTGTGGGGCTGTGAGGCTAAGGGTTTGAGCTGGGGCCCAATCCCCACAGGCCACGCCGTGGGACCCCACCCATGCATGAATTTGTGCACCGGGCCTTTAGTCATATATAATTTTTAAAAAGCATATATTCAGTTTGCTAATGTTATTTAACATTTTTTTAATGCTTTTGTTTTACTTTGATGTCTGGGTGATAATACTGGCCTCATAGATGAGTCGGGAAATACATGCTCCTCCCCTATTATTATGGATTGCATTGTGCACCTCCCTCAAATTCATATGTTGAAGTGCTAACCCACAGTACCTCAGATTGTGACCTTATTTGGAATAGGGTCTTATAGAGATGGTCAACTTAAAATGAGATCATGAGGTTAAACCCTTATATAACAGGCGACCTTATAAGAAGAGAAAATTTGGACCCAGACACAGAGGGAAGGTAGTGTGAAGAAGGCACAGGGAGAAAACAGCCATCTACAAGCCAATGAGAGAGGCCTGGAACAGACTCTTCCTTCACAGCCTCAGAAGGGACCAGTTCTGCTCACACCTTGATCTCAGACTTGTAGCCTCCAGAAATGGGAGACTACACTTCTGTTCAAGCCATTCAGTTTGGGGTACTTGTTATGGCAGCCCCAGCAAACTAATACCCATATTTTTCCAAAGGAGTTTGTGTAGGATTGGTAATGTCTTTTCTTAAATATTTGGTAAAATTGATCAGTAGAATTATCTGGGCCTGTGTTTTTCTATCTATTTATTTATTCATTCATTCATTTATTTATTTCCTCACCTGAGGAAATGTTTATTGATTTTAGAGAGAGAGAAGATTGATGTGAGAGAGAAACACTGATTGTTTGCTTACTGTATGTGCCCTGACTGGAGATCAAACTTGCAACGTTTTGGTGTATGGGATGACACTCCCACCAACTTAGCCAACCAGCTAGGGCCTGTTTTTTTCTTTGTAGGAAGATTTCGAATTAGTAATTTAATTATTTATTTTTCATTGGTCTTTTAGATTTTTAAATTCTTATTGATTCAGTTTTGGTAATTTTTATCTTTCTAGAAATTTATTCATTTTATCTAAGTTGTGTAATTTGTTGAAATTAAGTGCTTCATAATATTCCTTTATATCCTCTCAATTTGTAAGATCAATATTATATTTCTTTTTCATTTATAATTCTGGTAATTTATGTTTGATCTCTTTTTTTGTCAGTTTACTGAAAGATTTATCAATTTTATTCATTTTTTAAATAAACAACTTTTGATTTTGTTGATATTTTTTCCCTATTGTTTTTATCTTATTGATTAATCACTTTGACCTTTATTATTTCCTTCTATGTCCTTACTTTTGGTTTGACTTTCTCTTCTTTTTCTACCTTCTTGAGGTGCAAGCTTAGTTATTGATTATAGATCTTTCTTCCTTCTAATTTAAGTATTTAAAGCTATAAATTTCTTCTAAGCATTGCATTAATTGCACTCACAAATTTTAATAGGTTTGGTTTTGTATTCACTCAGTCTGAAGTATTTCCTAATTAAATCTGTGATTTTTCCTTTGACTCATGGGTTATTTAAAAGTATGTTTTTAAAAATTTTGCCTGGCTGTTGTAGCTCAGTGGTTGAATGTTGACCCATGCACCAAGAGGTCCCTGGTTCAATTCCCAGTCAGGGCACATGCCTGGGTTGTGGGCTTGATCCCCAGTAGGGGGCATGCAGGAGGCAACTGATCAATGTTTCTATCTCTCCCTTTTCCCTCTTCCTTCCTGTCTCTCTAAAAATCAATGAAAAAACATAATTAAAAAATATTTTTGAGGGTTTTCCAAATTTCTTTCTGTTGTAATTTCCAATTTTGATAATGGTTGGAGAATATATTTTGTATGACTTTAATCTTTTTAAATTTATTGAGATTTGTTTTATAATCCAATCTAATAAAGAGGTAATATGCAAATTGACCATCACACCAACACACAAGATGGCTGCCCCCATGTGGTCAAAGATGGCCGCCTCCATGTGGACACAAGATGGCCAGCAGGGTAGGGCAGCTGTGGGCAATCAGGCCTGCAGGGGAGGGCAGTTGGGAGGGACCAGGCCTGCAGGGGAAGGCAGTTGGGGGCAACCAGGCCAGCAAGGGAGGGAAGTTAGGGGTGACTGGATCAGCAGGGGAGGGCAGTTTGGGGTGACCAGGCTGGCAGGGGTGTGGTTAGGGGGTGATCAGGCTGTCAGGCAAAAGCAGTTAGGGGCAATCAGGCAGGCAGGCAGGTGAGTGGTTGGGAGCCAGCAGTCTTGGATTGTGAGAGGGATGTCCGACTGCCTAGTGGGATCGGGCCTAAATGGGCAGTCGGACATCCCTTAAGGGGTCCCAGATTTGAGAGGATGCAGGCTGGGCTGAGGGACACACCCCCCCTCCTGTGCACAAATTTTGTGCACCAGGCCTCTAGTTTAATATAATCTATCCTGGAATATGTTCCATGTGCACTTGAAACCATGTGTAGCCTGCTATTGTTATAGGAAGTGTTCCAGTAAATATGTTAGTTAGGCACAGCTGGCTGATAGTTGTTCAAGTTTTCTATATTCTGATCAATTTTGTTTCTAGTTGACTTGCTAAGAGAAGAGACTTGAAATCTCCAACTATAATTATTAAATTGCCAATTTCAATTCTTTATATTTCGGGTATTCAGCCCTTTGTTATTAGGCACCTCTATATTTACAGTTGTTACAGGTTCCTGATGTTTTGATCCTTTTATCATTACACTAGTAGCCCTATGCATGAATCCATGTGCCAGTAGGTTGCTGCCACCCTCCTGTAGCTCTCTGCCCACTGCCTTGCACTCCTGAAGCTCCCCATGCCCCCCCATAGCTTGTTGCCCTGCCCTCTCCTGTAGCTCTTCGCCTCCTGCTTGCTTGCTGCCCTGCCTCCTCCTGTAGCTCTCCGCAGGCCACTTGTACCTCGCTGGCCCACCCTCCCGCTGATCCGTGATCTGGTCATGATGCACTTGGTCGTTACGCCTAGCATAATGGCTAATTAGCATACTCCTCTCTTATTATATAGGATAATATCCCTTTTTATCTCTGACAATATTTCTTATATTAAATTCTTTTTTCTGACATTAACATAGGTACATCAGCTATTTATGATAACTGTTTGCATTATATATATATGTACATATGTACATATATAT